>NW_024609881.1:27671776-28871776 GCF_016920785.2 Ixodes scapularis
TTAGAGTTAGCTCTATCACTGTTCTAAAGTCTTCAATGTATGCCAGATCCAACTTTATATCGCTATCTCGTTATAATCGTCGGAAAGTTGGGCATGTCGGTGAAATGAATCACGGACTAAGAGATATAGGCGCAGAGGAATGGGTTGGCTGTGCCTTGTGCGTTTGCCCGGTTTCTGAGCCCCGTCGTTTCGTCCGTCCTGTAACATCCAAGCACGGGTGGTTCCTCGGGGTATAATAAATTAAACTGGGGTAAAGAACCGAGGCATGCCAGATTTCCAGCGCAACAATAGTGTGGCTAACCACTAGAACGGAATGGTATAACTTGGGCAGAGTTATGCCCATACATCGTTCACCCCCTAAGCTGAAAATGGGGCGAGATCTACGTGCTTGACGAACCTATCGCAGCGATGGACGCGGCATTTGAATTTTTGTAGCTAGTTCTCTAGCAGCCACTGACGCTTTTGAAAGAGACGTCAACATCTGTTAGCACGTCTCCCCTCAACATAAAAAAGTGATTGCAATCTCTAAATGAATTTTATGATAGTGATCAAGGGGTCCATTTTTGGAGGACTGCGGGCGTATCGATCAACTTGTTACAAGGATCATGTGACGAGGGGATAGTTGGTTATACATTACGAAATCTAGAAGGAAAAGCTGGGATAGCCATTTCAAAAAAAAAACAATTCAAGGAGTTATCAGGGTTCAAAGTTAAGCCCAATGAAGGCCAAGGCGCTTCAATTGTGTCACAAGCTTGAATTGACACAATGAAAAAGATCCCGTCTGCAAAAAGAAGACCTGCTAGATATTATTCTTTTACTGCCAAAAACGCACCAAGGAAAGGTGTGTCCACTTCTTTCGCGCAATCGTCACGGAAAGCGGTTCTTGGCAGGGGAAGCGGTTTCACGTTTCCCTTCCTCCGTCAACTCTCCCACTCTCCAACTTGATGATCCGTTTCCTGGTACCCAATTCTGATGCTTTAAATCAATATCTAAAAAACCAATGCTTCAACAGCACGTTATGGGCTCTCCTCTCGGCTCACCGTTTGAAGATTTATTCTATTCCATCCCACATGCTGATACTGTTTGAAGCAGTAAATGAATCTATTGAAGCAAATTGAGCAATAGCGTTTCAAAATAATTGTTGGCCTTCCGGTAGAATCATTTCTAGAGCTATTAAGGTTCTACTTATCATCCACTGTAGTCACGTTTAATGGCAAGAACTACGTTCAAAGAAAGGGAATATGCATAGGGTCAATGCGTTTTGACCCTGCGTTATGTGATATTTTTCCTGTCCAAGTGCGACCGGGGTTATCGCCGACAATCTTCCAAGCGGCCAAGTCACACGTATTTTTAGATAAGTCGACGACTACCTCGTACTTCTCTGTAATCGTTTGGACGACAGCAACACCAAGTCAGTTCACGACATTCACGCCATCTTATGAAACATTCTCAAGGACTGACTCCCCCCCCCCCCCCCCCCCCCCCCCCCCCAAATTTACACATGAACTTCCCACAAACAGCGTCCTTCAATTTTTAGACTTGCAAATGACCTTCCAGGACAACCATTTGTGCTGGATGTACTCACCAAGATCAAAGAAAAGGGTACTCCGATTCGACTCAGCTCATTCCAAACTCACCAAAAGAGGAATCGTGACCAATTGCTTAAGAGCGGCGTTAAACAAGTCGTTTCACCATCCAGCCGGAGAGAGCTTCACCAACCAAATCCAGCGACTGCAAAGTTCGGGATACTCCGAGTCCATCTTGACGGATGTGGCAGAAAATATATTAATGCATAAAAAAATACAAGACCGAAGCAAAGAGAAAAGGATCCGACCAGCCATAGTGCCATACGTCCATTCCATATCACATAACTTGAAAAAGGTAGCCAACAGGCTTGATTTCAGGGTGGTGCTTTCTGCACCTGACAAGTTGAAAAGGCTGTGCCCCAAAATCAATTCCCAACACGACAAACAGGACAAATGCAATGTCAAGCATGTTAATAAGTTTGTGAACTGCCTTAATGGCGTAGTATACGAGATTTTATTCTCGTGTGGGAAGGTATACGTGGGTCAAACTGCCGGTGTGTGAACATGAGATTGCGAGAGCATGCACTGTCTTTTAAGTCTTCACTGGCGGGACGTCTTGCTCTACACGTACGAGATTGCAAGTGTACTCCTCTATTCCATCGAACAAAAATTCTAAGGAAGTTCAGTGATCAACGAACAAGAGGAATTTATGAGGCGCAAGTCATAACAGCTAAAGGGGATACATGCATCAGTGCACCATCGGTAGCCTTATCGGCGAAGGAATTGCACTACTTACAATATTTTGTGTGAGAACTTCGTTTAACTAGATTAATTTTCAGAGCCCTCTTCTTCCTTTTTCTTTCTTTCAATTAATTAGAGTAGCTTTTTATTTAAATTTTTTTAGTGTAATTATTTTTAACTTTTACCGTACTTTTTTCTTATTTCTTAATTGTTGTCAAATTGTTGTTGTCAAAAATAATTGTTGCTTTCTTTCGTTTTGGGTAGTCTTCTTTTTCATTTTGTATATGTCCTTGCACTTCTGCTTTATCTTACTTTTATTCTTCACTAAATATCAGTTGCGAGTCAGCGCCTGTCCGTGTCTTGTCCTCGTATTTAGCGCTACTTTTATTTCACTTGTTACCTTTTGTGGTAAGAATAGATGGGATGCAAAAGAAATGCAGTCTTCTTTTTCTTAAAATAAGGCTTTGGTCAAGGAGGTTTTATTTAGAATGGGTGCGAAAAAAGGTTCAAATGTGAATTGCACCGTAACACTTCATTAAGATAAAACTTCTCTCCCTCCCTATTTGACTCGGTAGTTCATTTAGCCTGTCAATGTAATTTCCGTAGTATTCCAGCAAGAACCAGCATATCCGCTAACGCATCTATCCATAAAAATGTGTCCACTAACTTGAATGAACCTACCAAACTCAACTCAATATCATAAATTGCAAAAAAAACATCCATACATATTATAAAAACCTACTCTCAGCAAATTACGTTTTTCTTAATTTTTCTTTTTTTTTTAATTATGGATCGCTTTACAATGAGGACAAGCTATACTCAGGCTGTAAGAGCCTGAATATAGTTTGCGTACCCATCGTGCAACCCAGGCGCTTTCCCAAGTCAGCCGCTGCTCCTAGCACTCGTGTGCAAAGTGGTGAAGCTCGACGCACGCACGCTGGTGAGAGATGAAGGTAGGCGTGACTCCGTGAGTGGCACGAGTACCACGGTACTCTGCAGTCACGGCACGAAGGCATGTGGCCGATGTGATAATCGAGTAACCTGGTCCGGAGTACACGACCCTGGCTCTGTATTACAACAGTGGCCGCAATCCTAGTATTTTGCGAAGTTTTCTCGGAAGTTTTAGTTCCCGACATCACCGACATCGTCCGCTTATTTAGACGATGTGGCGCTTGATGCGCACCATCCATGGATCTGGCCGGTTAATTCGCAGCATCAAAGCGCGACATCGTGGCATTCGTCCTCTCATTGCACCTGTTCTTTCATCGTCTAAACCAATCAAGTGCAGCGAATGACCCGTGACCTGCACTTTTCTTTAAAGGAGCTGTGCAACGATTGTAACGTTAAAATAAGTGGCATCTTCTGCTTTTGATATTGTTCACCTTGTCACAAATGACAAAAAACACACCTCCTTTCATCTAAATGTTGCGATTCCGCCGCGTAATAGTGAGGCAAAACTTAGAATATTCCCCGACCTGCAGCCATGAGAAACACGCGGCGTGACGTCAATGGGGAATCTTGTAGAAAGATAGCAAGTTATACGAATACCTGCTCGATAAAAGGTAACTTTTCTATAAATCTTGTCGTTCCAACATATATATAAATGGGTCAAAAACCTGGTATCACCGACAAAACTTTGATTATACGGAGTTTTAGTGGCGCCATCTATCATAGGTCCACAAAACCGTCAGCTTTATATGCCACCGCGAACAGCCGCCAGAAGCCGACGCGGGAGGGGGACAGGGCCGGATGGTATGGTCGGACCCGGATGAGACTTTCCTCCTTTCATCATATTGTTAGCGCGGCGCTCGCCAGCACGTGGTCACGCGGTCGCGAGCGGATGAGTTCTCGCTGCTCACTGATGGCTCTAAAGAGAGAACTTTTCCGGAATCCCGCGGCTACCCCATCAACGTCACTGCGCACGTGACCCGGAAGACAACGTACCAGTTGAGAGGCGACAAAAACCTGGATCTTTTTTTCATTTTTAAAAAAAAAAAAAAAAAAACTAGGGGATCCAGGCAAAATCTGTTTTCTGTAGTTCACTCCCGAAGTGTCAGGCATCAACTTCCACAATTTAAGCAAAGCCCTGAAATTGCTGCACAGTTCCTTTAAATTTCAAAATATTAGGGACGACCAATAACCACGTATTAATGTTTTTGCTTTAAACCCACCTAGGCGCAGGTGTAGTGCGATTCCCTTTCCGCTCCCCTTTCGTCACCCGGCTCCACTCTGTGCGTGGGTATGGGGGGGGGGGGGGGGGGGGGGGGTTATCACATGGCGAAAGATAAGCGTACGGCTGGTCCAACAAGCATGCGGCTTCTACCGATCTGTCACCTGAGGGGTGAATGAACCTCAGTGAATGCGGCTGAATTGGAAGCAGTAATATAGTGGAATTCTGCGAGGAAACAAGTATGGGCCATATTTGTCGAGCTTGTCTGAAGACACCCTTTCCTAATCCAGGAGGATGATGATGATTAGGAGTTTATTGGCGCAGCAGCAACGAGGGCTATAATGCGCCAAACTTAACATATTGAGAGCATACTATAACACAAGTATAGTTTGAGGCTACAATATTACAAATGGTCCCTAATCCAGCGTTGTCGACACATTGTTTCCAAAGGCCGATTGTATCCTGGCATTGGCTGAACGTCCTTGGTTTTTCTCGCAGTGCTGCGAGGGCAAGGTTCACATCCACGTGGTAGAGGGACTTCACGAAACCTTCGTCTTGGGCAAGGGGGCGCTGGAGTGTGCCAACCTGGTTGCCCAACAAGTCGGCACGGCATAGCTCGGCCGGACGCCGGGCCGGCCCACCCATTCCAGAGCGACGGCGTCCCCAGGGTGCTGCGGCGGGATGGTCCTCTTGCCGCTTGGCTGTTTTCGTCGTGCTGACCCTCCGGTGCTCGATCCCCTTCTTTTCTACAGCCGACAGTCGGCACGAACAACATTTTAGCCACCACTGTGTATTTATATAGACTCATACTGTAGTTTTGTTTATTGTGTTGCCCTCGATAAAGAGCTATTGAATTGCGGAATGTGTGTGGCCTGCTAGGACTCTCAGTGCATACCCCTTACCTCAAAACAATCCGGTGTAAAAATACTTCCGACAACTTGGAACGTTTCAGTTTGTTAAGAGCGCATGACCTTGTGGACATGGATGCTTGCTTTTCTCTTCTTACCGCTTTTCTCCCCGACATTCTCTCCTACTGGGACTAGCACAGTTTGTGTAAAGCCAGTGGCTTGGAGTGATCAGTGCGTCCTTATGCACTTAACATTATAGATTTTGTGGTGTCACAGACACGAAAAGTGTTGTTAAAGGGGAAATCTAAACGGCGTTAAGTGGTCTTTGCCTTCATTGTCCAAGGTTCAACCTGATAGGAAGCGCTAGTGATTGAGACACTTTTTCATCAAAAGTTGTGGCATGCGATAGACATTAGCAAGCCACACGGCTCGGTCAAAAATGCAAATGTTAGTGACAAAATTGTGAGGATATGTTAACCGTAGCAATCGGTTATTCTTCCATCCCCTTTTCCGTACGCCCCATCGACGCTCGAACCGACCGTCCGTTTTCCTCGCCATTGATTCTGCTCATCGCCCAAATGTACACACCAGCCTGGTCGACTTTGCTCGAAAGCCTCGGCAGCTGACTTCTTCGCCGCAGCTGTAACCTTACACCCTAACTATTAAACTAGCCTCGCTCTCGCCCTCGCCCCTGCCCGCTAAAATCGCCTCTTCGCCTCAAGAGTCTCCAAGCCCGCGTCCTCCTTTTTCAGTTGCTTCTGCCCGTCCCACTGACTCAGACAGACCCGTGTTTTCCGTACTAAACAGTTATCTTACTCTTTAAACTTGTTCCTTCTTCCTGGGGCCTACCACCGGCCCTCACATCTGGCGCCAGTCGACCCTTCGAACCTCAATTTCCAATCTTCAACGCCTTGCCTCCTGAACCGTGGAATACATCTAGACCATTGCCTTCGGTAAACCTACTTCGCCATATTGCCCGACATCCCCTACGCCCTCGTCATCATCCAGTGGGGCCAAGCATCTCCAGTCACCAGTCACGACTTCACCGCCAATTTTCTCCGCGCGGAAATGGAAGCCAGAGGACTGTATTCCTCGAGATCCAAAAATGACCTGGTCGCCCGCCTGTTATTTTTTCTTCAAGACCAAATGCAACAAGAGCCCGAGCCCTAAACCCCCGCGCCTGAAGTGTTGCCTCCCGGCACCGAGAATGGCGACACGGCACAGCCTCCTGCCACGCCCGTGTCCCCGCCCAACGTAATGCAACTCCAGGCTTCGTGCCTACAGCAGAACACCCAGCTGTTGGCCGAGATCCACAGCCGTCCTGTGCAGGTTGCGACACTCCCAGATCTGAGCTCCTCCATTTCAACATTTGAGGGCTCAAAAACGACCTCCACCAAGCGCAGGCTACAACAACTGCAAAGACGAAACAACTCGCCGCCTGGACCGATTCGACCATCCGTGCGATCGCCATCAGTAAGCTACGAGGTACCGCAAAGAACTGGCACCTCGCAGCCGGCCACGCTCATGCCTCATGGAATGACTGGAAGGCAACCTTCCTCCAGCAGTTTAGCGCCCAACTCACCCTCATTAAGTGGCAACGACGTGTCATGGAGCGACTCCAAACTCCATCTGAGACGCTTCATCAATAGACATTCGCCAAAATGCGAATCCTCGTGGGATGTCCCGCTCTGCTCACTGACCAACAGCGGATCGAATACATCAATCACGGCATCGCCGACAGGCAAGTTGTTTATGCTATCGCTGCCCAGTTCATTCCCGCTGTCGACGCCTTCAGAGCGATTGTCACGCAGCTGGACAACTCGTCGCTACATGTCCACCGGACGCATGACCCGCTCACACGCTACGGGAATCGTATTCCCATCTGACGACTTCCTGCCGCACCAAAACCCGGTCCCTCAAAAAGCAATACATTGCCCCTTGCCTTCCAATCGTCGTCGTACAACCGTTTCCCACTCATAATTTTCACCTTCTACCTGCTGAACGGGAAGTGCGTTACGACGCAATTGCCCAGCGATACAACGCACCCGCATATCGGTCTGGCCAGGACCTACGGGACGCAGTGTGTTTTCGCCACCGGAACAATGGCATCTTTATGCCAAGTGTCCCGAATCCCAACAACCCCGACCGCCGTCGACGCCGGCTCTATCGCCTTGCTCCGACAGAACATTCACGTGCAAAACTGGAGACTCCAAACTAAGTAGCTCAAAAATTGCATGTGCCATGCAATTTTCCGCGGACGTCGGCGGTGACCGCCGACGTCCGCGGTATAGGCCACCAGCTTGATGCATTTCCCGACAGCGGATCGAGCATCACCCTCATCTCCGCGAAGCATGTAAGCGGCTGACAGTTTCTCCTAGGAAGGCTCAAGTTAGGGTGGGCTCAACTGCTCAATCGGGGATTACGGGATATGGACGCTATTTAATTGCTAAATTTTGCTGGGAGTCTACGGGTAAAGGGTTGTTTTATTTCCTAACCCAGGTCGTAAGAGCCAATTAAGGTGCTCGAATAATTTGCGCAAGGTATAAATGATTACTTTTTATGGCCACCGGTATTGTTCCGATATATTTCATATTTGTTTAACGCGGAAAAATGGTAAATTCCGCCATATTCGACGTTGCTGGTTGTCTGGCAGCCCTGCTTTCTCCTCTCGACGTTTGCGATTCCCGGAACGAGAAAGGAGCGAGAAAGGCTCCGCCAAGGCGTTTTTTGCTTGCAATGGGAGGCGAGAGGAGAAAAGGCACATGATGCGACAGAGCGGGCGTCTGCTCTCGTGCGGGCAACATTGGCGCATATCCTTTCCCAATTCTCTCCCTCAGGCGCCGCCACTAAATTGCAAACGCTCTCCAGAATACGAGTTGCACCCACCCTAACTAGAGCCTCCCTAGCTCCTCCCATGGACAGGAGCTCCCCTCATCGTCGTCGTCGGAGGCGCGATTACGGCCATCGGATCTGCTTGCCTTCGCATCTCCGTCGACGACATCTCTGGAGTTGTCGAGGTCGCTATGATTGAAAACAACCCTTTACCGTAGCGCCTCGGAGACGACCGGCTTTGCGCTGCTCGCGCCGAGCTTCACGTCAAGCCACGCAGACTCTCCGAAATCCACCAACCGCACCGAAAACTTGGGGTGCCATGCGTTGAGAAGTCCCTGCCCGAGATAGTGAACGTCGTGCTCCTGCAGGTTACCACCATTCAAAAGTGGCACGCTGCACTAACAAAGCTAACAGGAGTCCAATGGGAACCTATCTTAGAGGATCAAAAGCGTCAGTGGACAACGCAGGAAGTTCCCACCTCCACGTCCCCGTCACACAGCGCGCCCAGTCAGGCTTCGCGCGCCGCAACAGTTTGCGCCACCGCCACCCGCCAGCTCGTCGAGCCTCATGAGCAGCCTACGCCGGCTTCTCCCACGCCCTCATCAGCTCTACCCTTCTCGGTTGTCCCATTGATCGGGCCTAACCTGCACAATAGTGACCAAAACAGGATTCAAGCCATCTCGAACAGCCACGTGCATCTCCTCGGCGCAGAGGAGCAAGACCTCGGCCTTTACATTGGGACGGAACACAACATCGACCTGGCTCTTGGACCCACTCATACAGCCACCAGCCGTACAGGTACTCCTTTAACGATCGTCGATTTCTAGAGCGTCAAACAGAATATCTTTTGCAGAAGGGAATTATTCTCCCGTGCTCTTGACCCTGGGCTTTTCCAGTTGTTGTGGTCAGCCAGCAGACCAGAAAGCGCCTTTGCGTCAAATATATTTCGTTGAACAAATTGACTGCAAACGTCGCACAACCCCTTCCCCGCGCCGACGAAATCATGGAAGGCATCGGTGGTTGTAGCCTCTTCGCATCGCTGGACTACAAGTTTTCCTATTGGCAAATTCTGCTGAGACCTCAGGATCATGATAACACCGCCTTCATGACACCAAGGAACCTACGAGTGGACACGCACATGGGCGTACCAACCTGGGGGGCCTTCGTTTCCCCAGTTCTCAGAGTGTGTGGGGGGTGAGGGGCAATGCATGTGTTCTGCCCCCCCCCCCCCCCCCCCCCCTGAAAGAGCCGCCACTGGGCAGCGCAAACACTAGCCGGCGGCGCCCAAGAGATACCAAGGGGGCCACCGCCCACCGGCCAAGAGGGAGGGGGTCTGGTTTGCTTCCTCACTCAAAAACAAGTTGGTACGCCACTGGACACGCATGCCATCGGCGCCCGCCTTATCTCAAAAAGCCATAAACGCCGTCTTCCAGGAACTCCGACCACGCCACCTCAAATGCGGTGTTCGCGTCTACCTCGACGATGTGCTGCTCTTCGCACTAACATCACCGCGTTTCTTGACCTTCTTGAGGATGTCTTAACACTCCTCCGACACAGAAATTTGAAGCTTTCTGCCGAAAAAATCCCATTATGTGATGGAATCCCCAGTGTTCTTGGGTTTCATTCTCTCCGAGTCTGGGGAAACTGCCCAACCTAGAGAGGTGAACGCTCTTCTGAAAATCCCGAGTCCGCGCAACACGAGGTCCCTCCTCTCATCGGTTCAAGCTGCCAACTCCTACCGACGCTTCATCCCGCGATTCTCGCACATCGCTGCTCCGCTTCACAGCATTTGTACGGACAACTTCGTATGGACACCACACTGCGACATTGCCGTTCAGGCCCTGCAAACTGCCTTGACGTCAACGCATATACTGGGTCATTTAATCCAAGTGCCCCTACGGCTGTCGCTACTGACGCCTCCGGCACTGCAAGCGGCGCAGTACTGCCGCAGCAACAAGACGGTAAAGAAACCGTAATCGAATACGCCAGTCAATCGGAACAGAAGCTACACAGCAACGTTTGGGAATGTAGGGGCCCTGCAATCATCATTAAGCGTCTACCTTTTTGCGGTTTCCACATCTGATGGGGTTCGTTCAAGTCAGCGGGCACGGAGAGAGTAACTAAATATTAGTGCGTCGTATTTTAACCCGACGACGCGGAAACCTCTTCCACCTACGAGGGCGATTCGCGGTGCCGAAAGCGCGCGATATGTGAAACCGTTGGTCCAGGGCTTACTACTGGTCAGAGCCGCTAAAAGCTTCTTTTTAGTCGGAATACAAAATGTAAGTGGCGCTAACCGTTTCAAACATTTATGAAAGTAGTTTTTGTTCAGTGTCTTAGATCAGAAAAGAAAAAATTGCAGTTTATAAAGTACGGAAACAAGAAATGACCCGTCGACATACCCGCCACCAAGCGGTGGAAAAGGCGGCGCATACTAGAAAGGGGTGGTGGGATCAGGCACCGACGAGCGGCGAGCGCACAAAGGTCCAAGATGTACGCGGTGGCGCTGTGGTCGTATACGGGCTCGAAGATCCGACCGGTTCCGAGCGTTCCGAAGGCCTTCGCCGAGCAGGTTTGGCTCAGAGCCGTTTATACTGAGAGAGTTTGGCCTTCTTAAGGAGATTTTGGCAGTCTGACAACCACAGCAGCGTAGTCTGACAACCGGGGGATGACTACTTCCGTCCGCCATATTGTGGATCTGACTCATAGGAACTCTACGCGATTTCACAGGAATGAACAAGACAAAGAAGTAACGCCATATTGTGTTATCGCGAAATCCGCTGGTTCTAGCGGCCAACAAGCTCCGCCCATCGGCCAAACTCTCTCAGTATAAACGGCTCTGGTTTGGCTTGCGGTTTGCCGTTTGGCGGTATGGCAGCGCGAAGTGGCTCCCGTTCTGAACTGATCTTTATCCCGTGTTTGCTGTCGTTTCTGGCCACTGAAGTGTCATGCCGAATTAGTGTTTAATCGTTCAACAAATGCAATGCGAGCCGCCTTGGGCGCCCGCTTCATAAGCCTTTCCAGCACCTACTTTAGTGGCGCCCTCTCGAGCCGTCGACATGGAGTGTGGCAGCCATGAGCGCTCGCTGAGCTCACTACCCCTCCTATAGTTCACGTCCACTGAAACGACCAAGGACGTCATGAAGGAGGTTATTTTTTGCCTGCTTTTCTAATTTTAATTTGCCCATAACTTTTAGTATAAAGCGAAGTTCGAGAAAAGAAAAGTTTCATTATGTTACTACGTTCAGTGCGGTCAGGTTCGGTACAAATTAAAAACCATTAACAAATTCGTTCCAGGCTCCTTTAATTAATAAACCCTGTAAATGTTGTAATGTGTCCCTGCATTGCCTCATGTTTTAAAATGCCATATTATACTGGTTTTGGATTTACCAAGCGCAAAGATTGGATGAGAAGTCACTTTTGTGCTTGCACGCGCGAGCAGGTGTCGCTGTTTAAAAATCAAGCTAATTACTGTTGTTGCTGTTGTTTTTTTTTTGTAAAAATTGTACTTAGAAAGTTTAGAAGAAAGCTTATACGTGTCACTGCGGTAAAAGCTATACTGTAGTTTTAGTTAAGTTCCTTGCTTTGTTTTGGTGGTGAATAAACCTCTAGAATTCCGCCAAGAACTTGAATTTGTGCCTGAGGGAACTATGCCAACCCTCGGCATGGTTGGTGGTCCTGAGGTTGTCTTGGTCCGAGTAGTAGTTCCACCAAATACAATATAGCTTCGAGCCTTCGCCAATACTGGAAACTCCTCCGAAAACACATAGGAGCGGCGGCGAACGTGACAGTGGCGCCTCTAGCGGACTCGGAGTCTACGGAAGCAGTCGTCGCAATGGAAAAGTATAGGCTCCGCGACGTCCTCGAGCTTTACAAGCCCCGTATCGTCACCCTAACAGCAGAAACAATTTATTACGGTCAGTTCGCTTGCAAAGCGGAATCCACTGATCGCAACTGCAACGAAAATTGAATAACAACGCGCGCATAAACAAAGATAGAGCAGTTTATTATGCGGTCTCAAACGCCTCTCAGGGGATGACACGCGTTTGAAACGCGTCTGGGAAGCGGAAAAAAGGCGTTTAGCTACTTGAACTACGTCGTAATCGTTAAAACATGCAAAAACGACATGTTAATATTATCAGAGCAAGCGCACGAGCTGCTGGAGCATAAAAACAAAACAAAAAGTAAGGACAAAAATGAACGTGCAAACACTTACCGAACTTTGCAGAAAAAATGGTGTCGCCATTCCCGACGAAAATAAGAAGAAACGGGAAAGAGAAGCGAACAACGGCGAATAAAACAAAGAAGCTAGCAAAAAACTGTTTCAACGACGACGATCGTTGCGGCGCTTATACAAAAAAGGAAAGAAAAATGGAAAGCAGCAAATGAATAGCTGGTCGTCGCCACCGGTGTTGAGTTCACGACAAACAAAGCGGAAGCAACAGACGAAACTAATGAAAAAAGAAGAAAGCGACCCTTTTTTTTTTTCAGCTGCTTGTTGTACATTTCTTTATTTGCTTTCGCGGCGTAGGTACGAACTAAAAACAAAACAGGGGAAATAAATAACGTATTGCAGCTCACACTGCCCGGTAAAAAAGAGTCGCAGAAATGTTTTGGTCGCAGGCTATCTTCTATATGTGCTAGCAGCAACGTTACTAAAACACTCAGTTGGGAAACTCCCATAGAGACAGCTTTGAAAAAATGGCCCCAATCTGTCTCCGAGCACCGAGCTAATGACGAACACAACGCCACCATTTCTCCCGCAGCGGCCACCGGAAGAACTGCACGTGACTTGTATTTTGGCTTGAAAACAGATACAGCGGTAGAGGTTTCAGGGGCGCCACCCCCGTCTCCCCGGCGGACACGCCGCGTTCGACTTGTGAAGTTAAAATACACCTAGGGCGGGACGCGCTACCTGAAAGGCCCGCTGAGGCATGGTTGTATGAAAACAATACTAATTATTCCGCAAAACCCTGCGAACTAAAGATGATAAAAACATCACGCGCCCACCATTTGGTACTAAACTCCAATAAATTTCATACAAAAAGAGTCTTTTCCGTTTGTTTTTACGCAAAAACAGGCTTTCAAAAAGCTCGAGGTGACCATAGTACAGACAAACGAAAAAGAGTGGCGCTGTTGTCGCATTTAGCTCGGTCTCAGTGGACGCCAGCGGCCCAGGTTTCGGCGGCGAGTTTCCCAACTGAGTGTTTTAGTAACGTTGGCTAGCAGTGACTAACCTTTTTTTTGCTTTCGAATTTATTTTTCCAGTGACTTTGGCGGGTTGTTCGTTAGCTCGCTTGACGAAGCAGTTTAAAAGTGCATTCAAGTACTTGTTGACGTAGGTGTCCGTAGGTCGATGTAGGAAGCAGAAGAAAGATTTTCCACCACATCCCACAAACGTGTTCTTGAATGCGGCCGGTTGATCAACAAACGATGACCCGTAGCAGACGTGCCGGCCGGAGTACACAAATAAAATTCGAATAAAAATGGGTAACGAGCTTACACTTCTTAACATATTTAATAAATATCAAAAAGCACGTATGACGATTTTGGATTAGAAACTCAATCGAAGGCGAAAATAGGAGGTTATCGGAGACGACAGGGGAAGAAAACAACAAACACAACCGCAAAGTTGCAGACGGCCCTCAAAATGCCCGGGCCTAGCGCAGACGAACCGGGGGTAGTAAGCGCCGAAGCGAAGGAAAGGGAGTAAAAACTAAGCCAAACAAAGCAAGGATACGCGATTTGTTTACACGTCGGGCAAAAAAAAAAAAGCAAAAAGCAAACAAAAAATATACACAGCAACATATAAGCAAAAGGAAGAAATAACGCGGCAGAGTGCCGTCGCCTCAAAAATGAAAAGAGTGGAGACGGTTCAACGGGTGTCGGCCTTTATCGTAGAAGTAAAGAAGCAGCGAAGCAGAAGATGTTGGTCGTCCCCGCGCTAACAATCGGAATTTGTGCACTGTAAATAACGTGACTGAAATCATCGTTTTTCGCGGGGCTACGACGCTCTCCCCTTCTTTCTTTGCAAGCGCGAGAAGTCTGCTTTTTTCGTAACTCCGCTTTTGTTAATCTATAATCGCGTCAGCTTTGCATATGCACAACGCCTTCTTTCGGAGCATACTGACATCGCCGTAACGTACGTGGTTCGAAATTGACTTCTGCTTCTTCATCCGGAGACGATCTTAACGGGATTAGCCAGCTCGCCTGTTCGACGAAACGGTTATAAGCAAGACACTCATGAGAAATGGGAATTGCAACGACAAAACGAATTGACCGATAAGAACAATAAAGTTGAAACGAAGCTATGTTCTGAAATGTTTGTACATTTCCCTTTTTCACGAAACAGCGCGAAGGCATACATTCGTGTTTTGCTTGGCTTACATAAGTTGTGACAGAATGTTTTCTTCGGGAGAACTCCGAAATTGCACCCAGAAAGCTGTAACATCTTTCCCACGGGAAGAGAATGTCTTTCACTCATGAGCTGGCACCCATTTTTTAACTTTCAAAGCAGCGAATGTCCGTGACAATTTTTTTTTCGTTGGTCACCTCGCACGGAGATAGGCAAAACCAATGCATTTGGGAGAACTTGCCTGCCAGCCGAGACTCCGAGCTCGCCAGGGGCGCTGCAATCACTTTTCGCCCATTTTCCGCGGGAGTTGCCAGTATTGGCTTCCACGGTATTTGGTTCCACTGCTCTACCTGGGTTGGTGAGCACAGCCCCTGGCTCCCCAGGTAGGGGAGTCGACCAATGCGCGGTCCAAACGGCTGTCACCCGTAACGGGCTGCCTGCTCTTCAGGTGGTTGTGCCAATGAGGAAGGACCAGAAGCGGCGGCAGAAGGGAAAGTCCCACCACCTTGTGAACCCAGTCTTTGAAGGCTGGGCTCAACTTGGATCTCGGTAGAGGCTCTGTACAGAAAAACACAAAGTGGAGACCCGAGGCGTGAGTAGGAGCATACGAAGAACAAATAATGCATGCAAAAGCGAGGGCAACTATAAAAGTAATGAATGCAAAACTAGCAAATATTCTTAACCTGAAAATTTTGTCATTGTCTTACCTGGAGTCCTAGGCTTGCGATTTTCCTTGTGAGGCACTGCCCAAAGTGAAACAGACACCCCTTCGTCGTGACCCCTCGGAACTGCTGCTCGCAGCTTGTTATACACCAACTCATGTTTACAAACAAACCGGAGCGCCCCTAGCGGACGTCACCGGCGCCGCGCGTGCGCCGTGGATGGTGGGCAAGAAGCCCGCCGTCGCCCATAAACAGACCATTGAATTGCGTTGTTGTCGGCGTCGGTGGGAGTCCCCGTGCTCTTTTTCGCGTTGGAATTGTTGATTCTACGTCCTCCTAACAATGTCTGACTACTTGAGCGGCTTCAGCAAAACTATCGAGGCAAAACTTTGCGTGGATAATGTGACGTGCGGCGATTCATTTTACGTGGACGCCGCAGATTGGGCGCTAAAGCCTGACTCCCACGTCGAGATTCTGCTCGCTATTTTCAGTCGCGACGTCGCTCGGACTGCAAAAGCGTGGACCGTAGCTGAGATGGATACTGAAAACCTCAAGTAGGATCGGGCATTACAAGTCGGTGATGGCCACTGGTAACAATGATCAACAACTTCTTGTACCTGTTTACACTTAGCCGACTTACCCCAACCAACCTTCAAAAGTGTTTTGAGGCCTGCACTTAGTTCTTATCGCAATTACCAGGTGAACGTTTTGTTTACGAGCCGCTGTCGTTTGAACGAACTAACGACAAAAAGCAGCCAAGTTTGAAAGAGCAGACGACAGTTCCAGCGCACGCGCAATGGAGTACGGGCAAGAAGCACCGCGTCCCGCGTCAACAAACCATTCGAAGGTCACGTTGTCGGCGTCTGTGTGAGTCTGCATACTCTTTTTCGCGTTGGAGTTGTCGATTCTACGTCCTCATCGCAATGTCTTACCACTTCAATCGCCTGAGCGAAATTATCAAGGCTCGTTACGCCGCTAAACTTTCCGTAAATAATTTGACGTGCGGCGATTCATTCGCATGAACGCTGCAGAATGGACGCCAAAACCCTGATGAGATTTTTGTAGCTATTTTCGGTCGCGACGTCGCTCGTGCTGAAAAAGTGTAAAAGGTAGCGGCGATGATCGACATCAATACTGAAAATCGGAAGCGGGAACAGACAAAGCGTAACAAGTAGGTGACGGTCACCGGTACCAATAATTAACATCTTGTATCTACTGTTTACACCGAGCCTACTTAAGTCTTTTGAGGCCTGCAATTACTTCTTATTGCAATCACCGGGTCAAAGTTTGGTCTACGGGCCGCTTTTGTTTGAACGAGCAGACGACAAAAAGCAGACAACTTTGAAAGAGCAGACGAAAGTTCGAACGATCAGGCGACCGTGTGAATTTGAAGGCGCACTGAATCCGTGGGTGGTCCGGACAACTTGGGGGTTTTCTCTCGGTCATGTTGGAACAAAGCAAATACATCTGGCGACTACAAATTGTGGCCCGCACACGCAATTGTAGTTCGACAGCGTCAGGTTTGCCCTTTTCACGGCTGCTATCCACGTTCTCGGACGAACGGAGGGTGCAAAAACACCTGAAAACTGATCTTCAAACCTTCCCAGACTCTCTTGGTAAAGCCCCCATCGCAGCATTTTGACGAGAAGGCAGGTTTTTTGTCTCGTTTCTTCCAAAGGAACACAGGAATGCATGTCTGGCACGGCGACTTCTGCCCACCGCCCGAGACCGGAAGTGCGTCCGGCGCGCCACCACCGCGGCGTGACGTAGGAGAGTTGAGTTGGTGTATAGCAGCCTCATCGAAGTCGAAGTTCGTTGTGCACCAACTGACCCATATCGAGGCGTCAGGGCGTCCCGGACGACTCCAAACAGTTTGTCGAATGTGGCCGACGACTTGTTCGCCAACAGTGCCGCAACCAACGGTACTGCCTCCCCTCGTACAAATTCAGGTATAGTGTATAACTGGCAGAATGAGGGGGGGGGGGGGGGGGGGGGGGGGGGGGGGGGGAGGTGCAGTGCTCGAAGGTGCCGTCGCATATCCAGTGGTAGGAGCCATGCAGCGTCTCGATGTCCAACGGGGACGCCAGCACCACCATCTGCGGTACCGTCTCTTGGTGAAGCAGGAGCGTGTCGGTCAGGCCTTGACTATTCCTTGTTACCCAGGTCTTGATGAGTTCCTTCCAGACCGTGGATGGCTCGCCAACGTCTTGTAGCGTCGGGTATCGGCCATCATTTTTTCTGTAATACGCGGATCGGACATTCCCACAAATATCAAATGAACATTGAGATATGAGGTAATTTCTAACAGTTTCCACTGGGAATGTGCTAGGGGTGTTGTTGATTTTTCGTTCGTATTTTCTTTAAAACTGAAAATAAAATTAATTAACGTCATCTTATACTAGCGAAAGTATCATTCGAAACACCGACCTTGATGGTCGTTAGGGCGCGGATGTGACGCTACAGCACATATATTATAGTCCAGGGGTTCTCAAACTGGCTGGTCTCTTGGCTTCCGCGAGCGCCCAAATGCATATTTTGTATATTTTTATATATTTGTATATCGATATTAAGTGTATATTTTCGATTTTTGTGATAGCCTTGTGGTCAAATGTAATTTGACCACAACACACAGCAACGATTCAATCACCAACAATTGAAACGTCAATCATCTCAGAGACGATGAGAGCAACCTCAAAAGATAGCTGTACATTTCAGCTTCGCGCCAAAAATAACCAAGTTTTGATTTCCCTCGTAAAAGTGAAAATGTGTTTGCGGCGTGAATATTGCGCGAACAAAATATCTCTTTCGACAATAATACATGATTCAATCGGACAATAAAAAGAAAATATTTTTTTTTTACTTTGGTGTTTTTTTTTAAGTTGGAAATTAATTAAATTAAATTAAAATAAAGGATGACACCTTGTGAGGATTCGCAGTTTGGCAGATGTGCTCCACACTCTGGTCCATGAGGAAGAGTTGTCCACTTTCTTCTAATTTCAGCCGGGGAAGGCTAATATATTTTAGCTGTTCTGCCTCTTTCTTACTACGACATGCCAGGCAGACGTAGTACTTTACGACCGATGATGACGGTCCCTTGGAAATGTAGTTTCCACTGCACGTAATCTTGCGCTTCGTGGGCTGCCAACCTTCTACGGCAGAAACCACCAGTAACGGTTTCCTTTTCTCGGAAGACACCCACTCGAAGTCCGTGATCTCGAGTATGGTGATGTTGCGTCAGCCACCAAGTTACCAACTTTCGGCTCATCTTTTTATAAGGTCCAGAATAGTCACGAAACCGTGGTTGACGTCAGCGTTTTCTGGTTCTTTTGTAGAGGCACTTCCACAAAAGAGTTCCTGCGTTCTTGTCTTGGCTGTCAAATGGTAGCTGGTAGCGTATGAAGTAATGAAAAAAAAAAAGTGTCAACGGATTACGTCGAAAAGCAGAAAGAGCAAGCTCTGCTAAAGAGGTTACCTTATGGCGAATTCCACTGGTCGTTTTGGAGCGCGCCGGGATCGACTTTTCTGAGCGAGCCTATTTCACTGGGCGATCGGAATCGAGACCGACGTGTTTCACTGGTTGTTTTGGATTAGCTCCCGCTCCAGATCTCGATCTCGATCCGAGAAAAGTCACTCCCACGATTTCGGCGGATTCAACCAGAAGCCAGCCGGGCCAGCCCTCGGCGCACACACGTAACTTCCTTTCTCGTGGGGCATCTCGCCTGATCCCGCCCATCTCGCCACAGAAGAAGAAGCACGTCGCAGGCTGGGCTCCTAGATTGTCTCGACATCAGAAGAATTCGTAATGGCCGCTTGCTTACCGCTTGGCTCGACAGCCGGTTCGCTTTCCAGGAAGGAGAAGAGAAGGTATTTGCCGCGCTACGGGCATTCCGGCAATCTTTGCTGGAAGCGCCTGAGCCATTCCTGCCGTTCGTGCGTCGAACACGTGTTAGCGCCACGATTGCGAAAACGTCTTCGGAACGACCGTGGCGGCCGCAGAAAGTGGATTCCCGGGCAGTTGAATGACGGGAAGGCATCCGCCGATCCCGGAGTAGTGGTCATGTTCCACTGGGGATCCGTAGGCGGCGCGACCCCGTTCGGATCATGTGCTCCAGTCCGAATCTGGCCAACTGATCCCGGCGCGCTACAAAACGCCCAGTAGAATTCTCCATTAGATTGGGGAAGGAGAGGAAAAAGTGTACAGTGATGTCGTGTTACTTTATGGACACCTCCGTTTCCACTAAAAACCGTTCATAATATGAGTTGTCCATAATAACGAGACAAAACTTTGGCTATTTACCCAGTTTGTCTCCTGAAAAATGTGTCTAAATAGCGGGGTTTCTGTACTAGGGAATAGACCCTTTCCGAAATTCAGTCTGGCCACTTTGATCACAATCATCATCATCTGAAAAATGGCATATGAGCCATACCAATGGCGGCTTTCGATCTACTGATGAAGGAACATGTTGGAGATACTCCTAAGCTGAGGATTCAAGTCCTATACATTCTAGACGTTAGCGCGTTGCGAAACCGGAATTGAATGCAAGCGCTGCGTAAGTGTTCATTTCTCTAATTCCAGCCCAGTGAACCTGTTAGTGGCACAAAATCGACTTCGAAACCCCTTGACTTATAGAACTTTATCAAGGCGTCTGTCTGGGTTGGCGCTTCGTTTTGACTGGTTGCATCGTTGTGGGAATCGACACTGGAAGAGATGATCCAGAAAAACCTGGATAGCGAAAAGTTTATTCTCGTCTGCCGTTGACATGCAAAAGTGACGGTGCCCGATAAAATACTGCAGGCTACAATTTCATTGCCGCCATTCGTATGGCAAAAGTTAAACCGCCATTTCAGCCACCAGATGGCACTGAATTTCGGAAAGGGTCTATTGTAAAGAGACTTCATGTGCGCTTTGCTAGGGTGATGCCACCCTTTGTAATACCACTCGCCGACAAACCATCAGCCATTTTGGTCCTCGGCGATAATCCGTAGGCTTATAACCCTCCCGGAAACAAGCACCTTATCTCACAAGTACGGAGCAGCGTTGTGGAACCCACGGAGGGAGGATTAGCATTTCCCCCCTCGGATGGGAGGATCGATGGACACAAAGGCCACTTTCCGTCGCACGGGGAAACAATGAGGAACAAAATGGCGGTGGACGAGGGTGTGGGAAAGGGAAACAGGCAGTTGGCATCACCCTATGCGAAGCGCACATGGAGGCACCCTAGGGAATTGTAGTAGACCGTCTCCGCAGCCCGCTAAGCACCCGGATAACGCTCCGTAATCCGCCACAAGACCTTGAACTATGCAGACAATGCTGGCGGCGCACATGCGCAGCTGCGGCGCTTCCTTCGGGGATACCGTAGCGGAGGAGAAAAACGATCTACTACAACTCCCAACGAGACGTGACTTTAAAAAGAAAAGTGCCAACCGTCATCCTCCGGTTCGTCCGTCTCAGAGCCTCTTATACCCCTGTCAGACGGCAGCTAAAATGGCATTTACGCCAAATGACATTCAGGTTTTCAAATGACATTCAGGATGGGACCTGCCAGACGACAACTAAAATGACATTTAAGTGATGTCTATTACGATTGTGATCGGAAATTCGTCTCGTGCACGTAGAACACGTTTTCGTCAATAAACAATTTTAACACGGCAAAACACTTGTTTTTGTGTGTTTTGTCTGCTGGGGCAAGAAAATATAACAAAAAACTGGGATAGAAAGTTGCGCTCACTAGTTTCTGACGAAAAAATAAAGCGAAGCGTGGGGCGAAATCCATTAGTCAACCTAACGTCGTCATAAGCCGATCCGTAAGCCGAGCCTCCCGCGCTCCGCCACTACAGCTGTCGGCTTGCTCGCACAGTTCTTTCGTTAATTTCGGTAGTGCTTGCTTGCTCTGGTTGTCCCTCACGCTCGATCTTCGGCTGCCGTGCTCACTTCTACGTCTGCGAGGGATCCTGGATGCCGTATTGCGCTTCCGCCGTCACTGTCACGGCGGTATGAATTGATCTTGGTTCGAGCGTCTCCCCTGTTGAGAAGGCCGCCCATCATCTTCGTCGTAGAAGCATTCCGCGAGCTTCGGTTTGAAGACAGGCTGCTTGAAGACGCGGTACGTTAGTAGGTACTACTAACGTACCGCGTCTTCAATCAGGCGTTTGGCTGATGCCGGCGATGTGGATGTGTGTCTGTGTTACATAGAGTGCTTGGTTGGCCAGGTGACTTGCGTGCACCTAACCACCCCAGTGACAAAGTGAGTCGGCGCTGCAAAGCCGTACTCTCCTGCGGAGGACAGAACCATCGCCAACTTGCTCGTCGTGGGGCAAACCACTGCCAAGTGATCGCATCCCTCCGACGCGACTGGCCGAAGATCGTGAGCGCCGCCGCGACCGCTGAACGGTTAAACACACACGGGATCACCGAACTGCCCCAGGACTCCCTCAGGTCATAGAGAATCGCTGTAGGAATGCCACCTGGGACATCAAGTTTCAGCACCAGCGGCTACCAAAGCACAATAAAAATAGTAAGTACCCTTTTTGCAAAAAAAGAAAAAAAGTTTGACCCAGTAGAAATAATATCCCTACATGTTTTTTTTTTTTGCTCTTAGAAAATGCAGGCTATCTTGTTTCAAACTCACAAAATTAAAACGAAAAAAAAATTCACTTGTCTTCCTTTTACTGAATGTCACTCAAAACTAACTGATATGGCTCCTGTCAGCATTCTAAAGTTATTCATTAATTCGCTTTAATGTGAATAAAACAACTGGATTGATCATCTTCCCAATTGTGCATCCTTGATGAGGTGAAAATGACTGAATAACTGTTTCTAGATACAAGACAAGAGTGCCAGCTTCTAGCACTGTAAATACTATGTTTAGAAGCTATAGAATGTTTGCCATTCTGTGAAGTTTCAAAGAAATGTTCCAAGCTAGCTGTGTGGTGAAATTTTAACTGCTCTGCTTCTCCATTGAATATCCAATTTTAAGAATAATATGACTAAGGTGTAAGATATTTTATGCCTAGAGGACTGATGCATCTGTTGCAATGTTTCTATCCAACTACAGTGATTCCTCTGGCTCTCCTAGACCACTGCTACCAGTTCCAGTATCTCAATGTCGGGATGCTGAGGCAGTGTCGTGACCATGTTCCAGAGGTTGGCACTGGCTAGCACTCGGGAAGCCCCAGGCACATATGGCCAAAGTCAATGGGACCGCCGTGTCCCCACGGATCCTGTGTAACCACGTGTTCCTGATAACATCCAACATGCTCGAACCTTGCCCAATCCAGGACATCATCTTGTGCACGTCGATCGGTCAATTCCGTACATGCGACAACCCTCCCAGACTTCTCAGCATCACTCCCAACTTCTTGTAGTGATGGATAAATTTCAGCCTACTACTGACTTGGAGAGTTAGAGTGGACACAGGGGCTATGGTTTCATTTACTTCATGCGTGAGTGAAGCTATGAGCATGAGCATGTTGCCCTGAACGATGCTACCACTACATGATCGTGCATGCTTGGTAGCGGCATTGAAAGCCTGGATCTTGCACTTAAAATGAAACGGAATCTTGCGTCGTGAGTGTTGTGTGTGTGCATCTGGAAACATCGGCGAGTCAGCAGAAGTCAAGCCAAGGCGAGTCAAGCTGGTTTTACCGAACTGTTTGTCATTTTGGGGACTCGTCGTAAACCATGTGCCTCTTGTCTAACTCCTCTTTTCTGCACGGCCAAGTCGGCTGCTTGAATAAAGATTTGGGCAACGACGGGAATGAAGAAATTCAAACTCCGAGGCATGCAACCACACTTTTTTGAGCAACGACAGCTTCGTGGCAACTTGGCAACGACGAGAGCATATGGCGAAAAAGGATGAGCCTAACGTTGTCATCATGGGGCGGCTGAGACATCTCGAAGAGTTCGACCCAAAAAGATTGAAGCGTGGCCCCTGTACCAGGAGCGACTAAACTTTTTCTTCATTGTGCACAACATCGTCGAGGAGTCCCCAATATGCGCAGTCCTGTGTAGCGTTTGTGAACCGACAATCTACTCCGTCGTATGCTTGTTGTGTGTGCCAGTGGACTCCCTATGCGGACATTGTGTTGGAGCTCACCGCCCACTTCACACTGTGCCTGTCAGTGATTGTTCAGTGCTTTGCGTTTCATAAGTGCAGCCAACAGCCTGGAGAAAGCATCGCCAATTTCGTCCCCGCCCCGTGCCGCTTCTCCGAACACTGCAACTTTGGTGAGACCTTGTCAGCCATGCTATAGGACCGTCTAGTGTGTGGTGTCTTGGACAAAAGGGTGCAGCGTCGTCCCCTGGGCAAACCAGTGTTGGAGTTCAAAATGGCGTTTGAGGCTGCAGATCCTTTGCCTCTGTAGGATTTGCAGCAACGACATTGATTTCCGTCAACAGCTTAAAGGGGCACTCAAGTGGATTCTGAGATTGTCTATTTATTGGCATAACTCAGTCTATGGGCTTTAAGCATCCTGAAAAACCCAAGGTAGCATTCAAGGGCCCAGCCGGTTTTCATATTAAAAATCCAATTAAAGATTGTGGCACGCCACCCTTTCTGTGCCGTAGCGCAGAACTCCAGGGGGTGCCACCGGACGGGAAGGCAGCAGGGGAGGGCACGCGACAGCCAGTCACGAGTGACGGCTTCGCGGCGGCCTGATTTTTCAAAGGCGCACATGTTTGAAAATTTAGTGCGCTGGGAAGCCATTATTCGTAATTGGCTGTCACGTGCCCTCCCCTGCTGTCTTCCCGTCCGATGGCACCCTCTGGCGTTCTGCGCCACGGCGCAGAAAGGAGGGCATGCCCCAATTTTTAATAGAATTTTAAATAGCGAGATTGGCCGCCCTTGTATGTAATTTCGGGTTTCTTAGGATGCTTAGAGTCCATAGATTGAGTTATGACAATAAATAGACGATCTCAGAATCCACCTGAGTGCCCCTTTAAGACGATGACCGCCTTCTTTATTGAAAGTAGCTACCCACTCGGCGTTCTGCGCAATGCGAGTAGTCGCGTCTCGTAACATTTCGCGGCACGACGCCCTATTTCCCCAACCAAGATCTAAACCACCATGCAGCCCCCTTATCATCACGTTCCATCCCTCCATATCCAGGCTCAGCAAACTAATCATGGAGACCACTTTCCACCTCGTAAACTCTACAGTTATTTCTAAAGCATCCGCCCTAACTTCCTATTGAAACCCAACTTACGATCCCTTCCACTATGCAGCAACCACCCCGAAACCCCCTCATCTTTATGTTCCATCCCTCCATACCCAGGCTCGGCAAACTAATCATGGAGACCACTTTCCACCTCGTAGACTCTACAGTTATTTCTAAAGCACCCACCCTAACTTCCTATCGACAGCCCAACTTACGATGCCTTCCAGTACACGGCAACACCCTTCGAAACCCCCTCATCTTTACGTTCCATCCCTCCATACCCAGGCTCGGCAAACTAATCATGGAGACCACTTCCCACCTCGTAGACTCTAAAGTTATTTCTAAAGCACCCGCCCTAACTTCCTATCGACAGCCCAATTTACGATACCTTCCAGTACACAGCAACACCCTTCGAAACCCCCTCATCTTCACATTCCATCCCTCCATACCCAGGCTCGGCTAACTAATCATGGAGACCACTTTCCGCCTCGTAGACTCCAGAGTTATTTCTAAAGCACCCGCCCTAACTTCCTATCGACAGCCCAACTTAAGATCCCTTCCAGTATGCAGCAACCACTCCGAAACCCCCTCATCTTTACGTTCCATCCCTCCGTAACCAGGCTCGGCAAACTAATCATGGAGACCACTTCCCACCTCGTAGACTCTACAGTAGTTTCTAAAGCACCCGCTCTAACTTACCGTCGTCAGCCCAACTTACAATCCCTTCTAGTACACAGCAACCACTCCGAAACCCCTTCATCTCTACGTTCTGTCCCTCCATACCCAGGCTCGGCAAACTAATCATGGAAACCACTTCCCTTTTCGTAGACTCTGCAGTAGTTTCTAAAGCACCCGCCCTAACTTACCGTCGTCGGCCCAACTTACAATCCCTTCTAGTACATAGCAGCCACTCCGAAACCGCCTCATCTTTATGTTCCATCCCTCCGTACCCAGGCTCGGCAAACTAATCATGGAGACAACTTCCCACCTCGTAGACTCTAAAGTTATTTTTAAAGCACCCACCCTAACTTGCTATCGACAGCCCAACTTACGATCCTTTCCAGTACGCAGCAACCAGTCCACAAAGCGTCAGACTTTGCTCCCCGGTACCACGCCGTGCGGCACTCCGACATGTCTTGCGTGCGAACACACGGGCCCTCCTCTCAACCTGCCAATGAGAATTTCTCTGGCCCTTAAGAAGTGTCACAAATATTAGATAATGCTGCTCTCCACCTAGTGAAGGCAGATCTGAGATATCATAATGACCACTGTGCCCAGTTACGCCAAAAGCTCACCGTCGCTAAAAGACTCCTCAAGTCCCTTGACTCATCTTTCCATTCTCACTCACACAAACTTGTCAACAAAATTCTTTAGTCAACTCGTATCTCTATGCCGATGGTCTCGCCTGTAAATCAAGGAAACTAGACACTTTCTTGCCCCGAAATCATGAGGCTGCCGTCCAACGGAATGATGGTGTTGCCATACTTGACGATTTACCCCTCACTGCCCCTGAACACGTTATTTTATCAAAGGGCCTGTCCTTCGTCCCTGCACTTCAAAGCCGATCTGACCCTTTTGATCTGTCGTCTCCCCTTTTAGTATACCTGAAGAAGACCGTTTGGTTGAAATGTCATTCCACTTCTTTCCTTAGGCACTTCTTTTTCCCTTCATACCTCTAATAATATACTAACAGTGCCCGGCAGAACCCCACATCTTTATATGGAAGAGCTCTTGAACGGCCTTGAAGAAGTGTAGGCTATTTCGGATGACATTCTCATCGGAGGACAAACGGGAGCTGAACACGACGATAGGCTGCCAAGGGTGCTGCAGCGCATCCAGGACAACGGCCTGTGTCTGAACGCTAACAAGTGCGCTTTCCAAGTCGAGGAAGTATAGTAGCTGTGGTACCGTACCAACAAGGACGACGTCAGTCCTTCGGCCGAAAAGGTGAAGGCCACCAAGAAAGCTTCAGAATTGACGAACAAGACAGAACTAAAGTCATTCTTGGGAGCTCTGAACCTCTATGGTTGTTTTTTGAAGGGGGCTGCCCATGAGTTGGAACCCTTTATCGCCTTCTGGATAAGGATAAGGTGTGGGCCTGGACGAAGATGGAAGGAGAGGTGTACAAGCGTGCCAAGGGTCTGCTAGAATCCTCAGATGTTCTAACACACTACGATGTGTCACGTCCCATAGTGCTGGCCTGCGATGCCTCTCCGTCCGGGCTGGAAGCTGTACTGAGCCAAGTGGGAGAAGATGGCATTAAAAGGCCTGCTTCGTCGGCCTGTTCTGGAACTTGTGGCATCATCACCGACATTGTCACTGGTATCTTAGGGTCACTACCAGTGGCAGCCCTGATGCTGGCTATTGCACTGTCCTTTTCAGCCCCACAACATTCTTTTATTGCGGCTTTTCCAAAGGTACCTCACACAGGTTGCGCTTTCTGGAGTGCTTTTGCATTGCACGTCTGAAAACAAGTGAGGAGAATGTCACATAAGTGGCCATGGCTGCAAGAAACTGCACTTGTTATTTAGAGGCAGTGATCCCAGGAACTTATAGATTTTTCTGTAATGTAGCCAGATCACTTTGCCTACTTCTATGGTGGCCCCCAGCAGCAGATGTTTTCTGGAACATGTAGATATCTTAAGTAGCAACTGTGCAGCAACTGTATTCAATGTATATGTGCAATACCTTATCAAACGATTTTTGGGATGTTTTGGAATAAAAATGTGCACCTATAATGTAAACACACGTAGCTTATTTAGCTTTGAAACAGAATGGGATTCTCCAACATCAAAGAAAGCTAGAAATAGACACATTCAGAGACTGACTTTATGCAGCATTTATTATTTCATTTTGGAGCACGTCAATGGGAATGTAAAAGCCGGTAAAAGGTCACGGTGGCGAATACCTACACTACGTTTATTAGAACAACAGACCACAATTTACAAGATTTGTACCACTTAAAAGAAAAATAACCTCTTTGAAGGGACAGAACGAGCGGGTTGGTATGGATAGTAAACTTGAGGAAGAAAACGAGAAAGGACGGACAAACACAAAGTTTGTGTTTGTCCGTCCTTTCTCGTTTTCTTCCTCAAGTTTACAACCTCTTTGACGTCTTGCATTCTTCCCAGAATCTCTACACGGCGGTAGTACATTTGACAAGGCATGTCAGCCAACCTCGGGAGCTGTTGCCTGCGCAACAAACGCGAAATTTAAAGCGCTGCTAGGCGCAGACAGCTATATTAGTATGAACCACAACCAAGCCGGTCGTGCAATGAACTCGTTCAAGGTACGCGGTGCTGCAACGACCCGCACACGCAAAACAAACACTAGGCGGCCGTCCGCTCCGCTAACTGTCTTGCGCGTCGTGGTTTTGCGTGCTCACGTTGGTTACGCCCACCGTCAAAGTTATATCTTACCCAAACATGTTCCTCGAGGTTTCGGTGTTGTGATGGACTGCGACATCTGTCTTGAAAACCGAGGGCTTCTAAAAACGCCCGAATGCCGGTGCAGAACCCGCCGTTCCGCTTCTGCTACCGAAGGCATTCGAGGTGCTCGTCTCACGTAGCTGTGCTGACGTCTCGCGGGTGGTATAATTAACAGGTGGCCTTTTCTTGCCGGCAGGTGCTCCTTCCGACATCGTAAAAACGCGCAAATGTTGAGCGTAACTGGAAATGGAACCAACGAACCAACAGCCGACCGAGGCGAGCTCACGACAGTTACAGCGGTTCAGCGCTGGGTCAGCTGGGTTCAGAGCCATTAGGCCTACTAGATCGCTGGAGCCGTGAGTAGGTTAAACATTTAGGAACGTAAAGTGTGTGCAAAATATGCGTTGAACTGATTGTTTTCGTAATTAAAACGAAGTAAAAATTGTTTCCGCAATTAATGCCTTCTTTTTAAAAAAAAATCCCGTCACATGTGCCGAGCGCTGCCGACGAGAGTACGCTTTACGAACTCAGTTTACCTGAAATGGCATTTCGGTTGAATGCCATTCGAGTTGCCGTGTGACAGTGCCTAAATGACATTTACACTGAATGCCATTTGGCGTAAATGCCATTTTAGCTGCCGTCTGACAGGGGTATAACTTTTCAATCTTATTAGACACATTTCGTTTCTAGTTTATCAGCATCGAGTACAGAATCAGAAAAAAAAAATATTTTAAGAAATAAAGTATACATCTACCAATAAAAAAAAAAATTTTCCCCACCCATACACAATTCGAAGTAATTTTTTTGCGATATAAATCAAAATAGATATTCGAATAAATAAACAACGGAGACTTGGGTCGGCTTGCTCCAAGCAGCGTGTCGGCTCAGACTGACTCAAGAAAGCGCTGTCAAGGGTAGCGCTCAAGCTTAAATCGTGTCTCATGCGCCCGCGCACTCCAAGCTAGGCTGCCCTGCAACAACTTTTTGACTGGTTCTTAATTTGCACCGAACCTGAGCGCACTGAACGTAGTAACTTAAAGAAACTTTTCTTCTCTCAAATTTCGCTTTATTTTAAAAGTTATAGGCAAATTAGAATGAAAAAACAAGCAAAAAATAACCTCCTTATTGACGTCGTAAGTCCTGGCTTGAGTGGCCGTCAACTAGAGGAGGAGTAGTAAGCTCAGCGAGCGCTCACGGCTGCCGCACTCCATGTCGACGGCTCAAGAGGGCGCCACTAAAGCACGTGTTGGATAGGCTGTATGAGGCGGGCGGCCAGGGCGGCTCGCATCGCATTTGCTGCGCGATTAAAGACTAATTCGGCATACCACTTCATTGGCCACAAACGACAGCAAACACGGGGTAAAGATCAGTTCAGAACGGGAGCCACTTGGCGCTGCCATACCGCCAAATGGCCAAATCACCAGCCAAGCTCGCGCCGAAAGCCTTCGGAACGCTCGGAACCGGTCGAGTCCTCGAACCGGTTTACGACCGCAGCGCCGCCGCGTACATCCGGGACCTTTCTACGCTCGCCGTTCGTCGAAGCCTCATCCCACTGCGAGCGCCTATCCAGAGATCTGCCCGTGCCTAGATCTGGGGACAACGCCAGCGTAGGGAAAACCGCTCGTAGGGAATCCGTTCGCGTAGTGGTGATGATGATGATAGCGTCACGTATGACTCGCGCACTGGCGCCCTGGCGCCTCGCTGTTTTCAACGGTTCTCAGTTTGAATTTCGGATGTGGTTGCTGGTTGCTCCGTAGCTTTTGTGCATGCTAGCGGCATAACGCCGACCCAGATAAGTACAAGTGCATGATTTGTGACATGTGCTTCAAGAAAATCTACAACCTAAAGAGGCACCTAAAGGAGGTTCACGGGGACGCTGACACGAGCTGGATCACACTGTCCGCTGCCGCCTTGCATGCGATCTGTGTCCAACAGCTTGCTGCGCCACTTTGAAGCGAAACACGGGATCGTCGCGAGGCGTGACAAGTTAAAGTTCAATTTGTTGAAAGGTAAGTGCGCTCGCTTAGTTTTCTACCTTTTCTACAGAAGAAAAATCAATAACAATGCCTACCACTGTTACAAAATACGGTGTGGGCCTAGAGCAGAAAATATATAATTCAAGCTCTCGTTTAAAGACAAAAAAATTTGAAAAGAGACGACAATTCATTACCACAAATTTGCATCCGCACCAATGGTGACTATTGCGATTGCACAGAGGGATAAAATACACTCGTTCCTCTAATAGCACGAGCTGCCACATGAAATCCCAGCATATGTTGAAAACATTGCAAAAGAAGAGGATAAGAACAGAAATGGCAACAAGCGTTACCATCTAGTATCGACTGACTGTTTGATGCGTGCTAAGAGAAGTACGAGAAGAAAGTCGGTTTGTTAATTTTTTTTTTTCTTTCCTTTTCTCTTCTAGAGGGTTGTTCATCTTTCTAGAGCATCAAAATGCAACACTGCCTTTCTTTGAATCTCAAAGTGCCACATTCTTTTCGATAGTGCCACTTGTCCTGTCCCTCTCTCGTCTTTCGTGCAAATTGTTTTCGAGATGTTTAAAACTTGCTGTGCGGTACGAGTTTATTCTTTCGTTCCCCTCTGAAAAGTGCTTTCAAAGTGGTAGTTTGTGATGTCGTATACAGAGCTCTTTTGTTCTGCAGGTGCACAATCCCCAAAAAGCTTGCACACCAACTGCACTGATCAAAGCTATGCAACTCAGAGTACTCCTGGAGAAGTGGCAATCAGTTCATTGCATGACGGTTCATCGACAGCTCAGGTTACCTTTTTTTCTGTAATAAGCTGCATGAGACTGTCACTGCGACAGTCCCATGCAGTGTCGGTAAGGTGGGTTAACATTTTTGTAATGAGCCGCCGCGAAGCGGCGTGAACGCAGGCAGGCAGGCAGGCAGGCTTGTGGGTGGGTTAATACATACCCCAGTGATACACGCAAGACGAAATGTCCCTACAGCATGCAATTCGCATAACAAGCATCAATGAAACGATTGTGTTGACAAAACGTGTCCATGAAAAGTTGTCCGCGAAACATAATTTTACGAAGCGAGTTTCGATGAAATGAAAGGGACCCTTTATGGACTGGCATGCGCTGTGTAGCCGGAAACCCATATTTGACGTCATAAACGGTGAATGTGAAACATGGCTACCTTGCGTTTGCCAACAATTTTGCACCAAATAATTGTCATATTTGGATTCATGGGGTAAAACCAGGCAAGAATTGACCTCCAACTACATTTTAGGAACCACTTCAGCTTTCTTTAAGCCATGTTACTTTACAAGCATGACTTTCACATCAGGACATCAACAGGATCGCCTCCTAAAGCACACCTGTGCATGGGAATAGCCATACTTCCAGTGTATATACCTTATAACATCCTGAAGGAGTATTTTACCACATGCAATTCATTTAGCACTGAATTGTTTGTGTGGTAACATACTTCCTCGTTACGTTAGGTCGAGAAAGAGTTGAATGAATGTCCGAGCCCTTTTTAAGACAAAATAGAATGTCAATTTTTATTCCTCGAGCCAACACTTGTTCTCGTGCACTGACGCTAAAGCTTGTGGATAGTGTTGCAAGTCGTGTTGCAAGTTGCACCAGGGAACGGTGACACTATAGCAAGGTAGAACAAGAGGTTTAATATGGCGATCGGCTCAGAGCCAGGTACGTTCTAGCCACGGGCGCAAGGCACGAGTTCATGCGCACGATCCGCGGAGCTCTATCTGCTCGGCTGCTCAGTGTAGCCAACATCTCTCCCATACAGAAGAGTCAAAGTCTCTGGGGAGCCTTGACGCATCGGCCACTTCTCGTGTGTGAATGAAGATTGCCTTCACATTCTGTACGTGGCTCTTGAGCATCTTCGCTGTCAACAACTTCCGCATCCCACTTCTGACACCATGTTGCAAGTCGTGTTGCAAGTTTCGCCAGGAAAGGTGACACAATAGCAAGGTAGAAGAAGAGGTTTAATATGGCGATCGGCTCAGAGCCGGGTACGTTGTAGCCACGGGCGCAAAGCACGAGTTCATACGCACGAGCCGCGGAGCTCTATCTGCTCGGCTGCTCAGTGTAAGCTTAAGCACATAACCTTAAGCACATAAGCTTAAGCACAAACCTGACACACCTGATTGTAGCGGCTTTGGCCGTTGCCACAGGTATGTATGATGGGAGTATGGCTACCTGGGGAGTGAAGTAGAGGGGTCACAGTGTTACCCTAGTATCCCGGGAGATAGCCCACCTAAAATCAAGAAAAAAATGGCTCAAATTAAGGAGTGGGCTCACTTGCAGTGTAAAGCAATAATAGCTCTACTTGCCAGTCGGCAATGGTTCATTATATCTTGCCGTAGCTAACTCGACACAATAACTAGACACATGATATCCCCAATAGCTAACTAAAAGAAAAAAAAGCAAATGAAGCCAAAAACTGGGGTGGCTTACCTTTCGAGGCTGGGGCATCTCTCAGAATTTTACGGTAAGCATATATCTCACGTCTACAGTTTACATGGTACCAACACACTAGGGTTTTTCAGCTGCTCTTGTGACTGCCACTATAATGAGACTTGACTCTTTTCTAGGGGTGTATGAATACTTTAATATCGGAATACAAATCAAATAGTAAGCTCTCGGATAAATCGATTCGCGAATAAAATTCTTAGTGTTTGGTTAACCGTAGATTTAAAGTGTTCTGTGAAAGATGCGCGGTCCACACGGAGCAAAAGAAACTTGTGCTCCCTCTCCGTTGTAGTGCGCACTTGCATTGAACTTATGAATATGCAAAACATATTTTAGTTTGTGTTTTTTTTTTTTTTTTGTCCTCCCGTCACTCACATAGCAGGTGCACTTGCAAACACCACACATGTGGGGAGCAGTGAACCTGTTCTTGCAGACCGTAGTGTTTTGGAGTGCACCTACTATGTGGGCATTGGAAGCACGAAAAAAACCATGGACTGCATGCTACAGCTAAAAGTCTGATTGGGATGTACATTTAGTGAAACAAACAAGATGTTTTGAAGCAGTGGAGTATATGATGTGACTGAAATACCACTCTTAATTCAGGCCATTTCATTTTAAGCTTTCTTTCTTCTCTGCCTGCCAGAATTCAGTGACTGGAGGGAGGCTAGGGATGGCAGAGAGCATGTTCGCTTCATTCTCCACGACGGACCCAAGGGACGAGATGAGGGTGTCCTGAAAAGGTATTACTACTGCCACCGCTCTGGATCATTTCAGAGCAAGAGGTAAATGACAACTGAGAACCCAGGGCACTTGTAAGACTAATGTGCAATGCTTAGCCACAATTCAAGCTACAGGGAAAGATGGCAAGGTGACAGTAGAGTACCAGGCAGAACACTACGGCCACCCGAAGGAACTGAAGCACCAGCGCCTCTTTACGACTGAGGAGGAGGCTTTAGCTGATAAACTAAAGCAAGGCATCCCCGCCCTTAAAGATCTGGTAGACGCACATTCTTCTGCTGGCAGTGAGATGGGCAGGCTACATTTACTCTCAATGAAAGACATTGGCAACATCTCCGTCAAGCATGAAATTCTGACGAAAGAGCTACGGCACTGAACAAAGTCAGATTCTTCAGTCCTGTACTGACATGGAGGAAGGAAAACAAAAAGAGAGCTTTGAGCTTGCCCTGATGACTGTCCCTCAGAAAGAACGCCTCACAAAGCTTGGCCCCAAGTTTCTGTGCATTGACTACACTCATAATATAAATGGCCACAATCTGCAACTGAACACTCATGACAGCTGCAGAAGATCACTCAGGCATGCCATGCACATATTTGATCTCAAAGTAACTAGGCACCAAGGCTATGAAACGCTCCTTAAAGCCATAAAGGTAATGCATGGGAGGAAGTGATGGGCTGTGCCCAACATTGGATGCTCTGCTCGTGGCATGTAAGCCACAACTGGGCTCTGAAGTTGCAGTCAGTCCAAGATATAAGCAAACCCGTGACCGTCTTTGCGACGAGTTGTGGGCGCTGAGAAATTGCAAATATGAGGGTCAATTCCAACGAGCTCCGACAGGCTTCCCGTGTCAGAAACTAAGTGAAGAGACTGATCCAAAACTAATTCAACAAGTACACGAGTTTCTTCAGTACTTCGGGCACTACCACGGTGGCAGAGCCTAACAGTGGGTGCTCTGCTTCAGAAAGGGCATTCCTTTTAATACTACGAACCTTTTGGAGGCAATGTACAAGGACCTGAAGTCACGCTACATGCATGGAACTCGCAACCAGAGGCTCGACAAGCTGTTGATGATCCTCTTCGAACTGAGCCGTGACCGGCTTTACAAGCGTCCCAAGTCGCTCGTAAAAGGAAAAACGAATCGGCATGATGCAGCCCTTTTTCGGAGGCACCAGGAGGGGATGAAAATTCCAGCATCAGATGTAGAACATCTGCAAAATGGCAATGGCTGGCTTGTAAAGTCTCAGTCCCAGACAGAGAGAAGCTACCATGTTGAGAAGGGCGACCCCCGCCAGAGTTGCGTGCTTTGTTGCAGGGACTGTGACATCTTTATCAACAGTTACAAGTGCACTTGCAATGACAGCCTGATTTCATCATTGATGTGCAAGCATATTCACGCAGTAGCTTACCTGGGGCTTCATGTGACGACCGTGGAGGAGGCCGACACTGAGGCAGGTGTAGAAATGCCATCAACAACACGTGAAGCAACAGGCTTTACGTTAGATGATGAGCCACAGTCCCTCTTGGATGACATTCGGCAGGGTATTGAGGTAGGGATGGAGAAGACTCAACCAAATTCAGAGGACAACATATGTTTAACAATAAGTGGACTGAACAAGTCCCTCTCCAGGAAGAAATTGACAAGCTCCCTGGTGTTGAAATACCATACCAAGGCCCAGGAAGTACTTGACTCTGTTCCAGATGAGACTTCTCCAAAACCTAGGGTAATCCCTCACAACAAAAAGATGAAAAAACAACCACGGTACTTTCCCCCCCAAAAAACGCCCTGGTTCTGGTCCCATGCATGGCAAACCTCCCACCAGCTTGGAGCAGCAGCACATCATGTAGGGCCTTGTAGCCAGGTGAGTTCCTACGGAAGGAGCAGCATCCGCTCAGCTCCATGTGAATGTTCCGAGCATGTCTTTGCTGGCCCTCAAGGAGCATGACTACTTTGCAAATCAGTAGTCGTGACAATTGGACTACAAAAAAGGGGCAGTATTCTTCTTGCAAAAAGGAATGGCGTGTTGGACAGCTTGTACTTCTTTCCACTTTGGAGAATGTCACGAGAGGCTCGAGCTAAAGGCAAGAGGGGCATCTCTTACCATCTTCCAACAGGTTACGTTAGGCGAGGCATTATATGCTGACCTTAATCGTAACGCTTTTTTAACAACCAGGGATTGGCAATTTTATTTCAGTTGATACGGAACGGTTGTCTCTAAATTAACGGGCAACCATAGTGCCTCGAAATGCTCGTTTATAAGCGTGCCCCTCGCTGAAACCGGCACTTCTTTTTTAGATAGTATTACTGCACGAGAATGTGCAGCTTTTTCCGCTTTGGAGAATGTCAAGAGGTGCTCGAGCTCGCCATTCTCCAACAGGTGGCTTATGTTATCAGCTGGTCTTAATTGGAAAAGTGTTTTAAAGGCCAGAGCTTGCCAATTTAATTTCAAATTTATGCGGACAGGTTACCTCTAAGTTAATGTGTAACCATAATACCTCAAGTTGCCTGTTACATGCTTATTTTTTATTTTGCATACTGCTGCACGGGAATGTGACAGTTGCAGTTCCCGCTACATACCAAATTATTTTAGTATGTGACTTATATGCTTTAGGATATAATGGTTTTCTTGCTAATGAGTGCCTATAATCACTGTTTCATTGTTTTGTGAGCCAAGAGGGAGTGACCACTGGCAACCCAAGCACGAGGGTCTGCTACAGGAAGCATAATCATATAAGTCGGCCCTGTGTGCACGGGATAGTTCGTAACGGGCTAGGTGAGATTCAATTGCCAGCATTTTAAAAAGCGATAACTCAGAGGAGAGTAAAAGTACAAGCAAGCTGGTGAATTGCAGACGAAAAACTGAAACACCGGAAGGAAAAAGACACGAAAAAAAGGATGACACACACACACCGTCTCGAACACAGCTGAAGGTTTATTCTAAAACCACACCCTTTTATAACGGTACACCACAGTCAACGCCAAGAACCCTCACACCAAGTCACACACCCAGACTGTCAGCAAGAGCAAACAAAAGAAATGCACTCGACGCTTCCATATGTGCCAAGGTCAAGCAACTGACAAAAAAAAAAAAAAAAAATTGCATTGGTCAAAAAGTTTGTGCTTGCTTGTGAATCACCATCGACGAGACACTTACACAATTTCCAGCAGAACCAATACTAAGAGTTTCTTCTACCACGTGTTTGAACTGATCTCGCTTGGCTTATCACCATGGTGGCCATCCAATTCGGATGACAACTGTTGCAAACTTGTAAATGTACTACAGTTTCTGAATTTGGGGATTACAGGAGAACACACCTTTTGTGCTCCATGATTTGCTCATTAACATAACATCCAGTTTAAACTATGTATGAAAACCCAGATGCCAAAGGAATATTATAAACACTACCATATTGACATTCAGTGGCAGTATTCCTATGCGTTTCCCCGCAAACTTTTTCTACCTCTTGTGAAAAGAGTCGACCTACTTTATCTGAAGTCTTCAGAAGCACGTTCTCATGGTCACTCTCGTCGTCGTCTGAGGCCGTCTTGTCTTCACAGGCAATGTGAGACTCACTCTGAAGACAAATTCGGGATCTTCAGCATCGCTGCCGTCCGAACTGCTGCAAGAAACAGCTCTTTTTCTGGGGACCATCACCGCCATTAGCATTCCTCATGCGTGTCGCCATTTTTAAATTCATGTTGCCAGGCCAACAACTGCTGTCAGGCTAAACACATTGCAAAAGTGCAAAACGGTTTGTTTTTTCCTAGCACCTTTTTAGGTTGAAAATAGAAACCGAAACCAATTTTTGAACGTAACTTGTCTTTGACGCAGAGAGCAGCACAGCATGAGGGTGGACGAATGACTCGTCATTGGTGATATTTGTACAAACTAATAATGTGCACAGCTCGGACCAATGTAATTTAGCACACAGGTGGAATATAATTGTGACATTGTCTGTCCCTTTTTTTCCCCTTTTAGAGCGCAGCCGGGAACGGGCTTAGGGGCCCGTTCCCGGCTTGAGCGGCGTCGCCGTCGGCGTAACCAAGGTCATCCCAAGGTCACGTGACACCCAAGGTCACGTGACTCCCCAAGGTCACGTGACACCCAAAGTCACGTGGCTCCCCAAGTCACGTGACCCCCGATGACGTCATCAGTGACGTCACTGATGACGTCATCAGTGATGATGACGATGCAGATGCCGGTGACGTCACTGATGACGTCATCGGGGGTCACGTGACCCCAGGGGTAACGTGACTTGGGGACCCACGTGACTTTGGGTGTCGCGTGCCCCTGCGTGTCACGTGACCTTGGGGAGTCACGTGACCCTTGGGGAGGGGTCACGTCATCAGTGCCGGTGACGTCACTGATGACGTCACTGGCACCCGCATCGTCATCATCAGTGATGACGTCATCAGTGACGTCACTGATGACGTCACCGGCATCCGCATCGTCATCATCACTGATGATGTCACCGGCATCCGCATCGTCATCATCGCTGATGACATCATCAGTGACGTCACTGGCATCCGCATCGTCATCATTGATGACGTCACCGGCATCCGCATCATCATCATCACTGATGACGTCATCGGTATCCGCATCGTCATCGTTACTGATGACGTCATCGGCTTCGTCACGTGACCCCCCCCCCCCCAAGGTCACTTGACCCCCCCAGTACCCTTCCCTCCTCCTCCTCAAGAGCTGCGCTCTAATTCGGCGTTACAGGGAGTTGTAAACGGCTTTCACGTTTTTTTTTTACCACAGTCCACAGTCTTTTTTGACCAAAGTGTCAACCGTCAACTTGCCTGCACTAAAACTTTTTTTTTTTTTCAATAAAATTGGCAATTTCTAGCTATATTATTGAACAGAGCTCACCTTAGTAAAAAAATAAAAGAGAAAAAAAAACTTTTGTCTTTAGTTTACGTGTGAAAACCAAATTACATTTTAGGCCACTGTCTATTTTGGCAAAGGGAGACAGATAATACATAAGCCAAGTTTACTTCCTTCCCATTCCCTCATTTTTTTAGTCGTAATAAATGCCACGGTGGCCCAAAAGGCTGTTTGATGATATTGTGCCAAAAGGAGTGGGCAATCACTAGGGTGACCAGACGTCCCGTTTTGGCCGGGACAGTCCCGTTTTTGAGGTTTGCTTTTACCGTCCCGTCTTTTTGTCCCAATAATGAATCATATCCCGTTTTCGTAGGAGTGCATATATAGTCATGAAATTGGCACTAAGCGAACTGAAGCAAACCGAAAATATGCCCACTCGTTACAACTATATTTTACAAAAATAACCGTAGGTGCTTTAAAATATTCACCTCGAGAGAAAAATTTAGAACTGTTCTTGCCCACAAACACTTCTTCTCTCGCGAAGACGCGTGTGTAGAAATATATATATATATATATATATATATATATATATATATATATATATATATATATATATAAGTTACTGACTATAGCACGCATGTAGAATTTCGGTTGGCGACACTGCACTGTTTTTCGAAAATGCCGAAGAAACGTACGTGTGTGTTCACCAATGGAGGACCCTTGTCAAGAAAAACATTGAAATTAAACTAGCAGGGGAACTCTCCAGGTCTCTCAGAGATAGTTGCAAGTCTTTAAAGAGATGAAAACAGAATGTATGCTGCGCCGAGATTTCTCGACTCGTGGAACAGGCTCTGTGCTTCTCTGGAAGCACGTTTCCAGTGGAGCGCGCCTTTTTAATTATGAACTCCATGTGGATATGCGAGAAGTTTCGCCTTCTTGTCTCAACATTGCGAGCAATGATACTTGTGCGGTTGAACTTCCCACACAAGTGCGCAGACCTTTACAACCGAGTCTTGCACGATAAAGTCCTGCTTAGAAAACTTCCGTCGTCAACAAATTACGCCCACTCCAACGAAGGACCCGAAGCAGGACCTTCCAAATGAGTTCATGCTACCGAAGTGCAATATCCGAACGTTATGAAATACGACAAGTTATTTCCTTAAATTTTTCTTCCTCACTCAAGCTTTAGTACCCCCCCCCCCCCCCTTTCCCGCCGCCGCCTGCTGGGGTGTCCCGTTTTCTACCCTGAGGAATATGGTCACCCTAGCAATCACCCATAAAAAGTGTTGTTTCCTTAGGTGTGGGGGGCTCAAACTTTTATATAATTACTGCACCATCTAGATCACTTCTGTAGTAAATCGTAGCACGATAGGTCAAGATAGCAATTTATGCAGTTCCTTCAAAGGGTTATGCGCATTTATACTTGTGCTGTATTTTTACAGATCAAGAGACTTGTATGACTGAATCATGCCAGCTGTGTACTAACTTGTTGAAGGCGCCACATAAATGACGACATAAGCCATTGACTTTAGTGGCACCAACTTTTTGTCAAAGTGCCCATTAGAATTGTCAAAGGCAACGCTATCAATGCAGTTTGTCTGTACCACTGCCGTTCAAAGTCCGGTAGCTAGCCCAAATAGTCTAGCATCACATACGAGGTTCGTTGGCAGAAAATGCAAGAACAAATGAAGTTCAGGCACCTTGTGCAGCCTCACCAACAAATGTAGACCACATACTGCAATGGCAAAAACACAGAGCTCGGCCGCTTCTGTCCACATACCTTCTGCGCGTGCGCGGGTTTCCCGTTGTGTTGATAAACAAAGCACGCCGCACGTCGATGTATACACTCTGCCAATTTGTAATTTATATGATGAAGGTTTCTACAAAACTAAAACATATTGGCTGTTGCTGAATTGTGCCAAAACATTAAGGGTGATTTCAAATAAGATCGATCAAGGGGTGGCTGGTCGACATTTTCAATTCAATTGATATTTTTCTGTCATTGCTTAATATCCCGTGTTTGCAACTCCAACGCCCCATACGTGGCAAGGCAGTACTTCCAGGATGGCAGAAGAGACGAAGATAGATTCTCCAGGATTTCACGTGCACCTGCTTGTTCACGCTTGTCACTACGCTAAAAATGACTCATTTGTGTACAAATGTGAAGCAGTTAGGGCAGGATCATATTACAGGTGACGGAGATATTGATGCGTGGTAGAAAAACGAGCATACTGATATTTAAAAGTTGGAGAAACCCCAACTTCCGAAGCTTTGTGTGTGAGCGCGTTTTAGACACCAACCACGTCACTGTTTGTGGCAACATATTTTGGAGGGTGATGAAGGTACTGTGTTTGCGCTTTGCCTGGCCATTAGTGCTCTAAAAAGTGAGCCGTGCACGGTGACCATCAAGCTCCAGAACAGCAGCGTTCACAGTATTGATGTCTTCGTGTCACAGGCTCGCAACTCGCTGCTCACCTTCTAGGTTTTAGTGTATTGCAACACATGGATCAAACGGCTGTATGGTTATAGGAAGTTTGTTACCGCAGGCTACCTTGCGGTGTAGCATTGCAACCGGAAGCTCGCACTGCGCCTTTCAAGAACAATTTTCAGCTCACGCTGGAGCGTTGCCGTGCTCACGGTAGCATGTCGTAACGCTATGCTGAAACTGTCTATTAACATAATTGGGGTGTTTAGGGGTTGTATTTATTGCTCTATCAAAAATTTATATTTTAATATATCATACACTTTTTGTACCGTGTTGCAACGTTGCTGTCCCTTGGCAAAACTGCCCATTCTAAGCTCTCTTCAACGTTACTAGATTACCTCAGTTGTGGAACTCTCGTAGAAGAGGGTACCCCCCCTCACTCGCTTCAATCCGCCTCCCGTCATTATTCGAAGCGCCATCTAGATTTTCGTTTACGAACTGTGTGCTCCATAGAGTGCTGTGGAACTCTATTTAGACGCTGAGCTTCAAAACACATGTATTTCGTAAAATACACTGCAGTTACCATAGCAGCCATGTCCATTTATTGTTGTAACTCAATATATAGGCTCTAAGCATCCTAAAAAAAACCTGAAACCACATTCAAGAGCAGCCGATTTCCCTAATAAAAGTACATTCAAAGATTTTTCCGCGCCTCTCTTTCTGCATTGTGGTGCAGTACACTAGAGGGTGCCACCAGACAGGAAGGCAGCAGGGGAAGGCACATGACAGTAAATCACGAGTGACGGTTTCCCGGCGGACTGACTTTTCGAAGGCGCGCATGGTGGCACCCCCTGGTGTTCTGCGCCATGGCGCAGAAAGAGGGGCGTGGCGCAATCTTTGATTGGACTTTCAATGGGGAAATCGGCCAGCCTTGAATTTAATTATGGGTTTTTTAGGATGCTTAGAGCTTATAGATTGAGTTACGACAATAGACGGTATCAGAATCCACTTGAGTGTCCCTTTAACAAAATAATTTGTAATGGTTACACCCACCATGTCTAAATAATTTTCTTTGTTTCTAAAAAGTATTAGTCTTCTCCTGGTGTTATTGTTTTAGTTATTTAATTTTAAAGATGCCTGCTCCAATAGTGCGCGTGAATGCGACCGTCTACCTTTATGTGATCTAAGATTTCTCGTGCGCCCAGATTCTTTTTCTGATGAAAAATAAACATGTTTATTTACACCGGACAATAAAAATATCAGTTGACTTGAAAATGTTGACCAGCCATCCTTTGGTCAGTCTTATCCCAAAATCACCCTTAAATTGTCCAAAACTGCACCAAAATACCTCCAGAACTTTTTTTTTTTTTTTTCAATTTTTTTTTTTTTTATATAATAAGTTTTTGCTGCGATACATGTTTTACTTTAATGTGGAATTTTCTGCTCCTAAGCTGCTCCAAAATGTACATGTTCTCCTCTTGAGCTGCTCCGAAAATTTTTTACAGAATTTGTTTTAACTGTCTTACTTAGTCATGGGCAGTAGCTATACTCGGGCTTACCTTAAAAGGACACTGCACCCCCCCCCCCCCCCTCCAATATTTTTTCTTTCATTTTTTGCCAGGCGTTTGAATACTATTTAAGTAATATTTTGCTACAGAGAAGACAGAATTCACCGACACCGTGAACGACAGTTCTGAAGTAGAGGTCCCACGCCCGTTGTCCGCGAGTCCCACGAAACGTGAAACGACGCCATGTTGAGAATTATGCAGTGAACGCACAGAATGCTTCCAATTGTCTGTGCAACCTTTATTTTTTTTTTTTTTTCAATCGACGCATTTGCAGCTTTTTGGAAGCCACAAAAAATGTTTCATTTTTTTTTTCTACTTTTAGGATTCACTGTGTGCCTTCAATGACCCACGACTTTGATTAAATTTGGTGGTCTTGTCTAAACCTTAGAAAACTGCCTTGGAAAAGAGAGTGAGTGCGACTTGATCGGCAGTTTTCGGGCGAAAAGAAACCGAATTTCGAGCTGCAAATTTTGTTCTAGGCAGTTTGGCTCTCATATGTCACATAAAACTAAAAACCTCGGCGAGCATAAATACCGTCTGAGTGTCCCTTTAAAGGGTCCCTGAAAAGAAAAGATTTTTTTAAACAGTCTGGTTGGGACACGCAAGTCAAAAATCAAATCTTATGCGAAAAAAGAAAATTTTTTTTCTAGAGCAATATTGACGGCGGGAGTTTATTTGAAATTTTGCGTGCAAAGCCCATGAAGTCACGGGTCATTCCGGAATGACCATCTCGGTCGTGAAGGCAAAGCCGGTCCATCTCTACTCCATGTGCCCAAAATGCCAAGAGAAAACAAGTGGAAAGGAGGTAACTGCCGACTAAATGGCGTCTTGTGCCGTCATTATTGGTCTAAACAAATTTTTTTCGCATAAACTAATTTTTTGACACGCGTGTCCCAGCCAGACTGTTCAAAACTAACTTTTTTTTTTCTTCTTAGGGGCCCTTTAAGGTGGATTGCAGCAGATGCTACGAGCCAGCACAACTAATTCTGTGCTGAGTGTGTTGGGCGACCTTCCGGCTTGGCGCAGCAATGCACAATGTCACGTGACACTCTGGCTGGGCGTGATGGCTTCTAGCATCAGCTGCGGTCCATCTTAATGCGAAATGGAGTGTGATTACTAGTAATGCATTACCGGTCAGTTGTTACTTTTTCCAACAGCTTTGAACTGTAACGCGTTACTCTTTATTAGCGGTACTTTGTAACTGTAACACTTACTTTTTTATTGGATAACTGCAACTTTTAAAGTGATGTTCTTTAAAGCCAAGTTCCATGTTCTTTAAATCCGAAAAAGAGGGGGGGGGGTTGCTGTTTATTCTTTTCTTGCAAATTTGATGTTATTCGTTGTCTATTTTTGCTGTTGACCGGAATGCATGCAGGGTTTCTCAGGGCTTGTGTCATAAGAGTGACAGCATATCTATAAGACCCATGGAGTGCTAAATGGCACATGTAGAAACACTTTTCAAAGGAGGAAGCAGCCTTGCAAGCAGATCAGTGTAGTCTGTGTTCAAGAGAACACGAAATGAAGATGTCAAAACAGGTTGTTTGTTGTAAAACTGGTGTTTTTCTTGTTAAAAAAAAACTTGAATTTCTTATTTGCTTTTTTCCACCGACTTTGAAAAACACTTTTTAAGGGTTACTTTTCAGTGTTTGCCGTCATACCAAAAACCTAGAACTTTACCTATAGTACATTGTTTTGAAATAACCTTGTAAGCCACCCAGGGGTGTTGCCGTTTTGGTGCCTGCCACCTGAGCCTTTTTTTCCCTGAACACTCATCATAGGTTAATTCTAGCTCTCAAGGAGGGAAGCACCTTCAATCTGTTGAAAATGCCAAAGTATGACAGGTGAGCAGCAGGTAACAAGTGGTGAAGATTGCTCATCTGGACAGAATGTTTTTGGAGTCGAATTCGAGAGAAACATTTTTATTAGGTTTTCATTTGGCTGCCCTTGCAACAAAAAGCTTTTTAACCTTACCTTGATCTTGTGTTAAACAATGAAGCTATTTGTACTGGACCCAGTGAAGTATATGTGATTGAATAGAGCTGGAGCCATTGGAATGGGAAGGTCAAAGTCCTGTGTAATTCAGTTCACTGACCATTGCAAGAAAATGTAGCATCCGCTGGTGGATTCTGTGACCTTTTGCTACAGCAATTATTGATTATGTGCAGGTACCTGGACCTCGAGACCGGTGACCTAGGAGATGTCAGCAAGGCTACAGGGTGATTTGCTCACCGCGAGGCTGTGCAATTTAGTGGCATGGAACTAGTGCCTCATTTCGGAGATCTCCATGGCGAGGTGAACAGTGGTGGGGCAAGAAGTTTATTGGAAGGTTTTGCCATGCCATGGTGATCAACATTCATGACAGGTTCATCTGCCAAACTAGCTACGCAATAGAGGCAAGCCTGCTAAGTCACTGGGACATGGATGCATTAGTCGTCAGTGTGTGGCGCAGAGGACTTCTAGGGATAAGTCCAGGAGACGAACGTGCAATATTTATATTCTGTCTATATTTTGGTGAACCAATGTTACTGTTGACATTTAAGTAAAGGATATTTCGCTTGTGCGGCAAAAGATATGTCAGGTGTATAATGAGGTCCCACAAAAAATACCTATGCTTCGTCTTGAGCTATGTTCATAGAGACATGGCAAGGGGGGGCCAGAAGACTGATGAAAGTTGTGCCAGTGATGGTCGCAGTTTGGGAGATGATGCGGATGGCTATGTGATGGGGTGCTGTTACCTTTGATGGACAACTGTTTCACTGAGTCAAACTGTGGCAGTGTTTCTGCTCTCTTGAGAGGCAGCATGGTAACGCATAAACACAGTGACAGATTTTACTTTAAACTCAAAATGGGGCACAGCAATAAAACACTTGCTTGCCTCATCGAGGCACGTCTTCAAATGTGAACTAATATGTTGTCTTTTCAGTACCACCTTTTCTTTTCTTTTTTTTTTTTTTCATACTTTTTTTTTTTATGTCTAGGCAAAAGAAAAGAATCATGTTAAGGTCCGTTCACACTCTTGCAACCGAGTACGACCGAAAGAGACGAGACCGGTTTGTAAGCCTTTTCGGACCTCTTAGGACCGGACGCGCTGCAGTGGAGCTGGTCCTAAGACGAGACTTGTTAAAACCTCTTAAAATTTCTTGGGACGAGGGAACACGTTTTGTAATTTTCCAGGAAAAAACCGACCCGTGGAATACACCTTTGACGAAAAGTTTCGATTGCTACGTGCAGGCGTCGATTTTTACGGTCCATTTTAGATCGAGCCTGGCGGCTTAGACCACCCTTTATTTGTAAAAGGTTCATAAAATTGTTCACTGCAAACGCATATCACCAATCTTAATAATTAATTAGTCATATTTTGACCAGTGGAAAAACCACATCTTTATTTTCACTCGATTTGGGTATGTTTACGATAAATATTGAGCGAGTAAAGTACAATTAAAAAATTGGGTTTGTAGAACAAGTAATAAATAACGGGCCAATTGGTTACGGACGCTAGCAATTGACTCCGTAAGTGTGACGTCATGAGTCCAAACAAACCGTTGCTAGGGTCGATGTTGACAAATACATGTGGCTAGGTTTCGCTACGAAAACCCGACTGTTCAAAAATCAGGAGTAGGATTTAAACTTCTAAAATTCACAGATATAGAAAGCTTGAATGTCTTGTATGTTTAGACAGAAGTGTGCAAATAATCGCTTGTTTCTGGAATAATTTCAACTGCAACTTCCGGTCCTCAAGATGCCTGCAGCGGACTACGAATACAAGAAGTATGCCGTCTGCCACAAACTGGCGCCATCGTTTGAATCGTGTGAATAAAGACTATATTCTGATATTGTATTTGTTTGAAATATAATGACTTTCAGACACTTATAAGAATTCATAGTGGGGTGCGATGCAAAATATGGTTTATTGAAAGTCCGGTCGTCGATCGAGATGATCGTCTGCTAAAAGACTGCATTGCACCTGTGAGAAAAGCACTTCAGGCAACCGGTTGAGATCCTAAATTTTTTTGGGGGGACTTGCGCTATGTGAAAGTGCTTCATAGCTGGTTGTAACCATCCCATGAAGAAAGGTTCTTGCAGTTTCTTCAGATTCCCGCAATACCCCAAAGCGTGAGAGAACTGGATAAAAACCATAAGGTGAGTACATGTAGCACTGGCGGACAGTTGCCTCGATGTAAAAAAAGGGCCAAACCAACCAAGAGCACGTAAAACCCATATTCTGTTCGGTCATATTGTTTGAAAATATGGCGGTATATTTATATCTTATTACTATAATATTGATAAAGTAGTTGCATGCAAGTAGTAGTGAGAGTAAAATCCAGATCAAACTTTCAGTAGTCTTAAAGGCCCGTTCACACTCTTGCGACCGAGAGAGACCAGACCGGTTTTTAAGCCTCTTGCGATCTCTTAGGACCAGCTCCGCTGCAACGCATCCCGTCCTAAGAGATCACAAGAGGCTTAAAAACCGGCTTGGTCTCTCGGTCTTCCTCGGTTGCAAGACTGAACGGTGCTTAAGGCCTGTTCACTCTTGCAACCGAGTACAACTGAGAAAGACGAGACTTGTTAAAACCTCTTAAAATTTCTTGGGATGAGAGAACACACTGGCGCCATCTATGCGGCGACTTTGGAACTGCATTTAACAAGAGCGAAGGTTTTGCGGTATTTCCGAGGTCAAATGTGCGTACTACCTATAAGAAAGGCTCGTTTATAACGTTGACAAAAGTTTTTCGAGCCAAGAAAGAAAGGATAATGCACGACAAATAGAAAATATGCCGGACCGCCAAGTTTACACTGCTACGCAATAGATGGCGCCAGTGTGTCCTTTCGTAAGAGGATTCAAGAAACCCAGTTTTAAGAAGTTGCAAGACTGAACGGGCCTTAAAGGGGTTATGACACAAAAATTAAACGGATAGATTATTCTTGAAATGGAATGCTCATAGACTACTTAGTATATACACCAAGTTACGCATTTTCTAGAGCTCTGATAATTGCAATATTCAATTTACGAATTTTTATAATTTTCATCTGGCGACCAGGCAACACTGCTCAAGTTAGTCGCACCATGGTGTCCATAAACCACGTGACCATGAACACTCTCTCATTCTAGGCGCCCCCATGATCGCCCAAGCTCTTCTTGTCGCGGTACGAACAAAACCGCTCAAACAGCTCGGTAAACTGAAAGCTATTCTCGCTCTCGCCCCCCGTCCAGTTGACCTTCCAGCCTGCATGCGCCTGCGAGACATTCCCGGACGACGGTGACCACGGCGAACTCGTCGTCGCTGGAGCTCGTCGCCAGCGGGTCGCAGTCAAAATGAACAGCTTCCAACATCTCTTGATAGCAATCACTCTCATCGCTGCTGCGATCAATGTCGAACACTTCGACAAGGCGATCGATGCCGTATACGTAATCGTCACAGACCGGATGCTGAAAACGTGGAAGGTAAACGAGGAAGCTGAGGCTCGATACGCCAAGAGAGCCAAGTCTGGGAGTGCGTGCAATTAGACAACACGCTGGAGGCTGGCTACGTCATCAGCCTCCAGGCCCGCCCGGATCTGCCCCTCCGAGATGCCCGCATATAAATCGATTTATCCACGAAATTATCGCTCCTTTTTCAAAACAAATTTAGCAGGATTATAGGAACATACAATGGTTCCTAGCAGTATAGTTATGAAATATTTTATTTTTGGCGTGTCATAACCCCTTTAAAAATGTTATGGTAAAACGGCGTTGAGATGTATGCCTGTGTCCATGCGCTATCCGGTTATTTTGTTTATGCTTATATATCTACCTTTAATGACTTTTTTTTTTTTCATTGTGCTCTTCATGTGTTCTCCTGTTTGGACTAGCTTTTTTTAATTTAGTACAAGTCTCAATAATAATAACAATAATAAACGACTTCCCTCGAAGGTGTAAGATTGCTGGCCTGCACTACGCCGGTAATGCACCTCGGGTCGTTGTCGTAACTGATTTGCATGACGTGGGTAGATTTTACAGCATTTTTGCACCTCCGAACAAAACTATATTCTTCACAATGAAAAAAAAAAAAAAAAAGGCACATTGCCGAAGTTTTTACGGTCATGATGATGCACTTGTTTTCGTCACTGGTTTACAGAAGCAATTCAATGAAGATGCCCGCTGCAACAGAGGTAGGCCAGCAAATCTATCGTGTCGTCTGCTACCAAAGCAAAGCGGAATGGCTTTCCTCGTCGCAATACGACACAGAAACGACAAGAACATCTTCATAATTAGATATCAAGAAGTTAGATTGCTTACAAAAAATTTACTTGTAAGCAAAAGTTAAGCCTCATGTGGAGTCTGCATGCATTAGTCTATAGCAACGCCCCTAGCAACGGTTTGTTTGAACCCAAACGACATGTTGTGACAGTTTCCCCGCAGACGCTGGAGGCCTTTCGAACGAGAAAAAAAAAAAACTCGTTTTTACCAGCTTGCAGCACGCTGAGGTGTCGTCTAACGTGCAGCTGTTGCACTGAAGCTTCCTGATCGCCTTGGAAATGGATTAAAAGTATGCTGTGTCTAAAGGTACGTCGGACGTATCTGGAACGAGGAGTCTAAAGGTACGTCGGACGTACCCGCAAGTTTGAGTCTAAAGATATGTCGGACTTATTGTAAGCGCCCCAATTCTGTACAAGAAATTAGAGATCAGAGACATGCGATATCTGCTCTCCATCAAGGCCAAGCGTCTGAAACGTCGCTTGTTTCCTTTCCCCTTTTCTTTGCTCGTCTTATCCACGCTTTTAGTTTTGTGCCCACCTTTAGGTGCCGGCAGCACACCACCTTCTGGTCCCCAGCACTCGGTTTCGTCATCAGTTGGTAGATGGCGGCACACAACGGCACTTGCGCTACCGCGCAGGCGCTGTAGAATATAGGCACAGGTAAGGCGTTGTGTGCTCTGTTTTTGTTTCGTCGCCGTTCGTTCGACTCCGTCGTCCGACTCGCAAGCGCACCTCGTTTTTGTTTTTGTTTACGTGGTTTAGCCCATATGTTCAGGCGTTCATAACTTTGCTGTCCACCATGAGTGCGAAGAGGACTTCGTACACAGTGAAGTTAGAGCGAACGGTGATCAGGTATGCGAAAGACAACGGTAACCACGGCACTGCAGAGCATCTGCGATACCGTGCGATACGGTGGAAAAGACAGCGGGTGTAGGTATTCAAGGGCGTCGCGATCCGTAAAAAGTGTTCGGGACGGCGCAATAATGCAAAAGTCGACATTTGGAAATTGAGAAGAAAATTCGTGAGTTTGTTTGCAGCTAACTGGACAGGGCCACCGAGGACTCGTCGAGTCGTACTGAGAGCAACTTTTTGACCGTGGTGCGCGGTGAGAATTGACGGCGAGCAGGTTAATTCTCGTCGGGTTATTTTTATTTGTTCTGCGACTTTTTTCTTATGAATTTCCTATAATAAATTGATATTTCTTGCACAAATGTTGTAATTACGGAGCATTTCACGAAAGTAAGCACCCCCCCCCCCCCTCGTTGCACATCGCGGGTGTAAAACGAAAGGAGTGCATAGAATGAACTAATTACAGTAGCAATGAGAAATAAAGCTGGAATGAAAATCGACAGTGGGGTCTCGGTGAGGCATGCTATGACCCGCTGTGATACGACCTTTTCCTACCGCGTCTACGTCCGACGCATCTCCCGGTTCCGCGCATGTCCGTCATGCATCTTAAAGGCCCGTTCACACTCTTGCGACCTCTTAGAACCAAGTTCCTTGAAACCTCTTACGACGAGAAACCAAACTGGCGCCATCTATTGGGTAACAGTGTAAGCTTGGCGGTCCGGCATATTTTCTATTTCGCTCGCACATTATCCTTTCTTTCTTGGCTGGAAAAACTTTTGTCAACGCTATAAACAAGCCTTTCTCTTGGGTATTACACACATTTGACCTCGGAAATCCCGGAAAACCTTCGCTATTGTAAAACGCAGTTCCAGGGACACCGCATAGATGGCGCCAGCGTGCCAGTGTGTTCTCTTGTCCTCAGAAATTTTAAGAGATCTCGTCTCTCTCGGCCGTACTCGGTTGCAAGACTGGGAACGAGCCTTAAGGCTCCAGGGTTCGGATACGTCCGATGCACCTTTAGGCTCCTTGTTCCGGATACGCCCGACATACTTTTAGAGTCCTCGTTCCGGATACGTCCAACGTACCTTTAGACTCCTCGTTCCGGGTACGTCCGACACGTAGCTTTAGACACAGCGTTAAAAGTATTGCTACATCTCACGCGTCCATCAGGTTGAAAACACGGTAGGTACCGGGAACCTGGGGTGCTATGTTGCGCTTTTTGCACTCCCAGGAGACTTGGAAGAGGGAAGTGACGTCAACGACTAGAGCAAATGCAGATTGGATGTTGACAGAAGAAAACAAAATCAACATACAATCTGCATTTGCTGCGTTGTTGACGTCACTTCCCTCTTCCTAGTCTCCTGGGAGTGCAAAAAGCGCAACATAGCCCCCCTGAGCACCAGTATTAACGTGTCGGAACGCTTAAACGCCTGTCACCCGTCGTACCTAAGTAACTGAAAAAGAACAGTGATCATATTCAACTCGTCTACGTCCTAATAGGCGCCCAATTCGGTTAGAAAGTCTCAGCGCACCTCCCGCACTTGGTAGCTACGACCGCATAGTAGCTCAATATCGTAACGTGATAAGCGAAGCGCTTTCACGTAGCCGAATTGAGGTAAGAGATCTTCACTATCTTCAGTTTTAATTTAACGTTTCGAATAACCATGTTCCTCGCACAAGCTCCGAGGCCTGTACGCGTGGAATGCCCAATTCGGCTTCTTGAAACTAGTAGCTCCATACGACGGTGTAGATGTTCTTTTACAACGCCTACACACATGTAGATGTTACATGCTTACTGCATTCGCGGGACACGGGTCTACTTACCGATCTCTGAGGGCTGTAGGTGCGACGACGAAGATAACAGCGGGGAAAGGCGTCATCAAAACTTAGAACGCAAGGAAAAAAATGCATGGTGAACCGTTACAACATGGCGCCGGGACGTTTGTAAACATACTCTCGTTACCGTGCGCTGGTTCCCCGGTTTCGAAACAAAAATGCGTTTTGCATAGTTAAAATTATTTTCGCAACGTAGATAGCTTGATCATTTGAGTATATATATATTGTCATTTTTTCTTTAAGTTAAATTGAGAGCTTAATGACTTCGCAATGAAGCACACTCTCATACTCTCGCAGATCAGCATAGGTTTGCTTCACCGAAAGACACCGCTGTATTGCAGGGAAAGGTGCTCGCTGGCATTTGCACAGGTGAAAATGTCCTGTCCAAACACCCCTTCCGAAAATACAGTAAATATGCACTGTTAAGGTACTGGTTGTGGGGGTGGCTTGTCTGTGGCCAGAAAGGCACACAGGTTCAGTTGAAAATGATTATTATGGGATAAAAATAATGGAAAGCAGCCTCAGACACAAGGATGAAGTAAAGGCACTAACACGACAAAACAACAGATGACCTTCAAGTGTAGTTTATTTTATGAAAAGGAAGCATTTTAGTCTTATTACATTAACACAAACACGCATGCCAACCAGGCAGCTGGCAATCACAGGGATAGAGCCTCACAATGTGGCAGTGCTAAACTCCAATTTATGAATAAAGATTCTTTTTTTTTTTTTTTCACTTCGTTTTGTAGCAGAGGCTGTTTTCCATTATGATTAGTTTCGCTCTTACCAACTAGCCCAATCTACCACCCTACTTCAGCTCATTATGGGGGACTAGTTACACTTGAAGGATCTGCAATGGCAAGATGAATGCTAGCGAGTTCATTTCATTGCCAGAAAATTGATGGTGTTGTCTCAAATGGTAACAATGCACGCTCATGAGTGAACTGTGTGAGACCATCAAAGTGCAGGCAGTGACTCTACTTGATATCTGGGGACTGAAAACAACTGCCTCAGGCTACTCTTAGAGGGAACCATAGCGGTGATCAAGGAACCGGTACAGCAACACGAGCCCAGATTGCCTATGATATGTAGGTCTTCCATTCCCTTTGTAACAATATACAGGACACCAGATTTTGGGTCAGTACTTGTATTTCAGCATCGAAATACACGTAAAAATATATTCCTGGTCTCGCAATACATTCAAGGGAATAATGTATCCCATTACATTTTCAACTGGGCTTGCCATGTCATCGTCCCAACTACCGAAATAGTTATCTTCTCTAAATGCTTCATCAGCTTGCACAAGCAGCTGACACCAGTTGAGAACAAGCTAAAACGTTGTGAGGAGCTACTTCGTAAAATGGCAGGACGGCGGCTTGTGATACTACAAAGCCAGTTTCCTTTAGACAATATAACATAAGATTATCATATCAACCAAGTATGCCTCCACTGTGTAGCCCTCGAGCTCGGTCGGGAATGCCAAGCTTCTTCGCTTTGCACTTGCACGCTCGCACAAAGCTCCACCGCTTCACCCGACATGCTTGCATGAAGCTTCATACTTTAACACTACAGCACTATGGCAAAGCATCTTAATTTTTGCGGGGGGGGGGGGGGGGGGGGGGCTCAACATTTTGCAGACCTATTTTCAGACTTCGAAAATATTCAAAATTACCGAATAATCCTATTCGATTCAAAGTATGAATCGAATACGGCATTATTCTATTCAATATTTAAAAGTTATGAATATTTGCACAACCATAGTCTTCAGCATTATTTACAATTTACAAGGAAGCTGGTATCATGTCTACATTTCACGGGATCTTCCGGGGTCTTTTGTTCAAATCGCGATTATATAAACTTTTCGACTTTGACCCAATGGAGACTACCCATCTGCACACTCCGCAAGGACAATTCACTGAGGCGGTCATTGGCCATCATTGATCGAAGTCTGTGTTATGTCAATTTGGGCCTACTGAGAGAGTGTTCACCCCTGAAGTTTGCAACCATAAAAAAATAAAAATCTAAAATGGGTACATGAACACCTAGAAATGAGCCTCGAAGCTTTTCTCAGACTACAGTTTTGGAATGTTTCTTACAGAAGCCTTCCTTTTTGGCAAATAAAAGAAACTGTTCTAGTTCATCGGGGAAATCGTCCGACAGACCAGATTTATCCATTGCCTGGAATCACCACTGTTTCAACGAAAGTGTGCCGTGGTCGGCAATAAAAAGTAAACTGTAGGCAGACTTTGCTGTAAGCAGTGAAACAAGTTTTAAGTGAATGCAAAAGGTTGTCAATCATGCCAATATTGGTATCACAGTGGAAGTTCAGTGAGGCATCTTGAGGGTGAAGGTTGCCATTTGTGCCGATCGGTTTGCTTTCTTTTGATTGTTGCTTTGTATGTAGTTCCCAATGTTTCCTTTGCTGCCTGTTTCATTTCATAGAATCTTTCTCTTAGACCGGATACATAATCACTCAATAATTTCGTCAGGTTTACAGCTTTATTCAATGTGAGCGTCTGATTATGTAGCTTTCTTCTGATGGCATTGAAGCATCGCAACACCCTGTTCATGAACTAAGCTACAACTCTTGCAGTCATACCCATAGTCTTCAACCATAACCCATGTCTCTGCTAGTTCTTCCTAACCTTCAGACCCTCAAGGCGACCCTAATTTCCTGAGCGAACAGAGCTTCATAGCATCCGCTCGGGCTGACCACCACGTGTCTTGGAGTCGCATGGGCATGAATACCGTATCAATCCGTTTCAAATCAAGCCTGCAGAATATTCCGGCGAAGGGTAGACGCAGAAAAAAAATTTATATACGCTGTACGCAACGGTTAACACAGACCACTCTGCGTGTTCTGTGTCGAGCGCTCTCGTGCCAACGCCAGCTGCTTTTGATTCAGCAATGGCCAGCGGTTGTGATCAACCTGGCCGTGTTCCGAAATTTACCCAATCTCACTTTAGAGTAACATTTTCATACCTTGGTGTTTGAAAACCTTTTTGCGTCCAGCGTTGCTCAGCTTGAAATGTCACGTGATATGACCCGCAGGAGTAGCTGGGATCCAGTCGAGTAAGGTTTGGAACACGCCCCCTGTGAGGGGGGGATCCCCTCGCAGAGGGCCTTATTCATTTGAGCAGTTAAATATGGGTAATCTGGGCTTGCCCCTGAAGCGACAAAAGGAATATGGTGAAATGCTGGCCTGTTACATGCAGGTGCCAATTGTTCCGTTTGATTTTAATGCATTATCCGGCACCTTGACTCAATCTTTACAAACAAGTGTTCTCAAACTTTCTGGTGACAAGGAATCCTAGCAATCTTCAAAAGGTGCTGCACCAAGCACGTCATGCTTCGCACCATCGTGCTCACAAAAGTTTGTGCTTTGCTCCGCCACGCATGCATCACGCTTCACCGCTATACACCGGTGCGTTGCGGCGGTGTATAGCGGTGAAGAAATACTTTGAAAATATTTAAATTTGCCGAATACTCCTCACTAATTCAAAGTGCGAGTAGAATATGGTGTCATTCGCTTCAATATTCTGAATTTTAGAATATTTGTACAACCCTAAAATATGTCGTAAAGTAACGCTCAGGCACCCTCTACAAATCCGGAGATCATCGCAAAGAAGTGGGAGACGGGCACTTGATATGCTATCAATGTTATCTATATTTCCACTGTCCATATTTTTTTAGATGTTACAACATTTAGGGGTGGGCGCTTAGTGTGGAATCGGCGGATGCTCGGTATTTCATGGTATACATAGCATTTGAGTACAAATATACAGTTCCTCACTTTTCCATAAAAAAAATGAAATATATTTGGGTGCTTGCGGAATCCAAAAGACCAGCCTATGGAACCCGGTTTGGGAACCCCGGGTATGTAATCTGCACCAGTCTGTAAAGAGCTTCTGAAAGCAATTTTTAAGAAAATAAAATTGAACCATCTAGAATGGCCTAAGCTGAAAAAGGCTTCCAAATATTCTGTTTGTAGCATTCATAATTAGGCACTGAACTTTTTGCTTGATGCTTTGATTGACTTTGTTTCTTCTTATGGGAAAAAGTGCACATCAACAATGACACTCAGCGACATGGTTCGCAAGCTACCCAACCAATGGTGTGCGAGCCCCCCTATCAAGGACGGCGCCAAGGGAAGGCGAGGGGTGGCAAGCGCCTCCCCTAAAATTTCTTCTGCCACCCCAAGATGAAGCAGCTTTGTACACAAATAACTGCCTATGACGTCGGCTTGAAAACCCGATGTAATGAGTGTCCAGACTTTAGAGCTGTTCGTGCCTTTTATTATTTATATATTTTTTTTTTCTATTAACTTCCAGCCACTGCAAGTCGTACCGTGGGCGAGTAAGCTATCTAGCGCCTTAGAAAAAGCAGCTCCCCTTTGCGACGCCTGCTGGCTTTTCTCTCCGCATTCCGCTGTGTGGCGCTTATCTTCAGCGGAGACCGGAGACGTGAACGAAGGGGAGCTTAGTTAAAGTCGAGGTCATGAGGAATTCCAGACTGTCTAAGAAAAGGAAGCAAAACCTGGTTGTGAGTTATGAGCACAGGGGCAGAGGTCAATGCTGTAATAACCCCCCCCTCCCCGCCACTTCCTTCTCGTGTCTCCTCATTTCCCTTTTCAATGAGCACACCGCATAAGCTATAAGCTATCTTCGATAAGCCCGTGGGCGACGGCACCTCAGAGCAACCCTCCCCCCCAATTTGGTTGGCCTCCCCACTGCCCCCACCCATTATGAAGATGCTGGCGCCATCCCTGCCCCCTATAGTTAAAATGGTATTAAAACAGCACAAAAAAAAAAGACTAAGAGAACACAGACACAGCACTCACTTACAACTGAAAATTTTTCTTCTGCATGGTACAGTAAGTAAACATAAAAAGAAGCAGATAGATATTATTTCAAAATGACCAACCAACTAGCCCAACTACACAATTCGTTGCAGCCCTTCTATGGCCCTGAATTCGTTCCTTACCATGAGAAAAGTGATGATGTTTCAAGCATCTCTGCAGATCCCTTTATTTCTAAAGCTATTTGGCATATACCACAAAATCCCGAGGTATGTACTTCCCAGACAGCAACATTCACTTGTATCCCGCCACAGCTAACTAGCCGCATTTGTGCCAAGGCCATCACTGATCCCAACACTACTATTACTAGAAGTGGGCTATCTTTCAGAGTTTAAAAAAATAATGCAAATCAAGCCAAAAATAGGAGTGGGCTACCTTTTGAGATTTTACAGTAGAGCATCATGACACATCAAAATGCAGGCACTCAGGTGCTCTTTAGAAATAAACAAACTGAATTAACGCATCAGAAAGGTTCTATTGGCTGGGATTGCACATAGGAGAAAAGGGACACTAACTGCCAAATTCACAAACCTTTATTCCAATGGAGGCAACCCCCCCCCCCCCCCACTTCTTCAAGGAAGGCACAAGGGACGGCACTGGCCAATCGCGAGGACGGCTAAGCAGCCTAGGCCGCCTATCCGTCGTCGCGACTGGCCAGCACCGGCCCTCGCACCTTCCTTGAGGAAGTGGAGGGGTGCCTCAATTGGAATGAGGTTTGTGAATTCGGCGGTAACTTAGCTAGTGCTAGGGTCCGGCAAATTGGAGACATACACCTCCCCACTGGCCACAGGCTCCACCTGTGGACTTTGAAACGTCAGAATGGGGTACAGCACCCACCAAGGATAGAATTACCATAAAGTTTTGCGAGTGCCTTGCCGAGCGCAAATGCAAGGCGCTGGATGCCGCAGACAAGGCACACGTTGTACTGGTCGGTAGCCAGCTTGTCGAGGTTGACAATGTTGCCTCGGTTGAGGAACAGGTGCTGAAACGTCAGCGAATGAATCAATTAATAGCATAAAACAAAGCTGGTTTGTGACCACTCCTTGGAACCACACAGGACACATGTGTCTAACTTGGAAGCAGTCAATAAACATTATAGGTTTAGGTAGGGGTCAGTATTTTAGACCTAATTGTGCAGCTACTTTTTTGTGTGTGGATGTGTGCGTGCAGGGGGTGGGGGTTGTTAACTCATTGCAAATGTTTTATGGGGCTGGTTGCTCATTATTGGGGTCCACCTTCGTTTAGTCAGGGGAGGATCTAACTGTAAACACAGACATTAAAGGGGCCCTGCAATGACTTTTTTACTAATTTTTCATTTGCCCCGAACCTGAGCGCACTGAACGTAGTAACTTAGTGAAACTTTTCTTTTCTCGAAATTCCCTTTATTTTAAAAGTTATAGGCAAATTAAAATTACAGAAACAAGCAAAAAATAACCTCCCTCATGACATCCTTGGTTGCTTGAGAGTGGCCGTGAACTAGGGGAGAAGTAGTGAGCTCATCGAGCGCTCACGGCTGCCGCACTCCGAGTCGACGGCGCGAGAGGGCGCCATTGAAGCGTGTTCTGGATAGGCTGTATGCAGCAGGCAGCCAGAGCGGCTCTCATTGCATTTGCTGCGCGATTAAATACTAATTCGGCATGACACTTCATTGGCCACCAACGACAGCAAACACGGGGTAAAGGTCAGTTCAGAACTGGAGCCACTTCGCGCTGCCGTACCGCCAAAGGGCTAAATCGGCAGCCAAGCCCGCGCCGAGAGCCTTGGGAACGCTCGGAACCGGTCGGATCCTCGAGCCGGTATAAGACTGCAGCGCCGCCGCGTACATCCGGGACCTTTCAGTGTCGGCGCCTGATCCCACTATTCCTTTCTAGTATGCGCTGCTTTTTCCACCGCTTGGTGGCGGGTATGTCGACCGGTCATTTCTTGTTTTCGTACTTTGTGAACTGAATTCGTTTCTTTTTTTATGTAAAATGATGAACAAAAACTACTTTTATAAATAATTGAAACGGTTCGCGCCACTTATATTTTGTATTTCGACTAAAAAGAAGCTTTTAGCGGCTCTGACCAGTAGTAAGCCGAGGACCAAAGACGTCACATTTTGCGCGCTTTCGGTACCGCGGGTCGCCCTCGTCGGTGGAGGAGGTTTCCGCGTCGTCCGGTTAAAATATGACGCACTGATATTTAGTTACTCTCTCCGTGCCCGCTGGCTTGCCCGAACCCCAAGAGACGTGAAAACCGCAAAAAGGGTGGACGCTTAAATATGATTGCAGGGCCCCTTTAAGGTGCAGTACTTGGGCTCGCCTTCTGAGTTAAATTTCTGTTTTCCTTCGGGACCGGTTCTCGTGTGCCGAGTTCACTGTGATTTTAAGAAGTGATTTGGACAGTTTCTTATCAAAAATGTTTCAGAACCTCCCAATGCATAGAGGCAGTTTCAAACTCTGCCAGAGTTTAAAACTGCCTTCTATACATGTTACTTTCACAAATGGTATCTTGTTATATTCCTGACATATTTACCCATTTTTTGGATTTTCAAACTTTCAAGGAACTTACTGTCTACAACTGTATCCATCGCTGAGTGCTTATAAAAGAACAGGTGTAATAGAATACATTTCACTGAAAAAGAAAAAAGATAAATTTTCTGGTGTATATTAACTGATAAAAACCAAATATTGGATTTCGAAATAAAAACCGATAAATGTAGGCCAAATTCGAAAAAAAAATAAAAAACGAAAACGCTGATCTTGTTTAGTGTTTTCGAAGTTAATTCTTTTTGCTCAAATTTGGGGGTATTTCTTTTTCGGTGTTTAATTTTTTCCCAGAGATTCTGTGTTTTTTGTGTAAATTGGTTGAAGTCATAACCAATTTACACAAAAAAAAAAAAAACGAATCTGCACAAAAAATTACCCTTCCCCCCCCCCCCCCCCCCCCCCCAAAAAAAAAAAACAATTTGAGGAAAAAAAAATACTCAGAAAACACAGAACCCAAGTTATCAGTAGGTTGTGACTTTCCAGTTTTAACCTAAAAATACTGAGAAACATCCGCCGATGACGAAAATGCAAAATTTGTTATAACAGAAAAACAGTTTTTGGGGACGATTTGGCGTTAGGCGATAACTATTTTGGTTGAAACCCCGAATTCTAGGCATTTGCTGAGCCTGTTTTGCTACCAAGAATTAAGCAAACTGGGGTCTCCAATCAGTGGGATCGCTGACCCTGGAGGACAAGGGCCTGAGAGGTCAGTCAGACGGCTACTACCAACAGTCACAACGCCCTTGTTGATTCATGTCAGAGGACGGCAGATAAGAAAGCAACGTGTCCCAAACCAATTTTTTTTTCACCGATCATCTCTGTTTTTAGCGTCTACATCAGACAACAAGTCGAAAGCAGGGTTGTGCAGTATCGCAATACAAATGTATTGCAATAGTATTTCAGAAATACATTTAGTGTCTGCAGTTCTCTATTGCAACACTTTTTTTTCACCAGTATTTGTATTTCTGTATCGAAATGCATTTGGGATGTTTCTCGGTACCGCAATACAATCAAGATTGGATGTATTTCGTTACATTTCTTGAGAAATAACCCTCACCTCTGGATAAAAAAGATGACAATTTTTGTTTTGCTAGAGAAGGCCAGAGGGCATTATGAGGGGTATGTTGTGCCTTTGCTATCATGCGAACCTAGGTTTGACCGGAACTATTTGTGTCGGACCTTAGCAACCCCTTTCTTTATTCTGCAAAACTGAAGAATGTTTTCCACCATGCTTCTGCCCCCCCCCCCCCCCCCCCCCAAAAAAAAAAGTCTGGACGTCTTTTTTTTTTTTTTTAAAGGGACGCGGGGCATTGTTACTATGCTGACCAAGGTTCATTCCAATTCCCAGAAATATTTGTCAATGCGACCTCTTCTCTATTCTGCGAAGATTAGAAATGTGCTGTGAGTGGCACATTTCTTAATGAAAAAATGTGGTTCCCAGCTGTGAAAGCAATGTTTCTTTGATTTAATATGAACCTGTATTCCTCAACAACTGTTGAGCAGCTATTTCTTTTTCTTTTGCCAACATGACGTTGCATTTGAATGGGCAATGGCTCACAGGTCGGCTATTTGAGAAGCTCCTACTCCTCAAGTGTAACTGAGTTTAGCAGTTGCATGTTTTTCTTTTGTATCGCTTCAGTGTAAAATAACAGACAAAGCAAGAATGATTTTTATTGCACCTCCCAACTAATTTGTTGCCTATGATATGACAGTTGGCACCTCAAGCAAATTGGAAAAATGTATTTCAGTATCTGTATTTCTGCCATCCCTAAGAGGTATTCCTGCATTTGTATTTCCAAATACGTTCTGCTCCTTGTTAAAATGCATTTCCGATGCATATCACAATACATTTTTACAGATATATTTAAGTATCACTATTTTAGCTATTTTTATGTATCCCAGCATTTGTATTTCCAAGTACATTAAGTATTTTGACCCAACCACCAAGACTATAATTTTTTGCTTCATTTTATAGCAAACCCCACTACTGTGGCAACTTACATTTTGGTATCTGTTTTGTTTCATCGACAGACATCTCATCGACAACTTTTAATCAAACGACATATTGACATACATTTCGTCGACACCAGGGGCGGATGCAGGAATTTCCTGAGGGGGGGTCAGGCGTCGGTCAGCGTACCATATGTTTAGGGACCCCCTCCCCCTCTCCTTCGTTTTACGCCCTAAAATTTACACAAGCAGAAATCAAGAGGGGGGTCAGGACATCCGGACCCCCCTCTAAATCCGCCCCTGGTCGACACTGACATGCCATCGACAATCGTTACGCTAACTGTACGATGTTGTGATGTTTCGTTGTGTGTGTCACTGTAACACAGTGACACACACAACCAGGTAAGTTAATGCTGACGCATTAACTTACCTGGCCCGCCCGTCTACGTCATTTGCAGCAACCGTCTGTGGCGGCTCACTACAGAAATATTAACACACCAGGCCTGTCGTAGCCGTTGCTCGGGTATAACAAGAACAGTTTATTGCGGGTTAAAGGCAATACGTGTAGTCAGCGACACACAGCCATGTCCTCGCATAATTGTGCCGTTCTCCCCCGTCCACTGGCCTCCCGGAGCGAGAGCACTCCGCGCGTAGGCGCGTCGCGGCACAGCAGTCGGTGGTCGCTCGCAATGCCACTCACGACACCCCCCTTTCTTAGGAGTAGGGAGCCGCGCTACAAGTCCAACCTGTACGATGGTCTGCTTGGTCGTCCGCTCCTAGTGACCGCCGTTGGCTGCATGTGACTCCCGCTGCGTCGTGTTAGTCCTGTTGATGTGCTTACAATGTAGGACCTTGGTTGGGCTGCTGGCCGTGTCACTGCACCGCAAGATGCCGGACCATTCCGTTGCTTTTTCCACCTTCTTGATGACTCCCATTTCTTTCATCCTTTCCAATTCATTCTCCACTTGTGAAAGCAGTGGAAGAGGAACTCGCCTTGGGTATGTAACGGCATAGGGCTTGGCGTCATCCTCACGACAAGGCCCACCCACTGATCTCCACTAGAGGGGGCTGGATGTATGCGCATTGAGCAAACAAGTATGAAGCCACCGGAGGTGAGCGGCTTGTCCCGGAAGCGAGTGCTTGGCAGGTTTTGTAACCCTTCCGAGTGCTGGTTCGAAAAGCGTCAAGGGCGCTGGATTTTCGCTTGTTCCCTCAAGAGAGCCTGCTTGTTGCGCAGTAAGAGTGCATGTGGACCCGAGAAGTATCATGGGAAGCCATTCAATGTAAACATTTTGAGATTCTAGTAGATCAAGTTGTGAATATGTCTCAAGTTCAAATGCCTCATTCTCGGGATTTAATCCAGAACGGGAGTAGTAAAACCCAATCAAAGAAACAAAAAAGCATGGTCCAAAATATCGACTGAATGCACTAGGAAGCTTCCGGGACAAGAATCGAACTTCCGGTGGCTTCACTTGCGCCAGGCTCGGAGAGCAGCTAAGCGCCATCCAGCCTCTTTTAGTAGAGATCAGTGGGCCCACCCACTCAAGCTGCTTCGCGGCAACATTCTGCGGGGAGTCACTACAGAAAAAAAGCTTATCTGAGCTGTCGATGTAACAAACTGTCGATGAAACGAACTGTCAATGAACTGACTGCCCCCCATATTTCAGTATCAGGATTTCTCCTTCAAACAAAACATATTTAAAGATACTTTGTCACCCATTTTTTAGTCATACATATTTGAGTTGTTTTGCAATGCTCCTTTTATAAATGTATTTTAGTATCAGTACTTTAGCTGTCACTGCTGTGTATTCCAGTATTTGTCATTTCAAATGCTTTTTAGGTTATATCCGCCCAACCTTGTCACTCTCAATGAACAGCATTCCAGAGGTATCATGAATACCTGGCTACCAATAACACTGAAGATGACATCTCGTCACAAGGGGCACGTCACATGTAACTCAAAAGGACAGTGCACCAGGGGTGAAAGTTCCATGTACTTACGTCGGTCGACATTCACTATGGTAACGCCGAGGGCAACACCTTTTTGTACAAGTAGGCGGTTTAGGGACAGCCTCTCATCCTCCCTGGCATGCCCGAAAGGCCCACCTCGTGGCACCAACATGAATACGAGCACATAGCTCGTCAAGCCTTTCAGGGTGGTCACAAGCTCCTGAAAAGTGGAAAGGACATTGACTTATGCAGAGGACAAAGCAAAACTACCGTAAAATCCCGTAAGGATGTCCACCCAAAATGAAGAGATAAATTGGGAAAAACATGGGGTGGGCTATCTTTGGGAATGCGACAGCAAAAATTTATTTAAAAAAACGCGATAAGCAACTGGGCTATCCGCTACAAACCACATAAAACGGGAACTGATACCGCGGATTGCGGACACAGCATATTTGCGTTTTATGATGCGATAAACACGTAAGACTCTGCTACGACATCCTGTGTCATGGTAAAAGGGGTTGAGGACGCAGCAGAATCACTTTGCCGTGTTTTCACGATTCTAACGCGCAGGCTGATTTAGCTTTCAGATATTGGCCGGTTCTACCGCGCAGGTAAAGTAATGAAGATTGAACACATACCTTATAGACGGGTTTTATGAAACGAACGCCAACAAAAAATAAATGCCGTGCACTAGTCGCCGTTGTCACAGTGCGACGATGTTTCTTCGCTGTCCACAGAGGTGAGTGCGCGTCGTCGGCTTTGGGAGGGTCGTCTTCCGAGCACCGCTTTGTGAGCTCGTCGGGTCGCTGGGATTGCGAGGCCACGCAGTGGCTACTCCGTCCGTTTTGCCATGACTCCCGTTGAAACAGTTCAAACCTGTGGTTCAAACAGTTCAAACACGCCGCTCCGGCAACCTGAGAACCGTTGAAAACAGCAAGGCCAGGGTGGCGCCAGTGGGCAAGTCAATCATGATATAGGATGGTCGAGAAATAAACCAGTTAGCTGAGTTTGAGACGTCCCTGTTTGTGTCTGATCCTTCTATTAAAAAGTTTACAATTTCTTCGACCACAGTCTCAGGCGTTATATGACATGATTATCATCATCATCACCACTACGCGAACGGATTCCCTACGAGCGGTTTTCCCTACGCTGGCGTTGTCCCCAGATCTAGGCACGGGCAGATCTCTGGATAGGCGCTCGCCATCCCACTAGCCCTTTCTAGTATACGCCATTTTTTCCGCCGCTTGGTGGCGGGTTTGTCGACGGATCGTTCTTGTTTCGGTACTTTATAAACTGCATTTGTGTTTTTGTCTGATACATACATAATTAAAATGGTCCGCGACACTTATATTTTGTATTTCGATTATAAAAAAAAAAAAAAAGAGCTTTTAGCGGCTCTGACCAGTAGTAAGCCCAGGACCAAATACGTCACATATTGCGCGCTTTCGGCAACGCGGGTCGCCCTCGTAGGTGGAGGAGGTTTTGGGGGCCTCCGGATAAAATATGACTCACTGATATTTAGTTACTCTCTCCGTGCCCGCTGGCTTGCCCGAACCCCAAGAGACGTGGAAACTGCAAAAAAGGTAGACGCTTAAAGGGGCGGTGCAGTGATTTTAACACTGAACGAATGTGCAGCTTGTATTTTTTATATTGTTTACTTCGGCATAAGTAAGAGAAAAAGTGCCACCATACCCCAAAATACCTCTATTTCGCTGCGTAATCGTAAAATAAAAAACGCTTTTTTTCCCAACCTGCGGCCACATGGTGGCCGCAAATGGAACCTGTGGTGTGACGTCATTCGGAGTGGTTTTTGTAAGTGATAGTTTTAGGAAATTGTAAGCTTGATTTAAGGTTAGGTTTAAAAAATGTTGTTGTTTAGGCATGCAGAAACGCTTCAAAAGCCTAATATTGCCGCTAAAAGGGTTGAATTATTTGTGGCGCCATCTACCGCAAGTCAACAAAACCTGCCGTCGCCGTCATCCGTCGACGCCCGAGGCGCCTACGGTGGTTACACGAGCAACCCGGTTGAAGTTCATTTGGTTTCTGACGGGCCAGGCCCGGTAGGGAAGTAAAGACAAAAGACATTTCTGCCCTGACTGGGCCTCTATTCCCCACAGTTCATAACAAACAGTATGCGAGGGAACGACAGTTTTGTCGTTCCCTCGCTCGACGGAGTCCGTTGGTCGTGGTCTGTAGTATCGTGGTATCGTTATTGTTCCTGGTGTCTCGACTTCGACTCCGACTGCCCGCCGCGTCGCAAGCATCTTGCGCTCGACGTCGCTCAGGCCGTCCGCCCATGCCGCCATGTTGGGGCCCTAAGCTGGACACTTGGCGAAAACGACGGCGAGAAATCTGGCGGCCGCGATTGGCCAACGGCACACTTGACCTTGGCGCCGGCCAATCATAGCCGCCGAATTTCTCGCCGACTTTTCCGCCAAGTGTCCAGATTAGGGCCCTTGGTCGGGAATCGGCGGGAAAGCGGCGAGCCTGGCGAGCCGGCGAGCGCTGGGGAAACGGAAGCTAGAAGAACCCAACCGGAAACCAACGCCACTCCGAATGACGTCACGGGCGAAGGTGGTGCCGCTTCAATGTTGAGTTGAGGGGTGCCAGAGATACCAATTTCTTTAATTTTTTTTAATGAAAACTAGGGCAAGCAGGAAAGAATAGTTTTCGGTCCTTCGTTTTATATGTGGCCGGGATCAATTCCCGCAATTAATTAGCCAAAGTCCGCAAATTGTTGCACCGCCCCTTTAAATATGATTGCAGGGCCCCTTTAAGCCTGTCTCAGCTGAGACGCTGCCTCGCGCAAGCCAGCCTTTGGTACTTCATGTTCCTTCTGCAACGACGAGGAAACAGCTTCCACAATCGGTGCGTCGCTGCCGGAGTAGAATGCATGGGCCACATAAGGAGCCTTCATACACACGCGCCACATCTGCTTTAGGCTGGTGACATCTCTGCCATTTCGGTCCCCAGAATTCACTCGCTTCAGTCTCATTCGGATCGAGCGCTTAGCTCTCACCGGCACATTGCAGTCATATTGAGGCCCATTTAGCACTCGCCTATTAACTCGCTGGCAGCAGCTCCGAGAGGTCACCACCAAGGGGTGCCTTTTTCACCTTGAGCAGTTCCTGGGGAGGAAAATCGCAAGTCTAGGGCCCCAGGTAAGACTACGACAGTTCAGCTACAGGGTAGACATGTTCTTGACGTAAGCGACACGCCATTTTGGGGTTTAAATGCATGAAGGTGTACGGTGCACCTTCGGGCGCCGTGGTACGATGAAGGGAAGCTACAGATAGGAGCAAGGCCGTAGTTCTGAATTTTCCGCATCAGTAGGTGAGGCCACGGTGGAGCAGATTGTGCGCAAGTGCTGCGTTCATGTGGGACTCATGTCCTGGTTGCACAAGCTGACTGAACAGCTTTGCACTTTCATGCAAAGCTGAAGTGACTCAAATCGAAAATTTTGCATATTTACAATAATATTGTTATCTTTTCTGGTGAATTAAGGCTGAAGAGCCACTGCATTAATTTTCGCGCACGAAACGGTAACTCGCAGACAATGTTACCGCCTTTTTCTTTTTTTCTTTTTTTTTTTTTTTCAACAATACATATTTGCAGGTTTGCGCTGACGAGGCCTCAAAACCGAATCTTGCTTGTCGTGACTGCGGCCACTACTACCCAACCCCGTTGTCACAGCACTTCTGCAAAAAGTTACTTTAAAATTACCATCAAACGCACAAAAACGACACGGATACAATTATCTTGTACAATATCACCTTATTTAGTAATAACTTGTCATTATGCATTGAAAAAAAGCCTAATGTTTTTTGCACGAATAAAATGATATATGAACTTTTAAGTCCGGCAACAATATCAAAGCTGTTTTTTTTTTCTTTTATATTTCTTTATTGCTACTTTGGAAAGGGTAGTGTAGTTCCCACAGTGCTGTCAAATTTACTTACGCGAAAAAGCAAGCGAACCTTTGATATACGGGTAGAGCGGGAGAAGCGGGTTTAGCTCGAGGCGCAGGTCGGAGATTTGATTAAGAGGGCCGAAGCGGACGTGGAGAAGATGACCAGGGAATGGGAAAGTAAAGCACCAAACACATGTACGACGAAACCTTCCGATCCGACATGCGGACTGCCGGAATGACCTTGGGGGGTGAGAGTTTTCGTAGCATCGGAGAGCGTTGAAAACCCTCGACTCCGACCGTCGTATTGCCTGGTCGGACGTCGGATCGGACGGTTTCGTCGTACATGTGTAGGGAAACGAAAGTCCAGCGCTCATTTTCTAGCTTGAATGTGTTGCATGTTGCACCCTAACGTCAAAGACACCAGCCGTCCGTTGAAAGGCGCAAGAAAACTAATTTTAAAGCTAAATAAACGATCTTTCAATGTGCACCTGGTGGATGCCTGCGGAGCCTATTTGGGAGGTAATCTAGCAACGTTGGGGAACTTGCCACGTAGTCGTGACGTAGCAGATTCCTTCGGAGCAGCGCCGCTCTTTGGCATTTCAACATTTTACTTCTTAACTTTCCTCCTCAACTCACAAATCGCGCATTGTACCAAACGGTCTAAGACAGAAAGGAAGGACTCCCCTCTTTCTCAGACCTTCGTTCGTGCAACCGGACACAGCCACTCCCCCCCCAAGAACATTAGCCCGTTACTCAACTCGAACAAAAGTTGCTTTCCCCACCCCGTTCAGCCCTAAGCTGACAGTGTTGTGGAAGCTACGTGCTCCTTGGGCCAGCCACACGATCGTCACCCCACGGGTACTTCGAAGGGCTCGGTTGTAACGCGCTGACGCTATTGACACCACCACAACGCTGACAACGCCATCAAGGGCAAAGCTCATAACTACGCCAGCCTTGGTACGTCACGAATGCGGGGAATCTTTTCTTTCTGTTTTTGTTTGCGCCGGATATCCCATGACGCATCACGCTCTCCGCTCGCTTCTCTTCGAGCGCTTGCTCGAGTGCACCGTTTGGAACGAAAAATATAGCCAGTAGTTCAAAATACAAACGTGCGATTATCATTTACAGTTATTATCCGTCATGCTTGACTCATTTCCGAACGAAAATATGAGGCGAGAACGGGAACAGCGAGCCGAACTTGAGCGACAGGAGGAGGAGTTTAGACTGGGGGAAGAGTGGAAGGCGGAGTTGGAGGATCATAAGAAGAAGTGTGAGGAGATGGTGCAACAACTTATAAGAGCAGTTAACAAGAAAAAGGAGGAGGTGGCAGAGAAGACGGGATGGCGGTGGCACACAAAGGGGGCCAATGAAATATTGACGAGGTAGTTGACTGTGTTGGAAAAAAGTATGCACAGCTGTATAGTGCTGCAGTACAGCAGGGCTGTACTGCAGCACTGTACTGCAGTGTACTGTACTGTTGCAGCACTGTACTGCAACAGGGAGCCCTGCTGCAGTACAGCAGGGCTCCCTGTTTTTCTTTCTAATTGGCTTTAAGGACTAAAGAGACGTTTGGTCAATTAAGGCCCTCATTTTTTATATTATATTGGATCAAACCTGTTATACCGTCAGGTGGTGCAGGTAGAGAGGAACAGTTTATTTCCTTTTTTTTTTATCTCTCACTTAGAAATTGAGTAATTGAGTACAGCAGGGCTCGAGAAAGGCAGCAGAAGTTGAGGCAGAGAAAGCACAGATAGCTGGAGGGGGGGAAGACAGGCAGTCGGGGGTTAAGAGGGTGCGCTGGTGGTAGGAGACTCAAACATAACAAGGGTTAAGGAGGGGCTGCTGGACAGGGTGAAAGGGGATGGAAGGGTAAACGTAGTGGCTCAGCCAGGAAAGTGCATGGTAGACGCTATGGCCAAAGCGAGGGAGGAAGTGTGGAAAAACAGGAAGGGAGAGAACCTAGTGCTAGTATACGCAGGACTAAATGATGTGTTAAAGGGACGGAGCCAGAACCTCGCCAGGCAGATAGAGTTGGGGTTACGTAAGCTGAGGGAGGCATCTGAGACTGTGCATGTGCAAATATGCACCCTCCCAGAGGTCTGGAACAGTCTTTGCAGATAGAGAAGCCGGTGGTGGAAGCTAACCGGGTGATAAGGGGGTTGAGCCGACGATTTGTGTACGGAGTAGTGGAAGTAAACAGGGTGGTGTACGAGGCTCGCTCCGACCCTTTTACATGGACATCCACTACAGTGGAACCACTGGGAGCACGGTAGGCGATAGGATTGGACGTCACATCCTACATTTTTTGGGGTGTCCCGGAGCCCTGAGGGCGCCGGTGTAAATGAGGGCCAAAATGTAGATACAGGGGAAGGGTTCGGGAGGGTGAGAGGAAGCCTCGCGGGACTAGTAAAACAAAGAGCTTAACATAGGGTTCATAAACATGCAGGGGGGCAGGAACAGAATGAAGTGGGAGGAGATTGAGGAGCAATTACAAAGCGAAAACTTGCAGTGCATGGATTAGCAAAAACACATCTGAGGGATATGAAAGAACCACCATACATACCGGGATATCATTGGATGGGGTGCAACCGGGCCAATGGGGAACGCAAGGGAGGGGGATTAGGGGTGTTAGTGAAGGGTCAGGAATGGGAAAGAGAACGAGAGGGCTGCAGGGAACACATGTGGGTCAAAGGCAATATTGGGGGTTTAGACACAATCCTGGGTTTTGTGTATCTAAAAACCGGAAGTGATGCAGGGGAGGAAAATGCAGAACACTTGACATGTATATCAGGAGACGTTCGGGAAATCGGCACTAACAAAGAAATAATTATCTTGGGAGACATTAATGCACATTTGGGAGACTTTGATGGACTTACGGATACAACACGGAGGATGTTAGAGGAGTTCTGCGAAGCTCTTGATCTGGTTTTGGTTAATGCTCAGGTGAAATGCGATGGAAACATAACATGGGAAAGAAAAAACTCGCACTGACTGTTGACTACTGTTTAATGTCGCGTAAGATATACAACAAATTAGGAGGTATAGAAAGAGATGAGGAAGGCACAAAAAGTCTGGGGACCGACCATAAGAGAATCAAGATCAGATTCGGCACAGTAAAACCAGATATGCAAAATCAAAAACAAGAGGGTAGGAATAACTTAAATAATAAACAACTACAGGAGGTATCTAAGCGAATCGAGAACATAGTATCCAAGCAACCGGAAAGAGAATGGACATATGAAGACTTAATTAGTGTTTTCAAAACAGAGTTAGAGAAATATCGAATCAAACAAGGCGAAAGAAAACTAAAACGCAAGCTCAAAAGCTGGTGGGATAAAGAGGTTAAAGCAGCAATATCGAGACGCCAAGCGGCGTCTAAAGAACACAGATGGGCAAAGAAAAAGGGGGCTGCACTAGCCGAAGTAGCATCAAAATGGGAGGAATTTCAGAAAAGAAACCGCGGGAGGCATCAGCATTAATACAGGCCAAAATTGGGAGGGCAGGGATCCAGTTGATGATAGAGATAAACCAGAAGGATAGGAATGGCGGCAAAAACGTTCTCGGAGCACACCAGTGCACAGGAAAAAAAGACCGAGGGGTACCAGCAGACCCTAACCACACAGGGAGGGACAAAGGTAGAGGGGGAAGATGTAAGGGAATACATTAGACATACAATCGAAGCAGTATTTTCGGAGTTAGAATCAGATCAGGCCGAAGGGAATGGTAGCGTCTACACAACACAACAGGAGGACCATACTGAAGAAGAGGAAATGACCACTGGGGAGTGGGAAAAAAGCAGAAGGAAAGGTTCCGGCTGGAGCTGCGACAGGTCCAGACGGCATAGCAATGAGATTGATAAAGGTTATAGGCAGAACAAGCAAATTGAAACTAAGGCAGATGATTGACCAGATACTTATGGGAAGGAAGGTACCCAGTGACTGGAAATGGAGCAGGATGAGATTCTTATATAAGGGCAAGGAAGACAAATTCAGCATCAAATCACACCAACCAATCACAGTAACTTCAGTAATATACAGACTAGCTATGCCAATTGTAAAAAGAAGAATGGAAGAATGGGCAGAGAGAAAGCATATTCTGGGGGTGCTTCAAAACGATTTCAGGAAAGGTAGACGACTAGATGATAATTTATTCGTAATCACTCAGTGCATAGAGATAGCAACTGCAAGTCAAAGGCCCTTTTGGGTAGCATTTTTAGACACCAAAGGGGAATATGACAATGTGAATCATAAAAAACTCTGGAACCAACTGAAGGAATATGGACTAGAGGGAACCATGGTCAAGTTTCTAGAACGGGTTTATGCGGAGAATAGGGTGGTTATAACATGGGAAGCCGAAACTACAAGAGCAGCAGCAATAAAAGGAGGTCTTAGACAGGGTTGCCCATTGTCTCCCCTGCTCTTTATAATATACCTCAGTGAGATGGAAAAAAGGTTTGAACAGTGCAAACCAGGTTTTGACCTCACTTGCATGGAGGAAGGACATAAAGTAAATCAAGTATTGTCAGGGTTAATGTATGCAGACGATATTGTACTCGTATTTACAGCAGGGAAGCGGACAATTTAAGACTAAAATTTAGTAAGGTCAAGCCGGATACAATAGTTTTCAACGACGAGAAGGGGGAACCCCCGGAGATACAGGATACATTGATAGATCGGAAATTAAAAAACAGCGCGGAAAGACGAGGACCAGACAAAGAAGTGACACGGACGTAGCGCTGACTTACAACTGAGTTTAATGAACGGAAACTCGCAATATATATTTGCGGTGTCACGAACAAAAAAAGAAAAAATTCAGCCCATGTGATGTATCACCAATAAAAATAAAACAATGATAAAAACATTGAAAAAACATTGAAAATAAAAATGAAATGCGCCATGACACAGCCGTACAAAGTATGTGCTAAAAATCGAGCAAGTCACGGAACCAGAAAATTCAACTCTTTACCTGATAGGGCCACGGAAGGACTGCTTACACATGCTGCACCCAACCTCGCTATCTCAACAGCCTCTAGAATTTCCCGAGTAAGCTGGTCCCTATGACGCTTAACAACCTCACACCGTTGGAAGTCGGGAAGGCAACCACAGTCGCGGCAATGAATGCCCAGGTGACCAGACACGGTTGTAGAGACACTGTAAGCGTGCTCTCTCAACCTGTCGTTGAGACAGCGGCCCGTCTGGCCAACGTAGCGCCTGCCACACGTCAGAGGGAGAGAATACACAACCCCCTCCGAACACGGAACGAAGCGATCTCGATGCTTCGTACTGCATCCCGTGGCCGCCCTCGAAGAAGGGTTAACAGCTCTGCACAACCTGGACAGCTTGTCCGGGGCAGAGAATAAAACATCGACGTCACACCTGCCAGCAATGCGTTTTAGGTTGTGGGACAGGCCGTGTACGTAGGGAATAACCACAAACTTTCTTCTTTCCCTTCCCTTTCTGTTGTTGGCCTCTTCTTCACTTCTCATAGGGCTGCTCTTGATATCTCTCAGCAAAGACTCGGCGACCGTTGTTAACACGTGAGAGGGAAACCCAGCAGCTGCGAGGCGTTCAGTTTGCCTGTCAAAGCTATGTTTAATTTTATGATAGCAAGACCTACGCAGCGCATGTGTATAGCAAGTCCTTGCAATCGCCCGCTTGACAGTTTTTGAGTGAGCGCACTCGAATGGCAACAATGGCTTTCCAGCCCGGGGTTCATAGCTCCAACAAAGATGACCTGGACATATAGTTAAATTCAAATCCAAAAAACGGATGCATCCTGCCTCAGGCACTTCATGAGTCAGGACAAGTGGCGAAAGGCAATGACTAAAAATTCCTAAAACGTCAGTCATTGACGAAAGAAAGGATACGGCATCGGCATGAAACAAAATCAGAAAATCATCTACATACCGGAAGAAGATGCCGTATCCTTTCTTTCGTCAATGACTGACGTTTTAGGAATTTTTAGTCATTGCCTTTCGCCACTTGTCCTGACTCATGAAGTGCCTGAGGCAGGATGCATCCGTTTTTTGGATTTGAATTTAACTATATGTCCAGGTCATCTTTGTTGGAGCTATGAACCCCGGGCTGGAAAGCCATTGTTGCCATTCGAGTGCGCTCACTCAAAAACTGTCAAGCGGGCGATTGCAAGGACTTGCTATACACATGCGCTGCGTAGGTCTTGCTATCATAAAATTAAACATAGCTTTGACAGGCAAACTGAACGCCTCGCAGCTGCTGGGTTTCCCTCTCACGTGTTAACAACGGTCGCCGAGTCTTTGCTGAGAGATATCAAGAGCAGCCCTATGAGAAGTGAAGAAGAGGCCAACAACAGAAAGGGAAGGGAAAGAAGAAAGTTTGTGGTTATTCCCTACGTACACGGCCTGTCCCACAACCTAAAACGCATTGCTGGCAGGTGTGACGTCGATGTTTTATTCTCTGCCCCGGACAAGCTGTCCAGGTTGTGCAGAGCTGTTAACCCTTCTTCGAGGGCGGCCACGGGATGCAGTACGAAGCATCGAGATCGCTTCGTTCCGTGTTCGGAGGGGGTTGTGTATTCTCTCCCTCTGACGTGTGGCAGGCGCTACGTTGGCCAGACGGGCCGCTGTCTCAACGACAGGTTGAGAGAGCACGCTTACAGTGTCTCTACAACCGTGTCTGGTCACCTGGGCATTCATTGCCGCGACTGTGGTTGCCTTCCCGACTTCCAACGGTGTGAGGTTGTTAAGCGTCATAGGGACCAGCTTACTCGGGAAATTCTAGAGGCTGTTGAGATAGCGAGGTTGGGTGCAGCATGTGTAAGCAGTCCTTCCGTGGCCCTATCAGGTAAAGAGTTGAATTTTCTGGTTCCGTGACTTGCTCGATTTTTAGCACATACTTTGTACGGCTGTGTCATGGCGCATTTCATTTTTATTTTCAATGTTTTTTCAATGTTTTTATCATTGTTTTATTTTTATTGGTGATACATCACATGGGCTGAATTTTTTCTTTTTTTGTTCGTGACACCGCAAATATATATTGCGAGTTTCCGTTCATTAAACTCAGTTGTAAGTCAGCGCTACGTCCGTGTCACTTCTTTGTCTGGTCCTCGTCTTTCCGCGCTGTTTTTTAATTTCCGAAGTATGTACCAACTCGCCCAAGCCTCAACTTTAGTACATTGATAGAACACGTAGAAAAGTACAAATATCTGGGAGTATGGTTAAGTGAAGGAAGATGGTATATAAAAGACCATGAAGATATTGTAATAAAGAAGGTTGAACGAGATTTAGCTATCAGGAAACACAGTGCACTATGGAACTATAATAGATATGAAGTCGTTAGCGGTGTATGGAAGGGAGTCATGGTGCCAGGACTGTCATTTGGGAATGCGGTATAGTGTATAAGGTAAGAAATTCAGGCAGGTTTAGATATACAGCAAAGAAGTGTGGGTAGGTTGGCATTGGGAGCACATGGGAATACACCGAATGAGGGAGTACAGGGGTATATGGGATGGGCATCTTTCGAGAGTAGAGAAGCGATCAGTAAAGTAAAACTTGAACGAAGACTAGCTGCAATTGAGGATACGCGGTGGGCAGCGAAAGTGTACAATTATTTATATATGAAAAGTCTAAACACTAAGTGGACAAACCGAACCCGCGAGCTGAGATCTAAATACATTCAACGAGATGGGGCCGATCAAAGTATATCAGTAGAAAAGGGAGTAAAGGAAACAGAGAGGAAATTGTGGAAAAAGAGAACGCAGGGGAAATCAAATATACAGGGCACAAAAACAAGAAATAAAGAAGGAACAGTTGTATGATAATTCATTGGGGAGCTCATTACTGTTTGAAGCTAGAACGGGGGTGCTAAGAACGAAAACATATAGGGCTAAATAAAAACCACGAAAGGGAAACGATAGAACACGTAATTTTAAGGTGCACGGGGCTTCGTCCCACCCTCTTGGGGGGGATGACCACGGATTTGGAGAGGGCACTGGGATTTACAGACATGGATGGACGAATGAATAGGGAAAGAATTGCGGTAACTAAGAGGAGATTGGAAGGTAGGTGGAAAAGATCTAGGGAGGGGCAAAAGAAATACAGATAAAAATAAGCAATGGAATCGCTTCCAAAGAGGGAAGGGGGTTGTGTTATAACAAAATTTATACAAATTTTTAAAAAAAGAAGGGACGATGAAATGTTAGGCTAGGCGGCCCAAGCTGCCGCCCGTTACAAGTGGTGTAATTACCATCCATCTATTCACCCTCTCCCGATTCTTCAGGAAAAGTTCGGCAAAAATTCGGCTTTGCCGAAGACGCCACTGCTTGTGGTGCTGGGTTTTCTTTTTTTCTTGGTGGGTGGGGGGGGGGGGGGGGGGGGGGGGGCATTCTTGATAAACTCGATTAACTCGATGCAGCGCGAAGTCGGCGCAACATCGAGCATTACCGCGACGAGCGTCACCATGCGTCACCTAGCGTTTTGTTTTTTGTTTTTATCTTGCGTACGTCCGCGCGCGGTGAGCGTCTGCTGTCAATTTCTCCTGGCTTTTTACTTTCGGATTTAGCGGTCCCATACAAATGAACATCGTGGACGTGATTGTCTACGGGGTCACGAAGCGGCTGACAATTCTACAGGTACATTTCGCTCGTGATTGTTGGTTCAAGGAGGAGGACCACCAGATACTATACTCCGTTTCACCTTCCGTCCGAGCGCAGCGGACGCTAGGAGCCATCCCAGCCAATGCGGCGTTGAGGGAGTGTCATGCGACCTTGAGCTCCCTATGTCGCTCCGCCCCACCGGCGGGTCACGCGCCTTTCTCCCGGCGCTGGATCGGCTGGGATGGCTCGTGGCGTCCACTGCGCTCGGACTGAAGGTGAAACAGAGTATAGCCGTACCTCGGTGTCATCGAAACGCCTTACAACCCTTTCCACGAAGTTGGTAACTTTCGGGCTCTCCTTGCCACCGCAGCAATTACCGGTAGTCGCGGCGATGGTAAGAAGCTCCTTGTCCTCACTGTCAGAAGAGCAGGGAAATTTATCGAGTGCAGCTGCGAGGCGTGTTCATTTTCGCAAGGTCGCCATCTCGATCGACTGCGCGTCTGCTATTCCCGCCATCTCCTCGATTCTCGCTCCAGGCCGCAATGCCTGATGGGGCTGCACCCCGGCGCACCATCCATCTTCTTGGTGCGCGTTGGGGGCAACGAAAAGCCGCACCAGGAGGGTGCATTGCGTTGCTCGAGGACATCCAGTGCGCACCGGCGCACTTGAGCGAAGACGACGGGGCGCACCTCGTGCGCACCGGTTCGGATGATCGAGGATGCTATTTGTAAAAGAGCAGAATGCCCTCGAATAACATGGCACCTACGTTTTTTTTTTTTTTGCACGAGAAAGTTTTTTGAGTAAGAAAGAATGGCTTGATTTATCGAACGCTTTGGACAAGTCAAGTTAAACTACAGCTACTTAATCTCGCACATCAGATACAGAGTCTATCACAGATCTTGCTACGTGTAAGTTCGTTTGAATGTTTCGTTCTCGTGTACCACAAGTTTGGTGTTCTCCGATTAGATTATGTATTACGAGGTGTAAGCGTCTGTTTAAAACTTTTGCGAATATTTTACAGTCCACATTACAAAGTCATACAGGTCGATAAGCTTCAAGCTTTTTTAAAGCTATTGTGTAATCTGTTTCAGGAATTAGTGATGTGCGACCATAATAAAAAGTTGGCGGTAGTGCTTGGTGTTCATATGCGACTTTTGGGACATCAAATAGTAATAGACTCAACATATCAACAAAAAACAAAACTTATATAATTCAACACCGAGGTCATCAAGTTCAGGTGTCTCGTTTCAAGGAAGAGCTTTTATCATATCTTAAATTTCTTCGTCGATTTCTTTTTTTTTTTCTCTCATCTGATAAAGAGAGCGATTTTCTTTAATTGGAATGCCTTTCCCTGAAAGATTAGTGTAATAATCCACAAAGGCCTCTGAAATATTATATGTATCTATTCTGTTACTACCATTATGTTCAATTTCAACTATTTCCTTCGTTAAAGCACACCTTCGCTCATCTTCCAGGGATCTCCACCCGGGTGTCTCTCCAAGTAGAAATTTTTGTGAGCGCGATCGAATCACTGCGCCTCGATATTTCTCGGCATCGTATCGCTGGAACTGTATTTCAGCCATGTTTATTTCTTCTGTGTGTTCAGCGGGATTGTTACTTTCAAGTTCGTAAAGAGTTGTTATCGTATTAAAAAGATTCTAGAGTTCTCGCCTTCGTTTCGGATGTGAAAGAGTTCGCACGTTCGATTGTCCAAATTTTAACTTCTTGTTTGAACATGTCCCATTTGCCAAATACCTGTAATAAGGGCATCTGTTGTACGTACGTGTAAAAAAAAAAAAAAAATCGGGAATACGATCGGCCATTGTTTTGTCGGCTAGAAGGATTCTGGTCTGTTCCCATAGGATCAACTCAGGACGTAATAAACTCTTTTTTCCTTCCGCCGATGGTGACTGACACAAGACAGTGGTCTCAGAAAAGTACAGGTTTAACCGTGTAATCTGGAATAATTTTGTAGAGCTATCCAGAGACGTACCTTCAATTCTGTCGTGCCTGAGAGGAGCGTTGGAAATGTGTGTAATATACTCTGCTTCCTTTCTGTTCTCCAATGTCTACTAAGTTGTTTTCGGTAATGAAGGACTGCAATAAAGCTGTACTAGGGTCAAATTTGGCCGTAAATGGAGAACAATCCTCAATATTTAACCCAGTTAAAATCTCCTAGTAAAAGTTTTTTCTTTCGGTTTTCATATATGGCTTTAAGCGTCATGTCCGTGCCAAAAGGGAACGAAACTGAAAAAGTGTCTGGCACGTGGCATTCTTGGCGATGCCACTGAAAATGAAGAAAGCACAGTTGTTGTTTTTTTGCTCTTTTTTCGGATGCCCAAGTACTATGTCCGAAGAGAACGGCTTCGCGAATATTCGAATTATACGCTATTTGATATTCGCTTCAAAATTAACTGCAATATTCATACCTTTCGAAGTGTTGATAGCGGCGGGTTAGCCCCCTTGAGTGCGCTTCTCCTTAAGCACCGATGCACTGCGGGAAGCGACACCCGCGAAGCTGACACAGCGATTTCCGCGCATTTCGGCGAGACAGACCTTCAAAGTGGTAGAACGCACGCGCGCTCCTATTAATTTCAAAAAGAAAAAAAAAAAAGAAAAGTGTTGGCGATTTTTATTTTGCAGTAAAATCTTCAAAATTTAACTGCGGCTTTTAGGCAAGGGTGTAAGGAAGCGATGTTTTAACAACCTGTGTTCATTACTTGTGCTTGTTTTGTTTTAATTCAGAATTGAAGAGAACATTTTCATATAGCAAGAAGACTTATAAATCCCCTTAATTAGGTTTGGGGCTCCCTTATAGGTTTACTTTTATGTCAAATTTGTCATTTAATTGCCATCCCATTGTATTGTAGGTATTGGACCGTCTGAGGTGTTCCCAAGCTCATAGAAGCTTGGGAACACCTTTGCGAGTTCAGCTGAATTTTTGTTCAAGCATGGTGTGATAGTGAAAGGCACAGCAACTGTTCAATATTCGATTAAAAAATAATCGGCTCAAACCACTACCGTAAAATCCCGGGAGATGCCCGACTTCTGAAAGGTAACCCACCCATATTTTTGGCTTGATTTGCTATTTCTTTCTAAATACCGAAATATAGACCACTCCTAGTAATCGCAGTGTTTGGATCAATGATGACCTTGATGTAAATGCGTCTAGTTAGAAATGGCGGGATATAAGCGAACATTGCTGATTGGGAAGTACCATCATCTTTGCTTCATGGCCTCTCGTCGCGATAACAACTTTGACAGAGACACGTAATCTTGAAATAACATTTTTTTTTTTTTCTTGATTGCACGCCAAAAGTTAGCCCACTCTATTTTCACCCAATTTTCTTTCGATTTTATTTGGGCTATGTCCCGAGATTTTACGGTATTCACTTCGAATTTGCTTCGAACCCGAAATCCATTATTTTCACATGCCTAACGAAAAGTTATCGGTTTTTGTGTGAATGGTGCCCAGATTAGTGCTACTCGTGATCAGTTAGAGTAGCTACGTGGTCCGCTTAGCTGCTCTAAGAACAGTAGCAGCTGAATACGAGCGAGGGCAGCGTGAGACACATTCAGCACAAAAGTGTCCGTATGATGTCGAACTCGCAGCAATTACGTCACCACGATACAAACCCTCTATAAAGTAGCCAAAAACATATTTGTCGTGTCAAACACAAACCGAAGACGCCATAGGTACTCCTGATAGGTTCATTGAGACATCTGGAAAATTACCAGTGTATGATTGTTCAATAAAAAAATTAATATCTGTAGTGGCCAGGTTCCCTGTAAGTATACTTTGAATATCTCCCAACACTCCAGCAACTCTTTTTTTTTTTTTTTTTTTTCACAGGCTATCTTTTAGAGAGATTGCATAAAATTGTTTTACATGAAAGCTCAAAATTGTCTGCTCCAAAAGTGGAAATCTCTGCACCGAAAGCCGTTGTTCTCTGCTACAAGAGCTGCTCTAAATCGCCATTTGTCAGTTCCATAACTGCATTCTCCTTTTTAGTAACAAAAAACAACCGGCCGAGGTGCTCGTTGCATGGGTGACGCACACATCGAAACCGTACAGAAAAGGCTTCAACGCGATTTCGGTTTCTTCCTCGCCGGACAATTTTGTTTCTTGTACAGCCAGTACATCTACCTGCTATAGGGATATCAGCTGAAGAAGCTGGTACTGATATCGCTTAGATTTAAGACCTCACGCTTAAGGTAGCTACACGGAGCCGAAGGGCGCTGGACATCCGATTGTTTACGGTAGAGCGTTATCGCCGAGTGTAGAGCCAGAAGATGGTTACAAATACCGCTTGTGCTATGCTCCAGCCTGTCTTGTCGAACAGTTTCGATCTAGTTAAGGAACCATCACCCAATGTCGCATTTGTAGGTGCCTCAGTTGCAAATATGGGGTCATCTGCATCATCGATTCCTTGCGTAGGGTTACCTTGCTCCTCAACCTCAGTGTTTGCTGTGTTATGTTGATCACCTGTGAAAGTATGTCCGTGTTCTGTCATGAGAAGTTGCCAGCGTTCTTTCTTGGATGGTACGGGGGCTGGTGGGTTGATCTGCAGTCAGATCAGGAGAGGGGAGGGCTCCTTCTGGGAGGGTGGGTTCGGTCGAGGGTGACCGAGACGTTGGCCTGGAAGCTCCGTCATCATGGGGATGTCCCTACGCAATTTAACAACCTCACTTGCATTCATCAGGTGTTCTGTGGTTGGATCACCTACTGTTCCCATCCTAAGCCTGTCGGCATAGGCGAAAACGCAATCAACAAAGCTGTGTCCGTACCTTCGGCACTTCGTGCACCTCGGGAGTCCAACAGTGGCGGAGGATGTGGCTTACGCGGTTGTATCGCAGGCACAAAGGAGGTCGGTCAGGGATCAGTAGCAAGCTCCGGCACCCGTACATAGTCGGGCGGCGGAGAAAAGCTCACCGGAGAAAAGCTCACTGGAGAAAAGCTCACCGGAGATAAGCTCACCGGAGAAAAGCTCACCGCAAAACCGGCAGATGCGGAGAAAAGCTCACCGGCCTTTGAGCGGATGCAGAGAGAAGCTCGGCGATTTTTTTAACTGTGCGGATTCTGCGTCAAACGTGGCAATTTAACACAATTCGCATTCGTCACTTCATTAAACATATGTCCTCGTTTTTATAATATTCTTGAAGTAAAAACGACAACAATTTATTGACAGCTGACAGTGCGCCGTCGACGTAGCTCTGTCAGATAAAAAGGTTTGCTCTTTGCGAGCTAATATGAATAGCGGTGTGGTGAACCGTTTCAGCTCCGAATATTGTTTACTGCCTAATAGATAAGTAGGTGTTTGTTGATGTAATCAGTGTCCGCTACGCTGTTTTCTTTCTGTTAATTTCACTAACAAAACTTTAGTTGCGAACAACTTCGTCTTGTGGTGATTGTTGTCTTCACTCCGTCGTCGTCGTTTGAGCGGTTTTCATCATGTATAACGTTTACCAACTCGCCCTATTTGCTACCTTTCAGAAGAACAACGGTGCGAGTGTGCGGCTCTGAAGGTCTGGGGTGGCTCACCGTAGAAGGGCCCTATCACGCAAAGGCAACGGGTGGAAACACCAGCACGAACGGCTAGGAAACGTGCATGTCCGTGAAAGAAAGAAGCCACCATATCTGGGACCGGACATTTCATCGAATGCCGTTTTATCGAACGCCGTTTCATCGAAGCCGTTTCATCGAATGTCGTTTCATCGAACGCCGTTTCATCGAACACCGTTTCATCGAAGCCGTTTCATCGAACGCAGTCTTATCGAACGCCAGGGTGGCATTCCCGCTTCCTGAAGCTGGTCGGAGGTGCCCATCCCGGGTTCTGGAAGTTTTTGACTTGCATCGCCGCAGAACATCAATTGACGGAAGACAAGCTGGAGGCGATGCTGAGTTCCCAAGAGCCTCCTCGCCAGAAGGCCGTAGCGGCAAGAAATGAGAAGGTCCGCCTTTTTTTATGAGAACCGACGGGCCATGGCTGTGGGGGATTTTTTGAGAGAAATTGCTCATCATTTGAAACGGTGAATGGCTGTCGCACGAATACATGAACCCCCGAAAGTTTTCAAATAACATTTGAAGTGACGTACTTACTTTTGACTTACCCATCTGCAGGGGGGCAATACCGCACTTGCGGTCCTAAACAGCACGCAGCCGAGTGTTTTTTTTTTTATGCATTTTTTTGTCGCTTATGTAACTGCGGCACCACAGACCTCCTGGTATTACTATTATTATTATTAAGTCTTAAAACTAAAAAAAAAAAGAAAATGTTTCGTTGTAGTTTTATAAATAGCACCTCAGCTTTAGCTACTGCAAGCTTCGGGCAGTAAAAAAGTATAAATAGAAAGACATGAGAGGCTAGGAAGCTCACATGGCTAAAGCTGTTGCGCCTGCGCAAAACCTAAGTCGCCTTCTGACCTCCATGAGTTGGAGTGCGCTCTTACCGGGAGTGAGACTTTTATTCATGTGTTACAATAACATCAACTCCCATCGGGTAAATACAGAGGGAGTGAACAAATAAGCACAACGTGCGAAACAAAGATAAAAATCGGTAAAAATATTCTCATGGGCTACTTGCATCAAAATAAATTGTAACAGCTACAGGTTTGGTCATGAAAAAAACTGACGATGAAATGGGTGAATTACACGAAAATGCACTCGATCCGTGCATAAACGAGCATCTTTCACACTTTTTATTTAAAAGACATTCGATGAAACGGCCGTCAGCGATTCGATGAAACGGCGTTCGATGAATCGGCGTTCGATGAAACGGCGTTCGATGAAATGTCCGGAAACCCTCGATATCCTACTGACTGTTTTATCCTGTTTTCAAAAGTTAACAAAAGCTCCAAAAGGAATTACAGGCACCGTGTTGTTGCGTATGCACTTTCGGATTTTCGGCATTTACAGTTTTGATTTATAGGTTTTAGACAGACATTATTAATTTTTCAAACTTTTTCCTGTTCTTCAAGTTCATAAAGTTTTCAGTTAGGTTTTCGTTGCCTAGAGAGTAAGCCATAGAAAACACTCGCCCGCAATTATTATTTCGGTAGCAGTATCCACAATAAGCTTAGGAAATATTACAAAAAATGAGATTTTCTTTTTTACAAAGTTGACGAATTTTAATAATAATAAATTAATATATGTTACGCATGATCCAACAGCCTCCATATAAATAGAAGAAAAAAAATCGGCGAGCTTTTCTCCGCATACGCTCAATGGCCGGTGAGCTTTTCTCCGCATCCGCCGGTTTCGAGGTGAGCTTATCTCCGGTGAGCTTATCTCCGGTGAGCTTTTCTCCGGTGAGCTTTTCTCCGGTGAGCTTTTCTCCGGGATTTACATAGTCAGTAGGTAAGGAATCTTCCTCACGCTTATGTCGTCTTGGAGTATCAGTTGCACATCTCCGTTGAGGGTATCCGTATCTTCCGTTCCTTCACATTTCCACTTCTCTCGTATGATAGAGCGCATGGTACCGAAGGCTTCCAGCGCTTCAACAACTCTCCGGTTTTCCGTGTGCGGGGTCAGCCAGAGAAGTCTCAGTTTCACGTCTTTTGACTCAGGGTCTACGACGAGGCATTTCCGTCCTTTCACCCTTAGCTCTTCGCAGGCGACGAGCTTGCTTTACGCGAGGGAAGTCGCACATTCGAGCGTCCAGACACCCAAATGAAAATAAGCTGCAGCTTACAGCTGGAAATGAAAATTTCCAGCCACATTTTCGGCTAAATTATACAGCAGCAGCTGGAACTCCTGTTTACAGCTGGAAATGGATGCTGCTCACGCTGGAAATCAGAAATTCCAGCTTGGAAGTACATGATCCACTTGGAAGTTTCCCAGCTAGATGAGGAAAAATCTAATTTCCAGCAAGAAATTTGTCCATTTCTGGGTGGAAACAGCCTGGAATTCGGCTGGTAAAATACATTTCCAGCTCCAGCAGTAGTCGATTTCCGGTTCCATAACACAGCCTGGACTGGAAGCATTTCTATGTGGGCATGCGACATTAGGTATTGTCCCATGGCAATGATGTCCTTTCGGCATCCCGAAAGTCCGGAGCTCGGTAGGGTCGAGCAGCGAGATCTTCATGCCAGAATACTGAATAATGAGGTTACAAGTAGGTTGGATAACTATCGGCGCTCAATAGTCATCCATCGGGGAAACGGTAGCAGCAGCAGCAGCAGCAGCAGTAGACGTAATACCTTGGCCGATTTGTTTTCTTAAGCGGAGAACATGAAAACGCAGCCGTTCAAAACGGCGTCTTCCTTATCATTTGGCTACCGTTCCCCCATGTGTGCAAAGCTCTATTGCGGCCCCTCCAAATCCTCGTTTACCCAGGTGAAGAAAAGGAGGAAGTTTCACATCACAATACATACTACAAAGTAGCCAGTGCTAAGAAGTAACAGTGCAAGGAAGTTGGTTCAAAATTCCTCGACTCCCAAGTCTTCTTTCGATACCCTTTGTCAAGGCAGCCATGTATTGTGACATGCATTACACAGCAGCAGTGAAACCTTGTCACCTTATATGATATATCCAAATGTCCTGGAAGGCAGGAATTGGGATACTAACACAATCACCGCCAAAAACCGCTATACCGCTGCAATGTACGCGTCCACCTGCTAGACCCTTTGCTGGCGACGAAACTGCTACAGTGAGATCCAACCCTTGCACAGGATGGCAGCTAGGAAGTCTCTAAACATGTACTGCGACAGTGGCACATTTATTTTAACTGAGATATGCAAGGGTTGTAAAAAATGTAATATTATGGAAGCTTGAACTGCCAACTTTTATTTCAGAGAAACCACAAAATAAGGTCTCATTACACATTTAGCAATTGCAGATTTTGTTCGAGACAAACGAGATCAGCGTAATAACAACAAAGCAGACCAAAGTGAAGCTGTGTTTACAAATGTATTACACAAGCGAAAAATAAGCACACATTACGCAACAGCTCAATAGACATCATAGCCCAAGCATGTTGTACAATTTTGACCGTACAAAATCCTGAGGCTGTTATGCAAAATTTAGGCGAGATTTGTATTTCGATCACTGTAAAAAAAAATGACAAACTATTTCTTCAATACCGTTAGCCCCAAAGATCAGTATCTAGCTCCGATAAAAACCCGAAATACAGCACCGCGGTTCACGGCATCTAGCAGAGGCATTGCGAAGCTGCGCGCGTTTTTGTCGTAAAAGCACATTTTCGACTTAAAACAAACGAAACATAACTCATCTCGTCGGTACTGTTAAGGCCCGTTCACACGATGCATTTTTCTCGCGCATCTAGTGTCGCGAAACGTAGTTTCGCGAAATGGTTGCGCCGTCTGAACGAATCCAAAAAGGATGCGCGCATCTAAAAAGTGAAAGCCGTTTACAAATCCCTGTAACGCCGAATTGGAGCGCAGCTCTTGAGGAGGAGGAGTGAAGGGTACTGAGGGGAGGGTAGACCCCTCCTCCTCCCCTCATTCTTTAATATGCTCCGGGGGGGCGGTCACGTGACCTCGGGGGGGGGGGGGGTGTCACGTGACTTCGGGGATGGGGGTCACGTGACCTCGGGGGGTCACGTGACCTCAGAGGGGTCACGTGACCTCAGAGGGGTCACGTGACCTGGGGGTCACGTGGGGGCCACCTTGGGGTCACGTGACCTTGAGACGACCTTGGGAGGGGTCACGTGACCTTGGGGAGGAGACCACGTGACCTCGGGGGTCACGTGACCTCAGAGGGGTCACGTGACTTGGGGGTCACGTGACCTTCAAAGGGTCACGTGGGGTCTTGGAGTCACGTGACCTTGAGATGACCTTGGGAGGGGTCACGTGACCTCGAGGGGTCACGTGACCTTGGGAGTCACGTGGGGTCACGTGACCTTGAGATGACCTTGGGAGGGGTCACGTGACCTGGAGGGGTCACGTGACCTTGGGGGTCACGTGACCTTGGGATGACCTTGGTTACGGCGACGGCGACGCCGCTCAAGCCGGGAACGGGCCCCTAAGAGCTGCGCTCTAAAAAAGTTGCGCGCACACCTCGTTCCTGGAACGAGCTTTTGCTGAAACTTTGCCGAGTCCTGTCAATCACCCTTAGGGCGCCGCCAATGGCCGCTCAGAAACACTGTCACGTGGCCTTTGAGGGGCGAGCGAGCTGTTTGAGAAGACCACTTCTCTGCCGGTGTTGTAGCCGAGCCAAATCCGAAAAAAAACAGAAACCACGAACGGTGGATACTGCCGGCGCTTCCGCAAGCACGTCAAGCACCACTGAAGGAAAAAAATCCAGCGATGGACGAAGACGTAATTGGTGATGATGATAATTTGCGTCTATTTTTAGTCATAATTAAGAAATAAAACCTTGAAACAAGGAAACAAAAAGGGACGTACACAGTACCGTCTCAAAACCAGCACAGCGTACAGCTCTCATTTACTTCCACAACAGTCTTCTTCTTTGTCAACCTCCATCCAGATTATACATATTCAACAGTAAATAAAGTAAATGGCAGTAAATGACAATTCAACAACTAGTAAATGACAATTTAAGAGTAAATTAAGTAAATGGAAGTAAATGACAGCTGTATGCTGTGCTGGTTTTAAGACGGTGGTGTGTATGTCGCTTTTTGTTTCTTTGTCTTAAGGTTTTATTTCTTAATTATGATGTTCACCAGCTCGCCTGCGTTTTGACTCTTAGAATGTGGCAGGAGATGGAGAACACGACGCTGAATGGCTAATGGTGATGATGATGATGTTGGCTTTCAACTGAAGCGCCACTTTATGGTCAACACCCAAACTATTTTCGCGAGTCTAAATGTCATCGACGTGTGAACGAGCACATTTCGCGAAACTTGGAGTGTCGCGAAACTGTTGCGTGCCTAAAAGATGCATTGTGTGAACAGACCTCTAATAAAGATCAATAACATATTATCTGTGCGCGGTACTTCGTTCAAATCTAGACGCAAAACTATAAGGTCACGTGTCCAGTGGTCAAAAATGCGCAACATGGCGGCAGCCAATTGGCGGTCACTTTCAGGTGCCAGTTTATCGCTCTAAGCCCCTCTACCTTGTTGAATGACATCTCCACTTTAAAATTTTCAGAGGGCCAGGCAACACTGAAACAAATGTCAGGACCAAAAAAACTGAGCAACGAAATTTTGTGACCACCGAAACACTATAATAATAATGCTTTATTTATTCTTTTTTCTTTCAGAGTTAAGTCTTCCCCCAAGCAGGTGTCATATAAATACATCATTAAGAAAATGCCTGTGCAGAGGGTAGTGAAAACTATTTAACTTGCGAAGAGCCAAAAAATGAGGACACGAGGAAGCCCACCTATCCATTTTACTGCAAAACTATTTAGGTCAGTCCCAAGATCTCTACACCTTTCGCCAATACAATCTTGAAAAGGAATTGCACGCTTTTACAAACGTGGACATCGGTACAATGTCAGTTCTTTTTAAAAACTTGCTGGGTGGTGTGGGAATTCGACTACAATACCCCATTAGTGCTGCAGTGCATGCACGTGCTCATCAATCAATCACCCACGAGGTAATTGCTAAAATACGATAGCATATGGTACAGGACTTCAAGGTCGAAACTTTAAGATACACTCCGCACGCACTTCAGTGCCAAGATCAGCAACAACTGAAACAGTGAGGGAGCTTAAATTTCCAACTTCATCTTTAAAAAACGTTAAATGGAATTGCGGTTACACATTTTCTTTCTGCGAGCTTACATCTTCTGCATAGATAGGAGTAAATAACAATACAACAATGAACTCCTTTACAAAATATCAGACCACACCTCATTCTCAATGAAACACACTTCGGACAAGTGCAAAGGAACTCAAAACAAGAGCAAAGGCATGGTCCAGCGTGTACTCGGATGTAGAACATTCAAAATTGGCCCACTCTGACCCGTCTTATTGAATTAAAAAGTTGAACACTGTTTACCGTTACAATGACACGCCTCTTGATCACCACTTTCAAGTAATCGTTCCTTACCGCCAAATACTTTTTTGTGATGACAAAGTAGGCATGCAAATGAATGGCTAATAAGCAGTCAGACTCTTTGTGCACAATCCATGCTGCCAAACTCGAATTCTGGCCAAATGTTCTGAGACAATGCTCGTGCTCAAAAAAAGTCTTTCCTGCCAGCAGCTTCACACAAATTCCCTTTTAAAGGGGCAGTGCAAAGATATTAACGTTAAATGCAGTTGCAGCTTGTATTTCTAATATTACTTATTTTGGCAGAAGTGAGAAAAAACATGCCACCTTTCCCCTGAAAGGCTGCGGTTCCACCACATAGTCGCAAAGAATACATCATCGGTCAATCTGTAGCCGGGTTTTGGTGATTGCAGAAACTATGGTGTCCCATCCTTGAAAGTATACAGAAGTCAACAAAACTGTTCCCCATCTCATTTACTCTGGCCAGGGCATATTTCGAAACCCCCCATTTGCGTTTCGCCCGCTCTCGTTTTGCCTCATTCTCCTTTGGAACTTTTCGTTTGAACCTTCTCAAAACGCCCAAACCGGTTTTTTCGCATCTGGGTCTCTTCACATTTGGTCCCGTTCGCACTTGAACTGAATGGCGCGTGGTAAGCTTTCAGTTCTGGATCTGCTCCGACAGCTCGTAGGATACGCTGCAATCCGCTTTAGGGAAAAATAGAGTACAGAGTGTGTGTGTTTGTATGTTGGAAGGGGTGGGGGGACCACTTTGAGTGCACTCTCCCGTGACGTGAGAAAAGAGGGACCTACAAAGCCGTGCTCTGACACAAGAGCAGTTCGGTGTTCCATTGCCCAGCGCCTGCTACCACTTCCAGACCACCCAACAAGAGGGTCCTGACCTTCGCTGCATGTTTCAAGAGTGGAAGGGACGAATTCCAGGAGCTATTAGCCAAACCGTGGGACTAATTAGCACGTGCGCGTTTGGGAGCGCTTGCGTATAGGCGAGTGTGGAGGGGTTGTAAGCGAGCGCCATTCTGTTTTGGCCCTTTTATTTTATTTCGCCGAAGGCATTCAAAACGAGCGCCATTATGTTTTGCCCTTTTCTTTTATTTCACTGAGCGCAAGGTTGTGTTCTCGGAGGATTGTAATTTATTCTAACTCCTCGGCACCAAGGTCTCGCACGTGAATTCCACGAAGGCGGGACTGGCTGACGTCGGACCGGATGCGGCATCGGGTTACAGCCATGGGCAAGACCAAGCTGCGCAAGAGAACTATGCGCCAGTCTACCTGTGGGACTCAGAGCGAGAGCATTGTGTGATGGTGGTACGCAACCACCAATAGTGTCCGTCATGGAACCTAAAATTTTATCGAGAATATTAAACCTAGTGTTTCTTTAATCGCCAAAAACCCAGTTGTCAAGACCTCGTTTCTTTTCAAAATATATTTTATTTGAGATAGACTAATTTTATAACATATCAGAAGTGGGATTATCAATCAACTCCTCGGAACGAAAGGATTGAAGAGTGACACAAGCAAACAAGTGCTTTCAGGCATCCGAACCCGCGGACCCTGGATCGACAAGTCAGGTGCGATCAGAACCCGGTTGGAGCGACCCACAGAGCAACAGGTGGGCGACGTGCGTGTGAGTGCCTACGATTGGGGGCTCCTCACTGCACGGAACTCAAGGATTAGGTACCGTCTGACGTTTCATCTCCTGGTGGAACTCTTTACCAACGGAGTTTTCAGTTTCCGTATGAGATGTAGTGTATTATGTTATCGCTTTATATTGATTGTGCGGGCCTGTGTGCTGGGTGTAATTGCATTTCTACAGCTCAACGCTTCACCATGAACCAAGAAGCATCAGGAGCATCTCCAAACCAGGCAGGTTCGCCTGAAATTGCTCATTCCCTGGGAGACGAGTTTTGTTTCCGTGAGCTCTTGGGAATGATTCAAGGAAAGTATTGTTTGTTAACGGACCTCTTGGGACGACTTGCCCTTCCGGCGCAGTCAGGAGCAGCGGAAGTGAGCGGCGTGCCGACGTTCCAGGTAATGCCTGACCTCAGTAAGAACATATCCAACTTCGACAGAAGCAAGGACGCAGCAGCTGCGCGAGAGTGGATTGAGAACCTACAAAGGACGGCGACTCTTCACAAGTGGTCGACACCTTTCCTCCTGGAGACGGCAAAATCGCATCTCACAGAAGCTACCAAATACTGGTTACGCTCACGCTATGCAAAAATTGTGTCGTAGGAAGATCTCGAGCACCAGTTTCAACAAACATTCGTTAGCCAGACCCGAGCAGTGGAACGCTGGAGAAGAATGCAAGACCGCGTCCAGCAGCAAAATGAGAGCACGATCGCCTACTTCCACTCGAAGATCAGTCTTTGTGGAGAGGCAAACCTCGACTTCTGCGATACTCGCGAGCAAGTACTGGCCGGCTTGCAATCAAGACAACTGTGCGCACCATGTTAATGGGCAGAACACACGAGGACGGTGATGACCTCCTACACAACATACAGCAATTCAAAAGAATCGATCGGGATCGACAAGAGCGCTTCAGTGGACAGCGTGACAAAAAGGCTGCTACCGACACACCGCGAAATCGAGACGCGGGTATGACGTCTGTCAAGAAAACTTGACGAGAGAAACAACAAGGATAAGACATCACCAATACACAACGTAAAGGGGCAGTGTAAGTGCTACAACTGCTCACAGTTTGGTCACATCGTGCGCGACTGTCCAGAGCGAAAGCGCCTACTAAAGTGCCTGAGCTGTGGAAAAACCAGGCACACTCAGCGTCACTTCATCGAAAGAGCCCCAAGGAGTGAGACCAACACCGTAAGCAACTCAAAAGAGTGGAGTTTTTCTGAAGTGCTCCTCAGGCAAGTCACATGGAACGGCGAAAAAAAGCTCATTAGAATGATTGACACCGGAAGTTGCCTCTCTTGCGCGCCTGCGGCAGTGCGTTGCAGTGCTGAGCTGATGAGAGACATAACAGCTCTTTATGGATTTGTAAACCGGGACGTCCCGGCAGTAACGTCAATTGGTAAATGCAAAGCAGACTTGGAGATTGACGGTGTTACTGGGAAGGACATCACACTTTTTGTTGTACCAGACGAAGCCCAGTCGGTCGACCTGCTCGTTGGTCGAACTTTCACCGAGCTACCTTACGCGAGTTAAGCTAGGCTGGGCGGATGTCTACGCTTTTGGCACAAGAGTCAGTGCCCTTTCTCTTACCTCGAACATTTGAGCAACAATCCCAAGTTGATTGTAAAGACAACCGAAAGGTCCACCCTCCAGGCGAACGTGGTAAACTGGATCACGCTGTCATCAGAATCTGATGTCACTGGCCCCGTTCTGTTCCACAATTGTGGAAAAGAAATTCTTCTCGACATGAAAGACAGAGAGATTGCTCTTCCAGTATTTCCAAACGGAAATAACGATGTTGCCATTAAAAAGGGACAGCGTCTTGAACGTATCACTGCGGTCGACATTGTAAACACATTCGACGAGGAGGACAACCAAGGAAACCAAGAAGAAGAGAGTTACGAAACCGAGAAACAGGGAGTTTTCACCACGGCAATTTGGAAGCCGATAGATAAGAATCAGGTCGAAGTAGGTTCGTTGGTGACCGAGGGGCAAAAGAATGAGCTCCTTGACCTCCTGAATGAGTATCGCGATTCGGGAGTGCTTCACTACGAACTCGAGCAAGCTTAGGTGCACAAAATCCTTGAAATGGACATCCCAGAAGTGCCGGGAAGCTCACCAGTTGCGGTTTGGCCTTCCTGAACCTATGTGGCAGAAAGAGAAACGATTTGCGAGATTGTCAGCGAATGGAAACGAGAGGGGATTGTGAGCGAGACGCATTCCGCTTACGCAAGTCCCATGATCCTTGTTCAAAAGAAGAACGGAGAAAAGCGTCTAGTTCTGGACTATCAACAATTGAACGCCCAGTCCGCAAAAGAAAAATAACCTCTACCAAGCATTGATGGGCTATCCGGAGCAGGAGTAGAAGGACTATCCGGAGCAGGGATGTACACAGTTCTAGACCTCGCTCACAGCTACCTTCAGGTGCCCTTGAGTGACGATGCGAAGAAGACAGCTTTCATCACTCCGGACGAGACAGGTCAATTTGAGAGGATGATGTTTGGACTCACGAATGCTCCGTCCATCTTCCAGCGTCTTATGAACCACGTTTTGGGGCCGCTGAAGGGGACGATTGCTATGTGTTACCTTGATGATGTGCTGATTCCATCAAAAAAGCGGGTGATACCGTCACGCAACTGCGCGAAATTCTGGAAGCTTTCAGAAAGGCGAATTTAACTCTTCGCCTGAGCAAATGCACTTTTGGAAGAGACAGTGTGGATTTTCTGGGCTTTTGACTGAAGAACGGAGCGGTGCAACACGGCGCAGTTAAGGTACGGGCAATTGCAGAGTTCCCGGTCTCAAAAAACCGTCATGATGTCAGACGATTTTTGGAGCTGACGAGCTTTTTTCGACGCTTCGTCCCGAAGTATGCGTTAATCGCTGAACCCCTCACAAGACTCACCAAGAAGAATGCAAAGCTTGAGTGGAACCCTGAGCAAGAGGAAAGCTTCCAGTTTTTAAGTCAAGACTAACATGTGAATCTGTAGTTCAACTGTACGACCCGAATGTGGAGACGCAGTTGCATACAGACGTCTGTGCAAAGGGACTGGCAGCAATGCTCCTTTAACAGAAAGACGACGAGTGGCACCTTGTCTACTACATAAGCAAGAAAATGACCGACGCCGAGGGCAACTATCTCATTAAAGCTCGAATCGATGGCTATCATTTGGGCGGCGGATCGGCTTAAACCATTGTTACTTGGCATCCATTTTATTATTGTGACTGACTGCCAGGCTCTGGTGTACCTTAATGCACAACGAACACATAAGCCCCAGATTGCGAGGTGGTATGACTTGATCCAGGAGTTTGATTTTTCAATGAGGCACCGTCCCAGATCACGGATGCTTCATGTGGACTCGCTTATCTGATGCCCAGTGGAAGAGCCGGTGAATCCGATGGACTCTGTCCTTGAGGACCACTTCGAGGTCTGCCTCACCTGCGACCTTGCAGACCAAGTGCTAGCGTTTCGATGAGGAGATGAGGAGCTACGAGAACTGGTGACCATACTAGAAAAACCGGAACATTGTCGCACTGAACAGGAGAAGGGGAAAGTGAGCAACTACATTCTGAAGAATGATAGGCTGATGAGTAATCAAACAGAACGGCAAGAAAAAGTACAAGTTTGCGCTGCCCCAGTGTACGCAGAAGGCTGTAGTGGTGCAGTCCTATGACTTAATGGGTCACTTCGTACTTGACAGAACAGTCGCCCAGAATCATGAGAGCTTCTGGTTCCCGCGAATGCGGAACTACGTTCGGAAGCACATTTCACAGTGTTTTGAGTGCATTTTCAACAAGATACCTGCTGGCAGATGAGAAGGTCTCCTTAACCCCATACAACCAGGCACGCAACCATTTGAGGTGGTGCCCATAGATCACATGGGTCCATTCATGCAAAGTAAGAAGCAGAAACAATACCTACTTGTCATCATTGACAACCTAACAAAATTTGTGAGACTCTTCGCAGCGCGCGACACATCGACCAAGCGCGCACTGCGGGCTCTGCAGGAGCTTATCCTGGAAAGAAACCTCCCGAGAACCCTAATCACAGACAGGGGAAGTCGTTTTACTACTCGGGCATTTGAGGAGTTTTGCAGTGTACGAGCCACACACCACGTGCTTAATTCTACATGACACCCACAAGCGAACGGTCAAGTGGAGACGGTGAACAGGACTGTACTGCCTGTCATCACAATCTCCATGACAGACCCCCAGCAGCGCGACTGGGACGCAAAACTGAATTTAGCTGAGGGTAATTTGAACTCCGTGAATAAAACATCGGGAAAGACCCCCTTCGAGATGCTACACTGATATCAACCAGACTTTCACAACACCGCATTAAAATGGCTAGTCGAAGCTGAGGAACCGGTGTGGCAAGACCCCAAGGAAATGCGGGAACAGGTGCGACAGTACCTCGTTGAGGAACAAGAAAAACTGAAAACCGCATACGACCGAAGACACTTCCCTGCGCGACTGTACGATGTCGGAGACATAGTCTTCATGAGAAGAGCCTTTGAACCAACAGGCAAGCCAATGAAGGCTTAAGCAAAGTACAGAGGGCCTTTGGTTGTGACGCAGGTTCTTCCATCCGACACATATCGCGTCACTGAGCTTGACAAGACCAAGGCCAGTAGATTCGCAACTACGGCGCATGTTTCCCAGTTGAAGGAATGGACGTCGACAACAAAGAAAACAGACTTGGAAGACGACACATCATCGTCAGAAGAAGCAGAATCCACCAGGGAGAAAGTCACCGTTCGGCTCCCGAGGCGCTCTGCACGTAAGTGTGCAACTCCGAAGTGAGCACATTTGAAACATATTACTTTTTGCTTGTATTGATTTTGTTGATGTTGTTTTTTGTTGCATAACGTCCATTGAAGCTTTGATGCATTCATTGTGCTGTTCACTTATATGTAGTGTCCATTCATGTGTATTCATATTTTTATTATTATTAAGAAACGTGAAAGATTCATCGTTCTTAATTTGCATAAGCATTGCTTTTCGTTGTCGTTAACAAGGACGTTAACAATGCCAGGATGCCCAAATGTAAGTGAGCGCCATTCTGTTTTGGCCCTTTTATTTTATTTTGCCAAGCGCATTCCAAGCGAGCGCCATTCTGTGCTGCCCTTTTCTTTTATTTCGTTGGGCACAAGGTTGTGTTCTCGGAAGATTGTGATTTATTCTAGCTCGGCACCAAGGTCTCGCACGTGAATTCCGTGAAGGTGAGACTGGCTGACGTCAGACCGGATGCAGCATCGGGTTACAGCCATGGGCGAGACCAAGCCGCGCAAGGGAACTATGCGCCAGCCTACCTGCGGAACTCAGAGCAAGAGCACTGTGCGATGGTGGTACGCGACCACCAATAGTGTCCGTCATGAAACCTAAAATTTTATCGAGAATACTAAACCTAATGTTTCTTTAATTACCAAAAACCCAGTTGTCAAGACGTCATTTATTTTCAAAAATAAATTATATTGGAGATAGGCTAAATTGATAACAGGGTGGACTTGAAGAAGCTTCTTCGGGGATACGCGGAGACCGAGCCGTAACGCCGACACCTCGAAGTGGCCCGATTTTATTTTTTTTTTTTCTTGGAAGATGAAACACGAAGGATGTAACGAGAATGGATCAAATGCAGAGGCCACGACCGAGAAGGGCCTTTTGAGAAAGCCCGAACAAGAAGGTCAAAACGAGAACGGGCCCAAATAATAACCACCCCTCTGGCCCTCAGCCCCGTGGTGAACCGCGTTTTTTCCTTGACCGCTCGCAGCGACCCTCGTCGATGCCAATCTTTGATAAATTGCGAAGGGAGTGCTAGGGCCCTGAAGGCAGAGCCCAGTGGGAAACCAAGTAGTTCTCCAAGTGACGTCACTCAAAAGACAGTAAGAGAGTTGAGAGGTACTCCAAAGTCCAAACTTTTATTTATTTATTTTAAGATAAAAACCACCATTCCGTACAAGGAAGGTGGTCTTCTGTTCTTCATTTACTTAATTTCGAAATTCACTGAAGTTCAGAAATTCTCGCACAACTCCTTTAAATTTGTCAACCTCATGTGTTGGTGCATGCCTGATGAAACAAAACAATTTAGAAAATGTTTTCGACAGGCTTTATGCACATATGCACTTCAATGTGGCAACCTTTACTATTAATGTAAGCAAAGACTTTGGGACATTGCTCGCACTTAAATATTTAACTTGAAATAGCATACAATTCTACATGAGATGAATGATTACACACATTATATAGCATGGAAGGCTCAACTTACATTTGAATCGTAAGGGTTTTCACAAATGTGTGTTTCAAGACGTGCACTTCAGTGTGGTAGATCAGACTTCTATTCCCAGCAAAAAAAAAAAAAAAAAGCTAAGGGGCATTGTTTGTGCTCTTAAGGATTTTCACTACCATGCATTCAATTATGGCAGATCGGATTTGAACTGCTAGCAAAGGCTTGGGGGTGCAGTTTACACATGTAAGGCTCTTAATCACTGTGTGTTCGATTATGGCGATTTAGACTGGAACTCCTTGAAAAGGCTTGTGGGCACAGCTTGCACATATAAGGCTTCTCACCTGTGTGTGTTCGAATATGACGGGTCAAACAGGACTTCCGAGCAAAGGCTCGGGGACACAGCTTGCACTTGAATGGATTGTGACCTTGTGCTTGGTTGTGGTGGATAAGACTGCTAAATTGACCAAAGGCTTGGGAACACACCCTGCACTTATAAGGTGTTTCACTGTGGTGTTTCTGATTATGGTTTCTAAGATTGCACTTCCGAGCAAAGGCTTCAGGACAGAGCTTACACTTGAATGGCTTTTCACCTGTGTGTGTTTGAAGATGATGTGTCAGACTAGACCTCCGAGCAAAGTTTTGGGGACACAGCTTGCACTTGAATGGTTTTTCACCTGTGTGTGTTCGAATATGATCGGTCAGACCAGACCCCCGAGCAAAGCTTTGGGGACACAGCTCGCACTTGAATGGCTTTTCACCTGTGTGTATTCGATTGTGCTCGACCAGATGGTTACGGTTAGTAAAGGCATGGAGGCACAGCTTGCACTTATGAGGCTTTTCACCCGTATGAGTTCGATTATGACGGGTCAAATAGGCATTTCGAGCGAAGGATAGAGGACACAGTTTGCACTTAAAGAACTTATCACCTCTGTGCAATTGAGTGTTGGCGTGCACTATGGACCTAGAGCTGGGAGGCACGGGGAGATGGTGGCACTTGACTTGTTCATCACCATGGACAACCAGGTGGCTCACAATTCCATGCTGATCTTTGGTGAAGTAAGTGCAGGAACAGCATCTGAACCAGATGTCCTCGGTGGCTTTCAGAGGGCAGCTGGTCTCCACCAACTGTGCTGCTTCATCACCTAAAAGAGTTTATGTGTGTAAGGAAACACAAGGAAAACCAAACCAGGACAATAAGTTTAAAAATAAGTAGCGACTACTGAAGTCAGACTTCAGCTGACTGGTTTCATATGTCGCTGTCCTTTTCTTTTACAGCGGAGCTGTTAAGGGCTAGTTTCCCTAGGATCATGTCCCCCGCAAAGAAATGAAGACACCGACCCCTGGAGACCTACCGCCATCTATGAGCAACGGCGGTAAGCCACGTATCTGGTTGCCGCCGTCGCTCATAGATGGCGGCAGCCTTTCCGCTCTGGCTTGCCGACTTGCGGCCAGCCATTACTTTCCATGGTACAGCTCCGCTCGTCTTCCTTCTTCACCGGAGTGGAAAGGCTAAAAGTTTTTTGCTTCATAAAAGCACTTAAATACAGTTCACTCCATAACTGTTCTATTAGCATAAACATCACCGAGCCTGCTTAAGTGCATGTTGTTTCTCTTACATGCTCTAGATCAGGGGCCTCCAAACCCCGCCCCGCGGGCCAGATCCGGCACCCAGGGGCTTTCTCACCGGCCCGCAGCTGGCCGCCGTCCTTGAGCTACGCCCGGCCAACGGCCCATTTCCAGTAGGCCCACTGGCACAATGATGGGTACTGATCTCAAAGGTGTCTCACTACGCTCGAGAAGGAAAAGGAAAGAGGGGTCGCGTTGCAGTCACGGAGGTCCCCCAGAGATTTGTTGTGGGGACTCGTTCCCTTTGGCAAGTGTAGAAAAGAGACACTCACTATTTGACAAACGAATAAATGTTTGACTAAATGCAGGTCGCTTCTTGTTACTGATTAGCAGACGAATGGGAACGAGATACCCCCTTTCCCGTGCATTGGGGGTTCTAACAGATTTAGAAGTGCCGTTTCAGGATTTGTTGTGAGTGGGTGCAATATTAATTAAGGAGGTCAATATTTTTAATAGCTTTAACCCAGTACACCATGGTGATTTGTAAGTGGAGAAAAGAGCAGCCCTTTTCAAACAAGTTTGGGAAATAAGTTTTTATCCAGAATTGACCCAATCCCAAAGAAACTAAAATTCACACAGTGAAATAAAGTGACTAAAAAAAACAGTGGTGTAACTGACAAGTGGTGATTTGGAGCAGCTCTTGTAGCAAAGAAAAATGGGTTTTGGAGCAGAGATTCCTACGCTTGGAGAAAACAATTTTGAGCTTTCAGACCAAACAATTTTATACTATCTCTCTGAAAGTTAGCCTGGGGAAAAAACTGCAGTTATTGGAATGGTGGGAGACTATTTCAAGTGTCATACCTACAGGGGACCTAGCCGCTACAGATATTTATTTATATATTGAACAATATATGGCGATAATTTTGCAGATGTCTCGATTACCCTATTACTAATACCGATGGCGTCTTCAGTCAGTGTTTGACGTAAAAAGATGTTTTTGGCTACTTTGTAGGGTTCATATCATGCTGTTCTTGCTCGTATTTCACCTGCTACTGTTCAAAGAGCAGCTAAGCGGAGCACACAGCTACTCTAGCCAATCACAATGAATAATGCTAGCTATTCATTGCAAATGATGCGAGTACAGTTTGCACAAAAACCGATAACCCATCGTAAGGCATGTGCAAATGAATTTTGGGTTCGAAGCAAATTCAAAGTGAATAGTCGCTTTGGCCAAATATTTTTTTAATTGAATAGTGAATGGCTGATGCACCTTTCTCTATGCCTTTCGCTACTGTTACACCATGCATAAATGAAAATTCAGCTGAACTCCCAAAGGTTGTTCCCAAGCTCCTAATTGCCCACTCATGAGATCTGTTAAATTTAATGTAACTATATTTATACACTGTAGCCTCAAAAGTCCAATACCTATGTTGGGATGGCAAGCAAATGACAGATTTGACATAAAATTAATTCATAAGGAGTCCAACCAGACTTAATTAAGGCGGTTTATGAATCTTCTTGCTATATAGAAATATTTTCTTCAATTCTGATTTTTAAAAAGAACAAAAAATAAGCACAAATAATAAACACATGTTGTTAGAATATAGCTGCCTAACATATACGCTTGCATAATAGCCCAGTTAAATTTCGAAGATTTTACTGCAATGTAAATATCAACAATCACGTTTCAATGTTTCCTGTTTTTTGTGTTTTTTTTTATTACACCAGGTGCGTGCATGCACCAGACCCCTTTGAAAGTGTGTTTTTCGCCCAAGCAAGTGGCTTTGATGCGACAAAGCGAGTCACGAGATTGGGGTGTCAACTCTGCGGGTATTGCTCCTCTGCAGTACACTGGTGTTTGAGGAGAAGCGCACTTCCGCAGCGATCAACACTTTAAAAAATGCTGCAGTACACTGGTGTTTGAGGAGAAGCGCACTTAAGGGGGCTAACCCGCAGCAATCAACACTTCAAAAAATGTGGATCTTGCAGTTAATTTTGAAGCGAATATCAAATAGCGTATAATTCAAATATTCACACAGCACTACCCTTCGCACATCACACTTAGGCATCCAAAAAAACAACAAGTGTACTTTCAAAATTTTTAGTGGCATCGCCAACAATGACAAGTGTCGGACACTTTCAGTTTCCTTTTTCGAGAACAGCTCCCTTTTGGCGCAGACACGGCACCAGTTGTGCGCAAATACAGCCTTTGGAGCAGCATGCGGCAGGTTGCTCGTTCTGGCGCAGTTTGGCACAAATGGCGCAGCAGTTCCAACACTGAACGAACCCAAATTCAAAATGCTAAGAAAGCAGCTATTTGAAATCCAAACTATGAATGTAGTACGCTTAAATGTTTATTGTTGCAGGCAACTCAAAAAAAGAAACAAACCCCATCCCACCCGCCGAGTCCTCCAAGGCATCGGGTATTTTCTGCCGGGACCATTTCGGGAAAAAAGAAGTGCGATTCCCAAAACAATACCCACAACAAATCCCCGGGGGACCTCCTTGACTTTCCCCCTCATCCCTAGATCCCCCTATTCACTTCTATCCTCTCCCTGATCCACCTTTTCCTCCTTTTTTTTACTTCCTTCTTCTCCAGCCAAGTGCAACACCTTCAAGGTCAGTAGTCAAAAATAAGCGCGTGTAAAGAAATGGCACCGCAATGCTCACCAAACGCGCAATCGCCGTTCTGGTTCTTATCCCTCTGGTAGTTTCGTGTCATATTTAGCACATATTGTCATCGCCAGCTCTCCATTCTTGGTGTCCTGTGTCATGTCTCTATAACTACACAAAAATTATTTTGCATTCTCATGTATAGGGTGTGTGAAATGACGAGGCTCGATCTAAAATGGGCCGTAAAAATCTACACCCGCTGGTACCAATCTTAACTTTCACGGGACGGTTTTATATTGTAAAGTTACAAAGCCTAGCCCCCTTTCTGTAAAAAAAACAGGGCCAAATACTTGCAATAATCAACGGCGGCTGGCAACGCAGATGACCGAATCTAGTTGCAGGACGCATTTGGCGCACATATTGATAGATGGCACACCTCCTTATCGAGACTGTTCGCAATGACCGTGGTCAATTAAAGTGAACGTAATCTTTTCAAAATGTACCTCTGGACTAAAAATAGGTGCGGACAATGGGAGTGAAAAAAGAAATTTTAAAAATGTGGTTGCGTAGCGACGGCACTTTTGCTGGCTACAGAATTTGTCTGTGTGTCATCTGCTTTCTTTCAGTGGTTGGCTACACCATGTATCTTGAAGGACGTCTGAGAAATAGGCTTCAATCAGCATAAATCAAGCATAAAAATGCACAGAACAAAGGAGGAGCCGAGTTCTGCTCCTTGTTTATTCCACGCATTTATGTGTTTGCCGACAAGGTTTTACCAAAGAAATGGCAACTCCTTCACCAAGGTGAGAAGGTGAGAGGCTGTGTTTTTTAGTTTTTTGCCCGATCCCCCAATGATTATCATGGCGATATCCCACACTGCCTGGTGACGATTACAGTAATAAAGAGGGAAAGAATTTTGCTTAGAAGGGGGAAGGAATATTTTTTGTTTTGGTTTCTAGGCTAAGTGGCGCAAGCTACTGCTCACTAGAAAGGGTACAGTCGTTAGCGTCCATCCATACAAACATCCAGACTTGACCAGCAGGCGACCAACATGCACCAGCGTAAAAAAGGCAATGCTGGGAGGCCATGTGCACAAACAAGGAACCCAACATTAAAATTGCCCAACTTTCGTTCTCCACTGCATGAGCCTCTCTTGAAATTCCTTTTTCGCTGCTTGCCTCACCTTGAAGCACGACCCATCACCCAGAAAAACTTTCATCTGGCTCTGAGCTGCGCTGAGGACGCGTCTCTGGTGGAGGATCTCCAAATCGGCATGAACCCCTAGAAGTCTATTGACAGCTGTACAAGAAGTGCTGCTCTAGACAATGACATAGCCAGGGGGGAAGCTTATGGGGCTTCAGCTCCCCCCCCCCCCCCCCCCCCCCCGAAATCCCGCCGACCCTATAGTTAGGGCTCCCTGTTCTTAGATAAATCCGAAAAACTCTGAAAAACACCCGCCGGTAAAATTTTTGTCAATTCGGATTTATCCGATAAACTCTGTATTGTTATGTGTTCATGCCACCCCCCCCCCCTTCCCAATTTGGGCAGTGCAGGGTCAATGGTCCTGGGAAAATGACACCATAATTACCTTTCTAGCCTCGGACCGTTGTCAAAAGGGGTCTTACGGCTTGTCTCGTCAAGGTTGGTTCAGGGAAACAGGTCATTATACCATTTGTGTCGCGACAAAAGCCACTCTTTTGGTTTCCAGTTTGGGCCATGGGATTTGGGATTTAGAGAAAGGAGAGGGTATGTTTCGGGGGGTAACAGTGAAAGCTATTGATCATAGAGATTGTATAAAATAGGGAAGAGGGGCAGTTGAAACTTCTCTATTACATCCTGAACCACTCCAAATCGCGTGGCCACAGGATAGATTGATGGGATGAATACGAGCTTCCTTGTAGCTAACACCGGCAGTTTAATGATTTTTAGGTATCGACGTTTATCGAAGCCACACTTGTGTGCGACTTTTGTCGTGGGACAAATTAGTATTGCCAATGGCACCAATGCCAAAATCAACTCAAGACATCTTAATTGATACAAGTGTGTTTTAGTTTTTATCTGCCATATGTTTGCATCCAGTTATTATTTATAATTTTTTAACAGGAAACACTGCAAAATTAATCTTATTTACGAAAAATAAACTCCGAAAAACACCCTCCAAATTTCATGAAAAATGAATTCCGAAAACACGGAGCCCTACCTATAATATACACATACATTTAGCCCCCCTCCCCCCCTCTGCACCTCAAATCATGGACATTCCAGCCACCTCAGCCCCCTCCACCCCCCCCGAAAAAAATTCCTGGATAAACCACTAGCTCCAGACTATGACTGCCTGCAGTCTAGATACCGTTACTGTTCTGTGTTTATAGAACATGTTGAAACAAAGAACTTACGACTTGAGGACTGAATCAGTTCCATAGAAATAGCCGTCTGCAACCAGGCCCGTGAGAAGGCTTAAGAAGGTCACGGAGAATGCACAGGACCACTTGAGATGCCTGGGACCAAACGCAAAGATCAATGGCACTAATTAAGAACAAAGTGAGTGGAACCTTGAGGAGCATCAAGCTAACTAGACAGCTGAGGATAAAATGCAGAAGAAATACCCAGAATGTTGCTATTTGAGATTATCATGATGAATGAACGAGAAAATGCAATAACTGCGTGCCTAGTTCTGATTCTTCTGAATGGTAGTTTGTGCCATCTGAGTTGGCATTTGAAGGTAGGTTAAAAAACAACCTGTTTGTTTTTTCTGTTGCACTGCTAGCACAGTAATCATCCGATCAGTTAAAGGGCAACTCCGGAAATTTTGAAAATTCTGGGATTACGGGTGATTATCATTTCAAAACTACTAATAAATGGTTCTATGTCATTCGTTTTTCGAAAAACTAAATAGTTTTCTTGCAAACCTCGTTTAAATAAAAATCACAAAGTGAAACTGAAACCTTGCCCACAGTAGGCAACATTGGTCCTGCGCGTTAACTTATGGACATCACGTTGTACAAAGACGTCGGCTATGTCATCAACGAAAGCGGCAGACGGCGCCCCACGCTCTCTTTTTTCTCTTTTGCCCTCGCACTCCGCACCTTAAAAAGTAAGAAACAAGCAAAACAATTCTTCCAGTTGTTGACATTCCACACAGTGTTTCATGACTGTGTCAACACAATGGAATTGACGCGTTGACTGCGCTGCTCCGCGCACCGCACGTCGCTCGCTAGATTTGGTGGATCTTCGTGACCGTGGAGCCGCTCCGACATTGTTGGCCGGTTTAATAAACTTTTAGGCAGGACTGTGCCGTAACATTTTACATGTAGGCTTTTCAGATGATGCGATGTTGGACTGCATTGTTTTCTCATCATCGAAATTTGACCAAAGTTGCCCTTTAAACCAAATTTTGCACCAACACAAATCGCTTGGCAGTTTCAGAGCATTGCTGTAAAACAAGCCGTTGTACCAAAACACATTTTTAGGCAGTGTTTACACATACAAAACAACAATCTTTTTTCAAAGTACTAAATGAGCCGACTGTCGTAAAGTCGACATGAAACGCTGAATAAAATGCTTCTCCCCGGTCAAGATAAACCAGCAGAAACCATGATCCATCTGCCCTTAGAGGCCACAAGCAACACCACCTCAACGCTGCTGAAGGGCACTTTGGCAAGAGCAATACAATTGCTAAGCAAGGCTCTTTAACATGCATTACAAATTGATAACTACACTACCGATGTTATTAACGGTAGTGGACTCGACTTTTCATTGAACGCAGCTTGAGCAAAGCTGCTTCATTGAACGCCATTTCCTAAAATCAGTGGCTAAGTGGCACAGTGCACAGTAGCTCACTGCACGCAGAATGATATCTCGCACTGCAGAACCCAAGCATCCCGAGCTCCACCCCTGGCACCACCCAGTTCGACACAAACGAGCAATGTACCCAGTGCTTAAAGTCAAGGGAAATCTCAGACCCCCTAGATTTCAACGGGGGGTCTGAGTGTGAGACCCCTCTAGGGTGTAGATCCAACTGTCGCACACCTAGCAGCGAAGTTGAGAATCAAACCCATAGGTACAACATGAATTATTTGGGCGTGTTTCTGACGTAGCACTCGGCTATGTCAGCCAAACGCTGACACCGCAGAACGCTTTGTCAGCGATTGGTTTGGAGGCATGTGCATGTCATTAGTTTAAAGGCAAGCTGCCTGTTAAAATATGTCCCACTAACCCCCTCCCCCAAGGTGACCACAACGGAGGCCCCCCTGGCACCGGTGGGAGGCTTCAAGAACTGAATGTACCAGAGCACAGTCATGAAATTACCGCATTACAGCAAGAATGCAGGAGGGCATCAGACCACCCCTGCAGAAAAAGGAGCAGAGGGAAATGCAATTGAATTAATAGCCACGTGCGTGGCGAATTTCGGCAACGAGCGCAGTCGCCAAGTGGACGGGGATCGAACCCAGCTGCTCGCAAAACACCGCCGCGCCTTGCCTCACCAAACCGCACCAACTACAGCCGGCTCCCCAAGAGGCTTCGGCGCAGGCAGGAACGGCGCCGTGGTGGGGGCTGCTTGTTCCGCAGCACCAGTGCTCAAAGCTCTTGGTGCTGTCCCTGCTAACACTGGAGCCTCTAGGGACTCCCTCCAAAGTGCAAGTCGCAATTCCCAAGGCCTGGACGGGGGCTACCCTCACCGGGCAGCACAGCTCTATTCATTTCACGTACGATGGCAATAAAAGCTTGCTTTTCTTCTGAAGAGAAAATTGCGAGCAACACTCGGGACAGCGCCCAATACCACTCCCCGCCGCCGCCAATGAGACTGACTTTGCACTGTTCTGAGCGGTTCACTCGCTCCTGCATCAAGTGCCTTCTTATAATCCTTCCCATTCCGAAAGGAATGTGCATTTGCGACCTCAATCCACCTCGGCCGAATGCGGGGTGCTTCCCTAGCACACTATGTTACTTATATCACAGCTCTGAATGTGATAACTGGAGTCAATGTGCTAGTGTCGCATTCCTGTAAATGTGGCTTATGAAAATGAAAAACCAACAAACAAAAATATGCACCTCGTAGCCTCAGCATTTGATCGAAATGCCAAGATTACATTCTTTTCACGACTTCCGTTTTCTTTCATAACGTCCGTGAGCAACGTAGGGGAGTGTAATGATGCAGAATCGAAACGCGACCTAAAAATGTTCTATGTACTGGCCAGAGGCGCTGCCGAACACTCGAGCTCCAGGCCTGTCGCATTTTGGCGTAGTCTGCAGCAAAGCGTAGCAGGAATGCAGACCCCCTCCCTGGGCACAGATGCACGCCTCTGGCTCAGACGACCAACAACCTCGGCGGTTTCGCTAGAAGTCGTTTGCATGTTCTTCCGCACCTATAGGTACATTGCCCCTTTTATTTGTAAATTTATTCCATTTTCGCTTGAACCAAAACTTCATCCTTCATTGTATTGCCTCGTGTGCTCAGGACGTTGGCTAGTAGGCGCCCCTGCGCACGGATTAGACTAATCTGCTAGCCGTGCGCAGATGCGCCACTAAAAGAATTTTTGGCAAATAAAGGACTGATTGATAGATTGATTGACTAATAACCTACTCTGCTGGAAAGCTCAAATTCTCGGCTGTCATCGTGTGTTCTGGTTCGGGACATTCCTGAACGCACCGAGTCTATATATAAAACCCGCGGTAATGCAGTGTGCTCAAAATTATGATTAACCTGACTATGTGAATGACGCCATTTGAAAACAGGCTACTGCTTCATACGAGTTGCTCATTTCTGGCGGGCCTTCAGTGCATAAAATGCTGCATCCGCACCACTGGACAAGCCCAAATAAAGATTATTAATGTTATTATTATTATTATTATCTCTCGCGAGCAGGAGAAAACGTATAGTCCCAAGGAGCGCAGACAAAGCTCGCAGGATCCGGATTTCGGGTAATCTTTGCGTGCGTGACTTTTTAGTCCTGTTACCTGCGAGATGTGCTAAGACCAGTACCTGTTTGTTGAAAGAGAAATTCAGAATCCTTCGGTGAGAGACGTGATACCACCCGCTCCAACTCCAACCACGGGCAGCAGCTGAAAGTTGCTCTGGGATTAATGATGGAGAAAAAAATACCACTAAAACAGAAAACCTCGAATTGGGCGAAGACTTGCGCCATCTAGCTACTGTAACATGCGATGAAATTGCGTTTTTGCAGGGCTGTGGTGGACGTCGACGCAAAATATTTCAAAACAGTACGCGCATTCGATTTAGAAGGAAGTGCAGAAAAGTGTAGGGTAGGGCAGGGTCAATGTAGTAGACCTGTGCGCCGGTCAGAAATCGCCGGCGGCGGCGCGCCGGTGTGTGTACCTCCGGCGGCGGCGTGTTGACGGCGCGGGGATCAATGGATCGGCGGCGGCGTGGCGCGGAAGAGGGAGGGGAGGGGTGGGGGGATGGGGGAGGGGTGTAAATTAGAGAGTGAGGGGGAGAGAAAGGAGTCGTTTGAATTTGGAAAGCAAGATGCAAATACCATTAAAAGGAACACACTTTTTTATTTTATTTTTTTTTTTCTGGAGAGGTATGGCATTGCCTTCGCTGTGAAGAGTGCGTCCGTTAGAAGAATCAGGTACTTCGGCTTCTTGTTTATTCTCGTTTGTAAGAGAATATGTCGCCGGCTGGCAGCCGCGGCGCAAGATCCTCCGCAAGACGAGGATTGACGGCAACAGGTATTTTATCACCGCGTTCCGCCTCACCACGCGCTTGTCGCGCGCCCCGTGCCGAACAAGTCGACCGAGCACGTCCTTCGATTTATAGAACTCATTCGGTACGCCGCAAGCCGTCATCACCGACAACGACAGGGTCCTAACCTCTCGTTCGGCTTCGCGGTACTTCGCCGACAGGCACATTCAGAGCATCCCTAACAGTACCTTAGGCTCCCGAAGCTAACGGCTTTGTCGAACGCGCCAACGGAAAAATCCTTCCATGTCTGCGCGAAAGAAAGTCAACGGCGACATCGACCATTGGAGCGATTATCTCCAGGCAACCAGCTTTCGAGTAAACCAGCAGCCGTACGCCAGACTCCAGAGATCACCGTTTGAACTCCTGTTCAACTTTGTCCCACGTCGACCAATGGAATTTTCCCCGCTTCCCGACGAGGTCGGTGACGTCCGCGCGAACTGCGACGCTGCAAACGCGAACCACGCTTACCTTCACGGCATGAAGCGTTCCTACGATGCAAAATATCGACCAGCTCCATACAGCGTCAGGGACAGGGTATGGTACACGAACGGCCTTCCTACCTCGAAACTTGGCCTGCTTTTCCACGAACACTTAAGTCATCACCAACGGGAACAATCAAACCTACACCATTTCCAGGTTTACCCCGCAAGGCACACCGGATTGGCGCCAAGCTGCCGCACGATAGCTCTTTTCTTTTTTTCACGAACAACCTGCAGCGATTGACGTCGATTTCAACCAACTCGCCTTGCACCGCAGCAGATCCTCCGATTACAAGCGCATCACGCCGACGCCGCCCTCCACGATGGCTAGACGCATAACAGAGGATCATGACAACATTAACAAAATGTGCGAGGGCGCAAGGATTTTGAGCTCGGGAGTGTAAGCAAACACGCTGGCGGAAGAGACCCGTAAGGAGAGCCTTTCCGACTCGACCGGATGAGAGCTCGACTTCGACCCCCGATGCTGGATCCCGGCGTGGAAACGAGAAAGAAGGACTCCTAGAAACACGACGTGAAACGAACAAGCCAGGCGTGTGGATCAAAATAAAATACGTTTGAAAGAAGCCTGATAACGGACGCGAATATAGCCCGGGCTTATTGTATCAAAATATTTCACTAAGTTTTCATTAAATCGTTTTACGGTCTACAAAACCGTTCAGTCCGTTATAGCACTTTAAAAACACAGGCGAGCTGGTGAAGAACTTCCATACTAACGGGAGACACGAAACGATAAAAATAACGCACTAGACAACAAGTCTCAAACACAGCTTTTATGCCCGTTTTCACGTCAAGAACTCTAGAGTCCTACTCCTTGCGAACCAATACTAATTTCCACCTTTATGTGGAGAATTAAGATATATGTAGCTGGATTCCACTATATGTGTTATCAAGACGTACACGTTCCAGCGCCAAAATCATCGCTTCTTTCTTCGACAGCCAAATCTCGTAAGACTTTGCGTCGCGTACACGAACATCTTTGTTTCGTGTATGTGCTCTCCCCCTTTGTAATGCCTTCGGGCCATGAGGGTACTTTAATAAATAAATAAATAAATGCTCGAAACTTTCTTTTTTTTCTTGAAAAAACGGATGTAGCTTATTTGAACAAGGAACGTTCTTATATATACGTCAAGGCCCTCACCACCAAAAAAGCACTCTTTAAAAAAGGGTATCACCATACACCCTTTTGTCCCATATAACGCACCCCATAACTTTAGTTTGACGCACGGCGCACAGACGGCCATACATTTAACAAGGGGCTTGATAACGGAGCGATATAACTGATTAAATAGCTAAAGTACGTATCAAAGACCACAGAAAGAAAGCACTGAGGTTTTGCAGTAGGGCCAAGATAACCTCGATTATCTTTTTTGTAGTCAGTAACACATACATTAGCTATGTTAATAAGTTGTACCACACGGCTATCAAGCCTCTCGTGAAAGTTAGTACCGTGAGATCGACGTCTGAAGTGTTGGGGTGTCTTATAGAAGACAAAAGGTGTAAGAATACACCCTTTTTATAGAGTGTATACGTCACTGAAAGCCGGACACTCAGACAGATCCAAATGATTCATGGTCACACCAACCTGCCACCCAGACGACCCCGCTTGATGACTGACCAGCCACATGCGATAACAACAACTCCATCAGAACCCTTACTAATGATACACGCGTGACGAGATGTCCCCAGACTCTCTACAGCGTTCAATTGTCGATGAAACGATCGTGTCTACAAAACGTGTGTCCGTGAAACTTGTGCCCATGAAAAGTTGGGGAGGCACTCACTTGATCGAATGACGTTTTAGCGAACGCCCACGTTTCATCGAACGACACTTTAGCGAATAGTCAGACGCCGCGAAGCGGCGTTTTCGGATGGGCCAAGTGAGTTCATATTTTTGTATAGTTGCCGTAGACTGTCGCCGCGAAGCGGCGTAAAGCGCAGCGCGACGGATGGGTTAACGCGGGCCCCCGTTATTCGCTAAAACGAACATTCGCTCAAATGTCGCCTTTCGCTAAAATGTCCTTCGCTCTTCTGATATGGACCCGAAAAGTTGTCTGCAATACGTAATTCCACGAAACGAGTTTCGACGAAATGAGAGGGTCCCGTACACCACTCCTGCCTGAAAAGTTACATTTGGTTTCTTATGTTTTTTTCTGGCGCCCCTGAATACCACCAAAAAGGGGGTTGACCTTTCTAATCTGTGCTGAGGTTTGAAAACTAAATTTACACCGAACCTATTTGCCACTGATATAAAGTTATGAGAGATTCCATGGCAGTAAGGCACACACACACCATTCTTCACAACCGGTTTTTCCACAGGAGCCGGATTAAACCTTCAGCACCTTGAGCACAACTCTAACAATTACATCGTGGTGATGGCCCGCTTCCAGACGACGCATCTTTTGCAAGTCAACTGCCTCACCAACCCAAAACATACGGGATTCTTTACAGGCGTTATCCATCGCAGACGCACTTACACCACTCTTAACTATTTTCAAGTGACAGCTGTGAGCTGCCAACATAGACGCTGCCAGCAGAGGCTTGGCTGATTCCTTGCCGTACCTCCAACACAGGCCCTTTTCCTGTGTGCAACAGTATCTATAAGTACTTAATTCGACTGCTGCGATGGCAGGGTTGTGCAGTCCAATCAACAAGGACCGCACAACCGTGTCAACGTGTACATAAGTCTCGTTTAAAAAAAAAAAAAAATCTCGGACAACACTGGAGCGATTCACGACCCGATACGCACACCCTGTTTTTGAATAAAAAGAGAACCATCAAAGTCTACGGCAGTAGACTCTAAATGAAACTCCAGAATGCTGATAAAACTATCTATAGATCAATCCCAGTGGCAGACCGCAACTTCACTAGATTATCATCACACCACCTCCTGACCCTTATTAACAGCTCCGAGTTATCCATAAAGTAACATAAGTCCTTGATGTCTACAGTTGTCACATCGCACCTTCTCCCATGATGCGGATTCAATATTTGAATCAATTACTCAGAGTTTTTGAGTGACAATGGACTGTTGCTCCACTTCTGTCAGGCATTTCTAGATAAAAACCGACAATACCTTCTACCAAGCTCAATTTTCGTTCACAACCATTTTAAGAATTACACCAGGATGGGATTGTTACAGTTGTGCTGAAGGTGTAAGGAACGTACGTTCAATCCGGCTCCTGTGAAAAAAACCGGTTGTAAAGAATGTTGTGTGTGTGCCTTACTACCTTAATCGGAATCTCTCATAACTTTATATCAGTGGCAAAGAGGTTCGGTGTAAATTTAGTTTTCAAAGCTCAGCACAAATTAGAAAGGTTAACCTCCTTTTCGGGTGGTCCTCAGGGGTGCTAGAAAAAAACACATGCACAACACGTGCCGGAACTATTGATGGCGTCCGCCTCAGTTATCTCTCTAACAGTCTTATCTTTGTGCCTAGCGAGAACAGTGGAAGAAGCAAATAATGGTTTGCACCTGCAGTCATGCGTGGTTTCAATCGACTTTGCAGAAAAAGAGATAGTGTATTTGCGGTCCGCGTTGTGCGGTGACGCAGTGTGTATCTACGGTGAGGCTCTTGGATTAAATCAGTTGACAGTAAGCGCTCTGTGGTGTTCTTCCTCTGCCTAAGCCTTAAAGCGCAATCATGTCTTCTCACGCACAATACCAATTCTCGCCCAACAATCAGCAATGGTAGGAGAGTTCTGAGGGAGACCATGCGTATTTCGATTTCTGGTAATTGAGTAAGCACACCGTCCTTGGCACTGGACAGTGACATGAGGCGTTCTTTGTGTCTGTTTTCTAAAAATTGTAAGGGCTGTGCTGGAGCTGGAGTTTCTTGTTATCGCATGTGGCTGGTCAGCCCTCAAGCGAGGTCATCAGGGTGACTGGTTGGTGTGAATCATTTAGATATGTCTGAATCATGGATCATATGGGTTCTGTCTGAGTGTCCGGCTCTCTGTTACCTAGTGAGGAGGAGGTGTTTCTTTTTTGGTGTGAGGGTTTTGAGGCATGTGTAACAACGTTCGTTGTTCAAATAAACAACGAACGGTGTTAGAGACTTGTTGTTTTGTCCGTTTTTTTTTATCGTTCCGTGTCTCCGTTTTTTATGGTACTTCTACATTTATTGATATATTTACAGGAGTAAAAATGAAAGGCAAAAAAATCTATTCATTTTTATGCATAATATAGTAAGTACAACTCATACAGAAGAAGGAAAAAAAACCAATACCCCCCCCCCCCCCCCCCCCCCCAAAAAAAAAAAAAAAAAAAGATGGTGGCGCCGGCGGCGCGCCGGATTTATTGTGCGGCGGCGGCGGCGGCGTGCTGGCTCTGCGGATTCCGGCGGCGGCGCAGGGCGGCGGGAGCAAAACAGGCGGCGGCGGCGGCGCGGCGCGGCGGCGCACAGGTCTACAATGTAGTTCCGGTGTTGTGGCGCTGGTGCAGTTCCGCTGCACTAGCGCCGCTAATCGAATAAAAACACTTCCCAGAGATCAGTGACACTTCCTCCTCGCGCTGTCGTCTGCTATCGTCGTCCGCTTTCTTTCGCGCGTGCGCAAAATGATGGACGCGTCGGCGCATCGCGACCTTTTTCGACTCCAACAACGACGACGATCTCCTCAATGCCGGAATGGTAGACGCCGTTGTACAACTTCGGGGAAGGCAGGAACGAACGAGGAACCCCCTGTGCGTTGAGCACATCATGCCGAGGTATTTGGAATTTGAATTCCTGCGGTTGTTCCGGCTCCCGCGGGAGACAGCAGAGATGCTCGTTGAACGATTTCAGGCGTGAGGGTTTTACCCTGTTACGATTCACGGCCGTCCGAATATCACGGTAGAGAAGACGTGTCTCGTGGTCCTCACGCACCGATCGGCCGGGACTCAGATGTCCATTTATCAGATCGCTGATAAATTTAATATCATTGAGTCGTCCGTGCATGTTTGCATTGGACGCGTCTTGAAGTTTCTGAACTCCGTCAGCGGAGATGCTATCCGATGGTCGACCCCAAAGGAGCAAGCTTGAAGCAGCAGAGCCTTCAGGAAGTTCAACAAGAGCAAGACTAGCAACAAGAGAGGCCTGCAAACGTGATCGGCTGCATTGACGAGTGCCGCATTGAGATCAGGAAACCATCCGTCTCGGAGAAATCGTACTACAACAGGCTTCAAATTCACTCGATCGTGTTCCAGGGCATCTGCAATGAAAATAAGTTTACTGATGTATTCATTGGCTCCGCCTACGATGCCCGCGTACTCCCAGGGAGGGCTTCATATTCCCAGATGGACAAGAAGTGCGAGGGTACGTTATGATACCACTTGCTTCTGGATTTGAGTTCGGTTAGCTGCAGAAACAGCTTTCATAGCCCCACTAGTACATAGTTTTAGGCCTCCAGGTAAGAGTGGTTTTAAAAAGAGTATCCTGGTTAACATGTTCATGACCCCTGCCTTCCTATAATAATGTAAAAAAGCAAAAACACGTTACATACATATTTGACACCTGATGTCAACATAAGATATCTTATGTAACCTGATGAAATAAAACTAATCGCATCTCCTAGCTCATATGCAAAAATTCCTGCTTTTTTATTACCTGGAGCAGAAGTTCAGGCTATATTGTTAATAAACAGCCTGTTTGATATGTAGATATATGCAGCAAATAAGAGACCAGACCGGTTTTTAAGCCTCTTGCGACCTCTTACGACCAGCTCCGCTGGTGCGCATCCGGTTCTAAGAGGTCGCAAGAGGCTTAAAAACCGGTCTGGTCTCTTTCGGTCGTACGACGGTTGCAAGAGTGCGAACGGGCATTAACTCATGAGCTAACAAAATACAGTGGACACTTGAAGAAATTAAGCTAGTGCAGAGGTGTGCAAACTTTTTGGGCTCGCAATCCCTAGAGAATCTGAACGCTGTTCGGTGACCCCCCACACCACCTATTCTGAGCAACTTAAATTTGGGCATATATATTTTTTCCGGACTTTTCCTCGAGGCCTTGCCACCACCTCACATCGGTCCGTGACCAATAGGTGGTTGCGACCACCAATTTACAGACCTCTGAGCTAGTGTAGTAGAGTGCTGGCGGGGTGTCTTCACGTAATAAGTGGTGCCACATGCTCATTACATGACCGTTTTGTGGAGAGACACAACAGCTGGTGGGACACTTTACTTCCTGATAAGAATCCTAGTTACTGATGCAAGAATCAATGTTCTGCATAAGATACAAAGTCCAACCTGTTTTCCTACTTCCATTCTACTCCAGAAGGATTCCTCCTTGAAGACTTGGCCTAACCACTTCTGCCGTGGCTCATGCCTCCATATGAAACACTCAGGAACGGCCAGGTCTTTACCTTTTATAAATTTTGAGAAGTGGAGGCTCAATTTAAACAAGCGAAGGTCAGTTGAATGTCTGACATGGTTTTAATATTTGAGCTGCGTATACTAGTCTACTATAAAAAATGAATGCATTCCTACTATTGCCCCTAGCTTACAGCTGACCACCACCACCACCATCACTCGCCCATTATAAGTGCCCATCTTTTACATTTGAAAGGTTTAAAAAGTAAAGCAAAGAACATATCAGGTGCCTACCACAGACTTGTAAAGCTCAACCAGCGAACCGAGACGCTCCTCCGCTCTCCGAGCACATTGGAGCAAAGCAGTGAAGCTTGTCACGCGCACACGTACACATCGCGACTGTTGGCGCGAACACGACATCAGCGTATTTTCGCATTTTACTTCTTAAAAGTATTAGCGAGCACGAAATGTTTTCGCTTACAATATAGAACTAAATGAGCTCTTTCCGTGGTAATAATAACTTTGATGACATCCCTTGGTTTCAAAGAGAAAAACTGGAAAAACCGGTGATCGCTTGTTCGCGCTAACATTGTCGCGATCTGTACGATGCGGTAAAGCCCACCCTGTTTTCTACCCCTTCTTCATATTTGCTCTCGGATCTAACAAACGCCCATACCCGGTTTTCAAGATTATTTGTAATATCTTGGATGGATGTTCGCGTGGCATTTTACAGAAAAAAACATAACATTGTTTGTTCGTCATTTTTTGTTCTATCCCTTCATATTGAGTTTTCCCACAACTATACTCATTTTTCTGACACCTCTTTAGTCTTTATTATAACTAGGGGTGTCGCGAACTTTTGTCGAACCAGATTTTTAGGTCGAACTTTCAGGGTTCGACTAGGTCGAACCGGTTCGACGAACCTTCGACCTTTTCACCAGTTTCGACCGGTTCGACTTTGTGGACAGTGTGGCCAGACCTTGATACAATCATGTCTAGGTTTGGAGAATTTTTTTTTTATGAAAAGGGTTATTTTATTTTAAAAACAGTTGCAATTAAAAGAAACTAATAGACCGATCTCACTAAGCGTTCGGCGCATGCGTGACGCCGCCATAACTTTAGTTCACAGGAGGCAGACGGCAGCGTGCGAGAGGGCTCGTGCCGTCTCATGCTCTACACGCGCAGAGCTCCAGCAGGGTTCTCGCACGTGCAGAAAGACTAAAGTTCCCTCGATGCATTGCGGCAGCGGTGGCGTAGTCAAACTGGCTGGTGAGCTCGGTCTATTCTAATCACTGAAGAAGTTAATACCTTAACCTTTTTGTACTGTATTAACTCAAGTAACTAATCAGCGCTAGGGGTGTCGCGAAGCGGCCGCGGTTCGAGTTCGACCAGGTTCGACTTTTTCGAACTTTTAGCGAAAAGTTCGACGAACCTTTTATTGAGGTTCGACTTGTGTGCGCATGCGCGAGAGGCTGGCCAGTTGGCTTCGGATTGGATGGTGATGGCTAAGGGGTGAATCAAGGGCAGCGCTGATTGGTTCTTTCAGTTAATACAGTACAAAAAAATTAAGTTATTAACTTTTTCAGTGATAAGAATTGATTTCTTTTAATTGCAACTGTTCATAAAATAAAGTAACCCATTGCATAAAAAAAAATTCTCCAAACCTAGACATGCTTGTAACAAGGTCTGGCCACAGTGTCCACAAAGTCGAACCGGTCGAATCTGTGAAAAGTTCGAAGGTTCGTCGAACCGGTTCGACACAGTCGAACCCCGAAAGTTCGACTTAAAAATCCGGTTCGACAAAAGTTCGCGACACCCCTAATCAGCGCTGCCCTTAATTCATCCCTTAGCCATCACCATCCAATCCGAAGCCAACTGGCCAGCCTGTCGCGCATGCGCACACGAGTCGAACCTCAATAGAAGGTAAATGGTCAGCTAGAACGAGAGGGACAAACACAGACAGGGAGAAACAGAGACATACACACCGCTGTGTATGTCTCTGTTTCTCCCTGTCTGTGTTTGTCCCTCTCGTTCTAGCTGACCATTTACCTAAATTATGTACCAACTAGCTCAACTTCAGCCTGTTACTCAATAGAAGGTTCGTTGAATTTCCCACTAAAAGTTCGAAAAAGTCGAACCTGGTCGAACTTGAACCTCGGCCGGTTCGCGACACCCCCTAATTTTCATTTGCCATAAAAATGTAGAAGTATCTGAGGTTGTGCAGGCTAACAGCACTGTTGTTGTGCACATGACTTCTGTACTTGTTCATGCTTTGCATCAAATTCTACTGCATAAGTTACTCCAAACGGGTAGTTACAGCTCTTTAGTCCTGAACAAAACACAGGAAAGACCGATGAGCAGTAGTTCCAGCCAACAGTGTCACACGCTGTACAGACAGACACATATTATGGAAGATATTAAATCTGTGAGACTGGTAAAAATAAAATGCAAAAAATTGTGAATACTAATATTAGGCTTATTCCAGTAAACTATTACATATTTCAATACATGTTTCCCATATATCCAGGTTAAAATGCAGCGCGAGCATTGCGATTTTATTAAGTTGGCATTCCTGCACACAAAGTTCAAGCTTACTAAGTCAGACTTTCATTAAATAATTGTGCCACACGTGTGCACATGTATGTACAAGTGCCATACATATATACATATACATGTGCCATACATGGCCTGTGCACAGGCTGCAGCAGAGTAATGCAAAATGCCCACAAGTACATATAAGTCACCTTAGAAAGGACTTCTGATCTCATGTAGTAACTGCTTTAAATAGACAGTTCAATGTTGCTCATTTAATTCGAAAGACTCCAGTGGCACGGCTGCTTCAGTATGCCCTATGAAATAATTAAAGTACTAAAGAGTGCACACAAAAACAAACCTTGACTCAGGGACTGCTTGGTGAAGCGGACCAGTGGGCTCAGTTTTTACTAAAAAATGTAGGAAGTATGTAGAAGCTTTATTTCTTTGTCACTTGAAAGGCCTCAACATATCGTTTGAAAAGGGCCATCCTCTATTGATGCCACCTCTCCTTGTTTTCTTCAGCCTGCCAAAGAAAGGCAAGAAACTCTGGGAGGAGCTCCTGGCCTGTGCTTTTCCGGGCCTTTTGGGGGCCTTGCTGGCACTCCAAGACCGGTGATGGCACTCGGCCAGCGTCTGCGCCGTCATGGGTCGCAGACTTCATGCTTGTGCCAGCCCCTTGGTCTGCAGGGTTCCTGCGAAAACAAATCATTCGTACAAACTCGAGCCCCATCAATGTGATCGAAGTGCAAAACATCCCTTTGTGTAGTATTAGGGTCAAAGAAAAGTAAACAGCAGTGTTGTGTTAATATACACCAGTGACACCCAAAGGCATGAACAGAGGCAGGCGAGGAGTTTCCTGCATGACGGCTTCGCTTTCAGCTTGCATAGTATTGTATGCAACTGTCGGACTTAAGTTAGCAATAAACTTATTTTGATGTATCTGTAACTCTTGCGCCATTCCACACTGCCTTGTTCAAAATCTGTGGTAGTCCATCATGAGACAGATAATTAAAGCAGAGTGCTCAACTGTTAGTACATATTTGCACTTCAATCCACAATCCACTCCGGAGAACACAAAATATATCCATGCTTTTTATAACAGAAATGAAAATACGAAGAAACATGAGGTCGTACCGTAAGATCAACATGATGCATTTTGTGAGAAGTTAAAGCATTGTCTTCAACTAAAAATACTCGCTGACTTCTAAAATAGTTGCTTTCGATTTTACATATTGGCACTCTGAGATAGTGTGAGCTTAATCATTTTATGAGCAAAAGATTTATTGGCTCCAATTTCCTAAAGGGTTTGCCACATGCAGACCCCTACTTCCCTCTTTTGGCTCCTTCACATTTCACATGTCATGGTGTGCTGCTCTGCAGTGCACAACTGCAATGTGGCATAGCATGCTTAACAGCCACCAAAACTGAATGGAGGCCCAATCATCCTCAGGTGTATGTTAACTCATGAACGCAGGGACGGCGCCAAAGGGAGGCGAAGGGTGGCGGGCGCCTCCCCTAAGATTTGTCCTGCCACCCCAAAAATATGCCAGCCTTTACACCCCCCCCCCCCCCACCCTAATTTTCGCGCGCAGACCCGCATACGCTACATGGCTCGTCATTTTCCTAATTTCCTCGTCCCATGGAAAAGGCATTGGCTTTTAAAGGATAGCCAGCCTAAAGGACGTTTTTAACTGTTTCGTGCCGTCCGCTTTATTTTCTTTACGTAAACCGTGAAGAACGATGCATGAATATCGGTATGGCTTGCCGAAGCTAAGGAGCGTCGTCTACCACTCAATTCCTCTGTCACCAACCATGAAAGACTTCCTGAAAGTAGCTTCACCCAAGTGATTACTCGGAGAGACCTGGAATCCCATCTGCACTGCGCCGAACTCAAGGGCACTGTTCATGTTCTGACCGAGGAAATCTCTCAAAGTCCTGAGACGCTCGGGCCGACTGGCGAGTTCCCAAGAGGCGGCTTTGGTGTGTCTAGATCATCCTGCTTATTTCAAGCCTCTATGGGGTCCTTGAAGCAACTTTGGTGACGGCGACTGTGTGTGCTCGGGAAAGGGAATAGGTCGGAGCCCGGCGGTTTGAGAACTGCCATGCTCCCATCATTAGCGACCCTGGGGCACGGAGTCCCTTCGAGGGACTATCCCAGGAGGTTGGAGGAAAGCTGAAAGTGTTTGTGTATTTGGGGGGAGGGGGGGGGGAGGGGGGGGGGAGGGAGTAAAACAGTGGAAGTGCTGTATTTTGACGGAGGGTTATCGAAACTGGAAGAAAGCTCTTCAAAAGGAAGGCGAACTACGACGCCACTCCAACAGTGCGGCACGCAAGGTGTCCCAGAGATCATCGGCTTCCTTCAAGCAGACGAAGAACAGTGGCGCGGCTAAATCAGTCGCCGTGTACCTCTGCCAGGCGTATTCAGCAGAGAAGGGAGAATCGTCACTACATCTACATGATCGCTGACGTGCTCCGGTTTTCCGCGGTGCAGAAGACTGCCTAAAGAGCAGATGATGAGTCACGACAAGCGTGAGCGTGCTTATTTAGTATTGCGGAATGTCAACATGCCTGAATATTTTGCACGTGAAATTCTACATTAACCAGAGTTATAGATAGGTTGTAAAACAATGAAATAAACTGAGCTGATTTCTATTAAAAACTCCCGAAGCGCCAAATCATCGTCCCTGAATATTTGTTCTTTTAGTCGGATCGAAGGCCCATGCCTCCCCAAAAATGCCGTGCGCCTCCCCACTGCCCCCTCACTATGAAAAGCCTGGCGCCGTCCCTGCATGAACGCATGGTCCCTAGTACCCAGAACTATCAAAGTCAAGTTAGCTGCATTAATGACGTCATTATGGCTACCAGCTGTGATGAATATGCTCGCATCTTCACATCATACAATTTACTAAGCAAATTATGTTTGGAAAACTCATGTGGACGAAGAACGTCTAAAGTTTACTTTCCTATGAGACCCACACTGGACGAGTCTTGCTTAAAGGGGCGGTGCAACGATATTCAGTTGGAATGTTTTTCACTTTACACTAGCTTACTGGCACTAGTGGGACTCAAGGATACTCGCACACAACGCCACTGGCCAAGAAACTCCTTTGTTGCAGTGTAATTTCAAGGACAAAAGCGAGCGTTTTCATTTAATCTCTTCTTTTGCAAAATTCGATGGCGTAACGTGGGGATCGCAGTACACCCCAATGACAATATTTGAATGCGTTCCATAGATTGGACCCGAGCATTGCGTGGACACTCGATTTGGGCTCGTGATAATTACTATAGTTCAAGAAGCATTCGGGTAGTGGCCCGTGTCCAATTGCTGCAACGACGACAATAGCCGAGCCATAACAATGTCTGGAACTCGGCGCGTGTCCTGTGCTTTGCCAACCCCAGCACGTGGCTATGATCAACATTGGCGGCATATAATCGGCTCCAGATGACGCGGCCGCTTGTTCTGGCTGCGAGTTGAGGGGGTGAACGCTGCTTGTTTTTCTTGAATTTTTTTCTGGTACTTCTATTGCGTGGGGTGAAAAACGAACGCGTTTCATAGGTCATTAACGTCAGAGATCCGTTCTTAACGGTATTTGCACAAAGTGCGAAAATTGTTGCTCGCCCCTTTAATGACCCGAGTTTTGGTTACTATGACCATATTGATTATTACACCTCAGATATGACCTAGTAATATGCTCTTGCAAAATCAATGAATGCACGTCAGATTAATTTGTTGTCTATGACTTTTTCTGCGTAAAGTTTCGCTACAGAAATATTTTTATGTATGTTTTCCAAATCACTCTCTGACAAACATAGAATGTCATGAAAATGTGAGGTTATATACGTTGGGTCATAAGCAGTCAACTTTCAATGTTCTATGTTTGAACGCATCCTTATCAAGAAAGGGAGGTGGGAGTGAAACCTGAACATTCTGATGCGTATACTAATCCACTGCCTCAAGTTGCTTCAATGGGGTGCCATGCAAATAAATCGGCCTGCGTTTTTTGCTATGCGCAGACTTATCCACCATGCTAGTCATTTTTTATTACCAATATAATTTTGCCTGCCAAAGTCTTTCCACCCTTATTTTAAAAGCTTAGTCCTTACCAACAATGAAGTAGCCCACTAGATATTTCAATTTAAGAAACGCCTTTTTTACAGATAGGTGGTCACAATCTTTGATGTATTCACAATATTTATTACACTGAAATGTTGCAGTAGTTATGACTGAAAGTACCTTCAAGTGCAAATCAATCAATGTGTCATAGATTTATTGGTACTTCATAAACAACACATTTGAAGCTTATCAGTGCTTCACGATGATACATGATGGCAAGGATTTGAGTTTTTGACAAAAGGATGCTGAAAACGTAATTAGAAAGTGCCAACATGTCCCTTTATCAATCGAAATGTTTCTGAAAAGCCTTGAGAAACTATTTTCTCTTGTCTCAGGAAGTGTTACCATCACCCAGTCCAGGCTTCCCTTTACCCCACTGTATGTCCCTCTTGTTCTGAGACAGGTTTTAATGTGAATTAAAGATAAGTGTACAGTCGCCCACTGGCCATGGCTCTGCACTCGTCCAGGGCCAAGCAGGAATACAGGGTTCACACTGTGCTCCTTTCCGAGCACTTCTTCAAGGTCGCTTGAAATAAAACTCCACAAGAATGGAGACTCAATTTTTACCTGCTTCTCTGGGAGACCACTGATTCCATTCCTCGATACAGCAGGTCATGAAACATGGTGTATTTCATTTAAAAAAACTGAGAAATAAAATTTCGCTTTGAGAAAGGGTGTTTCATCTCTAGTATAAGAGCTGCTCATAAAACTAAGTATATGTGCAGCTTGCGACATGAAAATTTACATACATCCGTCTGTAGGCTATCTATACCAGACACACTGGCCACTGCAGAAAACAGAGCTGGGCCCTTTACTATTTTCAATTCACATAAACCACCTTTCATATATTTCTAACACCACTATTCGCTTATAGCGGAGGACCACGTGGCTTCGCTGGGTTTTCATAGGAGTTAAGCCTTTTTCTTTCTTTACTTCTTCCTCAGACAAGTTCACTTTTTGCAAATTTTATAGAAAAAATGCACCACCTGTGGGCAACGCTGTGGAAAATCTTAGCGCGATATGTTGAGAAACCGCATTTTGCGGTCGATTTAAAGAGCCTGGTCGCTATTTGAGACACCCGATAGATCTTGTGACCTGGTAAACTTATCTCAGCGAGGGGCAAGGAGACTGCATGCCTTTCCCAGTCAGAAATGTTCGCCTATGTCCCGCCGTAGCTACTAACTAACCCGATTTTGGACAACGTTACCACTGGCCCGGGCACTGTATTTACAAGTACCAATAAGCTATCTTTTGGTGTTTCTGAAAAAAAAAAATTACGAAGCACGCCAAAAATAGGGGTGGGTTATCTTAGGCAGGTAGTGCATCTCTCGGGATGTTACGGTAGTCTGCAAGACGTTAAGAAAGCGGTAAAGCTCCTCCCTTAAAACCCTCCACTCTTTCCACTATAGGAGAAAAGTGAGGGAGAGGAGGTGAGTCCCTCCTCGATTCCTCTCTAGCATTTGCTCTACTAAAGCAGAAAAAGTGAACAGCTTGGTGGCAGGAGCTTTTCTGCTTTTTAAACCTGTCACCAACTATAGAAAACACTATAAAGGCGTTTCATGTGGCATTGCATTCCAATCCTCAGCTTTGGCTCCAATGGGGCAAAAAATGAGTTACAGGCTTTATAAAGTAATTACATATCAATATAAAAAGCAATGCTACCCATTCTGGTCTCTCTTTTACAGAAGGAACCACATGCCAGATGCCTGGAGCAGGCATCTGGCACTATCAAAATGAGGGTATGTGTTGGCAAAATAACTACTAGAACTTTAGGGCAGGCTATAAGTTTCACAATGCATGGCTCGCATGGCGGGAGATTCGCTTACTTCACCAGTGCTGAAGCTCTGCTCATCTAAGAGGTGTGACAATTTCCGAGCACGTAAATAAAAGAACAACTCCATTTTTTAGTTAAAGACACTGCAGTGTGGAAAAAAAGACACAATCACCAATACATCCTTCCCATGTAAGCTTTATTATTTTTATTTTAAAGTTGTTTCGGGATGTGAATGCAGCTGTAGCAAGCTACTGACATAATCTCGGGTAAATAGGCCATTATTAGATTCTTTTCTTGTACGGACTGCTAACGACTAGGACGCTCTGCTGTCAGCCTTTGTACATGCATTGTCATTTCCAACAAGATTTGTAATCATCTACAAGCTGCAATATTTCTAAACAATAACAAAACTAACAGGAAACACTTTGTAAAAAAAACTTTGTACAATGACATCAACAGTTCATGGCTTCTAGTGAAGAGAGCCAAGGAACAGAATTCCAACACTCAGGAACAAGTGAACTATGCACCAAAATATGGAAGTCAGATCAGTGAAGGTTGAAAAGAAAGTGTAATTTAACAATGTCTAATTACAAAGTAGCCAGTGCTTAGGAGTAAGAGTGCAATAAATATGGTTCAAAATTCCTCAACTTTCAAGTCTCCTTTCCATACCTTTTCAGAAGGCAGCAATACATTGACATGCATTACACAGCAGTAGTAAAAGCATGTCACCTCATACCCAAACCTCCTGGAAGGCAGGAATTGGGCTATTGTCACAACCAGCAGCAAAACCCCCACTGAGGCAGTGTGCACATCCACTTTATAGACCACTGGACGGCGACGAAACTGCCATTGTGGGATCCCAGCATGACACAATACAGCAAACTACAATCTCTGTAAAGAGCTACTCTGCCAGTGGCAAATTTACTTCAACTAAACTCTGCAACGGCAAAAAGAAGAAAAGAATATATATATATATATATATATATATATATATATATATATATATATATATATATATATATATATATATATATATATATATATATATATATATACAGGGTGTTTCATGAAAGCTGGAAAAATTCGATATTGCAAAAACTATGTGTCGCAACAAAAAAAAGGCTTGTGTCATTTAAATCCTGGGCCAGGAGCCTATTTGAAAATATTATTGAAGTCCGGGATAATTAAGTTAATTATTTTTTGCGTAATTAACTTTTTTAATATTGGGTTTAAGGGCATGGTTTCAATAAGAAAATTGCTCAGCACCATCAAAAAACACTAAATCAACAAATTGCAGAATGATAGTAGGCACGCGAAGCATTTTGTGGCTTTCTGAAAAACCGCACAAATTCGACGGGTTTTTAAGTTTCGGTTTCCTATCGGAGTGCATCCCCACCCCAGCGGCACTGCGCCTTGTGGAGAGATAGTGCAACCAATCTCTCCTGCGCTGTCATTGCGCGACGCAGCAGAGGCTGCGTCGTAACACAATATTAAAAAAGTTAATATGAAAAAATAATTAACAACCTAATTATCCCGGACTTTAATATTTTTCCTAAATAGGCCCTTGGCAAAGGACCAAAACAACACAAGCCTTTTTTTGTTGCGATAAGTAGTTTTCGCAATATGGAATTTGTCCACCTTTTGTGAAACACCCTGTATATACATATATTAACACTGCGGAAGCTAAAACTGCCACTTTTATTTCAGAGAAACAGCGAAAAAGAAGTCTTATTGCACATTTATTGTCTGCAGATTTTGTTCGAGATAAACGAGGTCAGCCTAATAAACAAACAATCAAGCCAAACTGGAGCTCTGTTAACAAATCTGTTAGAGAAGGCAAAAATAAGCACACATGATCATTGGACTCTGTAACCCACACATAATCATGGCTAAATTTGCATTCTTTGAGACTTAAGCTGCTCTGACCCATCTCATTCTGTTACAAAAAATATCACAATGTTTGCCATTAGAGAAGCATAGAAACAAACTACTATCCTGTGTAATACAAAAAGGGCCGAGCGCATAGCCTGATGTACACTGACGCCTATGGAGTGAGAATTTCGACAGAGGGACAGGCAACACTCAAACAACTCTCAGGAACAAAAACATGGAGCAACATACTTTTGGAGCCACCGAAACACTAGGGAGTGATGTCTCAAAATAGGTGTCGTATAAATATGTTACAATAATGCCGCTGCAGAGAAAAATAGTGAAAACATTTTAGGAATGAGACTGTGTTAAAGTCAGTTTCAAGATCTCAACACCTCCTTTCATCAACGTAGACTTGAAAAGGCATTAATTACCGTAAAATCCTGCAAGGGCACCCTCCCCTGAGAGATCGCCCTTCCTGTTTTTCTGGCTAAATATCTGTAACATAAAAATTCTCAAACATCGCCCACTGCCGATTCTCGTTAGACATTGTGCCATGTTCTATGGGAGTCATACATTCCCGTGTTTTTGTCCGTGATCTGCGCACGCAATATTGGTTCCCATGACATGCGAGTTCCCATGTTTTTCGCTTCACAATCTGTGCGCCCGATATCGGTTCCGTGGCAGAGAAGTGTAGCCGGTTTCCAAATGTTTATCACACTATGAAACACGAATCTGCTGCATCCACAGTCTGCGGTATCCTTCCTTGTGACACAGGCATTTGTACTGAATTATGTGTTTATCACGTTGTGAAATGCAGATTTATTGTTTCCTTGATATGCGGTATCGGTTCCCAAGCCACACTGTTTGTGGCAATTGCCCTTTATGTTTTTCATTAAATTTTTTCTAAAGTTTTGCTGTCTCATTCCCAAAGATAGCCCATTGATGTTTTTCGCCATTTATCTTTTACTTTTGAGAGGGCACCCTTATGAGATTTTACAGTATGTGGTATTAAAAACGTGCACATTGGTACAGTGTCAATTTATTGAGAAACCTGCTGGGCAGTGTGGGAATTCAACTAGAGATGCCCCATTTGTGCTGTGGTGTATGCACACACTCGTCAATCAATCACCTGCTGTAATAACTGGTCAAATGAGACAGCATGTGGTATGAAAGGTCAAAATCGAAACCTTCAAAATTATTGCATTCATACTTTAGTACCAAGGACTACAATAACTGAAAGAAACAACAGTGTGGAAGCTGAAACTGCCAACCTTTTCTTTGAAAAATAAAATTGAATTCTGGTCACACATTTACTTTCTGCAAGTTTACATGCTCTGCATAGAAGCTGCAGGAAAAAGGACAGTACCACGATCATACATCATGGAGACCTCAAAAGGATTTCTGGTCAGAAGAAAATGCCACCTTGCTCCACTACCAACAGATGCAAATGTGCAGACGTCGCCACCCCCAATGGTCTCGAAGCCAGGACCAACGCAAGCTCAGCCAGAGTCAGCTTTCAAGGACACAAAAATACAGACATGGCCCGGTCGTATTACCATGAAATCGAAGAGGTTCACAGAGTGACTCTTTAGTACATATGTGTCTATAAGTATATATATGGATATCTGTATGCTTGTGTGCATGCTCATGTGTTCAACGTTTATTTGTATGCTGATGTGATTGCAACTTGCTGAATTCTAAGTTCATTCGAACCTCCCTCAGGGAAGGGAAGGTGTGGCAATATGCATTGAATAATGAAGAAAGTGCAAAAGAACACACACGCTTATGTCTTAAGCCCAGCAGTCATGGCCTCGTCTCGTCTTTTCTGAATACTGGTACAGTGGGTACTGCTTGATCTTGAATGGTTTTCACCAGTGTATGTCTGGTTGTGGTATATTAGGCTGCCACTGTGAGCCAAGGCTTGGGAACACAGCTTGCACTTATAAGGTCTTTCATCATTGTATGTTCAATTATGGTTTCTCAGATAGAAATTCTTCGCAAAGACATGGTGGGCACAGCTTGCATGTGAATAGCTTTTCACCCACATCGAATTATGGCAAGTCAGACTGGACTTCCAAGTAAAAGCTTGGGAATGCAGCTTGCACTTAAGGGCTTTTATGTGCATATTAGATTATATAACAAATTCTGAGAAGGTTTTGGGGAAGATCTTGCACTTGAAGGGCTTTTCACCCATGTGCATTAGATTATGGAGGTCAGGCTGGACTTCTAACGAAGGCTTCTGGACACCGCTCGCACTTCTTTCTGCCTGTGTGCATTCCGTATACCTTTTCAGCTGGAAATTCTGAAAAGAGCTTAGAAGCACAGCTTATATTTACAAGGTTTTTCATCATTGTGTATTTGATTATGGGTCATCAGATGAGAATTCTGAGAAAAGACTTGGGGGCACAGTTTGCACTTATAAGGTTTCTCACCACTGTGTATTCTATTATGTCGACTAAGACTAGAACTGCTAGAAAAGGCTTGTGGGCACAGCTTGCACATATAAGGCTTCTCACCTGTGTGTGTTCGATTATGGTGCGTCAGCCAGGACTTTCGTGCAAAGGTTTGGGGGCATAGCTTACACTTAAATGGCCTCTCACCAGTGTGTATTTGGTTGTGATAGGTCAAACTTCCGCTGCGAGCAAAAGCTTGGGAACACAGGTTGCACTTATAAGGTTTTTCACCACTGTGTGTTCGATTATGAATTATCAGATGGGAATTCTGAGCAAAGGTTTGGGTGCACAACCTGCATTTATAAGGTTTTTCACCATTGTGTGTTCGATTGTGGTCTTTCAGATGGGAACTCCGAGCAAAGGCCTTAGGGCAAAGCTTGCACTTGAATGGCTTTTCACCTGTGTGTGTTCGATTGTCTTGGATTCGACCGCCTTTGTCAACAAAGGTGTGGAGGCACAGCTTACATTTAAAGAACCTATCACCCCTGAGCAATCGAGTGTTGCAGTTCACTTTGGACCTAGAGTTAGGAGACATGGGGAGATGATGGCACTTGACTTGTTCACCACTATGGGCAACCAGGTGGCTCACAATTCCATGCTGATCTTTGGTGAAGTAAGTGCAGGAACAGCATCTAAACCAGATGTCCTCAGTAGCTTTGAGACGGCAGCTGATCTCCCACAACTGTGCTGATGCATCACCTAAAAGAAAATACTGTGTATTAAAATTCAAGGAAAGCAACCAAGATAGGTACTAATTTAGAAGTACCTATTATTGTAGTTAAGATTTAGTTATGTGGTTTAATATCTTGCTGCTTCTTAAATAAATTCATGAAAGCACTCAAATAAAAATTTTCCATTAATTATTAAGTTCCAGGCTTCCTTTCTTTTCGACACTCCTCTCACTCATTTTCCATTAATTATTTTATTAGCATGAACAGCATTGAGACTGTTCAAGCACATATTGTTCCCCTACATATGTTAGATGTTTGCTTTCTTTGTGGGTGGTGCAGTCTCCTTGAGTGCATTCGGCTGATAGACCAAATCATCAATTGCAATTTCAGCCACTGTTTTATGGGGTTAGTGACAGTGTCACAAAAGTAAAAAAAATTTATCATAAACTGCAGACCACCTTTTAAATTCCGATAATGTGTGTCAATAAACTGTGAAGAAACTATCGTTTATATTCCCTACAAGCATTCCTGTCTGCTTATAACATTTTTAAAAGTGTTTGCTCACTCAAAAAGTTAGCCCAACCACATGGTTGTGCCGCTTTCAATTTGAAGTGGGCCGTCTCGGGACATTATGGAAACTGGATTTCTTGTGTTGATAGGAAACTGTCATATGACTGAAACCTTAGCTTACTATCACACTTAATGCCAAGATTATGAACGTAAACACTGTTGGAAACTTTGTTTTTAAATTCCCTGCACCTGCCCTTGTAGGTGTAATGACTGCTATGATTTGACTCCCAACACTAAAAAATTAGCAGCTGCATTTAAATCTTGCATGTTCGTCGAAGATTACTAGAAGTGGTGTGCATGGCTGAAGCTCATTTCATTAAACTTCAGTCGATTACAAAGTCAAACAAGTCTGTTATCTGGAAGAAGCAACACTGAAGAGCTTTCAGGCGTAACGTTGAAACTTCAGGAAGCTTCTAGAGATACCAAATGAAACCTAAAATAGGTGCAAAACACTAATAAATAAGCTGAATACAATCAATAACTGTGAATTATAATCCAATATTTGTATTATGAATGGATGCCAACATTATTTGTGCTAAATGCTAAATTTAATCCTGTATTTGCAGGAATATAACGAGTTTTTTCCTAACGTGCTCCAAAATGCACCTTGCGTTATATTCGGAATAGAGTTCAGCCACAAGGCGCGAGAGTCTGGAGAAAGCAATCCCTCCGGCACAATGCAGGAGACTGGGTGGGAAAAGATGCGGGAGTTTGGGAGGGAATTTATTAGCTATTGGGCCACGTGAAGGAGCAAACAGAAAACATAAAAAGCATTTTTATCACTTTTGTGTTTGTACAACGCACGCACGCCGCAAAAGCGCAGCGCGCCATGCGGAAATGCGGGCTCTGGTCAATTTGAGCCAAGCCAAGCCAGGCCAAGTCAAGTCAACACAAGCTAAGCCAAGACCACCGACTGTGCTTACGCCACTGATCTCAATGACAATTGCTGGATCGCGCTTGCCGCTCCCGCAAGTGAAGCCACCGGACTTCACTCGCTTGGGATACGATTTGCCGTTTTTGCTAGCCTTTGTTGCGGTTTTCCAGCGTGCTGTAGACACGTTTTCTACTCGTTCGTCGTCATTCGCCGAAGAAGTTTTTTGAGACTCTGTGTATTGTTGAGACTTGCCGTTGTGAACACGTGGAAAATTTTACGAAAGTGCAGTGTCGCAGGAAAAAGGCACAACGCGTCGAAAGGAAGGGCTGGCGGCGTGTTCAAAGCGTCCTTGGCACGCCGAAGTGCCGTGTCTCTGTGCCTTCGCGCGCTTGGATACCGACCAAGAACCGACGCCGTGTGAATGTGTTTAGCGAGTGCAATGTGCGTGAAGCCGTATCAAAAGGTACAACTCGTCGAAAACGTGTCGCCGGTGTCGCGGCGTGATCAAAGCTTCCTTGGCACGCCGAGTGATGCATCTTTGTGCCTTCGCACGCTTGGATACCGGTCAAGAATTGACGCCGCGCCAAAGTTCTGAACGTGTGTCGCGCGTAGATGCCTTTAGATCATTTATATATATCGGCCACGGAGTTCCGGATCGTCCAGCTGTTCCGGTGAGTTGCTATCAATAAAAGGGGGAGATCTGTACGTGTTCTTATGTACTATATTAACCATGGCTATGTCCCAAATCTACTCTAATAGATTCCGTGGGAGCACGAATAGGGCAACGTTGTGGAGCCAGGGGGTTTTCGAAAGCAAAAGTACAAGACGGCGGGAATGAAAATCTTTGAAGCGCGGCCGATATGGTCGTGTGCAATCTGTTGACCAATTACAATTAGGCGAGCCGCGCTCAAACGTCAAGTGCAATTAAGTAGGTTGATAATAAGCCAGCACTGATCAGTGATGAGGAGCTGTTGTGCACGGTATTGTGTAAATCGTCTAAGGACGAAAAAAAGACGTACCTTCCCCCCATCTTCCGTCGCTAGTGGACGCTGGATTAAGCTCGTTCCTAAACCGCGAGGGGAAAAGACGCTGATCCAGAGGCACGAACAGCTTCACGCACATTGCACTCGCTAAACACATACACACGGCGTCGGTTCTTGGTCGGTATCCAAGCGTGCGAAGGCACAGAGACACGGCACTTCGGCGTGCCAAGGAAGCTTTGAACACGCCGCCAGCCCTTCCTTTCGACGCGTTGTGCCTTTTTCCTGCGACACTGCACTTTCGTAAAATTTGCCACATGTTCACAACGACAAGTCTCAACAATACACAGAGTCTTCAAAAAACTTCTTCGGCGAATGACGACGAACGAGTAGAAAACGTGTCTACAGCACGCTGGAAAACCGCAGCAAAGGCTAGCAAAAACGGCAAATCGTATCCCAAGCGAGTGAAGTCCGGTGGCTTCACTTGCGCTGCAGCGAACAAGCGTGGAAGCGCGATCCAGCAATTGTCATAGAGATCAGTGGCTTACGCCATCGTGTGACTGCGAGGTGTTTGTTTATGCAGAGGGACCAGAACAAGGATAAGTGTGATCGTGTATCTGGTTCGGTTTGGCAGTCTTTTTTCTGCCTGCGCATTTTTTTAGTTTCTGCTCCAGAGTGATCTGGTGTTTATGTGTTGGTGCTTCTGCTTCGTGCCTTGCTTTCATTGTGGACTGCCGAAGAGCTCGCCCAAGAAAAAGGAACTACCGGTCAAGCGGCGCTTACCTATGGATAATATTATGATTTTATACTTAATTTAAAAAAAAAATAAATTGGGCACACCGAAAAATTACAATCAGAATTTTTGAGAATCGGGAACCTATCAGAAATAAACTCCAAACATTGGGAAAAAAATAAACTCCCAAAAACACGGTCCGAATTTCAAAAGAAATAAACTTCGAAAACAGGGAATTCAAATCAGGAAGGGGTTGGTTGTAAGCGAGCCCAAATGTACTGCATGTTTGCACCGCAGCAGAGTTTACCAATAACATTCCAGAATGCAAACTTTGTACCTTGGCATTCCAAAACCGATCTCCGTCTGGCATCTTGCGCTCCACTTTTAATGTAGAGCACACCCAAAGCTCCCAACCGACCACAAACCCCCGGAGCAACACACATGCATCCTAATAGGCACAATCCCAAGTTCCACCCGAGTTGGTAAGCAAAAATAAACTTCATTGTGTTCTGAACCTCATTGCTGGCTCCACACAAAGTGCACTGGAGTCCCACTCATTGGAAGCAAGCAACGATAGCCTCACTTTTAGCACTTTGAACATCAATGAACTCGTAACCATTTCACCATGTTTAACTCATAAAAACAATGGGCTCCGCGCTTTTCAATGGAATTTAACAATGATGTTATTTAATTAGCATACATACCTACATACACAGAACATTAAGTGTTTTTATTTTACTCCACAGTACTCCCTCCCCCTGAAATAGTATCTCTGGTGCTGCACCTCCAACGGTCCATGTATTTACCGAATTGACTAAACTTCACATGTTGCATAGCTTCATTCGTCCGTCCCAATATTTTAAATTTTGTTTCCGCCTGCTCATACCTCCAACTACAAGTCCTAGTTCTCAGTACCTATGTCCTAAAAGCAATAAACTCCCCATCTAATTGTCTAAGATGTTCTCTATTTTATCCTTATTTTTCCTTGTTCTGTACAGGTTTCTTTAACATTCTTTCATTCCACTATTCTTTTCCAACTTCTACTATCTTTCTATCCCGCCCATTCTTTCCCAGTGCAAGTCCAGAACCTGGCAGACAGCAATTATGCAACTTTCTCTATCTTGTCCCCACCCCCTTCGTCTACACATGTTTACAAGCAGCTAAGCATCAAAAGCTCATCTGGCCACAGTAGCTGGAAAACGCTTTATTAGGACATCAGCCTGGCAACTGTGGGTTTGCCGTGGCAAAACTTGACCAGCAGACGACCTACACACCAGTGGAAAGACGGCAGGACCCGGAGGCTATACTCACAAATGTGCCTAGGAACCCAACATTTAACTTGCCTAACCTTCATTCTCAACTGCTACGAACCTTTCCTGAAATTCCTTCTTTGCTGCTTGCCTCCCTCTTCCTGAAGCCCAACCCATCCCTCCCTGCACACCTTCAACTGGGCTCTGGGCTCCACTGAGGATACGTCATTAGTGGAGCATCTTGAAATCAGCACAAAACCCTAGGATTCTGTCACCAGCTATACAAGAGGCGCTGCTCTGGACTATAACCATCTCTAGTCTGAACACCGTCACCATTCTATATTTATGAAACAGTTTTAAACAAAGAACTTACCAAGACTTGAGGACTGCATCACTTCCACTCCAATTGTTGTCTCCCGTCAGGTTCGTAAGGAGGTTTGGAAGATCGTGAAGAAGGCTTGGGACCACTTGTGGTGCCTACGATTAAACGGAAAGAGCAATGACAGTAACTAAACACAAACTGCATGAGCACTGCTTCCAAGTGCATCAAGCTAACCAAACAGCTATGAAAATAACAAATGCAAAACACACCTGGAATTCTGAAATTTTGAGATTATTATGACAAATGTATGAGGAAATGCAATGCCTGCTTGCTTAGTTATGGGTGGCTGTTTGTGTGTTTGAAAGTATATGTTAAAAACCAGCTGTCTGTTTTCTCCGTTGGGCTGCTAGTATGATAAACATTTAATCAGCTAAGCGAAGCGGCACTTGGTGGTTTCAGATCATCGCAGGAAACAAGTCATTGCACCAAAACAAAATTCTGAGACAGTGTTTACACATACAAAACAACCTTCTCTCAAGGTGCTAAATGTGTTGACACTCATCAAATCGACATGAAAAAAACTTGACTGAAATGCTTCTCTTCATTCAAGATGAGCCAGTAGAATCTAATCCATCTGCCTTTGAGAGGTCACAAGCAATACCGCTTCAACATTGCAGGGGGTGCTGCAGCAAGAGCAACACAACTGCTAAACAGGGCCCTTTATTATGCATTCCAAAGAAGTGATAATTCTGAGATCACCTATATATAGCATAACTCAACCTATTGGCTTTATAGCTCAGAGGGTTAAAGCGCTAAAAACCATGGACAAGGGAAAGAGACGAACACAACAGAGCGCTGATTTGCGCTCTGTGGTGTTGGTCTCTTTCACTTGTCTGTTGCTATGGGGTCTACGCATTCTAAAGAAAACCAAGATTAGATTAGATAGGTGCAACGTGTTTCTTATTAAAACAAAACCAGAGATTGCACCATGCCCGTTTTTCCGTGGAGCAGTGCAGAAATCAGAGGGCATATTGAAAGTGCGATGGCCAATAGTGAGTAACTGCTTCCCGTGTGCGAACTGCACAGATGTGAGTATCAGTCTGCCATTGGTTGACCCTTTTGCCTTGTGGGAAGCAATCGCTTGCGATTGGCCTTCGAACATCCGACGACGCCCTCTGGCTTCTGCGTGGAACCGCAGAAAGATGGGCCTGTCACAATCTTTGATGCAGTCTTTAGTGAGTAAATGGGACGAATATCAATCTAATCTTGGGCTTTTTCGAGTGCCTGTAGCCCATAGGTTGAGATATCACTAGAAACAGACAATCTCAGAAACCATTTTAGTGCCTCTTTAAAGGGACACTGACACCCCCCAAAATTGTTTTTTCATTTTTTTGCCAGGCGATTCATTACGGTGTCGGAATACTACCCCATTAATATTTCGCTGCAGAGTGACATATTTTTTTCAATAAAGCCAAAAAACGCAACTGCTCGAAACTGAAACCGAAACTCACGCACCGCACGGAGATGCGGAGAGGAGAGAGCGCGTGGCGGAAGTCACGTAGCTACACCCGACCGTGCGATTTTTTTTTTCTTTCGGGTGCAGCAGACGAAATGCGTTCGAGATCCGTTCGTCGTGCGGTTCCTTTGACGTTATATTTGTTCTACTTGCTGTTCTGTACTTCAAGAAGAGTTGTTTTGTACCTTTCAGGTGGTGTCAATTAGTAGTGAGTGCCCATGGGGAATTCCCATGATCAGCTCCGAAAAGAATACTCCCAAGTTGCGTGAAGAGCTGCCTCACATCTGAAAGTGGCACTGTGCGGCAGAGATGTCAAAAATGGAATCCCATACCATTTAGTTCAGCGACACATCGTCCACAACAATTGTTTTTTTTTTTCAGTGATAATTGTACAAAAATTAAATGTAAACATCGCAAAATGTTTGAAAAAAAAAATGGTACAACCACACTAGGGATCGAACCCATGCCCGCTGCTTGTGAAGCGGACGTCTTTCCACTGAGCTACTGAAGGAACTCTTTTGTTCGTAGTAATGCATCTTGTCAACTGTATGTCGGAAAGTTTGCTGCCGACTACCCTCCAGAACATGCACTCCCGGCTTGAAGTCGGGCAGCACCACGCATTGGCATAATTCGCACCAAGTAAAGAAACCGTACGCGTGCATATTCAACTCGATGTACGCACTTTGTGCTCGACATTTAAGCGAGCAATGTCTTTAGTCACGAGAAGGGACAACGGCTCAGCGACGTCTTCGTACAATCGGTTTGCAGGTCGGGCGTGTCGTACGGGATGAATATCAATTCTTTTGATCGGTCCAAAATTTCTCTTTCGAAGGAAGACAGAATTCGCCGGTACCGTGAACAACAGTTCTGAAGTAGAGGTCCCACACCCGTCGCCCACTGCCACCCGCGAGTCCCACGAAACGCGAAACGACGCCATGTTGAGAATTATGTAGTGAATGCACAGAATGCTTCCGGTTGTCTGTGCAACGTTTTTTTTTCAATCAACGTATTTGCAGCTTTCTGGAAGCCACGAAAAATAGGTTTCATATTTTTTCTATTTTTAGCATTGACTGTGTGCCTTCAATGACCCACGACTTTGATTAAATTTGGTGGTCGCGTCGAAACCTAGAACGGCCCATGACAACGGAAAAGAGAGTGAGTGCGACTCAAACCGGCCAGTTCTCAATCGGCGGTTTTTGGGCGTAAAGAAACCGAATTTTGAGCCGCGAATTCTGTTCTGGGTAGTTGGGCTCTCATATGTCAAGTACAAATAAAAACCTCAGCAATCATAAACACCCTGTCAGTGTCCCAACAGTACGGGAACTGGCGTTTCATAGAAGGCCATTCAGTCAAATCGGTGACCAAGAGGGTTAACACACAGCAGCTCTGTGTGCATGTGGACAAAATCTCGCACTGCAGAACCCTAGCATCCTATCCTCAGCTCCACCCCTGCCACTACCCAACTCGACATGAAGAAGCATTGTACCGGCATGCAGAAGTATAATCACCATATTAAAGCAAGAATGCAAGAGGGCAGCAGACTGCCCCTGCTGAAAAATAAACAGAAAGAAACGCAATTTAGTTATATTGCAACGGGCGTGGCATATTTGGAAATGAACGCAGTTGCCATGCGGTGGAAGAAGGTTCGAACCGCTCAACTCAGTTCTCTTTTTTAAATCTGATAGCATTTCTTTCAATGGCCCCCCTGGGAAAATCAGTCTGTAATACGAAAGGAAAGCACATGCTCGAGAGTGGCGAGTGAATAAATTGAAAAGAAAGAACAAAATTCCTAACGTTCTCCAAGGCGAATTGTACCTACAACCCAAAATTGCGAGCTTGACGATCAATCACCGCACCAAAAAAGACGCTTGTGACGCAGTGTTTATATAACGTGGAAACATTTCTTTCATCAACCGACACTGCAAAAACATGCAAGAAGCGAGAGCGGGTAGCTGCGACTTTTGCTTTTGCTGCCCAAGGGGTCGTTCAGTCAAGCACGCAAGGAGCTCGTGCTTGTGTCTGCCATTGCGCAGGAATTTTACAGCTCCAACAGAGGACACAGTTTCGAAAGGGGTCCACGACAGAAGTCACATGCTAGCCAGAAGTGCTTCGGTCATCTTCAGAATGCCTCGCAAAAGAAAGGAGTGGACTGGAAAGGACATCACTTAACAGAAGTGGCAGTTTACCGAGGCTCAACATGTTTGCCGTGAGAATAAAATGCCAGAAGAGGACGAACAGACTTCTGCTGTGTTTGTCCTTTGTCCCTTTATTCCCCTTCTCCAGGGATTATTTTCGTCATTCTTGTCCAGCTCGCTTGCCCCTTTGCATTTAATTACAGAGAAACAAGGTGGGCTCATACTGCTACGACCAAGAGCAAAATGAGGAGACAAGGATTGTCTCAGCCCAATAAGTGATTTATGCCTTCATAGAAGAAATGTCAAAATGTATAGGCCTGTTTCTCTCGGCGGCACGAGCGTTCCCACAAGATGCAAACATTTAATGCCAATCATAGCGTCCGCAAGATGTGACCATAAAGGCAGTGCCGTCCAATAATGGAATCTAATTGTCCTTGGAATAATGCCGCCATGCCAATGTTTACATGGGTGCACATCTTGTCCTATGCAAAGGTGGTGCCACGCCATGTCGCATCTCAAAGTCAAAGGTGTGTTTCCGGCACCAGTCGCACCGTGTGACCACGTTTTCCGGCCGGTGTTTTGAGCACGGAGGCCCTTTCAACGAGCGTAGAAATCGACGAACCTGCCTTCAATGCTCTGCAAGGAGTTACGAGACGCAACAAACATAGAGTCCCAAGCGGTTTGGGCTCGCATCCGAGTCCCTCTGGAAAAGAGGCGACGTTGGAATGCACTTCCTGGCGAGCGAGACAGTTTCCAGCCAATCACAGGACACCGTTGTGCCTTGCCTCACCAGAGCGCACCAACCATGGCCGGACCCTGTTTCAGAGAGTCTCCGGCGCAAGGAGAAACGACACAGAGATAGTGGTTGCTTATTCCACAATACCAGTGCTCGGAGCTCGCCGTTCCTACTAGCGCCGGAGCCTGTACGGACTCTTTCTCATGTGCAAGCCGCGATTCCCAAGGCCTGGACGGAGGCCACCCTCACTGAGCAGCTCAGCTATATTAAGCTCGCTAACGATGGCAATAAAAGCTCGCATTGATTCGCGGGAGGAAATTGCGGGCGAACACCCGGGATTGTGTTCAGTACCACTTCCCACCGCCACCAAAGAGGTTGGCCGACGCCATGTTCTCAGCTGTTCAATCACTCCTGCAGCGAGCGCCTTCCCATAATACTCCCCGCTCAGAAATGAATGCGCACTTGCCGTCTCAATCCACCTCTGTCTAGCGGCTTGAGAGCGATGCACTTCGTTAACACATTAAGCCACTTACATGATAAGTGGAGTCGATGCGCTAAAGTCGCATTCATGTAAATGCGGCATATGAAAAGCAAAAACCAACAAGCGAAAATATGCAGCTCGTAACACCTGCGTTCATCAAAACACCAAGAATGCATTCTTCTCAGCTTCTGTTTTCTGTCATAGCGTCCGCGAGCAACGCTAGGGAGCGTAACGACGCATAATCGAAATGCGACCTAAAATATTCTATTGGCTCGCCACGGGGTGTTGCTTAAAACTTGACAGCTATGTGCCTATCGCATTTCGACATGGTCTCCAGCAAAGCATTGCAGAAACGCAGTCCCGTTTTAATTTGTACTCCTCTGGAAAGTTCCAGCCCATTCTCCGCTGTCATCGTGTGTTCTGATTCGGAACATTCCTTAACGCAACGCGGTACATGAGCCGCGGTAATTCCATGTGCTTACTTTTGGCCGGCCGTTTAGTGCATAGAATGTTGCACCCGCATCACTGGCCCAGCTCTCTCGCGAGCAGCAGAAAATATACATTCTACAGAGCTAGTTAAATCTTCATAGATGAGTCGTCAATATTTCCACACAGGAGAAGCCTTCCTCCGATCTTTGCCTTCCAAGGCATCCCAAGGAGCGCGTCCGAAGCTCGCGGGATCCGCATTTCCGCTAATCTTTCCGAGCGCATACAGGGTGTGCTAAGAACAGTACCTGTGTGTAAAATGAGAAGTCCAACAGTCTTTAAAAGTTGTACCGACTGCACCTCAAGCTCCACATTCACCACTGCCCCATTGCCTACAACCACAGGTAGCAGATTCAGTTGCATCGAAAAGTTGCTCTGGTTGTCACCATACCTCGGCATTCTCACTCATGAGTGCGATCACTCACGATCACTCACGCTCACCGTCAGATTTGAGGTGATCGTGAGTGAGGCCGCGAGTCTCGAAAAATTGTGAGCGTGAGTTTGAGTGGGATCGTGAGTTATGTGAATTCATGAGTGTGAGTGTGATCGTAAGTTATGGGAACTCATGAGTGTGAATGTGAGTGTGAGTCCTGAGAGCTCATGAGCGTGAGTCTGATTGTGAGTGTGATCGTGAGTACTGAGAACTCATGAGTGTGAGTGCGAGTCCTGCGTACACATGAACGTGAGTTTGATCATGAGTGTGATCGTGAGTTCTGAAAACCATTGAACGTGAGTTTGAGTCCAGAGAACTCATGAGTTTGAGTGTGAGTTCTGAAAACTGATGAGCGTGAGTTCTGAGGACTCATGAGTGTGAGTGTGAGCTTGAGTTCTAAGTGAAGTACTCATGAGCGGGAGTTTTGTGATCTTTTGAGTGTGATTGTGAGTTTCAAGGCTCATGAGCATGAGCCTTGAAACCGGTTGTAGTATAAAGATCCAGTACAATTGCACGCGCACTTGATGCCATCGAGTGCGCGTGCAGTTGTACTGGATCTTTATACAACCGCGTTCGCAACCGTTTTGCGAACGGGTATCCGCTTCCAGTGTGAATGAGCGGTTAGGGCAGATATGAGTCCGGTGGTTGCATTAGTCCGCCTGATGACGTGAGAGCTGCCGGGCCATCTTAGTGTGCGAGGAGACTCCCGCTTCGCAACTACTGTGCGGGGCTCAGGGTTGCTTTGGGTGTCGCTCGCCTGCTCCTCCGCCATGTAAGCGCGCTGGGTCCTGTGGAGGGTGGAGGAAAGGAGGCGGGTGCTTGCTCTTGCAGGCTCCTCCTTGCCAGCGCCCTCTGCAATGTCTCAACCAGCTGTGGACGGCAGAGGGAGTATGGGGGAGGGGGGTGTCGCTTTCGTCTCTCCTCGGCGTTCGCTCTCCGCTTCTCGTCAGACGGCGAGACGCCAACGGGCTGACGGCGCCTCGTGGCGGTGCGGTAACGCCGGAGTTGGGGAAGCGCTCCAAACGGTTAGCGCTCCTCTCTCTGTGGCATAGAAAGGCTCGTGTGGATTTCGGCTCCTGTTGCCAAGTTGGTGCCGGTGCGCATAGAATTTTATGATTGCGTCAACTATACCACTCGCACGGCTGCGACAAAATTAAGTGACTCGCATGATCCTCATCATCACCCAATCGAACAAACAATTTTATCTTTCCGCACACCTCACCGTACGTTTCGCATATGAGTTAACACTCAAAAAGTGCAACGAAGGCGGTGTCATGATAGATCAAAGCTTCGAGTGAGATGTTTTACATTGTGCGATATCGTGCTTTTATGTGTCGTTCGGGGCAAGATAGCACAAGCGCATGATATCCAGCCAGCAATGGCCAGGCGGAGCCACGAGAGTGCTGCATTCAGCTCCACAAGCGGAGGCGCCTCTGTTAATGGGGCGGCCAGTCTGCCCGTCAGGCCGTGGCGAGCGGCGGCGACCCTAATTTCAGCAGTTCCTGTGTGCACGTGCGCGCCATGTCCCTGTTTATTTTATGTTTGGAGCATATTCTAGAGTTGTCATTTGAACACCAGTTTGAGTTGTCTTCACCACTTGTGGGGTCGCTCTATAATAATCGCCGCCCGATCGCTCTGAGAAGGCAGCGAGAAGGCAGCGAATGGGTTTACTGCACTTCCCGGTTGCCCGTCTTCGAGAGCCGGCAGTCGGACCCGCCGACCATAGTTGTTGCCCGTCGTTCATAGCTCGCAGTCGGAGCCCGTGTCCAGGCCTGCGGATCGTCCTTCCCACGCCAGCGCTGCGTTGGCTAGCTGTTCCGGGCTATCACAGTCAGAGTCTCGCTGCAGAACCACTCCTGGACCGTCATGGCCTATAGGACGAGGGGCTCGCCATTTCCGCCAGTCCTGATCCGAACCTCGCTGGTGGAATGCTCCGGGGATCGACATGGGCCGGACCAGCCAGAACGGCCCTATCGTTCCTGCCCGGCCCCAGCCGCGTGCAGCACGCTCTTCCTCTTTCCTCGCCGGCTGGCCCCCGCTCGCGCCTCGCTCGGCCGTCCTCTTCTTCTCCCGACGCCCCCATGACACTAGAATAAAATGAGGATAATTAGAACCGAACTTTGCATGCTAGAGAACAGTACACAAGCCTGGTGTAAAAAGGCGACAGGCAACAAAGTGCACGTGAGAAGGATATTTACGCTTCGCATGAGCTTTTTCAAAAGAAAACCTTTTGCGTCCTATTTTTTGCACGCCGTCACATTTTTTACCAGACTCAGGATTAAATTTTGTAGCCGAAACAAACAAAACATTTTTTCTACGAAAATCTACTATTTGAAAACTTGCAGGTTTGGAAGGTTTTGGTTGCAACCGCGCGTGCCGAACGGCTCGCGCGGTCGCAACCAAATGCACGCTTAGAACTACGAGTACCGGAACGGGGCGACGGGCATCTCGCCTGAAGACCTGATCGCCTGATCCTCGATGACACAGCGAACAATCGGCCCGATTTTTCCCACCGTATTTCTCTATGTGGCTGTCTCAGAGACTCGTAAAACAACTTGTTCAATATGTTATTTTGCCGAGTAGTCTGCAAAACGAGTTTGCCAGACCACTTTCCAAACCTGCACATGTATTTTAGTTCAATTCAACAATTAATGTAAAATTCACTTACTTGATGCGTCGCACCGCAGTAATCCACTACTGTCGCCGTGTCGCTTCCCAAAATCTTGAAGGGAAGCGGTAAAGTTTGACGCTTGAGTCACCTTCGCGACTGTTGCAGTCTTTCACGCAGCAATAACGACGTTTATTTTTTGAGGAAACTCTACGAGTAGGTGAAATGTCACAGGAACCCGGTGAGGTCATGGAGACGTGAACTTGGAACTCACTTTTACGAAAAACGGTTCCAAAAAGGCTCACGCCGATCCGAAATGCCACGTTCACACGCGGTTCCTAAACGCGCCCGCCCGCAGTCCCCGTGCGACCCGGGTCGCCCACCTGTCTCACTTCAATGAATTTACTGACTCCACGGGATGCGTAGAATTCGCCGTGTGCCGTGCTTACACTGAAAAGTAGAGGACGGCGGCGCGCGGCGCCGCAACGTCGCGGCGCCTGCCCCACGGCCACGGCCGGGTTGCCGGCGCTCCGGCTGGGCGCGACTGCGAGGCGCCAATTGCCCGGGCTTCTCGGGCTTCGTGCATGACGCTGTGCTCCCCTTGCCCGTTGTTTACTCATGCTGCTTTTTACGTTATTATGTTTGAATGTATGGGTACTCAGAGGGTGGTAAGAACTTCTTGTAAAAGAAAAATAATGTATTTGAGAATCAACTTTTTACAATTAAATTGATTAAATTCTAAAACACTTCTTATCGCTTGAAGGCCTATGACACATATCGCGATGATTCAAGCCCGTAATGAAATTTTACAATGGTGTAGCACAGGGCAAGATTGATCAGCGGGTCGTTGAAGACTTGAAGTACGCTACTACGTTGAATGGATACTTGTCAACCGAGCGACAGAAAACCTGTCTTGAACCGATGGCTACAGAAACGACGCAGGTTTGACAATTATGTAACATAAATTGTATGTAACATATGTAACAAATGACTAGAAAAACCGTTTGTCATAATTTCTGCCAGTTATGAAAAAAAAGAATGCCACTCAACTTCAACTTCCCGAATGTGCTGCTAATTTCCGGGAGCTAAATGCGCGAAATAATGTTAAATATTGTGTTTAAGAACACCGACCAGTTCAATTTTGATTGTGCCCGTGTAAGCTGTTGTGGTCGCAAAGCTGTGACACTTCATGTCCTGCAAGCACGCACACTTAAAAGGAAAATGAAGACACGTGCACCTTCGATATTTTATTTTACAATTGGAATAGGCTTCAGGCAATCTTGACAAAGTCATAACTAGGGATGCCGCGAACCACCCTAGGTTCGAATTCGAAAGCTTTCGATACTTTCGAACCGAATTGATGTTCGAAATCGAAATATATCGATATTTTCAACAGTACTGAGGTTTGAATTCGAAAAGTTCGCAACTTTCAAACACCGTAGAGTTTCGCAATCAAAAAGTTCGAAGCTTTTACGGTTTCTTAAAATTCGGATTCGATTGTTTTGAATATTATTTTATTTTTTATTATTTTATTTATTTTATATTATTTTATTTTTTATTTTATTTATTTTATATTATTTTATTTATTATTATTTGAGAAATTCCAAGATTTCCAACTTTCCTAACCTGAAATTCGAGAGATTCGAAAATTTAAAACTTCTTAGGATCTAAAGTTAGAAAACTGCGAACATTTCGAACTTCTTTGAATCTGAATTTCGACAATTTGAAGATTTCGAATTTCTTTGGATCTGAATTTCGAAAAATTCGAACGTTTCAAATTTTTATAGACACAAAGTTCGATAAATTTGAAGATTTCGAATTTATTTCTGTACAAAGTTCTAAAGTTCGAAGGTTTCAATTTTCTTTTAAGGCTAAACTCGAAAAGAACTTAGAAGGTTTCGAATTTCTTTAAAGTCCAAGTGCGCAAAGTTCGAAGTCGGGTTTTCATGTTCCTCCACAGTTTCAGTTTCAAATATTGTTTTCACGCCTCAGTGGCTTTCATGAAATCAAGTTTAGAAAAGTTGGGGTGTGATATTTAGACTGTGCGAAGTTGGTCAGGCAATTAAATGAGACGACGAGTGTCCCGGATGTACTGGAATATTTGCCAGTGCAGAGCGACGTGTGACCATAGAACAGTGATTGCGACCGCCAGCGCGGGGGGCGTATTGTGAGACCCCCCACGGCAAAGCCCCGCGAGAGAGAAAAGAAGGAGGGAGAGGAGGAAAGGGAGGAGGGAAGAATACCGCGATTGGCTGGCGCAGTCACGTGGTACGCGCGCGCTACGGGCTGTTCTAAGCTGCGTGCAGCCCCCCTCCCCCCCCCCCCCCCCCTACCGCCGACGCGAGCAGACGCCCTGCCGTTTTGTTTTGGAGTACTCCACGCCCCAGTCGAAGAAGTGCATTGGTGCAGTCCTAGATATTGGAAGGTATCGTTAGTGTGAAACTGGATAACATACGCGCACAGGTCTCAATGCTGACTGGGCAGCTACGCTACGGCCGTTTTATGCTTTCTGCCGTAACGTTCGCGTACTCCAGGGCGGAAGGGTGTGTTTAGGCCTAAGGACCCGTGACCGCTGCCAGCGTTCCGAAGTCATTTACGGCCTGGAAATAAACCCAGCTCGTTTGGCTTTCGCTAAAACGTCCAGTGTAGCTAATGTTTTATTTCATTCGAACGACGCGCCGCTGCGGTGTTGTGTAGTCTGCCCTACAGCGATGCCCAACTCGCCGCTTGGCAGCATTATTCACGGGTGTAACATCATTCGCCCGTTGCTGGCCTCAACAGGAATCGCGCCAGGTACGTATGAGACGCCAACGGAGCACAAGCGGTGATCTGGACCGCGAGTGCACGTCTGAATTGTGCTTTGCATATACACTGTCACGCCTCTGCAAGAATCAATCGCGCTCCCCGCAGCTAGTCGAAATGGAGAAGTGCATTGTCAAGCCTGTAACCCTGCGGCGAAATTGATCTATACCCGATGTCAGCTTTTTTGTGCTCCACTGGAAACGGTACTAAAGCGTGAACGCAGCTGCTTCGACCAGTGCTTTTTTTTTTTTTTTGCGCGATCACTCGAGGGGCTGAAGCATGTCCGCGGGCAGCGTGCACGCACTCGTACACCCACAGTGGAGTGACGCGAAGTGACGTAGCGATTGTTACAAATTTAGCGAAGGAAGCGGGCAGTGAGAAAATATTCCACAAGCCGACTGGCCATCTACTGTCATCGTCCTCACCTGCAGCGACGACTGGGCACGTGTGTGAACGAATTGGTTGATGTCAAGGGTCGTCCTCGCTGTGCTTACCAATTAGCCTCTGCAATGTGATATGCCCACTGTTATGCGTACGCATGCTGCAGACAGCAGGTGTCAGATTTGTCCTAGCTATGCTTACCTCAGAATATCTTCAAAGGATTGTATTCACACATGTCCGCAAGCCTCGGATAGTTTTGCCCGAGTGACTTGGAGCCTGTGCTCGACACAGGGGGGCTATGTTGCACGTTTTGGACTCCCAGAAGACTAGGGAGAAGGAAGTGACGTAGGTGTGAATGAACGTGTCTTGGCAACTTCTGCAGATACTGTCATCAGCGACTACACCAATCAACATCCAGCGAGCATCGTTGACGTCACTTCCTTCTCCCTAGTCTCCTGGGAGTCCAAAACGTGCAACATAGCCCCCCGGAGCGAGGGCTGGCTTTGCCTGCCTGACCTCCATCTTTCTTTGCGACTACAAAAAGCTGGCCAAACTGGCACCTGGCATTGGTGAATAGGTAGTCTAGACATAAAGGGAAACCGAGGTCAGCCAGCGTGAACTTTGCTTCAGCAACAGGGTTTCAAAATGCAGCCGCAAAAAGATGCACTACATGTTGGGCACATTGCCATTGACGTTTCTGTTTCCAGCAGCTACAAAAATAAGCACTCTCATCTCAGTTTGTCCTCTTTTCCAAACTTGGTGATGTTAACCACTTGCGAGGTTCCATCAACCCAAATTTCCACTACAGAATACTGACACTTCTGGCTGCATGACCTCCACTGGGCCATGTGCAGTCAAATCATGGAATGCCTAATTTTTCTGAAACCAGTAGGGAAAATATACGAGGCAAGACATTCTCAGATGATCAGCATGGTCGACTATATATGCAGCAGACCCGACAACAAAACTCCCTGCACACAACTTTAGAAATCCATCCATTTATTTCAGGCACATTGCACTTGCGAGCAGGCAAGCACGAAAGCAAGTTTACATCACGAGCACTGGCAGTGCAACACAAGGTGCGCAAATACGCCCAACAAAAAATATGAAGCATAACGAAGAACTGTGGGCTAGTACTGTAGAAAGTTGTTAAAGATTGGTACACAACCTGTCTGCAAGGGAAGCTTGAGAAGTAGTGAGCCTATTTTTGATGGGACTGTCACATGCAAATGGCCCTTTATTATTTCTCTGCAAAGTCTCCTTTGAGTGTTATGCACTTCTAGTGGAGCCCACCCACTGAGAAAAAAGTAATTTCTCTTGGTCCTCACACCACTCACGTGCAGCGTCTATGACGGCTTCCTTGCTGGAGCGGCTGTCTTTACAGATCTTGTTTGAGCGCAGGGAATAGATGAAAGTCCGATGGTGCCAGATCCAGTGAGTAGGGTGCCAAGGCATAAGAGTTCTAAGTCACATTCATGGAACTGCAAGGCAGGTAGTGAGACAAGCTGGAATGTCTTGGAGGAAAGTCACATCGCCCAAGTTTTCTGTGATGTTTCTCGACAATGGTGGCTCACAATTTTACAACATGCCAAGCTCGATGGATTGCTGTTAAAATGATGTGGGAAAAGTAAAACTACACACTGGCATGGTTCTTTTCTAATGTGCTTGCTTATTTTTAAGCAGGCTCACTACTTGTCAAACATTGCACATATGAATCCAATGAGAGGGGTAATCATTTTTAAGTAGCCATCAAAAAAGTGAACACTATTAGTGGTCCCAGTAAACAGGAATGAAGAGGAAGGAGTAGTAAACCTTAGTTTGTAGACAGCGGTCAGAGCCCCATTCCTTCCTGTGTGTGTTTGTGTATTTTGCACAAGCCAATGCATATAACAGACACGTACCAACTAGTTTAACCCATCCCCATACCTATTAGTGTAAAATAACATTGAAAGTTTAAACCATGTGTACTTGGGGTCAAGAATGATGATCGTGGTCGCTGTTCTAGTGCTTAGAGCGTCTGCCCATTCCAAGTGCCCAACCCCAAATTTTATAACATTTGAAAGAAAGAAAAAAAAATGTGCACAGTACACATATATACATGTTAATATGATGACCTAACAAGCACCCATCCCCCAATGGTTTGTGACTATCTCAAAATTTTGAGTGGGCACTTGCTCGGTAGGTAGTCTGCCACATGAAATCGAATACTTCTAGCCTCTGAATTTGGGACGAAGACCATCTGTATGCTATATAGAAGCTGCCCACCAGGAAAAAGATAGCCAGGGCTGGTCAGATATACTCGAAAACCTATTCTGGAGCACAAATACTGCAATACATGTACTGCGAGGATAAAATACAAAAACAGATACAATTGTCTTCACAAGTGCAGCAAGAAAGCATTCTACAGGGTGATACAAGGAGACGCCAGGCTCTTTAAATCGACCGGAAAATTCGCTTTCTTAACCTATCGCTCTTTGACTTTGTGCAGCGTTGCCCACGGATGGTGCATTTTTTTGTAAAATTTGCAAAGAGCGATTTTACCTGAGGAAAAAGTAAAGAAAGAAAAAGGCTTAGCTCCTATGGAAACGCAGCGACGCCACTGGTCTGCAAACAACAGAGCGCCGTTTCGCATGGAGGTAGGAAGCTTGTGGAGGAGACACGACGCCCCCAACGATGAGCAAAAACCAAGAGACGCTTGTGGACGAAAAGGAGAGCTGGCTCAACAGCTGTCCAATAGCATCTCTTGGTTTTTGGTTATCATTGGGGGCGTGTCCCTCCACGCTTCTGGCTTCACCCCTGGTAACCTCATGTCGCCTCCAGAAGCTTCCTACTTCCATAGACAAGAAAGGACACCTTTAGAGGCTGTTGTAAAATAAAAAGAAGAGAACTTGGAGATGCCCGAGCAGGAAAGAAAGAGTGGCAAACGACTTTGAGGACGAGCCGAGACCGAGGCACCGGCCCCTTTCTAGGAAACCGCGAAGAGGGACGGGGAGCCGCAAGGAGAGCGCGCCCCACTGTGGGGTCATAAATGATGAGCCCCCCTCTTGGACCTTGCTTTATGCGGGCCACTTCTCCCTTCTTGTTTGACCGACGGTCGAAGGTGAACGTGCCTTCGCTCGCTTTACTTGAATCAGTTTTCACTAGAAATAAACCATGTTCTGTTACACTAAAAAACAATGAGTCCTTTCCCTAATTCCACACTGTTAAAAAGTTGGTGCCGAAACCCGGGAATGAAGGAAATTAGGACGTGACTTCCAACGCAGAACATCCAACGACAGAAAAGGGAAAAAGACGAACGAGAAGAAGGCAGGAGCCATCTTGGATTCGCCAACGGCTGAGGCAACGAGCTCCGGACCATGGAACAACTCAAGGGGAAACGAACTGCCCTGCAAACACAGGTGACCAAACTCCTTTCTGAAATTGATTCATACATCAAAAGCAATGAGAAAAACGAAAAGAACCTCAGCATCTTTTCCGCAAGGCTTGGTGCCCTCCAAGCCCAACTGAACGAGGTGGACGCCGCCATCGAGCCACTGGTGCCGGAAGAAGCCGAGCAAAACTTTGTGCAAACAATTGAATACAATGATCAGGTCCTCACCTATATTGCAACACTTCAGGAAGAGTTGAAGGAAGTCCGAGCAAGGGCACCACAAAATTCGGATTCATCGGCGATGCACAACAACGGAAACGCGACAACGACTGCCTGTCGAGTGAAGCACCTGAAGCTCGAGCTGCACAAGTATGACGGCAAAAGCTTCTCCTGGCAAGAGTTCTGGGAGCAGTTCGAGCAAGTAATACCTTCGACAAGTTCGGGTACCACAGGGCTGCGGTGACCGGCGAGGCGTTAAGTGCCATCAGGGGTTTGCCTCTCACATCACGGTGCTACGAGGACGCGGTGCTTCTGCTGAAGAAACGCTTCAGAAATGAGGACATCCTCGTTCAGACACACATGCAGAAGCTCCTAGATCTACAGCCAGTGCGAAACGCCGACGACGTCCGGGGTCTCCGTTGACTCTACGACACCATCATCTCCCATCTCCAAAGGCTGGAGGCACTCGGACAGAAGCATCAGACCTTTGGTGCTCCTCTGTTTCCAATGGTTTACCGTGCACTGACAAAAGAAATCTTGCTGAATTTTAACAGAACGATCGTGAACGAGCAGGCATCAGACGTGTCGACGCTGGACGCTTCAGCTGGTGGGATGTCCATGAGATTTGAGGACTCTCGGGAACGGCCGATGGAGACAAGCACCATTGAACGAGGTATCGTGCCACTAATCTCACGACTGCTTGCCTTTTTGAGAGTTGAAGTCCAGAACCGCGGGAACCTAGCTACACAACAAGCTATAGGCACGAGGCAACAGCCACGTGGATTAAGGGCAGAGAAGAAAAACGAGAAGAAGGGAAGTCCTGAAGAACGCTATCAATCCTCCGCAGCATTACTGCATCAATGAACGAAACTTGATAGCTGTTTCTTCTGCAAAGAAAAAACCGTGCAACAGCTGCCTGCCCTGCTGAACCCAAAGAGCCCGTGCCACTCTGTCCGTCTTTCTTTTTAACGGGCAGACGACTGACGACGCAGCCAAGCATAGGGAGGAAAGATGTCTAAGGTGTTCACACCAACCTTCGCAGGTTTTGGACCCACCGACAGATGACAACGGAAGCCTTCTGGCGCCGATGGAGCCAAGAGTACATGGCGGAACTGAGGAATGTGCAAAGCCAGAAACAACGCCAAGAAAAACTGCTGGAAGGGGGTGATCTGGTTCTTCTTCGCAACGGCCTGCGACCCCGACAGCAGTGGGGACTCGCTAGGATCCAGCAGGTGTTTCCGGGAAGAGATGGCAAAGTATGATCATGCCTGCTCAAGATGCCCAGAGGGTCAACGCTCAAAAAACCTATAGTACAGTTATTGCACCCTCTTGAGATCGCTTAACGGGACAAAAAAAAAAAAAATGACGCTGTCATTTTGGGGGGAACGTGTTGTAAAATAAAAAGAAGAGAACTTGGAGATGCCCGAGCAGGGAAGAAAGGGCGGCAAACGACTAGGACGACCCGAGATTGAGGCACCGGCCCCTTTTCAGGAAACTGCGAAGAGGGACGGGGAGCCGCAGGGAGAGCGCGCCCCACCGCGGGGTCATAAATGACGAGCCCCCCTCTTTACCCACGCTTGGGGGCCACTTCTCCCTTCTTGTTCAAACGACGGTCGAAGGTGGACGTGCCTTCGCTTGCTTTACTGAAATCAGTTTTCACTCGAAATAAACCATGTTCTGTTACACTAAAAAACAATGAGTCCTTTCCCTAATTCCACATGGGCGTTCCCACCGACCGCGAGCTCTACTTTTGGCTTCACTTGGGATTTTCTTGTTTGGCCGCCTTGAGTTGGTATGTCGCCTCCTATTTCTTGCTATTTTCATAGTTGTTACCATTACTGATATCGATGAGTATGCATTATTTAACCAGATTCTAGAGCAGATTCTGTTCCCGCAAGTGTGGGAAGCATTGTTTCATAATTTATGATAACGCACCAGTAAAGCATATACAAATCCAAAGCAAGTCTAAATATGTTGTTCAACTTGTATTTCTACGTGATTGCGCAGCAAGGTGTTACATGCTACAGCCAGCACGCCCCGCCATTTATAAAAAGCAGACGCCCCTCAGTAAAACTTCTCAATTAAAGAAAACAGATTATACAATCCGAGTTCTAGCACAATTTGCAGTTCAGCCTTTACAACTAATAAGCTCACATGCATTTTTATTTTTGCAAATTTAAACATGCGCGCTACAAGCAGCGAACACACTCGTGCCTACCGACACGAGGGCGTGAAAATTGCAAGGTTTTGCATTACAGCAGCTGAATTCCATTATTCGTTCTACCTGTGATGATGATGGACTTTGAGATTTTTTACGTGCGAGGTGGACAGATATGAGACACCGAGAACTGCATTGACAACATCGACGTGCTTCGCGTCACTCTCACTAGTGACCGAGATACTTACCAGTGGCTGGAAAGCTACCTCCAAGCTACGAATATGTCATGGATCATGGACTGGGAACTTCCTAACCCAACAAGGTAATGGAAAAACTTTGCCTACTTTCCCTGCTCATATGTCACAGACCATACTTTGTGTTAATATTGTATGAATGTTAATGGGTTACACGGCCACCATTAGGAACTTCTAATTGGTTCCTTTGACACATGCTGGTCGTGATGAGGCCCCTCCAGGCTCGTCTGCGGTTGCTGCACCCCCTCAAAACGGCCCTCGGATCGTATGAAAGCGTGGCATAGTCGACTCATGGGATGATATTCTCTGTACATGCTAAAACTTGCACAATGTTTTTGTTCTGCAGCACCTTGGCAACTGTCAATTATCTATCTACATATCTGTTACAGTCTCTTTAACAGGCAGTAGTTGAAAAAGAGGATGGAACTTTGCAAGGAGAGGAAAGTAGTGACACATGAGGAACAAAGAAAGGATGAATATTAGCTGGTCCTGAACGGGCTGTTAGTAAAAGATACACCATGATACTTTCTTTCAAAGGATGCTGCTGACGTACTGCAGCAGATTCAATAAGAACAGTGGCGGTACCATTGCCTGGAGCAGGTGCTGTTAGAAATGAAGCGCACAAGGAGCTGCAGGCGATTCCTTTGCACCTGGTTTGGAAGCGGCCTACAGCAGTGCCAGGAAGCACGGGCGATGCATCAAGGTGCAGCCCACAGAGATTGCCAGGTGTCGACCGGACATCACTAGAGGCGCAGGTCCAGTGTCCGCCGGCAGCCCTTCCAAAGGCTCCGGCACCAAGAGGAGCAAGCAGGTACATGATCTGCACTTCCGCATCAAGAGTGGGTGCCTCACGTCAAGTACCACGGAACCGGACACTAAACAGGAGATTGGCAAGAACACTGTTGTCACCTCCGACCATAGCTGCCTCAACTTCTCACAGACACTTTTTTTTTTTCTCTTTACCTGCCGTGAAATATTAAGAATCTGCCCATGCAACAATAACCCCCCACCCCCACTTTTTGCAACATTTGCAAAATAGGCTAAGGATATTTTTGTACAAAGTTAAAGGGGCCCTGCAAGGACTTTTTTACTGGTTTTTAATTTGCACCAAACCTGAGCACACTGAATGTAGTAACTTAGTTAAACTTTATTTTTATCAAAATGCACTTTATTTTAATAGTTATAGGAAAATTAAAATGACAAAAACAAGCAAACAATAACGTTCCTCATGATGTCCTTGGCTGCTTGAGTGGCAGTGAACTAGAGGAGGGGTAGTGAGCTCGGCGAGCGCTCACGGCTGCCGCACTCCGTGTCGACAGCGCGAGGGCGCCACCAAAGCACGTTCTGAATAGGTTGTACGCAGCAGGCAGCCAGAGCGGCTCTCATTGCATTTGCTGCGTGATTAAACACTAATTCGGCATGACACTTCATTGGCTACAAATGACAGCAACATGGGGTAAGGATCAGTTCAGAATGGGAGCCACTTCGCACTGCAATACCGCCAAACAGCCAAACCGCAAGACAGAGCTTCTCGCCGAAGGCCTTCGAAACGCTCGGAGCCGGTCGGATCCTCCTGTCCATACGACCGCAGCGCCGCCTCGTACATCCGGGACCTTTCCGTGTCGGTGCCACTGCTTGGTGGCGGGTATGTCAACAGGTCATTTCTTGTTTCCGTACTTTATAAACTGCATTTGTTTCTTTTCTGACCTAAAATACTGAACAAAAACTATTTTTATAAATAATTAAAATGGTTCGCGCCACTTACATTTTGTATTTCGACTAAAAAGAAGCTTTTAGCGGCTCTGACCAGTAGTAAGCCCAGGACCAAAGACGTCACATTTTGCGCGCTTTCGGTACTGTGGGTCGCTCCCGTCGGCGAAGGAGGTTTCCGCGTCGTCCGGTTAAAATGTGGCGCACTGATATTTAGTTACTCTCCCTGTGCCCGCTGGCTTGCCCGAACTCCATGAGACTTAGAAACCGCAAAAAAGGTAGACGCTTAAATATGATTGCAGGGCCCCTTTAAGTACAAAATAAGCGATTTGATAACAGTATCCAACATAAGGAAGGTAACACAGAGAAGGGGACAGACAACAACAATGACTTCTAACTTGCAACAACATTTATTGGCCTGAAGTTACCATATATAGGAGAAGGAAAAAGAGGTGAGGGTGAAACATTACTTTTTTTTCTCTTGTCACTGTGGCAGCTTTCACTTTCCCCTTTTCCCTCCTTCACCTATATATGTGAACTTCGGGTCAGTAAATGCATTTGCCAATAGACAATATGCGAAATGCATAGTGCCATCTAGTGAGGCGCCGAAGAGCATGCTCTGTCTCACTAGTTGGTTTCGGTGCTGGCAAAGGCCAGGGTGCAAAAGCGTAGTTCTGAAAAATCCTTTACTCGCACAAACATTCGCGCAGAGAAAGCGCTTTCGAAAACCAGAAGCCCAAGCCCGTGCCCGCGCCTTTGCCGGCACTCAAAGCCAAATTTCAAGCTGAAGTTTATGTCTGCCATGTTGGTTGCGGCGAGAAACCAGCGACCGGTGTGGCAATAAGCATGTACATGCGCAAGAAAGGCGTCAAACAATACTAACCCTTAGCTCGCAGGTGTGAATGAGGAGCGATGAGAATGAGCAGTAGGCCGCAATTGCTACCGACAACGCTATGAAAGTGACAAACAGCAGAGAAATCTCGACGCAACAAAGATGGCAGCGCACAGAGTGTTGCCAGGCGTTCAAACAATTTCGCATATTGTCTATTGGAAGTCATTGTTGTCCATCCCCTTCTTTAAGTAACCTTCCATATGTTGGACACATATTTTTTGCATATTGATGACCTATGAAGCACCCATCCCTAAATTCTGAGGAAATGTCTAGAAATTTTGAGTGGGCGCTTGCTCAGGATTTTACGGTACACGGGTTTATGTTGGCAAGTCATGCCTATATGTGGTTTTGTTTGCTGTAGTTTCTTATCAGTGTTTTACGGTAGTGTCATAGCTGGTATTGGAAGACACTTCACTCTCTGCTTCTCTACAAGCCCCTGCCTCAAGTTACGCAGCAAAGTCATAGCGCTATCTGCTTTCCTTCGCAAGGGTTTGTGTGGGGTGACAGAAGAGGTTGTCGCTCTTACCATCCAAAATGGTATGCCCCCTCCCCCCACCTCAGCCAATGTCATGAAACAGACAATGCACAGGGGCATCTCTATGAAATCATTTTTGCACCAGCGACTTTAAGCCTGTGCATAACACTTGTGGCAGAGGCATCTAATGAATTCTTCACGTATTGTAAGAGTTTGTGGTTTGTTAAAGGGGCCCGGCAATCATATTTAAGCATCTACCTTTTTTGTGGTTTCCACATCTTGACAACTGTTTCAATCACTTATGAAAGTAGCTTTTGTTCAGTATTTTAGATCAGAAAAGAAACAAATGCAGTTTATAAAGTACGGAAACAAGAAATGACCCGTCGACATACCCGCCACCAAGCAGTGGAAAAGGCTGCGCATACTAGAAAAGGGTAGTGGGATGAGGCACGAACGAGCAGTGAGTTACAAAGGTCCCGGATGTACGCGGCGGCGCTGTGGTTGTATACCGGCTCGAGGATACAACCGGTTCCGAGCGTTCTGAAGGCCTTCGAAGCAGGTTTCGCTTGCGGTTTGGCCGTTGCGCGGTATGGCAGCGCGAAGTGGCTCTTGTTCTGAACTGATCTTTACCGTATGTTTGCTGTCGTTTGTGGCCAATGAAATGTCATGCCGAATTGGTGTTTAATTGCGCAGCACATGTATTGCGAGCCACCCTGGCTGCCCGCTTCATATCCAGAACATGCTTTAGTGGCGTCCTCTTGAGCCGTCAAAACGGAGTGCGGCAGCCGTGAGCGCTCGCTGAGCTCGCTACCCCTTCTCTAGTTCACGGCCACTCAAGCGACCAAGGACGTCATGAAGGAGGTTATTTTTTGCTTGTTTTTGTAATTTTAATTTGCCTATAACTTCTAAAATAAAGCGAAATTCGAGTTACTACGTTCAATGCGCTCAGGTTCGGTGCAAATTAAAAACCAGTAAAAAAAGTCCTTGCAGGGCCCCTTTAAGAGTGCAACTATCTTTCGTCTGGACTGGTAGGAAGTTAGCGTAAGCACACACATGCTGTGATTTCGGGTCTTAACATGGAAGGTGTTATAGGGCTTGCTTCCAAGTCTAGGGCATGATAAAAACAATAAACACGGCTGGTAAATTTAGCGGGCGGGTGGAGGTGTAAATAGTCAGTGTACATCAGTTTTGTTAGATATGATCAGAGTAATATGTTGTTCAAAATGTAACCAGCTTTTGTGTGGGCTAGCGAGGGCGTAACATTAATGAAGTGTGATTTTTTAGCAAAGAGTCCTACCATCCTCCTGCTGATGGGAGGCCAAAGAGTAAGCATATTCGGTTGTGCGATTTTTGTATTTGTTGCTAAAGGTGCAACAATCGTCTCTGCTAGGTCAGCTTGTTCAATGGGCTTTCAACACGTTGGCTGGATTCGCTCTTGTACAGGCGGCATCAAAATGAGCTGGCTTGTCGCCACACCGGCCGGAGTGGCAAAAATCTCACATGTGGTGCCACTGTCGCGATAGCACTGAGAGCGAGGCTGGAACGGACCACCGAGATTTCATGCATAGGCGAGGCTCCAAGGTAGGGAGAACTCGTTGCAGGGCCAGCTGTTGGTTTTGATGCATCATCACGCCTGTCATGTTTTCTTTGTTTACAATCAGTTGTTGTTGGCTAAATGCACAGCTTATCATTACCATTAACCTCCCCCTTGCATAAAATCACAGCAGCCTGTTCCAGTCTTGCTCTACACGGCTTATCCCGTCAGGGGTAAGCTGAATCTGGCCGTCGCTCCACCTCATTTTGATGCTGACTGTACCTGGGATGTTTCTGTGGTTACGGTACACAGCTTGCATGTGACGTCATTCTCAGCCATGCCAATATTTTATGCGCCGCGAGCGTTCGGTTCGTCGTGTTAGCTTCACACCACATAAGTTGTAGTTTGAAGAAACCACTAACTGGAACAATCTGTCAGTACCCAGCAATGGCGACACTTGCGAGCTATGTGGGAGCTGCAGGTGCACAGCAGGTGCTCAAGTGCTGTCAGGTTGTTCATTACACCACACGTTTAACGCTTAAAACTGCAGAGGTGCTCAGTATACTCAGTGTACTATCAACTCTTGCCTCTCCCAGTTTGAAGCCCTTAATGTCAACAAAATTATGTCACACTCTTCTTTACTGACTCATTTGTTCAACTGTTCAGATGTCTTCTCTCTCTCTCTTCTTCTTCTTTTTTTTTTTTTTTTTTTCTTGTAGTAGGCAGAGCGCTAAAATTGTAAAGGAAATTCGTAGAAGCCTCAAAAAGGGATATAAGGTTCCGCTAAGAGACTTATTCCTTTTGCGTTGCTCACGCTAGCTACCATGATCCCCCACCCCTTGGCGCGAGTTCAAAGCTTTTTAGAAATTCAAACAAAACATTGTGTGCGTCCGTGCGCGCGAGCTTTATTGGGGAAGGTGTCATACGTACGTACATGAAGCTACGTCCACTGCTTTCGTTGCGCGAGCACTCGAGAAGCGGAAACACCTGCCTGGACAATGGGCACCCACTCTTACCTTCCCCAGAGCAAACTTTACGACTAGGCGATTAAACCGTATATGTAGAAGACACACTCCAAACCTTATAGTGCAGAAGAGGAGCGCAGCTGCAGCTTAACCGTCGACGGCCGCCATTGATAATGTCGATGTGCGTGCAGTTTTCTGTGGATTGGAAGGCGCCTAAGTAGATTTCAAAATCAAATAAACGCTTGTAAACAGTGTTAGTAATTAAATTTAAATGTTTTAGTTTTTTAAATAATTAATTACGCTATGGTTACGAAACAACGAAACCAAGGCCGTATTCCAAATGAATTCGAGTTACTCTGGCGCACTAGTGCTCTGGCGGGTTGTGTCACGTGACATCACAAATTGACAAAAACCAATTAAAAACGTTGGACGCGGGTCTAGTAACGGTGGGACGTGGTCAGGTTTTAGAACGCCTAAGTAAAAAAAAAACACCTAACACTAGAGTAAGATCGAGTGCATTTTGGAACACGCAAATACGACGCTTACGACACACACGACCACCACCATCATCATCATCATCACCACCATATGGACAAAATGGCGCCGTTATCTTCGGAGAATCCTCCTTGGCTCAAAGTCGGTGCTCTTCGAACAGTCTTCGGGTTCGTTCTCGCGTTGTCCGTCTCTTTTAACTTCTACATGCTCTACACACAAAAAAAGAGGTACTGGTCAGGGGGGTAAAGGTGGGTGAGGAGGAGTGGCAAATCCCGTGCGCCGACATCCTGGGTCCCGAGTGAACGATCGCGAAAGAGGGCGACAGAACACGAGAGAAAGAAAGCAACGTTGCCATGGTAAACGCGGTAAACGCGAAGAGTGTAAACTCTCAGCAATATGAACAGTGATAATTTAACGTTGTAAACTAAATTCTGAGCTATTCTAACGCTTATAAAAAGCAATAAAGTCATTACGCTGCATTAACTTCCCTTCTGCCGAAATCTCGGAAATCTGGTGGTTGCGCAGTTTCGTATTCCTCAACCGCGCCCAGCCGCGCCCCACCAGCGAAGCCGGGTATATGGTTTAGTTTAGCGTTAACGCGAGGCCGTACATCTGCGCGCTATGCAAAAAGAAACCTTCGAAAGGAACGCGAGTATTTTTCCACCGGTAAGTTCGTGGATTGTTGAAGTTCACGAAACTGCTCTGATGATGTAACCGTGTTTGGGACCCAGAGGGTCTGCCTGCATGGTCCGCCGCTTGCGGCAGCCAGAATGTATGGGAAAATGGCGGACCTTTTCCTCTAGATTTAGTATATGATCTCTATGGTACTGGTCCTGTTTTTTGTCCTTCTGGAGTTTTGGTACAGTCTGATCGCTTTTCATTGTGGTGGATATCGCGCTGATGTTTTTATTAAGGTTATTCACTGTTATTCCCCTTGATAGTCTTACGTTCTGCTCAGGAATTATAAATGTTAATTAGCTGCAAACCAAAAGTCAGTATGTCCTTGGTCGTTTCTAATTGTGTCGTACTACTGGAACGCCCAACAGCGATTTTTTCCTGGACACCTCAGACATTGACGTATCACCACAAACTCCGATCAACGGTTGACGACGAACAAGTCCTTGTTTGTCGTGTTGTATTAATTTTAAAACCTCATAGCGCCGTGCTGTCACAAGAGAGAGAGGCAACATAAAAAGGACGGCAATTGCCTGACAGGCACAAAATAGGCCCATCTGACTTTTATTGTCGCAATCGCAGAGCGGCAGTCCCACCAAAGAACGCTGACAGCGAGGTTTGGGCACAATATTTTCGCACTCAGAACTGTGGCTGGCTTATATATGACGATAAGTTTATTTTCCCTTAACTTGTACTGAGGACCACGATGAGACTATTAATACTCTATTAAACTTTTTTTTTTTAATATTAAATATTCATACAATGAAACGTGAGATCAATTACTTATTGTGCTGACAATGACTCCAGTCAGCTTCCATTTGTAGATACTCCAGTGTCCAGTTATGTCACAAGCCACAAAAAATGACTAGCCTCTCAACCCTTCCACAACCAGACCTGCAACGTTACTAATGGCGAATTCCACTGGGCGTTTTGGAGCGCGCCGGGATCAGTTGACCAAATCCGGACTGGAGCACACGATCCGAACGGGGTCGCCTCGATTTCGATCGCCCAGTGAAATAGGCTCACTCCAGAAAAGTCGATCCCGGCGCGCTCCAAAACGACCAGTGGAATTCGCCATAAAACACTCAGTTGGAAAACTGCCACAGAGACTAATCTGAAAAAGTGGCCCCGATCTGTCCTCAAGAACCGAGCTAATGACGAACACAACGCCGCCATTTCTCCCGCAGCGGCCACTGGAGGAACTGTACGTTACTTCTATTTTGGCTTTAATCGGCCGTTGCTGAGCCAAAACAAATACAGCGGAAGAGGTTACAGGGGTGCCACCCCCGTCTCCCCAGCGAACGCACCGCGACTTACTACTGAAGTTAAAATGCACCTAGGTCGGGACGCACTACCTGAAAGCACCGGTGAGGCATGGTTGTATAAAAACAATATTAATTGTGCTGCAAAACCCTGCAACCTAAAGATTTTAAAAACATCACGCGCCCATCATTTGGTACTAAACTCCAATAAATTTCATACAAAAAGAGTCTTTTCCGTTTGTTTTTATGCAAAAACATGCTTTCTAAAAGCTCAAGGTGACCACAGTACAGACAAATGATAAAGAGTGGTGCTGTTGTCGTATTTAGCTCGGTCTCGGTGGACCCCAGCGGCCCAAGTTTCGACGGCGAGTTTCCCAACTGAGTGTTCTAGTAACATTGCAGACCTGTAAGTGACAATGATCCCATTTGCTATGGTTTATCCTCTTCATCTTTCATACCATTATGTCTGCAAACACTGGCGGTAGAGATACCTTGGGGTGCGAGTAAAATGGCGTTGTGAACACACTGGTCACGCGAAGAGTCAACAACACATAAAGAAGTGGTTGATTTAAAATCCTTACTCAAGAAAACCAACTCCCTCTACCGATACTGCGTTTGTCAGTGTGCATTTCGCCCAGGGAGTTAAACACGAAAGCCGTGTCATCCGACACTGCTTGTTTGTCTATTTCATAGTCTTGTTGCCAGCTTAGGTCCCTCTAGAGAAACAAATATGCATTCAGTGTGCTCTACGTCGTGTGCGCCAGATGGGTTGGTGAGCTCCGACAAACAGGTAATCTATCCAGTGTACTCTTTTGCTTGTTTTCGTTGGTTGCTGTTTGTTGCACTAGTGGAACGGCTGCTGTTTTGTTGCACTAGTGGAACAATTGTTTATTGCCCTAGTGAAATGAGGCTATACTACTTTTGGTGCAAAACCCCAGTGCAGATGATGATTAGATGCGCTCAGTAGCGGCTCCGGGAGTCAACGAGCTTGCGCTCTTTCCACTAGACAGCAAAAAGCGACTTTCTGTGCACGCTGCTCCAGAGTAAAAGAGTCATACTCTCGTTCACAGAGTCCTGAGATGGTGCGCAAAGAGTGAAAGGAGCGCGGCATTACGTTTTTCCGGATCGCTGACGAGTAGCACAAGAAAGACGGGACACAGAAGAAGCAGAATGCGAAACGAGCGCTAACTTGCAACTAAAAGGTTTACTGAAAAATTCTGCCGAGCAAACATATCTAGTGCACACACACGTGGCACAATGCCATAGCTATCTTGATGAATAACAACAACACAGCCCATTCGGAAAAAAAAAAAATAAACAACAACAAAGTTATCTTCGTGATTCAAGGTGGCAATAGAAACAATTGTCGTGATCCATGTATGTGCACTAAATACAGCGTCATGATGTAACAGGAAGGGCGCAAAATGAGCATTAAAAAGACCAGAACAAGGAAACTGCCTGTACTCGACGCAACCAAAACAGAAAAAAGCCTAATCCCTCTTGATAAAATCACACTCTTTCCATTAAATGAACAAATGCGGCGGCTACACAACACAATTTGCGGCTCGAAATTAGTTTTCTTTCCGCTCGAAAACTGGACGGTTTGAGTCGCACTCACCCTCTTCTCCATGGTCACGTGCCGATTTCTATGGTTGAGACACAATCACCAAAGATAATCAAAGTCGTGGGTAATCGAAGGCACACACCCGATGCTAAATATAGACAAAAAATATGATGCCCATTTTTCGTGGCTTGTAAAAAGCTGCAACTATGTTGAATGAAAAAAAAAAAAGTTGCGAAACCATGTGATTTTTGGTAACTTTCTCTATATTTCTTCTTCCCCAGTCCAGTTTCGGTTTCAAGCAGTTGCATTTTTTTACTTTATAAAAAATATATGTGACGCTGTCGCAAAATATTGATAGGGTAGTCTTCCGACACCATAATGTATTGCCTGGCAAAAAATAAAAGCAATTTTTGGGGGGTGTCACTGTCCCTTTCAGAACTTAAAAGCCATAATACTGTACTCAAGAAACATCACAAAAAAATTGAAGTCATGCCTTATGTACATAAAATATTGCACAGCTTGAAAAGAGTAGCAGCCAAATTCTGTGTGGTTGTCATCATTACGACCCTTTGCAAGTTCTCCAATATCTGCAATGCTCGGGACCAAAGGTTAAGTTGCTGGTTTGTGGTAAGAGGCATGGTAATCAGTGCGGCCTCACTTATCAGTGGTTATGGATCACACCTGCCAATGCACTGCAAAGCTTATGGATGTTCATCTGCATTGAACGGTGTGCAAGTGGCAAGGCGTAGGAAAGGAAGTGGAAAGGGAGATGCTAGAAGCGGCTCCGATACATGACTGACCAAGACTCGTGTATTCGCACCGCATCTGTTCTTTTGATAGAAAATAGTATTTTATTTTATTTTAAAATAGTATGATTTTATTGGTAGGAATTAGGCTTTCTTCTTTTTTTTGGTTGCATAGAGTGCAAGGTTTCCTTATTGCGATTTGTTTTTAATGCACTTTTTGTGCCCTTCCTGTTGTCACGACGCTGTTTACTGTGTAGTGCACATACATGAATCACGACAACCTTGTTTCTATTGCCGTCTTCAATAATGAGATAACCATTATTTTTTCGTTATGCTTCATATTTTTTGTTGGGCATATTTGCGCGCCTTGTGTTGCACTGCCAGTGCTCGTGATGTAAACTTGCTTTCGTGCTTGCCTGCTCGCAAGTGCAATGTGCCTGAAATAAATGGATGGATTTCTAAAGTTGTGTGCAGGGAGTTTTGTTGCCGGGTCTGCTGCATATATAGTCGACCATGCTGATCATCTGAGAATGTCTTGCCTCGTATATTTTCCCTACTGGTTTCAGAAAAATTAGGCATTCCATGATTTGACTGCACATGGCCCAGTGGAGGTCATGCAGCCAGAAGTGTCAGTATTCTGTAGTGGAAATTTGGGTTGATAGAACCTCGCAAGTGGTTAACATCACCAAGTTTGGAAAAGAGGACAAACTGAGATGAGAGTGCTTATTTTTGTAGCTGCTGGAAACAGAAACGTCAATGGCAATGTGCCCAACATGTAGTGCATCTTTTTGCGGCTGCATTTTGAAACCCTGTTGCTGAAGCAAAGTTCACGCTGGCTGACCTCGGTTTCCCTTTATGTCTAGACTACCTATTCACCAATGCCAGGTGCCAGTTTGGCCAGCTTTTTGTAGTCGCAAAGAAAGATGGAGGTCAGGCAGGCAAAGCCAGCCCTCGCTCCGGGGGGCTATGTTGCACGTTTTGGACTCCCAGGAGACTAGGGAGAAGGAAGTGACGTCAACGATGCTCGCTGGATGTTGATTGGTGTAGTCGCTGATGACAGTATCTGCAGAAGTTGCCAAGACACGTTCATTCACACCTACGTCACTTCCTTCTCCCTAGTCTTCTGGGAGTCCAAAACGTGCAACATAGCCCCCCTGTGTCGAGCACAGGCTCCAAGTCACTCGGGCAAAACTATCCGAGGCTTGCGGACATGTGTGAATACAATCCTTTGAAGATATTCTGAGGTAAGCATAGCTAGGACAAATCTGACACCTGCTGTCTGCAGCATGCGTACGCATAACAGTGGGCATATCACATTGCAGAGGCTAATTGGTAAGCACAGCGAGGACGACCCTTGACATCAACCAATTCGTTCACACACGTGCCCAGTCGTCGCTGCAGGTGAGGACGATGACAGTAGATGGCCAGTCGGCTTGTGGAATATTTTCTCACTGCCCGCTTCCTTCGCTAAATTTGTAACAATCGCTACGTCACTTCGCGTCACTCCACTGTGGGTGTACGAGTGCGTGCACGCTGCCCGCGGACATGCTTCAGCCCCTCGAGTGATCGCGCAAAAAAAAAAAAAAAAAGCACTGGTCGAAGCAGCTGCGTTCACGCTTTAGTACCGTTGCCAGTGGAGCACAAAAAAGCTGACATCGGGTATAGATCAATTTCGCCGCAGGGTTACAGGCTTGACAATGCACTTCTCCATTTCGACTAGCTGCGGGGAGCGCGATTGATTCTTGCAGAGGCGTGACAGTGTATATGCAAAGCACAATTCAGACGTGCACTCGCGGTCCAGATCACCGCTTGTGCTCCGTTGGCGTCTCATACGTACCTGGCGCGATTCCTGTTGAGGCCAGCAACGGGCGAATGATGTTACACCCGTGAATAATGCTGCCAAGCGGCGAGTTGGGCATCGCTGTAGGGCAGACTACACAACACCGCAGCGGCGCGTCGTTCGAATGAAATAAAACATTAGCTACACTGGACGTTTTAGCGAAAGCCAAACGAGCTGGGTTTATTTCCAGGCCGTAAATGACTTCGGAACGCTGGCAGCGGTCACGGGTCCTTAGGCCTAAACACACCCTTCCGCCCTGGAGTACGCGAACGTTACGGCAGAAAGCATAAAACGGCCGTAGCGTAGCTGCCCAGTCAGCATTGAGACCTGTGCGCGTATGTTATCCAGTTTCACACTAACGATACCTTACAATATCTAGGACTGCACCAATGCACTTTTTCGACTGGGGCGTGGAGTACTCCAAACAAAACGGCAGGGCGGCGTCTGCTCGCGTCGGCGGTAGCGGGGGGGAGGGGGGCTGCACGCAGCTTAGAACAGCCCGTAGCGCGCGCGTACCACGTGACTGCGCCAGCCAATCGCGGTATTCTTCCCTCCTTCCTTTCCTCCTCTCCCTCCTTCTTTTCTCTCTCGCGGGGCTTTGCCGTGGGGGGTCTCACAATACGCGCCCGGCGGGGTAATTAACGTGCATCACGCAGTAGTGATCACATGAACGCAATGCTTAACGATACAGTCGATACTCATCCAGTATAAAACGGCCAGGGGAGTGATTGCGACCGCCAGCCCGGGGGGGTAATTAACGTGCATCACGCAGTAGTAATCACATGAACGCAATGCTTAACGATACAGTCGATACTCATCCAGTATAAAACGGCCAGGGGAGTGATTGCGACCGCCAGCCCGGGGGGGTAATTAACGTGCATCACGCAGTAGTAATCACATGAACGCAATGCTTAACGATACAGTCGATACTCATCCAGTATAAAACGGCCAGGGGAGTGATTGCGACCGCCAGCCCGGGGGGGTAATTAACGTGCATCACGCAGTAGTAATCACATGAACGCAATGCTTAACGATACAGTCGATACTCATCCAGTATAAAACGGCCAGGGGAGTGATTGCGACCGCCAGCCCGGGGGGGTAATTAACGTGCATCACGCAGTAGTAATCACATGAACGCAATGCTTAACGATACAGTCGATACTCATCCAGTATAAAACGGCCAGGGGAGTGATTGCGACCGCCAGCCCGGGGGGGTAATTAACGTGCATCACGCAGTAGTAATCACATGAACGCAATGCTTAACGATACAGTCGATACTCATCCAGTATAAAACGGCCAGGGGAGTGATTGCGACCGCCAGCCCGGGGGGGTAATTAACGTGCATCACGCAGTAGTAATCACATGAACGCAATGCTTAACGATACAGTCGATACTCATCCAGTATAAAACGGCCAGGGGAGTGATTGCGACCGCCAGCCCGGGGGGGTAATTAACGTGCATCACGCAGTAGTAATCACATGAACGCAATGCTTAACGATACAGTCGATACTCATCCAGTATAAAACGGCCAGGGGAGTGATTGCGACCGCCAGCCCGGGGGGGTAATTAACGTGCATCACGCAGTAGTAATCACATGAACGCAATGCTTAACGATACAGTCGATACTCATCCAGTATAAAACGGCCAGGGGAGTGATTGCGACCGCCAGCCCGGGGGGGTAATTAACGTGCATCACGCAGTAGTAATCACATGAACGCAATGCTTAACGATACAGTCGATACTCATCCAGTATAAAACGGCCAGGGGAGTGATTGCGACCGCCAGCCCGGGGGGGTAATTAACGTGCATCACGCAGTAGTAATCACATGAACGCAATGCTTAACGATACAGTCGATACTCATCCAGTATAAAACGGCCAGGGGAGTGATTGCGACCGCCAGCCCGGGGGGGTAATTAACGTGCATCACGCAGTAGTAATCACATGAACGCAATGCTTAACGATACAGTCGATACTCATCCAGTATAAAACGGCCAGGGGAGTGATTGCGACCGCCAGCCCGGGGGGGTAATTAACGTGCATCACGCAGTAGTAATCACATGAACGCAATGCTTAACGATACAGTCGATACTCATCCAGTATAAAACGGCCAGGGGAGTGATTGCGACCGCCAGCCCGGGGGGGTAATTAACGTGCATCACGCAGTAGTGATCACATGAACGCAATGCTTAACGATACAGTCGATACTCATCCAGTATAAAACGGCCAGGGGAGTGATTGCGACCGCCAGCCCGGGGGGGTAATTAACGTGCATCACGCAGTAGTAATCACATGAACGCAATGCTTAACGATACAGTCGATACTCATCCAGTATAAAACGGCCAGGGGAGTGATTGCGACCGCCAGCCCGGGGGGGTAATTAACGTGCATCACGCAGTAGTGATCACATGAACGCAATGCTTAACGATACAGTCGATACTCATCCAGTATAAAACGGCCAGGGGAGTGATTGCGACCGCCAGCCCGGGGGGGTAATTAACGTGCATCACGCAGTAGTGATCACATGAACGCAATGCTTAACGATACAGTCGATACTCATCCAGTATAAAACGGCCAGGGGAGTGATTGCGACCGCCAGCCCGGGGGGGTAATTAACGTGCATCACGCAGTAGTAATCACATGAACGCAATGCTTAACGATACAGTCGATACTCATCCAGTATAAAACGGCCAGGGGAGTGATTGCGACCGCCAGCCCGGGGGGGTAATTAACGTGCATCACGCAGTAGTAATCACATGAACGCAATGCTTAACGATACAGTCGATACTCATCCAGTATAAAACGGCCAGGGGAGTGATTGCGACCGCCAGCCCGGGGGGGTAATTAACGTGCATCACGCAGTAGTAATCACATGAACGCAATGCTTAACGATACAGTCGATACTCATCCAGTATAAAACGGCCAGGGGAGTGATTGCGACCGCCAGCCCGGGGGGGTAATTAACGTGCATCACGCAGTAGTGATCACATGAACGCAATGCTTAACGATACAGTCGATACTCATCCAGTATAAAACGGCCAGGGGAGTGATTGCGACCGCCAGCCCGGGGGGGTAATTAACGTGCATCACGCAGTAGTGATCACATGAACGCAATGCTTAACGATACAGTCGATACTCATCCAGTATAAAACGGCCAGGGGAGTGATTGCGACCGCCAGCCCGGGGGGGTAATTAACGTGCATCACGCAGTAGTAATCACATGAACGCAATGCTTAACGATACAGTCGATACTCATCCAGTATAAAACGGCCAGGGGAGTGATTGCGACCGCCAGCCCGGGGGGGTAATTAACGTGCATCACGCAGTAGTGATCACATGAACGCAATGCTTAACGATACAGTCGATACTCATCCAGTATAAAACGGCCAGGGGAGTGATTGCGACCGCCAGCCCGGGGGGGTAATTAACGTGCATCACGCAGTAGTGATCACATGAACGCAATGCTTAACGATACAGTCGATACTCATCCAGTATAAAACGGCCAGGGGAGTGATTGCGACCGCCAGCCCGGGGGGGTAATTAACGTGCATCACGCAGTAGTAATCACATGAACGCAATGCTTAACGATACAGTCGATACTCATCCAGTATAAAACGGCCAGGGGAGTGATTGCGACCGCCAGCCCGGGGGGGTAATTAACGTGCATCACGCAGTAGTGATCACATGAACGCAATGCTTAACGATACAGTCGATACTCATCCAGTATAAAACGGCCAGGGGAGTGATTGCGACCGCCAGCCCGGGGGGGTAATTAACGTGCATCACGCAGTAGTGATCACATGAACGCAATGCTTAACGATACAGTCGATACTCATCCAGTATAAAACGGCCAGGGGAGTGATTGCGACCGCCAGCCCGGGGGGGTAATTAACGTGCATCACGCAGTAGTAATCACATGAACGCAATGCTTAACGATACAGTCGATACTCATCCAGTATAAAACGGCCAGGGGAGTGATTGCGACCGCCAGCCCGGGGGGGTAATTAACGTGCATCACGCAGTAGTAATCACATGAACGCAATGCTTAACGATACAGTCGATACTCATCCAGTATAAAACGGCCAGGGGAGTGATTGCGACCGCCAGCCCGGGGGGGTAATTAACGTGCATCACGCAGTAGTGATCACATGAACGCAATGCTTAACGATACAGTCGATACTCATCCAGTATAAAACGGCCAGGGGAGTGATTGCGACCGCCAGCCCGGGGGGGTAATTAACGTGCATCACGCAGTAGTAATCACATGAACGCAATGCTTAACGATACAGTCGATACTCATCCAGTATAAAACGGCCAGGGGAGTGATTGCGACCGCCAGCCCGGGGGGGTAATTAACGTGCATCACGCAGTAGTGATCACATGAACGCAATGCTTAACGATACAGTCGATACTCATCCAGTATAAAACGGCCAGGGGAGTGATTGCGACCGCCAGCCCGGGGGGGTAATTAACGTGCATCACGCAGTAGTGATCACATGAACGCAATGCTTAACGATACAGTCGATACTCATCCAGTATAAAACGGCCAGGGGAGTGATTGCGACCGCCAGCCCGGGGGGGTAATTAACGTGCATCACGCAGTAGTAATCACATGAACGCAATGCTTAACGATACAGTCGATACTCATCCAGTATAAAACGGCCAGGGGAGTGATTGCGACCGCCAGCCCGGGGGGGTAATTAACGTGCATCACGCAGTAGTAATCACATGAACGCAATGCTTAACGATACAGTCGATACTCATCCAGTATAAAACGGCCAGGGGAGTGATTGCGACCGCCAGCCCGGGGGGGTAATTAACGTGCATCACGCAGTAGTGATCACATGAACGCAATGCTTAACGATACAGTCGATACTCATCCAGTATAAAACGGCCAGGGGAGTGATTGCGACCGCCAGCCCGGGGGGGTAATTAACGTGCATCACGCAGTAGTAATCACATGAACGCAATGCTTAACGATACAGTCGATACTCATCCAGTATAAAACGGCCAGGGGAGTGATTGCGACCGCCAGCCCGGGGGGGTAATTAACGTGCATCACGCAGTAGTGATCACATGAACGCAATGCTTAACGATACAGTCGATACTCATCCAGTATAAAACGGCCAGGGGAGTGATTGCGACCGCCAGCCCGGGGGGGTAATTAACGTGCATCACGCAGTAGTAATCACATGAACGCAATGCTTAACGATACAGTCGATACTCATCCAGTATAAAACGGCCAGGGGAGTGATTGCGACCGCCAGCCCGGGGGGGTAATTAACGTGCATCACGCAGTAGTAATCACATGAACGCAATGCTTAACGATACAGTCGATACTCATCCAGTATAAAACGGCCAGGGGAGTGATTGCGACCGCCAGCCCGGGGGGGTAATTAACGTGCATCACGCAGTAGTAATCACATGAACGCAATGCTTAACGATACAGTCGATACTCATCCAGTATAAAACGGCCAGGGGAAGGCAGGTGGTTGAGGCTCGGAAAAACCTTGAAGCGATCTGGCAAACTGCCTCCCTACCCCCTTGCACGCTGATAGTAATCCGATCGAACGCCGCCCGAGTGACGCTGGCATATAGTAATATTAGTTTGTACATGATGCAAAACCATGATGGAATGAACTTTGAAAGAAAAATTGTACGAAGAAAGAAAAACGAGAGGAGAACGTCTCAAACCCAGCTAGCTCAGGACAACGTCGAGTTTGAGACGTTGTCCTGTCCCCTTTTTTTGTCTTCTCACACTTTTTCTTTCAAATTTCATATCCAGTCTCAGGATTTTGCATCACGATCAACATACACCAGCTCGCCTGCACCTTGGCAATTTTTCAGTTTGTAATTGCTCTAGATGCTTATTTTCCGGGACGGAAGAAACGCCGAGCAAAACGCACAGAAGCCGACACAACTCGAGGTCGAGGAGCGTTCTACTGGTTCTACTATACCAGTGACGTCAGAAAAGTAAAAACTGCGGACAAAGAAAAAAAAAAAAAAAAGAGGGGGGGATTTTGGATTGTTAAAGAAAACAATATATACGGGGAAAGACGGTGTGGTCGAGCTTATTTTAATCTGAAATTATTTATGCATATGTATAGCTACTGTCGTCCTACACAGCATAAAAGATCGCGGTCGTTGTTAGAAACTCGTCACTACTTGTCACATGCTCAGTGGTTCGGAAGTTCAAAGCTATGTCTTTGCAACCTATATAACTATGCCAATAATAATAATACAATTAAACACAACAATAAATGCGGGAATAAAAAGCTGGCGAGAAAAAAGAAACTATCAAGAATCCGCCGGAAGTGTTGTATTCTTGCAGATTCAGAGGCCCAGAACTACGAAACAAGTTTCTCCTACCAAAATGTGTACAGGCTAAAAGAAACACGTTCCAAAAACGTAAAACGACAAAAAAAATGATTTTTTTTTAATGACGTGCTGAACTTGAACAGTATTACAAACCTTCCCCCATGAGTTAATTTATTCCTCAACGTGAAAAAACAATAAATACATCATTTTGTATTCTGCAGATGGCAATAATATGTACTGTCTGTGGTGTTAATTTAAATGCGAGACGAAAACAATTACCGAGTTTAGGGCATAATCGCCCGTAGATACGTGTTTGGACATTTCTTCGAAACTCATCTTGAACAGCAATATTCTTACCTAAAGACGGCACTTACCTAGGCTATACATAAATAAGTCTTAAAAAGTTTAACATCTATACCATACAGAGCTTCGGCTGTAACGTGCTTCAAATATGGAACGAACGACAATTGTCAAAAACCCGTCGTCCTTGCTTGCTTCTTCGGGAATTTATTTCTTTAAAACCAAGCATGTCAGATAATTGAAATAAACGGCATTGTCTTTCGCAAGGAATGCGGCACCGCATGTCGAAATTTGAGAAGAGAAATTACGAATGTACATCGTACGGCTTGAATCCAAATGAAACCGCCCGCCCGTCTTTCGAAGTTCGACGAACTTGAAACTTTTACCCTAAAAGTTCGAGTTCTTCAAACTTTTGACTTTTCAGGAATCGAAAGTTCGAAAATTTTCGAATTCTTTAGATAAATAAATTCGAAAGTTCTTTGATAGGATGGATGCTTGGGCGAGTTGGTGAACCATACTTGACGGTGACAGCGCAGGGAAAACCAACCTCACACCAGACACTCAGGAAGACAAGCGCGTATGCTTGTCTTCCTGAGTGTCTGGTTTGAGATTCGTTTTCCCTGCGCTGTCACCGTCAAGTTCGAAAGTTCGAAAATGATCGAATTTCTTAGCGTAGGGAGTTCAAAAGTTCGAAAAGCTTCAACCATTTTAGTGGAAGAAATTCGAAAGTTTGAAAATCATCGATTTTTTAGTCTATCAAGTTCGAAAGTTTGACAAGCATCCAATTTCACAGCGTAATAAGTTCGAGAAGGATAGAACTTTTTAGCGTAAAAAGTTCGAAGGTTCGAAAAACATTGCGTTTCTGAACGTGTAAAGTTCAAAATTTCTAAAAGCGTCGAACTTCTTAGTTTAACAAGTTCGGAAATTCGATTTCCGTCGAATTTCTCGATATGTAAAGTTCAAAGGTTTGAAATATTTCGAACCGCTTGAATCGATCATCGAACCTTCGGTTCGAAAGAAGTTCGCGGCATCCCTAGTCATAAGTCATAACCTGTACTGACGCTTGTGTGCCGAAGAAATCACTTAAATAGACCCCGCTAGTATTCGTACCCGTGGCGACGCCTCGAAGAGGCGGGAAGACCTATTTTCCGTGACGTTCAAGCGTAACATCATAGTAGGCTCGTAAAGGCCGGTTCACACATCTGCGTTCCGATCTAGAGGAACGACAGAAACGACACGAACGACATGACGCCGGGACCACCGTGACACATGATCGCTTGATAAAGCTGCTCTTTGCCATCTCTGTCACGTTCTGTTATACGAACATAATCGTCCCGGTGTGATGTCGTTCGTGTTGTTTCTGTAGCTCGGAACGCAGATGTGTGAACCGGGCTTGAGGTAATAGACCGACCCACCGCCAGTTTCGCTACGCCTCCTCCGGCGCAATGCATTGCGGGAAGAGTAGCCTTTCCGCACGAGGGTCAACGCCGCTGTAGGCTTGCGAGTGTCGATCACGAGCCGTCTCGTGCACTACCACTGCCTCCTGTGAAGTACAACTATATATATGGCTGCGTCACGCACGCTCCAGACGGTTGGTGAGGGGGAGGGGGTTGTATAAAACGGGAAAAGGGGTTTAATGCCTATGCAGATTGTTATCCTCCAGGAAGGGGGAAAAAAGATGAGAGAGGGGTCGGGTAAAAATAGTTGGCCGCAAATATGCGGAAGGGTGCCAATCAATCAACGTATGTGAGGAAAAAGTTGGAGAGGAAATGTAGAGCGTTGGGCAGATCATAGCTCATGGGAAACAGCGACGCGCGCAATCTAGCTGGTAGTTGTGTCTCTTTCAGGACTCATGTGAGTCACACAGGTCTGTCGCGTCGCCGCGAAGCGGCGGCGCGATTAAGTTCGCGTTTCACGGCTACCACAATTGTCATTGTGGTAGCCGTGAGAGTATGTGAGATCGGTCTATTGGTCAAAGCGAACGGCGAGCTCTGGTTTATATTTTTTGTCGGGAGGTGTTTACAGATATTCCGTTTTCCTGGTTGATAACAAGAAACTATTGATATGTCGGCCTGAAATGTTCACTACAGTACACATGGATGAGCACTGTTGAGCACTATATAAATTGGATTACGCTTCCAGCGAGAGCTCCAGCACGTAGAATCGGTCAGCTGCCTAATGGCAAAGAAGACGACGTAGGCGATAGACCTCCGCCAGCTCCAACTCTACACACTACAACAATGTAAATACCTTGTTCATCGACTCTTAAAGACTACCGAAACCGACAGGTTAACCTCTACATCACTACCTTTTTCGGAAAACTTGCAAGACGAGAATGCAAAACATCAGTTTTGGTATTTTGCGTGTATTGCTGGGCACAAAATAAGCCTTACATAATTCTACAAAAAAAAAAAAAAAAAAAAAAAAAAAAAAAAAAAAAAAAAAAAGAGCGGTATACGAGGCCACCACTGCGTCGAGAAATACTCCTTTAGAAAAAGTTTGGAACGATTATGCATCTCGCGAGCTTCGAGTGTGCACGCAGCCAAGAGCACGACAGAAAGCAACAATTACGTCCGGCCGTCTGGCTGTCGAGTGCCGAGCCTCAGCTTCATAGGGCACGCTCCTTACGTAAACAAATAGCCGCTAGACAGGCCGAGCACGCGCCCGTACAGCCAAACATATCCAAAAGAACGCCTCGCCGCACGCACCACTCCAGCAACGTAAGCGCACAGCGCACTGCGTACAAAGAGTGAGGAGCATTTGCGCTTGCGCCACCTGCGCCCTGCCCGTAGCGGACACCACCGTAGTGCGCTGCGAACATCCGAAGAACGCGAGACGCCAAGAAGCCGCGTCGATGAAAGAGAAAGAAAGAGAAATGTCGTCTAAGCGTCCGAGTAAAAAAAAAAAAAAAAAAAAAAAAAGTGTTGACGAAATGTAGCAAACTCTGTCAAGCATCGAATGTCGAAGAAACGGTCTGCCGATGAAACATCGCAGTGTCAATGAAACGATCTGTCTATAAAAACTTGTTCGATGAACTTGCCACATAAAAAGTGGCGCACCCTACGTGATCGAGAGCGCGACAAAGAGACACACGGAGACGACCCCAAACCCCCGACCCACTCTAAACCAAATTAAGCAAAGCCATGCCAAACCAATCCAAATGAAACCAATCCAAGGACGGCTGCACGTATCAAGATAATAAATGCTGCTAGTACTTTATAAAGGCCGAGATGACTGAAAAACAATGTCGGCTGATGATTCCTTAAATCGCAGCCTAGTGCGGCAAGCACGGTCGATCAACAAAAGCAGAAGTAGCTCGAGTGAGAAGGAAAACTCGGCCTCCAACGGTCTCTGCTCATAGAACAGCATACGACTGACGGACACCACAGAACTACGGAACCCCTCACCCAACACATCCAACAGTGATTATGGTGAGATTTCAAACCAGACGGACGTCACTCTACCTAACAATACCCCCCCCCCCCCCCCCCCAAAGAAAAAAAAAAGAGAGAAAAAAAATTTGGTCAGTGCACATGTTTATTATATATATGCTGCATAAACTTCCGTAGAATTACGTGTGGGTGGCACACGAAAAAAGAAACGGGAATGATATATGTATTAATCGTTCATTTGTGTACAAATGAGCGAGGTATGCACAGCGAGGCGATGCTCTAATCACTGCGACGTTGTCTGTGTAACCTGTCGGAAGGCGCGTTTGTGTTTTTTTGCTGCCCCTTGTCAGCAGGCGAAAGTTCAACACACCCAATTTCGTCAGCTTGCATTTAGTTATTTTTGTAACTAATCAGGGTGAACGAGATTTGGTAGGAATGTGCGGAGCATAAACATAAACATAGTACATTTCTTTCAAATTGGATAAGCGGTTCAGAAGTTCACTGTTTTAGGGTAGTTTCCCCGTCGCACGACTCACGCGGAGACAGACCAACGGCTTGCGAGGAACAAAAGAAAAACAAAGAAAGCAACCTGTGAGCGTGATGACCTGTGAGTGTGAGGACCTGTGGGTAAGATGAGCGTGAAGATCTGTGTGAGTGTGAGGGCCGTGAGGACCTGTGAGGACCATGAGGAGCTGTGAGTGCGAGGACCTGTGAGTGCGAGCACCGTGATGACCTGTGAGTGTGAGGACCGTGAGGACCTGTGCGAGTGCGAGGACCGGGAGGACTTGTGAGCGTGAGGACCGTGAAGAGCTGTGAGTGTGAGGACCTGTGAGTGCGAGGACCGTGATGGCCTGTGAGTGTGAGGCCCGTGAGGGCCTGTGTGAGTGTGAGATCCGTGAGGACCTGTGAGTGTGAAGACCGTGTAGAGCTGTGAGTGTGAGGACCTGTGAGTGCGAGGACCGTGATGACCTGTGAGTGTGAGGACCGTGTGAGGACCTGTCAGTGTGATGACCTGTGAGTCTGATGGCCTGTGAGTCTGATGATTTGTGATGACCTGTGAGCGTGATGACCGTGATGATATGTGAGCGTGACGACCGCGATGATGACGGCGAGTGAGTTTTGGTTTTGTGTTGAACCGTGAGGGTGAGTCCGGGTGATGACCCTATTTTGAATAAATCTTGATCGTGAGTGGGCGTGAGTCCTGATTGAGGAAAAAATAGTGATCGTGAGTTTGAGTGAGGACAGCTTAAAATGCCGACCTATGGTTGTCACACGTTCTTGTTTGTTGTCATTTGCATTCCTATAAATGAATATGGCTGAACTAGCTGAAGCTACATCCTAAATTGGGCGAAGGCTTGCGCCATCTATTCATGTGGATAGATGGCGCAAGGCGGTGCTCCTTTGGGAGTGGGCGCTGCCCTGATGCAAAAGTGCTTTTGTAGCAACCAGTTGCTGCGGTCTCTGCTTCAGCCCAACGAATCGGCGTGCAGGGTTGGAAAGTATTTTAAGCACTACTGCAAGTCGTTAAAAAAAAAAAAAAGGCTACTTAAAGTACATTATCTGAGTATGTACTTTGTATAAAATGTCTGCCCCACCTCCCCCCCCCCCCCCCAAAAAAAAAAAAAAATTTTTTTTTGTTGCAAAAATGAATTAGATGTTCTGAATGTTGAAGGAACGTTAAAACACCATTCAGAACGTTCTAGGAACGTTCGTATGCGAACATTCCCCACAAGGTAAGCTGCTCAACATTCTAGGAACGTTCATTGGCGAACATTCGTATGCCTAATGTTCTCGGAACATTCGCCTTCGAATATTCATATGTGCAACATTCTTTGAACGTTCGCTTGCGAACATTCCTAAAATTTTCGCAGGTGAAGCCAACTTTACGGAGCTCTCACGCAACCTGTGGTTCGAAACACCATCCACCATATCCCACTTTGTGCCAAAAATATGCAAATTAAGTGGAGTTTCTGGAAACTTAGCATAAGGGATCAGTTTTATATTATATGAATCTACCGAGGAATGTAATATGAGGTGTAGGAGAAAAACAATGGTTTTCAAAACTTCATAATAAATTTGGCACTCACTGCATATGTAAAGGTGCAGTTTTGAATAGACCCGATTTTCGCATGTGGGGTAGCTGCCTTTGATTTCCTTCTCCCAAGACTCTGACTGACTGGGTAGAATACTTAGAAAAGAGTATATCCTGCAGCTGAGTGTGGGATGTCATGTGTATCTGTTCTAAGCTCGGAGTGAGCAGCACATTTTGAATGAAAGAAGTTGACAAGTGACAGGTAGGAATAAACTGTCGTTAGTACATGCTCGGGCTGGTGAGCTGGGAAAGCAGTAATCTTGTGCCGCCGCTTTCTAAAAATATCTTTTGATTAAAAAAATATACATCGCCCTGCGAGCAGCTTTACCATCATCCATATATGTAGTGCGGCTGATTAGTGCTGTTTCCTAATCAAAACTGTAATTGTAAAATCTTTGTACATAAGCCTCAGAAAATGCTCCCTGATGCAGAAGTTCTTTAGATGTACTGAGAGCGTTCTTAGAACCTTGTTAGGATATTTGAATGTTGATGGAATATCCTGGTAATGTTCTATGTCGTTCTCGGAACGTTCCGTGAATATCCCTTTGAAAACATTCCCCGAATGTAGCGATAAGTGCCTGCGCCACATTCTGACAACGTTGATAGAATGTTCTTACGTAAACTTCCAACATTCCAAGAATGTTGTCTATGTTCTCTTGAACATTCCTGGAATGTTCTCAGAACGTTTTTGTGCTACGTGGTTAGTGCTGCAGGATTCTCTTGGAAAAGAGAATCCTGCAAACCTGCCGCCTCTTGCGACAGTTATTCCAGTCTGCCAAGGTTGCAGATGTCTGCCAGTGCAATGAGTGATGCCAGTGGCCGTGTTCACCTCATACGACCACGGAGACTGCGTTAGTTGCAGCACAGAGTTCTCTTCTGTTATAAAATGAGACTAAAAAACTTGCCAAAGTCAACAGCGGACATGTTTACAGACCTATCGGGAGATGGCACAAGTTACATTCGCCGCCAATATGATCTGTGAACTTGTCCGCCATTAACTTTGGCAAGTTTGTTGGTCTCATTTTAAACAAAAAAGAGTATGGTTTGAAATTTCATCAGGTAAAAGTGACCACCTCAATGCAATTGAAATTTTGAGCTTGCTATATGCAGTCATAGACTTTTAGGACCTATTTGATCCAGCTGGAGTGTCTCATTTCCAGCTGGATCCAACTGGGATCAGTTTCATAATCCATCTGCAAGTAGACAGATTTTCTCCTGGGTGCACCAGGTTTTTTTACAACAGAGCTCGGTGTTCTGCCAAGGACTTGATTCTTTACATCATCTTCGCCGATAGAGACTGGGGCTTTAGTGTAAACGTAACAAGTGTTAACAATAATCGGAGTGATGTCGGCAGGATGCAACAGGCCGAACCTCTCCCCTGAAAGCAGTCGCGAGAGGATGCGAACTTGACCCACTTTGGCCTTTGTGTCGAGTAGAATCACTGAATGTGCTGAGCAGGTGCTGGACACGTGCATAGTGGAAGCTGCATTGTTCACACAGGTCGGAGTAGCTACAAGAGCCCCAGCCAAATGTTGATGCAGCGCTTGGGTATGTCAGCCAAGAACTGTGCCATGGTTGCTGTTGTTCCCCAGGGACCATGGAGACGAATGCCGTTAAGGCAAGGTCTGTGACACATTCCGTGCTTACCAGTCATTGTCAAAAAAATCATTGTTGTATAATTTTATTTATTCTTTAAACACTGGTGTATTTCGTTTGGACGACTCACGACGAGGTTAAAACAGTATCTAGGGAAGAAAAAAAAAAGGCTCTGTACACTCTTAGTCAATGCAAATAAATACTGCCACAGCGAGAGTAATTGAGGTTCATTATTTTGTAGGAGCTCGATAAGCACGTCAAATGTTGAAAGTCCCACAATCGGCATAAAGACGCACAGCTCGTTTCTTAGTTCAGTTTTTGTTATCGAAACTTCAGAGGAGACGCGCAGAATCTGTTTTAATTGTGGAAGTGGCAGGATTTTCAGAGCACTTTTCCGACTGCAAGGCGGACAAAACTTAGACCCATCGGTGTCAGCCCCCCTATCCAAAAAGAGTGAAACAGTTCCAGTGAACTGAAGACAGGGTGACATCAAAGCTAGCCCATAGCGCCGGAAGCCCTTGAAAATTAAACAGATAACAATGAATGCATCTCCGTTCCCTCAGCAGAGATGCGTTCTCTAAGGTCAGTGGCCCTGGAACACACTGAAGTTGTCAGTGTCTTCCAAGAACCAAAGCGACCTCTGAATAGGCACTGGAAGACTTCAGGATCCACGAGGTAACACGTTTGTCGAACCACTACGGTGGAGGAGTCTCGAAGAAAATAGTTGTTGGTAGGGCGGAAACATTCAATTACTGGTGCTTTTCAATTTAAATCAGGGCAAAAATATTCAACCATTAGTGTTCTTTCGTTGAAACCAAAAAGTTCTCAAACTACGAATGACATACTCAATACTGTGGTACCCTGACCCGCCCCAAGTGATGAACATGTTGAGCTTCTAGGAGAGTATGCTAAAAATGCGTGCACCTCCACAATAATCCTTATCACTCTACTGTAATATCCCGAGATAGTCCACCTAAAATCAAAAGAAAATCGGGTGAAAATAGAGAGTGGGCTAACTTTCGGTATGCGATCAACAAAAGTTGACAGTGCTATTTCTAGATCTGATGACGTGCTAAACTTGTCGTCCCAACGGAGGAGATCAAGCTTAAGTGAATGTCTTTCCTAGTCAGCAATGTTTGCCTAACTCCCGCAGTATTTAACCCCATTGGCATTGCATTTACTAAAAGTGGGCTATCGATATTTTTTTAAACATTGCCAAGCATGTCGAAAGTAGGGGTGGGATATCTGTCGGGATATCAAAGTAGTCTGCAAGAGGTTAAGGAAGTGAAAAAGCTCCTCCGACAAAACCCTCCACTCTTTATACTATGTGTAGAAGAAAAATTGAGGAGAGGAGGCAAGTCCCTCTTCAGTTCCTCTCCAAAATTCGCACTCAAAAGTAGAAAAAGTGGACAGGTTGGTGGGAGGAGCTTTTCTGATTTTTAAAGCTGTCATTAACAATAAGCAAACACTATAAAGACCTTTCATGTGGCATTACATTCTGCTTCTTAGCCTTGGCTCCAATGGTGCAAGAAAGGTTTTACAAGTTTGATAAAATAATTAATATCCATATAAAAAGCAATGCTACCCGTTCTGTCCTCTTTTACAGAAGAAACCGCATGCCAGATGCCTGGAGCAAGCATCTGGCATGCTGTTCCTTCTTTTATCAAAAGGGGGGATATGTGATGGTAAAATCATTAGTAGAATTTTAGGGCAGATTATAAGTTTCACAATGCATGGCTCGGATGGTGGGAAAAAAAATTGCAGGACACTTAAAGGGGCACTGACACCCCAAAGGTCATAATTTTTTTAATGTTTAAAACAATGCAAGTTGTAGTCATAAACACACAAAAAAAATACCGCATCACGAAAAAATATTTTCCCAAACGCGCGCGCCTATTTATTTTTGTAGTGGTAGTAGTAAGTGGTGAGGGTAGCGGAAAGCCGGAACATGTAGGCCACTGGCACTCTTCTCTCCCGCTTTTCATATCCTCGCTTCTTTTGATTCGTTGACTTCGAAAATCATAAAATTTAGAAGCTTTGTAGGAGACATTTCTATAAAATTCAACAACAGCAATCATAATACATGTTTCTTTACGCATTTGCGAACGCACTACGGCCCTTCTTTTTGAGATAGCGAAAATCGGAGTCCGATGTGATGTCGACTCCTGGATTTGTATCCTCCCTTGGAAAACATGGCGGCACTCGAAGCGCGGAATAAAACCCATTTTTTCCGGTCCGCCGGCGCCCTACTCTCCCACTCCTCACCTCCTCGCTCCGTGTCGCGGTGGCAACGTTTGGAGCTGAGGCGTAAAAGAAAGTTGACATTCAGGGCTTCGCAATATTTGACATCACCGCACTGACATGGGTTGCGCGATAACTTCAAATTCGGCATTTCGAAATTGTTTTCTTACTTCACAAATACGGAATTCTCAAGTTTCAAATTTTGAGGGTAATGTCCCGGCATCGTTTTCAATCGTTTCGGATAGTAGAAAAAAAAAATGATTTTGATGTGTCAGAGCCCTTTTAAGACTACTTACATGTAAAAAGGCGAAAGCCGAGTACGGTGTCTAGGACGATGCTGAGGATGACGTCTAGGATGACCTTGAACGACGACGTTGAAAATGACGCCTAGAGGACGTCTAGGATGACGTCGAGAACGACGGCTAGAGGACGTCTAGGATGACGTTGAGAACGATGCCTAGAGGAAAATATCCAGGAAGACCTCTAGGACGACGTCAAGGACGTTGAGAATGACACCTAGGGGACGTCTAGAACGACCTCAAGGACGGCGTCATCCTTGAGCATACGATTCAGCAGCGGATGCTTGACATATTTCTATGGCCATTTTTCGGGCACGACACCGCTTTTTCGCAAAATGGGACAAGTAAGGCTTTCACGTCTAAGCTTAACTCAAATCTTAGATGAGACTGTAGTATGGAAAAAAAAGTCACAATCGCCAATCTGTCCTTCGCACGCCAGCTTTAATATTTTTATTTAAAATTTGTTTTTAATGCAAGTGCAGCTATAGACCTTTGCAAAAAGAGCGCTCTGGCCGCCGCCATTTTGCGACTCGAGCGACCCCTCTCAGCCAGAAATTTCTGGCAACCGCCTGAGCTGTGGAAACCCGGTCAGCGTGACTCCCCACCTGCATTTTGCATTCGGAGTTCGGCGAATTTTCTCGGATGTTTTTATTTTATTCACCTGTTTAGGATGCTTACCCTTTGTATGTTATCTTCCACTGTGAGAACCAGGGAATACCAGGGCTCGTAGCCTGCTCGGCCTTCGCAGGAAACGAACGAAGAGAGCGAACGTCAAGCAGCCCGCGACGCAGGCAGTTCGACGTGCTTCGAGGATCATTTCCGTCGAGATAATCTCCAAAAAGCCTTCCAGGCTGTGTTCTGGGTCTTCGCAAAAAATAGCTGATAGGGTCGCGTCCGGGGTGTGGGGACGGAATAAACACGTTCGTTCATTTGCTTTGAAGCTGTACAAAAAAGGAGCTCTCTTCTACATGTTCCCCAAAACACGCCGGATTCCGTCCGATCGTCGTGAAGTGACTATCGTCAACACTCTATATTGGATATGCTGTGTTATAACGTGGCACCGTGGTGTACGTACAATATATTTTTTGTTCGATTGATGAGACTCATTGACTTTTATGTTGTGAGCGGGGAATATAAATGCAGTACGGACGTCTTGTGTGGTCAAATATTTTGACCTTTATAGATTGACATGGCTGAGTGTATGGTGCCGTTAAGGGGGGACACTACCCGGAGAAAAAAAAATTCTTCAAAAAACATTGATTTGAAAAATTACATATTTACATCCATCTACATCCAGGGAGTATTCCCAGGAATTTCTACCGGTTTACACTGCATAGTTAATTTTTTATAAATTATTTTCTGTCTACCGAAGCTAAAGAAAAGGTAGGGTTTGGAACACTGTGAACAGATTTTTCTCCATTCTACTTTTTTGTATAAATTCCATTTTAGTCAATCTATCGTTCGATAATGGCGATACAAGGAAGGCTTGTTCTTCACTTTTCCTGACTGACATTTAATAAGGAATGCGCCTATGGAGTTTGTTTGTCGCTTTACGGATGTCTTTTATAAAAAATGTTGACATTTTGTCGGAGACACAGAAGACCAAAAAGTTGACCAATTTTGCAGAAGAGAAAATTTATAGAAATCAACGACCTTTTGCAAAAACCTTTCCATAGGCGCACCTCCTAGGCATTCTGCTACATATCTATTGATTAAAAATCTTGAATATTTTAATAGTTTTCCGACGATAGATTAACTAAACAATGTAAGGGCGTGGCTGATAGAAGCTGCCCTAATTTCCTTCCCACTTAACCGACAGACCTGAAATTTTGTTATGCACCCTCTAGCACGACCACCAGCCTACCCTGTAAATTTCATTAATTTTAAGCCAAGGGTTCAAAAGTTGACCCTCCCAGGGGGTGTCTCCCCTTAAACGATGAAGATAAAATAAAACAAATATTCCAGTTGTATTTGTTCTGTCGTGCACGGGCTCACCAAAACAGCTTTCATTTCTTTGTTCTTGTTCCCAAAAATAGAGCACTGCTTTCTTAAAGACCTCTATAAATTATGTTCGCCACAGAACACAAGATAAAAAAGAAAACGCGGCAATTTAGCCGCCACCAGCGTCCGGAATTACGCCTACGCAGGCTGCCACAGCCCACGGACGAGAAACTCCACAGCTCAGCGCAGTCGGGCAACACTGACGTACACCCTCAAAGCCAGGGACACGCGCTGGAAATCGCTGGAAAGGTCTATAGCAAGCTACTGACATAACAATCTCCGATAGGTAGGTTTCGATTTGATTCTTTTCTTGCACGAACTGCCAGTGAGTGGAATTCTCTGCCATCAGACTCTGTATATGTATGTCACTTCCAACAGGATATGTAATTATCTACAAGCTGCACTATTTTTAAGACAACAACACTAACAGAAGACGCTGTTGTTTGTACACCGACAACCACAGTTCATGAAGTCTGGTGAAGAGAGCCAAGAAGCAAAATTCAAACACTCGGGAACAAGTGCACTAGGCAACAAAATATGGCAGTCACAAATGCTGTGATGGTTGAAATGGATAAAGTGTCATTAAACAATGTATAATTACAAAGTAGCCAGGGCTGAGAAGTAAGAGCGCATTGGAGATAGCTCAGAATTCCTCGACGCCCAAGTATATTGACATGCATTACACAGCAGCAGTAAAAGCAGGCCACCTTATACCCAAACCTCCTGGAAGGCAGGAATTGGGCTATTGTTACCACCGGTAGCACGAACTGCCACTGCTGCGGTGTGCACGCCCACTTGGTAGTCATTTTCTTGGGAGTGAAACTGCTACAGTGAGATCCCAGCATGGCACATAATGAAAAACTAGAACCCTTCTAAAAAGCTACTTTGCCGGTGGCACATTTACCTCAACTAAAGTCTGTAATGACTGGAAAAAAAAAATATACTGTAAATGAATTAATTTTCTCGAGGACCTAATTTTTGTGAATTTCGCGAATTGCCTGCAATTCGCAAAAAATAGGTCTTGCAAACAATTGTGGTAAAGCGTAAACACATTGGAAGCTATACTGAGATCTCACCGGGTCACGAAAATTAGAACCCGCAAATTATTCAAAAACTTCAGCTTTGACCTAAATCGCGAAATATTGAGCCCAAGAAAAATAAGTCGTTCACAGTATATAACTGTGGAACTTGAACTTCCCAACTTTTAGAAGGAACAGCGAAAAAGAAGTCTAATTAAACATTTATTATTCACAGATTTTGTTTGAGAAAAACGAGGTAAGCGTAATAAACAAAAAACCAAACCAAACTGGAGCTGTGTTTGCAAATGTATTACGAAAGCCAATCATAAGCATACCTTATGCAACAATACAGTGGACTTTGTAACTCAAGCGGAATCATGGCCGAATTTGTATACCTTGAGACTTGGCTGCTCTGACCCATCTCATTCAGTTAAAAAATATCAGAACGTTTGCCATTAGAAAGGCACAGAAACAAACTATTGTCCTGCTCAATACAGAAACGAGCAAAATGCACTGCCCAATGTACAGTGACACCTATGGTCTGAGAATTTTGATACAGGGGGACAGGCAACACTGAACAGCTGTCAGAAACCAAAAAAATTGAGCAACAAACTTTTGCGACCGTTAAAACACTAGAGGGTGATCTCAAAGCAGGCGTCGCATAAATACATCATTACAAAAATGCCACCGCAGAGAAGAAAGTAGAAAACACTTTAGGTATAGATGTGTAAAGTCAGTTACAAGTTGGTATGAATGTGTTGAAGTTGCACGGTACTGAAAGGCATGACGTGGTAATAACAACGTGCATATTGGTAGAATATTGATTTATTGAGAAACCTGCTGGGCAGCATGGGAATTCAACTAGCAACGCTCCATTTGTGATGCAATGCACGTAAACAGTCATCAATCAATCGCCTGCTGTGATAACTGTTCAGATCAGATAGCACATAATAAGGGTCGTCAAAATCGGAATGTTTAAATTACTCTGCACATATTTCAGTACCAAAGCCTTCAACAACTGGAAAAAAAAAACAAGTGTGGAAACTAAAACTGCCAACCTTTTCTTAAAAAAAAAGAAGGAATTCTGGTCACATTTACTTCATGCAAGTTTACATCCTCTACATGGAGAGTAGTAAATAACAATACAATCGTAAAGACATTTTTAAAAACATATCGGACCACATTAAAAAAAAAGACCAGCATGTACTGAGATTTAGAACGTTGACACATACCTGCTCTGATCGGTTGAAAAATGTTTACCATTACATTGAGAAGCCTCTTCATCACTGCATTCAAACAATGGTTGCTTATTCCCAAATACCATTGCATGATGATAAAATGAGGCATGAACAAAAGGCTCATGAGCAATGCCAAAATAGTCCGGTTCTCTGTGCACATTCCATGCTATAAATCAAACTCGAATCCTGGCCAAATGTTCTACGATATTGCTGGTGTTTGGAAGGCTCAATCCCTGCCAGCATCTTCATGCAAATGCCCTTAAAGGAGGACCAGCAGAAATATTCTTCCGCCTGGCGGAAAGTCCTCCTCGCCCTCTTTCTTCTTGTATTGTAGCACGGCGAGGCGAGGGGAAAGGTCTCCTTTTGCGCCGGCTTCTTCTGAGAGGATAAGCCGAGAAAATCCCCATTCTGAGCGAGCGACCTCGTGACTTAGAGGTAGCTTCAGCTCCTATCGCGTAATCTGCCCCATTTTTTGGCGCTCACCAAGCCTAGTCCCTCGGGTGTAGGTTTTACGGAGCTGCAAGGCTGCGCCCGCGCAGTCACCGAATTTCCGCTGTCGAAGGTCTTTAGTTTAGCCCTTGGCAAAGTAAACGCATACTTGAGAGCTGCGATGCATCCCCGCACCCATTGAAGGAACGTTTCATAGATATTTTCGGTTGATCAAGGAGCTCAAAACACATGCGCGAGAAGTGGTGACTTGAATATGTAAGGATGACTCACATCTTCACAAAACGTTCCATCTTGAAGAAAACGGCTTATCACGCTCAAACCTGCCTCAAATTGGGATCGATGGAGAAGAGAACGATGTACCAGGCGCGGGCATCTTCTAGAAGGTCTCTGTTTTCTAGCAGCGAGCACTAACATTGTGTGCGTAACTCACACTATATGATGGCCAACGAATGTATGTGACATTTATATTTACGCATCCCAGCAACCACATGAGGTGAGAAGGCGGCTATGGTGTGTGTCGATACTAAAAAGTTCTAGTGGATCGTCTTTAGCTCTTGGATAACCGCACCCTACAACAATTTATAAGCTATAACCTTTCTGTGAGCATTCTTGATCGAGTGCGGCTATCGAAGCGTCTGATGTTATAGTTCAACGTTGCTTAAATCGGCGCTATAGCACGTGCTGCCACTTTAAAGTATTTCTGAGGCATTAAAAATAAAAAATAAAAAATGAACTGTAGCCTTTTTTTAACATAATACGCGTTTGTAATTTGTCTGTGCAAACACATTTTAGTTAGCACGGACAAACTATTGCCGGTCTTTCTGATTTTGTTTTTTTAGAAATAAATGATATTTAGAAAACTGTCAATGCAACTATCCAACCTAAGTGGCAGAGCTCAGTGCTAGACAATACATGTTGCTGGGCAGAAATAGTAAAAAGCGCCGATGTCGCGTTCGGGCTAAAAGTGCCACGTAATGCACGCGTACCGCTACAAGTGCGTCCGGACATTTCACCGAACGCCGTTTCATCGAATGCCGTTTCATCGAATGCCGTTTCATCGAACGCCGTTTCATCGAACGCCGTTTCATCGAACGCCGTTTCATCGAACGCCGTTTCATCGAACGCCTTTTCATCGAACAATGTTACAGTCTGTAATACTTTGGAATTTACTTTAATTTTTAAACACAACTTCATCTCATTCTCTCTTTTTTTTTCTTTTGTTTCTGCTTTTATATCACTGGGTGCTGTGGCGAGATAAGTTCCATCGTGAACATATCCTGCTTCGAGAAGAAAGCCTCCATGAAACAATGACCCCTCTCCATGTCACATGAAACAATTAAAAATGAGGCAAAAACAGAAAGCACAGACGCTAAAGGTGTTTTAAGTGTCTGTGCTTTATTTGCAGCGTCGTGGTTTCAGCCATGTCTGTACATGAGTAAGGCTTTTCAGTAAGTCGCATACCCAATTGTTTTTATTTCTTTTTATGCCAATTGCTTTTATTTTTAGTAATTTGACACCACCTTCAAAACAATATCTCAAGTGACTACCTTAGTCTTAACAAATGCAAGGTGAAACATCTATAAAGCACTGTTATTCCCCAAAACTCGGTACAGAGCCATAACTGAGAAATTCGATGAAACGGCCCTTGGCGATTCGATAAAACGGCGTTCGATGAAACGGCGTTCGATGAAGTGTCCGTTCATTCGGTGAAACGGGTTTCGATGAAATGGCGAAAAAGTGAGGTTCAGGCTTGGTCGGAGATTGCTACGGTTACACACGTACGCTTTTTCAGTTCTATCTCGCATAAATAAGCTTCTTGCTCAAATAAACAGGAGCATCTGACTTTTCGCTCATCTTGGCCTTTTGCGCGACTGGTAACAAGTTCTAAAACAGACAAAGCAAAAGTGATTTAATTAGCTCAGGATTATAGGTTGAGCGAAATATTTACAAAGTTCAAGGTTCCCTGAGTCGTCTTTTGTATTCAATTCCCCCTCCCCTCACCACCACTTCCTTCCTCTAAATAAACAACGTACATTATTTTAAAAACCACCAGTAATAGAGCGTACTCACAAAACGTCTATTTGGCGTAAGAAAGCGTAAGAAAGGCCTTGTTTAAATGTTCGAGTAATAAACTTGTTTTCTTACTGTGCGTGACACAGCTAGCACGAAACACAATATTGACATTTTTACGCAAGGGCCATGCAGAATTTAGTGTATAAGAACAAATTGATGCCTCGTAAGTTGGTGCCCAACGGAAGCACTCTTTACCGAATTGCTTGTTTAAAAATAACAACTTTTCAAACATAAAAATAAAGCAAAATAAGACCACTTTTTTGGGGGCCACTAAATTTACTGATTTACTATGTTAGCGTTGATTGTGCAGCGGTATGCATACATTAAACGACACTGTTAGCGCAAACACGACATCGCGCTTTTTGCTATTTTCCTTAGCAATGTATAGACTCGCACTAAAAACTACCGCTTAGGTTGGATACTCGCATTAACAGTTTCCTAAACATCGTTCTCTTCTAACAAAAAAAAAAAGTGGGAAACACCAGTGATAGTTTGTGCTAACTGCGTAGCGTAGGGTACCTAAAAGTTTTTTTACAATGTTAAATACAATTCTGTGTCACGTTAAAAAAAATTGTCTGCTTTTGCCTTAGTTTCTTTGAGACACCGCAAATACTTCGAAGTGGCGGTCCGTGCTACCGATACAAGCAACGTTGAACCATAACACGACACGCTAGACTCGTCAAAAAGGGTTTTAATATTGTCTTTTCGCTCCATAGCCGCACTCAATGAAGAATGTAAACAGCGAGTCTAGCTTACATTTCGTTGTGGGGTACGGACCGAATACGGTTATCTAAGTGGCTAAAAGCGACCCACTAAAACTTTCTAAAATTGACATCCACCCTTGATGCCCTCTCACCTCAGGTGCTTGTTGGGAATGTGTAAATATGAATTTCATACATTTTGCTGGCCATCATGTTCTGCGAGTTAGGCACACAACAGGGCATTTTAGTAAATCGTTTTCAAAGGCCCGCTGCCACTTCAGGCGCACGCTTCAGAGAATGCATCGAAGTGGCAGCGCGAGTTCCCGCTAAATATAGCGTGGCCTGAAAACATAGTCTGCTAAAGTTCTTCAATAATTTGTGCTCGCTCCTAGAAAACAGAAACCTTCTAGAAGATGCCCGCGCCTGGTACATCGTTTTCTTTTCCATCGATTCCAATTTGAGGCAGGTTTGAGCGTGATAAGCCGTTTTTTCTTGAAGATGGAATGTTTTGTGAAGATGTGAGTCACCCTTACATATTCAAGTCACCACTTCTCGCGCATGTGTTTTGAGCTCCTTGATCAACCGAAAATATCTATGAAACGTTCCTTCAATGGGTGCGGGGATGCATCGCAGCTCTCAAGTATGCGTTTACTTTGCCACGGGCTAAACTAAAGACCTTCGAAAGCGGCAATTCGGTGACTGCGCGGGCGCAGCCTTGCAGCTCCGTAAAACCGACACCCGAGGAGCTAGGCTTGGTGAGCGCCAAAAAATGGGGCAGATTACGCGATAGGAGCTGAAGCTACCTCTAACTCACGAGGTCGCTGCTGCCGCACCCATCGCCCGTCGCTCAGAATGGGGATTTTCTCGGCTTATCCTCTCAGAAGAAGCCGGCGCAAAAAGGGGACCTTTCCCCTCTCCTCGCCGCGCTACAATACAAGAAAGAAAGAGGGCGAGGAGGGCTTTCCGCCAGGCGGAAGAATATTTCTGCTGGTCCTCCTTTAAAGGGGCAGAGCGACTTTTGAAATGTTGAAAGAAGTTGCAGCTTGTACTCTTGATATTATTTATCTTCACATGAGTGAGACAAAACGTGCTACCTTTTTCTGAAATGGTGAAGTTCCACCGCCTAATCCCAAAGAACGCATTATTGGTCAATCTGCAGCCATGTTTGGTGGTTATAGAAATTAAGGTGTCCCATCACTGAAAGTACACAGAAGTAGCAAAACCATTTCCCCTTCGCACCGACAGCCGCCATGTCAGCCTCGTGGCGAACCGCCTTTTGTCTCAATTGCTCGCAGCGACCTTCAGCGATGCCAATCCTTGAGCATCGACAATTCGCCTTTTGTATTGCGCTGTGGCGCCATCTCATGGGCGCAACGAGAAACATGGTTGGCCTCCAAGTGCAGACGGCGCACGCGCAGTCGGATCTTGCAAAAGGCGAATTGCGGAGGGAGTGCTGGAGGTCGTAAAGACAGAACCCAGTGGGAAACCAGGAAATGCTCCCAGTGACGTCACCCGAAAAGCAGTGTGAGTTGAGAGGTACTTTAACCCTCAATATGTTTCATAAAAAATTAAAATAAAGGGGGCATCTCAGTAGCCGAGTTAGCCGACGCACACCAACTTGGAGCACGTTGAGTGAAAGTTTGTACCGCAGAACCCAGAGATCCTGGGCTCAATCCCCACCCCTGCCCGTTTCGATCTGGATGAGCATGGTACCGGCATGGGGTCGTCTATCACTACTGCGTGGTGCATGTTAAAGAGCACAGGGGCGGTTTACTCATCTCGCGGCCTCAGCCGCAATTGCGGCCAAGAGGGATTTTTACGTCACGTGACGAGCTCATGGGGACATGGAAGTACCTAGCGTCCCTGCCCAATGGCAAAGAGATCCATGTCGCTTTGGGTACAAAAGTTCAATTTCGCTCCAAGAAATTGAGCGCAGAGGCTTTCAACTGGAGTCCAATTAACGACCCCTTTATACTTTAGACGCAGCAGGTAAAGTAACGGCCAGGGAAGGTAAATAGGAGCCAAAATGCAAGAGAAATCACGCGAGATAAAAACGGTGGCAGTAAATTTATATACTTGCGCCAGCGACCAGTCTGGAGCCGTCTGCTTTAGTTGAGAAGTAAGAGAGCCGGGAATTGTTGTAGCATGAAAGTTTCATACTCATGTCGCGGTACAATGTGTTTTTTTTTCTAAATCTACATTTTGCGCGTGTCTTACTTTTTAACTTTGATCCTTTTTACAAATCAACCACTTGCACAACTGCGCCTTACACTATTTTTATTCTTAGACCCACTTGTTGAATTGACACACCGAAAGAAAAAAGAAAGATCAAGCCAAGTTAATGCGCTAATGCAATCGTTTCATAATGTTCATTAAAAGGGAACCAAGATGACAGCAATGATACGACTGGCATGCAAACGGGGATGAAACAAGCATCCTTCCCTCAGCAACTACAATTTTATGTTTTTAAATATACAGTGTGCTTGCTTTGACACTTTTCAATAACAGGAGGTATGATGGGAGAAATGAAAGAGGTGAAATGCAAGAAACAAAACCTCAGATATAGCAAATATGATACGTAAAAAGAATCGCAGTTAAAAAGTAAGATACGGGCGCAAAACGTAAATTGACAAAATAAAAAAATGTGCCGTGCTTTCAGCCTGGAATTATTGCGCCGCGACCACAAGTCCAGGCTCTCTTACCTCTTGACTACAGCAGAAGGCTTGAGTAGGGTCAATGGCGCAGATATATAAATATACTGCCACCATTTTTATCATGTCAAGTTTCTCTTGTATTCTGGCTCATGTTTACCTTTACCTGTCGATTCTAAAGCATAAAGTAGCGGTTATATGAACTCCAGTTGAAAGCCTTTGTTGCCAGTTTCTGCGATCTCCATGTCCCATATGACGATCTCCATGTCCCCATGGAGACGTCATGCGACATAAAAATCCCCCTCGGCCGCAACCGCGGCTGCCAGATGAGCAAACCACCCCAGGCTAGCGTTGGTACCACACTGGCTAAAATGCCCATCTACAGCTGAGAGACAAGTCGCCCGTCGAGGCAGACTAACTTCAGGCTGTACAAACATACACACGACACAAAATAAAAAACAGTTTGCGCAAGAAAAAACAGTTTTCATTCTTTGTAGTATTGGGGAAACAGGTGAATTACAGCAAAATACTTAGAAAAATCCCTGCATGCAACACTTCGCACATTGCATTATAGAGCCTCTCTGGCCATGGAGGGGAGTGGCATGATTTCGATCTTGGCTGCCCCACTGACGAGGTAGTGCACCACAGCATCGCATGAAAATACGGTCGAAGCTCAATTGCATTGTGTGCATGCGATTATGGTTTCCAAATGAAAGTCAAAAGACCTGGGGTACAGCTTGCAATTGAACGGATTTTCACCAGCGTATGTTTGATTCTGATAAATCAGACTGTCACTGTGAGCACCTTATATGCGCAAGCTGCAAACACAGCTTATGCTTATAAAGTTTTTCACCACCGTTTTTGACCAATTATGGTTTCTCAGATGATGAAAAATCTTAGAGGCTTGGGGGCACAGCTTCAAAACTTCCAGGTAAAGGATTGGGAACACAGCTTGCACTTAAGATTTTCACCTGTGCTTTAGATCACACAATTTCAGACTGAAACTTTGAAAAGTCTTGGGAACAGCGCTTGCACTTAAGGACTTTTCACCCACTTGCATTCAATTACGACAGGTCAGACTGGACTTTTGGAACAAGCTTGTGAGCATTCCACATACTTTTTCAGGTGGAAATTATAAGAAAAAGCTTAGAAATGCAGCTAGTGCTTATAAGGTTTCTTTACCAGCGTGTGTTCGATTATGGCTCTTCAGATGAGAATTCTGAGAAAAGGCTTTGAAGCACATCTTGCACTTATAAGGTTTTTCACCACTGTGTGTTCGCCTATGACGGCTCATACTAGTCGGGCTCGAAAAAGCTTTTGGGCACAGCTTGCACAAATAAGGCTTTTCTCCTGTGTGTGTACGATTATGGCACATCAGCCAGCCCTTCCGTGCAAAGACTTGGGGACATAGCTTGCACTTAAATGGCTTTTCACCAGTGTGTATTTGAATGTGGTAGGCCAGACTTCCACTGCGAGCAAAGGCTTGGGAACACACCTTGCACTTATAAGGTTTTTCACCACTGTGCATTCGATTATGAAGTTTCAGATGGGAATTTAGAGCAAAGGCTTGAGGGCAGAGCTTGCATTTATAAGGTTTTTCACGATTGTGTGTTCGATTATGGTCTTTCAAATGAGAACTACGAGCAAAGGCCTTGTGGCACAGCTTGCATTTATAAGGTTTTTCACCAGTGTGCGTTCGATTGTGGTCTATTAAATGAAACTTCCGAGCAAAGGCCCGAGGGCAAAGCTTGCACCTGAATGGCTTTTCATCACTGTGTGATCGTTTGTGGTGGGCTAGACCAGCACTGCGAGCAAAGGCCTGGGAACACAGTTTACACTTATAAGGTTTTTCACCACTGTGGGTTCGGTTATGGAGTTTCAGATAGGAATTCAGAGCAAATGCCTGGGGGCACAGCCTGCATTTATAAGGTTTTTCAGCACTGTGAGTTCGATTGTGGTCTTTCAAATGGGAACTCCGAGCAAAGGCCTGGGGGCACAGCTTGCATTTATAAGGTTTTTCACCATTGTGTGTTAGAATGTGGTTTTTTAAAGTGGAACTCCAAGCAAAGGCCTGGGGGCAAAGCTTGCACTTGAATGGGTTTTCAGCTGTGTGTGTTTGATTATTTTCAGTTAGACTGGCATCGTCATCAAAGGCTTGGGGGCACAGGTTACATTTAAAGAACATATCACCCCTGTGCATTTCAGTGTTGTGCCCTTCAGACCTGGAGCTGGAAGACAGGAGATTGTGGCACTTGACTTGTTCATCACTGTGGGCAACCAGGTGGCTCACAATTCCACGCTGATCTCGGGTGAAGTAAATGCAGGAACAGCATCTGAACCAGATGTCCTCAGTAGCTTTCAGGTGGCAGCTGGTCTCCCCCAACTGTGCTGCTACATCATCTAAAAGAAAATGCCATGTATTAGGAGACAAGGAAAGCCTTACCAAGATAGACAATTGGTATAGAAATAAGCACCTATCAACGCAGTTAAGTTTTAAGTACCTGGTTTAATACCTTACTGCTCTTCATTTCAATTTATGAAAGCATTCAAATAAAATTCACTCCATTGTTTTATAAGCGTGAACAGCACTGGTACTGTTGAGTGCATATTTTTTCCACTACATGTGGTAGGAGTTTGCTTTCTTTGTGAGTGGTGCAGTCTCCTTGTGTGCATTCGGCTGTGTAGCCAAATGCATCATTTCAAATTTTAGTCACTAGTTTATGGGGCGAGTGATGATGTCGCAAAGACGTCCGAAAAAACAGTTCAGAAAACTTAAAACCACTATTCACATTCCGATAGTCTTTGTCAATGAGATGTGAAGAGGCTGTCGTTCCTATTCCTACAAGCATTCCTGATCTGGCAACAACATTTTTTTTTACTTTTTGGTAACACTCTGAAAGTGAGCCTAACCACAAAGTAGCATCACTTTCTATTTGAAGTGGACTGTTTCTCGGGGCATTAAGGAAGCTGGATGTCTTGTGTTGAAAGGGAACTGCCATATGACTGGGACAATACATATCACACTCAGTGCCAAGATTATTAAATGACACTCTGTTAGCAACTTTTCATTTTTAAATTTCCTGCACTTGGCCTTGTAGGTGTAATACCTGCATGATTAACTTCCAACACTTTGAAAATTTAGTATCTGCATTTAAATATTGCATGTTCGTCGAAGATAACTAAAAGCGGCATTCATGGCTGCATTACATTTCGCTAAACTGTAATTAATGACCAAGTAAAATAAGTTGGTTATCTGGAAGAAGCAACACTGAAGAGCATGGAGGTTTTAAGTTCAAACTTGAGGAAGCTTCAAGGGATACCAAACCAAAATCTAAAAGGTGCAAAACATTTATAAATAAGCTGTATAGAATCAATACCTGTAAATGATAATCGCTTGCTTGCATTTCGAAAGGATGCATATATTTATTGTTCTAAATGACAAATTTCGGCATGCACTTCAATATCAAGTATCGAGGAGCACAATGCATCTTGGGATATTCGTCGGGCCCAGACCACCATAGGCTTCGGCAGGGTCAAGCATACAGCAGTTATGAACTTTGCCACTTGGAGGCGTCAATGCGTTACAATCTATACTCGATGTCACCTCAAGAACCGAAGTAAAACAAGTCCGGCTAGTGGCGGAGTGTTTTCAATTTTCACCAATGAAACAGCGCCGAGACACGTAGACTGCACCACTCTGTTGAACGGTGGTGGGTTGTACATTTTAGTACCAAAACGAAATCAGGGGACTGCCACTAATCAGTGATGAAAGCGGCATTTGATGTTTTGTAGCAGGTTTTGTAGCAAGCAAAATACTAATTTGGAGCAGCCACTGATGCTTTTGGAGCAGATGCTAACATCTGTTTGCACATCACTCGAAAATGAAAGAGTGGTTGCATCGCCAAATAAGTTCAGACGTGATAATGATTGACAATTTCTTTGATACTTGACAATATTACTTATTACCTTTTCCAATAAATATAGATAGGATGCAAAAGGAACATGGAGCCTTATTTTTAGAAATAAGGTTCAGATCAGAGAGGGTTCTATTTACAATGGATACTTAAAAAAGTGGTTGAAAAATGAATCGTAGCGCAATACTTCAGTTGGGATAAACTCTCTCTGCCGTTCTGCTTTTATACCTGGTAGTGTATTTAGCCTGTAAATATATATATATATATTTTTTTTAAATTACTGCAAAAAACAAGCATATTTGCGAAATTATGTCCATCAATGAAAATGTGACCCTCCCCCCCAAATACACACGCACACAAACATTCAAGTTTTAAGAACCTACCCAACACAAAACTTGAATATTATAAACAGCAAAAACAATCACCCACAAATATGATGAAAACTTACACTTGTGCTTTAAAAGTGACAGTGGTCTAAGCAGCGTTAGAACCAGAGTGAAGTCAAAATTTGCTCCTCTTTGTATCAACAGCTGCTGGGAAACAAGCTTGACTACCGCATTTATTCAAGCATAGACCCCTATTTTATTTGCTTTTCTCTCCTCGTATCAGATTTGTAAAATTAGAGATCAAGCTAAAATCAGGACCAAATACAGTAGATCTGTGACAGTTCTGAGTATAATTTCTGAGCCTATTGCATTAAACCAGAGGCTCACACATGTCAACCTCTGTTCCTAGAATTTCAGTGTAAGGTGGTGACGTTCGACGCACTCGTGCTAATGAGAGGCGGCACGGAGGCGTGTGGCAGACATGATAACCGATGATCTGATCAGGCGTACAAGAACCTGGTTCTCTCTTATCAAAGTAGCCGCCATCCTACTATTTTCCAATGCTTTCTCCCGGCATTTAGCTCCCGACATCAATGACATTGTCTGGAAATTTAGATGATGCCAGCGATCAAGCAGTCAGCGCATCATCCAGTCAGCATGGTTGGTGAGCAATTTCTATACCTTGTTTCACCTTAATTCTAAGTGCAGCTGTTGCTGCTAGCTAGTGGGGCCAAATAAACAGCGTCAAAGTGCGACATCATGGCATTCGTCCGTTTTTTCGTGCATACTCTTTCAACTAAATGAATCAGGTACAGCGAATGCCCTGTAACTTGCGTTTTCCGTATGCGTGTTCACGATTGTTTGTGTTAGAGCCTTTGACTGCTGAGCTAAGTAAGATGAAACAAACTATATAGAAAGTGAGTTGAGATGCAGTGAAATATATAATTGTACCCTTTTCCTTTCCTCCTACTTCTCTCAAATTTAGAGTCAACCAATAATAAAATATTTTATTTTTTGCTTTGCCTATCTCGGCGCAGGTTTTGTGCAATTCTTAGCGAAAAAGGCATTTTGGCGCAAGATGAGGCAAACTTTTGTTCATGATGCAATATGGTGCAAATGGCGCAGCGCTTCCATCACTGCACTAATGTACTCTCCATTGGAAAAGCTGAAACATTACACTGCTAAATCAAATAAATATACTTTTTTCTGTTTAACAAACGTTTGTGAATTGAAACAGAACCTAGTCAAGAAAAACATCCTTGAGTGGAGACGATTCTTGAAAATATTTCACATGTAGACATTTCTGTGTGTTTAACGGCTCATATATTCCGAATGTTTTGCTTACGATTGCTTGGATCTGTGCTGACCCGTCGACGTCAGCATGCATAAAGTTTCGCAAAGAGCCTGCAGCTTGTGAAACCTGGTAATTAAAACCGGACTGATTTTGTTTTATTGGTGTCATTTACAGCGATTTTCTCTCACTCCCAAGAAAATGATAGCAGACAGCAGTGAATCCAGACATGTATGTAATGCATTACTAATACCGAATCACTTCCACCTATCGTAATATCCCGAGTCACCGCCCACCCCCCTGCCGTCTGAAATTCATAAAACAGGCGGCGTGGGCAGTGTCTCGGTGGGTGAGCACAAATAGCTGGAAAAAAAAAAACGCCCCTTTTTGGTGAGTATCTAGCACGGCTGCACAAGCGATACATTAAACTCAATACTCGAATTATTTTCATTGTTTTATGCAAAAAATACTCATGAAAGAATGTTTTCCTATCGTGAAGTCCGTACCTCGCATACTTGCTATGAACACCGCCGATCGGCATACAGTGCAAATGTTTGTTCCTTGAAAGCATGTTTCTGACACCCCAATGTTCTCCCCGTTAATAATAATAAAAAAAAAAAGGTGCACAAGGAATAGAAAAACCATCCAGGTGCAACGAGCGAACGAAAGAAGCGGCAAAGAGCGATGCTGGGGTAGTGGAGAAGCCGGCGAGGCGATCCGTGTTGGCAGATACTTTGGCGTCAGGCCAAGTCGGGCGCCTTGTCAGTCGCAAGCTCTTGCGCAACTTTCTTGTTTGGTGCATACATGTGTGCGTCCGTCCACGGCGTGCTATCAACGCAGATTAAGGCCAGTTTTTATCTGTACCACTGCATCGAACTACACAGACGAAATTTGCCTTTTTTAAAAAGGCGCATGCACCTTCCAATTAGCAAGAACTAGCTCGCTCGGACACATTCCGTGCAGCGTCTGCTTCCTGAGTCCTGACAAAGCCCGTCTGTTTGCCACAAGGGGCAGCCTGGTCGGTGCTAGAGATATGTCCGCTCCTTTTCTTAAAGAATGGCATGTTGCCATAAACGAGCAGAATGTTTGCAAACACTCAATACACCCAACAAAGCAAACAATTTGTTCTGCAAACAAATAGTTTCATTCGACCGGCCCAATATTGTAAATTTTGTATCCGCCTGCTCATACCTCCAACCCAGGGGCGGACGGAGGTATTTTTTTGAGGGGGGGGGGGTCAGGTGTTGGTCAGCGTATCATATGTTTAAGACCCCCCCCCCCCCCCCCCCCTTCCCGTTTCCACACCCTAAATTTTTACACATGCAGAATTCAAGAGGAGGGTCAGGACATTCAGACCCCCCCCCCCCCTTTAAATCTGCCCCCTGCTTCAACCTACAAGTCCTGGTTCTCATTACCCATGTACCAAGAGCAATAAACTTGCCATTTAATTGCTTACTATGTCCTCCCTTTTATTCTAATTTTTCCTTCTATAGTCCTTCACTGTCTTTCTATCCTGCCCATTCTTTCCCAGTGAAACTCTAGAACCTGGAAGATAGCAATCATGCAACTTTCCTTATCTTGTCCCCACCCTTTTTGTCTATGCACATTACAAACAGCCAAGCATCAAAAGCTCATCTGGCCACTGTAGCTGAAAAACGCTTTATTGGGACATCAACCTGGCAAATGTGGGCTTGCTGTGGCACGACCTGACGAGCAGACGACCATGACACACCAGTGGAGAGATGGCGGCACCTGGAGGCCATTCCCGCAAACGTGCCTAGGAACCAAACATTTAACTTGGCCAACTTTCATTCTTTACTGCTATGAACCTCTCCTAGAATTCCTTCTTTGCTGCTTGCCTCCCTCTCCTTGAAGCCCAACCCACCTCTCCTTCATATTCTTCATAATTATCATTACAGTAATAATAATAATGATAAAAAGAATAATATTTATTTCATGCTCTGGGCTCTAACTGAGGATGTGTCCCCAGTGGAGGATCTCGGAATCGGCATGGAATCCTAAGGTAAGATTCTATTGACAGCTGTAGAAGCACTGCTCTAGACTATGGCTATTTGTAGTGTAGACACCACCACTGTTCTGTGATTATAGAAGTCTGACACGAAAAACTTACCGAGACTTGAGGACTGTATCGGTTCCATTCTAGTTGCTGCCTGCCGTCGGGTTTGTACTGAGGCTCAAAAGATCCCGAAGGACGGACGGGACCACTCGTGATGCCTGCGATTAAATGGAAAGAGCGATGACAGAAATTAAGAACAAAGCGAGCACTGCCTCAAGTGCATCAAGCTAACCAAACAGCTAAGAATAAGACACGCAAAACTTACGCAGAATTTTTAAATTCCTAGATTATATTAACAAATGAATGAGGAAATACAATGCCTATGCGCTTCGTAATGGGTGGTAGCCTGTGCATTTGAAGGTATGTTAAAAACCACCCATATGTTTTCTCTGTCGCACTGCTAGTACGATAAACATCCAATCAGCTAAGAAAAAGTGGAGCATCGTAGAAAAACAAGTCGTTACATCAAACTGAAAACTTCTGAGACCCCCCCCCCCCCCTGTTCAGAAATACAAAACAACAATCTTTTCTCAAAGTGCCAAATGTGACGACACTCATCAATACAACATAAAACACCGCAAACAAAATGAATCTCCCCATTCAAGATGAGCTAGCAGAAAGCATTATCCATCTGCCCTTGAAAGGTCGTAAGCAACACTGCTTCTACATTAGCCTCGTTTACATGAAAGCGACTTCAGCGCATCGACTCCACTCGTTCTTCGAACAAAGCCGACGCGGCATTGTTACATGAATGCGTACCAAGTCCTACACGAAGGTGGCGCCACGCCGTGTCAAAGCTCAAAGTTATGCAGTTCTGGCACCAGCCGCACTACGTTTTCCGGTGTATCGCACGTATGGAGGCCTTTTGAAGCGTTCAGTGAACGTAAAGATCGTGCCCGCTGTCTTGTTATTTACGTCCTTTCTTTTTTTAGTTAGTGACATCTCCACAAAAATCGGGACGTGATCGCTGCCCCATGCGTCTGGACCGCATTTCCACTTTTGGTGTTTCACAAATTTGTTATTTGTCCACGTCAGATCCGGAGACGTATATTGACTTTTAAACCCCAGTCCGGTTCGTGTCTTTACGCCTTCCTTGTTCATTAACGTCATGCCGTGCTGCGTCATCTCGTCATAAAGTTCTTTGCCTGTCTTGGAACTCTTCCTGTAGCCCCACGCTACGTGCTGAAGGTTAAAGTCCCCACAGTATAGCTTTTGATCTTTTGAATATGTCTGGTGCAGATGGGCAATCCAGCCGTTCCAGAAATCCGAAGGTTTCGTTTTCCTGTTCGGTCTATAATAGGCCGACACCATTATGATAGCCTTCTTTTCGATATCTGTTCATATTGTGACGACTTCTTGCTCGTCATTGCACCACCGAGAGAGATCGATTTGGTGATGTGGACAGGCATGGCTTATGAAGATCGTTGATTTTCCTGGTGCGCCTCCCTTCTTGTCCGTGATAGTGGGCGTTGAGTACACTGCGTATCCTCTGATACATGTCAGGGTCGTGCTAGTTTCCTGCATCAGCAAAACGTCCGGACGATCTTGTGATCTTGCATGAAACCGCGCGTTGAGCTCCGCCGCCCGAAGTCGGAGCCCTCAGCAATTCCACTGCATGACCTTGATCATCTACGGGGATGTGGTAGCCTTAAGTTGGAAGAGTGCCCCTCCGAAGAACTTTTGAATGAAGTTTTGTGTCTGTTGCTGCTGTTGCTGCATTTGCTGAAGCATCTGTTGCTGCTGCGGCAGTTGCACTCTCCATTGTCCTTGTTGAACGACAAATGCTTGTAGAATTCCTTTCAGAGCTTGCAATTCTGCGCGAATTGATTGGTTTTCTGCTTCAGCCAGGCTCCTACACAAGACGTTGGCGTAGAAGCTTGTCAATGAAGTTGGGCTTGGGTTTTTGTCGGGAACCGTTGTCTGCGGCGTTGCAGTTGGTGCTGCAGGAGCTGTTGTCTGGTTACTCGACGGGTCTCGTACAGCGTCGATACGAGCTCCAATCTGCGATGATCGAGGTAGTGCTTTCATTGCCTGGATGGATGCTCTCATCTTCCTGTTATTCTCTATTCTCGTTGCGCAATTCTTGTCCGTACCGAGATGGCCTTCCTTTTTGCATTGTTGACAATAGGTCTTGGGATCCGGGCATTCGCTTTCGCTCGTGCCCGTGTCCATTCCCTCTCTCGGGTGTGTCCTTGCGCATCTGGCGCAGACAGGGTCTTGAACACAAATGTCTGGCTTGTGCCCCGTACGGTGGCAATTCGCGCAGACTATCGTTTCGGGCTTGAACGGATGCAGTGGGGCGTGGTACCTGTTGAATAGTATGGATCGAGGCAGTTTCTCTCCTTCAAAAGTGATCGCTACAGTCTTGGTGTTGCCCATCAGTCTTGCTGCCACCACCGGGACTTGTATTGAATCGACGAGGTCAATAAGAGATTCCGCCTCTCCTGTTATATCGGCGTCATAAATGACTCCTTTAATATGTCTCTTCCAGTAGGCTTGGTATCTGCTGACTTAAATTTTTTCTCCTGTTGCATTCTCGTAGGTGGAGTTCTCCATTATTTTCTGGAGGACCTCCTTCGAGTCTGTGCGTACGGATATGGTATTCGACTTGGGAAAGTATTTGAGAGTGATATCCTTACGTTTAATTTCCAGTGTCTTCTCTAGGTAGCCTAGTATTTCGATTTTCCACTCTCCCATGGGTGTCTTGGATTTTGGGCGAATCCTGACCTCATCGAGATGTTCGTTTGGTTTTTGTGTATCTGGCTGCGGTTCCCTTCTGGGTCGCTTGCGCTTGTTTGTAACTTTGATGGAGCCGTCGTCATCGTTGTCCGCGGCGTTTTCATCCTGCCCACCCTGCGTTGTGTCCTTGCCACTTGGTTGTGGCTGTTGTAATGGCTGCTGCTCTTCGGGTGGCGTTGCGTCATTCTCCTGCTGGCGTGGCGCTGATATAACTTCGCAAGACTCTCTCGCGTAGGCGTAGCGCTAGGCTTTGCATTCGAGGTGGGAGAGTCTTTGGCCGCTTCCGTTTCCTTGAGAGTTTTCAATCTTTTCCTCGAAGTTTTCTTTTTCGCAGTGATTTCCATAAGGAGGCCCAAGATTTTCGTGATGAGATTTTCTTAAGATTCCTCTGCTAGAAGCCTCGCAAGGATGCTTCGTAGTTGACGGTGTTTTTCTGAGACTGTTGTGGGCTGATCATTGTCCTTGCTTTCCGCGAGGTTTGTGGCCAGGTCCACGTTCGTCTTCCGTTTTCTTGCTCCCGCCTGCAGGGTTTCATCGCTACTATGTCCGCAGTCCCTTTCTGCATCTCATATGCTGCGTCAGCATCGCATACTATCTGGTTAGGCTTACCTTCCCCTTGGGGAGGAACCTTGTCCATCAAGCTGGGCGATGTCGTCGAGCGTCTGGAGGCGTAATGCTTGCTGAAATTGCTGACCAGGCCGTAAACCCTCTGGTTCTTGGCCCCCTTCCAGTCCGGCAGATAGAGATTTTGCAAACTAATCAGGAAAATAAGCAGAGCTCGAAAAAGGACGTCTATATACAGGCGCACTTCTTCTTTCTCCTGCTGGTTGCGAAAGAGTTGTGGTGACGTGAGACTGATGCCGAGCTCTGGGGGGCTATGTTGCGCTTTTTGCACTCCCAGGAGACTAGGGAGAGGGAAGTGACGTCAACGACACAGCAAACGCAGATTGGGTGTTGATTTCGTTTTCTTCTGTCAACATCCAATCTGCATTTAGTGTTTCGTTGACGTCACTTCCCTCTTCCAAGTCTCCTGGGAGTGCAAAAAGCGCAACATAGCACCCCTGATTCGCTTTGAAAGGATAGTGGATAGACCTCAATGCTAGATGCATGAGGTCCACTTACTAATTTTTTTTCAACCCCTGTGCAAGAAGCAGACGAACTTGCGCTCCGCATTGGCTTGCGAGGGGCGTTGCTGAAAACTTGACAGCTACAGGCCTATCGCATTTCGACGTAGTCTGCTACAAAGCACCGCAGAAACGCAGCCGATTTTGGTATCAATGTCGCTCCGATTTTTTTTAATTTGTATTCTTTTAGAAAGCTCCAGCCGATTCTCGGCTGCAATCGTTGGTTCAGGTTCGGAACATTCTTTAACGTAACACCGTATAAAAGCCGCGGTAATTCGCAGTGCCCGAAGTTGTCACCCCGAATTTCAAAACGCGAACCTGACCACGAAAATAACGCAATCCGAAAACAGGTCACTGCTCAAATCGGAGAGTTGCTCATTTTTGGCGGGCCGTTTAGTGCATAAAATGATGCATCCGCATTACTGGCCCAGCTCTCTCGCGAGGAGGAGAAAGTATACATTCTACGATGTACTCGTAAAAACTGAACGTATGGATCAATCTTCATAGATAAGAGACTTCCTCTGATATTTGTTGTTCACCTTTGCCTCCCAAGGCACGCCAAGAGCGCATGCGAAGCTCGCTGGATCCGCATTTCCGCTAATCTTTGCGTGCGCGTTCAAGATGTGCTAAGAAAAGTAAGTACCTGTTTGTTGAATGAGAAGTCCAGAAGCCTTTGAAAGAGGTACTGACTCCAACTACACCCACGGTAAGCAGCAGTTGCATCGAAAAGAAGTAGTCACAGCAGTCACAGCTGGTCACGGCAGTCCGGAAGTTATTTTGCAGATTCGGCCGATAGCTACCTCGTTGGCCGATAGTCCCGATATGCATTCGTAAATGAATAATGGAGAAACGAATGCAGCTCAGAGTCTACATATACGGCTCTGATGCAGCTGAAGCGATACGTCTGAAACGGGCGTAGTGTAGCGCCATCTATACACTTAGACATTCAATGGATCCGAGGATCTGCGTAAAGGTGTACACCACTGATCTCAATGGTGTACACTGCTGTAAAGGCCTATAAAGTGCTTTAATATGGAAAACAAATACTCTGTGGCCACTTTATCTTATTTTATATTCGCTGCATTTTCGAAAATTACTGATGCACACGTTAGGGCAATGCAAAAGGTGCTTTTTTTTTTTTTCTTTAAAATACTGTAGACAAGTAGTTTTTCTTAATGCACTTTATTCAACACTCGCAAATCATGATAAATACTTATCATTATCTTTAATCGACCTTTTCCCTAGTCGAAACCCCCCTTGTAGCACGGTGGCACGAAATTATTTCTGGGTACCAGTTGACCACTTAGTTTTGGTTTCAGTTTCAGATGTTTTCATGATTATCGAGCTGTGTGATGAAACAAGCTTCCTACAAGTGTACAAAGCTGTAGGCGTTGCCGAGAGATCCCGACAAGAACAAAACCAAAAACTTCTTGGCACTGTTTGGTGGTTTTCGATGTGCCGGATTTTTGGCAAAGGTAAGGTAGGCAAATGTAGAACGATGGGTTGCAGCGTCCTTGCTGGGGCCCTTGTCGTGCAAGCACGTTCGTATGCGCGTGAAGAAAAGTTATACAGGCTTAGAAGTTCACGTGCTTATCTGCCGGAGTATAGACAGCGGCTGTATGATCGAAACCGAAAACACGCCACTCCGCCCCGTGGCCAATTGGTTCCCAATGAACAACGCGAGCAGTGTGGCATGGAGGGATTTTTGAAAGTAGCCCATATCTTCACCTTCCCAAACTTCTTTTTTCTACGTTTTTGTTTTTACAAAATGTTTCTTTTTCGCTTTCAGCAAATCCAAATTGCAACCAACACCCCCTCAAATAAACCGCTGAGCTAGTCCTCTACACTTCAGGATAAATTACCCTGTAGAAGTGTTGCAGGATTCTCTTGAAAAAGTCCACAGTGGAAAACGAACCAGAAAAATCGGCGTTTGCACGTAGGAAGCTCAAACTTTCAGAGAATGTGCACCGAGGTGGCCACTTTCAGCTCCTGAAATTTCAAGGCACATTTCTCTTACGGAATCAAATGAGATCCAACAAGCTTGAACAAGGATTTGGCACGGACATGTTCCACAACTTACAATCATTGCCAAGATAGTCGTCCGCGAAAATGTCCGCCATTGACTTTGGCAAGTTTATTGGTGTTATTTTTTTACAAAAACAGGACTACGCTTTAAAATTTCATAAGGTAGAAGTGACCACCTCAATGCACATTTGGTGAAAGTTGGAGTTCCCTACGTGCAGTCGCTGATTTTTCTGGTTTGTTTTAGAGCACAAAATGGGTGGGAGCTTGACCTATTCAGCCTTGCTGGAGACATGCATAGTGCAAGCCGCAATGTTCACAGGCCGGAGTGGCTACAAGAACCCATATCCTTAGGCGACAGAACAGAAGCTCCAACCAAAAGCTGACGCAGTGTTTGGGTAAGTCAGCTGAGAACTGCGCAATTGTTCCATTTGTTCTCCAGAGACCATGCAGATAAATTCCAATCTTAGAGGACATCCCTTGGTTTAAAAGAGAAAAACTGGCTAACAGTGTCGTGCTCTGTACATGAATTGTAAAATAAATTAGTCGTTTTGATCAGGAGCACACCGACTTTGTTTAGGATAAACTATCATTAGGAAACTAATGTAATACCCAACATTTTTCTACTCTAGATCTGCAGCAGACTGCCTGGAGAGTGACACCGTGGAAACAAAATTTCCAAAAAATAATTGATTTTATGCTAACATCGCGGTGAAAAATCAAATAATTTTTTTCGCTTTTTATGTTGTCGACAAAATTTTAACATCATTCATAAAAGGCATCCACAAAGCCAAAAAAAAAAAAAAATTCCACTGTCCATAAAATTTGTAAGGAAAAACAATGAGTGAGTCATTCCTACCATATCGTCGTTTACCCTGAGACTGGGTTTTTTTTTGAAGAGCAGAAGTAGCAGAAAAAACAGACAGGTCTGTTTTTTCTGCTACTTCTGCTCTTCAAAAAAACCCCCAGTCTCAGGGTAAACGACGAAATGGTTGACTTCCACCAGCTAGCCTGTACTTTGACTCTTTTCTCGTGAGTCATTCCTCTTGTCCCATTAACAACAATAGCTTTCGTAAAGGGAAATTCATGCCGAAAAGTGGAATGGAGAAAATTGCGTTCAAAGCGCTCCAACCCCTACCCTTTCTTTAGCATCGGTGGGCCGAAAGTAATTTATAAAAATTTATTTTGCAGTGTGTAAACTAATGAAACTTTCTAGGAATACTCTCACGATGTGGGTAGATGTAAATATGGCATTTCTTAAAATCAACTTTTTTTGCAGAAATTGTTTTTTGCGCAGTGTCCCCCCGTAACAGAAAAAAACACACATCAGATGCGTAAGTATCTGACACAAAAATGGAATATCCATTAGTAAAATCATTGCTAGAATTTTAGGGCAGATAAGTTTCACAATGCATGGCTCGCATGATAGGAAATTTGCCTACTTCACATATCTGCAAACGCCGAGCGTCTGCTGCAGGTGATCGACCAGATAACTCCATCTCTTAACTCAAAGGTATTCAGTACCATTCGGCACGTCCGCAACAGCCAGCTGCTTTCCTCAAAAAGAGCGCATCCCTCAGTTCGATGGGCTCTTATGTACTTCATGGGAGCAGGGGAACCGTCCTCTCAAACTGGAGGCACATTCTGCCAACGGGTGAACACTCGGGGGCGGGTCGAGTGTCCACAATTTATGAGTTTTCAAGCCCTTAAAAAAAAAAAAAAAAAAAAAAAAAACAAATTTTTTAAGAGACTGCAGTGTGAAAAAAAAAAGTCGCAATCACCAATATATTCATCGCATGCCAGCTTTATTATTTTTATTTAAAAGTTTGTTTTGGATGCAAGTGCAATCTCTGGTAGGCTTTGGTTTGATTCTTTTCTTGCACGAACTGCAAATGACTGGGACCCTCTGCCATCAGACTCTGTGCATGTCTGTAATTTCCAACAAGTCATGTCATCATCTACGGGCTGCAGTATCTTTAAGACAATAACAACACTAACAGGAGATGCTGTTCTTTGTACAATGACCACCACAGTTCATGAATTCTGGTGAAGAGAGCCAAGAAGCGCAATTCCAACCCTCAGGAACAAATGCACCGTGCAACAGAATATGGCAGTCACATAAATACTGTTTACAGTGATGGTTGAAAAAGATAAATTTCATTTAACATTACATAATTACAAAGTAGCCAGTGCTGAGGAGTAAGATTGCAATGAAGCTGGTTCAAAATTTTTAGACTGCCCAATCTCCTTTCCATACCTTCTGTCAAGGCAGCAATATATTGACAAAGCATTACACAGCAGCAGCGAAAGCGTGTCACCTCACACCCAAACATCCTAAAAGGCAGGAATTCGGCTGTTGTTGCTACCAGTAGCACAAACTGCCACTGCAGCGGTGTGCACGCCCACTTGGTAGTCATTTTCTTGGGAACGAAACTGTTACAGCGAGGTCCTGCATGGCACAGGATGGCAAACTAGTATTTTTTTTAAGAGCTACTCTGCCAGTGGCACATTGACTTCAACTAAAATCTGCAATGGCTAAAAAAAAAAAAAAAAACCACTGTGGAAGCTGGGTCTGCCATTTTTAATTTAAGAGGAACAGTCAAAAAGAAGTCTGACTGCACATTTATCATTTGCAGATTTTGTTCGAGACAAACGAGGTCAGCGTCAGCGGCGTAGACTTTCCATTTTCCCGCGGGGGGGGGGAGGGGGGGGCAGGCTGAGAAGTTCTCGGGGGGGGGGGGTGCTGCACGTTACCTTTCCGCCAGAACTGGAGATTGAAGCTAATGAAAGCATGCTGGGATTCCATTTGTCAATAAAGAGAATGTGGGAGTTACTTTGTTTACATATGCCACTACTAAAAGCTCGTTACATGGCATGTAAACAGCGTCTCGGTAAGGATCATGGCCCAAGGGGGGGGGGGGCTCTGCCCCTTGACGGATCTCACCAGGGGGGCACGAGCCCCAAAGCCCCCCCGAAGTCTACGCCTATGGTCAGCGTAATAAACAATAAAACCAAACTGAAGCTCTGTTTACAAATGTATTAACAGCCAATAATGAGCACACATTATGCAAAAACACATTGAATCCTGTAACCCAAGCAGAATCATGGCTAAGTTGTATTCTTTGAGACTTAGCTGATCTGACCCACCCCATTCTGTAATCAAAAACATCAGAATACTTGCCATTAGAGAAGCATAGAAACAAACTAGTAACCTGCGTAATACAAAAAGAGCAAGACGCATAGCCTGATGTACGCCGATGCCTACGGTTTGAGACTTTTTACACGGGGACGGACACCACTGAAACAACTCTCGGGAACAAAAAAACACTGAGCAACAAGATTTAGCGAGCACCATAACACTAGAGGGTGATCTCAAAGCAAATGTCATATAAATACATAATTACAAAAGTGTCACTGCCGAGAAGAATGGTAAAACACTTTAAGTATGAGTGCGTTAAAGTGAGTTCCAAGACCTTTACACCTTTCATCGACAAAGTCTTGAAAATGCATCACATGGTATTAAAAACATGCACATTGGTACAATATTAATTTACTGACAATCCTGCTGGGCCGTGTAGGAATTCAACTATACTCCGTTTCACGATTACTTGGAGAACCGTGGAGGCTACAGCTCTCCCGGACCCAATAAGAGTGTTGGAGCGAGGCACGTGACACGCCACGGGAGCGCGTGTGTCAGTGCACCAAGAAACCGACTGTCGTCTGCTGGCAGAGAGTTTTTTGCTGCGAGATCACTTTGAACGTCTTGCGATGTGAAGCTTCAAAAGGATTGTGTTTCAAAATTTATACTTGGCAAAACAGTATCTACACAGGGCTGGCCCTTTAGCATTGTTGAGCACATCGAAGTTCACCTACATATTTGAACAAGTTCTTGCCATGGCAGTGGAAAGTTCAACCAGATAAAAAAAAACTGAGCTGCTGAGTTCAGAAAACTTAGCGCGTTGAGCACAAGGGTTCGCAAAGCTAAAGCGATCTACCAGTGGATTGGATTTATTCTTTTTGATTTACCCTTTGGATCAGGTTTCTTCTGCTCACAGTTCACAGATGAGTAGCGAAGAATCTGCTAAATTAACAAACCTTTGTGTCAACAATAAAACAAATGTAAAATCATTCTACACTACAAGAATTCGTGAGACACTCTTGCTGTTATTGACCTTTGTCACAATCTTTTAGGTTATTGCTGGATCGTTCCTTCTCAGAAAATTTTTGCAATGTTTCAAGAACTTCCTGAAATAAACTTGTTCTTTTCACAGTTTGTTTTCGGCCTTAAAAATTTCCGGAAATTTTCTATCCCTACTTGCAGCGACCTGCAGTGATGCCAATCCTTGAGAAGCTGACTATTGCAGAGGCCATGAAGAGAAAACCCAGTGGGAAATCAGACAATACTTTTAGTGATGCCACTGGAAAGGTGGTGTGAAAATTCAGAGGTGCTTTGACCCACAATATTTTTCATAACACAAAAACAGCGTGCAAAAAAAAATTGTTTCCATTCCTTCTAGTGATGGTGAAAAGGGCAAATTACTGCAATAGACTATTTACAAAAATCCCTCCATCCAACACAGAGCACCTTGCATTATGAAACCTCTCTTTCGATGGAGAGGAGTGGCATGGTTTTGATTTCGACTGTCCCATTAACGAGGTAGTGCATCTCAGTACTGTATGAAAATAAAGTCAACACTCAATTGCATTGTGTGCATTCAAATATGAATATTCAGATGGAAATTAAAAAAAAGGTCTTGGAGGTACCAGCTTGCACCTGAATGGCCTTACACCAATGTGTTTACTTGTGTTAAATCAGACTGCCACTGTGAGCACTTGATAAGTGCAAGCTGGGAACACAGCTTGCACTTTTAAGGTATTTCCCCATTGTGTGTTCAGTTATGCTTTCTCAGATGGAAATTTTTAGCAAAGGATTTGAGGCTTCCACTTGAATGGTCTTTCACCTGTGCTCGATTAAGGTTGGTCAGACTGGCTTCCGAGTAAAAACTCGGAAACACAGTTTGCACTTAAAAAGCTTTTGACCTGTGTGCTTTAGATTTTGGAATTTCAGACTGAAATTTTGAGAGAAGCTTAAGGGCAGCCCTTGACCTTAAAGGACACATGCAAAAGAAAAATATTTTTTTTTAAACAGCTCGGTTGGGAAAAGGAAGTCATAAAACAAATTTACAACGAAAATAAAAAAATTTTAGAGCTATATTTACGGTGCTCTACGAATTTGCAGTTGGCGCACGCGGGCGCCGTGGAAAAGTGGTTGCCATTTGTAACGTGACTGGCTGAGATTTGTCACATGGTACTTGCGCTCTTTCGGAAGCTTTCTATTGTCTCTAAAAGTTGCTTATTCATCTTTGTTTCAAGTACAAGAAAAATATGAAAATGAATAGGTAACTTTTAGAGCCCAAAGGACGCTCCTGAAAAAGCGCAAGCAGACGTGATAGGTCTGTGTGCTGGTCACATAGCGGCGGCGGCGCTGCGGAGCAGACGAACTTGCGCGGTGGCGGCGGCAGAGGCGTGGAGGAACGCGTTGAAACGGCGGTGCACCATGCACAGCGTGCGGTGGCGGCGGGCTACAACTACAAATTCGTTTTGCGCCGTAAATATAACTCTATTATTCTTTTTTCTTCGTTGTAAATTCCTCTAAAAACATTCTTTTTCCATTAAAGGGATACTATAACGAAATTTCGGCGCTCATTTTTTGGTCTATACATGTTCAAAGGAGCAGCATCACATCGAACATACCAATATCTTCTTAAAAAAGTCACGAAAAGGAATTTTAAAACAAATTCAACGATTAGCAAAGAGCACCTGGTGGATGTCGCTAACGCCTCGCTTGTAATGCCCGTCTAGGAACCTTGACAGCTAGTGACGGAGGTTGTCTCGCCTCCGGCCACGACGAGAGAAGAGGGGCAGGAGGAACTCTCCTCTTCCCGAGAATGCCTTTTGTGTATCGCAGAAGTCGCTATTGTCCCCCTACAAGATTACAGAAGATTAACCTGTCCCTCAAAATTTGTACAAAAGCAGCCGCTTCGGTGACTGGAACGACTAGGCCATCCTCTCGACGTCAGCCTTGCCGTAGCGTTGCTCGTCCTGAGACGACCTACGTCACGATTGCGTTGGATGTCACGTGGTCTCCGCTGGGCCTTCTCCGAGCGCTTGCCAGAGTGGACCGTTTATAACGAAAAATACAGCCACCAGGCTCAAGGTAGAAACGTGCGATTGTCATTTACGGATATTGTGGATCATATTCAACCTATTTTTGAACACGACGGGAATATTTCAAATTTCGTTGAAGTATCCCTTTAAGGTTGTCAAAAAAAATGCTTGTATCCTTTGCATGTGTCCTTTAAGGGCGTTTCACCCAGGTGTGTTCGATTATGGCAGGTCACACAATTTCTGAGCAAAGGTTTTGGACCACAGCTTGCACTTGTTTGCACGTCTGTGCATTCCATGCACCTTTTAGGTGGAGATTCCAAGAAAAGGGTTAGAAATGCAGCTTGTATTTATGAGGTTTTTTTGCCAGTGTGTGTTTGATTATGGCTCCTCAGATGGGAATCCTGAGAAAAGGCTTTCGGGCACATCTTGCACTTATAAGGTTTTTCACCACTATGTGTTCGATTATGCCGACTCAGACTGGAGCTGCTAGAAAATACTCGTGAGCACAGCTTGCACAAATAAGGCCTTTCTCCTGTGTGTGTACGATTATGGAGCATCAGTGAGGACTTCCGAGCACAGGCATGGGGACATAACTTGCACTTAAATGGCCTTTCACCAGTGTGCAATTGTTTGTGCTGGGTCAGATTAGCAGTGCAAGCAAAGGCTTGGGAACAGAGCTTACACTTATAAGGTTTTTCACCACTGTGGGTTCGGTGATGGAGTTTCAGATAGGAATTCAGAGCAAATGCCTGGGGGCACAGCCTGCATTTATAAGGTTTTTCATCACTGTGTGTTCGATTGTGGTTTTTCAAATAGGAACTCCGAGCAAAGGCTTGGGGACACAGCCTGCACTTATAAGGTTTTTCACCATTGTGTGTTCGATTGTGGTCTCTTAAATGGCACCTCCAAGAAAAAGCCTGGGGGCAAAGCTTGCACTTGAATTGCTTTTGAACTGTGTGTGTTCGGTTGTGTTGGGTCAGACTGGCATCATCAGCAAAGGCTTGGGAGCACAGCTTGCACTTAAACAGCTTATCGCCCCTGGGCACTTCAGCGTCAGTGTGCACTTTGGACTTGGAGCTCAAAGACGGGAGACCGTGGCACTTGACTTGATCATCACCGTGGGCAACCAGGTGGTTCACAATTCCATGCTGATCTCTGGTGAAGTAAATGCAGGAACAGCATCTGAACCAGATGTCCTCGGTGGCTTTCAGAGGGCAACTGATCTCGTCCAAGTGTGCTGCTACATCACCTAAAAGAAAAAGACTGTGTATTAGGAGACAAAGGGAAAGCCCAACCAAGATTGCAAATTGTTTAGAAATAAGCACCTATCAATGCAGTTAAGTTTTAGCTTTGTGGTTTACTATCTTGCTGCTCTGTATTTCAATTCATGAAGGCACTCAAATAAAATTCCCTCCACTAATTGTTTTATTCGCATGAATGCATAATTTGAAATTTCAGTCACTGGTTTATAGGTTAGCAACAATGTCGCAAAGATGTCCGGAAAATCATTAAAAAAATTGGAAACCACTTTTCACATTCTGATAGCGTGTGAATGAGCTGTCAAGAGACTTGTTCCTATTCCTACATGCATTTCTGGTCCGGCTATAACATTCTTTTAAGCTTTTTGGTCACACTCTGAAAGTTAGCCTAACCACACAGTTGCACCACTTTTGATTTGAAGAGGTCTATGTCTCGGGACTACGGATGCCAAGAACCACCCTAGGTTTGAATTCGAAAAGTTTAGATATTTTCGAACTGAACTGAGGTTCGAATTTGAAATATTTTAAAATTTTCGACCGTACCCAGGTTCCAATTCGAAAAGTTCGCAACTTTCAAACATTGTGGTGTTTCAAGTTTGAAAAGTTTGAAGCTTTCATCACGGTTTCTAAAAGTTTGGGTTTGATTATTTTGAATATTTTTTTACTTGAGGTTAGAGAAATTCGAAGATGATTTCAAACTTTTCTAACTTGAAATTCGAGAGATTCAAATGTTTTGAATTTCTTGGTATCTCAAGTTTGAAAAATTCAAAAAATTTTGAATTTCTTTAGATTTAAAATACGAATGTTTCGAATTTTTATAGAAAAAGTTCGATAAATATGAAGATTTAGAATTTCTTTGAACATAAAGTTCTAAGGTTTCAATTCTCTTTAAGGGCTAAATCCAAAATAACTTCAAAGCTTTCGTATTTCTTCCAAGTCCAAGCGCGCAAAGTTCAGAGTCCGGTTTTCATGTTCCTCCACAGTTTCAGCTTAACATAACGTTTTCATGCCTCACTGGTTTGCACGAAATCAGGTTTAGAAAAGTTCGGGTGCGATATTTAGACTGCGCGAAGTTGGTCAGGCAATTAAATGAGACGACGCTTGTCCCAGATGTGCTGGAATTTTTGCCAGAACAGAGTGACGTTTGACCATAGATCAGTAATTGTGACTACCAGCCCGAAGGGGGGGGGGGGGGGGGGGGGGGGGAGGCGGTCTTTAATGTGCATCACGCAGTAGTGATCACACAAACGCACTGTTTAAAGATACTCATCCAGTTTGACAGGTGGTTGAGGCTCAGAAAAACCTTGAAGCGATTTGGCAAACTGCCTCCCACCCCCTTGCACGCTGGTAGTAATCCGATCAAACGCCGCCCGAGTGACGCTGGCATATAGTAAGTTTAGTTTGTACATGATGCAAAATCCTGAGACTGGGAATGAAATTTGAAAGAAAAAGTGCAAGAAGACAGAAAAAAGGGGACAGGACAACGTCTCAAACTCAGCTCAGGACAATATCTCAAACTCAACTCGGCTGAGTTTTAGACGTTGTGCTGTCCCCTTTTTTCTTTCTTCTTACACTATTTCTTGCGAATTTCATTCCCAGTCTCAGGATTTTGCATCATAATCAACATACACCAGCTCGCGTGCACCTTGACAATTTTTAGTTTTTAATTGTTTTGGAGGTTTATTTTCCAGGACGGAAGAAATGCTGAGCAAAAAGCACAGAAGCCGACACAACTCGAGGTCGAGGAGCGTTCTACCATACCAATGGCGTTGGAAGAGGAAAAACGGGGAGGAATGAGGGGGGGGGGAGAGGGGCTCCAGTCCCCCCCCCCCCTCCCCAAATATTTCAGACTGTTAAAAAAAACAATACGAGGAAAAAGAGCACGGTCGAGCTTATTTTAATCTGAAATTATTTACGCATAGGGTATGTACAGCTACTGTCGCTCTTCACTGCATAAAAGGTCACATAGACGGTCATTGTTAAAAACTCGTTGTCAGAAAGCACTACTTGCCACATTCTTAGTGGCTCGGAAGTTCAAAACTATGCCTTTTCGGCCTAAATAAACGTGCCATTAGTAAAAAAAAATAATATAGCAATAAATGTGGGGATGAAAAGCTGGAGAGAAAAAATAAACTATCAAGAACACGCCGGAAGTGCTGTATTCTTGCTTATTCAGAAACCCAGAACTTCGAAACAAGTTTCTCCTACCAAAATGTGTACAGGCCAAAAGAAACATGTCCCAGGAACAAAAAAAATGTTTGTGGTGCCGGCCAGACCACACAGCAATGCTGCCTCAACCCGAGATGATAGCACACCGCACACGGGCGCACGCATGTTTGCACTAAACAAGAGAGTTGCGTAAGAGCCTCTCCTTGCAATTGACAAAGTGCCCGACATGGCCCGACGCCAAAATATTTGCCAACACGATCGTGCTTTCTTTATTTTCCAGCGAGAATGGACAAAAGAAGCATTTTGTCTCTCCTTTAGTCCGCTCGTTCGCTCGCCCATTGCGCCTGGTTGGTTTTTTTATTTTCTTGATAACTTTTGGATTTTTTACTAACAAAGAGAACACAGCGGTGTTAGAAACATGCTTTCATGAAACAAGCGCTTGCCTCGTATGCCGATCGGCGGTGTTGATCGCGCGCATGAAAGCAAGACTCTGCAATAGTAAAACATTCTTTCATGATCATTTCTTGTATAAAACAATAAAATGAATCTAGGTTTTCAATTCAATGTATCTTTTGTGCAGCCACGCTAAATACGTAATACAATAGGCATTTTGTTTTAGCTTTATGTAACTTTTTGTGCTTGCCCACGTAGACATGGCCCACCCCAACTTTTATATGAATTTCAGGCAGTAGGGGGGTGGGCGATGACTCGGGATATTACCGTAGCTGCTTGAACGACATAGTTGTCATATCTGCACATGGTCATCCAGCTTCTGATAGACATACGCAGTGAGGTGCCCCCTTCATGTAGGAACAAGATCTTGTTAGGTCAGTTCACTTGACAATGATAGTAAGGTTGAGTGCTGGTTGAGTGGTCGTAGCCATAGGCAGAGAGTTTTCAATTTCGGGGGGGGGGGGGGGGGGGGGGGGGGGGTCAGCGGAGCGCCCCCCCCACTCACCTTGGAATTAAAGAGCAATTTAAGGTTACAAATGCGATTTCGTCTAGCGAATAATTATTCAAAATAAATTATTTTGCAGTGCAACATGGTAATGAGAGTAAAGCTCTAGATACAGCAGTAGCCGAATCAATATATGAGTATACTTAATTTAGCTTTGTCATCTCGTTAGTTTTGACCGCAAACATTACTTTATGCATATTACTCCATCCCAGTCCTAAGTAGCAATTACTATCGTTTTGTTTGTGGTATTGCTGGAACAGTATTAACACGCAAGGTCCCACGTTCCTCCTTCAAGTCTCGAATGTCGAAGTCGAATGGAACAAAGACCGTGAGGGTTCACACGTTTGCAAGCACGTGACATCATTATGGGAAACGTCCCATAATGCAACGCGCGGTTACGCCGACGGTGACGCCGCTCAAGCCGGAAACGAGTGCCTAAGAGCTGCGCTCTAAAACTAATGTCCAATTTGGTTTTGGTTTCGTGGTACGTCAACTTCTCTGAGGGCAGTGACAATATCCTTCAGCGTTGGGGTTTCACTTTTCACTTCGATTGAAGAAGTTGTGCATGTAGGTTCTCACAGCCATTGGTGGGGACATGTCTTAGTTAGTCATCTTCCTCAGTTTACCATGACCACATGTCCTTCCTCAATAGTTCCTTCATTGCCACGTAAACAGTTAAAACTAATGCCTGTTGCACTGGCACTTAAATTAACCCCTTAAGTGCCTTGGACGAGCTGAGCTCGTCAGCCACTTTCTGGCTAAAAATGCCGTGGACGAACTCAGCTTGTCCAGTGGTTTTTTTGGTAGCCCTCAATTCCACAAACGAGCTAGGCTCGTCCGAGTAGTTTTGCAGCGCTGATCATAGATGGCAGCACTCGTTTTAGTTGGCAAATGTTTTTTTTTCGCCTCCGCTGATTTTTGCGTAATAAACTTTTCAAATTTTACGTGGAATACAAAAAAAATAACAACTAAAAAAAATAAAATAAAATACGGCACTTTTAGGTTACTTTTGGAAAAAAAATATGGCACTTAAGGGGTTAATGACTTAAACTAAGTCTTTTTCTCGGTAGTGCCTGCGCATCCAAGAATAACCGTTTAAAAATATTATGCCTCGCTAGACAGGACAGTTGTGCTCAAAGGATGCTTGAAGTAGACCCAAGGGGAACCATTTTCATGTAAAACCGACAACACGGCTCAAAGAGTTGTAGCTGCAATTTAATAAGCTGACCTTCTGCGGCTGGCGGCTAGGAAACGATCCTTGAATCTTGCAGTGCATTGAAATAGGATTGTTCGTATAGATGCATTTCTAATTTATCTTTATTTTGCAGAGTGAATGAACCTGCGAGGCAACGTGTGACTCATAAGGACGCCAGTAGGGTGGACACATCCACTTTTTTCACGAGGCGACAGCGAGTAGAGCTTAACTGAAGAACGTTCGTAAAGAGCTTGTCCTGTGAGCTGCCTGCAGTTTTGTGTGGAACACCACGTCAACACTAAAATTATTACTGCGATGACAACACTCATCAAGGCCGGCGCCGGCTCGCTTGTGACAACACCGCAGTGAAGTGATTCGGTTATTCGGTCAAGCTATGGTGTTGGTGGATCCACATACCTTAGCATTTGCGCGTTCCTTTCCATAGTAGAAGTCCCAACTAAAAACAGAATTGCTGCGCAAGCATTTTTTTCCTCTATGGGATACAACGGATGGACAAGAGGGACAGTTTCGGCAGTTCGTCCCTGTTTACAAAAAGGTGGACCGGCGCAATATGCCATGCTGCTGCACCAGTCCTCTGCCACGCTACAGGAAGCAAGCGCGCTGGTGGCATCGGCCATTATTCGCCGCAATCTAGCAGTAGTCAGTGCAGAACTTCCGGAACACTATGCCGGCAAGTTACGTTGCGCCAATGTGGCATTGTCGTTACAACCAAATTTATTGGATTAAAAAAAAGTCCAGAAAGCTTATGTCGTGGCACACATTTGTCATTGGAAAAGCTGCTCTATGAAAGAGAGCACAAGCATATACCCGTTTTGCCTTGCGTTGAACAGAAGCAGGCGCTACAAGTGAACGAGCCAATTCAGTTCTGTGAAGGCATCACGTGACAACATGCCTTGCTGCGCTCTTTAATGAAGGTCATGCGACACTAACGTGGCATTGAATTGGCTGTGATGGCTATTCAAGTCCACTGCGGTCCAGCATGAAGTGAAATGGGGTATAGTAAAAAGCGATTTCAGTATTATTTTTTTGTCGAACCAAAAAAAAAAAGTAGATGCAAAGGACTGCCTCCTCCACGGTTCTGAATTTAAAACGCCTGGGCACAATAAACACATCAAAGTATGCATAAGCCTAAAAAGATAAGTTCTCTTGTGAGCCTTTGAATTAGCAATACTAACATAACCTTTTTTGTGCAGTGAATAACTCTGACAGCAAGAGGGTGATTGTTTTTGCCAAACCTGTAGCTAAATCGAAATGCATGCGAGATGTTGGGCGACTCGTAATTCAAACAATATTTGTGGCTACCTGGAGTTTGAAATAATGAGTGCACTGTATGTGAACAAACAACTTTATTGGTCATTGTTACTGCACTTCCTTTACTTGCCCGCACAAGGCTTGATTGTTTCGAAAATTGGCCTAGATGTCTACATTCCACTGGCCTATTCTAAAATATTTGGGTCGAGTGGGTCAATTAAAAGCTATCGTGTTGGGCGTTGTCCGATTTTATTTTACTTAAAGACAGAATCAATCGACTGATGCACAGTGCAAATAAAACTGGGCTGGAGACCCACTCTCATTCGTCGTCGCAATCGTGACCCGAGTCGGGCCGTTTCATTTCGATAGAACCGCTACTGAATGCAACTGTTGTCTACAAAATAAGTTCTGAAACGTTTGTAACTTAGCACGAGTGTCCAGGTCATTTCATCGACGCTAGGAAGTGGTCATGATATATGCCTCTTGCAGTTTAAAGCCAAACGCGAACTGCAATGTGGAAAACGCCACTTGCAGCAACGCACAGGTTGCAATCAAGTCGAGCGGCACTCAGTCTCGCAAGGTTTTGCTTCAAAGTTCAAACGCGCATAACCTTGCATCGGGCAAGTTTTTCTGTGTACACCGCCATAGGCGTACACTTCGGGGGGGCATCAAGACTCGTGCCCCCCCCCTGGTGAGATCCGGGGGGGGAGGAGGGGGTGGGGGGGGGAGAAGATCCCCTTCCGGGCCCGGGCCATGACCCTTACCGAGACGCTGTTTACGTGCCATGTTACGAGCTTCTACAGTGTAGACCGCATATAACGTATGTCGCGGGAGTCCAGAAAATCCACACTATAAGCGGTCCCGCGTTATAACCAAAACATCAATTTTTCAGGACAAAATACATGCCATGAGACAACTTACCTTTGTAAAAGAGTTTATTTTATGTTAGACGAAGAGGAGTCTTTATTTCACCAGACTAGTACACTTCTCCTTTAAGTGTGTCAATTTTGAAAGAAATGAGCGACTTTTGCCTGGCGCATTCTTTTAACGGCGTCGCTGGTTGCGGACGGACGTTGCGAGCGTTTAGGATTGTTAACCCTAATCACTTTTCTCCGGTGATGAAGACGCGTGAAAATTCGCATCCTTTATACGGTACGCGCCAGTAACACCTTCAACTTTAGCACAGGCGTGCAATGCTCCAAATAAGTAATCCGGGCGATGTTCGAAAACACAAATGCTTAGAAAGCACCACTGTAGTCTAAGTAAGCAAACACGACGACACGGGCGTTTCTGCCGTCTTGAGAGTGCCGCTACGACATCGCCGCACGAGTAGGTGGATCTTCCCTTCTAGTACGCACTGGGCTATCATAGCGGCACACAACGAAAATTCAGTCAAGGATAGCGCTTTTCCGCGGAACAATCGCAACCGACGCCATGTTTGCGGGTAGAAGCCAGCCCGCGACCGGCATGTAACGCACGTGAACACTTCTCCTCGACCTGCAATTGGTCTGTCGTTGCGGTTGTTTCCAACGCCAACGCAGCGGAGGGACGCACGCACGTGAACGACACGTGCGTGCGTCCCTCCGTCGCTATGGCAACTGAAGCCTCTCTTCGCATCTCTCCGCTTCTTGGAGCCACGACTTCGAGCAACCTCCTTGCCCCGCGAGTGCCGCTTGCGCCTAGCCAGGCTAGCGCCGTTATCAAGTGTCGCACAGGGAAGCGTGCTGGCTGCGCCGGTCAGTCGGTGCAATCGGCGCGCTGTTCCAGAAACCGCACTATAACCGGTATTTCCCTTCGCGCGCCTGCATTTTAAGCGGTATGTAATTACATGGAGTTCTATGGGAGGCGAACCGGTGGTTTAAAAAAGCCGCGTTATACCCGGTCCTGCACTATAAGCGGTTACGTTGTAAGTGGTCTATACTGTAGTAGTGGCATGTAAACAAAATAACGCCCACGCTGCCTTTATTGACAAAATACATGGGAAATGGAATCCCAGCGTGCTTTCGTTAGCTTCAATCTCCAGTTGTGGCAAAAAGGTAACGTGCAGCCCCCCCCCCCCCCCCTCCCCCCCTAGATTTAAGCCTAGATTTAAAAGAGGAAGCAAGCGAAACTGAAACCACAAAGATGGCTCCTGCGTAGATTGGTCGTAAGTATGCATGTGTTGTGTTGTCACGTGGAAAGAAAGCGAGCAAACGGAAGTGCGACGACGCCTGTCCAATCGACGCTTTCATCTTTTTGTCACCTTCTTGCAGTTCGTAATTCAAATGCGGCTATTGAACGGTTGGAAACCCTCAAATCTAGGCACACTATTTTTCCGTTCCGTCTCATTTCGAATCAGAATTTGCGGTTCCAAAAGAACGACGACAACGACAACACGGCTGGTTTCATCGGCGTGGTTAACATAGCTTTCTTTTTGCGATCTTGCAGTCACCTACTTCTGTGAGTGCGGGAAGTGTGTTCTATATCGGCGCTTCAGTTTGAAACGAGGGGCTTTACTCGCGAAAAGAATTAGGCATGGCGCCGAATTCCAGCCTCCCAACAATTCCTCTTTGGAAGCGGCACAAATGGGATGTTTCAGTTGTGATTCAAGATTGGATTGTGTCACGATCATGAGTAAATCTGCACGCTATAAAGTTTGTGGCGTTCATTACTTTTCTTTTTTCTAACCTGTGCGTTAGATTTTTGTGGAATGGTAGGACCAATAGGTGTTTCTCGCGTGGTCTGCCTAACATCACGGCGCTAACATCGGGAGGAAAAACGACTCTTTTGTCAGCTCCACGCCGACCGCATGTCTTTTGCCGTATATATAGAATATTCAAGTGACCGAATAAAAGGAATTCGATTCACGAATCGAATCGTTCGGGAACTTTCTATTTGATTAAAATTCCTATATTCGAGTATTCGCACACCCCTACTTCTGAGGGGTACATTTCACTGGCATAAAATGCGGCACCCCGCATCTCCACCAAAATGTCACAAATGACAATTGATGAGGCAGCGAAAATTGAAACAAACTAAACATTTAATGGGGTGAACTTGTGCCCAAAACAAAATAGAAAAAGGCTAGCGTCGCAAGCGTCGATGGCGGCGCGACAGCCAGGATCAACCGCTGGGGCGAGACTGACTCCGGCTCGCCACGTGGAGCCCCTTACTCTAGATGCGTGGGCTTCTGGAACGATCACTATAAACAGTTCGATGCATAGATCATTTGTACCTCAAGCAGACGACAAAGTTCTTAAACATACGAGAACGCTAAATCGAAAGAATAAATAAAAGAAGTGTCACTTCATGGAATCGAAACCGGGGCCTCCGCACGACGGCCAAGCACGGTAACCCCTTGGCCATGCACTCAATCACTCGCCCAACGACTCGCGTGGCAATACTGACGGGCTTGACTGATGAGACAGGACTGTGTGGACCCCTAGGATGCCATCCCATTTGAGAACCACTGCTCTAGACAATGGCTATCTGTAGTGTAAACACTACCGCTGCTTTGTGTTTATAGAACAGTCTGAAACGAAAAACTTACCTAGACTTGAGGACTGTATCGGTTCCATTCTAGTAGCAGTCTGCCATCAGGTTCGTATGGAGGCTCAAAGGATCCCCAAGGACGGATGGGGCCACTCGTGATGCCTGCGATTAAACGAAAAGAGCAATGACAGAAATTAAGAACAAAGCGAGCACTGCCTTTAAGTGCATCAAGCTAACCAAACAGCCGAGAATAACACACGCAAAGCTCACCCAGAATTTTGAAATTTCGAGATTATAATATCAAATGGTTGAAGAAATACAATGCCTATGTGCTTAGTAATGGGTGGTAGCTTGTGCGTTTAAATGTATGTTAAAACCACCTGCATGTTTTCTCCATTGCACTGATGGTAGGATAAACATTGAATCAGCTAAACAAAGCAGCACTTAATGGTTTCAGAGAATTGTAGAAAAACAAGTCGTTGCATCAAAATGGAAAACTTCTGAGACCGTGTTTACGCATAAAAAAAAAACAATCTTTTCTCAAGGTGCTAAATGGGCCGACACTCATTAAGCCAAAAAAAACAAAACACCACGAACGAAATGCATCTTTCCATTCAAGACGAGCCAGTAGACATTGTTATCCATCTTCCCTTGAAAGGTCATAAGCAATACCACTTCTACATTGTTAAGGGGTGCTTTGGCAAAAGCAATGGAGCTGCTAAACAGAGCCCTTTAACATGCGTTCCAGAGAAGTGATAATTCTGAGATTGTCTATCTATGGCCATAACTCAACGTACGGGTTCTAAGCATTTAAAAAAAAAAAAACAAGAGTAGATTGATAGGCGTATTGATTTCCTCATTAAAAACGAAACCAAAGATTGCACCATGCCAGTTTTCCTGCGATTCAGAGTAGGAACCACGGGGTACAATCATACGTGGAACATCCAATCTTGGGCAATGGTTTTTCGCGTGCGAATTGCACACGTGGGAGTATCAGTCCACCATTGGTCGGCACCTTTGCCTCATGGCAAGCAATAGCTCGCGATGGGCCTTCAGACGTTAGACGGCGCCCTCTGGCTTCTGAGCGGAACCGTGAAAAGATGGGCCAGTCACAATCTTTGATGCAGTCGTTATTAGGCAAATGGGATGCATATCAATCTAATCTTGGGCTGTTTAGAATGCCCGGAGCCCACAGGTTCTTTAAAAGTGTGAGACCCGACGATTCATAGAACGCCATTCCATAGAATCGGTGGCCAAGTGGGTTAGTGCGCAGCACTTGTGTGCACGTGGACTGAAATTTTGAATTGCAGAACCCAAGCATCCTCAGCTCCACCCCTGCTACTGCCCGATTAGACATGAATGCGCATTGTACCGGCTTGCAGACATGTAATCGCCGTATTAAAGCAAGAATGCTAGAAGGTGGCAGACTGACCCTGCAGAAAAACTAACAGAGAGAAACGCAATTCAGTTATGCTGTCACGGGAGTGACATATTTGGCAACGAGCGCGGTTGCCACGCGGAGGAATGGGGTTCGAGCACCGCTCAACTCGGTTCTTTCTTTTATTCGAGACCATTTCTTTCGGCGGCCTGAGAACATTGGTCTGTAACACAAAATGAAAGCATATCCATGGGAGAATGGTAAGTGAATAAAGTGAGAACAAAATTCCGAACGTTCCCCAAAGGGAACCAAACCTACAACCCCAAAACTGCGAGCTTAAGGCCCGTTTCAGACGGAGCAATTTCACCCAGCAACTTGACGTCGCAACACCAGTAACAGGCCGCCCACGTTCACTTGAAACAACCGAATAGACTTCTTCCAAAACCGACGCGCCCCATCACGGCGAAATAACACGCAGTGCACTCTGGGAACTAGTTGGCCACTCAGTTTCGGTTTCGATCGAGCAGCTTCCATCTCATGCTATCACCATACTATCACGCCGCGACCGAACGCGCTGCTTGCGTTTTCGATTATCTGACTTTTTAAGAATGTACAATACACTTATTCTTGAGCGATACAAAACGAAGGCCGGGGCACTTTCCTTGGTTCCAGAAACACCAGATATTGTGCATGCGTATACAGACGTAGTAAGATGTGGCTTAGTCACCTCAACCCACGAGTTCGTCTTTGAGCTCAATGTCAATAATCCCGTCTAGCACCGTTGAACTACAACTGAAATTTGGTCACCTTGAGCCCTACATGTATTTTGTTTGCCAAACGTCCGCTTCTTGTTACTTCATTGGGCAAAAAGCAAGCCTCATCCTCACAGGAGTATCAAATATGAGCCCAGCGTTGACACATAAACTTTTAAGGAAACACAATAAATTCGACCTCACTACTGCACAAAAGTTACGATGATGTCTTCGTCGTGTCATCACATATCTCACACTCAAATTTGATGCTAATACAAGATTAAGTTTTCGCAAACGCTGAGATCGGCTAGCTACGATGGAGGCCGTCACAAGCGTCCCCTATTCCTCACTAAGTCTTTTTGGACGAGCTTTTACTTATGCCCAAGATCTGTGCCTGAACGGTGTGTCTAAAATTACCTCGGCATACTCAGTCACAAAGAAAGCAAACGCATAACAAATATTATGGCCATTAGCAACCGTGAAATGCATTTTGAATAATTTTGTTCGTTTGGCGCACTGCATCATGCCCGTCCGGTGCACTTGCGGCGAACGGTGCGACATTCTTCACACAAGTGCTAGACGTTTGCGTTCTTACAACGGTTTCTATGTGTGAATGTGCCTATATGATTACAGGACAACTTTATGCGCATACGCGAGGTTGAATATTAGTGGGATGCAAGCGGGTGGGGACTTCACTTCGTGCAGTGCTGCGGGGCAGTACAGATAAGAGATGAGAAGCGTGTTCAAATGGAGCTTTTCAATGGCGACTCCGAGTTTTACCTTGCATACTCAGGCGTATTAAAAAAAAACAGTAATTGCAAAAAGGTATATATCGTCCATGGACGTACGAAACAAACATACTTCCTGATCAACAACACCAATGTAAAGGCGCGAGCTCGATGTATGCATACTTATTGCTTGCTACAGCTTGTTGTTTCGTACACAAGCAAGATCCCCAAGCTTCGCAGTGTCGAGATTCCCAGCAATGGCTCGTCCACCATACCACGAAACGCTAACAGAAAGGCTCGAGTACAAAAATACAACATGCATGTGTTAAGACAAGCTATACATCTCGTCGGGCACGTAGCCAGAGGGAAGGGCCCCCCCCCCCCCCCCCCCCCCTCCGAAATCTTTCATTTTGCTGGAAACTCCTCTCCCCCCTCCCCCTCATATAGCATTTTGTCATGGGCGGGCCCCCCCCTCCCAAACCAAAATTCTGGCTACGTGCCTGCGTCTCGTGCTTAAGCTTCGAGGTCTGGCCATTTAGGTTAGTTTAGAGACAACAAATGACGCTCTCGGGACCAGGAGACACGAGATAACGGCCGTTTATAGTCCACGCTCTGTGTATAATAGGGAGTTTTCGTAGATCGTTTTCGCCGTCCCACAACGCTCTCCGCAACCCGCTAGGATACCGGAACTCTACAGTCAAGGCCATCGGCGCGCAGGCGCAGTAGCGGCTTCTTCCTTGCGGAGTGCTTAGCGGAGGGGGAAGCGCGGTCTACGAAAACTCCCTAATCTCTTGTCGACGTGTCGATCGAAACCGAAACTATGCCACTCTCCATCTTGGCCAACTAGTTCCCACAGTGAAAAGCGTACCGTGTTGCATGCAGGGATCTATGGAAGTAGTCTATTGCTACGACTTGCCATCATCATCGTTATTTTCGATTTTTCTTTCACTATTTAGACGTCCTGCGATGCGCCAAAAACGTGTTTTTATATCTTTGAATGGTGTTGAGAGTACTAAATCATCTTTCTGAAAAAGGTTGATTTGAAAAAACTACCCATTTCAAACCAGAACCAAGTCTTCAGTTGTCATCATCATCACCACCACCACAGGGGTGTAACGTGAAAATATTGTGTCTCCGATTGGCTGCTGCCGCTTCAAGCGTCTCCGAGTTGTTCGAGTTGCTCATTCGTTTCGAGCCGGACCCGATCTCAGTAATTCGTGTCGATCTAAGGGAAAGCTAGGAAACAACCCGCCAGCAACCTCAAAATTGCTGGAAAAGTTGCCCCGTCTGAAGCGGGCCTAACTGTCAACCACCGCGCAAAGGAAGAGGCTTGTGAGGCAATCTGCAGTGAACATGACAACATTTCTTTCGTGAACCGACACCCCAAGAACATGCAGGAAGTGAGAGCGGGTAGCTGCGACTTTTGCTCTCGCTGCTCGAGGGCTCACTCGGCTGAGGAAAAATCAAATGACGAAGGAGCGAACTTTTGTCATTTGAGCCTCTAACTTGTCAGACGGGATATCGTCACTTCCGTTTCTTTTCAAGAGAAACAAAACATTTGTCGAACATAGCCCCCCAGGTTACCGCTTAAATTTGGGCAAGTTGCTCATTTTTGGCAGGCCGTTTAGTGCATAGAATGCTACATCCGCATTACTCGCCCAGCTCTCTGGCGAGCAGCAGAGAACATACATTCTGCCATGCACTCGTAAAAACCGAACGTGTGGTTCAATCTTCATCGATGAGTCTTCATGTCCACACAGGAGCAACTTCCTCCGATATTTGCCGTCCGCCTTTGCCTTCCAAGGCATGCCCAAGAGGGGAGGCACTCACTTGATCGAATGACGTTTTAGCGAACGCCCACGTTTCACCGAACGACACTTTAGCGTATAGTCGGACGCCGCGAAGCGGAGTTTTCGGGTGGGCCAAGTGGGTTCATATTTTTGTAATGAGCCGCCGCAGACTGTCGCCGCGAAGCGGCGTAAAGCGCAGCGCGGCGGATGGGTTAACGCGCGCCCCCGTTATTCGCTAAAACGTCGATTCGCTCAAATGTCGCTGTTCGCTAAAACGTCATTCGCTCTTGTGATATGGGCCCCCCGAGGAGCACATGCAAAGCTCGCCGGATCCGCATTTGCGCTACCCTTTGCGTGCGCGTTCAAGACGTGCTAAAAACAGCAAGTACTTGTTTGCTGAATTAGAAGTCCAGAAGCTTTTGAAGGCGGTCCTGACTGCAACTTCACCCACAGTAAGCAGCAGTTGCATCGAACAGCAGTCGCCGCGGCAGTTTCGACCAGAGACATATACGGCTCTGGTTTCGACGGACCGGCAGCCATTTGCAAATTTGGCAGAGTTGCATTTATAAACGAATGGAGAAACAAATGCTGGTGACTACGCCCCAGAAATGGGCTTAGGCTTGCGCCATCTATCAACATCAACGTTCGATAGACCCGAGAATCTGCGTGTAAATCGCATATCACGCTGTTATAAAGTACTTTGTAACACAAATGCACTGTGGCAACTTGATTTTATCCGATATTTGCTGAATTTCCGAAAATTACTGATGCACCCGCTGAGCAATGCATACCAGTGTATTTTTTTTTTTTTTTTTTGCAAAAATATTGTTGAGTTTTGTATTTCAAGTACTTTTTTTCTAATGTACTTAATTTAGCACTGGTAAATCATGATAAATATTCATCATTCTCTTTCTCGAGTCGAAGCTCCTAATGGCACGGTGGCACGAAACGATTTCCGAGTAGCAGTTGGCCACTTAGTTTTGGTTCCAGTTTAAGATTTTTTCATGATCATCGTGTCGTGACGGAACACGCTGCTTGCGTTGCCATTGCGGCAAATTTCTACATGTGTACAATGCTGTAGGTGTTGCCGAGAGATACCGAATACAACACTTGGCACTGTTTTTGTGGGTCCCGATGGGCCGGATTTTGCACACAGGTAGGCAGGCAAATGTAGAGGCGTGGCTTTCAACGTCCCTGAAGGTGCCACTGTCGTGCAAGCACGATTGCATGCGCGTGAAGAAAAGCTATGCAGGCTTGGAAGTTCACGCGCTTGGTTTAGGGGTACAGACAGCGGCTGTCTGGTCGAAACCGAAACCATGCCATTACGCTCCGTGGCGAGCTGGTTCCTAGCGTGCAACGTGCAAATGTTTGCATGGAGGGATTTTTGAAAATGGCCTTCCACCTCCACCTTCCCAAACCTTTTATCTTTTTGCAGCAGAGCTGTTAAAGGCTAGTTTTCCCAGTTTCGTGTACGTCACCAATGTCGACACAAAACTCTGGACAGCTACCGCCATCTATGCGCGACGGCGGCAACCTGCCAGCCCTTGGTTGCTGCCGTTGCTCATAGATGGCGGCAACCTTCCCACTCTGGTTTTCACTAGAGTCACTAAATAAAGCTATGCTTTCAGAGTACCGAAACTCCCAAACTACGTGTCTGAAGCGCGGTAGGTGCCACCATCTTGGGTCCACACGCAGATGGAGTGACTGTAGCTGAGCCAAGCCGAGCTGTAGCCGTTGCCTGCGCCAGCTGCCGTAGCCGCAACTGTGGCAGCGAATCAAAATCGTGTTGTTCGTATCTCGACGTAAGAAGGAAAAAATGCATGCTGAGCGACGGACTTCAGCGTGCGCGCGCAGTAAAACAGCAGCAGGCAGTGGATCGCTGGACTCAAGATGGTGGTGTTGAAGAAACGCGATGATGATAGCGGCTCCCGTGACTGCCACTGTCCGATGATGCCGCAGTGAAATAGAATATTGTTGAATAGAGCGACTGTATTGTCGGAAAAATGCCAAAGAAAAGGAATGGGGTACTCCGAAAGCGTAGCTTATTTAGTGACTAGTTTTCACCATAGTAGAAAAGCTGAATTTCTCTACCCGTCATCCTAGAAGTCATCCTTGAGGTCATCCTAGACGTCGTCTTTGAAGTCAACCGAGAGGTTCTCCTCGAGGTCGTCCTGGAAGTCATCCTTGAAATCATCCTAAACGTCGCCCTTGAGGTCGTCTTAGAAGTCGTCCTTGAGGTCATCCTAGACGTTGTCTCGAGGTCGTCCTAGAAATCGTCCTTGAGGTCATCCTAGACGTTGTCTCGAGGTCGTCCTAGAAGTCATCCTCGAGGTCGTTCTAGACGTCATTCTCTAGGCGTCGTCCTTGAGGTCGTCCCACCATAGTACAGCTTCGCTGGTCCTCCTCCTTCACCAAAGTGGAAAGGCTGAAAGTTTTTTTTTTTCTATGCTTTTATAAATGTTTTTTTGCCTTGAGCAAATCCAGGTTGAAACCTACATCACCTCAAATAAATCGCTGAGCTTTCCCTCTACACTTAGATAAATTGCCTTGAAGAAGTGTTGCAGGATTCTCTTGAGAAAGTCTACAGAGGAAAACAAGTCTAGAAGTTCGGCTTTTGCACACAGGAAGCTCAAACTTTCACCGAATGTGCACCGAGGTGGCTACTCTTACCTTGTGAAATTTCAAGGCACATTTGTTTTACGCTATCAAATGAGACCAACAAGCTTGTCAAAAGCAACAGCAGACATGTTTGTAGACCTATCGGGAGATGGTGCCACAAGTTACTTTCATTGGCAATATGGTCATCCACGAAAATGTCTGCGATTGACTTTGGCAAGTTTATTGGTCTTATTTCTTACAGAAAGAGGACTACGCTTCAAAATTTCGTCAGGTAGAAGTGACCACGTCAATGCACATTTGGTGGACATTTAAGTTCCTTACGTGCAGCCGCCAATTTTTCTGGCTCGTTTTAGAGCACAGGATGGGAGCTTGACTGACTTCGACCTTGCTGGACACATGCATAGTGCAAGCCTCATTGTTTACAGGTTGTAGACCTATCGGGAGATGGTGCCACAAGTTACTTTCATTGGCAATATGGTCGTCCGCGAAAATGTCTGCCATTGACTTTGGCAAGTTTGTTGGTCTTATTTCTTGCAGAAAGAGGACTATGCTTCAAAATTTCGTAAGGTAGAAGTGACCACGTCAATGCACATTTGGTGAACATTTAAGTTTCTTACGTGCAGCCGCCAATTTTTCTGGCTCGTTTTAGAGCACAGGATGGGAGCTTGACTGACTTCGACCTTGCTGGACACATGCATAGTGCAAGCCTCGTTGTTCACAGGCCGCAGGCCAGGGTGGCTACAAGAGCCCCTCCATAGGTGACAGGAGAACACAAGCCCCAACCAAATACCGACGCAGCGTTCGGCTGTCAGTTGAGAACTGTGCCATTGTTCCTGCTACTCCCCAGGGACCATGCATATGAATTCCGGCAAGTGTAAGGCCTTTCACAGATTCCGTGCTTACCAGTCAATGTCACTATGATCAAGCCTGTATATCTTTTTATTTTTTAAACACCGGTGCATTTTGCTTGGACAACTCTTTACAGGGCTAAATATGATGATTATCGAAAAAGAAAAGAGGCTCTGTACCAAGGAGGTTAGAAGTACTAGGAGAGGGCACGTTGCAATATTGGTGAAGCCTAGTCATAAAAAGTTTAACGATGTTGTGGCCAACGTGACCGTAGATCTTTCTGGCGATTGGTGCGCGTGACATGTCACGTGTGAGATGGATGGTTGATTGTAGAAGGACTCCTTGCAGGCTTGCGCGCACTACGTCCGGTAGGTTTTATCAGATCGAAGGCTAGATTGTGGTGTATTCTAGTACTACCCCATAGCTAGACGAACGCCAGCTATGGTCATGCGATGTGGTCACGTTGGTGTAGTAAGTGAGGAGAGTAAGGAGGAAAATGAGAAAGAGGCGTGGCGTCAAGGGAGCATGGCTTGTGGAGGCTACGCGGCTGGCGTCATGCCCTCTCCTACCCTTCTATCCTCCTTGCTCTGTACACCTTCAGTCAACATGAATAAATGCTGCCACAGCGAGAGTAATTGAGGTTCTTTGAGTAATTGAGGTTCATTGTTTTGAAAGGATCTCGATGGGCACAACAAATGTTGAAAATGTTTTCTTTGTAGCCATAGCACCAACTTCAGTCCCAGAATCTGCAAAAAGACACAGTTTCATCTTGCTTCTTAGTTTAGTTTTTGTTATCAAAACTTCAGAGAAGACGTGCAGAATCTGCGTTTTTATTGTGGAAATGGCGAATTTCAGAGCACATTGTTCAACTACAAGGTGGACAAAACCTACACTTGTCAGCCCCCTAGCCAAGAGTGGAACAGTTCCAGACAGGGTGACATCAAACCTAACCCATAGTCCTGGAACCCCTTGAAAACTAAACAGATAACAAACAATGCATCTCCATACTCAAGGCAAAGAGACACATTCTCTAAGGTCAGTGGCCGTGAACCAGACTGATGTTGGCAGTGTCTTCCAAGAACTACAGTGACCACTGAATAGACACTGGAAGACTGCAGGATACACGAGGTGTTTCTCTAACCACTACCGGGGAGGAATCTCAAAGAAAATGGTCATCACTAGAGCGGAATCATTCAACGGGTGTTCTTCTGTTTTAATCTGTTCTAAAATATTCAACCACCGGTGTTCCTCGGTTTTAACCGATTACATATTTTCATCACTGGTGGATGTTTATCAGTGTTTGTCCGTAAAACTGAAAAGTTCACAGCCTACGGATAACGTAGGTACTGAATAATGTGGTACCCTGACTCGCCCTGAGTGATGACGATGTTGGGCTTGTAGAAGACTATGCTAAAAACGTGTGCACCTGAACGATAATCTCTTATCACTGTACCGTAATATCCTGAGATATCCCTCCTAAAATTGAGACCAAATCAAGTGAAAATAAGGATGCTGTTCTTTGCATAATAACAACCACAGTTCATGAATTCTGGTGAAAGAGGTAAGAAGCGCAATTCCAACCCTCAGGAACACGTGCACTCTGCAACAAAATATGGCAGTCACATACAGTGATGGATGAAAAGGATGATGTTCCATTTAAGAATACATAATTACGAAGTTTTGCTAAGGAGTGAAAGTGCAATGAAGTTGGTTCAAATTTCCTAAACTCCCAAGTCTCCTTTTCATACCTTCTGTCAAGGCAGCAGTATATTGACATGCATTAAGGGGGGACACTGGCTAGAGGTCGAACTTCTTAACTACTCAAGTGATTGGAATGAAATTTAGAGAGGAGATTTAACGTCAGATGTAGGTGTATTGTGTAAACTTTCAGCTCTCCAGGACAACTTTACATACCTGCATAAGAAGATGTGTCACTCTTTGTTAAGAAATCTATGATATGCAAATGAAGCTATTAAGCACCATTTTGACTGCTAGAATATAAAGTGGGGGATGTGGCACTTCGGGCTATCTAGTTTTTATAACTCAAATGTAAATATTTCAGGAAGAGTGATTACCTCAAAATATGAGATGCAAATCTGTCCTATGTCAATTTTTGAAAACATAGCTTTTTATCACTGAGGACTTTAACTTAAAACAAAATAAAGTAGATAGCCTGATTCCCCAGTAAATTTCAGTTTAGAGACATCTTGATTGTGGTATCAGAATAATTTTACCTTCGAACAAAAGATTCCTTCGTATGAAATTTGCAGCAAAAAGCGGAACTGAGAAAAATGCACTGAAACATTGAACTTCTTTACTTTGTTAGTGCCCTACAATGTGTTGAAAATATTTTATATCAGCGAAACTATTTGCCGCATGGTTATGAAATTTAATGTAAGGGTGTTTGATTAGTTTCTAAAACCGAAAACCTAAAAATTGAAAAATGAATTTTTTCAAAAAAATAAAAAGTTTAGGCCCATGTCCCCCCTTAAACAGCACTAGTAAAAGCCTGTCACCTCACACCCAAACCTCCTGGAAGGCAGGAATAGGGCCATTGTTACCACCGGTAGCACGAACTGCCACTGCTGCGGTGTGCACGTCCACTTGGTAGTCACTTTCTTGGGAACGAAACTGTTACAGTGAGGTCCCAGCATGGCACAAGGTGGCAAACTAGAATCTTTCATAAGGAGCTACTCTTCCAGTGGCACATTTACTTCAACGTAAACCTGGAATGGCTAAAAAAAAAATATAAGAACACTGTGGAAGCTGGGTCCGCCAATTTTTATTTTAAAGATACAGTCAAAAAGAAGCCTGATTCCACATTTTTCATTTGCAAATTTTGTTCAGAGACAAACAAGGTGAGCATAATAAACAATTAATCAAACCAAACTGGAGCTCTGTTTACAAATGTATTACAAAATTCAATAATAAGCACACATTACGCAAAAACACATTGTATTCTGTAACCCAAGCAGAATGATGGCTGAATTTGTATTCTTTGAGATTTAGCTGCTCTGACCCATCTCATCCTGTTGCAAAAATATCAGAATCTTTGCCATTAGAGAAGCATAGAAACAAACTACTATCCTGCATAATACAAAAAGAGCAAAATGCATAGCCTGATATACCCTGATGCCTACAATCCAAGACCTTTGACAAAGGGGGACAGGCAACGTGGAAACAACTCTTGAGAACAAAAACACGGAGCAACAAAATTTAGCGAGCACTGAAACACTACAGACGATAATCTCAAAGCAGCTGTCGTATAAATACATAATTACGAAAATTTCTTTGCAGAGAAGAATGGTGAAAACACATCAGGTATGAGTGTGTTAAAGTAAGTTCCAATATCTTTACACCTTTCATCGACACAGTCTTGAAGAGTCATTACATGGTATTAAAAACATGCCCACTGGTACAATGTTAAGTACAAACACATGCTTGCATTTGTATTTACTTTGTACGAGTACAAATGCATGCCTGCGGAGCGGAAACCTATTTTCAACCAGGAAACCCTTTCATCCCTGCTACTCAATAACCCTCCCCAATCCTGGCAAGTTGTTAACCATACTCCATGTTTGCCACTTAACCTTGAAGATGAATCTAAAAATAAAATAGAGGCGCATCAGCGTGCCTCAATTTTAAATGACATGTTCTCTGCTCAGTTCACCATCCCAAGTCCTTTAGCATTGTTACCAACTATTTATTACAGTTTCCCTCGTATGGATCCAATATGTGTTGATTTTGACGGTATTGTGAAAATTATTAAGTCCATAAAAGTGTCTTCATCCTGTGGCATCGACAACATCAACTCTGAAATACTGCAGCGCAGAGTGCGTTCATTGAGCCTTTTTTGAAAGGTCGTTGCGGTCCACAAGAGCGGTAATAAGTCATCTCCCTTAAACCATAGGCCTATCTCTCTTACTTCTGCACCTTCAAGAATACTGGGGGACATAATCCATAAGAATATATCCATTCAACTCAATTCCATTTTGTTTTTTAAAAAGGCACAGCACGGCTTCCGTAGAAACTTCTCTTGTGAAACAGCTTCTCTGCTTAACCCATGACCTTTTTGTAGCGCGAGCTACACTGGCCGAGGTTGAGCAGTTTTGCGTGGCTCCTGGAGAGCCGTGCTGCGCATGCGCGAGGAGGAGTGATGTCACACGGCGCACAGCTGGTGCGCCCGAGCTGCCGCCGCCGTGCGCGCCTCGCCGGTCTGCGCATTTCAGAGGAGTGATGTCATAGCAGCAGCAGACGCACTGGCGCCGCCGCGTGCCCAGCTGTGCGCCTCGGTTGTGCAGTAGCCAAGTCTGACGCTGCACCGGAGCCTCTTGATAGCGCCTCTCATTTTGTGTGCATGCGCACAAGTATCAGTGGGGGTATACATATAGCGGGGCATTTGCCAGAGTGGTATAGCTAAGCTCACGCTATGTATATCCTGGCATAGCCGAGCAAAGCCACTGCAATTTTTTCTAGCCTCAACTCCGGTTTTCCAACCGATGCTGTATTTCTTAACTTTGCTACAAAGTACCGCATAACCAACTGCTACTAAAACTTTAGTTGTTAAAATTTGAAACCAACATACTCTCATGGATTAAATCTTTCCGCTCGCAACGTAACCAGTTTGTTTACGCTAACGACTCTTCATCTGTCTTGGCCCTTGTTACATCCGGTGTACCCCAAGGAACAGTCCTTGGTCCACTACTCTTCCTTATTTACATCAACGACCTTCCACTTCAGGTATCTTCATCAACGCGCTTATTTGTAGATGAGCGTGTCGTTTATTGTAAAATAGCATCTCCCTGCGATTCTGCAGCGCTACAAAATGACCTTGACTCTATTAATAAATCGTGTAGTAATTCGCAAATGTCCCTCAATGTTAGCAAATGTAAACACACGCGCTTCTCTCGTTCCACCTTCCAAACTTCTTCTCTTCTTACTCTTAATGCTGTTCCGCCACAACAAACTGAGACATACAAGTATATTGGTGTTCTTCTAACTAAGAACCTCTCTTGGGACAGTCATATTAATTCAGTGGTGTCTGCTGCAAACCGAAGCCTAGGTTACCTCCGTCGCAACTTCAGATCTGTCCCAAGTAACCTAAAGCGACTCCTTTACATTTCCTTAGTACGATCAAACCTAGAGTATGCATCCTCCATTTGGCACCCTCACCCCTCTTCACTAACAGACAGTATTGAGGCTGTCCAAAACCGTGCTGCCCGGTTAATTCAACCTGACTACTCACGTTTTTCTAGTGTTTCCCAAATTAAATCTGATCTTTCTCTTCGCTTACTAGCTACCCGACGTAAAATGTTTCGTCACTGCCTTTTGCATAAAGTCTATTATTCGCCCCCATTACATCAGACTCTTCTCATTCCACCAACCTATTGATCATCCTAAAAAATAGCCTGGCCGTGATGTTTTTCCCCCAGCAGATCAAAACGCTCTTCTCCCTGACGCGATTGCGAACTGGAATGGCCTTCCCGGTGACACCGCAGCCAATCGAGGACTCCACCACATTTCACGAAGTGATTCAACAATACTGCAACAATACTGTAATACCCACTCCCCTCTCTAACGCTTCCCAGCCCCGAGGGTATTGTAAATAAATAAATAAATAAATAAATTTATTAAGAAACCTCCTGGGTGGTGTGAGAATTTAACTATACCCCGTTTCACGATAACTTGGCGAACTGTGGAGGCTACAGCTCCCGCAACCCAATAGCGTCGGAGCCAGGCACCTGACACCACGTCACGGGAGCATGTGTTTCAGTGCACTAAGGAACCGGCTGTCTGCTGGCAGAGAGTTGTTTCCTGCGAGACCAACCAACTTCGGACGATGGTCCACCGCCTCAACATTGCTGTCCGCTGGAGTAGCGAGCTCTTGGGAACACTTCATGAGACAACCAAATTCAATTGACCCTCTAATCTGTGGCAGTTTCGAGCGCAAGGGCGATGTGTTGAGCGGAAGCGGTCGATTACATGGCTGCGATCGCAAACACTCGCAGTGCTACTTGGAGAAAAAAAAAGAAGCTGATACAGATGTGGTGTCACTTTTTTTTGTTTGAATATATAATTTAAATTTAAATTCAGTCATACATGGAATCGTCAGAGTTCAATTGCCAATTGTTCAATTGAAAAGAAAAAGAAACCTAGAACCACTCTTTTGTCGCCGACGGGGCTCTTGTTGTGGTGGTAACGACGCCTCCGTACCCTCGAACATGGAGTGCTAACATGTGACTTGCTCCGACGCTCTTATTGGGTCGTGGAACCGCAACCCCCCCAGTTTGACAGCATGGTAGCGGATGGATTACTAAGTATGCTGGTAGAGACTATCAGTTTCTCATGGAGACTTTGCAGTTTTGTTTTTCAGCGATAGATGTTCCAGCCGCACAACTTCCATGGAAGGGATTTTTCTTAAGAGATAGATCATTCCAGATTCTGATCTTGCCGATTTAGCCGATGCTGCAGCAGGTCTAATGTCCAGAGGTAACTTTGAACATCTGGCAATGTGAAGCTTCAAACAGATTGCGTTTGGAAATTCATTCTTGGCACAACAAAATCTACACACAGCTGGCCCTTTACCATTCTTGAGAAAATCGAAATCCACCCAAATATTTGAACGGGGTCTCACCATGGCAGTGGAAAGTTCAACCAGATCCAAGCAAACGGTGTTGCTGAGTGGCAAAAACTTAGCGCGTTGAGCCAAAGGGTTTGCAAAACTAAAGTTAGCTAAAGCAATCTACCAGTGGATCGGATTTATTGTTTTGGATTTACCCTTTGAAACAGGTTTCTTCTGCTGACAGTTCACAGATGAGAAACAAAGAATCCGCTAAATTGGCAAACGTTTGTGTTAACGCTAAAACAATAAATTTAATATTACTCTACACTACAAGAATTCGCAAAACACATTGGCTGTTATTGACTTTTGTCGCAATCCTTTAGGTTATTACTGGATTATTCCTGCTCGGACTATTTTCCCAATGTTTCAAAAACTTCCCTAAAATATTTTTCATTTCGTAGTTTGCTTTTGGCTTTCAAAATTTTCAAAATTTCCGAAAATTTTCTATCCATAATCGCAACGACCTTTGGTGATGCCATTCCTTGAGAAGTCGGTAATTGCGGAGGGAGCGCTGGGGGCCGCAAAGACAGAACCCATTGGAAAACCAGGCGATACTCCCAGTGACGTCACTGGAAAGCTGGTGTGAGAGTTGGGAAGCAATTTGACCCTCAATGTTCCATAAAAAAAAAACAGTGTGCAGGACAAAAAATTTTTTTCCATTCCTTGTAGTATTGGTGAAACAGGCAAATTACTGCAATAGACTACTTAGGAAAATCCCTGCATTTAACACAGTGCAAGTTGCTTTGGAGAGGAGTTGCACGGTTTCGATTTCGACTACCCCACTGACGAGGTAGTGCATCTCAGCAGTGCATGAAAATAAAGTCAACACTCAATTGCATTGTGTGCATTCGATAATGAATATTCTGATGGCCTGTGTGCTTTATATTATGGAATTTGAGACTGAAATTCTGAGAAAAGGCTTGAGGGCAGCATTTGCCCTTGAGGGCTTTTCACCCAGGTGTATTCAATTATGGCAGGTCAGACAACTCCTGAGCAAAGGCTTTGGAACACAGCTTGCATTTGTTTCCACACATGTGCATTCCATATACCTTTTAAGTGGAAATTCAAAGAAAAGGGTTAGAAATGTAGCTTGTATTTATAGCTTTTTTTTGCCAGTGTGTGTTTGATTATGGCTCCGCAGATGGGAATCATGAAAAAAGGATTTGGCGCAGATCTTGCACTTATAAGGTTTTTCACCCCTATGTGTTCGATTATGATGACTCAGATTGGAGCTGCTAGAAAATACTCGTGAGCACAGCTTGCACAAATAAGGCTTTTCCCCTGTGTGTGTTCGATTATGGTGCATCAGCGTGAACTTCCGAACATAGACATGGGAATATAACTTGCATTTAAATGGCTTTTCACCAGTGTGCAATTGTTTGTGCTGGGTCAGATTAGTGCTGGAAGCAAAGGCTTAAAAACACAGCTTACACTTGCAAGGTTTTTCACCACTGTGTGTTCGATTATGGAGTTTCAGATAGGAATTCAGAATAAAGGCTTGGGGGCACAGCCTAGATTTATAAGGTTTTTTCAACAGTGTGTTAGATTATGGCGATTCAGATTGTAACTGGTAGTGAAGACTTGTGGGCACAGCATGCAGAAATAAGGCTTTTCACCTGTGTGTGTTCGATTATGACGTATCAGCGAGGACTTTCGAGCACAGGCATGGGAACATAGCTTGCACTTAAATGGTTTTTCACCAGTGTGCAATTTTTTGTGCTGGGTCAGATTAGCAGTGCAAGCAAAGGCCTGGGAACACAGCTTACACTTATAAGGTTTTTCACCACTGTGTGTTCGATTATGAAGTTTCAGATAGGATTTCAGAGTAAAGGCTTGGGGGCACACCCTGCATTTATAAGGTTTTTCATCACTGTGTGTTCGATTGTGGTCTTTCAAATGGGAACTCCGAGCAAAGGCCTGGGGGCACAGCTTACACTTAAAAGGTTTTTCACCACTGTGTGTTCGATTGTGGTTATTTAAATGGGAACTGCAAGCAAAGGCCAGGGGACAAAGCTTGCATTTGAATGGCTTTTTAACTGTGTGTGTTCTACTGTGTTGGATTAGACTGTCATCACCAGCAAAGGCTTGGGGGCACAGCTTACAGTTAGATAAGCTATCACCCCTCTGCATTTGAGTGTTGATGTGCACTTTGGACCTAGAGCTGGAGGACAGGGGATCGTGGCACTTGACTTGATCATCACCGTGGGCAACCAGGTGGCTCACAATTCCATGCTGATCTCCAGTGAAGTAACTGCAGGAACAGCATCTGAACCAGATGTCCTCGGTGGCTTTCAGAAAGCAGCTGGTCTCCCCCAACTGTGCTGCTAGATCACCTAAAATAAAAATACTATGTATATTAGGAGACACAAGGAAAGCCCAACCAAAATAGAAAAATGGTTTAGAAATAAGCACCTATCAATGCACTTAAGTTTTAGCTTTGTGGTTTAATATCTTGCTGCTGTTTTTCGATTCATGAAAGCACTAAAAAAATCACTCCATTGTTTTATTAGCATGAACAGCATTGATACTGTTGAAGTGTGTATTTTTCACTACATGTTGAAGATGTTTGCTTTCTTTGTAGATGGCACACTCTCCTAGTGTGCATTCGACTGTGTGGGCAAATGCATCATTAGAAATTTCAGTCACTGGTTTATGGGGTGAGCGACGATGTCACAAAGACATCCAAAAAATAGTTCAGAAAACTAGAAACCACTTTTCACATTCCAATAGTGTCTGTCAATGAGGTGTGAGGAGACACACTCCTATTACTTCAAGAATCGCTGTTCTGGCTATAACATTTTTTAAAACTTTTTGTCACACTCTGTGAGCCTAACCATATAGTTGCACCACTTTTGATTTGAAGTGGGCTATGTCTTGGGACATCAGGGAAGCTGTTTTTTTGTTTTGATATGGAATTGTCGTATGACTGAAACTATCTTAGTATCATGCTCAATGCACTGATTATGCACATAAACCCTGTTATTGACTTTTTGTTTTTAAATTCCTTTTACCTGAACCTGTAGGTGCAATAACTGCTCTGACTGACTCCCAACTAGCGTTGTACAGAACAGCGCCCCTTTTAGGAGAAACGAAGAAACACCGCCGTTCCATTTTGCATCGTAGGAACTGGAACGGGAACTCGTTCCATTTTTACTGGAATAGAAAAAGGTTCCTTTTTTTTCTGTCCAGTGGGGTAATTTTTATTTTATTTCTAAGAGGTAAATTTTAAAAGTATACAAAACAATATCTTTTACAAAGAGCAGGACCTCAATAACTTTTTGGTTACTTATCTTAGGGCTTATTTTGTGTGGTCCTCACTTGGTAAGAGCCGGGTGTGCAAGAGCTAGTGGACATTGATACTTTTTTCAGTGCTCGAGGCTGCGGTACAAAAAGCTAAACTTCTAGTCAAAGGAAAAAATACAGAAAGAGGGATGTTTTAAACTCTGCAACTTTCTTTGCTTCCACAAATCCTCATACACCCATAAACCTAAGTCTAACTACAGCCATCACTGAACTTTCCAAAAAGAGACCTACAGTTACAACAAGAAAAAACAGGTTACCAGACATCGAACACACCCTAGTATGCCGAACATTGGTCACTTAAAAGATGCACAAAAATTAACCTTTATTCCTTGTCCCCAGGCTTCAAACAAGAAAACAAATCCAACCTTCACAAAGAATGACTTGTAGTTTTCAAGACTGGCCTTCCAACAGTACATTTGGCTTGTCTGAATCCCCCTCAACACATATGAATATGGTTAAAAATTGTGATTGTTAAACGTAAGTATATCAACAAATAAAACTTTACTCCCTCTTGTTTCCTTCTCCTGGTGCCCTTCCATCACTGAATTCAAATTCGGAAGTTGCCATTTGATGATATACATAAAAAAAAAACTGTGTGATTTACTTAGATATGGTGATCAGCAAAAACCAAATGTAACATATATGTAACAATATGCTCCATTTTTTTAACAGTAACGGGAATGAATTTCTATTTCACATATGGAACTTGTGATGGGAACATGTAACATATATGTAACAATATGCTCCATTTTTTTAACAGTAACGGGAATGAATTTCTATTTCACATATGGAACTTGTGATGGGAACACGCTCCAAAAAACTGAAGGAACAAGAAACAATCTTTCGTTCCTTTTTTTTTTTTGAGGAATGTGTACAACACTGCTCCCAACACCCTAAAAATTGGGTATCTGCATTTAAATCTCACATGTTCGTTGAAGATAACTAGAAGTGGCGTTCACGGCTGCAGCACATTGCACTAAACTGCAATTGATGACAAAGTAAAAGAAGTTGGTTATCTGGAAGAAGCGTCACTGAAGAGCATTGGGGCTTCAAGTTCAAACGTGAGGAAGCCTCAGGGGATACCAAACAAGAATTTAAAATATGTGCAAAACATTATTAAATAAGCTGAATAGAATCAATACAGGGTGTTTCATGAAAGGTGGACAAATTCTGTATTGCGAAAACTACACGTCGCAACAAAAAAAGACTCGTGTCGTTTCGGTCCCAGGCCCCTGGCCCAGGACCAAAATGACACAAATCTTTTTTGTTGCGACGCATAGTTTTCGCAATATCGAATTTGTCCACCCTTCGTGAAACACACTGTATATGTTATTGTTAATCACCTGCATGTATTTTGAACGAATGCATATATTTTTTGTTCTAAGGCCACATTCTGGCAAGCGCTTCAATATTAAGTATTAGGGAACACAAGGCATCCGAGATATTCGTCATACTCATGCCATATCGGCTTTGGCAGAGTCAAGCATACTGCAGTTATAAACTTTGCCACTTCGTGGCATCAATAAGTTACATTCTATAGTTAATGTCATCTCAAGAGCCAAAGTAAGAAAAGTCCAGCTAGAGGCAGAGTGTTTCCAATTTTCGCCAATGAAACAGCGATGTGACATATTAGCCCCGAGAAGTTCGCGTGGCGCCCCCTTACGGCGAACCGGGGTGACGTCACGGCGAGGAGAGAATTTTTCCCCGACTCGCGCCGCTCGCCCCGTGGCCTCACCCAATCAGGGCGCAGCGACCGCAACGACGCTTGTGTTCGCTCTCGGGGCTAATAGAGTGCACCACTCTTCGTTGGACGGTGGTGGGTTGCGTATTTTAGTACCAGAACCAAATCAGGGGACTGCCACTGCAGCACTCTCCATTGGAAAAGCTGGAACATTATACTGCTAAATCAAGTCAATATTGTTTATTTCTGTTTGTGAGATAAACATCTGTGGATTGAGACAGAGCTTAATTGAGAAGAACATCCTTGGGTGGAGATGCTTCTTGAGAATATTTCACATGTGGACATTCTGTGTAGCTCACATCTCATACATTCCGAGTTTTTTGCTCATTTTTGCTTGGATCTGCACTTACCCATCGACATAAGCATGCATAAATTGTTTGAAACCAGCTAATCAAAACCCGACTGATTTTGTTTTATTTGTGTTGTTTACAGCAAGAAAAAAATAGCAGAGTAGTTAATCTCATTTACTAAGAGTTTATTTGATTTGTAGAAATATTTGAGATTGTATCTACTGTAAAATCCTGAGTCATCACCCATCCCCGAGTCATCACCCAGACCCCTTTCTGGGAGAATATTAATTTCCAAAAAAACACAGAGTAATCGCCCATTCCTAAATATACTCAACTCGAACTCCACGATCCGCGCAGATTCATCCCACCCAATGATGCAGCCGCAAACGTTACAGTAGGAGGACGTCTGTGACAAATTAAAATGACAGATGGAAAGACACTTCTCTTTGTTTACACATTTCCTCCCCGATTTCTGCGACCCCAAAGTCTGAGTACATGCGTGCGAAAGAAAAACAATGAAGATAACAATGAAAGTTTGTTCTGCTTATAAAAAAATATTGTTTGGAAAACAAATAAAGTTGGAAAGACAACACAAGCAGTGCTTCGATTTTGGGTTCAACGCGACTGAACCCGGATTCCGTTCCTTTTCTTTCCGTGCGCGCTTTGTTCTTTGGCCTGACTTCGTTTTCTCCCCGTTTCACCTGACGCCTGACTTCCTGAGATGGGTGGTTGCCGGGATGTGCCTTGCAGCGAGGCCGAACCAGAGCGCTGTGAATTTCGTGGAGGAAGTCGCCCGGCGCCAAATCGCACCACAATTTAGGACAAAAGATTTTTTAAAAACTTATGATGAAGCTTTTGTACGTCATTTTTTGCCTATCTTCGCGAAAATATTTTGCAGGTTTATCAAATTTCTTTGGTGGCGCCGCTTCATGTTTGTTCAATAAAAGTGGGCTTAAATTACACTGAAAGTATACCAGCAGGAGCATGACATGAAAATGAGTTCGCTGTATCCGTTATTTCACTACTCCTGGGTTCGTTATAAGTGGGTTGTGAACAAACAACTTTATTGGTCATTGTTACGGCACTTCTTTTACTTGCCCGCTCAAGGCTCGATTGTTTTGAAAACTGACCTTGATGTCTACATTCCAATGGCCTATTCTAAAATACTCGGGTTGAGTGGGTCAAATAAAATCTATCGTGTTGGGCGCTGTCCAATTCCATTTTACTCAAAGACAGACTCTATTGACTGATGCACAGTGGAAACAAAACTGGGCTGGGGAGCCACTGTCCTTTGTCGTCGCAACTGTGACTCGAGTCATGCCATTTGATTTTGATGGAGCCGCTACTGAATGCAACTATTGCTCACAAAATGAGTTCTGAAACGTTTGGAACTTAGCACGAGTGTCCAGGTCATTTCATCGCCTCTATGAAGAGGTCACGATACATGCCCCTCGCAGTTTAAAGCGCAACGCGAACTGCAATGTGGAAAACGCCACTCGCAACAATGCACAGGTTGCACCCAAGTCGAGTGGCACTCAGTCTCGTAAGCTTTTGCTTCAAAGTTCTAACCCGTATAACTTTGCACCGGGCGAGTTTTATGTGCATCACTGCATTGAACTACACAGCACGAAATTTGCCCTTTTTGGAGATGCACCTTTCAGTTCGCAAGAACTAGCTCCCTCAGACGCATTCCATGCGGCGTCTGCTTCCAGATTCCAGAGTCCCAACAAAGCCCGTCTGTTTGCCACAAGGGGTGACCTAAGAATGTTTGTAAGTACTCAATCCATTCAACAAAGAAAACAAATCCTTCCACATGCTCATACTTCCAACTACAAATCCTGGTCCTCAGTACCCATTCCCTAAGGGCAATAAGCTCCCCATTTAATTGTCTACAATGTCCTCTATTTTATTATTTTTCCTTGTTCTACATTTCTGGATGGTTTCTTTTACATTCTTGCATTCCACTTTTCTTTTCGAACTTCCTTCACTGTCGTTCTATCCTGCCCATTCATTCTCAGGGCAAGTCCAGAGCCTGGTAGACAGCAATGATGCAACTTTCCTATCTTGTCCCCAGCCTTTTTGTCTATGCACATTTAAAAACAGCCAAGCATCAAAAGCTCATCTGGCCACTGTAGCTGGAAAACACTTTATTGGGACATCAGCCTGGCAACTGTGTGCTTGCCATGGCATGACCTGACCAGCAGACGACCATGACACACACACAAGTGGAGAGATGGCGGCACCTGGAGGCCATACCCACAAACATGCCTAGGAACCCAACATTTCCCTTGCCCAACTTTCATTCTCCACCGCTATGAACCTCTACTGAAATTCCTTCTTTGCTGCTTGCCTCCCTCTTCCTGAAGCCCAACCCACTTCTCCCCCTACATCTACATCTTCATCAGAATCATCATCATAATAATAATACTATTTATTTCAGGCTCAGGAAGCCACAACACAACAGAAAGGCTAGAGCCCATACCATGTAGGCCCACTTTGCTACTGAAACTAGGGTGCTGATGCATGACTTCTGGGCTTTGGGCTCCATTGAGGATGAGTCCCCTAGTGGAGGATCTCAGAATCGGCACGGAACCCTACGGTAGGATTCTATCGACAGCTATAGAAGAAGCGCTGCTCTAGATCAGTGGTTCCAACTTATCTAATTGACATACACACGAGATAATTAACTCGAAAATTGGGACGTTTCTTCTCAATGTGAAAAAAGACAACTCATATTGCCACGAGCGTTGCCGAGCGAGTGCATGCATGGCCGAGGGGTTACCATGCTTGGCTTTCGTGCAGAAGCCCCGGGTTCGATTCTGTATAAGATCCTCTGTCCTCTCTCGGTGTTGGGTGGCGAAGGTCCACTGCAACTTGGCCAGAAAGAAGTCCCTTGAAGTAAATGAAGCCTCGTGGTTCTTGGACCAGTGCCTCGCAGCACCCTCCAGTGAAAAGCAGAGGTTCTGCAGGCACTGCTCCGTGGTCCATCCGTTGCGGTGCGCTGCCCGCTCGTAATATTGGATCCAGTCCTCGTCGTCTTCGATCTCGTTGTGGAAGGGAGTCGGCGTATGAGCAGCGACGGGCAGGTGAACGATGGCAGGGGAAACCGGATTCTGCTGGGACATCGTCGTCGTCTGGGTCCTTGACTTCTCGGGTAAAAGTTCTAACTCAGGGGGCTGTCCTTGGGTGTGGTGGCTGGCTCGGGTTTTGGGCTCCCTGATGGGGATCCGTTCTCCGGGACTTAAAAGATTGAGCCCGACAGATCTTCTGAGGGGTACCTTTCACTGGCATAAAATGTGGTACCCCACAGCTCCACCAAAATGTCACAAGTGACAATTGATGAGGCGACGAAAATTGAAACAAACTAAACATTTAATGGGGCGAACTTGTGCCCAAAACAAAATAGAAAAAGGCTAGCGTCGCAAGCGTCAATGGCGGCATGAGAGCAGGATGAGGCGCTGGGGCGAGTCTGACTCCAGCGCGCCACGCGGAGCCCCTTACTGTAGAAGCGTGGGCTTCTGGATCAATCAGCGTAAACAGTTCGGCGCATAGATCATTTCTACCTCTATCAGACGACAAAATTCTCGAACATACGAGAACGCTAAATTGAAAGAATAAATAAAAGACGTGCCGCTCCCACGAATCAAACCCTGGGCCTCCGCACTACAGCCAAGCATGGTAACCACTCAGCCACGCACGCACTCGCTTGCTCGGTGACGCGCGGGGCTTGACTGATGAGACAGGGCTTTGTGGATCCCTAGGATGCCATCCCACTTGAGAACCACTGCACTAGACTATCTATCTGTAGTGTAAACACCACCACAATTTTGTGTTTATAAAACAGTTTGAAACGAAAAACTTACCAAGACTTGAGGACTGTATCGGTTCCATTCTAGTTGCTGTCTGCCGTCAGGTTCGTATGGACGCTCAAAAGATCATGAACGATGGATGGGACCACTCATGATGCCTACGATTAAACGAAAAGAGCTATGACAGAAATTAAGAACAAAGCGAGCACTGCCCCCAACTGCATCAAGCTAACAAAACAGCTCAGAATAACACACACGAAACTCGCCCAGAATTTTGAAATTTCGAGATTATAATAACAAATGGTTGAGGAAATAAATACAGTGCCTGTGTGTTTAGTAATGGGTGGTAGCTTGTGTGTTAGTAATGACCGGATCCAAGCAGCTCAGCTATATTCAGCTCACTTGCAATGGCAATAAAAGCTCGCATTGAGTCTCGGGAGGAAAATGCAGGCGAACACCCGGTCAGTCTTCGGTACCACCTCTTACCGCCACCAATGAGACTAAAGGACGCCATGTTCTCAGCTGTTCAATCGCTCCTGCAGCGAGTGCCTTCCCATAATACTCCACATTCCCAAATGAATGCGTATTTGCCGTTTCGATCCCCTGACCTCTTTCCGGTGGCTTGAGTGTAATGTGCTTCCCTAACATTATGCCAGACGAAGAATGCATGCTTTTCAGCTCTTTTCTTTTTTTTCATAGCGTCTGTGAGTAACGCCAGGCAGCATAAATACGCAAAATCAAACTGCGACCTAAACATATTCTATTGGCTCGTCAGGGGCGTTGCTGAAAACTTGACAGCTACAGGCCTATAGCATCTCGACGTAGTCTGCAGCAAAGCACTGTAGAAACGCAGCCAAATTTTTTAATTTGTACTCTTTTGGAAAGTTCCAGCCAATTCTCGGCTGCCATCGTCTGTTCTGAATCGCAACATTCCTTTACGCAACGCCGTATAAAAGCCGCGGTAATTCGCTGTGCCCAAAGTTGTTACTTCTAATTTCAATACGTGAACCTGACCACGAAAATGATTCAACTTGAAAACAGGTTACTGCTTAAATTTGAACGAATTTCTCATTTTTGGCCCGCTGTTTAGGGCATAAAATGCTGCACCCGCATTACTGGCCCAGCTCTCACGAGCAGCAGAAAATATACATGCCTTGCAAGTGACGTCATGCTAGGGAAGAACGGGGCCTCGCACCATACTGGTGGTTGACTTCACACCGTGTAGTTGCGCTTACCAAGGCCTAGGATGCCGCTAAGTGCCCAAACATGCGCTGACATGCACCATATTGTCAACAAAGGTACCAGTTATGTTACATGTGAACTTGGAAAAACGTACCGAGCTTACGATGATGACGTTTAGCCAGTACGTGCAGAAGCTTTCGGCATAGGCGCAATCGCGCTACGAGCAGAACGTTTCGATATGCCGTCGACGCAGCTTTAAAACATAAAAACTGTCGTGTCGCAAAAAAAAAAAAAAAAGAAAGAAAGAAAAGCTGAATTGCAGGCTTCAACATTTGACGAGCGGCTCTAGGAGTCGCTTGTGGAATAATTGTTACGATTTTGCGAAATACTGGTAAACAACGCAAGGCTACTGTCATAATCTAAACCCTGAGACAAGGACAAACCAAATAATGGAGGGTTTATATTATGATGCTTCCTAACTGGCTCGCCTGCATACTTTCGCTCCTTGCTAAGATTACAGTGATGTGATTGGCCTAAGCCATTTTGGAGCACCTTTCGGAGCAGCCAAAACAGTGTTTTGGAGCAGCAAAAGTGGCTTTTGGAGCAACCAATACAGTGTTTTGGAGCAGCCAATACAGTGTTTCGGAACAGCAAAAGTGGCTTTTGGAGCAGATGTTCTTTGAAAAATAAAAATATTTGTTTTTAGTGCTGTACATACGAAGGGCACTTTGTCATGCGTTGTGTTCTGATGTGGCGTGTTGTGACGGAACTCGCTGCTTGTGTTTTTACTGCTGAGACATCCCACAAGTGTACAGTGCTGTAGGCAGTGCTGAGCAATTTAGAAAAACCGCTTGCCACTGTTTGACTGGTTCCCGACGTGCCAGATTTTCTTCAAAAGTAAGCAAACGTAAAACAATGGATTGCAAGCGTCGCGGCTGGTGCTTCTGCCGTGCAATCATGTTCGCGTGCACGTGAGGCCAACTTCGGCAGGCTTGCAGTTGCGCGTGCTTCGTCGTGCGAGCTGAGACAACGGCTGTTCGATCGAAACCGAAACCATGTCACTTCGCTCTGTCGCCAGCTGATCCCCAAAATTGTATGCAAGATGTAACTGTCGAGCATACGTCAATAAACAGTCCAGTGGCGTGCGCTTGCCAGGCCGGCAAACAAGGTATAAGCTAAACATATAAAAAGAAAAGGGGGAAAAAACACCTGAGCTATCGATGCAAGACATCGCGAGCCAGGGTCAAAAAGTTCTTGGAGCGCTTTGTGCAGCGACTGAACTCGAGACAAACAAGCGCACAGTGCAGGTTCAGCGTGCAGACATTGCCTTCTTTGCTTTAGCTAACTTCTTTTCATCAACCCTCTTTCGCAGCAGGTTTTTCACATACCAGGGTCCCCCCCTCGAAAGAAAGCCCACCTAGAGAAACCTAGGCAATCCATACTTTCACACAGCAGTCTTTGAGTTAAAGAGGGACTTTTGTAGTAACGTACGATTTAAACAAGACCAGGAATGTTGAATATGCAGCGGTACTTAGTTTCATTTTAGAAAGCGCCATATCTGCAGCTTCGAGGGTATGGCAAGACCCAACGTCGCGCGACCACGGTGACGGGAAGGCAGGGACCAAATATAGCTTTCCCACGGCCGTTGCTTTCAGGAGAGAGTGCTTCAGCTCACAAAGTAACTCCTGCCGCACAAAAATGTGGTTTTGTTTCACAGCATGACGGCATGGCTGGTACCTGGCACGCTAGCGTCGGAGCATCTGCACACAACCGCGTCTATCACAGGAAAAAAAAAAGGCGCGAGACGAGATTTACGAGACGAAACGCGAGACGGCGAGAAAACCATGCAAGACCGGATGGACGATTAATGCAGGGTACTTAGTGTCGGGCTCGATTGCTCATGCACATGCTCAATTACGGTACTCAGTTTGGTTTCGGTTTTGAAAGGCGACCGAAAATAGTCCTTTGGCGTAGGCTTGGCGCAGATTACCCCTATTTTGGCAACATGTAGCAGGATGTAGCAGTGTTAGCCCCTTGGAGCAGTTTGGCGCAATTGGCGCAGCAATTACATCACAGAGATTACCGTTCTCGCAGATGGCACAAACCGATGCCTCGCGAAGGCGGCAGCGTCTCGGCGAGCTTGCACACGGGGGCCGCCGCCAACTGATCGCCGTCTGGCCGGGCTCGCTTCGCGACAATCGCCCGTACTCGGCCCGGGAGCCCCCAAGGCACGCTCGAAACATGGAAACGGCGTTGTGTAACGAAATACAAAGGCCATCTACACCACGAACGGGCAACAGCGGATGCAAAGGCATGCGTGAACGTAAACAACGGTAGAAAAGTGCCGTCGCTCGCCGTTACGAAATGCGTCCCGCAAACTCGGTAATCCGCGGCTGCATTTCCTCCCTGCCGCTCATACTTTCGCTAACTTCATGGCTACTCTGTCTCGCGAGGCTTGCCGACGAAACGATCGAACGATCGTCAGGATAAGCAGTAATTGCTACAGCCGAGCGCAGCGCAGTTTACCATTGCTCTCGCTGCGAGGGGCTGTCGAGTCAACCACCAGCATGGTGGATACCGGTATTTGACGTCATCATGTGACGTAGGTGCAAGGCATGTATACATTATACCAAGGAGCTTAGAAGTACTAGGAGGGGGCACGTTGCAATATTGGTGAAGCCTAGTCATACAAAGTTTAAACGATGTTGTGGCCAACGTGACCATAAATCTCTCCGGCAATTGGTGCGCGTGACATGTCACGTGTGAGATGGATGGTTGATTATAGAAAGATTTCTAGCAGGATTGCGCGCGCTCCGTCCGGTAGGTTTTATCAGATCGAAGGCTAGGCTGTGGTGTATTCTAGTACTCTATAGCTAAACGAAGGCTAGCTACGGTCCTGTGATGTGGTCACGTTGGCCTGATAGGTGAGGAGAGTAAGGAGGAAAATGAGAAAGAGGCGAGGCGTCAAGGGAGCATAGCTCGTGGAGGCTACGCGGCTGGCGTCATGGCCTCTCCTACCCTTCTAGCCTTCTTGCATTCTACGATGCACTCGTAAAAACTGAACGTATGGTTCAATCTTCATTGATGAGTCTTCGTGTCAACACAGAAGACGACTTCCTCCGATATTTGCCGTTCGCCTTTACCTCCCAAGGCATCCGGAGGTGCGCATGCGAAGCTCGCCGGATCCGCATTTGTGCTACTCTTTGCGTGCGCGTTAAAGATGTGCTAACAACAGCAACTACCTGTTTGGTGAATGAGAAGTCCAGAAGCCTTTGAAAGAGGTACTGACTCCAACTCCACCCACGGTAAGCAGCAGTTGCATCGAAAAGAAGTAGTCACAGCTGGTCACAGCAGTCCGGTGGTTATTCGCAGATTTGGCAGATGTGCATTCGTAAATGAATAATGGAGAAGCGAATGCAGCTCATCTGAAATGGGCGTAGTGTGGCGCCAGTAAATCACGGTGCTATGAAGTAATTTAATAAGTAAAACAAATACTCTGTGGCCACTTGATTTTATTTTATGTTTGCTACATTTCCGAAAATTACTGATGCACCCGGTGAGACAATACATACGAGGTTTTTATTTTTTTTAAGACCGTAGAGTTTAGTATTTCTAAGTAGTTTTTTTGTAATACACTGTATCCAACACTGGTAAATTATAATAAATATATATATAATTATATTTATAGACCTTTTTTTCAAATCAAAGCACCCCTGGTGGCACAAAATGAATTCTGGGTACCAGTTGCCATTAGTTTTGGTTTCAGTTTGATTTTCTCATGATTATCGTGTCATGAAGGAACACGCTGCTTGTATTGTCATTGCTGCGACTTCCTACAAGTGCACAATACTGTAAGCGTTGCCAAGAGATACAGAAAAAAAAAAACACTAGGCATTGTTTTTGTTTCCGATGTGCCGGATTTTAAAGGTGAGCAAATGCAGAACAAAAAAAAAAAAAAAGTCAAATTTAGGGGTTTTACGTGCCAAACCTACGACGGGCACCTGGCACTCCCCAGCGGAGGACTGAGGATTAATTTTGACCACCTGGGGATCTTTTGACGTGCAACCGAAAGCTCGGTTACACGGCGCCTTCTCCGCAATAAACCTCCGTCATATTGCGAGCAAATGCAGAACGATGGATTGCAACGTCCCTGGTGCCCCTGTGGTGCAAGCACGCTCGCTTGCGCGTAAAGGAGAGTTATGCAGGTTTGAAAGTTCACGTGCTTGGCTGCAGGAGTACAGACTGCGGCTGTCTGGTCAAAACCATTTCAGGCGAAAATTTCTAACTGGGGCCAGTTGGCATCTCAACCGGTTTCAACTGGGACTACCTGGTGGGACCAGCTGAGGGGTGGAGTAAATAAAGTGGGACCAGTTGAGGAAGTAACTGGCTGGAGGGATTCCCAGTCGGACTTCAAAAGGTTTTCCCATTCCCAGTTCACATGGTTCATTGATCTCTGCTAATGAACAAAGTTGAAAATTTACATTGATAGATTAATATAAGGAAACTTTTAAATACTAAACACATTTATGTATTTATAAAGAAAATTGGAAAACGTAACTAGCGGCATAAAATGTGTTTACCTAATTCAATATTTATGTACACATATAAAAATGTATTAAAGATTTATTTAAATACCTACATTTTACATTTAAATATTACATTTAACTACCTACACGTCCGCAGCAGTCAGAGACTTTCCTCAAAAAGAGCGCATCCCTCGGTTCGATGGGCTCTTATGTGCTTCACAGGAGCAGGGGAACAGGGGAGCCGCCCTTTTAAACTGCTGACACAATCTGCCACAGGTGAACACTTGGGGGTGGTCAAGCGTCCGCAATTTATGAGTTTTCAAACACATAATTTAAAAAAAAAGTTTTAGATGAGATTGCATTGTGGAAAAAAGCCACAATCACCCATATATTATTCCCTTGCAAGGTTTATTATTTTTATTTAACGATTTGTTTTGGGTGCAAGTGCACTCTCTGGTAGGGAGGTTTTGATTTGATTATTTTCTTGCATGAATGCCAATGACTGGGACCAGGGCCGTACCCAGAAAAAAATTTCGGGGGGGGGGGGGGGGTTTCGAGGACAACGGCGGCCATTTTGTCTTATTTTCACCTATGAATCATGTGCATCGGTGGCATATAATACAGAGTTATAGCAAACCGAAGAACCGGTCCCGGTTTGGTACTTGGTGCCGACCGGTGCCACTGCGCGTGCGCAGAGGTGGAGATTAAAATCGGCTGGCTGCAAGTGCACCGACCAGGGCCGTACCCAGAAAAAAATTTCGGGGGGGGGGGGGGGGGTCACAACCCCCTAACCCCCCCCCCCCCCCCCCCCCCTCCTGGTTACGGCCCTGACTGGGACTCTGCCATCGGATTTCGTACATGCATGTCACTTCCAACAAGTTAGGTAATCATCTACAAGCTGCAGTATTTTGAAGACAATAACAACACATACAGGAGACGCTGTTCTTTGCATAATTACAACCACAGTTCATGAATTCTAGTGAAGAGCACCAAGAAGTGCAATTCTGACGCTCAGGCACAAGTGCACTGTGCAACAAAATATGGCAGTCACATACAATGATGGTTGAAAAGGATGATGTTTCATTTAACAATCCATAATTACAAAGTATTGCAGAGGAGTAAGAGTGCAATGAAGGTGGTTCAAATTTCCTCGACTCCCAAGTCTCCTTTTCATACCTTCTGTCATGGCAGCAGCATATTGACATGCATTACACAGCAGTAGTAAAAGCATGTCACCTCACACCCAAACCTCCTGGAAGGCAGAAATTGGGCCATTGTTACCACCGGTAGCACAAACTGCCACTCCTGCGGTGTGCACGTCCACTTGGTAGCTATTTTGTTGGCAACGATACTGTTAAAGTGAGGTCCCAGCATGGCACAGGATGGCAAACTAGAATCTTGCTAAAGAGCTAATCTGCCAGTAGCACATTTACTTCCCCTAAGAACTGCAACGGCTAGAAGAATATATATATATATATATATATATATATATATATATATATATATATATATATATATATAGATAAAACACTGTGGAAGCTGGAATTTCCAACATTTATTTCAGAGAAACAGCAAAAAAAAAAAAGTCTGATTCCATATTTATCATTCGCAGATTTTGTTCGAGGCAAGCGAGGTGAGCCTAATAAACAATCAAACCAAACTGGAGCTCTTTTTACAAATATATTATAAAAGCCAAGAATGAGCACACATTAAAAAAAAAAAAAAAAAAAACACATTGTATTCTGTAACCCAAGCAAAATCATGGCTGAATTTGTATTCTTTGAGATTTAGCTGCTCTGATCCATCTAGTTCTGTTACAAAAAATATCACAATGTTTGCCATTAGAGAAGCATAGAAACAAACTACTATCCTGCTTAATACAAAAAGAGCAAAACGCATCGCCTGATGTACCCTGATGCCTATGGTCCAAGACCTTTGACAAAAGGGGACAGGCAACACGGAAACAACTCTTGGGAACAAAAACACAGAGCAGCAAAATTTAGCGAGCACCGAAACACTACAGTGGGTGATCTCAAAGCAGCTGTCGTATAAATACATAATTACGAAAATTTCATTACAGACAAGAGTGGTGGAAACACATTAGGTATGAGTGTGTTAAAGTAAGTTCCAAGATCTCTACAACAGTCTTGAAAATACATTACATGGTATTAAAAACATCCACATTGGTACAATGTAATTTATTGAGAAATCTGCTCGGTGGTGTGAGAATTCAACTATACCCCGTTTCACGATAACTTGGCGAACTGTGGAGGCCACGGCTCCCTCAACCCAATAGCGTCGGAGCCAGGCACCTGACATCACATCACGGGAGCATGTGTGTCACTGCACCAAGGAACCGGCTGTCAACTGCTGGCAGAGAGTCGTTTGCTGAGAGACCAATCAACTTCGTTCGAACGTCCACCACTGCAACATTGCCGTCCGCTAGAGCAGCGAGCTCTTCAGGAACAGTTCATGAGACAACCATACTCAATTTACCCGTCAATCTGTGGCAGCCACTAGCGCCAAAGCGACGTGTTGAGCGGAAGCGATCGATTACATTTCTGCGATTCCCAACAACCGCAACGCTATAAGGAGAAAAAAAAAAGGAAGAAGCAAATACATTAATGTGGTGTCAATTAGAAGAATATATATTTGAAATTCACAATTCGTCCTTATTTATTCCTTATTTCTTATATGTTCTCGATAGACATGGAATCGCGTGAGTTCAGTTGCGTTTAAAGGGATGCTGAACCGAAATCTGGATTCCCCAGAACACGCGGCCAAAAGCGTGCAACGGGATGCTACAAACACCAAAACATCACTCATACAGCGATATTTCGAACGGATGACCGTATTTTTTCAAAAAAAGAGGCGCAATTGGCAGGAATGTTGACATAATGTTTCTCCGAGATGGAGAGGGAACGGCCTCGCGTCTTCACCGCCTCGGCCTTGAGGGAGCGAAGCGAAGAGAGGAGAAAGCTAGGTATCTTGACGGGTAACGCGCCTCGTCGGCCTGGTTCGATCTCGGCTTCTTTTTCCAAAAATACGGTCGTCCATTTGAGATACCGCCTTACTAGTAGTGTTGTAGGGATTGTAGCGTCCCGCCTACATCTCCAGCATTGTTTTTTTTTTTTTTTTTAAATCCAAATTTCGGTTCACCATCCCTTCAAAGAAAAAGAAACCTAGAACTACTTTTTGTCGCGGATGACGCTGTTGCTGTGGCGGTAGCGAGGCCTCCGTGGCCTCGAACATGGAGTGTTATAATGCGATTTGCTCCGACACTCTTATTGGGTTGCGGGGGCCACAGCCTCCACAGTTCGCCAAGTTATCGTGAAACGGAGAACAGCAATGCCCCATTTGTGCTGCAGTGCATGCACACAGTCGTCAATCAATTGCCCGCTGAGGTAACTACTCATATGAGAAAGCATGTGGTATAAGATGTCAAAATCCCGAAACCTTAAAAATTACTCCACACACACAACAAAATCGAAACCTTAAAAATTACTCCGCACATTGGCATTCCATCACCGCCGCTAGCACCATATTCTCGTGGAGGTCGAGCTTTCTACACTCTAAAACCGGTCTCTCATAAAAAACGCTGTCCCTCTGATTTTAGAGGGGACAACAATGCTTTCAGGGGGACAGCTCTTTTTAAGAGGGAAATTGCAAAATAAAATAGCCAGATTTAGAGGGACACCAACATATTAAGAGAGACCAAGGAAACCGTTTCGTTAGTCCCTCTGAACAGGAAAGACAGACAGAAAGATTCACGCGTCTCCCTTCATATTAAAGGGGCCCTGCAAGGACTTTTTACTGTTTTTTAGTTTGCACCGAACCTGAGCGTACTGAACGTAGTAACTTAGTGAAACTTTTCTTTTCGCGAAATTCGCTTTATTTTAAGGGTGGAGGCTGGTCTTTAAAGGGACACTGACACCCCCCAAAAAAAAATTTTATTTTTTGCCAGGCGCTTCATTATGGTGTCGGAGGACTACTCAATTAATATTTTGCAACAGAGTAGCGTATTTTTTTAATAAAGCCAAAAGATGCAACTCCTCGAAACCGAAACCCGACGGAGGTCGGAGAAGTGGAGAGAAGAGAGTGAGTGGCGGAAGTCACGTCGCTACACCCTACCGTGCGTTTTTTTTTTTTTTTTTCTCTCCTCTCCGGTAGCAGACGACAGGACATGCGGCGTGCGGTGGGGCGTGCGGGAACTGCTCGCCGTGCGATTTTTCTGCAGTTATGTTTGTTCCGCTCGTTGTTCTGTACTCAAAGATGAGTTGTTTTGTACATTGAGGAGTTGGAGATGAGTAGTGAGTGCCCGTGGTGAATTTCCATGATCGGCTCCAAAAAGAATACACCCAAGATGTTGCGTGAAGAGCTGGCTCACATTTCCTGAATCCGAAAAAAAGTGGCATTGTGCGACAGAGTTTCCGAAAGATCAACGGGATCGGGACCAACGGCTGGCTGCAATTCCTGTAGAACATATACGGGCACCTCGGAAAGCGGACGTTACCTGATTTATATGCTCCTTGCATTTTGTGGAAAGTGATTACATTGAGCTCGCAGGTGTCAAAACGGAAATCACATACCATTTAAATCAGCGAAGTATCGTCCACAACATTAGTTTGTTATTTTTTTGTTTGTTTCTTCAGTGATGATTGTAAAAAATATATATATATATATATATGTAAACAAGAGAAAATGTTTGAAGAAAAAAAAAAATTAAGATCCACGGGGGATCGAACCCGGTCCTACCGCGTGTGAACCGGACGTCTTTCCCACTGAGCTACTGGCGCATCGCTTTTCTAGCGGATTTCTTTGCTTAGTAATAATTCAGCCGGTAAACTGTAAGTTGGAAAGTTTGCTGTCGATTTTTCTCTAGCAAAAGCACTCTTGGGTCGAAGTTGGGAAGCACCACGCTTTGGGGACATTCGCACCTAGTAAAGAAATCGTACGCGTGCATATTGAACTCGAAGTAGACACGTCGTGCTTGACGTTTGCGCGAGCGATGTCTTCAGCCACGAGAAGGGATCGACGGCTCGGCGACGTCTTCGTGCAAATCGGCTTGGTGGCCGGGCGTGTCGTACGGGATGAATACCAATTCTTTTGATCAGTCCCAAATTTCTCTTTTAACGGTAGACAGAATTCGCCGGTACCGCGAACGACAGTTCTGAAATAGAGGTCCCACGCCCGTCGTCCGCTGCCATCGCCGTCCCCGCGAGTCCCACGATACGCGAAACGACGAACGCACAGAATGCTTCCGGTTGTCTGTGGAACTTTTTTTTTCAATCAACGTATTTACAGCTTTTTAGAAGCCACAAAAAATGGGTTTCATATTTTTTTCTATTTTTAATAATGAGTGTGTGCCTTCAGTGACCCACGTCTTTGATTAAATTTGGTGGTCGCATCGATACCTTAGAAAACGGTCCGTGACCGCGAAAAAGAGAGTGAGCGAGACTCGAACCGGCCAGTTCTTGATCGGCGGTTTTCGGGCGGAAAGAAACCGAATTTCGAGCCGCAAATTCTGTTCTGGGTAGTTGAGCTCTCATATGTCACGTAAAACTAAAAACCTCGGCGAGCATAAATACCCTGTCAGTGTCCCTTTAACTTTTGGTTTTTTTATTTTTCATTGATACTGCTGAAATTTAGTGTACTGATGTATTTCTCTGTGGTGTTTTCAAATATGCAATTTGTTTTCAGATAGCTCTACTAGATCTTGAGGTATTAATAAATTTGTAATTTTAATTAGGTCCTCCTTACGGGCCGTTACCATAAAATTGTTCAAAATATATCGGAAAGTTTTATAGAATTGCATTCACCAAGACATGTTTTGTGCGGTGATGCTATTTTAAGACTAATTTAATGATATTACATCAATAAAAAACATTTGCAATCAAGTTGCATAAAACGGGAGGCTACATCTTTTTGAGACTAATTAATTAAAATTATTGTATGATATATAAAGCAACAAAAATAGCATCACCGCACAAAACATGTCTTGGTGAATACAATTCTATAAAAATTTCTGATATATTCTGAAAACTCTTACGCTAACGACCCGTAAAGAGGACCTAATTAAAATGACAAACTTATTCGTAACTCAGGATATAGTAAAGCTATTTGAAAACTAATTGCATATTTGAAATCACCACAGAGAAATACACCAGTACACTAAATTTCAGCACTATGAATGAAAAATAAAAAAAACAAAAGTTAAAGACCAGCCTCCCCCCTTAAAAGTTATAGGCAATTTAGAATTACAAAAACAAGCAAAAAAATAACCTCCTTCATGACGTCGTAGGTCCTGGCTTGAGTGGCCGTGAACTAGAGAGGAATAATGAGCTCATCGAGCGCTCACGGCCGCCGCACTCCGTGTCGACGGCGCCAGAGGGCGCCACTAAAGCATGTTCTGGATAGGCTGTATGCAGCGGACAGCCAGAGCGGCTTTCATAGCGTTTGCTGCGCGATTAAACACTAATTCGGCATGACACCTCATTCATTGGCCACAAACGACAGCAAACACGGGGTAAAGATCAGTTCAGAATGGGAGCCACTTCGCGCTGCCATACCGCGAAACGGCCAAACCGCAAGACAAAGCCTCTCGCCGAAGGCCTTCGGAACGCTTGGAGCCGGTCGGATCCTCCTGTCCAAACGACTGCAGCGTCACAGCGTACATCCGGGATTTTTCCGTGTCGGCGCCTCATCCCACTACTCCTTTCCAGTATGCGCCGCCTTTTCCACCTCTTGGCGGCGGGTATTTCGACGGGTCAGAGGAGGACGAGACGGCTGAGCACTTGATACTCTACTGTAAAGGGCTTCACCCTATGCCTACCGAAGACAACATAGATTTAATAAAGTCATTGGGTTTTAGAGACAGCGAAGGGAGAGTGGATTTCAAGACTGTAGAGATTACCAAGCAAAGATTAAGTGAATGGTGGCAGAAATCGAGAGAAAACTAGGTATTTTCTTAATCACTGATGGCAAGGGGGTTTCATAGCCTCACTTTCTTTGCACTGCGGAGTGAATATAGATTTCACATTTAAATATTCTAAGCTTAAATGGTAAAACAAAATGGCTAGGTGGCGTAAGCTACCGCCCGATCCAAAGGGCTCAGCCGTATTCATCCATCCATCCATCCATTACTTGTTTCCGTACTTTATAAACTGCATTTCTTTCTTTTTTTCATCTATAATAGTGAACAAAAACTACTTTTATACATAATTGAAACGGTTCGCGCCACTTATATTTTGTATTTCGACCAAAAAGAAGTTTTTAGTGGCTCTGACCAGTAGTAAGCCCAGGACCAAAGACGTCACATTTTGCGCGCTTTCGGTACCGCGGGTCGCCCTCGTCGGTGGAGGGAGTTTCAGTGTCGTCCGGTTAAAATATGGCGCACTGATATTTAGCTACCCTTTCCGTGCCCGCTGGCTTGCCCGAACCCCAAGAGACGTGGAAACCGCATAAAAGATAGACGCCTAAATATGATTGCAGGGCCCCTTGAAGAGGGGACTGGTCCCTCTTAACTGGACCAATGTAGTTCGGTCAGGAGGAGAGGGGCAGGCGCACTAATCCACTGCAAAGAGTTCGGACGGTGCTAAGGCTTCGCGCCAATTCACGGAGAGCTGGAAACGGTCGTTGCCGGAGAGTCGCAAGCGTCATGCTGCTCGTTTGACTTCCTTCGGGTGAGTAATCCTGTCATATTGGCGCTTTTGTTTTGGGTGCATTGCGGGTGGGAATAACGAGCCATCAATATTTTCACGCTGGCTGTGAGATGCACGAGCTTTGCATGTAGAGTGAGAGTGTTCAGCTGTAGTCCGCCGACGCCGTCGCTTCCTGGATCTGCTCGTTCAGCTAGGACAAAGCGTCGCTAATCGTTTGCCCTGCCGTGAGCCGCAGGGTTGTCTTTCGCACAAAACACTTTTAGCGGGTTAGGGTGTCCCAATGTGTACGCGTCTGTCTTAGGCTGGTGATATCAGACCATTTTCTGTCCGACGCTTTTGTCTACTTTTTAATTTCGAACGCGCCGGCATTTTATTACCGGCAATTTCCTTGTATTTTATCCGTGAGCGTACACTGTCGGCATCGAGTACTACAAAGGATGGCATCACCCTCCCTAAGGCAAAGCCAACATAAAGGCACCCTAGCTGGGGCAGTCAGTGTTTGTAAGCTTGGCTCGCCGATTTCTTTCTCGGTGTGCACTAAATGCTTGAGGTTGACCGCCCGAGTGCGTTGATTGACAGATACAATGTTGGCGATTTTGCGTTTGTTTGCCTTCACAATTCATTACAGCAATTTACACTGCAACGTTATGTTGTAGACATCGTTAGCGTTGCAGTGATTATGAACATTTTTTTCTCAAGTGGGCGGCGAGCAAAAACCCATAATGTGTGTGTATGTATATGAAAAGGGCAGGGGGATTGGACGAGCACAAAACAAAAAGAAGAAAAAAGTTTTTTTTTGTTTCCTTTGCGTGTTCGCGTTGCGTCGGCGTCGCGGCGTCTGCAGAAAGTGAGGAGGTTGTAGTGGTGGCCAGGGAGTACATTTTTTTTTTTGTATTTCTTTGGCGCACTATTTTGTTCGTTATATTTTCACGGTCGTGCCGGCAAAGCTACCGGCTTTTTTTTTGGCGCCGACCATGTTTTTGTTTTTTGGAGATTTTATTTATGATGTTTATTATGCTCTTTGTTTTCTGTAGCTGGCTGAATATTTTTTTTTCTGTCGTACATCCGCGAAAAATATATAAACAGAAGTTTTCTTCTTTTTTTTTTCTTTTTTTTTTCTTTCTTATGCGCTTTAGGGCTAGGTTGACTATGGGCGTTAAATGACTGACCGTTAACAATCTTGTTTTCAGAGTGAGGCAATGGCAACGAACGTTGACATGAAGGGAATCAGGCGGGGGTTCCGCTCGGATTGCTCGTGTAAAGAGCTTTACCGGGACCCTCTGCACGGTGGAACGCACCACCCTGAGTGGTGGGCCTACTGCGGCCACCCGCACACGGTTCACAACGAACTCGGTAATTATGAACTTTTTGTATTGTGGTATGTAGGTAGGCTCTATTTACGTTTTGTTGGCATGTGCACTGCTTCTGAAAAAAACAAAAAAAAAAAAAAACAATGAATGGCTTGCGTTGAAATGTCTACAGAAATGTAATTTTTTATTTTATGTTGCTTTCTAAAACATGCCCTAGATCTCTTTTGCAGCTTCGAGCCGCAAATGCAATCCATGCTTTCCAAAGCACATGGGGCTTCTAAAGTTCATCTACTACTAAATGCGTTTTCGTTTTGTCTTGGTCATACAGAAACAATTGATTCTCGTAAATTAATTAAAACAGCAGTCTATTCTCGTACCAAACATTAATAGTAGCAGAAGTTACGTCATAAGCTAATGTCACTCGCTATTTTATCGTATACATATTGGATTCCGAATCTTTGAACTGTTTGCAATTTATTTTCGCATTTGTTTCCTAGCGCCTGCTTGATAACAGGTGAAAGCGCTTCATTACCTTCATTCTAATTCCCACTCTCTGTATCTAAAGGAAAACAATATGGTCTTTCATTCAGCTAAAGGTGGATGCACAGCTTCGGTTCCATAACACGATCGTCACCATGCTGGGAAACCTGGAGGAGGTAAAAGGGGCCTTCTGCGGAGACAACCCAACAACATTCTTGAACATTAAGACCATCCTCCGGTCTCGATTGGCCAGAAGTTCTCTCATCATTTATATGGTATGTGAAAAAGCGAATGCAAAAATAGAAATGTAAGTTTGACGCTGACGCAATTTTTTTTTAACAATTGCTTCTTGCAGGACGATTTTACCCCTGACGAAAAAGTTCCAGGACCCAAGACTTTCTTTGGTTCGGAGAAGGGGTTGTTTCTGGGAACTGGTCAGTGAAACTCACCGCTAGCACGACTATGGAGGGGGCACTAGTCATGTGCTTATGGGTGTATTACATAACGGGACTCTCCTACCCTGTGGCATGTGGACAAACCCTTGGACTCCTCTAGGGTCTGCTTGTTGAAAATAAAGTCTTTCAATTCAGTTTATGTCGGAGAAGCTCAGAAAATTGCTTATGGCTGTTGAGAAACAACAGAAATTCTGAGCTTCTGCTGATGGCAAGAGATGCCGAATAATTCGTTTTAATGCTATGAAGTAGGTAACTACACACTAAAAAAAAGCACAGGCATCTACTTTCCCGAGCAGCACTTGGAAAGTCAATCACCGTAACTCACGGAAGCAGCTCAGCGAATCACGATGCCGAAACATAAGATTAGACAAAAAAAGCCAGTCCGAGTTGTGACATTAACCAATGCAAAACATCACGCTTGCTGTGCTTAGTGTCGCAACTCATTTTTTTTTTTTTTGGTATAATCATGTTTCGGCATCTACATTCGCTGAGCTGCCTCCGAGAGTTATGGTGATCGTCTTGCCAAGTGTTGTGCGGAAAAGTAGACGCACGGGCTTTTTTTAGGATGTACATATCTTTTTGTGTTATCCGCTAAAAAAAAGTTTTTTTTCCCGCACGATTGTATTGTTATCGTTTGTGATATCCAAAATGAGTCACTTTGCAGCACGATATTTTTTGTGTGATAGTTTCCAAGAAACGCCGATTTCTGGCGTCGTTCTAAGTCTTTTTTATTCGTAAAAGCTACCAGAACATCGTTATAAAATTACTATTTTGATAAAGACATCAAAATATTTTCTTGTGTCATGGCAAATAAAACACGTGTTTACCCTTAAAGATTGTTACTGTTTTATTTAACACATTGATTGCGTTTATCAAACATAATATACAGATCAAATTTCAATTCTGCTACGCAGCACAGAATAACTTTGGTTAAACAATATCAGCGAAAGTGCGAGAAGTGCAGTGCAGCATGTCACCTGACAGTCAAAACACGAAGGAGCAGAAATTGTACGATACAATAACAGAGGTAACTTAAAGCCGGGGTCACGCTGCTTATACATTATACAAAATACGTTCTGCAGACATGTTCCAGTTCGAGTCACCGCGACATCCGTGCTTTGTATGTTACGTGACAAAGTAACCTCTTGATTTGGTTGCCTCGTGGCGTACGAAGCACGGATGTCGAGGCGACTCGTTTCGGAACATGTCTGCAGAATGTATTTTGTACGATGTATAAGCACCGTGACCCCGACTTAAGGGGGACTATACCCTTGCATTTTAAGCGGGCCACCGTCCCTCCAAATTTAAGGGGGAAAATATCTCAAAAATGTCCCTCTTACTAAGTGGGACTGACCTCGAATTTAAGGGAGACGCCTTATCGCTTACCTTAAGAGGGGTGGTGTCTCACTTAATTAAGAGGGAGCATCCCCATGTAATATTAAGAGGTCTGTCGCCCCCCTTAAAGTTAAGTGGGAAAAAATCGAAGAAATGTCCCTCTTACTAAGTGGGACCGGACTTAGAGTGTATGCACTATTTATGTGGATTCATACATAGGGTTCCATTTTCTCTCATGAAGCAGGTATATTGGTTTGCTCAGTCTATAAGAGAAACAGTATGACAGCAGTATAAGGTAAAAAGCTCAAGCGCATGAGGTAAATTACTCCTCTTTCCGTGGTGGTGTTGTGTGCATTGTACTCAAAATTATGAACCATTTGTTCGCTGTCCGGCACTGCTCGTGTGGCAGTGTAGCAAAAAAGTGTTAAAAAAGGTCATATCAAAATAAGCTTAGAAAATGTTGAAAATAGAGGAGCTATCACTTATAGTGCTGTTTAAAGTTGGTTGCTGTAATTTGTGCATACATGTAAAAAAAATAATTGTTTACATCATCTATGGTATGTTTCCCAAACAATATGGCTTTGACTGCTCTGTCAACAGCAGAACACAATGTTGGTCAACAAAATCACTTCTCTTATAACACACAATCAAGCACCCACAAATGCACCAACAAATGCATACGTTTGAGTAAGGTATTATGAGTGACAAACCATTGATTTATGTTAACCATTCAAGTAAAAGCAATACACAATTTTTATAAAGACTAAGGCAATTTGAACGTTAACCCTATTCTCATCTCCCTCTCTCTTCCAGGGTTACAGCAGTAACTATTAGGAACAGAACACAACCAAACTTGAAACAAACAACGATTGACCAAGAACAGATTTGCTGACTAGATTCATTCTCTCAAACAAGAAGCATGTTCCAAAGCAGTAGGTTAATTGAAGCCACTCTGAATTTATGGTCATTCTACACTACAAGAATTCGCAAAAATCTCTTGCTGTTTTTTACCTTTGCCGCAATATTTTAGATTATTGCTGGATTATTCCTGCTCAAAATTTTTTTCCAATGTTTCCAAAACTTAAAAAAAACTTGTTCTTTTTGTAGTTTTTTTTTGGCCTTCAAAATTTTCTATTCCTACTTGCAGCGACCTGCGGCGATGCCGATCCTTGAGAAGTCGTCAATTGCGGAAAGAGTGCTGGGGGCCACAAAGACAGAACCCAGTGGGAAATCAGGCGATACTTTCAGTGACGTCACTCGAAATGTGGTGAAGCGTTGAGATCTACTTTGACCCTCAATATGTTTCATAAAAAGAAAAAAAAACAGTGTGAAGAAAAAAATTGTTTCCATTCCTTGTAGTATTTTTGGTGAAAGAGACGAGTTACTGCAATAGACTACTTAGAAAAATCCCTGCATCCAACACAGTGCACACTGCATTATGGGACCTCTCTGGCCATGGAGAGGAGTGGCGTGGTTTCGATTTCGACTGCCTCATTGACGACGTAGTGCATTTCAGCAATGCATAAAAATAGACAATACTCAATAGCATTCTGTGCATCCAATTATCGATTCTCAAATGGAAATTAAAAGAAGAGCTGCGGGTACACCCTGCACTTGAATGGCCTTTCACCAGTGTGTTTGCTGGTGGTAAATCAGACTGCCATAGTGGGCCCTTTATAAGTGCAAGCTCTGAACACAACTTGCACTTATTAGATTTTTCACCATTGTGTGTACAATTATGCTTTCTCAGATGAAAATTCGTAGCAGAGGACTGGGGCTCCACTTGAATGGTCTTTCACCTGTGTTCGATTATGGCAAGTCAGACTGGACTTTTAAGTAAAGGCTTGGATACACAGCTTGCACTTAAAAAGCTTTCAACCTGTGTGCTTTAGATTACGAAATTTCAGACTGAAATTCTAAGAAAAGGCATAACTGCAGCATTTGCACTTGGGGGCTTTTCAGCAAATTATATTTGATTATGGCAGGTCGGACAACTTCTGAACAGAGGCTTTAGAACACAGCTTGCACTTGTTTCCACCTGTGATCATTCCATTCAATATACTTTTAGGTTGAAATTCTAAAAAAAGATTTAGAAATGCAGTGAGTATTTAAAAGGGTTTTTTACCACAGTGTGATTGATTATGGCGACTCAGACTGTTACTGCTAGTAAAGACTTGTGAGCACAGTTTGCACGAATAAGGCTTTTCACCTGTGTGCGTTCGATTATGACGTATCAGTGAGGACTTCCGAGCACAGGCATGGGAACATAGCTTGCACTTAAATGGCTTTTCACCAGTGTGCAATTTTTTGTGCCGGGTCAGATTAGCACAGCGAGCAAAGGCTTGGGAACACAGGTTACACTTATAAGGTTTTGCACCACTGTGTGTTCGATTATGGAGTTTCAGATAGGATTCCAGATTAAAGGCTTGGGGGAACATTCTGCATTTATAAGGTTTTTCATCACTGTGTGTTCGATTGTGATCTTTCAAATGGGAACTCCGAGCAAAGGCCTGGGGGCACAGCTTGCATTTATCAGGTTTTTCACCATTGTGTGTTAGAATGTGGTTTTTTAAAGTGGAACTCCAAGCAAAGGCTTGGGGGCAAAGCTCGTACTTGAATGGCTTTTCAACTGTGTGCATTCTATTGTGTTGGATTAAACTGTCATCACCAGCAAAGGCTTGGGGGCACAGCTTACACTTAGATAACCTATCGCCCCTGTGTATTTGAGTGTTAATGTGCACTCTGGACCTGGAGCTGGAAGACAGAGGATTTTGGCACTTGACTTGTTCATCACCATGGGCAACCAGGTGGCTCACAATTCCATGCTGATCTCCGGTGAAGTAACTGCAGGAACAGCATCTGAACCAGATGTCCTCAGTGGCTTTCAGAAGGCAGCTGGTCTCCCCCAACTGTGCTGCTACATCATCTAAAATTTAAAAAAAAAGGCTGTGTATTAGAAGACACAAGGAAAGCCCAACCATGAGAAACAAATGGTTTAGAAAAAAGAACCTGTCAATGCACTTAAAATTTAGCTATGTGGTTTAATATCTTGCTGTTCTTTATTTCAATTCATGGAAGCACTCAAATAAAATTCACTCCATTAATTGTTTTATTAGCATGAACAGTACCAATACCATTGAAGTGCATATTTTTTCCACTACATGCGGTGAAGTTGTCTTCGTGCGTGCCTTCGGCTGTGTGGCCACATGCATCATTTGAAATTTCAGTCACTGGTTTACGGTGTGAATGATGACGTCGCAAGGACGTGCAAAAACACTTCAGAAAACTGGAGACCACTTTTCACATTCCGATAGTGTGTGTAAACGAGCTGTGAATAGACTGTCGTTCCTATTCCTACAAGCATTCCTGGTCTGGCTACAACATTTTTTTTCCCTTTTTGGTCACACTCTAAAAGTGAGCATAACCACACAGTTGCACCACTTTCGATTTGAAGTGGGCTATGTCTCAGGACATTAGGGAAGCTGTATTTCTTGTTTTGATATGGAACTGTCATATGACTGAGACCCTACCTTGCTATCACACTTGATACCAAGATTATGAATGTAAACACTGTAAGGCAACCTTTCGTTCTTAAATTCCCTGCACCTGGCCTTGTGGGTGCAATAACTGTTATGATTGATTCCCAATGCTAAAACTTTAGTATCTGCAATTAAGTCACACATGTTCATGAAAGCTAAGTAGAAGCGGATTTCATGGCTGTAGCACATTTCGCTAAACCGCAGATAATGACCAAGTAAAAGAAGCTGATTATCTGGAAGAAGCGACACTGGAGAGTGTCAGGGCTTCAAGTTCAAACTTGAGCAAGCTTAAAGGGATACCAAACCAAAACCCAAAATAGTTACAAAACATTAATAAATAAGCTGACAAGAATCAACATATGTTAATGATAATCACCTGCGTGTATTTTGAATGGATGCATATAGTTTTTGATCTAAAGGCCAGATTTTGGCAAGTGCTTCAATTTGAAGTAGAACATAAGGCATCCTGAGATATTCGTCCGTCTCATGCCACATTGGCTTCCAACGTGCTTAAAAGTTTAGGCCATTTATAACGAAGTGTACAGCCATCAGGCTCAAAAAACAAACGTGCGATTGTCATTTATGGATATTGTGGATCATATTTAGCCTATTTCTGAACAGAACGGGTATATTTCAAATTTCGTTGAAGTACCCTTTAATGTAACAATCACCTTTCCACCTTTCCCCGAAGTGGCCTTAAAGGGGCACTCAAGCGGTTTTTGGAGAAGCTACTTTTTGGTGCGATGTTGTTAAAGAAGTGTCAGTAAATGAGTATCTTCAATTTTAGAAGGCAGAACGCCTAACAATCACGCAGGAATAAAATTTGTGCGGACTCTTTTCTGTACTTGCGAGGATGAAATTATCGTATGTTTGCAAATTTTGGCGGTCTTTGTAAAGTTTCGCTGAAGAAACAATTTTCAGTTCATTTAAATATGTTGTGCATGATAATTTCACAAGACGTAAAATATTTCTAGTTTAGAATACGCGATACTGCAATTATCGTTTCACAAACAAGGAACTACGTTTTCTCCTTGCCTTCCTCCGCTGGGGGTGAATTTCCCGTTCCCCAGGGATGCGCGGAAGTGCACGTATCTACGCGCGTTGCAGGCCGGTCGTGCCGGTTGCGGGCCGGCCGGCTCCTATCCGGAAACGTGGCGTCGGTGGTGATCGCCGGCGTGGTGAAAGCTCATCGTTCCGCGTAAAAGCGCTATACTTGACTGTGAATTTTCGTTGTGTGTCGCTATGATAACCCAGCATGTACTAGAAGGGAAGATGCACCTACGCGTGCTGTGATGTCGTGGCGGCACTCTCAAGACAGCAGAACGCCCGTGCCGTCGTGTTTGTTTACTTCGACTACAGTGATGCTTTCTAAGCATTTGTGTCCTCGAACATCGCCCGGATTTCTTATTTGGCGCATTTCATGTGTGTGCTCAAGTTCAAGGTATTACTGGCGCGTACTGTATAAAGGATGCAAATTTTCACGCATTTTTATCACCGGAGAAAAGTGATTAGTAAGCAATCCTGAACGCTCGCAAAGTCTATCTGATCACGAAATCATATTTCTACGTTGCTATATCGCTGCTAAGATTACATTGTCGTTTATAATCGTAGAAAAGGCGTGTGGCGATATTTGTACTATTGCAATGTCGTGTATTAGAGTCGTGATCGTCCAAGACGGCGGACTGCATCTTTTTATTTTCTTTTTTTTTTCATCCACTGCACCCTGCAAGCCTATCAAGAAAAAAATAATAATAAAGCTTTAGGCTATAGAAATCTGTCTGTCTATATTCTGTTACGGCATTGAGTAGCAGTGCGTCCCCTTTTAAGAGGGGCCGCTGAAACAGCTGACAGCGGCGTATAGAAGCGGTCGCCATGCTGACGACCCGCTGCGCTTGTTGTAGTGGTTGCAGGTGTGTGTATACGCACGGCGCAGAGCGGTTGTTCCGGTCGCTCTGGTTGCAACGGACGCAGTCGTAGGTATGCGCTCGTTGCACATGTCTGAATCAGCCTTCCCCCCTCCTCCCAAGGCGAAAGTCAACGTGGCGACATCGTTTGACATCACATACCAGAGGTAACGCTGCGATGTCAAATGTTGGTTTGGTTACGACTTGCCCCAACCGCAAATCGAAGAACGCCCGAAAAGGTTTGCGTTTCGTCGTCCTCGGAACCCGAACATGAGTCCGAAGCCCTGCTATCGTCCACATCACACGTCGGAGTGGCGTCATAGGAAATCATCCCCAGGTCGGCTGTCCGCCGAAGAATTTCAGCCTCTAACGGCGTCAGGTCCTCGAGCGTAGAGAACTCCGCCATGATCGAAGCTCGAATGACAAAGAGGTTCGGTCGATGCGGCTACCTCGGGATCACTGCGCGACGGAACGTCGTCTAACGCCATTAGCCCGAGATCCTTTTGATAAGCGTGCGAGGACCAATGAGAGTGGTTTCGTTTTCGGATTGATCCGAGGTTTTGCGGCCTTCAATTACATTTTTATTAAAGAAATAATCACCGTATGACTATACTTTTCGGTTTTTAGGGATACTTAGGGTGTCTAAATTCAGCTGTCATCATCAAAACACAAACTCAAAAACCACTTGAGTGCCCCTTTAAGCCCGGTACTAAACCCAAACATAAAATCTTGATTTGTTGTTCTTACAGCGCTATCGGGCCATAATTTGTCAATTGTATCTCATCATGATAACGGATTTTGCGGTCACAATCTCTTCTTCCTGATTGCTTGCAGACAGTCTTCTCCACTCGAAGATGTCCTCTTTCACAATTAGGAAAGAGGTGCGGTTTCATTTCAATTTCTCGAGGTATGAAATATCTTGGCAGATGATAGAGAGGCTCGAAGCACAACGCATAGTCTTCGATCTGGATGAGCATCCTATCGGCGTACGGTTCTGTCTCACTACTGCGTGATGCATGAAACGATTCCAGGCCAGCAGTGGTACAGCACCAGCTAAATTTCTTATCTGCAGCAATCCAGTGTCGCTGCACCTCAAAGAGAGATTGACTTTATGCTGCATAAAACCTAGTGTCCAATTTAAGTTTTGGTTTGGCGGCACGTCGACTTCTTTGAGGGCAGCGACAATTTCCTTCGGCGTTACGGTTTCACTTTTCCCTTCGACGAAAGAAGTTAGGCATGCAGGTTCTCACAGCCACCGGTATGGATACGTCCTAGTCAGCCATCCTTCCCAGTTTACCATGATCGCGGGTGCTTCTTCAATGGTAATTTCATTGCTTCATTGCCAAGGAAACAGAGCTAAAGCCAACGCCTGTCGCACTGGCAGTCATATTAATGACTTAATCTAAGTCTTTTTCTCAGTAGTGCCTGCACATCTAAAAATAACCATTTAAAATAGACTATCTCGTATGGCTATATAGTCTGGCTTGACAGGACAGTTCCGCTCACTTTATACTTGAAGTAGGCCCAAGGGAAACACGTTTTGTGTAAAACCGACAGCACGGCTCGAACAGTTGTAGCTTCAATTTAATAAGCTGACCTTTCATGGCTGACGGCTACAAAACAATCCTTTAATCTCGCGGTACACTGAAATAGGATTGTTTGTATAGATGCATTTCCAATTTATCTTCACTGATTTAATAAATTACACTGTGTTGCAAAAACGCCTACTTTCACGCTGGCAAACTTTTACGAAGACTATTTTGAAGAGCGGATGAACCTGTGACACGTCTGACCCTGAACTCTGTCTCTCGTTGGTGTGAATTATGGCTAATGAAACTAAACACTAGTAAATGTAAACAAATGAGAGTGTCCCGCAAGCCTAACAACAGTCCCTGTTACCACCTAGGTGGCAACCTTTTGGAGCAAGTGGCAACGTACAAGTACCTTGGTGTTCACTTAACAAATAACCTTTCATGGAAACCCCACATTCAATATGTTACTACCCGTGCTAACTGCATGTTGGGCTACTTAAAACGCAACTTTTCATTGGCACCTATTTCACTAAAATTGATCCTCTACAAAACATTAATCAGGCCTAAATTAGAATATGCAGCCTCCATCTGGGATCCCGGTCACGATACTCTAATCACTGCATTGGAATCCATTCAGAATAGGTCAGCCCGTTTCATTCTTTCCAACTACCATCGTACTGCTAGTGTCACATCAATGAAAAATAGTTTATGTTTACCACTTCTCTCCTTGCGACGTAAAATTTCACGCCTATGTTTATTTCATAAAATGTATTTTCATAACCCTCTCCTACGCAATCGGATGATTACTCCCCCCTTTTACATTTCATCCCGTCTTGACCATCAGCATAAAGTTGGAGTTCCAAGTTCGTTTACCACTACATTTCAATCTTCTTTTTTACCCCGCACAGCCGAGGAATGGAACCACCTCCCCGGTTTGATTGCTACTATAACTGATACTAACTTGTTTAGAAATTCCATCACTAGCTATTTTAGCAGTGACCCATGACCTATTATTATTATTATTCTTTGTTTGTTGTACATTTAATATTGTTGACTTGTTACTATATTACTATCTTTGTTTCATGTATGTGCTCTCCCCCTCTGTAATGCCTTCGGGCCCTGAGGGTACTTTCAATAAATAAATAAATAAATAAATAAGCATGCAGAAGGGTGGACACACCCACTGTTTTCGTGAGGAGACAGCGAGTAGAGCTTAATCAAAGTGACCTAGGACTGAACTACCACACGACCTTCTCGATCCTATCCTGCAAATCGCCCAATCACTGGCACCACGTTCGTGAAGAGCTTGTCCTGTGGGCTACCTGCAGTTTATTCTTTATTTACAGTAAAGCTTTTATTACCGTGAGGCATCATTGCAGGGGGTGGGTTCATATTTTTTTTTAGGAACACATGTAATACAAATGTGCAGTATATTTCTGTGAAAACTGTAATATATATGAATAACACCACTGAGCACCAAAGAACATCTTAAAAATTTGCCTAGAAGATATCGATCAGCAACCTATTCCACTCTACAGTGGTATTTGGGAAAAAGGAATAAGCACAAGTATCAGTGTGACAGGGGATAATGTAAATAGGATAATGTAAAAAATATCTCTATTGATTAATTCTGCCTAAAATCTTTCTGCATTCACTCAGTTTCTCCAAGTGTAGGACGTCCTTCATGTTAGTGACACTTTCCAAGTTCACATTTGTTTAATAATACAATCTAGAACATTGATTTTGTATTTTTTCAAGTTTGTCCATTAAATAAATTTAATGTGGATCCCAGATAACTGAAGCATAATCAGGGTGGAATACCACAACAACAGTAAGAATATTACTACAATGACAACAGTCAGCAAGGCCTGCACTGGCTCGCCTGCGGCGACACCGTAGTGAAGCGATTCGGTTATTTGGTCAAGCTGTGGTGTTGGTGGATCCACATCCTTTAGCATTTGTGCCCACTCCTTTCTATACTAAAAGTCACAACTACAAAAACAATCGCAGCAGAAGCGTCTGTTTACTTCCTACGTGGGATACAATGGAAGAATGAGACGGACAGTTTCGGCAGTTCGCCCTCGTTTGCAAACCGGTCGACCGGTGCAACACGCCACGCTGCTGCACCAGTCGTTTACCACGCAATAGGAAGCGAACATACTGGTGGCGTCGGCCATTCTTTGCCGTCACCTAGGTGTATGTAGTCAGTGCAGAATTCACAGGACGCAACGCCGGCGTGCTACGCTGCGGCCAAAGTAGCGTTGTCGTTACGACCAAATTTACTGAAGTTAAAAAAGGTCTGGAAAGTTTGTGTCGTGGAACGCATTTGTCATTGGAAAAGCTGCTCTATGAATGGAAGCACAAACATATGACCTTTTTGCCTTGCGTCAAACAGGAGCAGACGCCACAAGCGAACGAGCCAATCCAGTGCTGGGAATGCATCACATGACAACGTGCCTCGCTGCACCCCACAATTAAAGTCATGCAACACTGACATGGCATTGAATTGGCTGCAATGGCTCTTAAAGTCCACCGCGGTCCAGCGTAAAATGGATTAGGGTATAGTGAAAAGCGATTTTGGTTATTTCTTTTGTCGGAGATGCGTACGTGCACTGGGCTGCCTACTCCACGGTTTTAAATTTAAAACGCCTGGGCACGAGAAACAAGTCAAAGTACACGTAAGCATAAAAATACAAGTTCTCTTATGAGCCTTTGAATTAGCAATGCAGTGGTAGATCTGACAAGTGGTGATTTGGAGCGGCTCTTGCAGCTGGAAACAACGGGTTTCGGAGCAGAGCTTCTCGCTTTTGGAGCAGCCAATTTTGACCTTACTAGTCGTAACATTTTATACGCACTTTGCAGCAGCTGTGCATGGGAGCCGCCATAACCGACCTTCAGTTTTTGTATTTTCTTATTCCATTTACTTCACTTCATCATTACTATAGCAAGCCAGGTTATTGCCACATATGAGTCTATTGGGTCTTTCTCCACAGCATTGGCCCTTCTGGAGGCTCGTCGACGCCCACTTTAGTGGCTCGGCATTTGGAAAAGACAAGAGAAGGTCAGCAATGGTGGCTGTAATTTGGCACGCGTATAAAGCGTCTATACAATCTCTTTGAAAGCTAGTCGGTGGGAAAAACTGCAGTTGTTGCGAGTGTTGGGAGACTATTTAAAGTGTCATCCCTACAGGTGACCTGGCTACTACAGATATTTATTTCTTGATTGAACAATCCTTTGCCAGTAATTTTGCAGATGTCTCAATTAACTCATTAGGAGTACTGATGGCATCTTCGGTTTGTGTTTGATGTAAAAAGGATGTTTATGGCTACTTTGTAGGGTTCATATGAAGGTGACGTAATAGCTGCGAGTTCGACATCAAACGGACACTTTTGTGCTGAATGTGTCTCACGCTGCCCTCGCTCTTATTCAGCTGCTACTGTTCTTGGAGAAGCTAAGCGGAGCACATAGTTACTCTAACTAATCACAATGACTATTGCAGCTATTTGTTGTGATCAATGTGAGCACCGTTCGCACAAAAACCGATAACGCTTCGTTAGGCATGTGAAAATAATGGGTTTTGGGTTCGAAGCAAATTCAAAGTGAATAGTGGTTTTGGCTGAATATATTTAAATTGAATATAGAAGAGTTGAATATAGAAGAGTTGCTGCGGCTATCTCTAAGCCTTTTACTACTGTTACACCATGCTTAAACGAAAATTCAGCTAACTCACAAATGGTCTTCCCAAGCTTCTAATTGCCCATTTATGAGCTCTGTTAAATTTAATCTAGCTATATTTATAGACTGTGGCCTCAGAAAGTCCAATACCAACATTGGGATGGCAAGTAAATGACAGATCTGACATAAAATTAAACCTATAAAGAAGCCCAGCCATACCCCGTTGAGGGGGTTTGTACATCTTCTGGCTATATGGAAATATTTTCTTAAATTCCAAGTGAAAAACAAAAAAAAAAACAAGCATGACTAATGAACACAGGTTGTGAAAACATCGCTGCCTAACACATACCCTTGCACAATAGCCACAGTTAAATTTTAAAGATTTTACTGCAATGTAATATCAACAATCACTTTTTTTTTTATTAATACATCAGGCACGCGCGGGGCACCATACTAGTTTGAAGGTGTTTTTTTCGCCAAAGCGTGCAGCTGCGCTGCGGCGAAGCGAGTCGCGAGATTGCGATGTCAGCTCCGCAGGGTTTGCTTCTCCACAGTGCGCTCGTGCTTGAGGAGAAGCATACTCAAGGGGGCTAACCCAGAGCCATATATGTAGAGAGCTTGGCCATTCGTTGGGAAGTATAGACCTTTTCTGTGTACTCTCGTCCCCAGCAACCTAATAGGCGTATCCGGTATGGGCGATAAAAAAATAATCCAACGTTTCAACCTGCAAATAGTAAAAAAACAAAGGGGAGGCAAAACGAGAAAGTGTGACGGTTACGTTTATATCCTAAATGCCTTCTATTGGCGTGGCAAAGGCAAAACAATGTTTTCGCCCATACTGGAAGTGACGTCAATTCAAGATGGTGGCGCATTTGCAGAAAAGGTCTATACACCTTTTCCGTCTAACCTCGACCCAGCGCGTAACGTGCGTAGCCTCGACTCGGCGACACGGCGCACAGCGGGAATAGTTCTTCCGGTTCTAACACTTCCGGTATGCGGGAGCAGGCCTAGCCGGCTGGCAAGATGCTGTAGTGGTGCGCGTTAAATGGGGTTTGAAGCCCTTGACAGCGAATTGAGTTGTAATAAGGTGGGTTAATACGTCGACGTATCATGTCCGCGCATATTTGGTCATCGGGCTGCCACTGCGCAGTCGTTGGCTGCAGCAGCAGTTTCCGAAAACGGAAGATAGCGCGCGACAAATTGTGCACCGAACACAGGAAGTCGCAAAGCGAATGCGGCTGTAACGTATACACTTTGCATCGCTTCCCCGCTGATATCAGCGGGGAAGCGATGCAATATCAGCACATAAAAAAAGCAAATAGGCAGTATAGAAACGGACATCTACAAGTGCAGTAATAGGCCTCGACAAGTCAAATGTAGAACGAATTTTGTAGCTTGTGGTGCAAATATAAGACCCTGGGTGTAATGATTGTTATTTGCTACTCAAGTTTTCTTTTTCATTCCGTTCATTCCTACGAGGATGCGCACTATAATTTTGTGTGTTGCTCGGTAGCGACGCCCGTTAAAATACGTTAATGGAACAATACGAAAAGAGGGCGCAAAATCGTCGTCGTCCTCGCCCCCCCCCCCCCTTTCACCCCCATCTCCTGAATAGTTCCGACGTATCTGGGCGTCATACGAAGTAGAAATGTCCCGGTAACTAGCGATCGTACCTCCACGGTGCTCCATAACAATAAACCGTTCGGCTCGCGTCGCCAACTCCCATTGTGAGTATTTCTACGATTAAACGATGATACTTCTATGCCCAGGGTCGCCCTCGCTCGCGAATAGAAACCCTCCGTTAGTCATTCGCAGAAGGCTGTCATTCTTCACAAACAACAACACGCGAAGAGTAAACACTGGTAAACGTCCTCAGGAAAAGTGAACATGCCTCCGATTTCGATTACCGGCGACGCTGGCGGCGAACCTCTCGGCGCTGTTGGCGCAAAAACGGGCGCCATGAAGGCGAATAAACACGCCAGAACACAAGAATAATTCACTTTCAATAATAAACAAATTAAGAACTCACTAAAGGGAAAACAATGAAGATGCGATGCACGGGGTCAATGGGGACAACGCGGGAGCTAGGAACAACGCTGCTCTCCGCATACCAAAAATGGGCGCGCAACAACCGTACGCCAGACGGCGCGGCCGTCGCTGCAACACGCAAGATGGCGACGACTACGCGGAAAAGGTGTATAGGAGACAAATGAGGAGGCGCCACTGGCCGAAAGCGGGCTGTGCGTGTTCCAGGGTGTCTTTAGAAATTCGAATGTGACCAACCAGAAGCCGGAAATAATACCCTGGCGGTGGTCGCGAGAAACAAACCTGATAACTGCATTGGAGTAACTCTCGATGGCTGAAAAAATGGTACACGTGATGTTTCAATCAGGCTCATCCAAACTGATGGTGGAAGAGTGCGACTAGCGGAACGATCGACATAATCCGTACGCCAAGCGCCGAGGGCCGGGAATCTGCCGCCCGAGCGGTCACACTCTGTCCACGCAAAACAGAGTTGAGCGGCGCATTTGTTTCTCACATCTTTCTGCCTGATCATGATGAAAACAGCACGTGCACCCTATTTTCAACCACAAAGAGTTACTACTCTTCACTCTTACGCACTTATTAAAAGCATATACGAACATAGACCTTTGATCAGAACTGTTTCTTGCTACCACCGCTAGGGGATTTGTTTCGGCTTCTGGTTGGTCAAGAGAGCATGCCAAGCCCTCTTTCCGAGTCTGAAGCACGCCCTAACTCTGCCAGCGCCTCCCATTGACTAAACTCTCTACATCATCATCATCATCATTTATTATTCCTTGAAGGCCCAGGGGGCATTACACAAGGGAGTGAACACTTAAAAAACAAACAAGTAACAAAACTATTTATCTACGAAAACACGCTGTAATCTAGTTATGGGTTAGAAAAAATAAGCTAATGGCTGCAGAAAATTTCTTAGTATCAGATAAGGTAACAATTACGTCAGGCAGTGAGTTCCAGTCGTTAATGGCCAATGGTAAAGTAGACATTTGGTGAGTGACGGTTGACGATGAAATCGGACGGAGTTTACAAGAATGGTCGAGACGAGGGAAAATGCGGTAAGGAGGTGATAACAAACTTTGTCTGAGATGACTGGTGTAATAAAAGATCCGATGAAGAAGAGAAAGACGAGACACCCTGCGGCGGTGAGAAAGAGTGTCAAGGTTAGCTGATTGGCGAAGTCCTGATATGCTTGCGTATGGGGAATAGTCGGAATGAATAAAACCGAGGGCCCTGCTTTGAACGGATTCCCGGTTGTTAGTTAGGTATGCCTGCCACGGTGACCATATGGAAGAAGCGAATTCTAGTTTAGTTCTGACCAAGGTAGTATAAGCTAGTTGTTTTACGGGGGATGTAGCTCGTCTGAGGTTACGGCGAAGAAATCCGAGAGTGCGGTTAGCATCGGCGATGACAGTTGTTATATGAGTGGTCCATGACAGGTCTGATGTCAGATGTCATATACGGCTTTGGGCTAACCCGGCACAATCAGCACTTCTAAAATTATGAATATCGCAGTTCATTTATAAGGGTATATTAAATAGCATATTATTTGAAACAACTATTTAATAATTCGAAAATTCGCGCAGCCCTACTTTTCACACATAGTACACATAAAAAAAGCGGTATTGTTTAAATTTTTAGTGGCACCGCCAAAATGCCAGGTGCCAGACACTAGCAGTTTTCTTTTCGAGAATAGCTCCCTTTTGGCGCAGACATGCCGAGAATTGTGCGCAAAAACAGTCTTTGGAGCAGCATGCAGCAGGTTAATTGTTCTGGCACAGTCTGGTGCAAATGGTGCAGCAATTCCACCACTGGCAATGCTAACATAACTTTTTTTTTTGCGTGCAGTGAATAAGTCTGACAGCAAGAAGGCGATTGTCTTTGTTAAACCTGTAGCTGAATCGAAATGCATACGAGACGTTGCGTATCTCGTAATTCAAACAAAATTTATGGCTTCCTGGAGTTTGAAATAACGAGTCTACTGTATCTGGACAAACAACTTTATTGGCCATTGTTACTGCACTTTTACTCGCCCACACATGGCTCGACTGTTTCGAAAACTGACCTTGATGTCTACATTCCACTGGCCTGTTCTAAAATATTCGGGTCGAGTGGGTCAAATAAAAGCTATCGTGTTGGGCGTTGTCCGATTTCATTTTACTTAAAGACAGACTCAATTGATTGATGCACAGTGGAAACAAAACTGGGCTGGGGAGCCACTGTCCTTTGTCGTTGTAGCTGCAACTCGAGTCATGCCGTTTGATTTTGATGGAGCTGCTACTGAACGCAACTATTGCCGAAAGTATGAGTTCTGAAACTTATGGAATTGAGTACGACTGTCCAGGCCATTTCATCGCTGCAAGGAAGAGATAACGATCTATGCCTCTCGCAGTTTAAAACACAATGCGCACTGCAATCTGAAAAACGCCACTCACAACAATGCACACGTTGCACCCAAGTCGAGCAACACTCAGTCTCACAAGGTTTCGCTTCAAAGTTCAAACCCGTATAACTTTGCACGGGTTCAGTTTTTCTACGTACACTGCATCGAACTACACAGCACGAAATTTGGATTTTCTGGAAGGGTGCATGCACCTTCCCATTAGCAAGAACTAGCTCGCTCGGATGCATTAAAAATGCAGCGTCTGCTTCCCGAGTCCCAATAAAACCGTCTCTGTTTGTCACAAGGGGCACCCTGATCGGTGCTTGAGTTACGTTCGCCCCATTCCTATACTCTGTTCCACCTTGTGATGTAGCGTAGAAAAGGCTACAAGTGCGAGCATCTTGCTCTAGGGCATATCTCGGCGGCACAAGGTCTCGTGCGCTAAGAGCAGCTCCCAGTGCTATGAGCTCGAGCTTCTAGCCTTCTCTGCGGTACAACATAAGGTGAAACGGAGTATCAAAGAATGGCATCTCGCTGTAAACGAACAAAATGTTTGCAAACGTTCAATCCATTCATCAAAGCAAACAAATTGTTCGTAGGAGACAGCCACCAGGTCATCAACTTTTGTCAACACGGGAGCGGCTCGACGAAACTTGCTGGCAGTGCCCAAAGTTTGGCATTCTCCTCCAATCTTTCATGCTCGCATACAGGCCTCACTTGCAAATACTAGTATGACGTACTCCTGCGGCACAGCGCAGCTCATGTGAGGCCAATGACATCGGGACTCTCCAATAAAGCTTCAGAGGAATTCGCTAAAAGAAATTTGTTAACCGTTTCATTTCTGTCAAAACACCTATTCTTTCATCTTCAAATGAAAGATTGGTGTTTCCCTCAACAGCCAATATACAGGCAGAAAAATCTATATAATATTTCATTTCTGTACCTCATTAAATCACGCACAACCATAAACTGCCATACATATTTTGCAAGAACCCTATGGAGGACGGTCCACTTTTAATGGCCGCTTCCACTCGCAGCTTTTGATTACAAAGAACGAAATTAATAGTAGTGCCGGCTGCTCCACGTAAAACAACACCACAGACGGCTCCCTGAACTCCAAAACATGAAGCAGACAGCTGGTGCCTTGGGGAGAGACGTTTCAATACAAGATGAATGGTACGAGGGGACAGTAGAAGATTAGCCGACTGACTGAATCATCATGGCGGGCCTAATGAGAACTCCACTCTATGGGGAGCAGGGGCCGAAGTGGAGTGCTGCCTCGCCCGTGGGGCCCCAAAGGGTCTAAACCTACGCGGGCTTGGCTCAACCACCAGGATGTCCTTTTCCCTGGACATGGGCCTGCCAAACATAGCCAGGCGTGAGTGGGTGAACACACACAGCTCGGAGTCTGTGGCGACGCCACTCAACGAACACCTACCTAGCAGAAAGGTGGCAGCACCCAGAGGCCGCGCTCGCAAACAGGTATAGGAACCCAACTTTCGTTTTTGACTGTTTTGAACCTCTCCTGGAATTTTTATTTTGCTGCTTGCATCCATTCCATTGCAGCTTAACCCACATCAACCTGCGCACCTTCATCTGGGCTATGGGCTCTGCTGAAGACACATCTCCGGTGGAGGATCTCCGAACCCACAGAGCAGACGCCTGTACAATAAGTGGTGCTCTAGACTATGACCACCCATAGCCTAGACACCACCACTTTCTCCTATTTAAAAACCAGGTTAAAGCAAAGAACTTACCAGGACTTGAGGACTGAATTGATTCCATTAAAATTGATGACCGCCGTCAGGTTTGTAGGAGGACCGCAAAATCACGAAGGATGCACGGGACCATTTCAGACGCCTGCGAGTAAAAACAAAGAGCAATGACAGTAATTGAGAACAAAGAGAGCATAGCCCTTAAGTGCATCAATCTAACCAGAAAGCTATGAGTATAACACATGAGACACATTAAGAATTTTAGCACTTCAAGATTCAAATGAAAAATAAATGAGAAAATACAGTGTTTGAATGCCTGGTTATGGGTGGTGGCTTGTGCCACTTGACTTAAAGGGGCCCTGCAAGGACTTTTTTACTGGTTTTTAATTTGCACCGAGCCTGAGCGCACTGAAAGTAGTAACTTAATTAAACTTTTCTTTTCTCGAATTTCGTTTCATTTTAAAAGTTATAGGCAAATTAAAATTACAAAAACAAGTAAAAAATAACCTCCTTCACGACATTATTGGTCGCTTGGGCGGCCGTGAACCAGAGGAGGGGTAGTGAGCTAGGCGAGCGCTCACGGCTGCTGCACTCCGTGTCGACGGCTCGAGAGGGCGCCACTAAAACATGTTCTGGATACCTGTATGAAGCGGGCAGCTAGAGCGGCTCGCACTGCATTTGCTGCAAGATTAAACACTAATTTGGCATGACACTTCATTCCCCACAAACGATAGTAAACAGGGGGTAAAGATCACTTCAGTATGGGAGCCACTTCGCGCTGCCATACTGTCAAAAGGCAAAACCACAAGCCGAAGCTGCTCGCCGAAGGCCTTCGGAACGCTCGGAACCGGTCGGATCCTCCAGTCCATACGAGAGCAGCGCCGCAGCATTGATCCGGGACTTTTCTACGCTCGCCATTCGTCGCTGACTGATCTCACTACTCCTTTCTAGTATGCGCCGCCTTTTCCACCGCTTGGTGGCGGGTATGTACGTCAACGGGTCATTTCTTGTTTCCATACTTTTTAAACTGCATTTGTGTCTTTTCTGACGTAAACTACCAAACAAAAACTACTTTTATAAACAAATGAAACGGTTCGCGCCACTTATATCTTGTATTTCGACTAAAAATATGCTTTTAGTGGCTCTGACCAGTAGTAAGCTCAGGACCAAAGACGTCACATATCCCGCACTTTCGACACCGCGGGTCACCCCCGTAGGTGGAGGAGGTTTCTGTGCCGTCCGGATAAAATATGACGCACTGACATTTAGTTACTCTCTCCGTGTCCGATGGCTTGCCCGAACCCCAAGAGACGTGGAAACCGCAAAAAAAGATAGACGCTTAAATATGATTGCAGGGCCCCTTTAAAGCCTGAAGGTCTACTAAAAACAACCTTAGTTTGTTTTCTGTCGCATTGTCAGTGTGGCAAGCACCAATACAAATCACTTTTCTGTTTTGGAGCGTTCTTGTAAAAGAAGTCGCATCAAAAAACCAAACATTCAGACAATGCTTAAACATTCAAAACAGCAATATTTTCTCAAGGTACTTAATTTGGAGGCTCTCATGAAATCGACATGAAGCACCCCGACTCAAATGCCTCCCCACAATCAAGATGAACCAGCAGAGGCAGTAATCCATCTGGTCGGAAGCCATCTTGCTTCATAGTTGTTGAAGGGCACTTTGGCAAGACCAATGACTTAACTTGGGGTCACTAACGTGCATCACAAAGAACTGATAATTACACAACTAATGTAATTAATAGTGCTGGACCTGACATTTCATCAAATGCTACTTAAACAAGGCCGTTTCATTGAACGCTATTCTGTCAAATCAGCAGCCAACTTGGCTAACGCACAACAGCTCGGCGTGCATGGGCTAAAATCTTGCACTGTAGGACTCGGGCATACCGAGCTCCACCCCTGCTTCCGCCCGGTTCGACACAAACAAGCAGTGTACCAACGTGCGGTCGTGTAATCACCATATTAAAGACAGAATGCAGGAGGGTGGCAGACCCCCCCTGTGAAAAAATGAACAAAGAAATGCAATTCAGTTACACTGCACGCATGCTTGGCGGAGTTGGAAACGCGCTGGCTGTTACACAGAGGGACGGGGTTCAAACCCCGCTCGACCAGGTTCTTTCTTTTAATAAACTGTACAGTTCTGGACTGTTCGAACCCATCCTCGGCGGTCATCCAGTGTTCTGGTTTGGAACATTGCTGAAGGAACAGCATGTATAAAAGCCGCAGTAATACGCTGCTTCGGGACAGTTACCCTTCCACCGCCGACGCAAGGTGCTGGTACCTTGATCTATAGCAGGGGTCTTAAACACGCGGCCTGCGAGTTACTGGGACGCAGCCCGCAGTCAACCGGCTACGAGTCCGGGTTCCCATGTATCGAGCACTAGAAATGGCATACGTAATAGCGATCTCATCTCCCCCGATTCATTTTCGCTTGAAAAGCCACTCCGCTCTTTGAACGTATTCACATAGTTTTTACTTATCTGTGTCAACACCTCCTAGACAACTTTCAAAGCCTGCGTGTCACGTGACGTGACGTCACGTCCCGAGGCCAGCACGGGCGCCGATTCGATGCGAGTGACGCATCAGCCTCCGCGTGGGACTCGCTTCCTATCATACTCCCACGCGAAGGCTGACACGGCGCTCGAATGCAATCAGCGCCCGCGCACGCCTCCGGGACGCGACGTCATGTCACGTGACGTGCATGTTTGAAAGCTGTCTAGGAGGAGTTGTCTGTGTTAATTTGTCCTTTCTTTCACTTGATTTTATGCTTCCCAGCTTTTTGAAATGCACAACGATTCCGCTACTAGGCTTCAAACACAAGCTCCTTCTTAAAGGGGGGGGGGGGGGGGTGCAATGATTTCCGGACTTAGGTCAAACATTTGTGGAAGTTGCCCTCTAGCCCTTCTCAAGCAAAGAATAAAAAACAGATTTTGCCTGCGTGTCCTAGTTGTTATGTAAAAAAAAAAAAGATAAATATTGGCATTTCTGGCACCCCTCAACTCACTCCCAGTCTTCACGTTCACACCTGGTCCCCCTCCTAGTGACGCAATTCGGGGTGCCGTGTAGGTTCCTGTGTGCCCTCTCGGATGACGCTTACTCTCCCTCTCTCTGCGTACATTAAAGGGGCCCTGCAATAATATTTAAGCGTCTACCTTTTTTGCGGTTTCCACGTCTCTTGGGGTTCGGGGAAGGCAGCGGGCACGGAAAGAGTAGCTAAATATCAATGCGCCATATTTTAACCGGACGACACAGGAAAGCTCCTCCACCGACGAGCGCGACCTGCGGTACCGAAAGCGCGCAAAATGTGACGTCTTTGGTCCTGGGCTTTCTACTGGTCAGAGCCACTAAAAACTTCTTTTTGGTCGAAATACAAAATATAAGAGGCGCGAACCGTTTCAATTATTTATAAAAGTAGTTTTTGTTCACTATTATAGATGAAAAAAAGAAAAAAAATGCAGTTTATAAAGTACGGAAACAAGAAATGACCCGTCGACATACGCGCCGCCAAGCGGTGGCAAAGGCGGCGCATACTAGAAAGGAGTAGTGGGATAAGGCGCCGACACGGAAAAATCCCGGATGTACGCGGTGGCGCTGCAGTCGTATGGACAGGAGGATCCGACCGGCTCCGAGCGTTCCGAAGGCCTTCGGCGAGAGGCTTTGTCTTGCGGTTTGGCCGTTTCGCGGTATGGCAGCGCGAAGTGGCTCCCATTCTGAACTTATTTTTACCCCGTGTTTGCTGTCGTTTGTGGCCAATGAAGGTCATGCCACATTAGTGTTTAACCGCGCAGCAAACGCAATGAAAGCCGCTTTGGCTGCCGGCTGCATACAGCCTATCCAGAACATGCTTTAGTGGCGCCCTTTGGCGCCGTCGACACGGAGTGCAGCGGCCGTGAGCGCTCGATGAGCTCACTATTCCTCCTTTAGTTCACGGCCACTCAAGCCAGGACCTACGACGTCATGAAGGAGGTTATTTTTTTGCTTTGTTTTTGTAATTCTAAATTGCCTATAACTTTTAAAATAAAGCGAATTTCGCAAAAAGAAAAGTTTCACTAAGTTACTACGTTCAGTGCGCTCAGGTTCGGTGAAAATTAAAAAACAGTAAAAAGTCCTTGCAGGGCCCCTTTAATGGGCATTATGCTGCAGCTTAGAGCCGACCGAGGTCACGTTATCTTTTCGCCGAAGTTCTTTCGGCTGCCACTCGCGGTGCAGGTGGGGTTTAAAAGCTCGACTTTTGCTTGGCGATTATGCAGGGGAATCGCGACATTTTTGAATGAAGGCGATGTTTTTTCTATCCTCCGGGACACGATAAACAATGTAAATAAGACGAAATGCAAATTCTTTTATTCTTAAAATCGTAGCACCCCCCTTTAAAGGATGCATATCGGCTGCGCGAACTCTCGATCAGCAGGAGGAAGTGCCGAAGATAAAGCTACGAGCTCGGTAATTTCGCCTTAAAAAATATCACCATTAAAAGACAAGCATGGGTGTTGTAATAGAAATCGTCAGGAAAGCATAAACTGCCAAATTATTTATTGTTTTTTAGATAGATGTTGAGCTTGGTTAATTCCTGAGTGAGTTGAGAAATGGGAACGACAGTGTACTTGTGTTCTAATAAATATGCGAGCACGTTGGCAAGGGGTGTCATTTTAATTACTGTTATCACGTCAGGTAACGGCCCAAAGTAGTTATATAAACAAATCACATCTAAAAATGTCACTAGCAAAACTGAGTTTACAAAAAGCATAGAGCGTCTGTTCAATTTTAAATTGTTTGACCCCCCTTCATCTAACGTTGGCCCTCAGCCTTCCCAGCGTCGGCTATCTGGCCCCCACGCTCAAATGAGTTTGAAACCACTGCGCAATAGGCTTGTAGGCACAAATGTTTATTCTCAAATCCACATTCATCTCCTTTTTTTTTTCATGACAATATTTAGTTAGCGGCAGGGTGGAGAATAAAATTCAGTATGATTTAAATCAAACCAGCTTTACTACGATGATTTAAAGAAAAACTTTCACATAAAATTAATTCCAAAAATGGATTTTAGCACCCATTTGTTGATCATCCCATGCTTTATATGTGCATTTGTTTGGTGTTTAAATGAGAGAATCATGAAGCGAGAAATGTTTATATGAGTAGAAAGGTGGAAAGCTGCCCGAGTTGGTACTGGTTGAACATGATAAAAATAGTGCACAAAAAGACGAGGACAGCTCAATTATCCTAATTGCTCAGAAGAGCAATGATTTTAATCATGTTTAGCTATATCAGGCGGAAAACAAGTAAAATCATTGCTCTTCTGAGCAGTTAGAATGATTGCATTCTTTCTTTCTGTCTTCCTTTACATTTATAAGTTACATAACGTTCTACTGAAAGCAAATCAGAGCTTGAAAGAAAAAAAAATCTAGAAAGGTAATGTCTTATTGCAAGCAAATCAGAACAAAAAGAAAAAGCTAATAAGGCTTTTTAGCCTACTATAAAAAATCAAGCTGCTTTTGCTGATTATAAAAAGTTATCAATTAAACTGCATTTTATATTTACAGCAATTCGTTTTTCCTCAATGTTATCAATGATCGGACGGATTGATCAATCAATCTACCATGCTTTAAAATAGTCAATAATTTTACCTAGCGGTTTAAATCAAGTTAACCTGATTTCAATACAATAAATCTGATTATATTTCTTTTTAAAAATCATGATTCTTTTTTTCAGCCTGGTTAGCAGTCATCGTTGAATATAAAAAAAAGGCCGTTGTATCTATTTTTGATGGCTGTCGCTCGGTCAATGGAAAAATTAGCTTTTTTATCAACAAGCTTTTTGTACCCACTGTTGTCACTCCTAATTTCAATGGTAAATCTGAAATCAGGTTACTACTTGATATGACAAGTGGCCCGTTTTTGACAAACCGTTTAGCGTTCAAACTTTTTTTATCAAGCCATAAACATTTTGTCTGCAGGATGTGGAAACAGAAGTGACAAGATAAGATGAATCTCCAAACACAGAGCTGAGAGTGAAGACTTATGCTGGTCCTTTCCTTCATGCCCTCCTCTCAAAGCTTAAAACTCCTAAATCAATGTATAAGAAATGTTAGAGGCCTCAGGCTACCATCGACGTAGCACATTGGCCAGATCGCCTATTTACAGTGGCAACATCGCATAACATCTTAAGGAATCCCGCAGGCCAACGAGACGCGTCGGAATCGTAGACAGCATGTCTTTTAGCGTCTCGCAAACAAACGCGGCGCTAGCACGCGGAGACGCCAAGACACCCAAGCCTGCAGCTTTGCGTCTTACTCTAGATCAGGAATCCACTAAGATGTAATGCACAGGCCCGAACCCTTTTAATCGGGTGGTGGCCTACGTCACCCAGGCGAAGATCTTAATATCAAGAATTAACTCCGATTGAATTAGGAATTATTTAAGAATGACGAAGAATTTCTTATTGCGACGTTGCAACAACTGTGGCCATCCAGGGGACTCTACATGATACTCACGCACACTTTTTTTTTCTTTTCTTTAAATAATGTAGAAACAGGGTTGTCAAAGCTGGGGTGGCATAGCTCTGTGGTAACACACCCATTTCACATGCAGCAGACCCAGGATTGAATCACGAGGTCGGAGGGCAATCTTTTTTTCAAGCAGTTGGCAATATCGCCACGGACACACTATTTATTTATTTATTTATTTATTTATTTATTTATTTATTTGTACCTTGAAGGCCCTAAAACAGGGCATTATACAAGGGATGGGCATTCATATTTGTAGGACAATAAGAAAAGCATATACATTCATGAACAAAACAAAAAGAATCAACAAAAATGTTCAAACAAAAGATGACAAAAAGTTCACATTCACTAATGTTCAAAAAGTGCTAGTTCAATGTGGATTCTAAAAATTCGCCTAACACTTTTTTAAATACATCTATATTGTGAGCTGTGACTATGTTGTTAGGCAAAGCGTTCCATTCATTAATTGTAAAAGGTATGAAAGAGTTGGCGTAAGAAGTCGTAGATGCATATATGGGTTGAATTTTACAGCTGTTATCTAATCTCGGAAAGAAAGAAGTGGGAGGAGGAAATAGTTTATTTCTAATTGTTGGGTTATGGTAGTAAATCTTGTAAAACAGTGTCAAACGAAATATTTTCCGCCTTAAAGTCAGTTCAGGGAGGTTCGCTCGTTTACGTAGTTCAGACACACTTGTCTGAAAAGAATAATCAGAATAAATAAATCGTAATGCTCTTCTTTGGACACGTTCTAGTTCGTCTTTCAGATAATTTTGCCTCGGAGACCATATGGACGCAACATATTCTAGTTTTGGGCGTACTAATGTTAGATATGCAATTTGTTTTACTTTAGGGGGTGCGAGTCTCATGTTCCGTCGGAGAAAACCGAGTGTGCTGTTTGCCTTAGCAACAATGTGATTGACGTGGGTGATCCACGTTAGATCGGTGGTTATATGAAGACCAAGATATTTGTAAGATGAGGATGAACCGAGTAAGATATCGTTAATGCTGTAGTTATAAGAAGACGGTGACAAAAGGCGAGAAAATGTGAGTACCTTGCATTTATCTAGGTTTAGTGACATCTGCCAATTATCACACCATTTTGCAATGGATGACAAGTCAGTTTGCAGGGATGAGTGGTCGCTGGTGCTCGAGATAGTGCGGTAGATTACGCAGTCGTCTGCGAAAAGGCGGATGGTCGAAGAAACACAAAGAGGGAGGTCGTTGATGTAGATTAAAAAAAGGAGTGGTCCGAGCACGCTTCCTTGAGGAACACCAGATGCTACGCTCATTTTGGATGATACTGAGTTATTAACAACAGTGTATTGACAGCGATCGGAAAGAAATTCAGAAATCCAAGTAATAATGAAGTGGTCAATTTTTAGTTGCTGAAGTTTCATTATAAGACGGTTATGGGGTACTCTGTCGAAGGCCTTCGAAAAATCAAGGAAGATAGCGTCAGTTTGTTGTTTATGTTCCAAATTAGAATGAATGCTATGTACAAATTCGAGGAGTTGGGTCTCGCATGACAATTCTTTCCTGAATCCGTGTTGGTTTATGGTAAGAAGGCCGTTAGATTCGATATATCTCATAACATTAGAATATATTATATGTTCCAAGATTTTTGATGGAATGCTGGTGAGTGATATTGGGCGATAATTTAAGGGCGAATTTCGGTTTCCGGACTTATGTATGGGGATGACGCGGCTAATTTTCCAGTCATGAGGGACGATACCTGACGAAAGGGATTCACGAAAAATGTCGGTTAAAAACAGAGACGATGCATGTTTCGTATTTTTTAATATTTTTGAGTTGATGAGGTCATCGCCAGAACTCGAGGAAAGTTTCAGATTTTCAATAGCGTTGAGAACCCCAAAATAATCGATGGTAATGGTTTCCATAGACTGATGAGTAAGGGCAGGAAGTAGCGGAATGTTGTTAAGACTTTCTTTGGTGAACACGGAACAAAAATAGTTGTTTAGGCAATCAGCACACTGGTCGTCGGAGAGAACTAGACCTTCGCAATTGGTGAGAGCAAGAGGGGTGAACGGCTTAGGATTGATTACGTTCCAGAACTGTTTGGGTTTGTCGGTTAATACTTGTAATAGGTCGGTACCGTAAAATTTTGATTTGGCTTTTGTAATTTCATATCTATATAATTTTTCGCATTCTTCATATTTATTTTGTATCTCTTTGTTTAAGGGCTTCTGTTTAGCACGCTTGAATAATCTTTTTTTCTTATTGCCTAGTCGCTTGATTGCTTTAGTATACCAGGGGTTGTGTCTATCTGTCTTTATGTTTACCAGAGGCACGTATTTATTCGCGAGGAATGATAATCTATTTTTAAAACGGAGCCAGTTTTCCTCAATTGAGCAATTATGGAACGCCTCCCTGAAGAACACATAAAATTCCTCTAGTTCAGCGTTAATAGACTTGTAGTCGGCTTTGTTGTAATCTCTTATTTGTTTATAAAGAATACATTTGCGCGGAATAGGAAACAAAAAGTTAAAATGTGCAACGAGGTGGTCACTGAGCCCAGGTAGTAGTGAAAGGTTGTTGACCACGTTTGGATCCGTAGATAAGCAAATATCAAGTATGTTGCTACTATGATCAGTGATTCTAGTTGGATGATTAATCAGTTGTGTAAAGTTGTAATCCCAACACATATTGATGAAATATCTTGATTCATTGTCATTTGCTGTTAATTTATTCCAGTCGATAGAGGGGTAGTTAAAATCGCCTAAAAGTATAAGCGTTGCTTTAGGAAATTTTAAGGATATATCACCGAGACATTCTTGTAATAAAGGTACGAAGGCATTATTACTGTCAGGCGGTCTATAACAGAGGCCAATGACTGTTTGAAAGGAATGTGATGAAAGGTATAACCAAACGATTTCTAAGCCCGGTGCAGTAGTCACTCGTGATACCGCCAGGCGGTTGTTCACAGCTATCAGTACTCCCCCACCCCGTTTGCACATTATATCACATCTATACAAATTGAAATTCATACACGAGGGGAAAACTTCAGAGTCATGAATCTCGGGGGTGAGCCATGTTTCGGTTAAAAGAACTATGTCAGCTTGCGTTGAGTCGATGAGTGAATACAAAGCATCGCGTTTAGATAACACACTTCTTATGTTCGTAAATAGAACAGAGTAAGGGCAGAACGAATCTTCGGTTCGCTTTGATGACGACGCAGAAGGGGCGGAAGAAACATATTTTTTATTCTTGGGTTGCTATTCCGCCTTGGCAGTTACACATTGTTTAGCGTGATCATAAACGAAACAGGTGTTATCTACGTAGAGCTTATCATATCGAAGCTTAAATCGACAGTTTTTGGGTTTCACGTACGCGAGCAGTTCCCTTCTAGCAGTTCTTACGTTTACCGGAAAATCTTCACCAACAGATAGATTTGTACCCTTCAATTTAACACCAGCGGAAAGAATGGCCTGTTTATGTTTGAAAAAGCAGAACTTTGCAATAATGGGCCTACGTTTGTTGGGGTCGAATTGGCCTAGACGATGTGCTCTGTCTACAGCGAAGTCGTCTAGCACAACTACGCCGACAACAGACATCATTTCCAACGGTGGGAAGAGCCCACAACAGCAATCGTTGTAAAACTGTGATTTGATTTCGTCAAATGCAGTCTCATCGAAGCCAAGCCTCTTTAAACGAGTCTCCTGCAATTGTGCTGTGTTTGTTTAGACAGTAGCAAGTTAGTCAGCCCGAATAGACATGTGGTGTCTATGTATAAGTGCTTGTTGTTGGGTTAGTTGGTGATGGCTGTTCATCTACTTGGGCCGGTTGGTGAGCACCCGTGTTTGTCTTCTTTTTTGTGTTAATCTTTTTAGCATTTTTAACCATGGTTCAATTCTGCTGTAGGCGAGAAATTTATCTAGCGCATTACGACTGTTAGCCTGGGGTCCTTCATGTGCACCACGCAGTAGTGATATGTGACCGCACGCCGGTACAATATTTGTTCATATCCAAAGTGCAGGAAAGCAGCAGGGGCTTGTTTTCATCATAATGCGCAAGGACAGTGCATTCTTTGACTAATTCTTTAAGGTTTTGGAATGCTTCCCGGTGAATGTCTTTCCAGAACCAAGGAACATTCTTTTCAAGGAGCTTGTACAGGACTGCTGCATCTGTAGCTCTGCTCTCGAGGAAGCGGTCATAAAATGCGAGCAACCCCAGAAAGGCTTGCAGCTTGGTTTTTCCTGTTGGCTCTGGAACATGCATAATTGCTTGCACCTTGTCAGCATTGTGTGTACCCCTGAAGCGTCAATCCTGCATCCTAGGAATGTAGCTTCGGTGACTGCGAACTTGCATTTTTCTTTTTTAGCTTCAGACCGGCACTGACTAGCTTGGATAACACCTGTTCCAGGCATTCAGCGTGTTGTTTCTTGGTCACTCCACTGACGAGGATGTCATCATAGTAGACGCTTATTCCGTCTATGCCAGCCAGTGACGTTTCCATCATCCCCTAAAAAAATCGCGGGCGTTGCTTAGGTCCCGAACGGAAGTAGCGTCACCCTGTACAGTCCTTTCATTGTGTTGATCGTAAGTACTGTTGCTGTCTCGTCTGTTACCTTTAGCTGCTGGTGTGCATGGCACAAGTCCAGCGTTGAGAAAATAGTTCCTCTTCCAAGGTTCGACAGCACTTCCGTTATGGGTGGCAGACGACACAGCAGCAGTCACTGATCTCAATGACAATTGCTGGATCGCGCTTCCCGCTTCCGCAAGTGAAGCCACCGGACGCAACCTCGCTGGGATACGATTTCCGGTTTTGCTAGCCTTTTGCTGCGGTTTTCCAGCGTGTTGTAGACACGTTTTCTACTCATTCGTCGTCATTCGCCGAAGAAGTTTTTTTGAGACACAGTGTATTGTTGAGACTTGCCGTTGTGAACACGTGGAAAATTTTACGAAAGCAAAGTGTCGCAGGAAAAAGGCACCACTCCTCGAAAACAAGGGTCTGGCGGCGTGTTCAAAGCTTCCTTGGCACGCCAAAGTGCCGCATCTCTGTGCCTTTGCGCGCTTGGATAACGACCAAGAATTGGCGTCGTGTGGATGTGTTTTGCGAGTGCAATGTGCTTGAAGCCGTATCAAAAGGTACAACTTGTCGAAAACAAGTGTCGCCGGTCTCGCGGCGTCGTCAAAGCTTCCTTGGCACGCCGAGTGTTGCATCTTTGTGCCTTCGCACGCTTGGATACCGGTCAGGATTGACGCCGCACCAAAGTCCTGAACGTGTGTCGCACATAGATGCCTTTAGATCATTTATGTATATCGGCCACGGAGTTCTGGATCGTCCAGCTGTTCCGGTGAGTTGCTATCAATAAAAGGGGGGGATCTGTACGTGTTCTCATGTACTATTAACCATGCATGGCTATGTTCCAAATCTACTCTAATGGATTATGTGGGAGCACGAACAGGGCAACACTGTGGAGCAAGGAGGGTTTTCGAAAGCAAAAGTACAAGACGGCGAGAATGAAAATCTGAAGCGCGGCCGATATGGTCGTGTGCAATCTGTTGACCAATTACAATTATGTGAGCTGCAGTCAAACAACAAGTGCAATTAAGTAGGTTGAGAATAAGCCAGCACTGATCAGTGCTGAGGAGCTGTTGTGTACGGTATTGTGCAAATCGTCTAAGGACGAAAAAAAGACGTACCTTCCCCCCATCTTCAGTCGCTAGTGAATGCTGGATTAAGCTCGTTCCTAAACCGCGAGGGTCGAGTAAATAAGACGCTGATCCAGAGGCACATACAGCTTCACGCACATTGCACTCGCTAAACACATTCACACGGCGTCGGTTCTTGTTCGGTATCCAAGCGCGCGAAGGCACACAGACACGGCACTTCGGCAAGGAAGCTTTGAACACACCGCCAGACCCTTGCTTTCGACGTGATGTGCCTTTTTCCTGCGACACTGCCCTTTCGTAAAATTTTCCATGTGTTCACACCGGCGAGTTTCAACAATACACAGAGTCTTAAAAAACTTCTTCGGCGAACGACGACGAACGAGTAGAAAACGTGTCCACAGCACGCTGGAAAACCGCAGCAAAAGGCTAGCAAAACCGCAAATCGTATCCCAAGTGAGTGAAGTCCGGTGGCTTCACTCGCGCTGCAGCGAACAAGTGGGGAAGCGAGATCCAGCAATTGTCATTGAGATCCGTGGCAGCCAACGAGGTAGAGGGGCTTAGAGCGATAAACCGGGGTTCCGGTCTGCACTCGAAAGTGACCCCCATAAGGCGGCTGCCATTGTACGCAAATTTGACCACACGTCACATGACCAAACCAAATACGTGACGTCACAGGAAAGATGGCAGCGCCCATGCAGCGGCTGGCCCCAGCTGGGCCGGAGCTTGTCGGATGCTTTGTTGGTTGTCGTTCGTCTCGGCGAGTTGATTTCAGACGCGGAAGCCGTCATATGAAGCCGGTCGAAAGCGAGTTCAGAGTTCAGCGTGGTGTTTGACGTAGGTATAACGTGAAAATACGGAGGAACGGTGTGCATTTCGCTGGTGACCGACCGGGATATTGCCACGGAAGAGACAATCTGACCTACGTTGCTCGGACCTCGGATTGATTCGGATACCGCAAGGGTAAAATTTAAGGCGACGTTTCTGTGCTCTCGTTGACCATCGGAATCTTCGAGGTTTGCAGTGAAGCGTGTGCAATATATTTGGATACACAGTTTAGCGACGGAAATTGCGTGAGTCGTGCTTGGCGGTGTGCAATCGCGGTGCAGCTTCGATCAAATGACCGAGGGCTGACTTCGGTTGTGCGGCACACAGGAAGGCTGCCTTCAAACTGGTAGTTCCTGTGCCATGCTTTAGGTGATGCTGTGCTGCTTCCGAAATTGTTCCGGCGTAGACGTGCACTTTCACAGAGCACAGGTGTTGCAGTTGGTATTGATCCCGCTGGTCTGTCGCACGTTTCGTCAATACAAACGTCTCATCCACACTCGTTACGCGAATTGCAAGCTGTCCGGACATTTCATCGAGCGTGTTACGTACCCAGCTCACGCCGCTTTGTGGCAACGGTCTGCAGTGGCTCATTACCAGAAAAGTGGTCCCACATCCATTTCAGTTCAGTTCGTCCACGGCAGTCGCCAAACCCCGAAGGAGAGGATTTATTCGGACAGAATGCCACTAAAGCAATGCAGCTTCTTCAGTGGTCAGGATAGATTCTCTTCTGCGAGTTTTGTTATACTGTCACGGATCCTTGTTGCAGTCTTATCTTCTATCAATATTCACTATTCTGGGACACTGCAGGTCATGCTCAGCTGTAATCGTATGTTCAGGTGGAGGTGCTGGGCACTTTACCCATAGCCCTTCACTCTGTGTGAACCCGGCGGCTCTTCAGCCGAGTTACCCGATAATGGGACACGGCTGGCGGACTGTCCTGCATCTTATACCCCTGTCGAGCCGTAAGCAAAGTCCTGACCCGAGCCTGGCAGAACAACCGCAAGACGACCGAGTACCACAAGGAGTAACCTCGGAAATAGACCACGAAGCACCTGAAATCCGAGCCAGTTGCTGCTACCAGGAAAAACCAACGGAATTCGGTCTCCTGTCAGAAAATCTGAAGCTGACTAAGCCAACAATGACAAACCTGTAGCAGCAAATCGTGTCCCCTCACACCATTGTTTGCATGCCCGTCGCAAATCACACTCCGACGCTTTTTCACGTAAGGTGTATGAAGACGTCAAGGACTGGATTGAACAATATGACAGTGTCGCCCGCCACATTGGGTGGACAGACAACCAGCTCCTGCAGAACCTATACTTCTCATGGAAGAAACTGCCGGCGCTGGACTGAGAACCATGGATCCTCCTTAACGTCATGGGAAGTTTGCAAGATCGAGCTGAAGTGCACATTCGTCAGCCAACATCAACGAGAGAGAGCCACATTCTTGATTCTGTCCAGGACACTGCCCCAATGAGAGCGCCACCGCACTCGTGGAGGATGTTTTGCGCTTGATCGAGCGCCCACCCCCCCCGCCGACCTTGATGCTACAGAAGACAAGAACGTAAGAACCCCATGCCCCTCACGTGAGGGACAACACCTTCGGCAGCCTTGTCCGCAACCCCCCAACAACAGTCGAAGTGTTCATATCACTGAGGCTTCCAACATGGAATGTGCACTGCATGCCCGAGCTTGCCACTATGAACAACTTCCTGGCGTCTCGACACTCGAGTTGTCCAGCTACTACTTCGACGCCAGCCTCCCAGGCATCCACGACATCATCCACGACGTTGTCTGGGAGAAGACCAGGAAGCTACTTCCTGCCATCAGTTGCCCGGCTTTTATTTTGATTGCCGAGATTGTTTCGGAACAAGTTTGACAGGTATTTCAACCGAGACTTCTGCGAGCGAAGCGGCATCTGACAAACCAAGGGCAACTTACGCCACAATGGCACGACGACCGCCACCGGCTGCCCCTTAGTATTCAATGCCAATTCAATGAGACACTCTAACGCCGAAGCATTCCCGACATCGTGTGTAGGTCTGTGCTCAACAAAGTACACCGAGGAAAACGTAGGTGATGCGAATGTGCGACCGAAAACCACTTTGCTACCACTGCATGAAGCCGACCATGTCTACCAAAGCAGCCCGTACCAATGAATTGGTCGGCGAGGGTTCGTGCCAAACGACCCTCGATTACGTCTCGAGGAGCGACCACGGGAGATTAAGGATTACCTTCGGCGACCTTTATCCCTGATGCCAAAGGTGCTGAATCGAAGATTCTGAATCCCTGATTACCCCAAAGCTCCTCATGTCCATCACCTCAACAAGAGGTAAGCACGACAAAGCAGGTGAGCGGCGATGCAGTGACAGTGGATTTGGTGTCGGTTGTCGTCGAAGGACAATACCTAAAAATTTGCTGACACCAATTTTCTGTGTCCACTCCACGAAGCACACAATTTTCAACTTTGAGGAAGAATGCCCCTGAGTGACTTGAAGGAATAGAATGGTAGGTTGCTCTCAAAAGTGAACTGCAAGCATCACCAGACTTGGATAGCAAACAAAAATTGTTGCCAGCTTTCAAGTCAACTGTACAGAAAAAGGCACAGCCACGTAAGCAATACATGCCCGAGCTTGCTACATTGACGCCGAAAACTACCAGGGAAATTTTCGGATTAGAAGCCAGCCCTGCAGCTTCAGTGCATCAGACGTCAGTGGCCGCACATGACGTATGATTACAAGACAGCATCAGTCTGTCAAAGTTGCCACTCGACCAAACTGAACACCGACGTGCCAGGAGCGTCATCCGACAAGGTCCACAGGTACTACGACTGAACGCCTGACACGAGACTGTCGCAGAAAGAACTCGTTATGGAACCATTTACTAAGAATCAATAATTATGTAATCAAGTGGAAATAAACATATTTGATACACTAACCAGATAAACATATTTCCGCTTGCCTTCATGCCTTGAGAGTCTACACACCGAGAATTGTGTCCACTGCACGCTCTGAACCTTACGAGGACACTCGCTTCTCTGACCCTTCAATATTAATTAAGGGGTCATACCAGACTGGCAGGCTTCTTACAAGGGGCTGCACTCGTTCAACCTTTCCTGAACATGTGGTTCATCCGAAAACCAACTCCAGTGATGTGAAAATGTTATTTATTAATTTATTCCTTCCAGGGGCCTTCGTAGGCATTGCAGAGAGGATACTTAAAACTACACACATGATAATAGCATTAAAGCACACTGCTGTAACTTGTTAATTGGAAAAACAAACACACCTCTGAGCACATAGCTTAATAGTATGTGTTGATGCATTGTTATATAGCATGACACTTCCTATATGTATGACCTAATAGACCCTTTGCAGAACCTTATCAAGGAACACAACCGTCACTATTTTTTTCGGCGTAAAGCACACGAATGGGCCCCAGTTCATGTCGAACGCTAATGCAGCATTCGAGTCCAATAGGTGCTGAGCCGAATTCACAGGGATGGCGGACATAACCTTCTTGTCGAACAAATACCCAAAGTATGAAAGCCTGGGGTAATTACAGTAGAAGCTACTGTAATTTGTTTCATCAGAATTTGGCAGACGGCAAAGGCTACAGTCTCGGTGAGTCAATACACACATTGGAGAGAGGCACATGACAGCATATCAGTGCTCGCCTGCACAGATTTGTCACACACCTTCGCTTCGTCTCTCTGATTGGCTCGAGGGGGCTGTGGTGGTTGCCCTTTTCCAGGTTACAATGATACGAAGTATAGGCAACCCACACTTTTCAAAAAGGTCTATTGAAGAGACCGAAAGGGTTGGTAGTCAACATTTTTCAACGAGACTGCTCTCCAGGCAAGGGATGAACACAAATATGAATAATCTTATCCAGGTAATTAGAACAATTAAATAATTGACCGACTAATACAATGCACTCTTGATGGAAAAGAGTATTGCTGCAATAAATCCTACAAAACAGAAAAAATGCGCAGTTAATCTATGCATGCATCAAAACAGTTGTTCTTATAGCAAGTCGAATAGCTTTGAAGCAGGTGCCTGCAACGATTTATTCTTCCCCATACTCAATAAAACGCCAACCTCGTAGCTGAAAATAAGGGTGCACTTCGCACTCACACACACACACACACAAAAAAAAAAGGAAGAAAAGCGATCGAATGTAGAATCGTGGATTAGCACAAAAGAATCGCAGGAACTTCCTCGCTAAAAGTTGCTATGGTTGTTCGGTGACGGAGGGCTGAAACAACTTCCCTTAGGCCCTAACGCGACGTATACATTTCGCGTAGATTCTCAGATATTTCAACGTTCAAACAAAGCTAAGAGAATGCGAAAATTTCATGTTAAAAGCACTCAAAGTTCTATCGGTCCTCGGACACATCCCGGAATCCGAGCACCGGTACGGCGATGCTGTCTCACAGGCGTTAATATCCAGATGATCCAGAGCGATCTTGCACAAAAACGGTATAAAGTCTCATTCCTTCATATTTTCACATTATACCTGCGTCAGATAAGCACGAAGAAGCCCGAAGTCGTCGGAAAGCAGCTGCACATCACGGCTACCGCGCACCGAACAAACTCGCATCCGCCAGCTCTGGGCGCTGCCATCTTACCCGTGACGTCACGGCTCTTGGGAGGTCACGTGACGAGTGGTCACATTTGCGTAAAATATGGCGGCAACCGGGGGGGTGCCACTTCCGAACTTCCGGTTTATCACTCTAAGCCCCTCTACCTCGTTGGTGGCAGCAGTACTTACGATCAACACGATGAAAAGACTGTACAGGGTGACGCGACTTCCGTTAGGGATCTCAGCAGCGCCCGCGATTTTTAAGAGGAAGATAGAAACGTCACTCGCTGGTATAGACGGAATAAGCGTCCACCTCGATGACATCCTCACCAGTGGAGCGACCAAGGAACAAAACGCTGAACGCATGGGACAAGTGCTATCCTAGCTAGACAGCGCCGGTCTGACGCTAATGGTATATTCGGCTGGTCGTTTTTCGGCCTCTTGGAGCGCTCTGAAAAGCCGGTGTGCATTCGGCTGGTCGATGACAGGCGCTCCAAGTATATTCGCCTGGTTCTTTCGGAGCGCTCTCGAAGCTCCGACTCTCGCCGGCCTCCGAATCGGAGCGGTTTGAGGCGCTCTGACTTGGAAGTGGGAGCGCGCGAGAGATCTGGGGTGCTATGTTGCGCTTTTTGGACTCCTAGGAGACTAGGGAGAAGGAAGTGACGTCAACGACACAGCAAACGCAGATTGGGTGTTGATTTCGTTTTCTTCTGTCAACATCCAATCTGCGTTTGCTGTGTCATTAACGTCACTTCCTTTTCCCTAGTCTCCTGGGAGTCCAAAAAGCGCAACATAGCACCCCAGGCTGCCGACCGGTCATGTGACTCCAGCCATTCCGCCATTTTCCTTTTGTGTCAGAAGCGGATGGGGAGAACGCAGCTACTCCGCAAAAAGAGGGCTGCGAAAAACAGCCGTCAGTCTCGACGCCGTCACCGTTGTGTTGTGCTCCCCGAATTAAGGTGAAATGTCGTTGAAACGAAGACGTTTAATGTTAGTGGTAGCACCGCCAGTGCTGCTGGCGACGCTAGCAGACAGCGACAACACCAGCAGCTCGGACTACGACGACGAGGACCGTGTTTGCGAAGCGAAATTTGCCAAGTTGTTTGACGCACCTTGTACCTAACGTTGCCTTGTACCAGCATTGCCTTGTACCAACGTTGCCTTGTACCAACGTTGCCTTGTACGGTGCCCAAGGTCAAGGCCTACGTTTTAATAGTGCGAACCTACTCGGACAAAGCGGTAAGTACAAAAGTGTGAGGGTTTTCAAGCTGTAATGTTGTCTTTTTTTTATAGTTTCGCAGGAACTTCCGCTTGGCACGGCTGGCTTGCGATGACCTTATCAGCGTCCGCGTTGACGGTTTCCATTTTGCAAGGATTTACGGATGGATGGATCACTGAATACTGCTCAACCCTTTGAATCCAAAGAGCAAAAGTTTTGCTAGAGGGCGGCTCGCGCCGTCCTCTAGCGGAACGGCGGCTAAGCGTGGGAATACGTAAGCTGAGGGACGTGTCTGAGAATGTGCATGTGGTTGTGTGCACCATTCCAGAAGTTCGGGGCAGTCCGGGTTAACGGAGAGGAGGGTTGTCGAAGCCAACGGAGTAATTAAAGGTATGAGTCGACAGCTTCGGTACGACGTAATGGAAGTAAAAAGAGAAGTGTACGAGGCTGGCTCCCGCCCTTTTGCAGATGGCATTCACTACAGTGAGGCCACGGGTTACAGGGTGGGGCATAGGATGGGCCGCACGGTGACTGCTTTTTTGGGGGGCCGAGGGCCCTGGGGGCACTGAAGTAACTGAAAACCCAACAAAGTCAGGAGAGGCACCCAGGGTTAAAAAGAGGAGAAAATGTAAGAAAAGGTATAAAAAAACAGCACAATCAGACATTGGATATATTAACATGCAGGGTGGTAGAAATAGGTTAAAATGGGAAGAGGTAGAGGAGCAACTGGGTGATTTCAGATAAGATCGACCAAAGGGTGGCTGGTCGACATTTTTAAATCAACTGATGTTTTTATATGACATTGTCTAGTGTCTGGTATAAACGAGTCCACACTTAGTTTTGACCAGAAAAAAAAATTGGAGACAAGAAAAATCGTAAGGCAGGGAGAGGTGGACAGTTGCAATAACGCGCACTGATGGAGGGGGCATGTCTGAAAGTGAATAATTAAAACAATAAAATTAGGAGAATTTTAAAACTTTTTACAAACAAACTATGGGTACAACTTGCTTGTAATATAAAGTAATAATATTTATTAAAAATTTATTTAGTTTTCTAAAAAATTGCCAAACATGCCTGCTCGAACGACAAATGGCAAACTTTGGAAATCTGTGTCTCATGAAATAATTTAATCATTATTACATAACTTGCAGACATTATTTTACTAATATATGGCTATTATTGAAAAAATAAATAAGGTATCTGAGTGACACAATAGTTACAATATATTTAGGCAAACATGGGAAAAAAATCAAACAAAGAAAAATTCCAATGCGAATAAAAAAAAAACACCACCTTCGATTTTTTTTTAAATTTGGGTACCCTGTTATACTCTATTTCGGCATTCATTTCTATTAAAAACATATTGCATCATTGCACTGTGAAAGAAGAAACAACTCCCCAAAGTAAGGTCCTTTTTCAAAGCCTACACTTAGCAGTGTCCTATACAAGAAGTGACTCTGAGTTCCAGTTTCATGAAACTTGCACAAATCTTTTATATACATTTATTCAGATGAGGTCATTGATAAAAAGAGCGATCGGTCACACAGTAAAAGGGAGGAGAAACTATATACAGCATTTTACATAAGCGTACAAAGTGGTATCATATTAGAGACTAATGATTTGAGAAAAGATGATGCAGTGTGAAGCTGTACCTTCCGGTATATTTTACATCTAGAGTAAAATAAATAACTTTACTTCCACACACAAAAACAAAGATATAATAGTAAGATATTTAGGTTGGCTGTGTATTTATGATTACAAACAATTTCAGGTGACGGATGCCATAGTGCCTAACTGGAGCAGCTTCGATGCTCTCGGTGTATGAATGAATCGTGGCAAGCCGATATATGTTATCCTGCTCGAGGATAACATTTTGGGATTTTTTTTATAGTGATCAGATAAAAATTATTAGTAACCACCAACAAAAACAGTAGGTTAAATACCCCGTGAAGAAAAATGGGATAAATAAGATGTCCCTGCATTCAAAATGAGCAGTCCTTGGGAAATCAAATTCGGCACTTTACGCTAAGGTTTTCCTCGCTGTACCCATTTAATAAAGTTGCTTCCCAGCAGATCCCACTGTCCGTGCTACATATACGTCACAGGTCCCTTCTGTTGATGACTTGCTGAGCCGCCACGCGTGCCAAGACTGAATGCCAGGGAAGGCGCGCACCGTCAGCCACTCTTCTTTTTTTTGTTCACGATACCGAACAACCTCATTTTCGTCCAGATATACAAGATGAACGCCTTTCAGTTTCTTTGATAGAACGCTCACCATTGTCCTGGCCGTCTGAATTGCGCTTACTGAACGTCCTCTCAGGTTGTTCAGCGTGGCCTGGTGCTTCACGAGTCCGCCAACTCCGTCACATGCATTTTTCCCATGTCCAGATGCAGAAAATAACCACTGGGCTTGTGGGCAATCGTCCTTTGCAAATTGGTGAAGCTGGTAGCGATTCTTGAAATGACTGGCGGCGCCGTCACTTACGAACGTCACGTACGAGTATACCGCAACGTTGTCTTCAACCCACTCGTTCACTTTTTCTAGAGCCAAGCAAGCGTGAGCGGCGTCGTGTCACAGGTCCTCACTGATGATGGCAAAGCTGTTTGTAGATTTTCTTGTCGTCACTACACATGTAAATATCGAAACTAGTTTTTTTTTCCAGTGTTATGCTTGCACTTCGTCAGGAAGCACGATGGTCCAGTTTTCAGCAAAGTCAAAATGAAAGACAATGCTCCCGCGTTGCATGCACTGTTTTTCATCGTAGATCGCTTTACCTTGCGTTTGCCGGATATGGTTGTGAAGTACCCAACTTCCAACCGTCACTTGGATGACTTTTAGGAAAGTCTCAGGTTCCAAAGTTTTTTTCACAAGGTCGCCGGACTCCCATGTTGCAAGCACAATCTCTTCATCCTCCGGGATATAAAGTTTCTGGAGTGTAAGAAACTGGCCTTTTGGGCAGTGATCACAGTCTCCTTGAAGGCACAGTTCTGTTGCTGGGTCGCACAGAAATGCCGAGTTCATTTCACCAGTGTTGAATGTTGAGCCTGTAACGTTCTCAAGAGCGGCAATACAAAAATAATAATTGGCGCAGCGCACACAAACGCACACTTCCTGGTGTGGAATACATTGGACCCATCTAGGGCGCAACGAATAAAATTTCGTTAGCCCAACGCCGGAATCGGGATGCTTGTCTTTGTATATACGGAAGGCCTCTCGTATTGAGCGTGTCATGAAGCGCTTTGGCACGAACGTTTTCTCTCCGTTGAGCATGACAGAGATGACGTCCTTCTGGTTGGGACTTTGGCGCGAACATTGTAGCTCGTCTTTCGTGAAGTACTCTAGGGCAGCAGACAGGTTCTCAGGGCTCACCTTGCACCTCGTGTAAGGATCCGGCTCATACCACACGCCATGCTTTTCCTTGAGTTTTCGGGATTTACTGATGAGGTACATTGAGGCCTGTGGAATCATCTTTTGAACCTCAATCTTCGTAGTTGTCCACCCACTCAGTGCATGTGGAGCATGTTGGTTCGGACGACCCCGATGGTGCGTCCCTGTCGTACGCAATACGTAGCCTTGAGCGTATATTCTTGACAGCAACCTGCTCCAGTTCTGTCTGCTTTCTCTTGACATAGGCAGGCCTGTCCCGACTTCTTACGACGCTTGGTTGTCTCAGCGGCGACACATCTGTAGGTAGTATGCTGCGATTTAGATCTTCAGTTGCTTCTTCAGCTGGCACAAATATGTCAGGGCACTGCTCTGAGCTTCGCATCGCGATCTGCTTAGTGATGTGCATGAAGCAATGGTAGCATAGGTAGTCCGTCGCACTCACTTTGGTGGAACAGTCAGGCGGAAGAATTTGCTTCAACGAGTTTAGGTCCAAATCGCCAACACTTCGAAAATTCCGCTGCTTTGGTAAAGTCTTTTTGTGTTTGCAAAAGTAATCTGCACAAAACACTCGTTCGGAGCTCCAGGACGTCTTCATAATGTATACATAAATAATAGAAATTAAACCCCAACTGATGGCATATAATTGCCAAGTGAAAGAACTACTGGGTGCACAAGTGACAAGTCCGAGGCTGAGGAGCTCACTCACTGCAAACGTACATTTGAAAAGAGAGGTCACAACTGAGGCTGTCGGCAAAGCTTGATCCACGTCAAAGGAAGAAAGAGGGAAAGTCTCCAGACAAAAAATTGTGCTCAGCGGCCTTCGAAAAAGACTTTCCGGAATCGCACTGTCGTCCCTCCACGCGCTGATATGAAAGCACCCGAGCTTCTACCACGTGGTTCATGACACAGCCTGAGCCATGTCGGCGACCGGTTCGCGAGGGGTTGGCGGTGGGGTTACGTTGATGGTCACTCGGAGTAGCCCTTGCTGTACTGAGCTACCGCCTGCAGTGCCTTATCGCCGGCTGGTGTCAACAACGAGAACACACACACCCTGTCTACACCAAAACTACAAGCGTTCACTGCACACGCGTCGCCGCCGCTTTTAAGCTTTTGTGAAATTGCTTTCTTTTGCCGCGGAGAACCGCCTTATCTTAACTACGCGCCTGAAATCCTTCCAGGCGGGCGTACACAATATCAAGCGTTTCGAGAAATGCCCGTGGAGTAGAACTATGGGAAAATTCGGAGCCCGCGATGTCGATATCGTCGCCGTTGTGTTAGTACGCCGTCGCGTACTGCAGTCCCCCGTTGGGGGAGGGGGGGGGGGGCGGTCTTACTACGATAACATGGCGACAGCGTTTACACTCTATGTATTTACGCGAGGCTCGAGTATTTGGGGATAATGCTGCCGGTTGGTGTGCCCCTTTGTGCCTGATATTATCGCCCGTGACGCCAGCGAGTGAGATGGCGACAGGCATGACTGCTCAGTAAACAGGCGTCGGCGGCCATGTTTTGCTGGTTGAAACGAACCGCCTTGTCCTTGACAGCGAGCGGGGAAATGCGAAAAAAAGATTGTATCGGCCGTTTTGCCAGAACTAGCGACGAGTGTCGTCTGCGGTTTCCGGCAACTATTTTGCCATAATCGTGAGCTTAGCGAGGAAATAATTTTTGCTAGCCACAGAACACTACCACGCAGAAAGGGAATGCTTGAACATGTTTTTGTTCTGGATATATATCAGGGATATATATGAGAGAGAGAGAGAGAGAGAGAGAGAGATGAAGGTAGAGCGGAAGAGGGAATAGCATATAGTGTCGCAGGAGAATAAAGTAAACAAAGTTCCTAGTGGCCGATGGCTGCATGATCTTTTCTCGGATCACTAGTCCGTAATATGATACCTCTTTGTACACAGTAGTTTCTCCTTAATTTAAGTGTGTGAACGATTTCTTTAGTTATCATTGGCCTCATCTGAATAAAAATATATAAAAGATGTGTGTTGGTTTCATGAAACTGGAACTCAGAGTCAGTTCTTGTATAAAACACTGCTAAGTGTAGGCTTTGAAAAAGGACCCTACTTTGGGGAGTTGTATCTTCTTTCTCAATAAAATGATGCAACATGTTTTTAATGGAAATGAATGCCGAAATAGAGTATAACAGGTTACCTAAATTTAAAAAAAATCGAGGGTGGTGCTTTTTTTTTATTCGCATCGGAATTTTCTTTGTTTGATTTTTTTCCATGTTTGACTAAATATATCCTGACTATTGTATCACACAGATACCTTAGTTATTTTTTAAATATTAGCTATATATTAGTAGAATATTATCTGCAAATTATATCATAATGATTAAATTATTTCATGAGATACAGACCTCCAAAGTTTGCCATTTGTCGTTCGAGCAGGCATGTTTGTCAATTTTTAGAAACATAAATAAATTTTAAATAAATATGATTACTTTATATTACAAGCAAGCTATACCCATAGTTTGCGCCTAAAACGTATTAGAGTTCTCCTAATGTTATCGCTTTAGTTATTCACTCTCAAACGGGGCCCCTCCATCAGTGCGCGTTAATGCAACTGTCCACCACCTCATGCCTTACGATTTTTCCTATCCCCAAGTATTTTTTCTAGTCAAAACTAAGTTTGGATTCGTTCATACCAGACACTAGACAATAACATATAAAAACATCAGTTGATTTGAAAATGTCGACTAGCCATCCTTTGGTCGATCTTATCTGATTTGTGGAAACACACCTCAGAGACATGGAGCAGCCACCTTGCAACCCTGACTATGTGTGGGAAGAATGCAACAGAATGGAGGGAACGAGGAAGGGAGGTGGAATTGGAGCATTTATTAAGAAGAATATGAACTTTCAAAGGATCAGAAAGGAGTGCGCTGAACATTTGTGGCTGAAAGGTAAAGTCGCTGGGGAATCAACAGTTCTTGGAGTTGTTTACTTATGGACAGGGACAGGTGCTAAAGAGGAAAACAGAAAAATTATTGATTGCATATCAAGAGACATTAGTGAACTAGGGGAAGGCTCAGAAATAATTATTATGGGAGACATGAATGCCCATATTGAGGGTCTGGATGGGTATACGGACTCAACTGGAAGCATATTACTAGAGCTGGTGGAAAAGCATGAGTTAGTTTTATGTAATACCAGTCAGAAGTGTGACGGGCACATAGCTTGGGAAACTGGCAATCTGCATTCAACTATAGATTACGTACTCATGTCACACAAGATATATGCTAAGTTACAAGTAATGAAAATAGATGAAGAAGGTTCTAAAAGTCTTGGTAGTGATCACAAACGTATTAAGCTGAATTTTGCCAGAGAAGTAAATGCTGAAACTAGACAACATAATTCAAAGCAAACTTTCTGCAGCGACAAAGAGCTGGAAATTGTTGTGGAAAGAATAGAGGCAGCAGTTTCAGGGCAATGGTATAGAAATTGGACCTATGAGAGCCTAACTAGGCTTTTTGCTCTAGAGCTAGACAAAGTTCAGATTAAACGAAAGGGGAAGCAAGGACATAGACCAAAAAGCTGGTGGGACAAAGAAGTGAAGCAAGCGATACAAAAACCTCAGGAAGCCTCTAGAGAACACAGATATTCCAAGCGCAGTGGGAAGTCCGAAACGGAAATAAAAAGAAAATGGGATAATTTTATAACATGTCGCCGAGAGGCATCCAGTTTGATCAATGCGAAAATTCAGAGAAAGGGCGAGGAATGGATGAGTAATGTAAGTAAGAAAGATAGAAATGCTGCCAAGAAGTTTTGAAAGCACTTGAACTCACTCGGTGAAACGACGCAAGCTAGACAGAGGTTCATACTCTCGCTTCAGGGAGATCAATTAGAGGGAGACGATGCGATACAATATATAGGAGCAGTGATGGAGGAGAAATTTAGGGAACGGGTACATGTGGAAGATAGGAGAATCGAAGGAAGTAGCAGTCCAGTTTGTGACATCGCGGATTTTGGACAAAGAGAATGGGAAAAGGTGGAACAAAGAGTCCCTAGTGGCACGTCGACAGGCACAGATGGTATCCCTATCAAGCTGGTGAAGAATTTGGGTCCTAAATCTAAGGAAAAACTAAGGGAGGTAGTGAGTAACATGATAACAAAAGGAAATATTCCAGATGAATGGAGGCTTAGTAGGATGAGTATGATATATAAGGGAAAGGGAGATAAGTCTGATATTAGGAATTATTGTCCCATAACCGTGACACCGGTTATTTACAGGTTGGTAATGCAGATTATAAAGAACAGACTGGAGGAATGGGTAGATTGCGAGGGCATACTGGTCGAGTTACAGAACGGGTTTCGGAAACGAAGAAGGTTGGATGACAATTTATTTTCTCTTACACAGTGCATAGAAATAGCGCAAAAAGAAAACAGACAGCTCTGGCGGGCATTTCTGGATATCAAGGGTGCCTATGACAATGTGGACCAAAGGAACCTGTGGGACATAATGGAGAGCTTAAACCTAGATGAAGGACTAACAGCACTATTAAGGAACATTTACAAAGATAACAAGGTGATTATAACATGGGAAGGAAAGGCGACAGGGAAAATAGAGATAAGACGAGGCCTTAGGCAGGGGTGCCCGTTATCACCTTTGCTGTTTATGTTGTATCTCAGAGGATTGGAGGATAGACTAGAGAAGAGTGGGCTTGGATTCAATCTTTCTTACAGTAAGCTAGGCCAAAAAATTCAGCAATCCTTACCGGGATTGATGTATGCGGATGATATCGTACTAATGGCTAACAACAGGACAGAGTTGCAGGAATTAATGAGCATCTTGGTAGGGAAGGAGAGGAATTAGGTTTAGAATTCAATAGCGAAAAATCAGCAGTCATGATTTTTAACGAGGATGAAGTTGAGAGGCTGAAGATACAGAATATTACAGTTGGGAGAGCTAGTAAATACAAGTATCTAGGAGTATGGATATGTGATGGTGCAGAATATCTCAGAGAGCATGAAAAGTATATAATAGGTAAGGGCAACAGAAATGTAGCTGTAATGAAGAATATAGCACTTTGGAATTACAACAGGTATGAGGTGGTGAGAGAGATTTGGAAAGGGGTCATGGTGCCTGGCTTGACTTTTGGAAACGCGGTGCTATCCATGAAATCCGAAGTGCATGCGAGACTAGAAATAAAACAGCGCGGAGTAGGTAGACTGGCTTTGGGGGCACATTGCAAAACGCCAAACCAGGGAGTACAAGGAGACATGGGATGGGCGTCATTTGAGAGCAGGGAAGCGGTGAGCAAGATAGAATTTGAGGATAGGTTGAGGCAAATGGATGGGGAGCAATGGGCACGAAAGGTTTTCAGCTATTTATACATGAGGAGTGTAGACACAAAGTGGAGACAGCGCACTAGGAAATTAAAAGGAAAGTTTTTGGGCTATAGCGAAGATACGGAAGAGCAAGTCTTAGTTAAGAAGAAAGTTAAGGCCACAGAAAGAGATCGGTGGCTAGAGGGAATGCAGACAAAGACGGCTCTGGAAAGCTATAGAAAAAACAAAACAGTTATTGCCAAAGAAAGCCTTTATGACAATTCTAGGGGAAGCTCATTGCTGTTTGAGGCGAGGACGGGTGTTCTGCGAACCAGAACATACAGAGTGAAGTACCAGGAAATGGATACAGAGTGCACTGCTTGTGGAGAGGAGGACGAGACGGCTGAGCACTTGATACTCTACTGTAAAGGGCTTCACCCTATGCCCACCGAAGACAACCTAGATTTAATAAAGTCATTGGGTTTTAGAGACAGCGAAGGGAGAGTGGATTTCAAGACTGTACAGATTACCAAGCAAAGATTAAGTGAATGGTGGCAGAAATCGAGAGAAAACTAGGTATTTTCTTATTCACTGATGGCAAGGGGGTTTCATAGCCTCACTTTCTTTGCACTGCGGAGTGAATATAGATTTCACATTTAAATATTCTAAGCTTAAATGGTAAAACAAAATGGCTAGGTGGCGTAAGCTACCGCCCGATCCAAAGGGCTCAGCCGTATTCATCCATCCATCCATCCTAGTGGCGCACGCCACCCTCTATCCACTCGGCTTGCCGCTCTGAAAAGTTGAAGAGCGTTCGGCTGGGCGCGCCGATTCTTTCGCTCCGATGCGGAGGCGCTCCGGGATCTGGTAGCTACGACTCGGATGATTAGAGTGCTCGAAAGTAACAAGTGAATATACCATAAAAAAAAAAAAAAGACAAATCTCTGTGATCTTTGAGCGCGCGAACTCGTAGAACTGCGAGCGGCTGATGGCGCAAGCCAGACTTTGGCGTCCTGGAAAATACACCACCGAGTATTCGGGCTGCAGTGTCTTCTCACCTCTTCTCACTACGCGGATACGACAAAACGTTACTATTACAAGAGGCTCTTTGGAAGCCCGCCTCAGCGCCCGCTTCAGCGTCCGCTTCAGGCCAGCGACCAGTAAGGGTTTCTACGTTTAATTTGAAACTATCACCTAACGATTCAATTTTCAGTTAACTAAAAATGTGCTGAGAACAGTACCTGTTGGTAGAAAGTTGAGAAGAAGCCTTCTAAAGTGACACCCTTTGGCTTTGGCGCTTTAGCTCCACAGTTCTCCAAGTGCGGATAGTGGTGGATTATAATCCGCACTGTCCGCACTCCGAGTGCAAAAACTTTGGATTCTTATCCGCCAAGTGCGGATTGTGTTGGATTCTTATGCGCACTCTCCGCGAGTGCAGCACCGGCAGCACCGGACGGCCATCTTGCATGTGGCGAAATCGTGTTTACGCTAGCGTTGCAGAGGCCATGGCAGACGCTGGCAGCAGCGTGCTGAAGATACGGTTTCTACTCGTTCGTCGTCATTCGCCGAAGAAGTATTTTAAAAAATTGTGTAAGCGGTGAGCCTTGCCGTTGAGAACACGTAGAAATACTTACGAAACCGCAGTGCGACAGGAAAAGGCACAACTTGTCGAAAGCAAGCCTTCGCCGGCTTCGCGGCGTAATCAAGGCATCCTTGGCATGCCGAATTGCTGCGTTTCTGCGCCTTTGCACCCTTGGATACCTGGGTTCTGGGGGTCTGCGAATCCCTGCCGCATTACACAGCAAACCCGGCCAAAAAGCATTTTTTTTTTTTTTTTAGTTTGAGAAGAAATGTTTCAAATTTCGGGTGAGTTTTCTCTTGTGTATGCCAATGAGAGTAGTCTACCTCACATTAGCCCTTAGTTATATTACTTAATAAAACATCATCATAATAGCCCCTTCCACTGGCAAATAGCGAGCGCTAGGCGCGCGCTCGCCGAGCGGATTCTTGTTTCCCTCGCGAAATGAGAGCAATCTCTCTGTGTGCCGCTTGTAGATCTGGAGCCAGTGGGGCGCTCGCCGAGCGGCTCCAACCGCTCCGTGGAAAAGTGGCGGAGCGCGTCGAGCGATCCGGAGTAGTTCTTCGCGCAGCCTTTTTCGGAGGAGTACGATCTGTAGTCGTCTCTCGCAACGTATCAGTTTCGTTATCGACATTCCCGCGGGGGAGTGAAGGAGTTTCGCGGCTTTTTTGTTTCGATTGCTTTCGTTCCCCTCGTCATTACCGACTCGCCCGAGCATACTGCGGCGATGACATCGTTGCAGTTAATTTCAGGAGGTATAATAAAACGCAGTGACAGCGTCGAAGATACCTGCTTAGCTCCAGCTCGAGTGACGACCCGTGGTGACGACTTTTGCCGAGTTGTTTGGATGGCCAGCGAAGAGGCCTAAGATAACGCGCTGCGTCGAAGGCGTTGTGCGCGCCTATTCGGATGAAGAGCTAGGTATGTCGTTTGTTCGCTTTGTTGTTTCTGTAATGTAATTGGAATAATTAGAAGACAACACGGCCAAATACTCCGCAGATGGAAGTCGCCTTCGGAGATGACGATTGCTTTATGGCATACGTGTTTGGTATTGCTTAATAGCATCTTACGGCTCGTACAAGTACTTCTAGTTGTCTTCATCGGGCATATATAACTGTAAGGAAAAATAAATTGTGTCTTAACATCGGGGTCACCGTTAATCAAGTAGTGAACAAACAATTTTTTTTTTGTCAAAGCATAAAGTTCCGATCAGACCTTCATGCTTTCGGCAAGATAGCAATGGGAAACGCAACTGTTCAAAAACGAGAGCAGACGCTCTGGAAGCGGTGGCGCTGGGAGCGTTACGCTCGATTTGCTCCGCAGCGCGTGCCACTGGGATGGATCACGTGACCGATCGCTCACGGAGGCCGTCCGCTCGATGACCGCTAGCGCGGAGTGCTCAGCATTTGCCAGGGGAAGGGGCTAGCCTATAACCTATACCCTTCGCTTCCCCTCAACACAAATGGGGTCCTTCATCATCTCCGCTGATCCACAGGGGGTTTGGGAAACATCAATGGTTCAGAACCACAGGTCGAGAGATATCGCGTCTCCAGCTCGCTGCTCGCCCTCCCGCGGCGGAAACGGGAAGCGCTCTAGTGAAGGTCCCCGATTCTCCTGCTCAGCGGGCATGGCGGAACTGCTCGCGATCATGGATCGCGAAATGTCATTTCCGAACGGAAACAACACTCTTTACTGTCCCAACGTAGTGTTACAGCCGGTATGGGATTGTACCCTACTGAAGAGTTTTAGCATTGCGTAGAGAAGCAAACGCAAAAGCTGTGCGTTTGCGCCTAGAGTTGCGTGTCCCACGTTGTGCGTGCGCCTCATCGCCATGCGCCAATCCAGTACCGCAATTTTGGGCTCCGCATAGGCGCTAACAAAAACACTCGCAACTGTTTCACCGGCTTCCACCGCAAATGCAACGTGCTGCAGTGAGCAGACGTGCAAGCAGGGTAGGCGTTCCTTCGAACTGGAAAGGCGGAGATCGGCAAAACGAAGGAGCGTAGAAATTAAAGTAAATAAATGTTATGAAAAAATTAATACGTAATTAAAAAACAAAAAATTTTTAATTTTAATTTTGGGGCATTTGGATTGGAAGGATTTGTCGGCGACTCTGTAACTCTTGCCGATTGTCAAAAGTCGCGATTTTGATAGCAAAATATGCTTTACCCACATTTAATGTAATTTTACATGAATTTCTCACATAAGCGAGAATGTTTCGATTGATTTTAGACTGTTTTTATTTTATAAATTGGCAATGAAAAATACTGTGTTTGGCACCGGTGAATATAATTAGCACTCTTTTGATTGTCATACTTGTTCGCGCGTTTGAGATTAGATCATAAGCAACAAATTATATTAGAGCTTAAAAATTGCGTATTAAAATATCTGAATTCTAATATTATTATTATTAACACAAATCACTGCTTCTATTGCAAAAATCTCGGTTAAATATTAACGGGCAGTATTTCTAAACTCAGTGTGCCTGACAAAGCAATCAAGCAGACCGCCAAGTTCTCTTTTAGAGAAAACTGCGGCCTTTGCCGCCGCTGTCGTTCCATGTGGACGAACATGGAAGCGGCCCAAGCGGGCGTCCCTGACGCTGCTAATACAGCACTGATCATAACTCCTGAGCAACGCCAAAGGAACGAAGCATCCTTAACGTCGCAACCAGATGATGGGCGCTCTATTTGTTCCGATCGTTCCATTGCATCGTCGACTACAGACATCAACTGTATGGAACAAGACGACGATACCGGAGGTCCGTATCAAGAAGTTAGATCGCGAAAGAGAACTCGGCGAAACAACTCCAACTCCAGCTCGGAGACAATAATCCAATCAAAAGCCATCGAAGAAGGGCTCACTGTAGTGCTCGTCCCTGCGGATACTGAGACGTTAATAACATCCCTCAGTAGCGTGAAGCTCTCAAGAGCTCTAGAAAACTGCTGTCCAGGGGGCATTCACGGGGTTCGTTTTAACAGCAGATTGAAAATCATCGCAGTTGACGCCAGAAATGGTGAAGCTACAAAAACATTGCTCAACTTGAAGGCTCTCTGTGGAATTCCGGTGAGGTCACACTCTCCACTGGCTGGAACAACGGTGAACGGAATGATTCAGGACGTCGACAAAGAGCTTTCTAATGAAGAGATCACCTCGCATCTCAGGTCCAATAATAAGGTTGGTGCCGTCCGAAGCCTAGGGAAGTCTAGCACAGTCAAAGTACCTTCCGGGGCAAGATTCTGCCAACCCATGTTCTTCTGGGTCATCTGCGCCATCCCGTCCATCCTTTTCAAGAAAGGCCCATCCAGTGCCTTAACTGCTTTGGATTCGGACATAAGCGAGTGGCCTGCAAACGCTCCAAAGAGTGTGAACATTATTTGTGGAAAACCACATGAATCAACGGATATCACATGTCAATCAATGCCTGCGAAATGTGTCAACTGCAGCCAAGAACACGAAGCTACAGCACGCTTCTGCTCGAAGCGAAACAAACTATAGATCCAGGTGTACTCAAAATCCAACTCGGTGGACTTTCATGTCGCCAAATCAGCCTTGGAGTACAATAAGCATGCACTTCCCGTAGATGGAATCTACTCGAGCTGGCAGCAATGCCGCGAAAGAACCGACGGTTACTGAACTCAAGAATTCAGGAGAGAAAGGCATGGAAAAAACTTGAAATGATGGGACTATTTCATCGCTATACACGACAGTCGTCAAAGAAACAAAACCGAAAAGTCACGCAACTCAAAAAGATTTCCAGGTTTCAAGTCCACACGACAAACAAAAAAGCAATATGCCGGCTGCATCAACACTTCAGGCATTCCAGACCTTTTCTGCACCCACCGCTCGGCCGCAACCCTGCCATTCGAAGGACACAAATGCGCAACCAACAACTTCCTTTGGAGACAGTTCACCTGAATGGATATCTTTTGTCAAGGCCGCAGTCAGGATCGCTCTCAGCCTACTTAAAAGCACCGAATCAACCTTTACAAAGACACTTACTACCATAATCCAAGCAGTGCTCCCTCTCCTTGAGGGATGCTAGGGTCATCTTCTACTCAAACTAAGGGTTTTACCACCAGAACTACCTCGGTGGTGTCCGCAAGAGCTACCATACCCGGCACGCCCAGTCGGGCAGACACCCTCAGTAGAAATGGCAGAGCCCGCCTATGGCAGAGCAACGCCGGGCGACCGTAACTAGAGTCTGGCAGTGGAACTGCCGGGGGTACCGCAACAAACGTGGGGCCCTAGCACAGTACATTGCCGGACTCGACAAACCTCCCGACATAATAGCACTCCAGGAAACAAGAACCGAGACACCCTCACTCTCGGGCTACAAGGCGCTGGTCCCTCGGATATGCCAGCGCATGGCAGTCCTAGCAGCAAACCGCATAAATGCACGCATGCACGAGCTCAACGACGAGAGCATAGACCACGTGCTTGTAGAAATCATTCCCGAAAAGCGCCACTGGCCCTCGTTTTTTATTCTCAACGTATACAGTCCGCCACGCAACAGGTACGAGGATTTTTGCAAACTGTTTGCGCGCGCGCCAAAACTTGCACAGAACCAACTCCTCATAGTAGGCGACTTTAGCGCGCCGCACACGGCCTGGGGGTACACTAGCTCCCTGGCCAAGGGCACCCGACTTTACCACTCCATCTGCCAACAACGCCTCTCCATCCTGACCGACCCGGAGCGGACGGTGGTCGGAATGGTCAAACCTCGAGGTGGACCTGGGAAGCGACCACGCCATAGCCCAAGTGGACATCGCCGTCTCGCCAGGAAAAAAGTTCCTCCGGAAGCAAGCCCTAGCAGACTGGGACAGGTTTCGCGCAGCACGCACGGCCACACACAGCGAGCGAGAGCACGAGGATGCTTCCCTTGCCAGCTGGACCGAGTGCCTGGTGTGCGACAAGAACACCTATACTGAAACTATCAACCTGACAACAGAGACCCCCGAGGTGGACAGGCACCTGCTCCACTTGTGGGAGGCGCGACACGGTCTAATCAAGCGCTGGAAGTGCCAGAAGCTAAACCGCAAGCTGAAGAAACGGATCGCGGCAATCACGGCGGAAGCGCTCGAGTACGCAACTCAACTGGCGCTTTCCAACTGGAACAAGTAGTGCATCGACCTCCAGGGAAAATTGGGGACCAAGGACGCGTGGCAGCTCTTGCGACACTTCCTGGACCCTAGCAAAACCAAATACAAAAACATCCAGAGCTTCCTGAAAATTGTGCGCGGCCAGCCGGCGTATAGACTTTCCATTTACCCAGTTTGGGGGGGGGGGGGGGGGGGGGGAGGTGCTGAGCGTTACCTTTTTGCCAGAACTGGACATTGAAGCTAGCGAAAGCATGCTGGGATTCTATTTCCCATGTATTTTGTCAATAAAGGCAAAGTGGGCATTATTTTGTTTACATGCCACTACTACAGGTTTTCCCGCTCATTTTAATCCAAGCGACGACCAATTTAATCCCGGGGTCACTCAATTTAATCCAAGCGCCATACAATTTAATCCAAGCGCCACACAATTTAATCCCGGGGTCAGTCAATTTAATCCACAATATATATATGCACTTATTGTGTTCAGTGGTCGTGTTTTGCTTACACATTTGGTAACTTAGAACAATTGTTTATACAATTTGAAATTTGAGGGGGCAATTGAGAATTTGATCACTAATGTGATTACTTTGATTTACTAGTCCCACTATTGACGAGGCTTAATTGATATGTTGGTTACTCTTTTTAGAGCGCAGCTCTTAGGCACCTGCTTCCCGCTTAAGCGGCGTCGGCGTCGCCGTCGCCGTAACCACGCGGTGAACGATGGGTGAATTCCCCCGCTAAATGTAGCGGAAAAATTTCCCAGCTAAATCTAGCGGAAAACTTTCCCCGCTAAATCTAGCGAAAAATTTTCCCGGCAAGATTTAGCGCAAAAATTGCCCCGCAGAGTCTAGTGGAATATTTTCCCCGCTACGTCTAGCGGGACATTTTCCCCGCTAAATCTAGTGTAAAATTTTTCCCGCTAAATTTAGCGAAAGTTTTTTCCCGCTAAACCTAGCGTAAAAGTTTCCCCGCTAAATCTAGCGGAATATTTTCCCAGCTAGATTTAGCGAAACATTTGCCCCGCAAAGTCTAGCGAAAAAGTTTCCCGCTAAATCAAGTGGAAAATGTTTCCCGCTAAGCCTAGTGGAAAAATTTTCCCGCTAAATCTAGCGGAAAAATTTCCCAGCTAGATTTAGCGGACAATTTTCCTCGCTAAGTCTAGCGGAAAATTTTCCTCGCTAAATCTAGTGTAAAAATGTTCCACTACATTTAGTGGCAACCTTTTTCCCGCTGTATCTCGAGGAAAGTTTTCCCCGCTAAATCTAGCGGAAACTTTTCCTCCCTAAATCTAGCGTAAAATTTTCCCAGCTAGATTTAGCGAAAAATTTGCCCGCAAAGTCTAGCGGAAAAGTTTCCTCGCTAAATCTAGTGGAAAATTTTCCCGCTAAATCTAGCGGAAAAGTTTCCCCGCTAAATCTAGCGAAAAAATTTCCCAGCTAGATTTAGCGGAAAATTTGCCCTGCAAAGTCTAGCGGAGAAGCTTCCCCGCTTAACCTAGCGGAAATTTTCTCCCGCTAAATTTAGCGGAAAATTTTCCCCGCTAAATTTAGCGGAAAATTTCCCCGCTAAATCTAGCGGAAAAATTTCCCCCTATATTTAGCGGAAAATTCTCCCGCTAAATCTAGCGGAAAATGTTCACCGCTATATTCAGCGGAAAATTTTGCCCGCTAAATCTATCGGAAAATTTTCCCAGCTAGATTTATCGGAAAATTTGTCCCGCAAAGTCTAGCGGAGAAGCTTCCCCGCTAAATCTAGCGGAAATTTTTTCCCGCTAAATTTAGCGGAAAAGTTTCCCGCTAAATTTAGCGGAAAATTTTCGCGCTAAATCTAGCGGAAACTTTCCCCTTATATTTAGCGGAAAATTTTCCCCGCCAAATCTAGCAGAAAATTTTCCCCGCTAAATTTAGCGGAATATTTTGCCTGCTAAATCTAGCGGAAATTTTTTTCCGCTAAGTCTAGTGGAACATTTTCCCCGCTAAATCTAGCAGGAAATTTTCCCTGCTAAATTTAGCGGAAACTTTTTTCCCGCTAAATCTAGCGGAAAGTTTTCCCCATTAAATTTAGCGGAAACTTTTCCTCGCTAAATTTGGCGAAAAAATTTCCCGGCTGAATCTAGTGGAAAATTTTCCACGCTAAATCTACCGGAAAAGTTTACCCCGCTAAGTTTAGCGGAAAAGTTTCCACGCTAAATCTAGCGGAAAATTTTCCCCGCTAAATTTAGCGGAAAATTTTCCCCACGAAATATAGCTTAAAATTTTCCCCACTAAATCTAGAGCAATATTTTCCCCGCTAAATTTAGCGGAAAAATTGTGGGGTTCACGAAAGACGTCCGTCGATGCAAATTAACAAACTGATCTTTATAACCGCAATAAAACTTTAAAAAATCATCAAAAGGGGGCTCCGCTGAGACCACCCTGATGCACCGTCGAACGCTGCCAGTCTCGTGCTGTTCTGTTCGAGCCTGGAGCTCGGTCCCGTCGGTGCTGCTCGTGCCGCACGCTAAAAAGGTCAATAGGCAGTATTCACTGGGCGCCATATTTATGGGTGCTGTTTAGAGCGCATGCTCAGAACGAGCTCACTTTAATAGGCTGCTAAGACCGGCACTCTTGATGGTGCCGAATGCACGTTGCAAAAGAACTGTGGAAGCTCGGCGTCAGGACGCGCTCAGCATTCGTGCACACATATATGGCCGCCAGTGAATACTCCCTATAGGGAGTTTTCGTAGGCCGCGTTTCACCCTCCGCTAAGCCCTCCACAACGGAGAAGCCGCTACTGCGCCGGCGCGCCGATGGCCTTGACTGTAGAGTTCCGGCTAGCGTAGATGGTTGCGGAGAGCGTTGCGGGGCAGCAGAAACAATCTACGAAAATACCCTATTAGCTCCAGACGTTGCGTGAGCCACCACAATAAGTGTCGCGCTTTGGCACTACAATTTTTTTCCGCTAAATCTAGCGTGAAATTTTCCCGCTAAATCTAGCGTGAAAATTTTCCGCTAAATTTAGCGGGGAAAATGTTACGCTAGATATAGCGGTGGAAAATTTCCGCCAAGCTTAGCGGGGCAAATAATCCGCTAAATCTAGCTGGGAGGATTTTCCGCTAGATTTAGCGCAGAATATTTTCCGCTAAATTTAGCGGGACAAATGTTCTGCTAGATTTAGCAGGAAAAACATTCCGCTAGATTTTACGGAAAATTTTTCCGCTAGATTTAGCGGGGAAGCTTTTACGCTAGACTTGGCGGCGCAAATTTTCCGATAAATCTAGCTGGGAAAAGTTCCCGCCAGATTTAGCGGGGGAAATTTTCCGCTAAATATAGCGGGGAATATTTTCCGCTAGTAGAGCGGGGAAACTTTTTCCACTAAATTTAGCGGGGAAAATGTTCCGCTAGAGCAAGCAGAAAAAATTTTCCGCTAAATTTAGCGGGAAAAATTTTCCGCTAGATTTAGCGGGGAAGCTTCTCCGCTAGACTTTGCGGGGCAAATTTTCCGATAAATCTGGCTGGGAAAATTTTCCGATAGATTTAGCGGGGAAAATTTTCCGCTGAATATAGCGGTGAACATTTTCCGCTAGATTTAGTGGAGAAAATTTTCCGCTAGACTTAGCGGCACAAATTTTCCGCTAAATCCAGCTGGGAAGATTTTCCGCTAAATTTAGCGGGGGAAATTTTCCGTTAAATATAGCAAGGAATATTTTCCGCTAGAGTTAGCGGAGAAAATTTTCCGCTAAATTTAGGGGGGGAAATGTTCCGCTAGATTTAGCAGTAAAAATGTTCCGCTAGATTTAGCAGGGAAAATTTTCTGCTAGATTTAGCGGGGAAAGTTTCCGCTAAATTTAGCGGGGGAATTCGCACATCATGCACCGCGTGGTTAGGGTGCCTAAGAGCTGCACTGTAAAAAGAGTAATCAACATATCAATTAAGCCTCGTCAATAGTGGCACTAGTAACTCAAAGTAATCACATTAGTGAACAAATTATCAATTGCTCCCCCAAAAATTCAAATTGTATAAACAATTATTCTAAGTTACCAAATGTGTAAGCAAAACACGACCACTGAACAAAGTAAGTGCATATATATATTGCGGATTAAATTGACTTACCCTGGGATTAAATTGTGTGGCGCTTGGATTAAATTGTATAGCGCTTGGATTAAATTGAGTGACCAAAGGATTAAATTGGTCGTCGCTTGGATTAAAATGAGCGGGAAAACCTCTAGAAGCTTGTTACATGGAACGTAAACAGCGTCTCGGTAAGGATCATGGTTTGGGCCCGAGGGAGGGGGGGGGGTGGCAGAGCTCACCAGGGGGGATACGAGCCCCGATGCCCCCCCCCCGAAGTCTACGCCTATGTGCGCGACTTCCCCGCCCCGAAGTCTACACCTATGTACGCGACTTCCCCGGCACCAACCAGGACCTCCTCGAACAGCTCAAACTATGGTATATCGGCTCGCCCCGGACGAGGAGTATCATGACTACGAAGGCGAGCCAATTAACCCCGAACTCGACCTCCCCTTCAGCTTTGAAGAAGTATGGAGCGCGCTCCAAGACCTGGGCCATAATACGCTACCTAGCGAGGACCGCGTGCAAAATACGCTGCTCCGTAACTTGGACGCGGGCTCGGTTCAGACCCTCTTGAAACATATCAACCAGGTATGGGAGAACGGGGAGCTCCCCAGGGAGTGGAAACACTAAGAAATTATTCTCATCCCCAAACCTGGGAAGGATCTTTGCCTCGACAACCTGCGACCAATCGCCCTCACGTCCTGCGTGGGAAAGTTGATGAAACAGGTCGTCCTCAAAGGGCTGCAGCCGCACATGGAAGGAACGGGCGTGTTCTCTCGCACACCATGTTTGGTTTTAGGGAGCACTTGTCCACCCAGAGCGTCATGCTGCAGCTAAAAGAGGACATTATCGGTCCCATCTCTAGGACGATGACCCAAGCGGTGCTCGCCCTGGACGTCAAGGGAGCTTTTAATAATGTAGACCACCAGCTAATCCTCCGAAACATGACAGTCACAATTACGGTTCCAGAATGTACAACTACCTGCGGGACTTTCTACGGAACAGGACAGCCACCATTGCTGCAGGTGACCTCTGCAAGAACTTCATCAACACCCCCCATAGGGGCACGCCGCAGGGGGCGGTGCTCTCGCCAACCTTGTTCAACATGGCAATGAGCGGGCTGCCCCCGATTCTGGAGCGCATCCCGCACATTAAACACTCTCTGTACGCGGACGATCCCACAATCTGGACCGTGTCCGGGTCTGACGGAGAGAAGCAGGACGCGCTTCAGGCGGCAGTTGACCATGTTTAACGGTACCTACGCCAGGGTCACCTATACACATCTCGGCAGCCAAATCGGAATTGATCGTCTGCAAGACCCCAAGGTCCCGTCGCAAGTCGGAGCCCAGAGGCGAGATACAAGTCTTCCTGGACGACGGCTCCCAAATCCCCGTGGTGCCGCGTGCCAGAATCCAGGGACTCCACCTCCAGGAGGACGGAAAGGCGACACATACCTTCACACTCCTCCAGAGCCAAGTCACCCAGATTCTAAGCATCATGCACCGGGTCGCCAGCCGGCGGCACGACCTCAGGGAAGACGACACGATCAAACTGGTTGTGGTGTCGCGCATCATCTACACCACACCCTATCTGAATCTCGCCAGGGAGAAGAGGACAAGCTGCATGTCCTCATACGCAAAGCATGGGTACCAATGGGAGCGTGATCACGTGGCGAAATATGGCAGGTCCACAAAGCACGCAGCCTCCACCGCACTGTCAGCTTACGGGCGAACAGAGGCGCTTTGCTCTCTTCACCCCCTGAGCTGAGAGTGCGGTGGAAGCCAAGCGCTCGTTGGACCAATCCTGTCTCTATCTATCGCCACGTGATCACGCTCTTGTCCGTACCCACACGCAGTATGATTGGAGGTCAGGTGATAAAAAATATGGGGTTGATTGGTCCGCCGAGTGCGAATAGCTATGTTGTCAGCTTACGATCCGTTCCCGCTTGTCCTCCCGGTTGTTCCAGCAAAAAATACAAACAAAAATTCCTTTTTTTTTGGGGGGGGGGGGGGTGGGGGGTGGGGGGGGGGGGATAATTTACGGGCACAAGAAGCTGCACGTTTCGGTGCACACAAATATCGAGAATATAGCTTAAGAGTTCCTTTTGTGATTGATGTAACTTATGGATAGAACTAACTTGGTTATAGTAAAATTGCTGTTTAGAATATTGTTATTAGTTCGTTCGTAGTAGTCGACAAATATGATATTAAGTTGTTGGGGTACTTCGCTATCGCGGGAAGCTGGTTGTAGGTGGGGCAAAATCTGCTGCAAGCAGAAGTATCGCTTCTCGGCCTTTTGGCTAAGATCATTTGTAGTTTCTGTTCTTATCAGCTTAATATCTGATACGGGCCTAATTGGTCCAAGATATTAAACTTATTTTTGCAATTGGCGTCCCTACGAAGCTTGCTTTCGAGGGCGCTAGGGTCGACCCGGTATTGCACTACTTCCGGGAGTGGCCCGCCCCCCTCTGGGGGAAAATAATAAAGTCCAAAATCAGATCATACGGCACATCTGCCACGCATCGCTCTCGCTTAGGGTTACTATAATTTACGCTAGAGGTTCAACTGGCGCTAGCTGACTTCCGGTAATCATTCCCATACGCCTCGCAAGTGGGCTCATTTTCGTCTTTTCCACATGAGAAAGGAAGTAGCGGTGACGTCCGAACACCGAGCCTTGATTGGCTGATCGCGATCCCCTATCTCAGCGTCGTCTGCTCCTTTGCAACGTCGTCTGCTCGCAACATCGTCTGCGTCTGTCTTACCTTTCCTGCGACTTTGAAGCTCGACTTCGCCTTTCAGAGAGGGCAGACGAAATAACTCGAGCGGTACGTTGTTTTTGTCTAACAACTAGCAGACGCGCATCAAGGAGAGAAGGCAAAGGACTCACTGGCGAGGTGTCCCGAGGCGCCGAGGTTTGTTTGCTAAGAACCGAGAGGTGAGCGTGTTAGTGTCCGCAAGTTTCCTCCCGAATACTTTTTCCCTCCTTTGGTATGGGGTGAGACCCCTCATTCTTTAACGGCGTGGGCGGGTTGGCGCAGTTAACGTCGTCTGCTTTGCGGGGTCTAGTCAAAGCGATGGCTGCTTTACCTTTCCTGCGTCTGTCGGAGATTCACCGCTTTCTCACCGGCGAGAGCCACCGTTGCCTCGGGAAACAAGGAGATAACAAGAGGAAAAAATTGACCTCTTAATTTAAAATTGAGGTCAGCGATCAAAGTATAATACGGGAAGGGTTCACAAGGGTCGCGCGGGCATATTCCGTTCAGCACGCCAGCCGGTCGCCGAGTCGCGGAGTGCCTGCTAGGCCTAACTGCCCAACTCGCTTGGTCGCGTTCGATGGAATCGTGGCCGACGGGCCGTTGGAGCTTTTCCCGGGTGTTTGTGGATCCAGCGTTCTTGTTCGTCGTGGTCTGTTTCAAGTACCTTTTACTTTTTTCTTGCTGCTTGAAGTCGGGACGCGTGAGAAGCGCACGTAGAAAAATAAACGTCCGTGGGTCGTCGCGGCCGCGACGCTGTCGGTCATGCTGAAGTGCGTAAGACAGCTTCAAGGCTGTCGTAGGATTTTGTTGTAACCCGCGCAAAACTTGCGAAAATTTTGTTTCGTGAATACCAATTTATTCTCAAGTTGTCTCTTACGCACATTTTTGGCGTAAGATCGTTTCGTGGCCTCTGCACTTCCGAAAGTGGCAGGAGAGGTAAGACAGACGCAGACGACGTTGCGAGCAGACAACGTTGCAAAGGAGCAGACAACGCTCAGACAGGGGGTCGCGATCAGCCAATCAGGGCTCAGCATTCTGCACAAGAAGCAGACGAACTTGCCCTCCGCATTGGAAAAAGTGAGTGCATTTTCTCCTTGCGCTCGATTCCAAGAACAAATATCCCGAATAACGCGCACGTTAGGTAGCTTGGGACATTTCTCAGTCCTGCAGACGAAATAATTAATCACTTGCGACGTTTTCCTTTTAAAGTAATTACATTCAAAACGGTACTAAAACGGCTTTGTACATGTATTTTGTACATGCTGAAACGCGCCGACGTCGAATACGACGTCGGCGCGTTTCAGCATGGGGGATATTCGTGCCAAACGAACAAAGGACATTTGGAAAACTAAGAAAGGCGGCAAGAACTATGCAGTAACACTGGATCAGTAACTCCCTGTGCATGTACGATCAAAACAAATTGAAGGCCACGTAATATAGTCCGATTTTCAATAAGTAAGTACTGCTTTATTCTTTCTGCTCTGTACGAATATGCTTGTTCTACGTTCAAAACATCACCCCCACACTCAAAATATTTGATAACAAGTGCCCGATAAAAGCTGCCCGGCAGAGGAAAAAAAAACTTTTCATAGCCCGCGTACCTTATTCTTTACGTTTTTAATGTTTTTAAACGCTCGTAGATATGCAAGACGGGTAGGGTGACTATAGACGTCCCTTTCGGCCGGGACAGTTTCGTTTATAAGGTACACTCTGCCGTTCCGACTTTTTATCTCGATATGAAATCATGCCCCGTTTTCGCAGGAGTTCATAGTTTCGGAATTGGCACCAAGCGAGTAGAAGCAAACCGAAACTGTGCCTATTCGTTACAAGTATATTGTACAAAAATAACCGTAGATACTTTAAAATGTCATCCAGAGAGTAAAATTTAGAGCTGTTTTTGACCAGAAACAGCTTTTCCCTCGCAAAGACGCGTGTGTAGAAATATTTTTTTTGAGTTACTGCATAAAGCAAATGTGTAGAATCATGTAGATATAGCACGCATGTAGAATTTCATTAATTGTTTTCTCCCAATCTTAAACTGTAGTACGCCACCGGTCTTCAAACCATGGGGCGCCCTATGGTTTGAAGACCGGTGGCTTCGCTGCCTTTCCGTAGGAGTTAAGCCTTTTTCTTCTTTTACTTTTTCCTCAAATAAATCCGCTCTTCGCAAGCTTTACAAAAAAAAAAAAAAAATCACCACCTGTGGCTTACGCTGTACAAAATCGGAACGCGATTGGCTAAGAAACCGATTTTAGCGGTCGATTTAAAGGGCCTGGCCGCTATTTGGGAGACGCAGTAGAACCAACTGAAATGTTCCTTGACCATTCAACATTATCTGTAGCTACTGGATACAGTGCAATCGCGTCGTTTTAAAACATGCTGTCAAAGTCTGGGAAGAAGACGACACGGATGACGATCGCGTAGCTCGCGCATCCGGGCCACTTGCAGAAGCAACGGTAGTAGAATACACTCTAACGGTAGCTTCCTGCAGTGCAGCCTTGGATCCAACTTAGCCGCCCTGGAAGCACCATTGCGGTACTCGCCGGAGCATATACAGTTACTCTAGTTATGGCTAAAAAGCAGCGACAAAAACGCCGTCGCCCCCAAGGCTGCAACACTGTGTAGGTGATTACAGAAGTAAACCGATCGCTTTAAATACCCATTGAAGCTGAAATGGTTGGTCGCGCGGTTTGTATGGAGCTTATTGTGCCGTGCACAATGGTACAATAAGTACCAAGCAGCGACAAAAACACTGCATCGTTTAATCCAGTTTAAAATATGTTTTTTTTTTTGCGTTTTTAAACGAAATGTTTATTACTTTTGCAAGTAGCGTCAAATGCGTCAGTCAAGCACTAGTGCACGATGCCCGTGTCTCGAGCGGCCCTTGAATGATAATGGCGGCGCAGCACTAAAATGAGCGGCTTTTGGAAGCGAACGGCGCAGGGCACCCGCTCGTGGCACGTGTCTTGCGCGTTTCCACAACAATGTACTTGTGAGCGTGAATTTTATGAAGGCACTTTTGGGCTGCAAGACATGTGCATGTATCCAGAAAAAACAAACAAAAAAACTTGAAAGACTTTGAACATGCGACAAATGCTTAGAAACAAGGTCAGCAGTAAGCGAACTTCATTTCGAGGAAAAATTCATTATGCGGCCCTTCACGATTGTTACCAACGCTGGAGACATTTCCTTCTCCTTTAAGGCCCGTTCACACATGCAGCGGAGCGCTACAAGCATAGCGCTAACCTCGCGCTAAGCGCGTGTTGACGACAGCGTTCACCAGCTTTGTATCGCACCGTCAAAACTGTTGCTCATGGCATACGATAAGTAGCTGATGGCACGTGGGGAGCGCTACATCAGCGCTTGGCTGCATGTGAGAACCGGCCTTTAGTGTTCACAGCGCGGAGGAGTGCCGTTGTGGCGCTGCTTCGGGCATATCGACACTAACGTTGCGTGCTAAACAGCCTTGTCATTTCCTCCCGCTGGGCGAAGCAAGCGATTGTCACACCTTTCCTTCGAGCCCACCATAGCAGCACTGAACTGAGCGTAAGTTTGAAAGCAAGTGGCTGTGGAGCACCCGCCTTGTGCGTTTTTCGCGTTTCCACAACAATGGTTGGTGGTATTTATAAGCGGGAAATTTATCACGGGACTTTACCAAAAAGTCTGGGTTTCGCAGCGCGAGCTTTTGCTCCACGTGCTCCGATCCGAGCTGCGGCGCGATAGTGGAAAAGGAAGCATAAGAACAACGGGGACACGTGCACCAATGCACACAAGGCCGGCACGTGAAAGCGCCATTACACTCATCGAAGGAACAGCAGGACCGCAGAGTCAGAGAACCATGTTAGGCATTATAAACAAGACGCCTACGAGGGAGATCCTAGCCTTGTTCCTCGTGACGGGCCTGGCAATCTGCTTTTACGAGAGCGACATCCACAAGTCCGCTTTCTTCGTTCAACGACCACGCCGGGTAATAGCCAATGACATCTCCTGTAACGGCACCAGCGTCATCGAAGCCTGCCGAAGGGCGGACACCATCCGTGTCCTGTTTGTCGTCGAGACCAACGCTAACAATCGAGGCGTCCGCCTATTCATCCGCAATTCCTACGCCGGCCCGCAGTTCTCCTCGCCACTCCGATGGCTCACCGTCCTGCACATCCGGGGAGAGCCGATGCCGCAGATGTACAGGGAGTGCAGCGTCTACGGCGACATGGTCGTCCTTGGACCGTCCATGGGTTTCCTCCACTTCGCCCCCTGGATACTTCAGCACTGCCCCAAGGTCGAACTGGTGGTTAGCCTTGAAGAGAGGTTTCTTCCCCACCCTTTCTACCTGCCCAACTACCGCATCCTCAATATGGACCACAGGAGGAACACCGTCCACTGCGTTGTTCGGGACGTAGGTGGCACACAGGGGTGCAAGCCTGGCGTGATGGTCCTCTGGCGCAGTGCTTTGGAAGAGTTCATCGAGACAGGCACCGAGGGGGAGGACCGGCTGGTGTCCTCGCGGCTTCCGGTCATGGACATGAGCAGTTACGTGTCCACTGGTGAAAACATGACGATGCTCTACACTATCGGCGCCGTGGTTTTTTACAGGTACCCCGAAGGATTGAACTGTACCATGAGGGGCTTGTGGCGGAAAGTGATCAAGTCGCCTGATAACAATCCCGGAGATTTGTGGCTTTGAAAGGGTCCGGCCAGACCTGAAAATTTTTTAGGGCGAGAATGTGGTACTAGACTACTAACTTATAATATTTCATCTTCATGTTTGTTATAGCTTCGTTAATAGGAACAAATTGTATTATCAAAAAAATATGTTTTATGGCTGCGCCAAAAACTATGCGGCGCCAAAAACTATGGCTGGGGTATATCCGGTGAAAAATCTTATTTGTATAAAAATTTCTCTGTCCATAAACGCATATGATCAAATAAGACCACATAGGATGGTGATGACGATTAACTTTTTTTTCCATAAAGGCTGCGCCATGGCCTCATTGAGGGTAGGGTGCCTCCATTTGCCGGCCGCTCCGCTGACAGGGTGGAGGCATCCGCCATTTTGTGGCGAACTTTGCGATGCTCTCACCGGCGTCATATTGCATCTATCTTTATCGAACTTTCGCTAAACACAACGTTTTTGCACCACGACTTTGTCACACACACTCTAAGGACCGACTTTCAATGTGGAGCTAATACTGACTTCAGGCGCCATACTGTGGCTCTCCATTGGCTCCATTGGTGTCTCCACCCTGTCGGCGGAAGCGGCCGGCAGATGGAGGCACCCTAATTGGGGGAAGGGAAACATGAGGAGAACAAAATTATATAAGAACATATAAGAGTTTCCTATAACTTCTTATATAATCTTATATCATTCCTATATATTCTTACGTGATATATTCCTATTTGATATTTTCCGAGTATACATGTTTAATGGACCAAAATATTCAAGAAAAATAAGGCATTGAGAGCTCATGCAAGGCAGAAAGAAGAGCGAGCGCAAGCGGTGGAATGACATGGTCACGGTGTAAGATACACTCTTTAGGTGAGGACACGGCGGGGCTAAACGCGCGGCGCGAGGAATCAGATAGTGTTCGGTTGACGGACATCCGGAAGGCTGCATTATTCCGCGGCCACTGTTCCCGCGGCTGGCAGTGTCGCCGGCGGTCAAACAGCGAAACTGTGTGAGAGCGAAAAGAAGTATCTCGTTACCATGACACCCCGGTACACCGTGGTCTTTCTGCACGAGCGACAACCTCGCTGGAGCTCTGCGCGTGAGGAGCATGAGGCGGCACGATCCGTCTTTGTCTTGCCCACGGGTCGACGAGTCATCTTCCGGCGCCGCTTGAAACCACAGTGAGAGAGAGAAAGAGAGAGAGCAAAAAGCGAACTTTACGTGCACCTCGTGGGAGCGAGTTTTCGGACGTCACTTCAGTACAAAAAAAAAAAACAAAAAAAAACGGATGTGTCGTTTGCTTACTTTAGGTCAACAATGTAGTTTTTAATTTTTTTTTTTTTGTGGTTAGTTTTTTTTTCGTGATGAAAAATTGTTAAATGAGGTATATTACGTGTTTCTTAAATTTGTCAAATATCTTAATTACGAAACAGCCACTACGTTGTTGATTCTGTGCGCATGCGCTCGCGAACTTCCCGCGCACTTTCAGAAAACGAAACTCCCACCGAAACCAGCTGTTCCCGCGATGGATCCTGCTTCGGTATCTGAATGCTTAGAAAGTGCGTCAGCTGAGGAGTTGCGCGAGGAAGAGGACACTATAAGAAAGTACTTGAAAGACGCGAAGAAGAGTGACGGGCAGTGGATAGGTTATCTCGACGACGATACCACGTTCAAAGAGTTTGAACGCTCACTGTTGACAAAAAATGTATCGTACCAAACCGAGTCCTCACGCTACAGCGATGATCAAGATTCGAAAGGTAAGCGAATATGGCATATGTAAATCACTGTAGTTTTGTGGCGAATTTAATCATCTTTACGCGATATCAGAAAATTTCAGGATAACCCAGAAGTGAAGTATTCGGTATTGGATGACATATTTCTTATAATCTCCGTGAAAGAGAGATCAGGTTCTTTTTTTTATCAACCGTGGATATCATAGAGGTTTAGTGAATAATTAAACACGATAAACTACAACGATTTTTCAGAATACTAGTTTCGTAGGAAAACCAAAAGAAAACTGAATCCCGCTGAAATTTGCGCGAACAGTTCTAAATTTATTAAAAAAAATAGCTTGAAGAAACCGGGCTAACCCATTTGCTTTGTCGTTGGGCATCTGCAGGTAAAATATGATAATCATAGCTAAATTATTTCATTAGATAATTAACAATTAAATATTGCTCATAATTGAAAAAAAAAAAAAAAAAAACAGCGCGACTGGGGCAAAGACAAAAGGGAGGGATACACAGGAAGAGCTGACTAGCATGTTTTCGTTCCAATAATAATTGAGGTGCTAGTCAGCGCTTGTCCTGTGTATCTCCTCCTTTTGTCTTTGTCCTAGTCGCGCTGTTTTTTTTTCGTTATGCATTTTTATTAGCTTCTTTAGTTATATTTTAGTAGGTTTTAATTGTGGCAACGGGTTTCATATATTTTTTCTAATATTAATGTTAGGAAGGTGAAACGTTTGCATCAATTCTAAGTATTTACTAAGTGTTATAACAAAGCACGAAAGCTTCATTTTTAATTTTTGCTTTGAAGTGTTTTTATTTATATATAAATTATTAGTTACATATAAGTTTATATATAAGCTCTTAGCCACTTCATTATTATTGATATTATTATTGTTATTATAAATATTTATTTGTTAGGTATCTAATTAAGTAATCTAGGTATTTTACATCAAATGCCGAACAGAAAAGTAAATATGTATGTTAGACAAGTACTCATAAACTATATTTTTTTGTTGTCTTTTCTGTATATGAATTGAAAATCTTTCACGCCAATTTCAGTGGGAGCCTAGCAATCACAACATTCTTGCGAACATGAGTAACATTCTCGGACGTCGCATGAATATTTCACACATGAATATAGTCAGTACGTTCTGCGAGTTTCAATTGCGTTTTTTTTTAAAGAATGATTACCTAATTATTCTCACAATATCTCGCTTGAATGTTCTATTTATTTCTTCTTTCAGCACGACTGATGTTTAGTGCTAAAAGTGGAGCTGTGCCAATCGAGATTGATGTGCCGTTCCGGATTGTTTCCGAAATGAGCAAAGGGTGCATATTTGGAAGAGAGCGTCACAACGTTCATTCAAACAAAAAAACAACAAACAGATTTGTGTTTTTGTTAATAAAACATTCTTTTGTTACATTTTACTGCACATTTTTATACCTAAGATAATCTGTTGACCGATAAACTGGTTTTCTCTACTGTGCTGCAATTAAAGTTCGACACTACATGGTTCGACAAGGGCTTTAAGCGTACAATCGGAAAGAACGATTTAAAGGAATTATTGAACCCAAACAATTTGATTTAATGAAAGATACTTTTTGTCCACTCTGCGCCTACAGGCAAGTCATTCAACTGACTGGACTGATGCTACCTTTGCAAGGAAGAAGACAAAGCTGCAAGGTTAAAAAAAGATGGGGTGCACAGCAACAACGCACATCAAGAAGGTCGAACTGTTCCCTGACTACAAGGTACTGTCGTACATACTTGTTATTTTGGTTGTTCATTCCAACTTTTGATATTATCTTTTATGCATTTAAAAGCCAAAGAGAATATGGTTTCTGTGCGTACCTACTTTTTTTTAAAAAGCGAACTGGTTTATTTGTGCTGCCTCATGTTTCTATTCTCCAGTGTTTAAATGTTAAGACGCACAAACCAAATTTCAATGAGGGGACACATTAGATAATACTTAAAAACAAGGGAGCTGGTGGCGATTCATTACGAAAACAAAACCCGACACTCAGGAACAAAGAGACGCTCTGTGTGTTTGTCTGCTGTGTTGCTGAGTCTCGGGTTTTGTTTACGTAGAAACAAATGAACTCGTGTCTCAGTAGTTTGCACTGCAGGGAACTGCAGCAGAAAGTTAAAACCAGTGGAACGTCCTTTTTATATTAGCCATGGTTCTGCTGACAAGTTGCCATAGCAAAAGCTGTTGGGAAGAGCTGATTTCATAATGAATATCCCAGGGAGTCTTAGAATGACAGCTGATCTGCTCCACTAAGAACCAGCAATGCCGTTTCCGTCCTATTTGCAAATACAAATATTTTACAGTGTAAACAGTACTTTTCAATGTTAGGGGAAATTTATATCACTTTATTAGTGTTTCTTTGCATAGCATCACAGATCAATTATAATTGTTATACTGTTTAAATAATTTCCAACGAATCAAGTAATTTCACACTTGAGATTTATTAAAAGATATATAAAATATTGATTTCAAATTTATAATCTATTTAGGTTTAAACAAGTTTCTCAAATGGTATTTTGAATTTAGGCAATACAGCAGCGTCAAATAAGCACCTCTTTGTTTAACAAATGAAAAGTACAGACTAAGTCATAAATGGCATCCATAGCACCATCTATTTTCTTCTTCATAAATGGCATTCCAAATCAAGAAAGAAATCTAGTTTAATAATTGTGCATTCCACATGTCTACTCAATACGCTAGTGAAACTGCTGTCACGAGTGTTGCTTCGTTTTAGTACACCTATGCCGCGGGGGAAGCATGGGGCTAAAATTCTAAAGTTTGGGAACTTTTCGAAAACTATTCACATTTTTTTCATTGAATCATATTTCATGAATTTACAATTGGATACACTGACGTTAGAAGTAACATGAAAAGGCTTGTAACAATTTCACACACCTGCACTTTATAATATCAAGATGCTCTGCTAATCAGTTCTTACTACCTGTTGTTTTCAGAAGTGTTGTCAGAGGGATTCTGCAAACCTTGTGTTCACTAGTGGAGGATACCTCATTCCACCAATAAAAGTAATTTAACACAAGAAAGCTTATTATAAAAATACATAATTTAAGTTGATCTTGGAATTTCTTTTGTTTTTCGTTATATGCTGCATTTACACTATTTTGCTGTTCTGCTGGTGCTTTGCATTTAAAGTTGGATTTTTCATGTTTCTTCCAACTTTTTCATTTGCACACATGTTCACATGTGCTCAGAGGTAATATGCTGACACTTCGACCTTTAGTTTTAAGTGATGTGCCTGTTTGGTGCATTTAAGTGAAATAAATATATTTGCAGAAAGAGCAAGTCTGAGCTGTACCTGTTCTTCACAATTCAAAAGTGTTCTTCATTGTCTATGTAGCTTTGTTTTCCTGTAGATGCAGTTATGATGTGCAAACACACATTTCATAGCAGGTACAGTAACATACAGCTTACAGAAATAAGAAAACCTTTTCATATTGATTCCAAAACATCTGAAGCATCCTTCGAGAACCTCCATGCCAGCAAAATTTGACTACTTGTCCTTGGTTGAATTTTGGGTGATGTTACATGCATAGTCTGTCTTATTATGACCTTTAGATGGATCTTCCACCAGACTGCACTCAACGGAAGAAGAAAGAAATTTCCAAGGCCACTCTGTCCAGGCGGCGCACTGCACTGTCAGCTGAAGATGGTGCTGGGGTGGTGTGTCAGCAAAGAATTTATGTAAGCATGTCTGGGAAAGATGCACACTGCAATCACCAGCTTGGCATGGCCCTTAGCTATGCACAACCAATGGATGCAGATGTTGCATTCAAGATCAAGTTGCTTGTAAAGGAAGGCGTCACGTCGGTGAATGAGGTCCAGAAATGCCTCCATTTTTTTGTAGAAGATGTGCTTTTTGCTGGTAAACAGAAACCATCTGGATCTTGCCGTGCATTTTATCCCACACGTCAGCATCTATCCACACACATTCAGAGTGCCATCCGTAAAGATCGGTTCAGCTCCCGCGACCAGGAGAATGAATGCCCTGAAACTGGTAGAGGAATTGAAAAAAAGAGACCCAGCTGCAAACTACCTTTTCCGTCCCTACCGGGTGCATGATACCACCCAGCTCCGAAGAGCTCCAAAACACCTCCGAAGCAGTAGCAACAAATGCTTTGTCTCTGGATGATGAGGTGTTGGAAGTAATGGCAAAAGAATGTGACGAAACACTTCTGTTTTGTCATCAGACAGCTTTCATGAAATCTGCAATGCAGAAATATGCAGGAGTTGTGATTTGTCTTGATGCGACAAACAAAACAACTGACTATGCCCTGCCACTTTTTTTTTCTTGTGGCGAAAGCACCCACGGGCTATGTCATTGTCGGTGTGTTTATTGTGCAATTTGAAACTGTGGAGTGTATTGCAGGGGCATTGGAGCTGTTTAGGCAATGGTGCCCAGATCTTAGTCTCAAGTTTTGGATGGTTGATTTCAGCAATGCCGAGATTAATGCGATTCCCTCAGTCTTTCCCGAGAGCCGTGTTGCTCTTTGCGACTTTCACCGCGAGCAAGCTTGGGAAAGGTGGTGCAGAAAGAGCGAAAATGGGGTAGCTGACAAAGACGCACTGTTGGGTCTCCTTCGTAGACTTGCACATGCCAGTTCTGAAGACAAGTTCAATGCTGCACTCGAGTGTCTCAAAGCTTCCACTATCTGGAAATCAAATCGAAAGCTGCAGAGCTATGTGGAGGGATAGTGGCTGAACGTAAAATAAATGTGGGCTTCCTGCTTTAGGAGTGAGCTAACTGTTAGAGCTAACAATAGAACAGAAGCCCAAAACAAAATGCTCAAAGAGCATTATTTGAAATTCCACAGTGGACGAAAGAGCCCGACAGGTCTGCTGCAGACGATGAAGACTTTTCTGAGCGATAGGGAGATCCATTTCTCAAGAGACAAGTTGCCCTTCTCTTCAAACTACAGAGTTTACCACTTGTCCGTACCAACATTCCTGCACAACAGGCCTCCTGCTGTGGTCAAACGCATAATGGCATGGCTACATGCTGCCGAGGACATTGACGCGGACCACATAACGAAAGATGAGCCTAGTTGCATATTTCACGTTCAAAGTGCTGCATCGGCAGATGCTTCTTACCTTGTGCAGTTCTCCAGACCGAGCTGCAGGTGCCCGGATTTTCAGAAGACGAGACTGCCCTGCAAGCACTTTTATGCCATATTTTTGCACATCCAAGATTGGTGCTTCGACAGGCTGCCTGCTTCTTATAGGATTGGCCCATTAATGAGCCTTGACAGCTTAACTGTCACAGATGTTGCAGTAGCCACCCCATCGGAAAGCTGTGGACATGTTGCGGCTAATGTGAGAGAAGAGTGCAATGCCACAGACACCGCACTCCCAGACTTGTAATGTCGGGAGATGTTGGGAATAGGAGCGCTGAAAGCAAAAGTCCTAGCAGAATTTGAAAGGGGAAAAAGCTTATTCTACTACTACACCAGCCCAGATAATCTGAATAAAGTGCTAGAACTGCTTGGAGAGTGCAGCTCCCTGCTTCAAGAAGGGACACCGTCTGTTGGCGGTCTGGGTCTACGTGGCTCACCCACCAAAGGGTGCTCCGGTCAGCACAAAAGACAATCGGGCAACTGCAGCGTGTCCAATGTCTCCAAGCTGAAACGACACCGCCCTCTTCACCAAGAGCATTGGCGTGCACGGGGACGTGTTGGGGAAAAGGGAGCCATGCTACGAAGAACATACAATGTTGCACCAACCATGAGTAAAGATTAAAGATGTAGGAAAGGATTCCGAGATCTTAAACTATTTAGATATCCAAATTTAACATCTTCTAAATTGTAATATAGTGTATTCTGTGGGATAGGGGTTGTCTGTGAATATTTCCTTAGAACCATCTACAACCTTTTCTCGCTTTGTGTCTGTTTGAATGAATGAATGACATGTTTCCGATTTCTATGGCATCATTATGCACATACTCCTTGTAATGTACACTTCCTGGTACTCTCATCACATCGCAGAATGGTACAGTATCCTGTGCGACTTGTTGGCACAAACACGAAATTCATGCTTTGTTTTACTTCACTCATACTGATTAGTGCTGGAGGACATATTTTACCGTCTAAGTAGAGGCCCGGCTGGCCCACACTAGCTCATTCCATTACATAGTATCTTGGGTGAAAACTATTCAGGTGTGAAAAAAAAAAGAAATCTGGCAGCTGCGCGTTTGTGGAAGCTGTGTCATGCTCTCTACATATGAAGCCACCACCTAAAGTGCACCGAACGTGTTGATTTTTTAGAGTTTCCTCACCAACCTTTTCTTTTGTATAAATCATCAGAACTTTCTGTGGTGCCTCAGTGAAACGTATGGGGTACATGCAGATAGCATCGAAAGCTCTTTAGCAATCCATGGACAATTTTTTTTTGTAATTCCGAGTTTTTTTTTTCTTCTAGAAGTTTAACCAACCGAGAGACATACCTTACAAACATGCACTTGCATACCAGTACCAAACACAGTACTGTGTGCACTTGATGCACCTCCATATTATGGGTAAACAAACGTCCTTTTTGCGTGGAATACTGTTCACTGCAAAGAAACCTGTCAATAAGTGCAGTTCAAACGTGCCTATAGACACTTTCCGCAATAAAACTTGACTTTCCCTTTAGGGCAGCTCGTCATCTCTAAAAACAACATAGTCATGCTCTACAATGACCGAGTGCCCGTAAGTGCAATAACGACAGACATCTTTCCACTTTCAAGAAATGTTTATGTAACGTAGAAACTTGAGTGATATACAGAAAGGAACCTTTACCTCGTCTCATCCTAACATGGACTTGCCTGTGAGGCTACAAGCGCGAGCTCCTTGCGTTGACTCGTACTACCTCGGCTGAACGAGCGCACGTGCACCTGGAGTATCAAAGCTACTCGTTCGTGCTTGCAGGCTTTGCAGTTAGTCAATCTTAGGATGAAACGAAGTGTAAAGTACTTACTCACAAGTCGGTACACCTGCGAGAGCAGCCGCCCGACCACACAACACAGATATAATAAATAATGTAACGATGCGTGTGACGTGGTGCCTCTGCAACACCGTATTTGTACCACCTGTACGCCAAGAGAACCAGGTATTGTGTAGCGCCAAAAAAAAACAAAAAAACTAGGAAGCACAAAGATGACCAGAGTTGTGAAGACCAACCCGACTGACGAAGACGGCAAAGCATTACACAGAAACGCCAATAAAAAAAAAAGAAACGCAAAAGCAAACTGAAAACTTATAAACCGTAGCTTATACGCTTGGTCATACACATTAAAAAAAAGAAAACATAAAGTTAAAACTAAATAGTACGCTTAAAATTTGCTTTTAACCGAATAAAAAAAAAACGTCACTTCCGGTTTTGCTTTTGTTTATGTTTCGTTTCTGTACTGAAGCGACGTCCGGAAATGCGCTCCCGTCGCGAGGAGCGCGCTGTCCTCACCTGAAGAGTATTATCCTACACCGTGGACATGGTGAACAGAACAGCGCACAAAAGACAAGGACAGCGAAAAGGAGCATGCACAACAAGTTCCTTTTCTCTTTCTTTTGAACAGAACAGCGTACCAATGCACAACATTTTGTGCGTTGTTCTGATCACCATGTTATTATACCAACTCCCCCTGCGGTGAAATAAGGCGGTCTGCACTGAACAGCCTGTGCTCGGTAGACTGACAGGACTGAGCGCTTGGGCGAACTAAAGTCATTGGATCATGGGAAAGTGGCGCCATTGCTTTCACTGCCTGCTAATAGAATACAAACAGAAGCTAACATACAAACGGCCAAGACCTCGCAATGTGATCTGTCTCAGTTAAAATGACAATCGTCATTTCGGTTCTTTAAAATCTTCAAAGCTTCGAAAGGACGTCGTTCTGACCAGGGGCGGATGCAGGAATTTCCTGAGGGGAGGGGGGGGGGGGGGTGTCAGGTGTTGGTCAGCGTACCATATGTTTAGGAACCCCCTCCCCCTCTCCTTCGTTTTACGCCCTAAAATTTACACAAGCAGAAATCAAGAGGGGAGTCAGGACATCCGGACCCCCCCCCCCCCCCCCCCCCCCCCACTAAATCCGCCCCTGGTTCTCACCCAGGCGTACCAAGATCGCTATGAAGCACTATGTACTGAAAGCATTCCTCGCCAATTTTAACGTTCATTGTGTATGCAATCAACTTATCGATCAGGCTTATCTCCCCAGATCTGTTAAACTCCTATTGATATTCCAGCGTATTTTGAGACAAGAAAAGAAGTTTTCAATGCCACCAAGCACCTACCCACCTGTAGTGGCGGTACAAAGATGTCTACTCTTGTTTTACTGGCGCGTGTGGATAACAAAATATAGGTATTCAAGGAACGCCTCTACAAAGCGTGCCGTCAACAGCGAATTTAGATCGTGTCACCGTAGATGAAGATGTGATAGTGATATTTATTTCGGCTCAGAAGAGCTGCGACGCCACAGAAAAACAAGTCGAGCATATCGTGAAGGCCCGCGGCGCCACCATGGCGCTGCGTCCAACGTTGATGAAACGGTATTGCACAGATTAAGTTGCATAAGGAATGGCGATGATGGTTTAAAGTGCGCTTGACAACGTGGCGACATCGTTTGACATCACGTACTTGTACAGGTTCGCTGCTATGCCTAACGTTGATTTGGTTACGACTTGCCCCAACCGCAAATCGAAAAACGCCCGGAAAGGTCTGCGTTTCGTCGTCCTCGGAAGCCGAACACGACTCCGAAACGCTGCTATCGCCCACGTCGCACGTCTGAGTGGCGTCATAGGAAATCATGCCCAGGTCGGCTGTCCGCCGAAGAATGTCAACCTCTAACGGCGCCAGGTCCTCGAGCGCAGAGAACTCCGCCATGATCAAACCTCGAATGACAAAAAAGTTCGGCCGGTGCGGCTACCTTGGGATCACTGCGCGACGGAACGTCGTCCAACGCCATTGGCCCGAGATCGTTTTGATATGCGTGCGATTGCCAATGAGAGTGGTTTTGTTTTAGGATGGATCCGAAGTTTCGCGGCCTTCAATTACATTTTTATTACAAAAATAATCCCCGTATGACTCTACTTTTTGGTTTTTAGGGATACTTAGGGCGTCTAAATTCAGTTGTCATCATCAAAACACGAACTCAAAAACCACTTGAGTGCCCCTTTAAGTTTCTGATTAAATGTTTGCAACAGAACCTAACTGTCGCAGTGGTAGTGAGTATTAATTGTTTAATTTTGCCAATAGGCATGCCAATAGGCATGCCTATTGCTCTCACATCATGCCAACAGGCATGACGTTAGAGCTTGCGTTATAGTAAACGCCGCGATCTGAAGCCGAAGGTCGAACTCTGATGCGAGAGTACGTGCCATTCCCCACGCCTGTCTTGCGCCACCGGGAGCACTAAAGGATTCAACTTTTCTACGCCAATATTTTTGCTAAGTCACTTAGTATGGCGGCGGAACGCCTCATCGATTCTCCTATAGCGCTGAATATCTTCCATTCTTCTTGTACGTAGCGAACGATTTTGGGCTTGCCGTGGGCGAGCCCTCAGCTTGAGGTAGAGGAGGTAAGGATTCCGGCGGGAAAGCGGGACCTGGACCAGGCTCGTGGCGGTGTATAGGGCTTGTGTAGTAACCGTTGTGAGATCGACGTTTAGTACTGAAAGAACGTCTTCGAGGTGCCTGCGATATCGGTCACAATTGACGACTCTGCAGGTTCTATGTGTAGCGCTCGTAGAGCTTGGGGAGGAAATAATGATTGGGATGTGATCACTACCCCACTTGCCATGTTGAGGTTGTCATCGTGCGCTGAGGTTAGGTGTAGCAAAGCAAAGGTCTAGGACACCGTTTAAGATCCCCGGTCTGACAAATGTAGCTGTTTCATCATACAGTGGAATAAGGCCCGGCGTCTTCATTGTGGCCTCAAGAGCAGATCCACGCGTGGTTCTGTGCTCATCTACCCAGGTGTGATTGTGGGCGTTAAAGTCTTTTAGAAATAGTACAACTGCTGAGCAGCGCGGTATAATCTTCGTAATAACGGTAGGGTCCCAGCAGGTTCCCGGACGGACGTACGCAGAAACTATAGTGGTGTCGCAATCCCCTTTATGTATGGTTACAGTGGTGAACTGACTAGCATCGTGACAAATGTCTCTCAAATCTATTTGATGTTGATCCAGTTTTCTTCGGACAAGTATCGTGGCTTTCCGCACATCGTTCTTTGTGTTTTAGTAACTGGCGGTATGACCTGATAAACGACATATGACAAAAGTCAGAGTTTTGTGTATTTATACAAATTTCTTGAAGGGCAAGGACGTCGTATCGGTTGTTTTGTAAATGTAGGTAAATGAGAGTCGTGGCCGTATACCGTTAGTATTTCATTAAAGCACTTTAGGACATTCAACATTTGGGTGCGTCTCCTTGGGTAAATGTTGCGTTGTAGCATTTTGATTTATTCAGCTGTGGGAGCGCTGCCTGAATGAAGCCCCATAGGATGTGTGCCCACGAGGGATCAATGCCATCGAGATAAGCGTATGTCATTACTGCTGTCATTCTGATTAATTTTATCCAGCTTCCCGTAGGTTTCTCTGGAGCTTTCTGGGGTAATCTTTTTTAAGAATCAGCCGTTGATGTTAGCTCAATATTGTTGACACCCGTTGAGTGTTCAGTTTCTTTGGTGGATGCTGTGTTGCACGTCGCCTTTTCAGTGCCCGTGGGAATGTGGACACCGGGTTCTGGCTTACTTGGTGCTGTTGCAGAGTTGTTATTAGCTAGTCTTTTGATAATTTTTTGAGGAAGAGTTTTGAGTGCTACGCCATACCTTAATCCCTTATCCTTAAGGGCTAGGGGTTGCGTGTACTGCACTGGGGCTTCTCCACTTTCCTTGGGGGTGCTGTTGGCGACCCCATTGTGAATGGGCCCTTGTATGGCTCCGCAAGTCTGCTTTACAGTAATTCTGGCAGAGCGGTAGTCAACGGCGTTTCTTTTCGCGTACGCGACGAAATTCTGCTCTTCTCCAGGCTGGAGATGCAGCCTCATGTGCGTTTCCACAGTTGACGCACTTCATTACTGAATTTTAACTTGGTGTTGCTCGTGGTGTTAGCTACAGGATGCGGCTCAGCTCAACGAGAGCACGCTGAAGCGCGGCTTCATGACACTGCAAAATGTCCGAAACTACCACAGTTGCAACACTGAATTTAACGGGGCTTGAATTCCGTCACCCGGTGTTGTACTTGTCTGAGCAGCATAAAACTTGCCAAAGGTGAGGCAAAGGTAAACTGCTGAATGTTAGCTTTACGACACCTGTTGCCCCAGGACGACATACTCTGGCTATGCGGCTCTGGCTATCCTATCACAGGCTTTCCAGAATTCCTGGATCTGACATTTTGGCATCGACATTTTTTGTGACACCAATCGATGTGGGACTCTCGAGATTTTCGTAGGCCTTGACAGAGACACCACAAAGTTCAGGACATCTCAGCAGCGCCATTGTCGTTTGTCCGTTGCGCACATCAACGGCGACGACTTTGAGGCGCTCATTGGGGCGGATCTGAAGGATACACTCTGGGCAAAACTTCTCTAGGGTGTTGGAGAGCCTCAAGCTGCTTAAAGTGGCCAGCTTTGGTTCAGGCTTCGTAGCTGCAAGGATTACTGTGAGTCCCTCACAGACGTTCGGCTGTTTGCGAACTGTTCCCGAACTCGAAGCAGGGTCGAACAATGTTTTGTGTGAGCGCTTACCTTATTGTGCCTTGTTCCACTCTTCAATGTTGATGTTGCTTTCTTTCATAATTTCGACCACGTTCTCGGATAAATTATCTACTGACTCGGACGTCCAGAATGCTGACGCGGTGTCATGAGCATCGTGTTCAGTCGTTCGGCATGCTGTGTTGTCCAGGCGTTACGTGGTCAGTCGACACTTGGTTCGCGATATTGGTGACGGCGCTTTGAATGCTCTGCCGTTGAAGATCGAACGTGGAACCAGTCATCTTGGATGGTGTCTGGAAAAGACCACCCTCACAAGAGGCTGTCCACTGGTGACTTCTCGGACGTCGCCGACAGTTTCGAAGCTTCTTATGTTTGGGGCTTAAAGGTCACAGGTGGCAATGAGCTACCAAAAAGGCTGTCGAATTGACGGAACGAAAGCTTTGCGTCCTTGATGTCAGGCAGTTTTCTCTCCTTCCTGTTGGAAACTTCCGCAACAACCGCACATTTTCAGTTAATCCCGTGCACTGTTTGTCTCCGGTAGTTCGCATACATAGACTATTTTAATCATCTTGACACATGCCTTGTTGACCTTTTTAGTTATGACATTGTGAGAAAAGCGTCGACCATCTGATATAGTGTGTTGTCATCGGGTCGAGTTCTGGGTTTGCTTTCTTGTATTTTACTTTTTCATACTGACATCAGTGTGAGCCATGCACAGGCACAAGGATGTGGAGTGCACACAGTCGCGCATTGTCTACACAATTTATTGGCTGGCCTGCAATGCCTGCTTAAAAGCTTTGGACACGATGTCTCTGGTGGTCTTCCTGACTGCCTTGTTAAAGGCCCTGTTGCCCAGCGTCATGATCTTGTAGCCCGGCACCGAGAAGCTGGACACGCCGTGCAGCTCGACCGAGACACTGCTGAAGTGGCTGAAGGCTAGAGACACGCTGCGCAAGTCGCCCCTGACGTGGCGGAGCCGCCCGGTGAAGGTGCCGTTCCGTCCTTCGACGACCAGGTCTCCGGAGAGCGGGATCTTGCCGTGGGAACGCCAGTTGTAGTAGCCCTTGACCTGCGCAGTGCAGGTAAAAGAAGGCCAAGTTGGAAGCAAATTCCGGATGACGCAAAGCTATTCGTGGCCCGAGAGTCCTATAGGGGTCGCCAGTCTCGACAAATATGGCGGTCGAAAACAGGTCGTGCAGTGACATGTGTCATCTCAACGCCAGGGTTTACAATAGACATCACGATGAAGTCGTGGTTTAAATCGTGGTATAATTCGAACTACTTTTACTATGAAAATCTAAATCAAACCTTTCCAGCAAAAAAACAAAAACACTACAAAAATATATTTTATTTACCCTTCGTTTATCTTTTGATGCTTATTCTATATGCGTTTGTCTTGTGATGAAATCAAATAATCATCAATACAAATTTATATCAGGTGCAACACGAGCAAAAAGCAATGCTAAATTCTGACCATATCGGGTCATTGTGCTTTTTTTTTCTTCCTTCCACTTCGTTTATCAGTTACGTAATATCCCATTTAAAGAAATTCGGAACGTGAAAAAAACCCCAAAAAATCTCAAAACGTAATGTTTTATTGCATAAAAAATCAGAACGCGAATAACAGAAAACAATGTTTAGCGAGCTAAAACAAAAACAAACTTTTTTTGTTACAATATGGGGGGGGGGGGGGGGGGGGGTGATATCGGAAAAAAGTATAATTAAAGTTACTTTAAATGTGCAGTAATTATTTCGCATTGTTGTCAGTAATCGGACGAATTCAGAATCGAATCTACCGTGTTTAATTATAATGTAGTGATAGTCACTATTTTCTGACCATAGTGATTTAAATCGAGTTAATTTATTTAGATGAAAAAAATATGATGTAAATCAAATAAATGTGATTTATTTTAATTTATTTTATAATGATTTCTTAAAATTCTGATCAACGCACAACGCTCGGGCTAGCAAGCAAGGTCATGGCTTCAAAGTGGTTTGGTCTGATTTTTATCCACTACGTTCAAAACTTGCCGCGGTGTTAGTTACTGTTTTTGTAGCGCTCCGATCAAAGTTGCAACCCGCATAATATCTGGTTCACGTGGACTCTCAGGTTGCGTTCAGAACGACGTGGCGAACACGCTGATATCTACAGTAACTGCACGGTCACCGGGACAGTTCTTCGCCCTACACTTCACGAGAAGCGATGCAAGGCGCACCCATTTCTTTAAGTCATTATGAGCCACTGTTTTCCCCTGCGGCCTGAGGATCTGAGGCCAGCAACTTTCAAAAACAGATCTGTAGACTCCAAGACTCTGGGTACACAAGCACACTCCTAATACCGGAAGGAAAAAAAAATAAAAAAAAACCTTGCAAGAAAATATGGCAAAACCCGAGAAAAATGTACGGCCGACAAAAATGAAGCCCCCAAAATCTCTGGTGATGCCATACATCCACGAAATAATGCATCGGCTAAAAAAGATTGCTGGCCGACAAGGCATACAAGTTGTCTGCTCAGCCCACAACAAGGCATATGCCGTGTGCCGTAAGGTGAATCGTAGGACTGACCAAAATAAGAAAACCACCTGCTGACCGCGCACAGAACACCTTACGCTCCATGCGAGAAAAAAATCGTTTACAATATTTCGTTGTCATATGGCACATGCTGTACACAGGGCAAACTGGGCGTTGTATTATTGACGGCACCAGGTTGCATGCAGCTCTTGTGGGTGCACTAACGTCAGCTGGTCACCTTCCGGCGCATTATCGAGTATGCCAATGTGTCTCTGATGTTTCCAACTGAACGTAGAGTGAAAAAAAGACACACACCAGCAGTGTGTGTCTCTTTTTTTCCGCTCCTTCGGTTTTCTCTCTACGTCCAGCTGGAAACTTTCAGAAGCATGTCATACCAACCAGCTCAGCTGCAGGCAGTCATACATGCAAATGTGCTCTCACGTGTTACCATAGTTGACAGTCAAAAAATAAAAAAATAAAACTTGCAAGGGAGATCCTGGAGTATTCAGCCATTGAGGCGAAAAGGAAAGACTGTAAGCGCCGCCTCCATGACGCTATTTTCGAAAGGAAGCGCCCTATGTGAGCAACAAAGTCGGAGAATTTGAAAGTTATCCACCATATATGGGATCGCACCGAAGAAGTTACCCTAGGAAAGCAACGTTTTAATTTATGCGTGTCCATAATAAAGAAGTTTTTCAGTAAATGATTGATAGGCCAGCATTGTGTGTCTCTTTGTTTCCCCCTCCGTTTTTCCATCTTCGTTCAGCTAGAAACAAGCATGTCAAATGAACCAGCACAGCTCCAGGCAAACACAACTCCGCTTTTTCTTCTATTGGTGTTGCTACTGCTACTGTGAAGTCTTTTTTTTTGTTTCGTTCATTTTGCTGGCCCCCCTTTTTTATATTGAACATGGACCTTGGCACTTCGTAGGACCTACTTTTCAATTTGCTGTAGGGTGATTAAAGGTGAACTTGCCCAGTTTTCTTCTTTTTTTTTCTATGGCTAAGGCCTCTATTATTTCTCGTGCGAACCTGTTCTTAGGTTTTTTTTAGGTTGCCTGCATGCTCAGAGTCTCGGTCGTTGAAGCAACGTCCCGTTTGTCAATGTAGCGACGTCCACAGGACAGCGGTATGTTGTAAATCAGTTCTTTTTCGCATGGGACGTACCTTGTCATGTGCTTATTGTTACATGTTTTGTCTTGTTAGCTTGTGCTCCATTGACCTTCCGGCACATTTCATACACCTTCTTAGGTGCCGAGCACACCAATTTCACGTTCCCTCGTATGGGCAACGCAGCGCAGCATAGGACGCTGCAGATTGCCGTCTGCCATACTTAGGTACACTAAGCATGTGCAACCAACTAGCTCAGCTCATACCCTTCGTAAATAAAACTTCACTAGTTTTCAAACGCCGCCATTTCCATAGCAATAAATGGCGCCACTTTTCTCATGATAGAGGGGCTTTAGATTACCATAAAGCCACTCTATTCTGGCAAAAGTGGCGCTACTCATTGTTGTGGAAATGCTTGAGACACGTGTCGCGCGCCACTTCTGGGAAGAACATGGCGTCTAAAGTCTAGCTCAGTGCTGCCCTGTACCGCCATGATCTTCCCAAGGGCTGCACATTGCACGTGCCTCGTGCATCGACGCACCTTGCATTGCTATTAAAACATGAAGGGGCTTTAGGTACCCCGAGAAATGGCTCTTTCATGCTCTGTGCTGCTCTGTGCTACCAGATCCCTCGCGCTCCATATCTGCGACCGGGCTCTCTACGGCTCGGTCGTTGAACTGAGAGGCTTTGTGAGTATAGAGGAGGCTATGGCAATGCGTATCGCGCTCGTGACGTCAATAGTTCATGCAAGGCGGAGGGTACTGTTGTTTCGAGCCTTGCTGCTTGGTGGCGACAACGCGTGACAATCTCGCCCAGTAGTAACAGTCGAGGGCGAGAGCTCGAGGTTGCTGCGTTGAAGCGTTCTTCCGCAGAACGAGCGGATCGAGCTAGAAGTGCATGCCCCAAAGCCAGGAGCGCGGGCTAGCTCGCGCTTGTATCTTTGGCTGCAGTCTCAGCTGATGGGTGGACAGAGTATAGTAAGTGCGTTAGCGTTCTTTGCGAAGTCACATTCAAGACTAAGTAATTCCACGAGCGAGCCATACTGCTGCGAACTAGCGCTGTTTCTTAGGAACATTAGGCTTAACAGCATTCCAACGGAGCTTCACAGACCGCCACTAGACGCAAGTCTGAAATCTGTTCATTTGTTTTAAAATTAGTCTTCCTGACTTCTCTGCCTCCAGCCCAGAAACACTAGTCTAGGCTAGGGTTCCTGGGCTGCCGGCACAACAGAGATCACATCAAAACAAAGAAATAAGCTCAACACATTTAATTTCTGCACCCCTTTAAGGGGGGGAGGGGGGGGGGGGGGGGGGAGGGGACACCTCTAGTTTCCGAGCTACAGCGAGAAAAGGATTCTCAACGAGAGCGTTGTGTTTTGGCACCACGTGATCGGTGACCCGTGCGACAAGACACGGAGATTCGGGGCAACATGGTAAATCGAAGTGAGGCGGCGGCTGGCTCCTGCCTTGGAACTTATAATCATTTCTAAATATTGCAAATATAAATGTAAAGCTTCCAGATTTTTTTAAGAATATCGCGCAAACGCCGACCGGGCGATTGATTAGCGGCTCATACACCTTTCTACAAGGGTGCAGCCATCTTGAATGTCGTCACTTCTGGTAAGCGGTAAAACATCGTTTTTGGTCTCTCCACGCCGCTGCAAGGTGTTTACGAAAAAATGCGTGATTGTCAAACATCCTTGTTTTGCCTCACCTTCATTTTCTCGCATATTCCAAGTTGAAACGTTTTATTATTTTTTCGTTCCGCATACTAGATACAGAAAACGACTGAGAACGACAGGAAACAGAAAACGCGTATTGCGGCGTGTAACAGCAAGTCAGCAAGAATAGGCATGTACCCTCTGCTACACTCGCATAGTTTCGCTGACCAGCTGTTTAACGCCGCAATAAGGCGCTGATCCACCGGCCGGTACACGTTCGGAAGATGTCAAAAAATCTGGAGGCTTTACCTAAAGGGGTAATGCAACGATTTTAGTGCATTTTACAAATACCACGCAAAACAAATCGCTGACGCTAATGACTTCTGAAACACCTGTTCGTTTTTCACCAAACTTAATAAACGTCGCAGAAAAAAAAAATAAGAAAAATGAGAAGCGTCCACTCCCTCAACTCGTAGCCAGAACAAGCGATCCCCACACCTGCGCGTTTCGATTTAAATGAGCATCGTACCGGCGTGCGGTCGTGTATCACTACCGCGTGATGCACGTTAAAGACCCCAGGCTATTGGTTGCAGCTAGTATTTCACTGGCTAAATTTCTCATCTAAAGCTGGGAGACTCGTAACCCGTTGAGGCAGACCAAGTTCTAGGCTGTATAAACAAGCACACAATACAACAAGCGGCCACATGATCTGGAGCCAATTATATGCCGCTAATGCTGATCATAGCCACGCGCTGGGGTTGACAAGGCACAGGACACGCAATACGTTCCAGACATTGTTGACGCACCCCCTACCTTGCGTCGTGCTCTGACTGCGCACGCGCACTCGAGGTGCGCTAGACGCCGGTGCGTCGTCGAGGGTAGAAGGCTCGCGCTGGAGGCGGGACAACTGAAGCTTTCCCTGCCGTCCCCACCTACCGTTCTCACCTCTGAGACTATTGAAAAAACTTGGTGAGTTTTGACATCTAGTCAAGATGCACTATGTTCATCTTGACTAGATTTTGACAGAAAGTCTATAGCTTTTTTATTGACACTGGCTACAGAGAGTCAATTGAACATTTTCAACGCGAAGTAAACAAAACGTGTGCAGTCTTTCTGATGACACTGTCAGCAGGAAATCAGCAGAAAAAAGTCAACGTAAAGTTATCAGAAAGTCGACAGCTTTTCTTTTGACTCAGGCCGAAGAAAATCATCAGAAAAGTTTCAACACAAAATCGACAAACTTTTTGTTGACCATGTCAACAAAAAGTCAAAGTCAAAAGAAAGTAATCAGAGTCAACAGGAGGTCAACACGTTTTCAATACAAAGTCAAAAATCATTTTGTAGGGGACTACCCGAATGCTTCTCGAGCTATCGATTGTCATGTTCCCAAATCGAGTGCTTACGCGATGCTCGGGTCCAATCTATGATCAGCATTCAAATATCGTCACTGGGCAGTACTGCGACCGCCCAACTACGTATTCAAGTTTTGCGAAGGAGAGATTGAATAAAAACGCCCTCTTTTTCTCTTGAATTTACACCGCAACAAAGGAATTTCTTGGCCAGCGGCGTTGCGTGCGAGTATCCTTCAACCTATAATAGTGCCAGTAAGCTCGTGTAAAGTGAAAAATACATTTCATTTGAATATCGTTGCACCGCCCCTTTCAACTCACGAACCAGAAAAATCTTAAAATTTCACAGGAAGATAGTCATTCAAAAAGCATTCTCACCCGTGGGACAACAGCAACAAAATCGGCGATGCTGGTGTTGGCGCCACACACGAACTTGACGTCTCCACTGATGTTGAGGGACCTCAGGCCGAAGAGGTTTCCGGAGGACAGGCTGAAGGCGGGATCCTTGACTTCAAGCAGGGGCAGTTGTTCTTGGACATCGAGGGCGGCAAAGCCCGCCAGGAGCAGTTTCCGTACGTTATTGACGTGCTCTTCGCTGCACGTTCCGTTCGGGACACTCGCATGAGCTGGAACACAAGGAAGGCAAAGGGCCCGCCGTGAACTGAGGAGCGCTGATCTCCGTTTCTGGATAACCTTGGGAAGGGAGAAAACTAATACCCAAATCACACGGCAACGTAAAGGTACCTTCAGCTTAAAGGGATACTGAACCGAAATTTCGAGCTCATTAAACAAGGCCGTGCAAATAGGCGGGAAATTGCAAAACCAAAAAAAAAAAAAAAAAAAAAATCACTCGTACGGCGATATATCTAACGGATCACCGTATTTTTTTGGAAAAGAAGTGCGGCGATTTAGCCCGGCCGGCGAGGCCGACGCGACAAGGCACGTCACGATTCCCATTCTCTCTCCTCCTCGCTACGTCCCGTCAAGCTGGTGAACCGAAGCGAGGAGGAGAGAAGCGAGGCCGCTTCTCCTCATTCTCAAATTCTCCCGGAAGACAGTTACGTCAAAGAACTCGCTTGATCGCGCCCTTCTTTTCCAAAAGTACGGCCATCCGTTTGAGACATCGATGTACGAGTGATGTTTTGGACTTCATAGCGTCTCTTTCAACACTTCTGCAGCCTTACTTTGCGAAATCCAAATTTCGATTCAGTATCTCTTTAAGTCCCTTAGCTGAAGGTACCTGTAGTAAACGGCGTTCTTGATCACACGATAAATGAACGGAACACTTTAAGTTGATATCAATTGCATTCCCTCTAAACCGGGAGAGGAGACGTGATAAAGAATCATTCTTCGAAATCGGCTTGACTCGCAGCTTTTCATTATTGTGTGTGAAATATCACATTTAAAACCAAAAAATTATTTCGCGTCGCATAAAGGTCCCTTTCGCTAAGGAAGGACATGTGTGAAACGGAGCTCATCGAGCTCCCTTTACAGCTACAGGGATGAGCCTCGGACCCACGAACTTAAATATAAATATCACAGATATATAAATATATATATATATATCGTTTAATGCATTATAAGAAATTGAATATATATAAAAAGCAAAATATGAAATGAGTGTGAACACAAAAGTGATGGAATAATTCATTCACGAGGAACGCATACCTCAGCTAGCTGACAGCAGCGGCGGCACGTGGAAAACAATCATCTGCTACGAACCCGAACGCGATGGACTACTGCGAGCTCTTTTTCGAGGTTGCAGACGAGTAACCCGACTCTCCCGCCCAGGACCTTTCATCCTCGTCGTCGTCCATCCCTTTCAATGGCGTGACTGGCGTAACCGCGAAACTCTGACGTGGTTCGTTTTTGCCGGGCACTATTCAGCTATTTCGGTAAGAACTGTGCGAAAAAATGGAGCTGCTAAAGAGAAAAAAGTCGCCCACCTCGCGATGGAAACTAGTAAATTCAGATGATTTAGGGCCAGTGTGGCCACGGGTCGAACATTTGAAAGCAAGACTCGTGCACCCTTAGATCTAGATGAAAAAATAATATTAAAGTGGCGCAAAAGCAAACACAAGTAATATTTAGGTTTTAAATGTTTTATTTCGCACACAATAATCGAAGACCGCGCGTCAAACCGATTTCGAGGAATAGTTTTTTATCACGTGCTCCTCTCACGGTTTAGCAGGAATGCAATCGACATCAACCTAGAGTGCTCCGTTTATTTATCGTGTGATCAAGGACGCCGTTTACTTCAGGAACATTCACTTAAAGGACCTAAGCTAAACGTACCTTTACGCTGCCGTGAAAAAAAAACAAAAAAAAAAAAACGGACTGACGCACGTGAAAGCTCTGCGGCGTGAAACAGCAAGTGAATTTTCACGTGCTCCGATTCAATGCCCTGATCGGCTTGTGAGGGCCTGTCACCATTCATTGTGCAAACGAATAAAGGGGGCGGGACATCAAAGGCTGGACCAGAGCCGTATACTGAGAAAGTTTGGCCAATGGGCGGAGCAAAGGCCACCACCAGCGCCGAATATTACCCCTGTGGTCAGAGCGTAAACTAAAAGTGCGACACAGCTTCGGCCAATCAGCAGACCTCGACGTCACAATATTGAAAACGACATTTAAAGCGTGAATAGAAGCGTTCAATCTCGCATCAGTAATGATCGCAACTATGCAGTTTGTTTTGGTTTGGAACGCCAGTTTGTTTATCCTACCGTTGAATACGGATGTGACGAAAACCTCACATCCACCAAGTTTTCAGTCACCAAGAGTTGCACCTTTTTACTCTAGCGGCGCTAAAACGGCTTAAATTAGTCGAGTCGTATTTTCAGAGCTCACGACCACCCCCAGGGGCTGTTTCGCGCCCTGTGGTTGGCCACGAGATGCTCGCCTTTTCAAACCAATGAATGGCCCAACTCTCCCAATATACGGCTCTGGGCTGGACTCCATGGAGCGAAAAAGGCGACGAATTTCGCACGGGGCCGCGTTCGCTCTGCGGGTGGACGGGCGAAGTTCGTCCAACGTTTTGCTTCTGTGTAGCCTTGTAAACGCCTGCATAGAGGCCCGACATCTCGGTAAGCTTGTCAGCAATGGCGACTCAATAAACCGCTGTCAATAAGCGTACCACGCATGCTTGACGCCGCCATAATTGCAGTTTATAGACCTTTCAAATGTTTACAAAATCACAGTCCAGCGTGCGATCTTCACATCCCAGCACGTGCGTGTTCGTCGCTTCAAAACGCGAGCAAAGCACGCGCCATACGCACGAACAGTCAAAATGGCACCGGCCACACGCTTCATTTTGGAAAGGTCTATAGGAGGCAGACACCAGTTCACGAGACAGGTCGTGCCGCTTCGTGCTCTGCTCGTGCGGAAAGACTATAGGAAGTATTCACTGGCGGCCATAGTTAAGTGCACGACTGCTCAGCACGTGCTGATGGCGAGCTTCCACGGTTCTTTTGCAACGTGCCTTCCACACCCTCAAGATTGCCGGTCTTGGCAGCCTATTGATGTGAGCTCGTTCAGAGCATGCGCTCTAGACATCACCCACAAATACGGCACCCAGTGAATACTCCTTATACTTCTCACGATGCATGGCGGTAGCTGTGGCGCAATGAAAGTGGCTGTGATGTCACTCTACTCTGGCCCGAGTAGAGGCGTCTGTAATCTGATCGTCTCTGGTAGTGTTCGCAGATGTAAACATTGGTCAAAAAGGACCAACCTGACAGTCACGACCACCAAAAAAGTTCAGCGTAATAAACCAAATGCTTCGTTCCGACGGCCCTAATCTACGTAGTCACTACCGAAGAAGGGAATTGTCCTGGTGAGGTGAGGGAGAATTTTATTATTATTGGTATTTATCTTTTCGGTACCCAGAGCGCATGTTGGCATTGCAGTGCCAGGAGTCAGGGCGTGCCATCAAATTCCTACAAACATGAAACATCCTAAGGCGCCTTAAATACACATTGGAGCGTTTGTTTAGCAGATCGTTTTCTCACAGGCCCGATATCGCATTGGGCACGAGCTTCAGTGCATGTTCGGAAGTGCCAGCGCGGGCTCCAGGTACCTGGATCCTTCTTGGAAAAAAAGAAGTCTTCTAAAAACGTCGCCAACTAGCAAAAAAAAAAAAAAAAGTATAACGAAAAATTCTTCTATACTTCGTTTCCCCTTGAAAGTAAAAAAGAGAGAAAGAGAGAGACCAACACGGGGTTTTCCCAGGGCCAAAGTTGAGAGCTGGGATGGATGCTTGGGCGAGTTGGTGAACCATACTTGACGGTGACCCACCGCAGGGAATACCAATCTCAAACCAGACACTCAGGAAGACAAGCACACGCGCTGTGCTTGTCTTCCCGAGTGTCTTCCTGAATTTAGCAGAAAAAATTTCCCGCTAAATTTAGTGGAAACATTTCCCAACTAAATTCAGCGAAAAATTTTCCCTGCTAAATTTAGCTTAAAATTTCCCTGCTAAATTAGAGAAAAAATACCCCGCTAAATTTAGCAAGAAAAGTTCCCCGCTAAATCTAGCAGAAACATTTCCCCGCTAAATTGAGAAAAATTTTTTCCGCTAAATTTATCGGAAAAAATTTTCCACTAAGTTTAGCGGAAAAAATATCTGCCATATTTAGCGGAAAATATACCCGGACCAGGCGGATTTTTTCGGTCGCTCACCAGTCACCTAGCTGTGTTTGGAGATTTATGTTTGTCCCTTGTCCCTCTTGTTCCCCTTCTCCAGGGATTATTTTCATCATTATTGTCCAGCTCGCTTGCCCCTTTGCATTTAATGCATTATAATTATAACATTAAATTGCAAGCTTCACCCTTGTTGGTGTTAGACTGGTGGCAGCTGATAAAACCCGTTTGCTCTACTGACGTCTAACCCCTGGTTAGCTCAGTTGGTAGAGCGCTCCACTTGTAATGGAGAGGTCGCGGGTTCGATACCCGGACCAGGCGATTTTTTTCGGTCGCTCACCAGTCACCTAGCTGTGTTTGGAGATTTATGTTTGTCCCTTGTCCCTCTTGTTCCCCTTCTCCAGGGATTATTTTCATCAATATTCTCCGCTAAATTTAGCGAAAGATTCCCTGCTAAATTTAGTGGGTAATCTTTTTCGTTAAATTTAGCGGAAAAATTCCCCGATATATTTAGCGGAAACAATTTCCCGCTAAATTAAACGAAAAATTTAGCGAAAACTTCCCGCTAAACAGGAGGGGAGCAGGAGAGGAGGAGGGGAGGGTACGGAGGGGGAGCAGGGGCATACCCTCCCCTTTCCGTACCTTCCCTTTCTCCTCCTCAAGGGTTGCGCTCTAATTCGGCGTCACAGGGGATTGCAAACGTCTTTCATTTTTTTTTCTATCTGAAGAGAAAGAATGGAAAAGGTTACACTAGAAGAGAGGTTCTCTCTCCCTACCCCTTTTTGGTCCCCCGAGGCAGAAGCTAAAGAAGACCACAGTCGGCGTTTGGGGGGGGGGGGGGGGGGGGGGGGGGTTACGATTACGATAAGAGAGAGAGTGAGAAAGAAGGAGAGCAAAGAAGTGAGAAAGAGAGAAAAGGGGTACCTCTCCCCCTCCTTCTCCCTCTCGACCCTGATAAAGAGAGAGAAAGGGGATGCCTCCCCTAGAAGGAAAGAAAAGACAAGCTCTCTCTCCTTTTTCCTTCTCCTTGCTGCCACCCGCCTGATGTTAGAGAAAGGGGAATGTGGCCGAGCGGGCGGAGGGCGCACACCGCCCGGACGGCCAGAGCTCTGCTGCGTCCCTTCTGCTCCGTCCGGGACGCCCGGGCTGGAGAGATGGAGTGTACCGAACGAGGATCCCTTCCTTCCGACATGCCCCCTCCCCGTCCGCCAATGAGGAAAGGAGGGGGAGGAAGATCGCTTTAGGGGGAGGGGGAACTCGGGGGACCCGTAGCTTTCTCTCTCTCTCTCTCTTTTTTTACGGAGGGGGATTGTTTTAGCGAAAGGGGGGATGCAAACTCGGGGAGCGGGGGGCGTGAAGCTTCCTCTCTTTTTTTTTACTTTAAGGGGGCTCGCCCCGCCCCCCGCCCCTCTTTATGGGGGTGGGGTGCGGGAACAGAAAGAGAGAGAGAGGGCAGACGTGGGAGAAGGGGAACAAGGGGGACCCAAAAGCCCCTCTCCCTTTCAGCCTCCCTCCTCTCTTCTCGCTTTCTCTTTCGACTCCACGGGCCTTCGATCATTTTCTCTTACGAGCCAAGGGGGAGAGAAACTGTTGATGGCGGCACGGCGAAGAGAAAGAGAGAAAGCACGACCGGGAGCAAAAAAAGTTTCCCTTCCCTCCTGTAGAAATTAAAGGGGGTCGGGCGATGGGCGTTCGGACCGAGAGTTGGGACTGCGAGAAAGAGAGACTCCAGGGGCTCGAAAGAAACTCCGACGAAACGTGGAATGCCGAAAGACAGGCAATCAGGTCGTCTCCCGATGAGCGACTTCCTCCCCCTCCCTCTCTCTTTCTTTCTATTTCTTTCTTTAGAGAAGGGGGAAGGGGAAGGGAGCGAAGCCCTTCCCAGAAAGCACGCGTTAAAGGCACACCGACACAAAAAATCGTATATTTTTTGTTGTTTAAAACGATACAAATTGCGTAGTCATAGACAGGGAAAAAAAAGAAACACAATGCAAAAAGAAATCTTTTTGCGTGCGCTTTTTTATCTTTGGCGTTTTCTCTCTCCCTTCTCACCTCCTCGCTTCATGTTATTTCTGACGTAACCGATTTGGAAATTTAGAAGCTTTGTAAGCAACGTTTCTATAATATCTAATAACGGCATTCGTAAAACATATTTTTTAACGCAAAAGCGAACGCACTACGGCTTTTTTTTTTTCAGTGTATCGAAAATAGGAGTCCGGATTCATATCGCCACCTGCTTTTCCCCCTCCCTCAAAAAAGATGGCGGCGCCGCGGCGCCCCGCACAAGTAACACTGAGGATGATCGGCGAGTGGGGAACCTGAGGAAATGCTCTTTTTTTTTGTGTTCGGCGATCTCTCCGGCTTCGAAAAGCAAATTGTCAAACGGTCGAAACACGCTGGGTTTGGTGTCTGTGTACCGTAGTTTCTGTTGTGACTCCGCCGGGGCAGCCTTGCCCGCAGAACCGGCGCGACGTGTCCCGTCTCGTCACTCACAAAAGTCCACTACGCGTTATCTTCGATCTCCACACCGTTTCAAATAATTTGGGATCGAAGAAAGGGCCCTAAAAGAACTTCGACCGCGAAGGTGAAGCGTCATCTGCTCGCAACGATAGACGTTCTGTGCGACGACGTGTCGAGTCCCTCCTCTTCTTGTCTCCTCTCCAGATTCGGTCGGGGAGAGGGGTAAAAGGGGCACTGACAGGTGAAAATCACGTTTTTTTTTGTTCCGAAATGATGAAAACGAACCCTGGATATTACCCTCAAGATTCGAAACTTAAAAATTGAGTATCTGTATAATAGAAAAAAAAGAAAGAAAAATAATAAACAAATTTAAAAACTGAATTGGGAGTTTTTGCACGACTCGCGCAGGTGCAGTGACGTCAAGAAATGAGTCGTCCTGTAACCCGAGTTTATCTCACGACTCCGAGCCGTCCCAATGGACCTTTTTCCAGTAAGCTCCTGTGCATGCGTACACTCTCGCTGCCGCCATTTTCGCAGGACACCGGGACGCGGTGCCCTGCGAAAATGGCGACAGCAACTTTGTCAGCATCTATGTTTGCGCGTATTTCGTCTTTTTTGACGAATTGTTTTTTAGTATCGGTATTATGCGGTATAAAAAGAACTGAAAACCGATACAGCGGCACGATGCCAATGCGTTTTGACGGGCGGAGTCATGTTTGGCTGCTCTTGCATTGTAGTTCGCAGACAACTCCACAGGCGGCGCTCGGTACTCGAAAAAGGTCCATTCGAAGTGTCGCGTTCACCGGCGTCTCGCGAACAACCGCAGACGCGTGCGCACGAGCGAGCGACGCCTCTGTCCGGGCCGCGTATAAGCAAACCCTAAGCTATCTCGCCCACTCCGAATCTGGAGTGGGCGAGATAGCACTCCAGGCATGCGGCCACGACCTAACCACCTGTTGTTCGTCATCCAGGTCCTGTCATCTTGGGTTCTGCGGCCAGCTGATGACGGTGGATTTACAACGTTCCCCGCTTCGTACAACGGTTGGGATATTATCGACGAAACAGCTTGTTCGGACCACGTCGGGGCCTGCGGATTCCCGTTGGTTCTAACGGCCGCCGGGACATTTCATCTGGCAACGCCGTTCTATGTGCGTGTAGCCCCAGGGTCATCAACATCACCGGAACCTTCCTGCAACGCCCCTTTTGCCAACCTCGTCAGTGGGCGAGATAGCACTCCAGGCATGCGGCCACGACCTAACCACCTGTTGTTCGTCATCCAGGTCCTGTCATCTTGGGTTCTGCGGCCAGCTGATGACGGTGGATTTACAACGTTCCCCGCTTCGTACAACGGTTGGGATATTATCGACGAAACAGCTTGTTCGGACCACGTCGGGGCCTGCGGATTCCCGTTGGTTCTAACGGCCGCCGGGACATTTCATCTGGCAACGCCGTTCTATGTGCGTGTAGCCCCAGGGTCATCAACATCACCGGAACCTTCCTGCAACGCCCCTTTTGCCAACCTCGTCAGTGGGCGAGATAGCACTCCAGGCATGCGGCCACGACCTAACCACCTGTTGTTCGTCATCCAGGTCCTGTCATCTTGGGTTCTGCGGCCAGCTGATGACGGTGGATTTACAACGTTCCCCGCTTCGTACAACGGTTGGGATATTATCGACGAAACAGCATGTTCGGACCACGTCGGGGCCTGCGGATTCCCGTTGGTTCTAACGGCCGCCGGGACATTTCATCTGGCAACGCCGTTCTATGTGCGTGTAGCCCCAGGGTCATCAACATCACCGGAACCTTCCTGCAACGCCCCTTTTGCCAACCTCGTCAGTGGGCGAGATAGCACTCCAGGCATGCGGCCACGACCTAACCACCTGTTGTTCGTCATCCAGGTCCTGTCATCTTGGGTTCTGCGGCCAGCTGATGACGGTGGATTTACAACGTTCCCCGCTTCGTACAACGGTTGGGATATTATCGACGAAACAGCTTGTTCGGACCACGTCGGGGCCTGCGGATTCCCGTTGGTTCTAACGGCCGCCGGGACATTTCATCTGGCAACGCCGTTCTATGTGCGTGTAGCCCCAGGGTCATCAACATCACCGGAACCTTCCTGCAACGCCCCTTTTGCCAACCTCGTCAGTGGGCGAGATAGCACTCCAGGCATGCGGCCACGACCTAACCACCTGTTGTTCGTCATCCAGGTCCTGTCATCTTGGGTTCTGCGGCCAGCTGATGACGGTGGATTTACAACGTTCCCCGCTTCGTACAACGGTTGGGATATTATCGACGAAACAGCTTGTTCGGACCACGTCGGGGCCTGCGGATTCCCGTTGGTTCTAACGGCCGCCGGGACATTTCATCTGGCAACGCCGTTCTATGTGCGTGTAGCCCCAGGGTCATCAACATCACCGGAACCTTCCTGCAACGCCCCTTTTGCCAACCTCGTCAGTGGGCGAGATAGCACTCCAGGCATGCGGCCACGACCTAACCACCTGTTGTTCGTCATCCAGGTCCTGTCATCTTGGGTTCTGCGGCCAGCTGATGACGGTGGATTTACAACGTTCCCCGCTTCGTACAACGGTTGGGATATTATCGACGAAACAGCTTGTTCGGACCACGTCGGGGCCTGCGGATTCCCGTTGGTTCTAACGGCCGCCGGGACATTTCATCTGGCAACGCCGTTCTATGTGCGTGTAGCCCCAGTGTCATCAACATCACCGGAACCTTCCTGCAACGCCCCTTTTGCCAACCTCGTCAGTGGGCGAGATAGCACTCCAGGCATGCGGCCACGACCTAACCACCTGTTGTTCGTCATCCAGGTCCTGTCATCTTGGGTTCTGCGGCCAGCTGATGACGGTGGATTTACAACGTTCCCCGCTTCGTACAACGGTTGGGATATTATCGACGAAACAGCTTGTTCGGACCACGTCGGGGCCTGCGGATTCCCGTTGGTTCTAACGGCCGCCGGGACATTTCATCTGGCAACGCCGTTCTATGTGCGTGTAGCCCCAGGGTCATCAACATCACCGGAACCTTCCTGCAACGCCCCTTTTGCCAACCTCGTCAGTGGGCGAGATAGCACTCCAGGCATGCGGCCACGACCTAACCACCTGTTGTTCGTCATCCAGGTCCTGTCATCTTGGGTTCTGCGGCCAGCTGATGACGGTGGATTTACAACGTTCCCCGCTTCGTACAACGGTTGGGATATTATCGACGAAACAGCTTGTTCGGACCACGTCGGGGCCTGCGGATTCCCGTTGGTTCTAACGGCCGCCGGGACATTTCATCTGGCAACGCCGTTCTATGTGCGTGTAGCCCCAGTGTCATCAACATCACCGGAACCTTCCTGCAACGCCCCTTTTGCCAACCTCGTCAGTGGGCGAGATAGCACTCCAGGCATGCGGCCACGACCTAACCACCTGTTGTTCGTCATCCAGGTTGGTAAAGACCGTTTTTATTTTGATGTGAAAAGCAATAATGTCTGCCTGGTAGTGCTGCCTCGCCCGAGGGCCTTTTTGAAGTGTGTTGCCGACTGTTTTGATTCGCTCTCTCTTATTGTTCTTTTGCTGAGTGGTGACGTTGAGCTTAACCCGGGTCCGTTTTCTGAAGCTCAGCTTGCGGCAATTCTCGATGGCCAGAGGGCCCTTAATGCCAGCATATCGTCGATTGGAGACAGATTGGACGAACATATTCGCCAAACAAATCAGCGGTTATCTTCAATTGAAACGAAAGTCGAGGGATTTTCGCAACTTGTCCCCAACCTCGAAAGATGTGAGAACTTAGTCAAGGACCTCGGATGCAGGGTTCACTCCTTGGGTTCCAGGATTAGCTACCTAGAAAACGCGGGCAAGCGAAACAATATTGTCGTTTACGGGGTGGCCTAGGGTGAGGCTGAAACGCCCGCATTGCTAAACGAAAAGGTGATTTTAGAAATTTTTGAAAAGAAACTTGATATTAGGCCGCCGGTTATAGAAAAAATTCACCGGCTTGGGAGATACTCGGCGGAAAGAGCACGACCGGTGTTAGTGCGTTTCTCGTCCCTCGATGAAAAAAATGCTATCATGAGAAAAGCATACAAGTTAAAGGGTACGTTCGTGTCTTTGTCTGACGATTACTCATTGGAAGTTAGAGAAAAGCGACGTCATCTTTGGGCGTACGCTAAAGCTAAAAGGGAGGACGTAACGAACAAAGTAAAACTAACGCATGATAAGCTTGTAATCAACGGAAAAGTGTTTACTTGGGATACCGAGACCGAGCAGGTTGTACCCGTGAAACGTGCCTGACGCCCCTCTGATAAAAAAAAGATAGTATCACGGAGGGATGTTGTTTTGATGGTCGTGAATTGCAGAAGTGTAAAAAACAAAATAGAGGAATTGTCCGGTTTGATCAAATCTGTACAGGCTGATGTTATCCTTGGGACGGAGTCATGGTTGGATGACTCTGTTCCTGATCATGAAGTCTTTCCCAGCAATTTCAATGTTTACAGAAGAGATAGGTCGCTGCACGGAGGAGGAGTTTTTTTGCTTATTAGTACCTCCTTACAAAGTTACCAACTAGATATAGCTGGAAATACAGTTGAGTCAGTGTGGTGTCGGGTCAGACTGCCTGATGGTTTTAATCTTATTGTAGGCGTATTCTACAGACCCCCAAGTTCTGACCCCACTGTTTTATGCCAACTTAGCGATCTGGTTTCTAGTGTTTCTAATGACTGTGTGCTACTTGGTGGGGATTTTAACCTTCCAGATATGATATGGAGTGACGAAATGTGTACCTGTGGATCACTCAGTCGTTTAAACCTTGATTTAAAATGCATGGTTGACACTTTGGGCTTCACACAGCATGTTCTCACACCTACGCGTGGCTCGAACATACTCGATTTATTATTTTGTAACTATCCTGGCATTGTTAAACGAGTTGACGTCATTCCTGGTATTAGCGATCATGACGCTATTGTGGCCACGCTTAGTTTTCAATCTCCCCGTAAAAAATTGAATGCAAATCGAAACGTATTTCTGTACGCAAGGGGTGATTATGAGGGTATCAGTTCTGAACTTCGCGAGAGCTTCCTTTCTTTCGAATGTATTGCCGAAGAAATGAGTGTAGAGGACGTGTGGATGCTTTTTAAACAGAGAGTTATTAGCCTCACAGAGAAATACATTCCGAGTATTGACGTACGTAAGCTAAAGAAAAGAGAAAAACCATGGATCAATGGTGGTTTATTAAGAATTATTAAAAAACGCAAGCGTGCGTACGCAAGATATAAAAAGAAAAGTTCGGCCTCAAACCTCCAGATATTAAAGGAATTGACTACGACGTACAAAGAGACCGCAAAAAAATCTAAACAGGATTATCTTCAACGTCTTGAAGACATGATGAAAACTAACAATAAGCAGCTCTGGAAGTTTATGAAGCTCTGTGGTAATGATCAGATGGGAATACCTGATATAATGGTACATGGCGAACTACTCACTGACTCAGGGCAGAAAGCTTGCGTTTTTAACAATTATTTTAAATCAGTCTTTCTGCCTCCAGAAGATACAACACTAGAAATGTGTTCAGGCAATTACGATGTGATGCCACCCGTAGAAATAAGTATGGAAGGTGTATTTAATCTTTTGGAGCATATCGATGAAACCAAAGCGATGGGCCCTGATAAAATTTCCCCTCGGGTTCTAAAGAGTTGTGCAGACGCAATAGCGCCTTACCTTTTCATAATATTTAACAAGTCATTACTTAATGGAGCTTTGCCAGGGGACTGGAAATTAGCTAATGTTACTCCTATACATAAGAAAGGTCCCAAAAATGATGTCACGAATTACAGGCCGATCTCCTTAACGTCGGTTTGCTGCAAGTTGTTTGAGCACATTTTATATTCCCAGATAATGTAACATCTCACGTTTCACAACTTTTTTATTGATTATCAACATGGATTTAGAAAGGGTTATTCTTGTACTACACAACTCACTGAATTTTATCATGATCTTGTTACTACCGTTGATAGGGGTGAGCAAATTGATTGTGTGTTTCTCGATTTTAGAAAAGCGTTTGATACAGTATCGCATTCCCTCTTAATCCAAAAATTGGCACTTTTGAATCTAGATACTTCGGTACATAATTGGATACAGGCATATTTGTGTTCGCGTCGGCAATGTACGGTTCTAGATGGTGAAACATCAGATTTTGTTGAAGTTACCTCTGGCGTACCACAGGGGTCGGTACTTGGACCTTTACTGTTCTTAATATTTATAAATGATATTCACGTTGGCGTGACCTCTCAGCTAAGATTGTTTGCTGACGATTGTGTTGTATATAGATGTATAAAAAACGATGAGGATTCCACACAACTGCAGGCTGATTTGGATCAAATTGAACTCTGGTGCAGTCTATCAAAATTGCAGTTAAACGTCAGCAAATGTGTACATGTCACCTTCACCCGCAAAAAAAATAAACTTCACACTCAGTATTATTTAAATAATGAACCACTAAAAAGTGACGGTAAAGTAAAGTACCTGGGGGTGACTTTACTAGCAGACTGCAAGTGGAATGCGCAAATTGACGATGTCGTCATGAGGGCGGGACGGGCACTCGGTTTTATCCAGCGTAATCTAAAAAGGTCTACACAAAAGATTAAAGAACTTGCATACCTTACCTACGTTCGACCTCTTACAGATTATGCTTGCACTGTGTGGGATCCTGCTCAGCAAAATCACATAGACGCTTTAGAAAGGATCCAAAATCGTGCGGCACGCTTCGTCCTGGGGCTGTACGACCGCTTTTCGAGCGTCACGGACATGAAGAGTACATTAGGCTGGGATTTGCTGACATTCAGGCGGAAAAATTTGCGCTTAAAATTTCTATATAGCATTTATAATAAACACACTGGTATTAACGGTTTTCATTACCTTCTACCCCCTTACTATATTTCCCAACGTAAAGATCATATCCACAAAATACGCGAATATTCCACCAGGACGGAACTGTGCAAAAATTCTTTCTTTGTTAGGACCATTAGGGATTGGAACAATTTAAGTGTTGAAACTGTTTGTGCCGCAAATGCAGAAATGTTTTTTTCTATGTTGTTCGCCCCCTGCAATAATGCCTCAACGGCGCTGCAGGAGCTACCTGAATAAAGAATAAAGAATAAACCATATCCCGTACAGCACCTGACCACGCCCCCTTGTCACGTGACATCACGTCACTTCCGCTAAGGCAATTTGTCATGTCACGTGACCTGACGTCACTTCCGCTCCAAACCGAAACCAGTTGTTTTATTGGTTAGCGAATTGTCACGTGACATGACGTCACTCGCGCCGCTGTGGCAAGGTAAACATGGCGCCCGCCGTCGCCTGAAGCACGAAGCCTACACGGTCGATCATCGGTGCAGTCGCGGCTGAAGCCAGAAACGCTTGAGACGGGAAGCCTACGCGATCGACGCAGTCGCGGCTGAGACGCTGTGAACGCGGTGACGCGAGGGACTCAACACTTGGTGACGCAACTACGCGACGTCCGCAGTATGCGACGTCTCGCATCGTGCTTCTGCACAGGAGTGCGTAAAAGGCGCAAGTACTTCTCTTACCGTTCTCAACTCGTCGCTTGATAAGAGCGAAGCAAAATTACTACCAAAGCCTACCGCTGGTTTCCGAAGTCGAGCCTTCGGTTTCCGACGTCGGGTCTCGATGTCGCCGCTATTCTTGCCGCGCAGGTTCGTCGCCGACGCGGCGGATGTGAACCATGTCATGCATGAACGCTTGCCTTTTTCGATACGAAAATATGCTCTGTTGTCACGAACGCTTACGCCGACCCACAAGCTGAATTTGAAGTATTGCCAGCATTTTTATTTCGCCTGTACGTTGTCATCGCATCACCGTTACTCGCGGCGACGCAGATCTTCGTGCTTGCCTTCTAGCGGTGCCGCGGCTCTCCCGACCCAAAATAAAAAAGCTGCTCTACGCTCGAACCGCAAATTGGGGAAGTGGTAAAGAAATTAGCTTAGTACCGTCAGAAACACTCGTATGACGATATGCATGCTCAGTGGAACTATGAAGAGAAAAAACAAGAGTGCATACTTTGAACTCGAAAAGTTTTTATTTCACCACTTTAAATATATCGCTGCAATGCAGTGCTGGTTTCAAAGAATGCTATTTCCTCAGTCCCTTGCAAAATGGCAAGTTCGTACTGAAAAGCAACAGTTTACATATACATTAAAAGAAGTTCGCGAATGGAAATAATAGTTTCTCTCGAGACCTAGGGTAAAGCAAACGGGCATGTCGCCTCAAACGTATAAGGCACATGAAAGCTGTAATTTTGGAAGCTACTATAGCTTATTCGTGTAAAAGCAGCTTCACACACTTGCAACAGCTTATGACCAGTGGCTGACCAGTCAGTCACAAGAGGCTTAAAATCGGTTTGAAGTCACTCCTTTTGTAAGCAGTTGCAGGTGAGTGAAACAGCCTTAACTTGTGACACCTTTCGCTGTAAACACCAATTGTAAACAATGAATAAACCTCTTCTGTTCTTACTTAATTTGAACCATGTCGGAATTCTACATCACACTTGTGTGCATGTGAAATTGTGTGTGCATGTGAAAAAATGTGAAATTGAGCCCGAAACTGACACGGCTGCAAAATAATCACTTTTAAGAACTCGTGTCGGATTCAAAATTGCACAAAAAAATCCTGGACATGGAGCAGACGTTTGATTGTACCTGTTCGGATGAGCAGCTGTGCTTTTCCTTTCATTAATCCAGACAGTTTGAATGGATGTAACCTCTGCTTTTGTACATAACATGTGGATATGAGCATAAACAACAGGGGAGGCACCCAGCATTAACATCAGAAGAATGAAAACAGGTTAGAGAGCAGCTGGACTTAATTCTACTTGTTGGCTGATGAGTTTGTGGACGACATGAAGTGTGGAGTCTTCTGCCGCGCATGTGAACCCTCTGTGTACGCCCCTCTTTCAATCTCTTTTTTTTTTTGTCTCCGCTTTTGAAGAGACTTGGGGCTAAGGACGTTGGCAACTGGTCACCGGTTCACACTCGACAAGTGCTTCTGGCGAGTCTGTGCCCAACTACATTGCTGTGCTGCGTCGTGTCGCTCAGTACTTCGAGTAGACAAAATTTTCGTACAAGTTTTGTGACCGGTTAGTTTGTAGGGTGAGTGAGGAAGCCATTTAGCGACACCTCGCCACACCAGATCTCGCTTTCGCTAGGGCTCAACAACTTGCGATTGCTGCGGAGTGTGCCACAAACGGAAAACCCCACATTTCGGGGCTCCAGAGATGGCAGAGGTTCGCCACATGGACAAACACCACCTACACAGGGCATGAAACGGTTCATCAATGCAAAGCCACAGCCCTGGCTCAGGGAAGACATCTCCGAGTACAGCTAGAAAATGTTGCGCACGATGCAAGTAGCTATAATTTTGAACACGCCATTTCTGTGGTGGAAAGGGACACATCATACATGCATGCCGTCAGTAGTTGGCCAAATCCAAGCACCACGCTCCGGTAGTAAAATCCAGTCATCATCTGGGATCATTGAACCAAGGTAGAAATCGTCGAAGTTCAAGTAAATGAAATCTTCATCTGCATAGATGGTGAGGCTTGGTCAACAATTGTTCTAAAGAGATAGTGTCGGCTTGGAACGGCAGCATAGACTTAAACCTAAACTGCTCTCCGGACATATTTGCAATGTAAGTTGGTGGTTCTGGGAAGTGTCCATTTTTCCACGCAGTTCAAGGGAAAGGAGCGTAAGCCGCAATTGCTGACCGTAAAAAGACATGGAGCAAGACTGCTTAAAAGAAACCGGTTTGAAGTATTCGATAAGCTACGTGATGCGTGAGCAACAGACCTTTCCGGAAACATGTGGTGCCCCCAGCGTCTACTTTATGCACTGCGACGTCCAGATGTATGGCACGAGGAATTGTCCAAGAAGACGAAGACGTGGCAGAGGGAGAGCAAAACAGAGGCTGTGATGACCACTTTTTTTTACCACTCACTCAATTTTTAGCATGTTCTGAGCTCCTAATGATAAGAAAGAGTGAATCATGCTACTACTACGATATACAAAGCATTCGAGCCGGCACGAGCGTACATCCGAAGAGCCCCACAATTCCCCCCTTTGCAATGTCTTTTGCGGAAAGGTCTATTGTGCATTCAGAAAAGGAGAGAGAGAGAGAGAGAGAGAGGGGGGGGGTCCAAGAAGATGACAAATTGAAACACTCTTTGTCGAGGCTTGAGAAAGGATGGTTTTGCTCTTGTCTACCGCCTAACACAACACAAAGCACTACTATTTAAGGTGTCCTTCAATTAGCCGAGCCACTCGCACAGACTCAAGGACTGCCAAAAGAATTTCCAAGGGTCTTCGAGTAAGGACTTGGCGGACCCACATACATTCACACTAAATCTAAACTTCAAACCCAAGTACCACAAGCGTCGACTTGTTCCTTTGGCCCATGAGCCAAAGGTGTAGTACACCATCACGCAACTCGTGCAACAAGGAATTTTGCCCCCGGTGCGGAAATCCGCATGGGCTACTCCAGTTGTACCCGTGGGGAAGTCACACGGCGTGATATGGCGATGTGTATGTTATAAACGCATCATTAATCCAGTCTTGAAACAGAAGTCGTACCCACTGCCAACAGCACAGCAAATGTTGACTTAACTTGTAGCATAGTCCTTTATTACGCTTTTGGTCACAAAACTTCTCCGTAACGCTATAGAAGGGCTTGGTATGCGACCATGTGTGGCACTGGAGTTGACAAGGAGCCTGAAAGCTGTCAATCTAGCTAGCACCACTGGGAACTGGGCATCCAGGACGTGCTATTGTAGTTCCGAACCCACTCTGAATGAGCCACGTTTAGATCACAGTGATGGATCAATGCACTGATAGCACCGTCCTTTTAACCAAAATTCATAAATGAAACGCATTTAACCCCAGTATGCGTTCAATTAACGACGAGGAAGTTTCTGGACCCCCGAGGATGGACGACTCCGCTCATCACGGATGAATTATAAAGCTTTCTCCTGGTGAAAACTGAAGTTAGTAGTTGGAATGCCTCGAATCCTACTTCGAGGCTAAGAACATCACAAGCTCCGCAAAGTAGCAAGCCATCTTCCTGGCGTTCTGCATGAATAAACCTACGACACCAGACAAGCCCTGCTCGCACTGAAAAAGCTTTCAGAGGTTGAGTTTGAGATCATCAAGCGCCTCAATGAACACCACGAGCCTAAGCCGGCGAAAGTGCTCAGTCGGTTCAAATTCCATCAACGGAACGAATCAAACTACGATAGGCTCTGTCTCCGAGGATGTGGCCGCACTGCAAAAAATCACTGCCGACTGCAACTTCGGTGCAGTGACGGCCACACCGACCACACCCTCTCTGGCAACGGCCACCACAGCCATGCTTGTGTCAAGTGCCAGTTCACCACAAAAGACTCGACAGGTCCCGCAAGCCCCAGCGAGAGAATTATCCGCTGTGCTACCGCTCGAAGTGATGATGACTGACCGATTAATTTATGGCATCAAGGATCCCCACCTTCATAGTTTGCTAGTGGAACGGAACATCACCTTAGACTGCGCCAGCACTCTCGCATTGAAAACAGATTCGGCCGCCAGCCAGCAACTCCAGATGCGGAAACAAGGTGAAGTGCCCGGTTCCACTGCAACCACAAGTAAGGGGCGAAATCATCAAAGAAATCCTGTATCCTTTGTGCAGGTATGTGTTCACCTGATAAATGCAAGCTGGCTAAAGATGCATGCTAATTTTTCCACAAGGGACACTTGGAAGAGCGCGTTTCAAGCAAAGAGTTCAACGAAAAGTCAAATGAATGCTCGTCAAGTCGTACCCATCAGTTGACAGTAAAGGCAAGACGCATGGAGAGCTCTGCAATGAGCAGCGTCGGTGAAGGGGACCCGTCGTGGATTATTGTCACGCTCCTGGTGGATGGATGACCTTTGGAAATAGATCAGACTTTCTCAACAAACGTCGCAGATTCCAGTTCGCTTCACCGTCCTTTCAAGCGAAACTCATTAATAAAACTCGTTTAACCTTAGTATGCGTAAGTAAATAACCCTCTTCCACACGTCTCCGATTTGAAATGTGTTGGAAGATGCAGTCAGGTCTTAAGTGAATGCGACTTTAAAATAAGTGCATAATGCATGGGAGGCTAGCAGACTCCCGCGTCAGCTAAGAAATCTTAGAATACAAGTAACATACACCAAAAGGGTTCAACCGGAAAGGCAACCTGAGCCAAGTCGAGACACAAAGAGGGCTTTTCGCAGTAGCACACTAGGAAAAACTTACTGTGGAAACCCACACTCTTCTCACAGATGGCACATTTCAATGTTTTAGACTAACCAGAGTGAAGCTGTTCAGGTCCTTAACAAGGACTGCATTACGAAGAACGGTTGCCAACACTGATGCAGCTACACTAAGGTCGCTGACCACCACGGACACCGTCCCTGGGCAAGACAGGGGACGCCAGCAGTGCCAGACACGAAATTTCTTGTCCGTGTTTACAAAGCGTAAGGTCGGTCTGCCTTTTGAGTTTAGAGACACTGGTTTACACCATAGATGAGAAACTTAGTCAGCTGCAGTATGACTGCCGGCCTGGGGTTTTTAGAGGGGCGGTCCAACGATTTTCAGACTTTGGCCAATCAACTGCAGAAAATAATCTGTGTCACCCATGGAATGAAGAACAGAAAACCGTATTTTCTTGCGAATGCTAGTTTTTTTTATAAAAAAATAAAAAAATAAAACAAATTGAAGGTTAAAGTGCCTCTCAACTCTCCACATCGCCTGGGTTCTCTCTTTACAGACCCCAGCCACTTCCTCTGTGATTATCAGGTTTTCAAGGATTAGCATCATCTAAGGTCGCGGCAAGCTATCGACATAAAAGACGGTTCACCGCAGGGGTGACGGCGAGTGTAGCAGCGGAGGGGAACCGTTTTTTTTTCACTTCCGCATATCCCAAAGAGTATGTCTTGTACCACTCCCCTCTGTAATGCCCCAGGGCCTTGAGGGTACTTAAATAAATAAATAAATAAATAAATCAGTTCCGTTGACCACCACAGCGGCTGCAGATCGGCAAATATTTCGTTTTCTTTGCGATTATGCTCCGGAATATCAGTTTTTCAGGGCAAAGTGACATGTTTTTGATCACTTGTGCATGGATAAACAAAATAAAAAATACAAACTGCCAATTCTTTCTGCACTAAAATCGTTGCACCACCCCTTTGACGTGCATCACGCAGTACTGATACACGACTGCACGCCACTACGATGTTCATCCAGATTGAAGCGAGCAGAGATGGCGATTGAACCTCGAATGCCTGGATTCTGCAGTCCAAGCTTCCTGCTTCATGTGCTCCGAGCTGTGGTGAATTAACACGCTCGGCCGCCGATCCCCTCAGCAGCGCCTTCGAAGGGTTGTGCACCTCGGTCCAGTCCCACGAGCTGACCGCTCGACCAATGTTGATGCTGTAGCCCTGCAGGCAAACAAAGTGCTTGTGGTTGCAGACTGCCACTCATCTGTGAGCTCAATTGGCGTTAACACAGCGGTGTTTCCAGGCCTGGGTCTGCAACTGAGTGAGACCCACCTGACATGGGTCCCAAGAAGGCTGCCAGCTGGCCTTTAGTGCAGTCTCACACTAGGCACATTGTCCTGCATGTTCCTCTGCAGGGAATGGGGTCTCTTTCTTGGCCTCTTGACAGGCTGGTCACTTGGTGGGCATCCGGCTGGCACCTTTTTCGAGCCCCTCACCAACCCTGGCCTATGTCGGGCAAGGCTCGACTATGTCGAGCCTTGCCCTAAGGGAAACAAAGGAGTTTTGAGTAGTTGTTTGTAGCCTCAAAGTCTGAACCTTCACCACAACTATAGTTTGCTTCACATTCTGAGGGAGAGAAGCTGGAGCTACGAGCGCAAGCATGTTATCCTGAACAGAGCTTGCACTGCACGAACCTGCATGCTTTGCAGGGATGCCGAAAACTTGGAGCTCGCCCTTCCTTGTAGCTCCCGAAGTGACACAGAGTACAGACAGAAGGTAACTTGCTCACTTGCTTGCCACAACGCCTTCCACGTAGGCACGAGAACAAGTGTACTGGCACCTGGAGTCGAGCTTGCAGCGCCTGCATGCCCTGAATGAGGACAGCACAACATGCCTCGAAATCCTGCAGAGTCTTGAGCACGAGCTGAACTGTGTGCCCAATGGCAATGACACCACTGGCTTCATGTTGAGCTTTGAGGCATGCGGGAGCATGGAGGCCCCGGGGACGCCAGATCCAGGTGCAGCTTACGAGCCTTGCCCGACATAGGCCAGGGTTGGTGAGGGGCTCGAAAAGTTTGCCAGCCGGATGCCCACCAAGTGACTAGCTTGTCAAGAGGCCAAGAAAGAGACCCCATTCCCTGCAGAGGAACGTGCAGGACGATGTGCCTATTGTGAGACTTCACTAAAAACCTCAACAGCCGGCAGCCTTCTGGGGACTCATGTCAGGTGGGCTTAAAACTCAGTTGCAGACCCAGGCCTGGAAACACTGCTGTGTTAACGTCAATTGAGCTCACAGATGAGTGGCAGGCTGCAACCACAAGCACTTTGTTTGCCTGCAGGGTTACAGCATCAACATTGGTCAAGCGGTCAGCTCGTGGGGCTGAAAAGAGGCACATAACCCTTCGATGGCACTGCTGAGGGGATCGGCGGCCGAGCGTGTTAGTGCACCACAGCTCGGAGCACATGAAGCAGGAAGCTTGGACTGCAGAATTTAGCAATTCGAGGTTCAATCGCCGTCCCTCCTCGCTTCAATGTGGATGAACATCATACTGGCACGCAGTCATGTATCACTACTGCGTGATGCACGTTAAAGGGGTGGTGCAACGATTTTAGTGTTGAAAGAATTGGCAGTTTGTATTTTTTATATTGTTTATCCAAGCTCCAGTGACCAAAAACGTGTCACTTTGCCCCGAAAAACAGCCATTCCGGTGCGTAGTCGCAAAGAAAAGAAAATATTTGCCAATCTGCAGCCGCTGTGGTGGCTAACGGAACTGATGTGTGATATGCGGAAGTAAACAAAACCTGTCCCCCTCCACTGCTACACTCGCTGTCAGCACCGTGGCAAACCGTCTTTTGTGTCGACAGCTCGCCGCGACCTTTGATGATGCTAATCCTTGAAAAGTTGATAATCACGGAGGAAGTGCGGCCACATACTCGAGAACGGAGCCCGTCATAGTTTGATTTGTTCCGTTGATGGAATTTGAACCGACTGAGCACTTTCGCCGGCTTGGGCTCGTGGTGTTCATTGAGGCGCTTGATGATCTCAAACTCAACCTCTGAAAGCTTTTTCGGTGCGAGCAGGGCTTGTTTGGTGTCGTAGGTTTATTCATGCGGAACGCCAGGAAGATGGCTTGCTACTTTGCGGAGCTTTAGATGTTCTTAGCCTCGAAGTAGGATTCGAGGCATTCCAACTACTAACTTCAGTTTTTACCAGGCGAAAGCTTTATAATTCATCCGTGATGAGCGGAGTCGTCCATCCTCGGGGGGTCCAGAAACTTCCTCGTCGTTAATTGAAAGCATACTGCGGTTAAATGCGTTTCATTGATGAATTTTGGTTAAAAGGACGGTGCAGTGAATAGGATGCTGCAACGTTTGTTGAGAGAGTCTGATCTATGTTCGTGGCTTCCTGGCACTGACAATACTTGATCCGAGCGAGGGGGATCGTGGGAGCGACGTTAATTGGACTCTGCACGGTGTTCTTGTAAGTGTTGCCGCCGAATATAACATTCATAGCCTCGTCCCACTAGAGCGACAAACATTGTTTTTTGTCCGACGACACCACAAAGTTCTGTGTCGCCGAAAAATGATTGACGACGGACGAGTTCTTATCGGTCGTTGGACTTGAAGCGCGGCAAGCAGTCCCACTGAGGAACATCTCTCAGAGACAAACCTATCCTCCTCGCCAGTTTATGCCTTCTGTTGTCTCCCTTCCCACCCTTCTACCCTTCCTCCCGGAACGAGAAGCCCTTGGTGGTCACTGCCACTCCTCGTTCCCGGCACCGCAGTTCTGGTCCCTCGGTTGCATGTAGTAGTCACGGGCGCGGCTTGCTGGCTGGCGCCGGGCGGTCGTGTTGCAAAAGCGAATTTGCTCTGGCTGGTTTTGCTCGTGAAAACTTGGTGTGCGAGGTGGTGCTTCAAGACGCCGAAGCCTATATCCTTGCATCAGGATGGATACACCCATGTGCGAGGACTGACCAAAGTAAGACCGCTTACCACGAAGTAGGACACGACGTTCCGCGGCAAGCCATTCTGGCAGACGAGAGACTTGTCATCATGTTCTGTGATAATGGGGATGCCGTATTGTACACAAAGGAGCGCTTTCCCTCGATCATTCGAATATGAAGTTATAAATATCCTCAAAATCAGCGTGAAACTCCGTGGCGCTCACCTAGAATGCCTCGAACGGCTCACAAAAGGAACGATTCAGGTATTTCTAGTTTGGAAAAAGTTTGGTGTCGATTGTCAGCACTGTTTACGGAAAGTCGCCAACAGCAAATGAAGAGAAGCTGAAGATTTAATCAAGAAATAAAGTAATCGTCGTGCCTTTCACCGTGTTTGTCGGCGCGTTTTATGCCCAAAGAGCAAAACACGAAAACCGCGTCGCCAGACTTTGTTTGTCTGTGCATTTTGAAGTGTTTTGTTAACAACTCCAGTCCCACTAGGAAACAAGTTTCCTTGCCCCCGTGTTCTTCGTCGTGTCCGCCCAGGTGGGACGGCGACTCCAACAAACAGGCTGTCTGTCGGTGTCGTCTGTCGTTCGTTGTCGTGTGTCGCTGTCGTTTGTTGCTGTTTGTCGCTCTAGTGGGACGCGGCTATCACACTGTTTACAAATAGCACCTGCAATGAAGGTTTTAAAGTTTGATCAGTTGACTCAGCAAACAGAGCCAAAGACACTTAGAATTGTGAGAAATGCTATCAGTGCATTGATGCATCACCATGATCTAAAGGTGGCTCATTCAGAGTGGGTTCGGAACTACAATAGCACGTTTTGGATGCCCAGTTCCCAGTGGTGCTGGCTAGATTTGCATCTTTCAGGCTCCTTGTCAACCCCAGAGCCACACGTGGTCGCATACCAAGCCCTTCTATAGCGTTGCAGAGAAGTTTTGTGACCAAAAGCGTAATAAAGGACCATGCTACTAGTTGAGTCAACATTTGCTGTGCTGTTGGCAGTGGGTACGACTTCTGTTTCAAGACTGGATTAATGATGCGTTTATAACATACACATCGCCATATCACGCCGTTTGACTTCCCCACGGGTACAACTGGCGTAGCCCATGCAGATTTCCGCACCAAGGGCAAAATTCCTTGTTGCACGAGTTGCGTGATGGTGTACGACACCTTTGACTTATGGGCCAAAGGAACAAGTCGAGGCTTGTGGTACTTGGGTTCGAAGTTTAGATTTAGTGTGAATGTATGTGGGTCCGCCAAGTCCTTACTTGAAGACCCTTGGAAATTCTTTTGGCAGTCCTTGAGTCTGTGGGAGTGGCTCGGCTAATTGAAGGACACCTTAAATAGTAGTGCTTTGTGTTGTGTTAGGCGGTAGACAAGAGCAAGACCGTCCTTTCTCAAGCCTCGACAAAGAGTGTTTTAATTTGTCGTCTTCTTGGACCCCCCCTCTCTCCCTTTCTGAATGCGCAATAGACCTTTCCGGAAAATCCCAAGAGACTTTGCAACGGAGGGAATTGTGGGGCTCTTCGGATGTACGCTCGTGCCGGCTCGAACGCTTTGTATATCGTAGTAGTAGCACGATTCACTCTTTCTTATCATTAGGAGCTCAGGACATGCTAAAAATTGAGTGAGTGGTAAAAAAAGTGGTCATCACACCCTCTGTTTTGCTCTCCCTCTGCCACGTCTTCGTCTTCTTGGACAATTCCTCGTGCCATACATCTGGACGTCGCAGTGCGTAAAGTAGACGCTGGGGGCACCACATGTTTCCGGAAAGGTCTGTTGCTCACGCATCACGTAGCTTATCGAATACTTCAAACCGGTTTCTTTCAAGCAGGCTTGCTCCACGTCTTTTTACGGTCAGCAATTGTGGGTTACGCTCCTTTCCCTTGAACCGCGTGGAAAAATGGACACTTCCCAGAACCACCAACTTACATTGCAAATATGTCCGGAGAGCAGTTTAGGTTTAAGTCTATGCTGCCGTTCCAAGGCGACACTATCTCTTTAGAACAATTGTTGACCAAGCCTCACCATCTATGCAGATGAAGATTTCATTTACTTGAACTTCGACGATTTCTACCTTGGTTCAATGATCCCAGATGATGACTGGATTTTACTACCGGAGCGTGGTGCTTGGATTTGTCCAACTACTGACGGCATGCATGTATGATGTGTCCCTTTCCACCACAGAAATGGCGTGTTCAAAATTATAGCTACTTGCATCGTGCGCAACATTTTCTAGCTGTACTCGGAGATGTCTTCCCTGAGCCAGGGCTGTGGCTTTGCATTGATGAACCGTTTCATGCCCTGTGTAGGTGGTGTTTGTCCATGTGGCGAACCTCTGCCGTCTCTGGAGCCCCGAAATGTGGGGTTTTCCGTTTGTGGCACACTCCGCAGCAATCGCAAGTTGTTGAGCCCTAGCGAAAGCGAGATCTGGTGTGGCGAGGTGTCGCTAAATGGCTTCCTCACTCACCCTACAAACTAACCGGTCACAAAACTTGTACGAAAATTTTGTCTACTCGAAGTACTGAGCGACACGACGCAGCACAGCAATGTAGTTGGGCACAGACTCGCCGGAAGCACTTGTCGAGTGTGAACCGGTGACCAGTTGCCAACGTCCTTAGCCCCAAGTCTCTTCAAAAGCGGAGACAAAAAAAAAAAAAAAAAAAGATTGAAAGAGGGGCGTACACAGAGGGTTCACATGCGCGGCAGAAGACTCCACACTTCATGTCGTCCACGAACTCATCAGCCAACAAGTAGAATTAAGTCCAGTTGCTCTCTAACCTGTTTTCATTCTTCTGATGTTAATGCTGGGTGCCTCCCCTGTTGTTTATGCTCATATCCACATGTTATGTACAAAAGCAGAGGTTACATCCATTCAAACTGTCTGGATTAATGAAAGGAAAAGCACAGCTGCTCATCCGAACAGGTACAATCAAACGTCTGCTCCATGTCCAGGATTTTTGGGTGCAATTTTGAATCCGACACGAGTTCTTAAAAGTGATTATTTTGCAGCCGTGTCAGTTTCGGGCTCAATTTCACATTTTGTCACATGCACCCACAATTTCACATGCACACAAGTGTGATGTAGAATTCCGACATGGTTCAAATTAAGTAAGAACAGAAGAGGTTTATTCATTGTTTACAATTGGTGTTTACAGCAAAAGGTGTCACAAGTTAAGGCTGTTTCACTCACCTGCAACTGCTTACGAAAGGAATGACTTCAAACCGATTTTAAGCCTCTTGTGACTGACTGGTCAGCCACTGGTCATAAGCTGTTGCAAGTGTGTGAAGCTGCTTTTACACGAATAAGCTATAGTAGCTTCCAAAATTACAGCTTTCATGTGCCTTATACGTTTGAGGCGACATGCCCGTTTGCTTTACCCTAGGTCTCGAGAGAAACTATTATTTCCATTCGTGAACTTCTTTTAATGTATATGTAAACTGTTGCTTTTCAGTACGAACTTGCCATTTTGCAAGGGACTGAGGAAATAGCATTCTTTGAAACCAGCACTGCATTGCAGCGATATATTTAAAGTGGTGAAATAAAAACTTTTCGAGTTCAAAGTATGCACTCTTGTTTTTTCTCTTCATAGTTCCACTGAGCATGCATATCGTCATACGAGTGTTTCTGACGGTACTAAGCTAATTTCTTTACCACTTCCCCAATTTGCGGTTCGAGCGTAGAGCAGCTTTTTTATTTTGGGTCGGGAGAGCCGCGGCACTGCTAGAAGGCAAGCACGAAGATCTGCGTCGCCGCGAGTAACGGTGTTGCGATGACAACGTACAGGCGAAATAAAAATGCTGGCAATACTTCAAATTCAGCTTGTGGGTCGGCGTAAGCGTTCGTGACAACAGAGCATATTTTCGTATCGAAAAAGGCAAGCGTTCATGCATGACATGGTTCACATCCGCCGCGTCGGCGACGAACCTGCGCGGCAAGAATAGCGGCGACATCGAGACCCGACGTCGGAAACCGAAGGCTCGACTTCGGAAACCAGCGGTAGGCTTTGGTAGTAATTTTGCTTCGCTCTTATCAAGCGACGAGTTGAGAACGGTAAGAGAAGTACTTGCGCCTTTTACGCACTCCTGTGCAGAAGCACGATGCGAGACGTCGCATACTGCGGACGTCGCGTAGTTGCGTCACCAAGTGTTGAGTCCCTCGCGTCACCGCGTTCACAGCGTCTCAGCCGCGACTGCGTCGATCGCGTAGGCTTCCCGTCTCAAGCGTTTCTGGCTTCAGCCGCGACTGCACCGATGATCGACCGTGTAGGCTTCGTGCTTCAGGCGACGGCGGGCGCCATGTTTACCTTGCCACAGCGGCGCGAGTGACGTCATGTCACGTGACAATTCGCTAACCAATAAAACAACTGGTTTCGGTTTGGAGCGGAAGTGACGTCAGGTCACGTGACATGACAAATTGCCTTAGCGGAAGTGACGTCATGTCACGTGACAAGGGGGCGTGGTCAGGTGCTGTACGGGATATGGTTTGCTTATACGCGTCCGGGCCAGCGGATGTAAGGGAACCCAGGATCCCCCGGAAATTTTACATTGCCTCCCCCCCCCCCCCTTTTCCCTTTCTTCCCTCCCCTTCTTACTGAGAAAGAAAAACGAGGAGACGAGTAGACGCTGCCCCTAGTGTTCCACCACCCTCTGTCCCTCTTCCTTTCCTTTTCTTTCTCTCTCTCTTTCTCTGATGACCCCGGAGACAAGAACAGGCTTCTTCCAATGCAGTCCTTTGTCCCCGTTGTTCACCGAATAGAGCAAAAGAGAAAAAAGCCCCTCTCCCCCCCCCCCCCCCCCCTTACCGCCCAATGGTGCAGCCGCAGCCGGTGCTACGATGTAATCAGACTGAACAAGCAGTGTCAAAAACGTAAGTCACTAGGCTTTTACTGTTTGATTGGTTAAGCGACGACAGAACACGCACGGAAACGTGACAATCGCATGGATTTGTGCACTTTTGATGCTCTCCGATTGGTCCCATCAGCTCGTAGCATCGGCTGCGTCTGGACTCGCGGTGAAACGAAGTATTCACCAACTCGACTCTCTGTCGTCACGCAGCTGCGGGGGCGCTGCCGTCGGTACTGCGCATGCGCGCACGGATCCTCTAACGGGAATCCGGTTTTCTGGGCACGCGCAGTGCCCACACCTGGTGCGGACAAACGCGAGCTTGTCTGTAAACAGCGCGTTGGTCTATAGACTTTCGCAAACATCGCCTTCTGCGCACTGCCATCTCTGTCTGCTGGGCTGTGGAAGGCCTTCTGAGCATGCGCTGTTGAGCTACTGCGCGGTATATCGGACGCCGCGCATCCGTCTACAGCTCAGTAACTCGGGCTTTTTTTTGGCCTGGTGATACGCGATGCAAAGGTGTATGATCTCCGAGAAAACTGATATTGTTTTGTCTGCAAAACACACACAAAAAACAACAACGTAGGAGTGTTGATCGCGCCAGTGTGACTAGACCAAAAACAAACACTCACCAGCGGTCGCGAAGACGGCCAACAGCACAAATGAAGCACGAATCATGGCAACACTGTGGGGTCGAAATGTCGAGTAAACAATGGGTCCCCGACATGTCGGGTGCGTTTATATAAGGATCTAGTCGCATATTTATCCGATGAATGTGTATCGCCGACTCGACCTCTTATCGGCAACAAACACCGTGCCTACCGGGCGTGACTAGATAGTGTGGATTTTCCCCGACATGTTTTTGTGTTTCGTGATAAAGATTCCAATAATATAGTAACTCACGCCGGTATAGGTGGCGGCCTGACAACGTCCCTTGATAGCGAGCTTAGTGGCTCAATCAAGTAATAAATATTTGTTGCTCGTAACGGAATGGTGAAACCACCCCGTTAATGACCAAGAGGGCCTCGTGGCCAATCAGCGCGTCGAACGGATCTAAGTGTTTAAGACATTCCCTGCGCGTACACAATTGGCCCCTTCCTCCCCTCCTTCCCTCCCCCCTCTTTTACAACACCTACGCACACACACACACACCGAGAGGAGAGGTGGTCATTCGCATGCCTTGAATATTCCAGCTGCTGTTGGTGCATCCCGGTTTCATAGTTCGGAAAATTGCTTCCGAAATATACTTTAACTATGAGTATACCTAGTTTGCTATAAAAAAGTAGGTAATCACATTAAGTATTACTAGCAAAAATAGTTTGTTACAATAATGGGTCACTTTTAAAATGTACCGCAATTACTTTCAACGCTGTGTCTCGGTGCGATATGCGATAAAATATTTCCGCTTTGAAACGAGGTATTTCCTGCAAAAAAAGTTGAAGATGCAGTATACGGAGTTGCACATTGGACACATGTGATTCGTTTGTTACATTGATTTATTCCCGGCATGAAAGGTGAAAGAAATTGGAATGGCAACAGAAACTTCATAATACTCCTTATCGTCGTAACTTGGCACACGCCGAAGGCCGCGGTCCCAGAGCCAATCAGCGCGTCGGAAAGAGACACACGTGACTCTGTCCTGCGAGTTGGGTGTCGTGCTGTGCAACTCGCGGGCGACTGTGACAAAAACCACTTATTTTGATACGAATTTCGAATGACGGGCAAACCCCCGAATTCATATATGTGACTAGACTCCAAGTTAAAACTTTCCGCCGTCTTAAAACGTGGCCAGTGTTTGAACCAAGCTTGAAGCGAACTTGAAGCATCGAGTTGTGGTGAGGTGTTCACGGGGAGATGAATGAAAGGGGAAGCGTTCACGCGATAAGTTGACACAGCGGTGAGTGCCGCGATTCTATTAGAAACGACCACTCGCGAACGCGACTGCGTTTACTTCGTCGTCGGCGCTTGCTCGCTGATAAAGTGTAGCGCTGGTCAGGCGGCATCGTGCGAGCCAATATCACTCGAGCACAATTCGGTATTTAATCGTGTTAGTTGCAGCTTTTTAAGTGCAGGACTTAAGCGGGAAAACACCGTGGGTCAATCTTTTCTGCTGAATGCGTACAATCTAAAAAAGAGAAAAAAAAAAAGAAGAAAGGAGTTGTACTTTTTTCCTAAAAAAAGGAACTCGCGTGTCCGCTATATTCCTTCAAAAAGGGAGGAAAGTTCCTCCTCTAAAGGAGGAACGTTGCCACCTATTTTTGCTCGTGGGGAAAAAATTGCTTCCCTCAGAGGGGAGCAAAATCGCCACCTTTTTTTCCCGATTGAGAAAACTTTCTCCCCACGTGTAATTAATATAGCTTCCACCAGATGGCGTTCAAAACGGCAAAAAAAAGTCGAAGAAGCATTAATTTTATTTAAATTTCCACCGACTTTCACAGGCTATATGGATGCACACACCGCGCAAGAACTCAAATAATACACGGAACAAAAGCACGGAACACAAGCACAAGCACGCTAAGTTCACACCATAGAGTTATTATAATGTACGCTAGAGGTTCAACGGGTGCTAGTGTCTATGCGACTTCCGGGAGGTAAATTGAAGCAGACAGCAACCAGTCTACTTTTGCGGTGCTCATTTGCATTCCTATGGGAAAATCCGCGAGCATTTTGTCTCTTCGCCGGAAAATAACGCATATAACTTTTGTGATTTCGGTTGTACCGGATAGTATGTGCCTTTATTGATATTTTGAAAGTGTAATTGCTTTAGTTACAGCCTTTTTTTTTAAACACTGAACGATCTTAAACTTCGCTATATTTCAGGCCCAAACCTCTGTACTATGGTAGGTATGTAAAAACGAGCGACGATTCTTAGCAAAATAACGATCGAAAGGAATGTAGAGTGTGTTCAAGGCTCGCCAGCATTTCGGTGGCGCTTATACATTGCTAATATTACCGTTTGTTCACTCTATAAAAATGACTCCGTCGTGCATCTTTACAATCGGTTAAAGAACATTCGAATTTAAAAGATAAAGTACGTGGGCTACGAAAGGTATGTCTTTTTAATATTTCCTATGTCAGGCAGTTTTCATCGGGTGCCTGTTCTCTGGCTTCTCCCAATTTGAAAAGATCTGGAGCGTACGGTTGATGCTTTGAACCCAGAACAATCATTGTCGCACATAATCACGAGCAGAAAGAATAAAGCAGTATACTTACTTAATAGAAAGCGGACTATATTACGTGGCTTTCAATTTATTTTCATCGTCTGCATGCACAAGTAGTTACTTATCTATTGTTACTGCGTATTTCTTGCCATCTCTCTTAGTTTTCCAGACGTCCTTCGTTCGTTTGGCACGTATATCCCCGATGCTAGAAAGCGCCGACGCCGTGTTCGCGCTAATAGTGTCCGACAGTGCACAGAAATACATGTACAAAGCGGTCTTACCACCGTCTTTCATGCCACGAATTTTAAATAAAAACGCTGTAACTGACCAATTATTTCATCTGCGTGAGTGAGAAAAGTTCCAATGTGCCTAGTACGTACAAAGTTTTCCTGATACTTGCTCCTATAATCGAGCTCAGGGAGAAAATGCCCTCGCTTTTCCCCATAGAAATGCATTGCCGGAAGTCGATTCAGGACTGGTTGCTGTCTGCTTCAATTTGCAGCAGCACACTACCGCCAGTTGAACCCCAAGCGTGCATTATAATAACTCTATGGTTCGCACTATCTCTATATATGGTAGTGTTATCTTTAAATCCGACTTGGCCGGTGACTGCCATCATTTGTCGCATAAACACGGAAAGGCGTAGTAAAGATCACTCGTACTTAACACAGTAACCTTATTTCTTAATTCAGCACCTTGAAGAAATCAAATGTAGATCATGAGGCTAATTAACTCAAATCTGATCATTAAATTTTAGCAAGCTTGATGAATTATGTTGACAATGCAGTGTTGAAACGCAGTACACTTGTACGAAACATTGCAGTGAAGCTATTGCTTGAAGGACATGTTCAGCACCAATGTAATCTATTTTCAGTTTTGGTGGAGCAATCAATAATTTTAATTGTTGTATAAGTATTTCAATGAATTTTTCAGACAAACAATATTACTTTTTTTTTTCTTCAAGATTCGTTGCAACCACTGAGAACAAATCTTGGGTTATACTTTGTCACCGGTATCACCGAATTTTAATACGGTTCTAATTTTCTAACCTGGAGCATTTTTCATAGAAAAAGTAAGTGCCGGGAGTGATAAGGACACACGAACCATGACTTTGGTGTCGCATTCGACAACTGAAATGATACTGCCTTTCGTGATATATTGCTACAGCTTGAAAATATCACGCTGTCAAAGTCAGAAAGTTAAAAAAATGCCCGTGTTGGGGGGGGGGGGGGGGGGAGGGGAGTTTTAGTAGATCGCTTAGTCACCCCCGCAACTCTATACGCAATCCGCTATAACCTCCGCTATATGTACCATAGGGGTAACGGACATTTCATCGAACGCTGATTCGCCATTTCATCGAATCGTTTGACGCCGTTTCATCGAAATTCTCTTTGCTGAATTTCGGAGTGTGACAATACTTTTTACATAATTTACTATCACTTGAAATAGTTTTTACGCCGCTCTCGAATCACCAAAAATAGCATTAATACCCCGGTCAATTGTTTTTCACCTAAATGTTGGTTACTGTATTATGGACGGTAGGTAGCATATCAAAACTGGAGTGGGTGCGTGACTCATTCTTTTCTGGCGAGGTAAGCGGCTGTTCTCCACCACGTGAGACACATTCTGAAATATCAACTTTTCCCCGCAGCACCTTTTATTTTTGTATTTTGTGTTTGCCTGTGTTTTCATTCTATCCTAGCAGAATAGGTTTCATTTTAAGGACATATGCCGTATGTCGAAAATTCGGCAGGTCTACGGTTCTGTCGGTTACAATAAATGAATAAAGAGGGGAGACAGGTCTTCTTTTTTGTATAATCCGACATAAAGACTGACCGTTGCTTCAAGAACGTGCATTCTTTTTGAAGAAAAATACGTCTCTTCAACAACGAAGATACGCCCTTGAACGGACCTGCGTACATTAATGCACCCGATGTTCATAGGTTTAAAAAGAGTCATCAGTGTTCCCGGTTTTTATTGGCCACATTAACAACAGAAGTCAGCATTTACTAGAAAAAAGAACAGAAATAGGAGAAAAAAGTAAAGTTTATTTCTTTTACGAATTTAGAAGATTACTAATTATAATGAATATTATAACACTACTATCCTCTTTGTGCTAAAAAGAAAACTATTTCCCAGATGTGGAATTTCTTCTGCTCAAGTAGGCGGTGTTCGATGAAATTGGGTTCGATGAAACGGCATTCGATTAAATGACCTCGATGAAACAGTGTTCGATGAAATGACCGGACCCAGTACGATAGCGGAGCAGGTTTTTCATGTTTTAGTAGAACGTTTGCGACCCGGTGCAGAATATAGCGTTACGAGAGCTAACGCAACGCAACTGGCGACTCTTTCGGACACTAAATCGAACATAAAATAAAGGTTGGTAAAGCAACAGTTAGTATTCTCTATTCATGTTACTATCTAAATATAATATTATTTATGGGTCCGTACATTTCGTCGAACACCGTTTGATCGAACACTGTTTAGTCGAAGCCGTTCCATCGAACGCGGTTTCATCGAACGCCGTTTCATCGAACGCTGTTTTATCGAACACCATTTCATCGACGCCGTTTCATCGAACACCGTTTACTTGAGCAGAAGGAAATCTACACCTAGAAAATAGTTTTCTTTTAGCACCGGGAAGATAGCACTGTTATAGTATTCATTATAACGGGCCTTTTTCAGAGTTTGGCCACGATTGTGGCGCGCCCTCGCGGGAATCTCTTGAAGCGCTTTTGGGGGCTCTGTCGTCCGCGCCACGGTCTGGCGTGTCTCCCGATCCGTGTGTATAAGTGTGTTCTCTGGTGGTGTTGTTCCGTCTTTTGCCATTTTGAACGTGTCTTTCTGTCGTCGCTTCGCTGGTATCTTTTTTTTTTTTTTTTTTAATGGCTGAGGACGACCTTGAAGTATTCACGAAAGCCTCTGTTTACAATACAGATGACCTCGTTCGTCTTTATATACCTTGAAATATGAATAGATTGCCGACGCCGCATCGGTTCATACCGTCGACTAGGAGTCACTCAATCGTCACTTGGGTGTCGCGTCGTGCAAGCAACTAAAAAGATGGGGTCGCCTTTCAAGGCAGTGTTCTGTAAGGAAAGTAATGGTGACCAGTTTTGATTCGGTCGTAACTATACACCTTGTGCGGAGTTTGTGAGCTCCGTTTACGAGGCCAGGCCACTACAAGCAGCTAATTACTCTCTCCTTGGGCACCTAAGTTACTCAAGTTTATTGTCTTCTGTCACTTCGTTGTTTCGTGTACCGCGTGAGCGCACGGGACATCGCCGTACCCGGGGCCGTGTAAACAAACTTGGACGGGGTGAAATCCGAGCGGTCTTGATATCGGGAAGGCTCCCCTGCACCGTCAGAAAGTAAGGTACGGTATGTCAGAAACATTCTCTCCTTGAATTCAGCATGGCTACGAACCTCCGACGAAGTGGGCCTTGCGAACAGGGGAGTTTGCGGTTGGTTGTCAAGGCGTTCCGTTCCGTCAGGGTTCTGTCGTTGGAAGTCTTGAATCCATTTCTCACGCTTTAAATGTTTCGCCAGTGACTGATAGTTTCTGTTTTCTTTTTTTTTTTTTTTACTTTTAACGTGGCAAGACATCAATGCATATAGCGCGCCTGGAGATTGAAAGTTTTATTCAGTTATTCTTTACTTGAGCACGGCATGATTACGGGTTACACAACCTCGTGCGCACACTTGCTCTCTTCTAGTTAAAAGCAGAATGTCCCACCGCCACGTTGAGGACCCGGCCAGCTGAGACGGGGGATTCGCTCCATAGGTTTCTAAAACCGGGGCTTTTGAATGCGAGGCAAAATGGGTGGGGTGTTTTACATCGGGTGTTTTCGTGCACACTCCCAGAAGGCTGGTGAGGAGCCCTATAATATCTTGCGTTTGAACCATTTTTGCTGCTATTTGTGCAACCGACAGCTGCGCAGTGGTGAGGCGTGACAACTATGAAGCCGAGCCGCGTGAAAAGCGGTGGGGGTCAAGCCGAACCAGGACAGTCTGAGCGACTGAGCGGACGAGAGAGCCCCCTAAAATGGTGCCTTTCCCTTTCCTCCCTTCTCTAAGAGTTGGCGCATGAGCCCAGCGATCACTAAAAAAGTTTAATTTGTAAACTTATAAATTTGTAAAAGAAAGAATCTTCATTTTTTTCTTTCTATTTCTATTCTTTTTTTCTAGTAAATGATGACTTTCGTTGTTAATATGGCCAATAAAAAATCCGAGCGCACCTAAGCGCTTCTTCTGAGTTGTGAATGCGAAAGCATGAATGCCGTTCTTCTGCTCCCTTAGTTCGTCTGCGGCTTAATGGCGTAGACGGTCACGTGTCACGACTGCCCAGGTAGCGGCCGACGGTCGAGCGTGCGCTCTCGTGAAGTGGCTATGCCGCGCTGAGCTCGGCCGTGCACCCTCTCCGGAGTTTGCCCGAGCGGGCTGTGAGGCCAGGCTCTCATCTCTTACCGGCGGCCGGGCCGCTGCGTGCGCTGCGCCGCCATGAAGCGAGCTTCTCTGGTGGCGTCCCTTGGAACTACGCCGCGCGAGAGCTAATGGGAGCCTCGTTCCTTGAAACTGTAACGCCTGGACGCGTCTCCGACTTGTGTGGTTACCAGGTCCAAAAAAGCGGTGCATTGATTTCCGCCTGATGACGTCATACAAGTATCATGCTGTCGCCTGTCACGTCCCTGGTGGCGTCCGAACAGGTGTGGTGTATGTGGGAGACGCCTGTTCTGAAGCAGGTCGCCCTCCAGTTCGGCAGTCCACTGAAGCTTCAGCAGCCAGAGGTTGGGACGCCGTGTCGACAGCGACACTCGGGTTCGGTTGTGCTACTTGCAGCCTTCTCGCTAGCATTTATTTATTTACTTACTTATTTATTTACAATGCTCCCAAGGCCGTGAGGCGTTAGTGAAAGGAGTGTGTATTACAATATTGCTGAATCACTTAGCGAAATGCGGCGGAGTCCTCAATGGCTGTGATGTCACCGGGAAAGCCATTCCAGTCCACAATTGCGTCGGGAAGAAGGGCGTTTTGATGTGCTGTGGAAAAACATCGCGGCCGGGTTATTTTTTTAGGATGTTCTAGTCTAGACGACGAGTAGGTTGCCGGAGTGAGAAGAGTCTGATGTAGTAAGGGGGAATAATAGATTTTATGGATTAGGCGCAGACGAAAACTTTTCCGTCGGGTAGAAAGCAAGGGAAGAGAAAGGTCAGATTTCATTCGAGTAACACTAGAAAAACGGAAATAGTCAGATTGAATGAACTGGACAGCACGGCTTTGGACAGCCTCAATACGGTCTATTAGTGAATAAAGGTGAGGGTTCCAAATGGGGGGAGGATGCAGGCACGTAGCCAGGATTTTGTTTCTTGGGGGGGGGGGGGGGGGGGGCTGCTCATGACAAAATGCCGTATGAGGGGAAGGGGATGTCCCAGCAAAATTAAAGATTTCAGACAGGGAGGGGGGGGGGGAAGACACCTGAAGTGGAAGGTCGTTGATGAAAATAAGGAAGAACAGGGGACCAAGGACTGTTCCTTGGGGCACACCGGATGTTACAGGGGCCAAGGCAGATAAAGAGTCGTTAGCATAAACAAACTGGTTTCGTTGCGAGAGGAAAGATTTAATCCATGAAAGTACTTTGGTGTCAAGGTTCAGCGATAAAAGTTTTAGTAGCAGTTGGTTATGCGGTACTCTGTCAAAGGCTTTAGCAAAGTCAAGAAATACAGCATCGGTTGGAAAACCGGAGTCGAGATTAGAAAAATGTTATAGGTTAAGGAAAGGAGCTGTGTTTCACAAGAACAGTTTCTACGGAAGCCGTGCTGTGGCTTGTTAAAAAAGGAACTAGAATCTGGGTGAATGGATAGATTCTTACGGATTATGTGCTCCAGTATATTTGAAGGAACAGAAGTAAGAGAGATAGGCCTATAGTTTAAGGGAGATGATTTATTACCGCTTTTGTGGACCGGAATGACCTTTCCGATTCTTCAATCGCCAGGAACTGCCGCTGTATTCAAGGACTGATGGAAAAATTTGGTTAGAAAAAGACTCGACGAACACACTGTGCGCTGCAGTATTTTAGAGTTAATGTTGTCGACGCCACAGAATGAAGGCACTTTCATAGATTTAATAGTTTTAACAATACCGTCAAAATCAACATATATTGGATCCATATATGGGAGGTTGTTAGCAACGGTTGGTAACAATGCTTAAGGACTTGGGACGGTGAACGGAGCAGAGAACATGTCATTTAAAACTGAGGCACTCTGACTCGCCTCTATTGTGCTTTTAAATTCACCTCCCAGGTTAACTGGTGAGCGTGGAGTATGGTTAACAACTTGCCAGAATTGGCGAGGGTTAATGAGTAGCAGGGATAAAAGGGTTTCCTGGTTGAAAATATGTTTCTGCTCCGCAAGCATGCATTTATACTCATTTGTGCATTCATTATACCTGTCCCAAGATTCAGGGGTGTTATTATTTTTGGCTGTCCAAAAACGGCGTTTCTTTTTATTGTTGAGTATTTTCAGCGAGCGCGAGTACCAGGGGTTAGAAGATCGGGAACTTATGGTGGTGCTTGGGACATGTATTTCAACAAGTTTTAATAATTTCTTCTTAAATTTACACCAGTTTTCGTTCACATCCCTACTATCAAATTCATCTAAGAAGACTGAGAAGTAATTTGAGAGGTTCATGTTGAACTGCTCATAATTTCCTTTGTTATATAGCCTTATTGTTTTAACAAGTCCTATACGTTCAGGCGCTTCAAATGCTAGGTCACAATGTACTGCCTTGTGATCACTTATGCCTTCAGATCCAGACAGCGACGACCAGCTGCCAAGATCGCGATTTGCAACAGCATGACACATGGGCTTCTGTGGCGTCATTTGTTGCCACTTCGAGACCACTTTTGATGTATGGACTCTAGGCACTATACTTGAAACTACGCGCGTCAGCCAATGGGAGCCTATCTATCAGATCGAGGCTTCACTTCGCTTCATTGGGACAGGGGAGTTTAGGAGCCGTTTGGCGCGGCTTCAAAAGCTGATAACGCCGGTTCGCTCCGTGGGACCCCCCCAGTTAATGATTTCTCATTAAAAAATGGGAACACTGTCGACACCTTTTTAAACCTGAAAACAACGGGTGCAGTGATGACCGCGCGTCCGTTCAAGGGTGTACCTTTGGCGTTGAAGAAACGTACTCTGCTTCAAAACGAAGACGCGTTTTGGAAGCAATGGTCTGTCTCCTTGTTGCATAATAGAAAAATAAAAAAGATGTTTCCCCTATTTTATAATTTATTGTAACCGACTGAACCGTGAACCTGCCGGATTCACGGCATACAGTATAAGCTCCTAATAAATGAAGCTGTTCCCCTAGGATGGAATGAAAACACAGATAAACATACATATACGCGAACTCAACTCTGCTACGTACGCCGCGGTGGTGGCGCGTCGGGCGCACTTCCGGTTTGGGGGCGGTGGGCGGAAGTCACCATATCTGACTTGCATTCCTGTGTTCTTTTGGAAGAAACCAGAGAAAAAAATCTGCCTTCTCGTCAAAACGCCACGACGGGGTCTGTCTCAAAAGAGTCGGGAAAGGTTTGAAGGTCAGTTTTCGCGTGTTTTCTGCCTGCTCGGTTCGTCCGAGAACGTGGATAGGGGCCTTGAAAAGGGCAAACCAGACGCTGTCGAACTACAGTTGCTTGTGCGGGGAACACTTTGGGTTGATTTCACAGATACATCTGGTTGCCAGATCTATTTGTTTTGTTCCAACATGAACCAGGGAAAACCGCCAAGTTATCCGGACCGCCCGCGGGTTCAGCGTATCTTCAAAATCGAACGGCCACCTGATCGTCCAAACTGTCTTCTGCTCTTTCAAACTTGTCTGCTTTTGTCGTCTGCTCGTTAAAACAAAAGCGGCCCGCAGACCAAACTCTGACGCGGTGGTTGCGATAAGAAGTAATTGCACGTCTTAAAAAAACTTTTAGGTAGGCTCGGTGTAAACAGTAGATACAAGATGTTGATCATTGGTACCAGTGGCCATCACCGACTTGTTACGCCTGATTCACTTGGTCTGTTCCCGCGTCCGATTTTCAGTATCGACGTCGATCATCGCTGCTACCGTCTACACTTTTGCAGCACTAGCGACGTCGCGACCGAAAATAGCTAGAAGAATCTCATCATGGTCTCGGCGTCCATTCTGCGGCGTTCAAGCGAATGAATCGCCGCACGTCAAACTATTTACGCAAATTTAGCGGCGTAACGAGCCTTGATAATTTCGCTCAGGCGACTAAAGTGGTAAGACATTGCTATGACTAACATTGAATCGACAATTTCAACTTGAAAAAGAGTGCGCAGACTCACACAGACGCCGAAAACGTGACATTCCACGACAACGTGACCTTCCAATGGCCTGTTGATGCGGGACGCGGTGCTTCTTGCCCACACTCCATTGCGTATGCGTTCGAACTGTCGCCTGCTCTTTCAAACGTGTCTGCTTTTTGTCGTCTGCTCGTTCAAACAACAGCCGCCCGTAAACCGAAATTCAATTTGGCTTGGTAATTGCGATAAGATGTAAGTGCAGGCCTCAAAACACTTTTAAGTTTGAAGGTTGGTAGGGTTAAGGAGGCTTATTGTAAACAGTAGATGCTGATAATTGTTACCAGTAGTCATCACCGACTTGTAATGTCCGATTCTACTTGCGATTTTCAGTATTGACGTCCACCATTTCAGCTATGGTCCACGCTTTTGCAGCCTGATCAATTGACGTCGCGACTGAAAATACCGACAGAATCTCATCGTGGGAGAATAGGCTTCAGCGCCTATTCTGCGGCGTCCACATGAAATGAATCGCCGCACGTCACATTATTCACGCGAAGTTTTGCAGCATATCGAGCCTCGTTAATCTTGCTGAAGTCGCTCAAGTAGTCGGATATTGTTAGGAGGACGTAGAATCAATAACTCTAACGCAGAAAAAAGAGCACGGGGACTCACACCGACGCCGACAACATCGCATTTCAGTGGTTTGTTTGTGGGCGACGGCGATCTGCTTGCCCACCCTCCATCGCGCATGCGCGGCGCCGGTGGCGTCCGCTAGGTGCTCTTCGGTTTGTTTGTATACATGAGTTGGTGTATGCCAAATAAAAACGATACTGCGGAGAATAGCTGATCCACTTCTCAGAAAGTGCCTTTCAAGCGTGAACAATTAAGGGATGCCGTGGGAAAAAGCGTGTCATGGAGAACAGCCCCTTACCTCGTCAGAAAAGAATAAGTCGCGTACCCATGCACTCAAGTTTTGATATGATAATACGATAATTCAGTAACCAAGATTTAAGTGGAAATCAATTGGCCGGGGTAGTAATTCTATTTCTAGCGATTCGAGACCGGCGTCAGAACTATTTCGAAAGCAATTTGAATAATGTAAAAGGTATTGCAATATTTTAAATTCAGTAAAGGGAAATTCAATTAAACGGCGTTAAGCGACTTGATGAAGCGGCGTCAAGAGATTTGATAAAACGGCGGTGGATGAAACCACGTTGAATGAGAGGCGGCGCTCGATGAAACGGCGTTCGATGAAACGGTGTTCGATGAAACGGGGTTCGATGAAAGAGCGGTCGATAAGTCGGCGTTCAATGAAATGTGCAGTTATTCGATGAAACGGCGTTCGATGAAACGGCGTTCGATGAAACGGGGTTCGATGAAACGGCGGTTGATGAGTCGGCGTTTAATGAAATGTACAGTTATTCGATGAAACGGCGTTCGATGAAATGGCGTTCTATGTAATGTCGGGTACCCATTAATTTATTATCGAGTAAGCTCATGTTCGTCTTCGCTTCTTTAATAAGTACGTCCAGTACGTTTACGACGAGTAGGCGTTGTTGATCTCGGGTTGTCTTGGTCGTGTACAGCCGCGCTCGTTTTGCTAAACGAGAGGAACCGCGCGCAAATGAACTAGGTTGACTGCATAAAAAAAAAAAAAAGATTTCGACGTTTTTTAGTAAGTTACATAGTAAGTCACATCTTAAGAAGGTGGGGCGAAGGAAATGAAAAATGGGGAGGAGGAAGCAGACGGAACGCTAAAGAGAGAAAATAGTTTTCCCCCTCTCTTCTCCAGCATTCCGTCTATTTCCCCCTCCCCCTCCTTCTTTTCCCTGGACCTACCTTCTTGAGGTGGACGGACTATAGCTATGTAGCAGGAGATGCAGCGCAAACCAAAAAAAAAAAAATATATATATTTTCAGCCTTTCCACTTTGGTGAAAAGGAAAACCAGCGAAGCTGTGTAATGGTGGGTATGAAGTAATGGCCGGCCGCAAGACGGCAAGCCAGAGTGGAAAGGCTCGAAAGGTTGCCGCCATCTATGATCGACGGCGGCAACCAGACAACCGCCAAGCCGGTTGTCTGGTTGCCGCCTTCGTTTATAGATGGCGGTAACTGCCCGGAGTGTTATGTCGACATTTATTTGCTTGCGGAGCGATCCTGGGGAAGCTAGTCCTTAAGAGCTTCGCTGTGAAAAAAGAGCGGTGAACCGTTGGCTGAGTTGAATCAGCCGTTCCTTTAAGACAGCGTATCCGCCCTTCCTCCCCCACTTCACCACGCAACCTGAGTGGACTGTCTGTACGACCCTATCTTCCGAATGGACTGTTCCCGAATGAGTAGTTGACCTGGTTTTCCGGATCCTTGCTTCGTTACTCCGCCGAATCGTCGTTTCAGTGTCTTTTCTTGTGCGGGGCTGTGGTGCTCGAAAGATGCGTGTTTCCTGCAGGCCGGTCGTGGCCTCGATATTGGCGCACTACAACGAGCCCCGGAAAAAAGCGCATCGGAAGGAAGCTCACTGGAGATAAGCACACCGGAGAAAAGCTCACCTATTTGTGTGGGGGCCCAGAGAAAAGACAGAGAGAAAAGCTCACCCAGAATTAAATTTTTTATTCAAGATGATCTTTATTCATTCATTGTTTATTTCATCAAGTGAACAATTTGTTCCTGTATTCTTCTACCGGGTTGAACATCTTAGGAACAGTAGTGGACTAAAATTTTAGACGTGTCCCATGCAGTTCGTATACATTTCAAAGCATTTCAACGCTTTGCTGGAGCTTTTGTTCCGCTTTTATGTCGACCGTTTTCTTGTGAGTGTTGCCATAATTAATTGTGACATTGCCGGGATGGAAAAAATATAAATTTTATCTAGGTGGTCATTGGAAGAGCTTAGAATTTTGAAAGAGTGTCTTCTTAAATGTCGAAATGTGAAGTGTTAGAAATGTAGAATCCGGTACTAGTACATGAAATGTAATTTATTATATAAAAAAATCAGGAAGGAGCTACTCAGGCTGCAGCCTACTACACTGGTTATAATTTCCCCCGGCTGTTCTTTAATAGACCTTTTGATGTTTTACTCAAGCGCCCCAGCCGCGCTCTAGGAATTCTGGAAACGTGTGTATACGCGCTGGCCGCTCTCCCTTCAAATCGCCTTACCTCGCCATCGACGTCCCCTTATTCTTCTCGTTTCAGTTTTAATTGCCTCGTTCTTTTACCCAGTATAGTGTATTTGTATTGCCCCTAGGTGTCTTTGCTTCGTTCTGAGTGCCATATTTTGTTTGCGTATATCTAGTGGTTTCCCCCGTTTTTCGTCGTTTTCGACGCGGGCGTCGACGGTCCGAGGTGAGCGCTGCCTTAGCCACACACTCAATCACGCTCTAAGACTGCTCTTTCTAGTTTATTCGACGAGTGTACAGTGCCAAAAAAGCATTTTCAAACATAAGTATAAATGTTACCGGCGAAGCTAGAGCAACGAAGTGTGCCATCGCGACCCCAAGCCGACTTCGCTTCGGTTTGGCTGTTCATGCTCGCTGTGTTGACAATCCTTTTGAACGTCGGGCTCACGAGTGTTGCTTGCTTGCTCAACATGAGGGACGATGCTTTGTAGCCGTGAGGAATGTGCCCTTCGAATGACTGCAATGTCGTTCGAGCGTTCGGCCTACCAGGCAGCGCTTGCAAACAACCGCCCGCCCAGCAAAGCAACCTCATTCTTGCGAGTGTCGGCGGTTCATCGTCGACACTCGTTGCCCTCTCGTTTTCGCGTAAGCGCACGCAATAAAAAAGCTAGATCAAGTCACACAGTTGTGGCAGCAGTTCCATCGCAGCTTCTCTTGCGTTTATCGGCTGTCTGCGAGCGCCGGCGGTTGGTTAATGGTCGCGTCTTGTAAGCGCGCACTGCGCAGCTTCTTAATAAGAACTGCCCTCCGCTTCCCTCTCTCGAAAGCTTCAACCGTCACCCCTCCGAAATTTGGACTCGACCGTAGCATTGTATAAATACCACCCGCGTTCATCTGTAAAAGTTCTTCCTGACGAAGGCCGGACTCCGGCCGAAACGTGGAATATTAAATCGTCCGTTGTTGCTGTTTTTCACTAAGGGTTTTTTTCTTCTCAGTTATATATATATATATATATATATATATATATATATATATATATATCAGTGTGTCGAACCGAAAAAAATACGGGTTCGGTTACGGTTCAGGTTCAGGTAAATTTATTTTGTTCCGGTTCAGTTCCGGTTCGATTAATTCGATCCGCGAACCGGTTCGCGAACCGGTTCGGAAATTATAAATGACAAGTTGCAACATCAAAATAAATTACAAATAAAACATCTGAAATCAGCACATACGAAACGGGATACATCGTAGTGTAAGGCTCAGGGATTTCTACTAGGAAGGATTTCTTTATGTGCACTCAAAGGTTACCTCACCGACGTTTACGCATTCGGACTTCATCTAATTGGGTCCGACGCAGTAGCTGTAAAATCCGCGACCTCCTTAAAAACCCACTTACAAGTAGCACTCGCTAACTATCCCGCCACCTCGGCGTGTAAGCAATTGAAGGAACAGTGGGGAGAAAATACAGCTTTCTTTATTTGAACTAGCCTTCGGTAACTCAAATTGGACCCTTAAAGACGTTTTCATTAAACAAGATACGGAATATGAAAAACACTTCACCGAACGCAACGCCAGAAGGACGTAATAGGATGAATATTAAAATAGAAGAGTTCGCTGTTTCACAAATATGTTAGCTTCTAAGTGCCTATACGAAACCGGATGCATCGTGGTGTTGGCTTTCATCAGCGGCCGCCACTTGCACAAAACTAACTACACCGCACACTATATTACCTGGAAGTCTAAAGGGATGCGGGAGAAGGTAACCACTTCTGTTCCAGTGACCACGTGGTTACTATGAGGTGCTGCTTTATGACGTAGGTTATTCTCTGGCAAAAAAAAAGAACTTGCCACTGATTGATCTTTTTTCAAAAATAAATACATAATTGTATTTAAGTGGCGTTAAAATTGGTATCATTGTTATTGGTATAAAGACTTTTTTTTTTAAATACAAGCTTGTTTTTGTTTTCGTGGCCTCTTCAACAGCCTCTGCAGCAATCAAAATAAGCACTAGTCTGCAACTACAAAAAGGTTAAGGATACCACAAAGCGTAGGGCGACCCGGGAAATTTTCCATTCATAGCTCGATATATTCTGACCGGTGGTTGGGGCAGCGAAGAGCAGATATAATTCATGAATGCTCATTTCAACTGTAAATAAAATTTCTTTCTCTCCCTCAAACATTATCAAACTCCACAGCCTTTTCTTTTCTCATTCCGATGGAAGCAAGCTTCAAGAACTCGCCCGTTCTAGAAACGTGTTATGAAATGAGCACACAGCAGCATTTAGGATTTACGAGATTGTAGAAAAATAAAATTCCGTGACGCGATTTTTTTTTTTTTTTTTGCACAGCCTTCCAATTTTCTTTTTTCCGTGCAAGCACCGACCAGCGCAATACTGGTTCCTACGTCAAAATTCATGGATGCAGCGTTTGTCAAGATTCATGGATGCAGCGTTTATATTCCTAAGACTGAGTGGAGAAGAAAAATATGTAAGCGAGGTGTGTGTCAGTTGACGGCACTTAAAAAACAAATGGCATTGATAGCACATTCATTGTCAACAGCGCGTGGCCGAACCATTTGGACATGAGCCGGTAACCGTTATTTTTTTTCAGGTTCAGTTCCGGTTCGGGTGCATCGCGATAACAATATAACGGTTCGGGTTCGGGTTCAGTTCCGGAAAAAATACCGGTTCGGTTCCGGTTTTCGGTTCGGTTCGGTTCCAGTTCGACACCCTGATATATATATATATATATATATATATATATATATATATATATATAAGAAATATTGCGCGCAAAAGAGAATAGGAACACTTGGAAGCAATAAAAAATACACTGCGATAGATAAAAATAGGTAATGGAATCGAAAAACAGAGGATTAAGAGGAGACAAGCGACAAGGCAATGCGATCTCAAGCGGCCAGGCGAGGGAAAGTCTCTCCCACGATTCCTCGCGCGCGGGCCAGGGGGCTTGGGAAAATTGCAAATCGTCTATTGTCCTTGCCAGCGGTTGTCGCTTGGGAGGTTTCCAAGCCCTAGCAAGTACTCATACGTGTTGTGACAGTCAGTGCAACTGGTTGCTCTTTCGAAAATTCCTCCTTGGTATTCGAGATGTCAACTTAAGATAGTGAAATGTTTCTTAGATAACAGGAGCGACGTGCCCGGTGGTACTACTTGCTCTGTGCCAGGCAGTAAAAACAACTCCCAAATGACCAAGTATATGCATCCTGGCACCGCTTTCCGAAAGACAGTCAGCTGCGACACGTTTTGGAAAGGAAAATCAACAGGAAAGGTATTTGTCATATTTAGAATTTTGATATTCATAATTTTGGAGCCAAAAAAAAACAAAAAAAAAAAAAACAATTTAAGCGTTTTTTTGTTTTTTTTTGTTTCTCAAATGCAGAGTTGCTCCAGTTTTACCGCCTTGATTTGCTCCGAAAAAGCGCCACCTCTTGCTTGTGTCCATCAAGTTCAGCGATAAACATTTCTTACTTAATTATTTTGTACAAACGAATGCCCACAGAAACAGCTGGAAACAGTGCACGAAAAATAATGACGAGGAAGGTGTGGACGGTGCAAGCGCTGGACATCAGCTGAATAGTTAAGAAAAGGGAGAACATCGGACTGACAATCCACATCACTATGGTGTCGACACGTGCCTCAAGAAAAAGCCACCTCCATTCCTATGTAAACACGTTCCTCGCCTCTGTTTTCTTTTTTTTTTTTTGCGCGCGCTTTTTTTAGTTGTTTTACGATCCAACTCACGTGCATCGCCACTTCGCCCACAGAAATCATAAAAAAAACACACACAAAGAAACGGCTTTAAAAAAAGTCAGGACTATTTTTGCGGATATGGCTTGATTGAAATCATCATAATAAACCAGGCTTGATTCAAATCACGATTTAAATAGTGTTGACTTTCACTCTCCACCCTTATTTTTTATTGATAGACGTTCTAGTAGCAAATATGCTGATTTTCGATGACATTTTGCAGGAATTATTTTCATGGGCGCATGAACTACCGAGTAAAAAACGGAAAAGGGGAGACAGGCTTTATCCAAGGAGGTTATATTAAAACTTCTGAAGTGGTGGTCTCCCGCACTCTCCCATGCGACCGGGTGAAGCCAGTTTTGCCGGTCGGCGGCCATTTTACTAAAGGTGAAACGAAACGGCGCTCGAAGCGGCAGTAGCAGTGCACCGTTACTTTTGGGGGTGCGTATTAAACGAAAAACAAAACTGATTTTGTTTAGTTTGTTTTAGAGGACCCAAAAGCCGCTCAAAAGGTAGAAAACCGATCCTCTTTCTACCTTTACTAAGATGGCGGCGGTCACCGTTTTTGGCGTCAGCTCCGCAGCGCCACCGCCGCTCCAGAAGTCCTAAATATAACCTCCTTGGCTTTATCTCAACTGACCCGTGGCGCCACGGTTCACGTTTTCGTCTATTTCGAATACCGAATTTAAAGGAATACCCATTGTAAAGGACCGGAGCGGTTGGGTATAAAAAGAAGGCTCCATTTTTCTCGCGCACCCTATCTATGAGGCCATCAAGTAGCGTGAAAAGCGCAAGTCACTAGGCCTTTTTTGGTTTATGATTGGTTCAGCAATGATAAAACACGTACAGAAACACAACGAACACCATGATGGTGCACTTATGGAGCGGTCTGATTGGTCCGATCAGTTCGTAGCGTCGGCTGCGTCTTAAAGGGCAACTCCGCTCAATTTCGAAAAATTTAGGCTTCCATGTGATTCACATTCACAAAGTAATACTCAACAACTCTACGTCTTCGGATTCGCGAAATGTGAAATAATATTTGTGTAATCCTAATTTAAACATCAGCAGATACCGAAACCGAAACTTCGGTTGCGTCAGGCAACATTGGTCTCGGGTCGTCACAGTCATGGGCACCTCACGTCGAACCACGTGGTCTTGTGACGTTCGGGAGGGAGCGAGAAACAGGACACGCGACGCGGGCAGGTCCTTTTTTTTTTTTTTTTTTTTTTCTGGACGCGGGCAGGTCGCTTCGCATGGCGTGGACGGTGATGGCCCGGGAGAGAGCGGGAAGGGGAGAATACGAAAGAGGAGAAGGGGAGCGGAGAAACAGACCGAAAAGCGCGCAGGGCAGCGGTGATCACGTGAACGCCCGGTCAACCAACACCGGGAGGAGAAACTCATGACGTCATCGTTAAATTTCGCTCTGAAAAGTAAAAACAAGCAAAACGTGAGAATGAAGTATGCATGCCTCTGACGTAGTGGTTCAACGTTGGCCGCTCCAACTCCATGGCATTGACTGCGCTGATGATTGCGCCTCGCGCCGAACGCTAGAGTTGGCAGATTTCGGCGACTTGGCTCGCTTGAAGGTTCGCTGGCCAGTTTATTAAATATATAGACGGAATTAGATCGTAATATTTGACATGGGGTCTTCCTATATGATACTGAAGAGGGCTACATAGTTTTCTAAATATCAAAAATGAAGCGGAGTAGCCCTTTAATTAAGACGAAACGAAGTATAGACTGTTTCATGTACTCTCGTCACCAGCCATCCGGTATGGGCGACGAAAAAATAATAAAACGCTTCAACCTAGAAATGGTTAAAAAATAGAGGGAATGCAAAACTAGAATGTGTGACGGTTACGCTTATGTCGTAAGTGCCTTCTATTGACATGGTGACGGCAAAACAATGTTTTCGCCCATACTGGATGTGACGACAATTCAAGATGGCGGCGCCCTTATGGAAAAGGTCTATAGCGACCTCAAGGCTCGGCAACTCCTGGTTTTGACGTCATAGATGGGACCATTACCTACAAACGTCGGGTCACTCGCGGACTGTGCATGATTCCAGGACGATGTGTCGCGTGTGCATGAGTGGTGTTTATGCCATCATTTAGGCGATCAACCCTAATAGAAATAACGCCTCATCAATGTGTAGAACACGGCAACCGATTTCTAACGATTACATTCTCGGCACCCCTCCTGTTTCATGCGTCATCACAGTTCGCGACCTTAGTGTTTACTGCGATAGCCATCTTTTTTTTTCTTTTCCTGTATCTCACATTGTTAGCTCTTTTTTTAAATTGTTGGGCATGATTTATTCTTTGACGAAGGAGTTTGTTTTCGTGTACTATTCGTCTTTTTTGTAGCCTTATTCGTTCCAGGCAGACTTGTACACGTTACTGAAAAATAGTAAGGAATTACATTTACAATTACTCAAGGCTAAATTGTAATTCATTACAATTACAATTACCCTCCCGTAAAGGTATCTGACAGGGGTGGGCAAGATACTTCGAAATTGTATCTTCGATACCGATACTCGATACCCTCGAAAATTGTATTTGAGATACCGATACAAGATACAGATGCAAAACTAATCTCTGATACAGATACTGAATACTGTATTTTAGATACCTCGATACATCGCTAAAACCTCATCCGAAGTACTTTAAAATGGGTGTATCTTATTGCTTTAGATTAATTAACAAAGGTATTAGTTGAATTATTGTGTTTGTTATATTGCGTCTTTTTTTCAAACGTTTACACAAACGTACAAACCTCCGTAAAAATATTGCAGCCAAGAGAGCAGCGAGGTAGAAAGATACACGCTATTTCAAATCCACAGAATCTACCAAACCAAAACGTTCTATCTATAATTGAGTTTTAGTCTCCGCAAGTTTTTTTCAGAAACACGGACTATGCGGTGTTAACGAGTTATAGTAGATCGTGTTTTCAGGGAAAGATATTTGTATTGGGAGCTCGCGCTGCCACATCGAAGCATGCTCTGAAGCGCGCGCATGGAGTGGTATCGATCCACTGAAAACGATATACTGAAACTCCCTACTGTCGCTGTCGGGGGCTGAAGCTCGAAAAACAAATACAGGCATTGAAAGAATCAGGAGAGCGTGTTGGTTAAACATTCACGAGGAGGATTTAGAACGTAAGTAAGAAGAAGGGACACACAGAAATATGAGACCGACATGGCAGTCGGTGTCTGTCTCGTTTTCATACTAGTCCCTTGAGTTTACTTGCGTTCTGAATCCTCAAGAAATGACAGACACTTTTAGATAGACGTACAAGTAGGCAGCAATTTAGCACCATGTTTTGCGTCTTTTCGTTCTGGTCCCTTTATTGTAATATTGTCGCGCAAGAGCTTGCTGCCGTTTTTGCCGCCCTGGCGGTTGAAAAACCCTTCGGTCACGATGGCACCCGTGGGACCGCAGCCTTAAGCAGAAGCATTTGCTCAAAACACCGGTCTGAAAGTCCGCCACGATGCGGGCGTAAGATTAGCGACGCGAAGGAGAACAGCCGTTCTATAGGAGCCGAGGAGCACGTTGGGGTGTTGTATTTAATGAAGGCGCTTCTCAGAGAAGGGTATGAGCGGAGCCTATCGAATTCAACTCGAGGATCTTGCAGGTAGCTCAGGAACTCAAGTTTGACTTAATCTTCCTGACAACTGGGGCTCGTGCCGCAGTGGGCTTCAAAAGAAAGAATGCATCAGCCGATACGTCAGAGGCTGCAGAGGTTGATGGCGCGCACGCCAAAGGACGCGTGGTATGCTTGGTTGCATTTACAAAGTCAATTACAGCTTTTTCTGTGAGTTGCTGGCCATGCTCGCGGACATCTTGAGGTTCTCGTGACAACCACCGCAACTTAAAGTAAGGGTGAAGAACAGCAGCAACAGTCGCTTCATTTGCACTTGGTTTCATTCGCAGAAGCTCGTCAAATCTGCGAATGAACCCAGATGTAACCGCGTCCAAAAGTGGTCTGCAGTAGACGAAGTCCATACCAGCCTTCTCCTGAAGCTTTGATTTTACGGTAAAAAGCGTTGGCAGCAGCTCCCCGAAGAAGCAATCGGACTGCGCTTGGAGTCGCGTCAGAGCGGAGGCGTTGGGCTGCAGGATCTCACAGTACTCGGCAATAAATGCTAAGTCTCTTTCTTGGAATGTCTGCAGATTTAGTCCATCGCAGACATCTCGCCATTTATCCTTCGAGCGAAGGAGGTCTTTCATGCTGTCATACAATGAATTCCAGCGTGTTACGCATGGCGTCTTCAGAGAATGCCCTAGGATGTCCACAATAACTTCAGACGACTTGGGTCTTCGAACGCAGTTCCATAGAGCCGAACACTTTGACATGACCGATGTGTTAGCACGTTCAAAGGACGCTGTCGACAAGGCTGCCTTCGCATCTGAAGTTGCCACAAGACTCAGCGTGTGACATGCGCATCGAAGATGACGAGGCAAGTTGATTTCAGCATCGTCCAGGTTGTCGGGTTCGACCATAATTTCAAAGGGAAAGTCGGCGGCGACATCATCTGCCAGTTACAAAAGGAACACATTTAGCCGAAATACTTAAAACAGCACTCAAGATTACATGTTTGGAAACATTTTACGGTGAATAACACATATTCATAGAAACTAAAAGAAAAACAGTTGTGCAATAATCAAAAACACTCTCGTTTGCATTAGCTCTAGTGGCTTCATCTTCAATTATTTGTATTGCGTATCAAAAGAAGAATTATATGTATCACAAAAATTAACCAAGTTAGCTGCACCAGACGAGAGGAAAATTAGAATCGGTGCATATAATGACGGATATTTTTCACACTTCTTGCATTTGTAATCGCACGTTACCCACTTGGGCTTAGGTTATTGAGACAAAAGTAAATCAGTCCTTAAAAAATCTGAAAAAATGTTTGATAATAAGTACAGCATTACCCTTACCGTGGTCAGTAATCTCAGAACAAAAGCCGAACTTCCTGAAGGCTTTGGCGAAGTTGCTGGCGTTGTCTGTCTGACCGTTACCCCAAAAAGTAATCCGTTACTTTCGTGGCGATAGTTTCAGCAATATTGTCCTCAACTAAGAAAAAAAGGGAAGTGGGTTATTGAAGTTCTTATTGGTTGCAACCTGTTCCATTTAATGACCTTGAGTATTTTGAGCAACAGCAATACATTTTGCGTTATTTCTCACTCAATATGTCGACCGCTACGCTGAGCACCATTTGAACTGAGGCACTGGATGGGAGTGCCATATTGTTCCTCACGAATGCTTCATGCTCTGCATTGAGCTTTTTCAGCGAAGCAATGGAAGTACTATTCACCTCGACCGTAAAGCAAAGCTTCGTCGTTGCAGCCGTTGCCTGCTATTCGAAAGATTTAGTAGATCGTTCCAATATCTCAAATACCCGCGATAACGGTACCCGATAACAAAATAATGAATGCGCAAAGACGGCGGCGAAGTATCGGATATCGTTTTCAAAGTAATCGGACCGATCTAGTAAAATTCTCCATTTTCTAAATCGCGCAGCTGTAGAAGTCATCGTACATCTTGCCAAAAGTCGATGCATATATTACCAGACAATAGCAAAACATAGTTGTAACAGTAAGGTGATAATTGCATAATAAATAAGGTTTGGCTCGATATTGTTCTTCCTTTGGTTCTGAACAGGTCGAGCCTCACTTGAGATGTTGGCGAATAAAAAAATGTTTCCAGTATCTAAATACAAGTAATAAAAGAAAAAGAAGGACACTCATAACAACAATTAATTAGAACGTCTCTTAAAACAAGGAAATGTAAACGCACGTTTGCCGTGTGTACCTTTATTGGTGCCAATCAAAAACGCACGGAGCACGAACCGACTCCAGTTTACTCCGGTGTTCTCCAGATAGACGCCCACTGATGCCACGGGCAGCGAAGGGTAGGGTACTAAGTAAGCCGCGCTATGACCCCACTCACGAGTTTCACTCTCTCCTCAAGCCCAGAATATCAAGTCTACGTCAGCCACCATTATGTTTTATTTGTAAAAATATCTGCTTGAGATAACAGGGTCAAATGATATGAAAGGCAGAAATAAATACATCCTGTTTTATAAGAGAAGATGATAAGTGTTCACCAACGAACGAGGCTGCTTGTGGCAATAACACCTTCACTTATTATCACATCTCGTTTAGCAGATTTTAGGGTAGACGGAGCGTTGTCTCGTGTTGTGACATTATGAAAATGGTCGTAGTCACTATAACCAAGAAGGACATTGTTAATTATTTTCAGCGCACTTACCGCCTCCAGCTTCTCCAAGAGGCGCACAATCACTTGGTGTCCTCCTCTCCCTGTCTTCGATCGCAAAAAAAAAAAGAAGCGACGAAAAAAAGCAGAGATAACTTGCGCCCCCCTCCTTTTTTTTGTAGAAATGTTTATTTAGATTTTTTGACATTGTTGTTGGGGTCTTAAAAAATAGATTCAGGGGCGGGATGAGGCCGATTCTTCGCATGCGCACTCGTCACAGGACGATTGGTCACAGGACGATTGGTCACAGGACGATTCGTCACATAGGAACATTCCTCACATGATGACTCGTCATGCGGGCAACTGGTCATATCGATTGAGCAGGGGACGATAGTAAATTGTGAATTTCAACATCTGCCCACATTTCCTCATGAAGAGTTTCGCGATTTTCCACTGTCACGTAAACCAATGGTTAGAAAAACTAATATCAAATACTCATCGGCTTTTCCTTTAATTAAGTTACGGGTCTTCAGCAGGTTTATCTCAGTTGCTGGCTTGAACGAGCAACAATCCGACTGGCAGCCAAATCAGTTTTTAGTTTTGCCTTGCATACACCTATTCGACAAAACCAATACGTATCGGAATTCGTTCTGCTGAATGTGTACGAGTACCCCTCGTGCAGCGGCATGGCTCTACCTCTCTCTGTTGTGATCACCTCCATCAATTTGAACGTAGTCCGAGTTCAAAAAATGTCGCTGTTATATGGCCTCCGCATTCACCGTTCGGGACGGACCCAGTAGCTAAAACGTCTGTTATAAATACTTTGAATTTGAGAAGCGAAAGACATGCTGAGATAAGAGGTGACCCACTTTGTCATGCCGAACCAACATTCGATGTTCGGGACCAAACCAGAAGCTAAGATGTTTGTTACAAATTCTTCGCCTTTCAGAAGCAAAGACATACTAAGATATGAAGTGAGCCACTTTGTCCGCCCGAACCAAATTGAACAATACATTTTTTGGGGGACGAACAATTGTGGGACCGGTTGGCCGCGTGACGAGCCATTATATGACAAATGTTCCTGTGCGACGAATTGTCCTGTGACCAATCGTCCTGTGACGAGTGTGCATGTGACGAATGGACCGTATCCCTCAGGGGTTGTGTTGCAAAAAAAAAAAAAAAGGCTTTGCGCTGGTCAATTTGCTTGACAGTGTCACTGCCGCTCGACTTTACCAAAAAGAACAAAAAACAAAAAAACAACAACTTATCTTTAGAAAAGGGGGTGGGGGCCCTGAAAACAAATTGTAACGGATTACAAGGAATCCGTTGCGTCAAAAATGTAAGGGAATTACTTTAAAATTACTTTCGAAAATATGTAATTATTCCGTTACTAAATTACTGATAAATGTAAGGGATTACAAGTAATTTCGTTACTTGTAACGAATTACGTACAAGTCTGGTTCCAGGATTGATTTCTCCAGTGTTGGTGGGAACCATCTTGCATCATCTGAATCAGAACAAATTGAACATGTTCAGGAAAGGCTCATTCGTGTGTCTTATGATCAGTATTTGTATAGAAAGATTTTATGATTATGCCTACATTCTCAGAAATCCCAACTTACAATCTTTATCCAGCAGAAGAGTCATGCGAGACGTTATTTTTTTCTTTTATAGAATGATTCATGGTCAACTTGACTATGCTATGTTATGATCTGTGAATTTCTAAGCACCGATCCGTGTTAGGAGACATACCTGTCCATTTTATCCTTTTCATCAGGAGAAACTATGTCCCATTACCCACATGCAACTTAATTTTAATGACAAGTCCTCATAATCTGTGGATATTTTTGTTAATTACGAACATTTTAAACGTGAAGTTGAGTCACTCTTGAACACATAGCTAGCGTATCGTTTTTAAACCTTTTCTATAAGATCGTATGCGTGGATGATTGGGTGTTGTTTTGAACGTGGAACTGTTTGTAAGGATGTTTTTTTTTTTTTTCACTGAAGTGTTTTCTACAAAGTTTTCGGTCGTTTAGAGGCACGAAGAACAAAATAAATAAATAAATAAATAAATAAATAAATAAATAACTGAGCGTCGGGGCAACAACTAAGTGCGGGCTTAGCAAAAGCGACAAGGGGGAGATCCTGGTAAGTCCTGGTCTTGAACATCCTTGCCGAGCCCGTGCGCTCGTCCAGTGAGAGTGGTGTCGGGCGTCGCACCGCTTGTCGCAATGCCCGGGCGCAGAACTTCTGCGCCTGCGCAGTGCCACACCCCTCTTCGGGGGCACCGAGGGCGGTGTGATCCCTTGTTCGAAAAGTTTCTAATGTTCGGGGCAGCGTGCTTGCGTTTGTAGCTTCGGCTCCGGTCGCGAGAGGTGTGGCGCAAGCTATAATAATCGGGGCTTTGGACATTGTGAGGATTCGGCAACGTACTTAAGGGCACTCATTGATCCCGAATGCAAATCCGAATATTCGCCGCGTTTCTTGACGAGCATTTTATTCCAGAGGTAGATTCGAATGACGTGCTTGGGCACTACGGACGCATCCCATTGAAGAGGAAAGAAGTATTCGAAGGAGAAAAAGTAAAAATATAGTCCGTTTTTTGTTTTCAATATTTTATACTGAAAAAGTTGCTTATAGTTTTGGCTTCCTACCGTCATGGAATAGTTTTCCTTTTACCCACTAAACGATTTCCAGAGAGTAAAATCTTAACTCAAAATCCTTTCGCGGTCCTTTTATACGGACTGTAGGACTTTGAAATAAAGGGCCACTGCCAATTCTTTTGTCTCCCCACCATGAGGGTGGGGGTGGGCGTTTATTCGGGAGCGTACAGCGTACAAGCGAGGTTCACTTCCAAGAGCGCCATGGGGTGTCCAGGTAGGACGGACGTCTCGGCCTTCCGCGCTGGTGGGGTCTGGAGATGGGCCTGGGCCTCCGCTGGCGCCTCCGCGATCCCATGTCATGCCAGCCGTCGTCCCAGGCCGTCTTCGTCAAACGGCGACGTCTAGAGTCGCCGGGGATATTGTCAGGGTCGTAGTCGATCGGCTCCTTTTCCTTGTCGGGGCAGCAGATCGGGAGCCAGGGTCTCGGGTAACATTCGTAGCAGTCCCTGATGCAAGTGGGCAAAAACAAAACAGAGCACTGTTAAACTAAGGTAGGAGAAATAATGATGAAAAAAGAAAAATCAGTCTAACTCAGAATAGCTTGAAAGTGGTGATTCTTTACCACCATATATATATTTTTAACCATGCAAGATGAATGGACGAATTTATATGATCACTGATAATGTATCGGAGGAAATAAGTACTATAAATTTAAAATAGTATAATAAACAACAGTATACTAATATAAACCTGCCAGATTAGAACAAAAATAGCTTGATATTTTTAGGCACCTGAAGTACTCTTTTTGTTTTTTCTTGCTCGTTATGTTTTGTTTGCTACAAGACGTTTAATTCCTGAATTTTTTTGTCCTTTTTTTTGCGTTTACTATTTGACTTACGATCAAAGTAAAAGTTTGATAGGAAGCACAACGTTCAGATCACTCAGCAGAGCACTGCTTTTTGTCCGTGTTCAGCTCTATGTAAATATACCTCGTCCTCGATGAATGTTTAATTTAGATATAAACAAGTACGCAGAGAAATAAAGAATCAAATGATCGTTAACGGGTCAATAAATTATATTTTTGGGTTTATTTTTGCGGGAAACGTTTGATTTAAATGATTATATTAAGATGGTGCAATTTGTGTTACGTTTTCAATTTTAATTTGTATCACAACTTAAATCATCTCGAGTTTCGTTTTCCACCTTTTACCAGATCGACCCTTTCTAAAGCCCCATCAAGCAACATTAGGGGTCGCCATTTTTTGTGATGGGGCCAAAAAGAGTGGTGGAGATTATCAAGGGAGAATTGAATGACGTACAACTAGGCTAGGTGGCGCAAGCTGCCGCCCGATATGAAGGGTACAGCCGTTAGCATCTATCCATCCATCCATTGCGCACCAAACGCGTGGGACTCGAGTTTTCGCTAAACACTGACGCAGCCCTCGTGTCCAGTCCATGCTTAGATTGCCTGCCCAAACAGTGGCGGATTAGAATAACAATGGAAACAGCTAGCCGTATTTATTTATTTATTCGAGTAACTTAAAAGCCCATTGCTGGGCATTACATAAGGGGGGACTGTTCAAGTAAAACACAGAGGATACATAGAAGATAATTCTGTGATGGATGGATGGAAGAATCATTTCGTAGACAACAGGGCTCTTCAGTCCATAAGAGAAATCACTGTAAACACAAGAACACAAAAGGTGACAGGGGCACGTCAGTGAAAATCTTGAATTGTGTACGACACAAGAACGACAAATAGACATCCCTGAATGTTCACAAACCTATGTTAACACGGGAAAACAAACGAGGAAGCCAGAACTGCAAACTCTCTCCAAAATTACAAGGATCACTGCCTGGATACGGCAAAAGCAAAACTTTATTCAACAAGATTTGACAACCGATCCCCAGGTTCAACGAAGGCAACAATGTCCTGGGACAGGGAATTCCAGACTCTAATGGCTTTATGTATGGCTGATTTGTTAAAGGAAAGCGTGGACCCCGATATTCGGCGAACGGACCGGCTGTTGTTTGTGCGAAAGGACGCCCTGTGACGCGGTTGGATAAAAGGAAATTCCTGTGCTCCCTGGCTGTAGAATAGTTTGCGAAACAAGCACAAGAGGGAGATCGTACGACAAGAAACTAAAGGAAGCAGACCAATGTTATATTGAACGAAGGATGCGCTATCGTGCTACAAATAAGATGACTCAATAAACTTGGCTGCTGGATTCTGTACCCTTTCAATTTTGGTCCGTTAAGTATCTCTGATATGGGCTCCACACTGTCGACGCGTATTCTAAATTAGGTCTGACGTAAGTCTTGTATGCCAGCTTCCGAATATTGGGAGGTGCAAGTTTTAAATTACGTTTAATGAAGCCTTGCGTACGTGAAGCATTCGTCGTAATTGCGCTGATATGAGTGGACCAGGAAAGGTCCACAGCAAGACAAACTCCGATATATTTGTAGTGGTGTGATTGTGTCAATAGTTCATTATTCAATGAGTATTGGAATGAGGATACAATCCTTTTACGAGGGAAGGTGACTGTTTTACATTTGGAGACGTTGAGGAGCATGAGCCATTCTCTACTCGAGACGTCAATACTATGCATGTCTGGTTGCAGAACAAGGTGGTCGTCGTTTGAATTGATTTGTCTGTATATTACGCAACCGTCTACAAATAAACGAATCTATGATTTGACACAGTTTGGGAGATCATTGATATATAAGAAGAGAAGTGATCCGAGTACGCTGCCCTGTGGAACACCCGACCCTACATCAATCACGGATGAACTATAATTACCTTTAACAGTATACTGCTGCCGATGGAATAAAAACCCGCAAATCCAGGAGAGGACCTGAGAATCAAGATTTAAGGACGAAACTTTTGTCAAAAGTCGACCGTGCGGGACCCGATCAAAAGCTTTAGAAAAGTTCAAGAAGACAGCATTAGTTTGGGTGTGGTTGTCCATATGGGAGTGAATGCCGTGAGTGAATTCGAGTAGTTGCATATCACAGGAGTTTCCCTTGCGGAAACCGTGTTGGTGCTTAAAAAAGAAGTCGTTGACCAAAAAAATGTGACACGACGTGAGAATATATTACATATTCCAGAAGCGTACATACGACACTGGTAAAAGAAAGATTTATGATCCCCACCTTTGTGTCCTGGATTTATCTTTCCAATCCTCCAGTCGTCCGGAATTTGACCTGTGGAGAATGATTGGTGAAATATTAAGCTCAGTATCTGGCTGCAAGTTGACTTAGTGTTTTTTAGAATCTTCATGTTAATATCGTCGTGACCGGCTGATGTTGACACCTTAGCGGTTTCGATCAGATTTAAAATGCCATTTGGCGAGATTTTGATTAATTCCATAAGGAAAGTAGCTGGCTTCACCGACCACGGAAATGTCTGACAGGACCTCACTCGTAAAGACAGATGCAAAATGGCCGTTATGATAAGTGGCTGTGAGTTCTTCAGGCACTGTATCACCATTTTCACCCAAAAGAATGACGCTGCCCGAGGACTTGTTTGCGTACATTAATCGTGAGAGTTTGTTGGGGTTATTGCACAGCATAGACGGTAAGTCGTGCGTATAGGATTTGGTTTTAGCTTGTTTTATGTTGTTGGCATACAGAGTGGCGCAGGCCTCGTATTTCTCCCGAGCAGGAGCACTACCTAATCGCTTGGCGCTCGCATAAAACCGTTTATTTTTATTCTGTAGACGCTTTAGGGCTTTGTCGAACCACGGGCGGTCACTCTCGGTGATCAGTGATCACAGGCCATAAACGTGACATCATATAGCACCATACTAGCCGCCATTGCTGCGTACCACGCTCCTGCGCCCACAACTTCTGCAGCATACATTTGACACCGTCACATCTGTTCTTCTCGGTGAGCCTTGCCGAGAAGGACACATTGAAAGGAGCCAAATGTATTAGAGCGCAGCTCTTAGGGGCCCGTTCCCGGCTTGAGCGGCGTCGGCGTCGCCGTCGGCGTCGCCGTCGCCGTCGCCGTCGGCGTCGCCGTCGCCGTCGCCGTCGGCGTCGGCGTTGGCGTCGGCGTAACCAAGGTCATCCCAAGGTCACGTGGCCCCCAAGGTCATCCCAAGGTCACGTGACCCCCAAGGTCACCCCAAGGTCACGTGACCCCCTGAAGTCACGTGACCCCCAGAGGTCACGTGACCCCCCCCGAGGTCACGTCATCAGTGACGTCACTGATGACGTCATCAGTGACGTCACTGATGACGTCATCAGTGATGATGACGATGACGATGCGGATGCCGGTGACGTCACTGATGACGTCATCAGTGATGACGATGACGATGCGGATGCCGGTGACGTCATCAGTGACGTCACTGATGACGTCATCAGTGATGATGACGATGACGATGCGGATGTCGGTGAGGTCATCAGTGACGTCACTGATGACGTCATCAGTGATGATGACGATGACGATGCGGATGCCGGTGACGTCATCAGTGACGATGACGTCATCGGGGAGGTCACGTGACCTGGGGGTGTCACGTGACTTCGGGGGTGCATCCGCATCGTCATCGTCATCATCACAGATGACGTCACCGGCATCCGCATCGTCATCGTCATCATCGCTGATGACGTCATCGGAGTCCGCATCGTCATCGTCACTGATGACGTCATCAGTGACGTCACTGATGACATCATCGGCATGGTCACGTGACTCCCCAAGGTCACGTGACCCCCCAGGTCACTTCACCCCCCAGTACCCTTCCCTCCTCCTCCTCAAGAGCTGCGCTCTAATTCGGTGTTACAGGGAGTTGTAAACGGCTTTCACTTTTTTTTGCTGGAGGAGGTACGGGCACGGGGTCATGGTACGGAGCAACGGCGGGGTGATGTGACGTCAATGAAAGCCATGCATGAAGCGCACTTTGAACGGGTGAATATAATGTGCGGTATATGGTTCATTACAATACTTTGACTGTCAAATTATGAATTACATTGTTTGCTTTTACTTGTCCTTAATTAACTTTCAACTAGCAATAGTTTGAAATGAATGAGTAGGGTGCAAAACAGCCGAGAATATTTTGTGGTTTAGCTCTTTTTTTAATGAGCGTAATACAGGTATGAGATATCGCAAATCCTTTCGTACAACTTGAAGAAATGTAGTTCATTTACAAAACTTCTCAATATTCGCATTTTTTATCATCAGAGTATTTCATCTGCATGCGTTACGGCCTAGGGCGTTTGAGTGGATCTTTTTTTTTTTACATGTTTCAGTGGGGTGATGCGGTTGAAGTTACGCTGCAACTCCGGTCGCCTGCAACAATGACGTCTCGAAAGCAAACCCTGAAACAAATGGCACCTTGCCCCTGCATTCGTGTATGCATGCCCTGTGTTAGTCACTTATGAGGCTAAGTAGATATATGTGGCACCATGACAAAACAGCACACGACAAAACAGCACGCGACAAAACAGCACGGTCAAAACAGCACGCGTCAAAAAAGCACAGCGTCAAAATAGCACGGCGACAAAACAGCACGCGTCAAAATAGCACGCGACAAAACAGCACAGCGTTAAAACGGCACAGCGACAGATGAGCACGTGCCAAAACAGCAAGGCGTCAAAACAGCACAGCTTCAGAACAGCACAGCGTCAAAACAGGACATTGACAATAGAGCTAGGGTTTGGTATTTGCAAATCGGCATACATTTTTCGGTTTTTATTTCAACCAGAAGTTTTCGGTTTGTTGCTAAGTATATTTGTGGACTCATAAACTTTTCTTTTCGGTTTATTGACAAAAACCAGTATACTGACGAAAATGCAATATTTAAAGGCGTTTGTTTAAAATGAATAGTGAGTAAACCATTTACTAGATTTCTTATTTGTTGCTGTCTGTGGCAGCCGACGCGACCTGTTCTGCAAGACGCACTGCGGCCCTATCGTGATCTGACATTATCGTCGTGGGCTCGTATTTGTACAAGGGACGAACATGAGCTTTACTACCACTTCGGTCCTAGAGACAAATATCAAAATCCAAAAATTTGCAAGCATTGTACTCAGTGCGTCTTTCCCCCATTTTCACGACTGCGAGGGGTGGTTAATTCGCGCAGTCCAAGAAACGACAATGAATCAATCATATTTATGCCCTCCTCTAGTAGACGGAAGCTAGGGGTGTTAAAAAATTTGCGGCATTTACGGATGCCCTTTAATTTTATTGTTCAGTTCACGATTAAACTCTTTTTGAACATAGAATTCGACACACAAATACCTATCAGGTGAAAAACCCACATTTCGTCCTGAAGACCATTGCGTCGGTTCAACTTTTGTTGAAAGTTGAACCGATCTCGGAGACAGGCTAAAAACCGCGGAAGGAAGTGGTCATACGGTCAGTAATGAAGCACATTCCCCCACCCCACCCCTCCAAATGCCCTCAAAAATACTGACCTCGAGTCAGTTAAAACCGAATTTCTAAAAATATTTCGTCGTACTTTTACCGGTTTTATCGGTTTAAGCCGAAAACGCTGAACCCTAAATATTGCAATGGAGTTAAAAAATGCATGTCTCAAAGTAGGCACTGTAAAGGAATTGAGGGTCTAGGCCGATTCCTCGAAAGTCATCTCGTCGACGACCAATTTGTCGAATCCGTTCTCATGGGAGCCAGTTGGGAGCACATGAAGGCTCCCTGGGCAGTACCGAAGCACCCGCTGTTTCTTATTCTGGCTATTTCTCGAGCAGTTCGGCTAATATTGTCGTCTACAATAAATGAATCAATCGCACGGAAATGTGCTGTTGCTAGTTGTTAAAAAAAAAAAAAAAAAAGGAAGTGTGTGCGGCAACTGTGTGCTTAGCCCATGCTGTACGACAACAGCATTGAGGCTGTGGCATGTTTCTGCTTCACCGGTTTCCACTTGATCGAAGCCCCCCCTTCGTCGGCAATAATCTGTGAGTTTAACACAAAACAACTTCTCGCCTGCAAGCTGCAGCCGCTTGTTTCCGGGACATTTTATTCATGGCGAATGAACCCCGCAGAATCGTTCCCCATGGTACATTTTGAATTCGCTCGACATTAAAATTACCTTATCTTCCCGGTTCTATCAATGCATCTGAATCGGCGCATCTCCCGCTTTTTTTGGGGGACGTTCTACGCTTAGGTGATAAGTACGAAATGACGAGTACTACGGAACGTCACTGGACCGCCGCAAACCAGAGGGTTCATAGCCTGAACTTGTGGATTTCTTTTTCTCAATAACTTTTTATCTTTCGTTGGTTCTAAAAACAAGAAAAAAAATAAAAAAGACCAGACAACGCGCCCCACATCGACGCGAAGAAATCACCTCTAACTACCCAATCTCTTCAGAGATCAGCGTAGTCAAGTAGTAGTAACTACTGCTAACTTTATTCGTTTTTAGCAATAACATAGCAGCACCAGTCGGGGACACTGACTTAGCAATGAAATAGGCCGTACATTTCTTTATAACTTAGTGACAGTAAATGAAAGGGTTAAGGAGGTTCGAAAATATTCGGGCAGAGAGAGGTGAAGAGCGCGCTCGAAGTTGCTACATGCGTGCTGTTCTGTCGCTGTGCTGTTTTGACGCCGCGCTGTTTTTGCACGAGCTCTTCTGTCGCTGTGCTGTGTTGACGCTGTGCTGTTTTGTCGCGTGCTATTTTGACGCCTGCTGTTTTGTCACTGTGCTGTTTTGACGCTGTGCTGTTTTGACGCTGTGCTGTTTTGACGCGTGCTGTTTTGACCGTGCTGTATTGTCGCGTGCCGTTTTGTCGTATGCTGTTCTGTCGCGTTCCCGATATATGTGTGCCACGAATTCCATGCCCATTCTTTCCCAGTTGCATTTCAGACCCAGCGGGTGGAAAGTCAGACACAGGGCTATATCCTATCCTATATTACGCAACAGCAGCCAGCTGAACATGCTGCATGCGTGTAGGCGAGAAGAACAAAGCGGCGTATTGTTTTCTCTTAAACCCTTTTTGAAACAAAACAAAACGAATGAAAAATGAGCAGGTTGAAAGCCATTTATAAATCAAGATAAAATGGAAAATACCAATCCAAATACAAAACAAAGTATGGTTAAAGATACTAATGCAGAATCAAATAGAAATACATATGCAAACACAAAGAGAGATATTGATGCAAATAAGAATAGGTACAAACGCAACTACACATACGAAAAACAAATTCAGCTAGAGACAGAGATACAGGTAGAAATACAGATAGGAGTACACATACGAGTACAGCTACTACTACAGATATGTACAGATAGAATTAGAGATAGAAATACATATGCAACTACAGATACAGCTACAGGTAAAACCACAAATACAAATACCGGTACAAATACAAATAGAGACAAAAAACAAGCACACAAATAGCGACCCAATTCGCAGTCATAAGTGCCTAGTCGGCAACAAATCAAGGCAGGGTGAGTACAAGGCTGCAAGGACCGCCACCCACCGGGCCTGCGCGGCCACCGGGCGTATGGCAATGGCTGCTCTGGCGTCGTCAGCCCTGGGGGACGTCAGACGAACGGGCTCCGGTGCCGAGTCTGCTGCGAGGCCTTCCCCCGACAGGAACGGCGTGCTAATCTGTTTGGTCCTGCTGCATCGAATGAATGACAGAAGAGGCAAAGGTACATTCAGCGACACACGCGGACATCGTGTAGTACTACTACTGCTACTAGTATTACTACAATTTGCAGTCCTATCGCTACTACTGGTACTATTAGTAATGCTAATAGTAGTAATATTCCTACTACTGCTACTGTTGGTGTTACAGGTAGTAGAACTATTCTAGCACTACTACTACTGCTACTATTATTACTACAAGTGGTTGCACTATTGCTACTACTACTACTGTTATCACAATAGTAGTAGTACCAGTACTCCTGTTTCTGGTACTATACCTCTAAAACTTCTTTCTACTATAGTCAGGGACAGGTTAAAGGTTCAGGGGCAACTCTCCCACCTCTTTTCACTTTAGCAGGGCGAAGGCTGGAGAGGAGCTGAGCTCCTTCCCAGCGCTCGCATCGCAAAGTGGAAAGAGGTAGGAGGAGCATTCGCCGAACTCTTAACTCCTTGGTGCCTAACACTTTACTTGAAATACTGCAGACCCAGAAATCCTGACGTGGCTCTACAACACACAGATAAAAGAAATCTGGTCTCAGAAAAACAGTACCTTTGTTCGTAATTATATACTTGTTGGTGGCCGGACCCGTTGGTAATAATGTAACTTTAGAAAGAGTTTTATACATAAAGACAAAGAACAGGACAACACATGTTTTCGAAATATTGAATGTGAGCAACATTGGGAATTTGCAGCATTATTTTACGTGAAATTACTAAAATTAGTTATGACCTGCCAGGAGGCCCCATATGCGCACTTCGCATTTCGCAGAGTAGGAACACTAGTTTGTAACTGAATTTGCAAAAGATGCGCCAGTTTTTCTTCTTGAAGTTTTGAGGTCAGTGATGCACGCCATCACACCTCACATCACTTGCCAGCTTTACTTTTAAAGGACTCTAATCTCTTTCGAAGAGGCAATTAAAATCTTCCCTGCTCAGCGCAGGTATCTCACCCTTGCGATGGAGAGTGCTAAATTTATTTAGGCACACATGACGCGTGGGAATTTTAATAATTCTTAAGTTGCTATTCCTCAGCAATACCGGACATCAAAGGGGCAACCCGGAACCGTCTATGGACTGTTTTACTGAAAGAGCACAAGAGAGAAAACAGGAAAGATCTACCGGCGCTTTCCTCCTTGCTGGTGTGTTAGGCACGAGCGGAGGACCCAGATGAACGCCTTGGACGCGTGTGTTGCTTCAAGATCGCTCGTTTTCTTCGCAGTTTCCTCCATTTATTTGCATCCAGATTCAATTAGAGGTAGCCCTTTTAATAACGACAATCCCCTGGGGACACCATTGTTCGGTAATAAATTACACGGATAACAACCAAAGTGCAGAATATTATCGGAGGACATCTGTATTAACTATCAAGCACGGGATCCCACAGGGCAACTCCGACTGAAATGTTTTCAAATTTTATCGCTTTCCAAAGACCAAGGCCTCCGGCGGTTGTGAGTTGAGTCCGCAAACTGAAAATACTTTTCTTCAACGCCATCCTTTCAAGTGTGCTCAGAACATTTTTTGAATGGAGCGCACGCCGAACTTAGCGTTGTACCGTCGATAAACATGGGGTAAGCTCGCAATGTGCGAGCAAGCTTTTTGGGAGAATCGCTGTTTCAGCTTGTAACTTTTCGTAATTTAATTAATATTAACGCTGATTTTTTCGAATCGTAACGTTAACTCGAAATTATCATCTACAATGCTTCGTTGAAGGGTCCTTTCCGCTACCGGGTGTGGCTGGAAACTTTCGAAAAGGTGGTTCGACCGCTTTGCCTGAATCGCAATCTTTTGCGCGATACCAGAGCGCCATGAACTTAAGTTTACCGCCTCAACGCGACTAGATTCTTCTTCTTTTGAAAATTAGTGCCCATATAACGTAGCTGAAAAAAGTAACAACAACATCAAATTCTATTGCTGAAACGTGCTCATGCGTTATATTCGAATCGTTGAATCTGTGATCAACTCGCTACGTCAATGGGCTTATCTTGACTGTGCTGTTTTCAGTTCTCGACAAAGGACACAATAGTCGACATGGGATGCACTAATAAAACCTTTAGAAACGTCTTAAAGCCGGAGGAAGCTGCCTTTGATCTTTTCCTGCAATGCTCTTACTTCGCGCGTCCTTGTTCAGGTTATAGTTACTTGTTGTAAATAACATGAAATAAAAAAAAAAATCCACAAAAAACATGATTAGTGTACCGCAGAAATACGCCAAAAAACTGAAGGGAAATTTAACCGCTGTTACCAGATTCAATATTTTGAATACTCGCCTCCAATTTCTATTAATAGTTGCGCGTTCAGTGCTGCACTTCTCGGCATCACCGCCCTGGCGGATGCCATAATGCGGGCCAAGAAACCTTCCCAATGAGTTGAAAAACGCCAACCGCGGTATACAAGAATACAAGACGCGCCCTAAGTCGCCGATACCTAGCACTTTGGAGCACCCAACTAGAGCAGCCAACCAACACCTCCTAGACAGCTTTAAAGCCTGCGCGTTACGTCACATGACGTCAGGTGTGGGGGTCCGGCCCGGAGGCTAATTGGATGTGAGTGCCGCGTTAAGGCGCGTTCACACTCTTGCAACCGAGTACGACCGAGAAAGACTTCTTGACACCGGATGCGCTGAGCGGAGCTGGTCCTAAGAGATCGCAAGAGGCTTAAAAACCGGTTTGGTCTCTCTCGGTCGTACTCGGTTGCAAGAGTGTGAACGGGCCTTTAGCGTTCGCGAGGGACCACGACAGGAAACGAGCACACGCGAACACTGAGGCGGCACTCGCATCCAATTAGCGACCTTGCGGGATCCCGGACGTGACGTCATGTGACGTAACACGCAGGCTGTCACGCCCCAAACAACAACAGCGCGAGCTTGTGGCGGGTTAGTTCAAAAACAATAATTTGCTGGGAAGTCTAGGAGGCGTTGACTCAACGCGGGAGCAGAAACCCGAAGAGCATTTGCGCCAACGTTTCTAACCGCTCAGCATGGCAGCGGAACTTGACGCTCGCTAGATAGCACCACAGTATTGAAAATGGTGCTACCCAGGATAAAATGGTCTAAAGGCGTTTTTTGTTTCTTTTCGATCTCAGTCACGTGGGTTCCACATCTGGTATGCGGAACGAAAAATTAATAAAACTTTCCAATCTGAAATATGCGAGAAGACATATGTGAGGCAAAGCAAGAATGTGTGACCATCACGAATTTTTCGTGATCTTCAAGCGGCGTGAAGAGATCAAATCGATATTTTAACACATACCAGAAGTGACGACATTCAAGATGGCTGCGCCCTTGTCAAAAAGGTGTATAGTACTACTACTGTTACCAACACACCCAGTAGTACAAACAAAACAAAATAGCAACACAACAACGACAACTACTACTGCGTCGATTGCTACTGTTACTACTTTATAATAACTACACCTATTACTACGATTATTACTACTACTACTATGTCTCTTGATGATATTACATTAAAACTACTACGTTTGTTGCCACTACCACTGCAATGTCTATTACTACATCTAGAAATACTACGTCTGCTATTATTACATCAGTTACAACTACTACGTCTGTCATTACTACTACTAAAACTACTCTGCCGATTATTACTACTATTACTATATCTGTTACAACTGATACAACCATTATGTCTCTTATCGTTGCTACCACCATATATACTAGGTCTGGTAAAGCTATTACTACTACTACTTCTACTACTATTACTACTACTACTCCTACATCCCAAGGAGAAAAGAAAACCCGGTCCTCCGACCCACATTAAAAAACTACACACCCCAGAAAGCTGGAACAAGATGTGAATAGCTAGCGGTGTAAATAGAAAACATTTGATTTGGGGCATCACGTCACCTAAATCCCAAGATACAAAAAAAAAATATATATATATATTTTTTTGTGAGCCTGCGTTTCCTAGGCCTACTCTTTGTCAAACCAAATAATGGTATTGTCGGCGCCTGTGGCAACATTCAAAAAGGAATGATGTTACCAATATTACATTTATTTTCCTTGCTGACGAACGTTGCTTGCCAAAACAAGTGCTATAGCGTACGCAACTAAACTTCCTCGTTTAAGGAATACTAGGCCTAGTCGACGTCAGTTCAGAAATATTTTTTTTAATGTTCTCTCGTGGATACAAACAGCGCTGAGGACGAGGTCTAGGGTAGAAGACATGCACAGGACAGGCGCTGACTAACAACCAACGTCGCTAGCAACAACAGGGCGTTTTCAGATAAGATCGAACAACCATGTCCGGTGACTATTTTTAATTTTGATAAAAAACATATATTTTGCTGGCTTTATGCCCAGAAGAATAAACCCAATCCTTGTTTTCAGGAAAAAAAAATTGTCTTTGCGAAAAAAAAAAAATTGTAAGCACCCTCTGTCACGAGCTTGTTTTGCGTATCGCGGGATGTTGGCAATCCGGGCGGCTTCGCCCCAAAAACTGTTTCTGCTACAGGTCTATAAATGTTTACTGACAGATCATACATAGAAAGGATTAACAAAAAGTATTAATCACCGAGTATTAGGGCAGTTATTTTGAGAAAAGAAATCGCAAACACGGCACATTGCGGAATAACGCTCTGGATTAAAGAATATTTTTCTCCGTATCTATAAAACCAAGGTCTTCAAACTTTGCCAGTGTGTTTCCCTGTATATAGTTCATCTAAGCATGAAATATAGTTGTCCTCGTTAGCGGGAGAAATTAACGAGAATTGCTCACGCAGGGGCATTTAACTAAAAATGCATTATTTCGAAAATCATTTAAAAAAGGACATCTTTAATATTTATTAAACTCTCTAAAATTAACGTTTATAATATGTACTAACAGAGTCTGCAAAAACATAGTGCAATATTTGTGTGGCTTTTAAGTTATAAAGCGACAAATATGGCCAAATTGACGCTAACGCGGTTGCCATAAATGGGGCCTGCACAGACCCGTTCTTCACAATTTCATTATTATTAAAAAGCGTAAAAAGAATACGGGGTGGTCAGGAAAAGACAAATTGACAGCACTGAGGTGAACGATGGTTTTGAAGGGAAAATTCCTAATACATTTTCGTAAAATCGACCCAAAGGTGTCCATGGGGTGGAGCAATCGAGATGCGCCACCCTGTAACATGCTTCGCTGTGCCTGTTTCAACAGCCGGCGAATAACGTCTCCGTCTACGCGACGTAAAGGAAGCAACCGGAGTGGCTTTGCAGACAGATCAGCCTGCAACCATGGCGGCGACATGATATATAGGAGGTAGGGCGCGACAGAACCTGAATCCGCGCCGCCTATGAGCGCCAATAGATCCGTCGCCGTGGAGGGCCGCACAACGCGTAGAAAATAAAGATACATAAAAAAAAAAATTTCCGATTGACTCAGATTGCCTATTTCGGGCGTTTTCAGAGAGGATCGAACGACCATGTCCATTCGACATTTTTTTTTTAATTTTTACCAAAAGATATATTTTACTTGTTGTGCAACCGCGAAAACATTCTAATATTTTTTGTGAAAAATAAAATATCTCTTGTGAAACAAAAATCACAAAGTCGTTGTCGGTATAAGGACACGTTTTTGCAACTTGCTTGAAACTGTCATTTCTGGATATTTATAAAACAAAAACCGTTGTCGCCTTAGGTTTAATATTGTCTCTGCAGAGACTGTACATAAAATAAAAGGAGGTAAACATGTATTATTGATTATGAAGAAATTCGGAGCTTTGTGGATCCGAATCTTAAGAGACTGGAAATTCAAATTGTTAACATAATTTCTATGCGTGTGTTCTTCATTCACATAAATTGTCATTGAAATTGAAAACGATAACCTTCCTAAAAAAAAAAAAAAAAAACACACTGAAGTGTAGACAGTTTACCGATTTTGCAATAATTGAAAAATCAGTTTAAAATGCGGGCGATCTTAATTTGTTTTCTACTTTTCACAGATCAAGGCTCATAATCTGTCCAACCAGACCCTTGAAAAATGCTTTGCAATATTTTTTTTTTTTATTTTACACGGTTTTAAATATACAGAATGCCGTAACGGGAGTAGAGAGAGATAGGACGTTGCCGATTTCAAATAAGGGCAAGCAAGGGGCCGAAAAGCGTAAGAAGTCTGTGAAGAGAAAGCACTGTGACAGGAGTTCGGGAAAAATAAGAATTCATACAAAAGATTACAAGTGAGTTTGAAGCACAAGTCAACAATTTAAATACAGATCTCTCGGATCAGTGAATTTCGGAGCCCACCCTTCGTAGGGAGGCTGGGTTGCTGACCGCATTAAGTTTAAATAGTGTTAAGAAAGAATACATGTTTAAAGTGGTACAATCGAAACGAGTTTAAGGAATCAAGATCCTGTGCACACATTCGGCGCTTGTCGCGTGCATTCTTTCTGCCGGACGCTGACCTGAGTCATTCATGGTGCTCTGCTGGCACTCCGCGAGGAGGAACATTTGCCGTTTTGCCTGTAGCAATCACTGTTCGTTTCTTCTGAGAGGCACCGCAAGCTCGCGACCTCGATCTGCTTTTCGCAGCCATAGGAGACTTTACTTTTAAAGATATATCTTTTTTGCGGCTACTGTTCTTGCTAAAACAGCTGTGGTTGCGTAGTTTCGGGCCGCGTACACTGCCACAAGTGACAGGACTGAATTGCACGCAAAAGGGAAACGTAGTCCCAGTCCTTTGCTTTCATGTCCCTGGGCGCTTTGACGTCAGCTTTAGGGAGCTGGATTAGTTTTACGTTCGGCAGTTTAGTGTTCAGTGGGGCAACCGTCACTGACGCCGACTTAATCACCAACTTGGTGGGCCGTCAGAGGCTGTACAACGTTGTCTGGTGCTTGACACGACCCCCGATTCAATCAGAGGCACTCTTGCCATGTCAAGTTGCGGAAAAAATACACCACGCTGACGTGTAATTGTGGCTCTGCAGCAGTGTTGTTCGGAACGGCGTTCCAAGAAACAGCGTTCCTGGCATGCGTTCCTTTTAGAAGGAACGAAGGAACGCCGCCGTTCCATTTTTCATTGGTGGAACTGGAACGGGAACTCGTTACATTTTTACTGGAACGGCAAAAAGTACCGGCTTTCCTTTTTTTTCGTCCAATGGGGTGATTTGTATTTTACTTCTAAGAGGGAAATTCTAAAAGTATAAAAACCATATCTTTAGAAAGAGCAGCGTCTCGTTAAATTTTTGGCTACTTAGGGTTTATTTTGTGTACTCCTCGCTTTGTAACAGTCGGGTGCAGGAGAGCTAGTGGAAATTTATTATTTTTGCAGTGCCCGAGAGTGCGGTACAAAACGCAAAACGTTTAGTCGAAGGAAAAGACACAGAAAGAGGGACGTTTCAAACTTAGCCACTTTCTTTTGTTCCACGAATACTCATACACCCAGAAATCTCAGACCGACCACAGCCATCACTGAACTTCCACAAACAGACCTACAGTTACAACAAAAGAACAGGTTACCTGACATGAAACGCAGCCTTCTATCCCAAATATTGGTCACTTAAAGGGACCATGAAATGACCTTTTTACTTTTTCAGATAACTTTTACATTAAACCGTCAATGTTCACTGAATGCCGAACAGGCATCCGTTTTCGTCTCGGTTTATTAACTTCTACACAAACAATTAATGAAATATCGACTTTTTCTTACTCTCCAACTGACCGCAAAACAAGCCGTGACGTACGCTGTTTTTGGAACCGGAAGTTCTCTCGGCAGTAGGAGAATGGGAGCGTTAGCGGCGACGAGTTGGGGTGCGCCGGTAGGTTTTACTGCGTTGATGTCACCGACATATTTTCTGAATCGGCGCCTCTCATGGCCGCATCGCAGCTGAGCGAAATTCAATTAGATATGTTGCGCTACAGCGACAGCATGGGACTAGTCCCATACGCCGGTATGCCTGTTGGGAAGTGGAGCGAGTCTTCCGGTGAAGACTCCAGAAGTCAACCCAACTCATTGTTGGTAAAAGGCGGCCAGTGTCAGTCGATTGCAAAGCGACGTAGACGGAAACAAATTGCCGCGGCGTTTTTCGCGGCCTCGGAGATGCAGGAGCGAGCCGACGTTAAAAAAGATACTTTTGAACTACGAGTGTCAGCGAGAGCCACGTAAATACCTGTTCACACTCGGAGCGGACGCGCGCGTTTGATGGAAGTGCTGCGCTGTTGGTAAGCGCATCGGGACCGATCTTTTACGATCGCAACTCGATACTGACGCGACGCTCGGCAAAGAAAGGTTGGACCGGCATTGCACGTATACCTCCCACGAACTGTTATAGCTCGACAGTGACGTGCAGTCTGTCAGAATAAAAATGGCATACCAATAACAAAGTGTACATACCGTGTTACGAAGGTAATCCATCCGGCGTTTATTTCAGCTCTATATCACACAAAACAAGAAGATAGAATCGACGAGAGTCCCTTTTCGACGAGTGTTCGTCAACACTGCCTCGGAAAACAAGGGGAAGAGATTGACCTCACCTCTTAATCTAAAATTGAGGTCAGCGATCAAACCATAATACGGGGAGGGTCCACAAGGGTAGCGCGGGCATATTCCATTCAGCACGCCAGCCGGTCGTAGGCAGACGGTCTTGCGACGAAGCAACGCTGCGCCGAGTCGGAGTGCCTGCTAGGCCTATATTCTGAGCAGCTCGCTTCGTCGGAGTCGGTGGATTCGTGGCCGTTGTCGCTCTTCTCGGGTGTTTGTGAATCCAGCGTTCTTGTTCGTTGTGGTCTGTTTTAAGTACTTTTTTTCTCGCTGCTTGAAGGCAAGCGTGAGAAGAACACGTAGGAAAATAAACGTTCAGTCAGTCAGAGTTTTGAGAGGAAGGAAATCAAAGATAATAAACGTTCGTCGGTCGTCGCGACCCAAGAGACCCAAGTAACTGAAGTCGGCCCTGCCCTACTGCGCACGCGCAGTAGTTGCTTCGTTTACCACACGATAGATGGCGCTTGGCTCTCAGCATTATCAAATTTGGCAATTTTCGCCACACATCTCTAATTATGCTACAAAATGTGGATCTGAATATTATTTAACAAAATTTTTAGGAAACATTCGCCGGCTATTTATTGTTTACGATCGCGGTGCTGGTGAGGTAGGCTCTTACCCAATAGGCGACGTGGATTCGGCTGACGTGCTCCGTTTCCGCGGATGCATCGTAGTGAAAAGGCGAAGGAAAGAAGGCGCAAAAGAGTCCAGTTTTCTTTTAAAAGTTCTATAGCAAATGATTTTTTTTGGCTCTTTATTTTTGTGTTTTTGTGTTTCTTTTCACACCTTTTACGACGTGCGGTGGATGAAATTCGATTTTAAAACCATTTCATTGTCTCTTTAAATGACACAAAACATTAATCTTTACTTGTCCCCTTGTCCCGAACCTTCAAACAGAACAACGAATCTACACTTCACGAAGAAGGACTTGTATTTTTCAAGACTGACCTTCAAAAGCAGTAATGCAACAATCTCACAAACGTGTGAGATGGTTGCATTACAACAATCTCACACGTTTCAATCTTACAACTATAGTAAAACGCTGAGATTTTTAAAGGTGAATATATTAACAAAAAGAAATAAAAGGGGAAAAAAAACCCCTGCTGTCGTGTCAAACACGTAGCGAGGATTTTGTTTCGGGGGAGGGGGGGGGGGGACCCCATGACAAAATGCTGTGTGAGAGGGAGGGGGGAGAGGAGGTCCCAGCAAAATGGAAGATTTTAGGGGTTCATGGGGGGCCCGGGCCCCATGCCCCCCCCCCCCCCCTTCCCCCCCTGGCTACGTGCCTGTGTCGTGTGTCTTCTTCTTCCTGGTTGTCCTGCCATTACTGCATTCAAATTCGCATGTTGCCATTTAATGGGATAGATAAAAAAAAACTTTTGCTTGGTCGAACTAGTTATCGTAATCAGAAAAATGCGAATGTAACGTGTATGTAACGATACGTTCCATTTTTTTAACTGTAACGGCAACGAGTTTTTTTTTTATATATGAAACTTGTAACGGGAACGCGTTCCAAAAATCAGAAGGAACGAGGAACGAGCTGTCGTTCCTTTTTTTGAGGAACGTGTACATCACTGCTCTGCAGCTTGTATAGTTATTTGTTCTTAAAATGGCTCGCTGCACTATCGCTGACGTAGGTCACGTGAGCATACCCAAACTGAAATTCACGATTCTCAAACCCGTTGTCTTATAAATTAGGTTACAGACAATCTCATTTAATCGCAATTCTTTTTTCCCTTTTTAAGTATTTCTATTTCCTACGCGTTGTGCGGCCCTCAACGGCGGCGGACCTATTGGCGTTCACAGGCGGCGCAGGTTCAGGTTCTGTCGCGCCCTACCTCCTATATCGCGCCAAGGTTGTAGGTTGATTTGTTTGCAAAGTCGCTTCGGTTGCTTCCTTTACGTCGCGTAGACGGAGACGCTATACGCTGGCTATTGAAACAGGCACAGCGAAGCATGTTACGAGGTGGCGCACCTCGATCGCTCCGGCCCATGGGTATTTTTGGGTCGGTTTGACAAAAATGTATCAGGAATTTTCCCTTCAAAACCATCATTCACCTAAGTGCTGTCAATTTGACTTTTCCTGACCACCCCGTAGCATTTTTACGCTTTTGAATAATAATGAAATTGTGAAGAACGAGTATGTGCACTTTCCATTTATGCCAACCGCGTTAGCGTCAGTTTGGCCGTATTTATCGCTTTATAACTTAAAAGCCACACAAATATTCCATCATGTTTTTGCAGACTCTGTTAGTATATATTATTAACGTTAAGTTTAGAGAGTTTAAAGACTACCAAAGATGGCTTTTTTTAAAATTATTTTCAAAATAATGCATTTTTAGCTAAAACCCTGTGTGAGCAATTCTTGTGAATTTCTCCAGCTAACCAGGACAACAATATTTTATGTTAACATTACCTATATACAGGGCAATACACTGGCGAAGTTTGAAGACCTTAGCTTTGATAAATACGGAGAAAAATATTCTTTAATCCAGAGCGTTATTGCGCAATGTGCCGTGTTTGCGATTTTGTTTTTCAAAATAGCTGCCCTAATACTCGGTGATTAATACTTTTTGTCGATCGTTCTTATGCGTAACTTGTCAGTGAATATTTATAGATCTGTATAGCAGGAACAGTTTTTGAGGCGAAGCCGCCCGAATTGCCAACATCGCGCGATACGCAAAACGGGCACGTGACTTAGAGGGTGATTACAATTTGTTGTCACAAAGAAAATTCTTTCCCGAAAACAACGATTGGTTTTATACTTCTGGGCATGAAGCAAGCAAAATATATATTTTTTTCATCAAAATTAGAAATTGTCATCAGACATATTTGTTCGATCTGATCTGAAAACGCAAAACTTTACGGAAAATAAATAAATGAAAAATTAGAGAAAGCTCAAAAACTAAACTAGCAAAAAGGTAAAAATAACAATACAAGTGAAGTAAAGAAGAAGGCTGATGTTTTCATTGCTTTAAAAGTAGAGATTCAAATATTACAATTACTTCGCCCATAATGTCGCGGGAGGCACTGACACTTGCGTCAGCTTTGGATTGAATGATTTGAGCTTCATATCACTCAATCGAGCGCTTGTCGTTGAATCACTTCAGGACTTGAGTATGCGCCAACATGGCGGTGGATTTCTAGCATCGAACATGTATTGTTTGATGTCCTGACCAAAACGACTTGCTGAACAGGGCGTGCTCTCGCAGCCTCATATACAGGCATCTACCCATTTGGCCAACGAAGAATTTCCCACATGAACAAAACATCGGATAGCAACCCCGCCAAGCCAATTAACGTATTTGTTTGTATGCCTAACACCAGAGTCTTTTTTTTGGCTTAGAATAAATCTTGAAGCATAGCTTTTTAAGCTTATCAGCTGCTGAGAGCGAGATGTCCATTTCAAACCTGAAAGCTGCCCTCTTTATAGAGTGTGAGATATTTTGGGGATCTGCGGCACAACTGCTGGTTGGCGTCTTTTATCCGGATTTCTATATCGTACTTTTTTTAAATTTTAGCAGACATTGTGCGATATCGGACACGATCGCTAAAGGATACCCAGTGGCGATGAGTCTTTGTAATCGTGCGTTGAAGCTGTCTCTGGATTAGTTGATGCAATTCTTATTGAATGCAGCGCTCAAACAGCTAGTCACTATACCCCTCTTCATGAGCTTGGAGTACGCCGAATTATAAGGAATTGCCATTTTGTTTGAACGTAGGGAGTATGACCAGCACACATGGTTGTCGTGGAACTTCTTGAGTCTCAAATCTAAAAATTGTAAAATTCTCATTGTCGGTGGTTCATGGCATGAACTTAAGTGCTTGTGCATGATTCAAGAAGTTTTGAGTATCGTTTTCCACCGGTTGATTTTTTCAAAGAATTATATAGTCGTCGACATATCTGAAAACACATGAAACTTAGAATACGGTAAAACTTTGGCGATGGCGCGGACGCACTCAGGTAAGAAAGTGCCACATAGAAATGGGGCCATACATGATCTAATGCAGATCGCTTTCTTTTGTAGGCAGGATTTGTTGTTAAAAGTAGAGTGGAAGTCAAGCAAAATCTGAGAAGCTCAAAGAAAGAGTTTGCATTGATGCCACTGTTGTTCTGAAAATATTAAATTTTCTTGATAGATTCCCTTACAGCTAAAAAAAATTGGGTGTGTGGGATTGAGTAAAAAATATCTTTGACATCAAGGGATAATCCAAATTGTATCGTTGAGGCATTATATACTTCATGGACTCAATTACTGCCAAAAAATTCAAACTTTGTAGTGGTCATCAGAATGGAGATTAGATAATTGATTTAGAAGAAAGTGAGAGAGCCAGTTCATTTCGTTATGTTTCAGCATTCAATTCAGGTAATGTTATGTTATCAGAGTTTCTCATTCGATCTCCACCGCTATCGCCACATTCACGCAGAGTTTAGCTTTCTGCAAAATTTTTTTAAATTATTTTTTATTATTGGTATTTCTTTTTTATTCTTCTCTTTTTTTTGGTGAGGGGGGATACATTTGTATGAGAGCTGAGGTACAAGGTTACAAAGCCTGATGAGGTCTTTGCTCTCTTACAAATTTGTTAACGTAGGACAACCAGCAGTCAGCCAGCAGTTTACATATGCGAGCTGAAGAACAGGGTTTCATTTTATGATCGGAACCTTTACTATTATTTCTATTGCGGTTACTACAATAATAACCACTGCTACTGCAATTAAATATATACTCCGTTTCACATTTGTCGGTTTTCACAGTGTATTTGCGTTAACGTTGCTTGTTTCATACCGTGCGTGCGCGGAGCCCAAACTGTGGTTTTTGATTGACGGATGATGACGAAGCGAATGCCCTGCGTGGAGCACGCAATGCTAACGGAAGCGAATGTTTAGAAGTGAAAATTTGACGCTGGGCGGACTGACAACCTAAAGCTGCGTACTATTCGAGGATTTGTTTTCTTTATATCTTTCACTATGACAGGACGTGACGGTTTTTTTTTGTAAATGAAGAGTATGGTGAGAATGAATATATGTAGGATACAAGCTTCTTTGTTAAGTAATAGAAAGCTGGTGTTTGTCAAGGTGTGGTGTATTTGAGAATTAATAACGTGCGAACTAGGCATATCAGCTGGACACAAGGCACCAGGCACTAGCCCCATTCGTTTTCACCTCAAGAAGAGAAAATCATGTTCTGCGCATTGCTCATAGGCCGGACGAAGTTGTTCTTACAAGATTTGGTTATCAGAGGAAGCGATGCTTTTGGTCCTTCGAAAGGTGTGCGTCTTGAAAAGACTTCGCCTATCACAAGTAGGGCTTGGCAATTGATTGATTAACGCACCAATTAATCAAGTTATGCTTTAATCGCAATTAGTTTTTAAACGGATATTGGCAACATTTTGAAGAACCCCAAAAAAAAAGTTCAACGCTTTGGCCGCGGACATGTGGACAAGTACACCTGTGCAAAGGGCACACTTTAGGTGACATTTTATCCAAAAGTAAGAACAACAACAATAATAATACCCTTCATTTAAAGTGCCCCAGAACAACCACAATGACCTATACATTGGTCCACTACCACAAAACACCATAAGAAACAAATATGTACATTATCACACTGAAGATTGGTGGCATGGCGTTGGCAGGCACATCCAGTGCCTTTAGCCATGTCCCCTGAGGAACTGGTTTGAGTTGAGCTTGTTGGGACATGTCTATGAACACTAAACAAAATGTTTAGCGTTCAAGCTGTTTCTTATAGACATATCCCCTGAGACTTTCTGTAAGGCTTCCTCAAATAAACTCACACAAACGAACAAACACAAATGTCGTACAAAACACAAAACTATACATTAGTATGGATCGAATTTGTGAACAGGCGGCGGACATAGAGACTGATGCTCTGAAGTGCATCCGCCTCTTAGTTGAAATCTCACCTTACAGAAGTAAACTGTAGAGATGAAATTCGTAACTCCAGACAAGTGCAGAATGTTACACGTGCTCAAACTTGTGCTTAACGAGTTACAAGTAACTGATTGCTTGCAATAAATTACATTTTATGCAAACATTTTAACACTTTAATAACTTTCTTCCCGCGGTAACGTTTGCTTTAAATTAATGACTATTTTTTAGCACTGAATTGCGAGTCATCAATCGTAAGGTTCCGAAAGTGCTAACATTATTGAGTTGAGTGTTTTTACGAAAACAATCGCTCTGTCTGCCCCTGAGTCACTCGTCTATGTTGCAGCGATGTCGGACACTTTTTTTACCCCTAAATGACTAAAAAAAAGAGACCAGATACCAGAAGAATTATAAATGTCAACGCGCTCGGCAACGTTTTGACTGTCGAGCTCTTCGAGAGTGCCTCGTTTCCTGCGTACGAGTTGTTACTAGCCGGGTTCACCGCAGCATAGACGACTGTGTTCTGCACTAACTTTAGTAACGTAGAAAGGAACGTGAAAGGTAATCAAGTACTTTCTGGTGATTTTTTAAGTACTATTGTTATGCAGTAATTGATTACTGTAATCGGTTACATTTTTCAATAAAGTAATCGTATTTGAAGCAGGTTACTTTATTTCAGTGACGCGTTGAAGACTTTACGTGCCCAGGCCTCTTCGGCGCAGTGCGGGTGTCCGTTTAGCGCAGCAGACCATTGGGAACAATCAAAGGAGGTGTAGCGTGCATTTTATGATTCACATGCCAGGACAACCATTCCGGCGCAAGAGTTCGGGTTCGCAGCGCTCAAACTACGAGGACCGTCCGCGAGACCACGGGCGATTCTATAAATGCTTTTGTTATCGTAACAGTCGGATGGCCAATTCTTGTGTCTCCACAATTGGTGACCCGGACGTGATACGTCGCTATGGCTCTCGAGAACACCGCTACCACAAATGTCGCCGCCGTCACGTTTCGACTTCCGAAATTTTGGCCAGCGGATCCTCTGGTATGGTTCGCGCAAGTGGAATCACAGTTAGTCACCGCTCGGATCACCAGCCAAGCTACGAAATTCCATCACGTCGTAGCGTCTCTTCCTCCCGAGGTGGCCATGCAAATTCGAGATTTAATCCTCTCGCCTCCAGACGATCAGCCTTTTGACAAGCTTCGCTCGGAAGTGATCAAACGAACATCCGCACCGGAGCAAAGACGCCTCCAGCAACTAATAACTTCCCAAGAGCTCGGGGACCGAACGCCCTCCCAGCTTCTTCGACGACTGCAGCAGTTGGTAGGTGATAGATTGCCAACGTTTGATACCTACCTGCTGCGAGAGCTTTTTCTTCAACGGCTACCATGAAACGTACGCATGGTATTCGTTCCTACCCCAACCATGAGCCTTGACGATCTAGCTCAGCTGGCCGACAGAATCATGGAAGTCGCACTTCCCATCGTATCTTCGATCGACAGGATGCCTGGGGAAACGACTGCGACGACGAGACCACAACACGCAGGCAGCGACTACCCGGCATCTCCTGTGGTTACGGAACTTCGCCAGCAGATATCGGAGCTTACAGCGCAAGTAGCAGCTCTCGTCTACCGACCTCCTGCCCTCCACCAGAGCCGCTCAACCTCCCGGCCAAGATACTCTTCCTCTCCTAGGCGTCAACGCCAGAACAACGAAGGTTTGTGCTGGTATCACAGGACTTTCGGTGACGACGCTCGGCGATGTCGCCAACCTTGCTCGGCGTCGGGAAACGAACTTGTCCACCACTAGAGGCATCTAGTGGTAACAACCTACAACCCAGTCGCCTGTTTTTCATCGTCGATCGTAATACAGGATTACGTTTCCTTATCGACACAGGGGCTGAGGTGAGTATTCTACCAGTGTCATTTGAGCCCTCAAAACGTAGGAAGAAGACTCCTTACATTTTACAAGCTGCTAATAAATCATCGATTGCGACTTACGGAGAACAATCCCTGGCGCTGAACATCGGCCTTCGAAGAACATTCCGTTGGATATTCCTAGTTGCAGACGTTTCGTACCCCATATTACGTGCAGATTTCCTTCGGCGTTTCGATCTGCTCGTGGATATGCACAACAAACGTCTCCTGGATAATACCACCAATCTAGCCGTTAATGCAATCATATGTCAAAAACCGGATATCGAAGCCGCTATTCATTTTCTTCCACCCTCAAGGTATGAAACGCTTCTAAAAGACTACACACAACTAATATCGCTTAACAACTTTGACACGCCGGTGAAACATGACGTTGAACACCACATCGTCACCACGGGACCCTCAGTATATGCTCGTCCTAGACGTTTGCCTCCAGCACGGCTTAAGATTGCAAAAGACGAATTCGCACACATGTTAGAGCTCGGTATTATTCGGCCCACCAACAGTCCATGGGCGTCTCCACTACACATGGTCCCCAAGAAAGAGCCTGGGGACTGGCGACCATGTGGAGATTACCGAGCTCTTAATAATGCAACCGTCCCTGACAGGTACCCGCTGCCACGGATTGAGGATTTTGCTGCATCACTGCAAGGGTCCAAGATATTTTCAAAAGTGGACCTCGTGAAGGTCCACAAAAGTTCCCGTGGCACCGCAAGATATTCCCAAAACAGCTACAGCAACCCCATTCGGTCTGTTCGAATATCTTCGCATGCCATTCGGCTTGAGAAACGCTGCCCAAACATTCCAACGTTTTATCGTCACTGTGGTTCGCGGCCTCGCAGTTTGCTTCGCTTACCTTGATGACATTCTCGTATTCAGCGCAAATGAACAACAACACGAGCAACATCTTCTCATCCTCTTCGATAGACTTGTCAACAACGGCATCATCATTAACAAAAGCAAGTGCGTTTTCGGCGTCGGCGAGCTAGACTTCCTCGGGCACCACGTTGACAGTCAAGGAATTTCTCCCTTGCTTACGAAGGTTGAAGCTATCGCCAATTTTCCTCCACCGTCGAACATTCGTAAACTTCGGGAATTCCTCGGTCTAATTAATTTCTATCGACGATTTATTCCAAAATGTGCCCACACCCTACATCCTTTAACTGACCTTCTGCAGGGCAACACAAAGGACTCCACACCGTTGGTGTGGACAGAACAAACTTCCTATGCTTTCAAACAAATCAAGGAAGACCTCACTCCAGCTACCATCCTGCTTCATTCCCATCACGATGCCCCAATTAACGTCATGGTGGACGTATCGAATGAAGCCACAAAAGCTGTGTTGCAGCAATATGTCAAGAGCAAATGGCAACCCCTAGCATTTTTCTCAAAGAAGCTCACATCGTCCGAAACGAAGTACAGCACTTTTGGCCGAGAATTGCTGGCGATCTACCTGGCCATAAAACACTTTCGTCATTACATCGAAGGCCGCGAATTTCATGTACTCACAGATCACAAACCCCTTACATTTGCTTTATCATCAGCGAATGACAACCACTCCCCTCGCGAGATTCGTCATATGGCTTTTATATCCAAATTTACCGCTGACGTTCGTCACGTGAGCGGTATAGACAACAATGTAGCAGACACTGTCTCTCGCATCGTCATGGCTTTGCAAGTTTTGCTACCACCATCTGTTGATTACCAAGCCTTGGCACGACAACAGGCAGATGATCAAGAGCTCAGCAAACTTTGTACTACAGCTCCTCATCTTATTTTCGAGCAAATTCATTCAGAAACGCACGGCGAGACAGTTGTTCGTGAGATGTCGACAGGCACTTCCCGCCCTTTCGTTCCATCCAGCTTCCGGAAACAAATCTTCGATTCCTTCCACTGCTTGTCACATCCTGGAATGCGCGCAACACGACGACTTTTATCTTCTAGATCTATCTGGCCTCGCATGAACCGCGACGTCAGGGCATGGACCCGGGCATGCCTCCAGTGCCAACGCTCAAAGATAAGTCGACACACAGTTTCGCTTTCTTCTTCCTTAACCCCTCCCGACCTTCGACTTGACCAGATCCATATAGATTTAGTTGGACCGCTGCCACCATCGAATGGTTATACTTACTTGCTCACCTGCATTGACCGCTTTACACGTTGGGTCGAAGCCATCCCAATCCAGGACATCCGTGCAGAAACGGTCGCCCAAGCTTTCATCAACGGCTGGGTGTCCAGATTCGGCGTGCCTTCATACCTCACAACAGACCGCGGTCGCCAGTTCGAGTCTACTTTTTTCCGCGAACTCATGATCATTTTAGGAACTTCGCGCATTCGTACAACAGCATATCACCCTATATCCAACGGACTGGTAGAGTGATTTCACCGCTCACTCAAAACCGCACTTCGGGCCCAAGATACAGGACCGAAATGGGATTCCGCACTCCCTATTGTTCTTCTAGGGCTCCGCACGGCCTTGAAGACTGACATCGATTGCAGCCCTGCGGAAATGCTCTACGGCACAACCTTACGACTTCCAGGAGAATTTTTTTCAAACGGACCAGAAGATACAGCACCGGATCCTACGAGCTACGCGACAAAATTGAAGCGGATAATGCGCACCATCCGACCTACCCCTCCCCGCCCCCAACAACGGTCAGCCGTCTATGTCTCAGCCGATCTACATTCATGCACACACGTTTTTCTTCGTCGCGATATTGTGCGAAGGCTACTTCAGCACCCTTACGATGGCCCATATCGAGTCATAACTCATGGCGATAAACTTTTCACGATTGATATTAATGGCCGACAAGAAACTGTATCCATTGACCGCTTGAAACCAGCCTACCAAGAATCGTCACATGAAACATATACCCAATTATTGACAACACTGCTATCTTTGCACGCTCACAGGACTTTGCTTCTTCACGCGACGCTTCGACACAGCCACGATCCTCCCGCGTACGTTTTCTGCTATCACATGCCCAGACATCATGAACACTCCCTGAACATGTTCCCATCTGAATTTTTTTTTCTTTTTTTCTTTTAAAGGGGGGAGCTTTTGTAGCGTGCATTTTATGATTCACATGCCGGGACAACCATGCCGGCGCAAGAGCTCGGGCTCGCAGCGCTCGAGCTACGAGGACCGACTGCGAGACCACGGGTGATTCTATAAATGCTTTTCTTATCGTAACAGTCGGTCGGCCAATTCTTGTGTCTCTACAGAGGTAACTCTTGCCGGAGAATATCAATGAACGTTATTGCCTCATGCAGCGGAAGTAATTAATATGTGATGGAAGTGTCTTTGAAATGTCCACAACTACATATCGAGGTTGATTCATAATCGAAACTGCATATCGCACTGTTTATCACATATTTATCACAAAAGCAAAAAAAAAAAAGAATAAAAATAAAACTGTAATAATTTATTTTACAAAAATATTACGGATAGAAATGAACGAGACCAATCAATCGATAAATTAATCGATTAAAAATGGCGATTAATCGGGTTAAAACTTTTAATCGACGACCAGCCCTAACTGCAGGGCGTTTCGTCGAAAGCTTTTAAATATCCCTAAAAATATGCTGTTCGAGATTAAAAAAAAAAGAGAAACTCGTTGCGGGAACAAACTACCAGCCTTGGCAGACGTCAAGGGTTAAAAAAAAAGACAAACAAGCAAGGTAATCCATAAAAAATCACTAAAATACTCTTGATTCGTGAAAATAATATGGTTTCACCGTGAAACTTGCTAAGCATCATCAAAAACTAAATATAAAACGGCATATAGTCAAATATTCGCCTCCATATATCTTAATTGTCTACATAGAGGGGGAAATTAGGGATGGCTGCTCGTGGAGCCGGACTATTTTTACTACGCGGTTTGTGGGGTGAAAGCGAGTATACCTTTACAATATCTAATTAATTTTTAACGCGATAGCGTCAAGGAGCTCGCGTCGCCGGAAATCAGGCGTCGGTGGCGTGACGAGAAAATAGCGGACGCGAAAATCCTGATTGGTCGATAGGCTCATGACGTCACGCAGCCACATGACCTCGCGCGGGAATTTCGAACAACCCACGAAGTTCACGTGAAACGTGACGTCACGCGTGCAATGAAAGTAGGAAGTTTTTGTAGATCGTTTTCGCCGTCCCGCAACGCTCTCCGTAGCCCGCTACGATAACCAAAACTCTACACCCAAGGCCATCGGCGCGCAGGCGCAGTTGCGGCTGTTTCGTTGCGGAGGGCTTAGCGGAGGGGGAAACGCGGTCTACGAAAACTCCTTAGTGATTTAAAAACATAATATGGAATGCGAAAAAGGTCCGCCCCATGTCTCACATGCTTTCACTATATAAAGTGTTTCATTTGCCCAAAGAAAAACGTGAAGGGACTTAGGCGGAATTCAAACCCACGACCCTTCGGTTGCAGACCGGACAAGCTACTGACCAGGTCAAACAATTCACGCTTGCACGGCTTGGGAACGAGCGGGAGTTTATATGTTTATAAGTTTCGCTATCGCGTTCCGCACTTAGAGGCAAAACCTAAGCGCCCTCCGAGTTTTTTCTTTTTAAACCGAAATTAGTTCCTTTGGGGTGCGAACTGAAAATACGTTAAACTAATCTGTTTTATTAGAGATATTAATACGCATATTAATAGTGTATTATTACTGTTTTATCGATGACGCTTTCCATGCGGGAATATTATCATTACTATCAGTAAATGTCGGTGTTGACTCAACGAAGTTCCGTGGAAATAATTATTTGCGTAATGTAAAAAAGCGTCGACAATAAGAGGCGTGACGTTGGTGGGACGCAACAATCCGGATCTCGCGTGAAGGCGGTCGTCGGAGGATACAATCGTGATCCACTTCGGCCTTTGTATTGAGCAGGTGCTGGTGACAAGTGCCGTGCATGCTGCTGCATTGTTCAGGCAGGCGGGAGTGGCCACAAGAGAGCTTTTGCTCGGGCGACGGCACACTCTCAGAAACAAAGGGTGTATTCTTACACCTGTTGTCCCATATAAGACACCCGAGAACTTCATTTGGACGTACAGGGCACTGACGTCGACCTGACGGTACTAACTTTCACGAGAGGCTTGGTAGCCGTGTGGTACAACCTATGAAACAAGCTAGTGTACGTGTCACTAACTACAAAAAAAAAATCGTTTTTTTTTTTAGTTTTATTGCAAAACCTTTGTATTTTCTTTCTGTGGTCTTTGATACGTATTTTAGCTATTTATTAAGTTATATGGCACCGTTATCAAGCCCCTCGTAAAGTTTGGGGTCGTTTGTTCGACTGTAGTATGCTGTACGCCGAACTGACGTTTTGGGGTGCATTATATGGGACAAAAGGGTGTAAAGTGATACCACTTTTTTTAAAATGCAGGACTGCACTCTAAAATGGACTGCACTGCGTCAGATTCGGCCTAGGCCGAATCCTGACGCAGTGCTCTGCTCCGACAGCCAAGCTCTGCGTCGTTGTTGTTGTCCCCATGGGTGTGGTTCTAAATCTAGCCGCTTGGGGCGCAGCAGTTGAATCTCCTCCCTTATAGCAAGGAGAGGCGGACAGAAGGACGTCTATTTTGACTGCAGTTCACTTACCCGGACGGAGTTGCGACATTTCGGGATGTGGCTTCCTCGGTGACGTTTGTTCCTGCAGTGGTGGAAGATGAAAAATAAATAAAACCAAAAAGTTTTCCTTAATGTTTTTTTTTTTTTTTTTTCGAAAAGGATACAAGGGTTTGTTTTCCTGTCCCACAGTAAGCCGTTCTCAGAAATATAAGTGTTCTACGGCATCATGCATCAATTATGGCGAGAGTGCCCCAAAGCGCCGGTTGACACATGGAGCGCAGCGCAGATTCAGTGCGGAAAATAGTGCCGCAATAAGCGCTGATGCGCTAGAAAGAAATCACACCGTTAAGGGTGTACATCCGTTTGTCCCAGGGCTAATACCTCATAGGGTGTTGCGGGAGCACCTTTAGGCGGCAGTCACACCACTCATACAACGCAAAGAAGACACGGTGTTCAAGAGAGACTTTTCAAAATTGTCTCCCGCGTCTCAGGCGTGTTCGCCGCATGTTTGCTTCATGTGCACGTGCTTTCCTCGAACATGTCTGCGGGGTGCGTTAAGATAAGGACAGTCATGAAGGTGTCGTGCCTATTTCTTTGGTTGGTTTTCACAGGACGAGCGCTGACTAACAACTGAAAGGTTTATTCTCAGGAATAGAATAATGAAAGGTTTATTCTCAGGAATTTTCAATTGCATGTTTATTAGCAAAACATGTCCACACAACGGAGCATACCTTTTGCAAAATACTTCTTTGTTTTTGTTAAAAGAAATTGCGTCTTAGAGGAGGTAGAACAACGTTTTTTTTTTTACTTCAATCGCGTGTATGGCAACTTTGAGTGCCGCAGGAATAAAAAAACCACCTTTTTACGACATAAACATTTTTATGTAGTACGCACGGAAACATCGTCTAACGGAATGGGATACATTTATTTAATACAGGCTAATATTTCAAGTAAAAGCAAATAATAAACGTGGCTTCTTGAGTGATGTTTTCATGTTTAGGCATTTTCGGCCGTTTTTTTAACACATCTTAGATTTAAGGTTTCAAGCCGAAACATTTTCTACAGAGTTTTTCATGCTTTGCTTGCTTTTTACAAATAAATAAATAAAGAGCCAACGCTCATTTATTGTAAGTGTTTCTTGCATTGTGCCGGGAAACCACCAAAATATCAAATTCAAAATTATAAAAAAGTTTAATCGTCAATAAAAAAAAATCATCCTTGATTTTCCCTTTTTTTTAGCTTCTCTCGATGAACCCGTCAGAAACCTGTAATTCAAGAATCCGAAGCTTAATGCCTGATATTAAGTTAAAAAAAATGTTTGACCAGAGTTATGTTGGAGTCAATTACCGTCACTGACTAGTGGTATACTCGAGCAGCGTATCCACAGAGGCCGTACTTAACTGCATTATCGCTCAAACACCATAAAGCGCTACAAAAGGAAAAGTTATATATATATATATATATATATATATATTTGTTTTTTCAAATTAGGGATGTGGTTGATATTGCCAATTTTGCGGCGCGTTCGGTCTTTGTCGTTGTACTTGGTTGATTGCGCTGCACCGCTCCATCTTCCCCGGGTGCGTGCTTTAATGTGGGTAACCTATTGACAAAGTAGTTCCATTAAGCTTTCTAGACACCGACCACACTCCGTTCCCAGCAGGACCAACTTTAATACGGGGGAGGGCGGGGGGGAGACCTGTCTACTGAACGATGGCTCAGCGCCGGCTTGGAAGTACGCGCATTCCTTACGAACGCTCGTAATAGCGCTCGAGACTCCACTCTCCACTCTACCGCATTTAGCGGTATTCTGTACACCACGCCCACGTTACATTCTACAAATACTTTGGCATGGTTGACGGTGCATAAGGGCGCGTCATTCTTTTTCCCTTGAATCCGCGGGCATAATTGAGCCAACTTACATGGTTTTCGGCGCCATGTTTGTCACTAAAAACCATGTAAGTTTGGAGATAATCGAGAAAGGTTATTGATTTCAATTGTTGAACGAAAATTGCGTAATTGGACAATTTGAGAGAAGATCGAACATAAGGTGGCCGGTCGAACTTTCCAATTTGCTTCATAATTTAATGTTACTTCCCGGTGCCCGGGATAAACAAATTCACCCACAAGAAAAAAATGAAAGCCGTTTACAACTCCCTGTAACGCGGAATTAGAGCGCAGCTCTTGAGGAGGAGGAGGGAAGGCTGCTGAGGGGGGTCACGTGACCTCGGCGAGGGGGTCACGTGATCTGGGGGTCACGTGACCTTGGGGAGGGGGTCACGTGACCTGGGGGGCGGTGACGTAACATCGGAGGGGGGGGTTGACGTGACCCCCTCTCCCCGAGGTCCTCCTGAAGGAACCCAAGGTCCTTCCGAGGTCTTCGAGAGGGGGAGGTCGCGGTTACGCCGACGACGACGCCGCTCAAGCCGGAAGCGGGCGCCTAAGAGCTGCGTTCTAAAAAAATATCGGACGCAACAAAGAAATTGTAGATTACGAAGAGGTGGAAAATCACATTTACGTGCTAGCCGGAGTGGTCAACTTTAACGATAAAGAACGGAAGGTATACGTTTTGAGTGAGTTTTATAATTTTCGAGTGCAATCTATATATACCTAACAATATAATAAAAGTATTATTATGTTTATTAGGTTCCCTGAAAAAATATAAATTTCGGCTGGTTGATTGCTTCCCACCCCGAATTCGCAGGCCTGCATCTTAGAAAATAATTACGTCGCAAGCATAATATTTTGACACAATATGCTACTTATAAATAGATGTCAATTCACGCAAAAATAGTCTATGAATGGGCTGTTTTGATATTGACAAGCAACTACAAAAACGTCCTCTAAAAGCAATAATATTAAAAAAAAAGTCCTCGACTTTTAAAAAAAATATGGGGCCAGTTTTTCTACTCCATAGACTAACTCATGTTCACAAACAAATCAGAGCGCCCCTAGCGGACGCCACCGGCACCGTGTATGTGCGATGGAGTGGGTGCAAGAAGCTCGCCGTTGCCCATAAACAAACAATTGGAAGGCGATGTTGTCGGCGTAGGTATGAGTTCCCGTGCTCTTTTTCGCGTTGAAATTGTTGATTCCACGTCTTCCAGGCAATGTCCGCTTACTTGATCTGCCTCGGCGAGATTAATGAGGCTCGTTACATCGCAAAACTTTGCGTGAATAATGTGACGTACGGCGATTCATTCCGCATGGAGGCCGCAGGATGGGCGCTAAAGCCTGATTCGCATGCTGAGATTCTGCTCACTATTTTCAGTCGCGGCGTCGCTCGGGCTGCAAAATCGTGGTCCACCGCTCAGATGCTCGACGTCGATACTGAAAATAGCAAGCGGAATCGGACCAAATAATCCAGGCATAACAAATCTGTGATGGCCGCTGATAAGAATGATCAACACATCCTTGTATCTACTGTTTACAACGAAACTACTGGCGCTGACTCACCTTCAAACCTAAGAGTCTTGTGATGCCTGCATTTGCTTCTTGTCGGAATTACCGAGTCAAACGTTTTTTTCTACGAACCGCTGTCGTTTGAACGAGCAGACAACAATAAACAGAAATGTTTGAAAGAGCAGACGACAGGTCCAGCGATCAGGCAGCAGTTTGAACCAGGGTTATTTTAATGTAGGCTAGAGGTTCAAGTGGCGCTAGTGTGTTGACGTAAATCGAAGCAGACAGCAACCAGTCTAAAATTGACTTCCGGTAATGCATTTCTATGGAAAAGAGTGAGTGAATTTTCTCCCTGCGCTCGATCATAAGAGCAAATATCCCGAATAATTCGTACGTACTAGGTAGCTTGTAACATTTCCCAGTCAGGACGATGAAATATTTGGTCAGTTACAGCGTTTATCTTTCAAATATATCGCATTAAAAACGGTGCTAAAATTGCTTCGTACGTGTATTAATGTGCACTGTCGGACACTGTTAGCGCAAACACGACGTCGGCGCTTTTCAGCATGAGGGATACACGTGCCAAACAAACGAAGGACATCTGGAAATTAATGACGACGGCAAGAACTACGCAGTAACACTGAATCAGTAACTGCCCGTGCCTGTACGATCAAAATAAATTGAAGTCCACGTAATATATTCTAATTTTAAACAAATAAGTTTCACTTTATTCTTTCTGCTTGTGAAGATGTGCGAAGATGTTCTTCTGCGTTGAAAACATCACCCGCACGCTCAAAATCTTTGAGAACAAGTGCCCGATAAAAGCTGCCCGGCAAAGAAAACAATACAAAAAGACACCTTTCATAGCCCACGTACTTTATTCTTTATTAGAATGTTTTTCCGCTAATGCAGGACGGGGTGGGGTCATTTTCATATAGTGACATGACTGGCATATTATCAATATATAAGCGTCACCGGAATGCTGGCGAGCCTTGAACACACTCTATATTTCTTTCGATTGTAATTTTGCTTTGAATCGTCGCTTGTTTTTACACACATGCTGCGGAACAGATGTTTGGGAAAAAATCTAGCGAAAGTAAACATCGTTCACTGATGAAGAAAAATGCACTAACTAAAGTAATTACACTTTTACAATATTAACCAAGGTTCATACTATTCGGTACGACCCAAATAACCAAAGCGTTCCGGCGAAGAGACAAAATGCACGAACGTTTTCTCATCGGAATGCACAGGAGCACCGCAAAAGTAGACCGGTTGCTGCCTGCCTCAATTTGTGTTACGGAAGTTGCATAGACACTAGCGCAAGTTGAACCTCTAGCGTACATTATAATAACTCCATGGTTTCGCTACCTCCTACAAAAATATAATTAAAACAGAAAAATAGGCATGAGACCCCTATGGTCGTCCCTATTTGAACGCACCTTGCACACAGTTTCGGTATGAAAAAATATGTGACAGGAGCGCCACACAAAGAAGGAAAACGCCTCAAGGAGTGGCGGAAGGAAGTCTTTGGTATGCTGTTTAGCAGCGGTTCCGTGGCGTTACATAAACTGCTGCCGAACACTTCACATATTAGGTGCTGTCAATCATTGCAGCCCTCTAAGTTTTTTGTTTTACGAGCAGCAATTGCTCCCCGTGCAGTTCTCACATGCACTGGAAAGGCCAATATATAGGCGAAACAAATCACTCGCAAGATAAATCACGAACCTGCTGACTGCTCTCCCACCTTATACACGTTTTCCATAAGGGCTTGCGGAACCATCTTGAATATCGTCACTTCCAGTACGGGCGAAAACATTGTTTTGCCATCGCCACGCCAGTAGAAGGCGTTCAGGGTATAAGCGTAACCGTCACCTGTTCTCCTTTAACCTCACTTCGTTTTTTTCGGTGCTATTTTCACGTTGAAATATTTTATAATTTCTTTCATCTCCCATGCCGGATATGTCTACCAGTGTACTGGGGACGACACTAAAAAAAGGTATATACTTGACAATTCAGAGACTACTTTGTAGGTAACAGTCTTCGCAATTTTAAAGGTTACAACTGTGTTGGTTACTTTTCGTCATTATTTCGCTGAATACAAACTAATCTAAGTTTAAAGAATGTACCTCACAGTAAAAGAAAGTTTGGATGGAAAAAAATGGAAGCTGTTTACAGCTTTCTGTAACGCCGAATTAGAGCGCAGCTCTTGAGGAGGAGGAGGGAAACATACTGAGAGGAGGGTACACCCCTCCTCCCTCCTCTTTAACTCCTCTTCCTCCTCCCCTGCTCATCCTTTCCTCATCCCTCAAGCTCCTCCCCTCATCTCCTCCTCCTCTCTCCTCCCCCTCTCTTCTCTACTCCTACTCTTCCCCTCCTCCCCTTCCCCTCTTTCCTTCTCCTCTTCCTACTCCCTCTTCCCCAACTCCTCCTCCCCCTCCCCCTCCTCCTTCTCCCCTGCTCCTCCTCGTCCTCCTCCCCTCCTCTTACCCTCCTTCTTCCCCTCCCCCTTCTGCCCCTCCCCCGTCCTCCTCGTCCTCCTCCCCCTTCTCCTCCTCCCCGCACGTTGCATTGTGGGAAATGTCCCATAACGTACCACGCGAGACCCTCGTGACGTCACAGGTGACGTCACGAGTGATGTCACGAAGATCCCGCGGTGCATTCTGGGACATTTCCCATAAAGCTACGCGCGGTTACGCCGACGCCGACGCCGCTCAAGCCGGAGACGGGCGCCCAAGAGCTGCGCTCAGAAAAGAACTCCGTATAATCGCAAAAAATCATTTTCGCGAAAGCTGTTTCTAAAGCGCGAACACCATTCTAAAAAATGAAAGCCGTTTACAACTCCCTGTAACGCCGAATTAGAGCGCAGCTTTTGAGGAGGAGGAGGGAGGGTACTAAGGGTTACGTGTTCTCGTGACCTCAGGGGGGAGGTTCGTGACCTTGAGGTGTCACGTGACCTTGGGGGCCACGTGACCTCGGGGGTCAAGTGACGTGGGGGAGGGGTCACGTGACCTCGGGGGGTCACATGGCCCCCCTCCCCGAGGTCACCGAAGGTACCCGAGGTCCCCTCGAGGTCCTACCGAAGGAACCCGAGGTCCTCCCGAGGTCCTTCCGAAAGAACCCGAGGTCCTCCCGAGGTCCTCCCGAAGGAACCCGAGGTCCACCGAGGTCCTCTCGAAGGAACTCGAGGTCCTTCGGGAGGACCTCGGGTTCCTTCAGGAAAATTTACCTATAATGCACCGCGTGGTTACGCCGACGGCGACGGCGACGCCGACGCCGCTCAAGCCGGAAACGGGCGTCTAAGAGCTGCGCTCTAAAAATGTATTACTCGCTTACTTTACCGTAGCTGTTTTACAGCCCAGCTCTTAGGCGCCCGTCTCCGGCTTGAGTGGCGTCGCGGTCGCCGTCGTCGTTGGCATAACCGCGTGGCGCATTATGGGACATTTCCCATGATGCAACACGCGGGGATGAGGAGGCGGAGGAGGGGGAGGGGGAGAGGGAGGGGAGGGGGAGGACGAGGGGAGGGGGAAAAGAAAACAGGAGGAGGGGGAGGAGGAGGAGAAAGGAGGAGGAGGAGAGAGGGGGAGGAGGGGAGCAGCTTGAGGGTTGAGGAGAGGAGGAGGTGAAGGAAGGACGAGGACCAGGAGAAGGAAGAAAAGGGGAGGAGAGGAGGGGCAGTAGCAGGGAGAATGAGGAGGAGGGAGAAGGGGTATACCCTCCCCTCAGTACCCTTCCCTCCTCCTCCCCAAGAGCGTGCTCCAATTCGGCGTTACAGGGAGTTGTAAACGTCTTTCACTTTAGAGCGCAGCTCTTAGGGGCCCGTTTCCGGCTTGAGCGGCGTCGCCGTCGCCGTCGGTGTAACCGCGCGGTGCATCATGGGAAATGTCCCATAATGTACCGCGCGAGCCCCCCACCGGGGTCACGTGACCTCGTGGGGGGGGGCACGTGACTCCCCGAGGTCACGTGACCCCGGTGCATCATGGGAAATGTCCCATAATGCACCGCGCGAGCCCCCCACCGGGGTCACGTGACCTCGTGGGGGCACGTGACCCCCCAGGTCACGTGACCCCCCGATGTCACGTGACTCCCCTGAGGTCACGTGACCCCTCCTCGAGGTCACTTGACCCCCCGAGGTCACGTGACCCCCGCCGATGTCGCGTGACCCCCCGATTACGTCATCGTCACTGATGACGTCACCGGCATCCACATCGTCATCGTCATCATCACTGATGACGTCATCATCAATGATGACGTCACCGGCATCTACATTGTCATCGTCATCATCACTGATGACGTCACCGGCATCCGCATCGTCATCTTCATCATCACGGATGACGTCACCGGCATCCGCATCGTCATCGTCATCATCACTGATGACGTTACCGACATCCGCATCGTCATCGTCATCATCACTGATGACGTCATCAGTGACGTCACTGATGTCGTCACCGGCATCCACATCGTCATCGTCATCATCACTGATGACGTCACCGGCATCCGCATCGCCATCGCCATCATCACTGATGACGTCACCGGCATCCGCATCGTCATCGTCATCATCACTGATGACGTTACCGACATCCGCATCGTCATCGTCATCATCACTGATGACGTCATCAACGAGGTCACTGATGACGTCACCGACATTCGCATCGTCATCGTCATCATCACTGGTGAAGTCACCAGTGACGTCACTAATGACGTCATCGGTACCCGCATCGTCATCGTCACTGATGACGTCATCAGTGACGTCAATGATGACATCATTGGCATTGGGGTCACGCGACCCCCAAGGTCACGTGACCCCCCAAGGTCACGTGACCCCCCTGGTTAGTTTAACCCCCCCCCAGTGCCCTTCCCTCCTCCTCCTCAAGAGCTGCGCTCTAATTCGGCGTTACAGGGAGTTGTAAGCGGCTTTCACTTTTTTATACGCTCTTCACACCCTTCAAGGTATAAAGGGTGGTCCAGGCCAACTGCAGCCTATTTTAAAATTAGAATAGGTGTGTTACTAGATTTGGGGGTACAGAAAGGCTCTAGCTATTAGTGTAAATCTCTGGAACAGGCTCTTTACATCCTTGACGGTGTGAATTGTTTTTCGATTGTGCAGCACTGTATTGCTCCTATCATCGCTGAGGCGTACTTCTCACAACCTGCAATACAATGTAAGTACTAGCTCGCCGCAGGGAGATGTATCTTACGAGATTCCGTATGCTTGTGCTTCCGCGTTAGATCGTACAATGACGGCCAGGGCTATATAATTTTTATTTTTATGTAAAAAAAAATATATGTGAAAGCCATGCACTTGGGAGGAGCAATCAGCTATATGCGAATGCCGTAGCTTATTTTCTTTCGTAGATATGAAATGTCCAGACTCGAAGCGTGGAGTTTGTCAATGTTTCACTGTGGTACTTTGCACAGCCGTAAATTTCACACCGAAGCATGCACGTAGTAATAAATCTTTCTATATATTTTAAGGAATGTTTACAACATGAACAAACATTCTTAAATAAAAAACTACAATATATTATATATATGCAAAGAATTATGAAGCACGTCAAATATGGCGGTTTTAGAGTCACATTCACAAATGATTTACTGTGAAAGTACTTTATGTAAAACAATGCGAATATATCAAACTGATCACATTTAAATAAATGGTACATACACATAAGGAACATATGCTTATAGATTATTCTAGTTTTGTTATTAATGCAGAAACGCAACTCATTTCTCTAATAGTAACCAAATTGCATGGCAATTTATATTTCTATTTTACATAGAGGCCTGCGTCGCCGTTCGGCATTATAGCAGGGGTGAGGTCATAGAATAAATTAAACTCTAACAAAAAGATCGAAACACAAGCATACTTGTATGAACGTTAAACACATCCTTCAATAGCCAACCTATTCCATTCTTCTATATTTTTTGAAAAAAAAAGAAAAAAAAAGAAAAGAAAACGCGAAAACATCAGAACGGCAAAAGTAGGGTCGGAATTTGTTCTGGTGGTCAGCTCAATTTACCGTAGCTGTTTAGAAAAACTTTACCTTTTAATTACTTTAAACTCTCCTAACCGTTTTGCAGTTACCTGAACTAACTTCTGATTGCAAAACATGGCGTACCAGACAACCTCCTCAATAAAAAAAATTTAAATAAATAAAAAAAACGTCCACACATTTTCACTTAAATTGAGCCAGCTTGTATTCGTTATAGGGGCTTGGCCACACGACATAAGCTACAAAGATACATTTTTCACAAACCGACGAAGGCTGTACAGCGGTGCTGCTCTATTGTAGGGTATAGACTGTCACGTTGCTCCTAGCTTAGCTTTATATTTCTGTATCCTTGCGTTGCCTTCTTTCGTTTTTATTCGTTATTTTTTTAAAATATACATTTAAAATTTAGTGTCTGTTTTTTTTTTCGAACTGTAAAAGGCTGCGCATTCCTTATATCTGAATAATGTGGATAGATTTATTAGTTCTGGATTATTGCCACCATTCTTATAACTGAATTATTATCCTTAAATTTGTTACTTACAAAGTTAATTATTAAAACGTAATTATTAACCCAATTCTATGAAGCAGTTATTTTTCATCAATTTGCCCATTGGCAGGAACCAATATTGCATCAACCCCTTCCTTGCTTGTCGCGCACTTTTCACAGGAAGAATTTTGCCCGCGTGTCGGGAAACATCCTCTATGTAAAACTGAATACTTCTTCCAAGGACATGACTTTCATATAGTACATATTTTACAGATATATACAAAATATGACACAGACCATATTTGTATCAACTGACATGAAAAACCCCAACAGCAAAACCCTCGTGGTTATAACCATCTATTTGTATTCTATTGTACGATAGTTAGATATGGTAAGCTGGTTTGTTTACCGCCTCACAATGCTGAACACCAAGATACCGACTCTCCAGATACTACTTCACTCGCCTTGTTATCGCGGTGAGTGACCTTCCTCGTGTGGCGCTCCGTGCTTGACGATAATGTGATAATATAAACGGTGGAGCGTGTCAGTTTTCGGACAAAGACGGCTAAAAAAATAGCACGCTTAGGACTACGGCACAACGGGCACTTTTTTTTAACTCCACCAAATCTACCATCAGGGCTATGCTGGGCATTTCAACAGAGGACAAAGAAGCCTGTGTTACCTTACACAAAAAAACATTTTAGAACGGTTACACTTGGCATTGTCAAGTCTCTTTTCACGTCCTCTTTTACAAAATCTTGCCCTCACCTTACTGAAGGAAGATTCCATTTACAATGTCAAAGGCTTGGCAATGCTCGTTATCCAGCGGATCTTTTGAAAGCCACTTTGCAGAGATTCCTTTTTGGCCGTCACCGGCGAAACACTACAACTACAGGTTTTCCCACTCATTTTAATCGAAACGTCGGCCAATTTATTCCAAGTGCCATCAAATTTAATTCAAGCGTCATACTATTTAATCCTAGCACTAGCCAGTTTATTCCCGGGTTCATGCAATATGGAGATGCCCTTTTTGTCTTTAGTGGTCATGTTTTGCTTACACATTTGACAACAAAATCTAACTGTTTTACAATTAGATTTTGTTGGGTACATGTTGGGTTGGGTCAATAATACTGTTGTAAACACAGTTTTGTGACTAACATATCGCGTAAAAATTAAAATTTACCACTAAGTCAAGTAAGTTAATTCAATGTCAATTGTGTGATTAATAAGACGGAAAAATCAAAGGAATGAAAATCTTAACCGATCTTATATGATGTCGCATTTGTGAATAATAATTCAAAGTAATCGAATGAGTAATGAAGATGTTTGCTAGTCTAAAGTTTTTCGCGTAAGTATAGCTTTGAAATCAAAAGTAATCAGAATCACAACTGAGCTTCTACCACGTTATATTTTTGTCAATACTTCCTATACTTTTTAGTACTACGACAGAGTAATAAAAAATGCTTGTTGAACTTTTACCATATAAATTGTGTTATTAATAGGTCAAAACAATTAGAAGTGGAAGTTATACGTCAACTAAACTTTAAATAATATCAGCGTGTCAATAACAGTGCGAAGTAATCAAAATAAGAATTAGAAATTGCAATTGTACTTATATTATCTGAATTGTATCAATGATAAGTTGAGTAATAAGAAAGAGCAAACAAAACGTCCATTCAGCTAAAATAAAGTCGAGTGCGGCTCAATAACTCCAGTATGCAAAAAGAGTAATCAACATATTAATTAAGCCTCGTCAATCGTGGGACTAGCAACACCAAGTAATCGAAATGGTGATCAAAATATACTCTTGTCCCGAACAAACTATAATTGTATGAACAATTACTCTCTAAGTGATCAAGGGTGTAAGCAAAACTCGACCACTGAAGACAATAAGTGCGTGTACATTTTGTGTATTAAATTGAGGGATTAAATTTTTGTAGAGCCGGGATGAAATTGGATGGGGAAATAATTAAATTGGGTGGCACTGGATTAAATTGGCCGTCGTTTGGATTAAAATGAGCAGGAAAACCTGCAGAAGCAACAAGCGGGGTCGTTCTACTGTTATTTCATACGTTCATAATTCAGCGCATCGGCTTTAAGGCGCATCAGATGCGCCTTTAAGGAATATTGACCCAGCATTTTAGTGTCCATATTAAGCGGCACACGATCTTTCCACGAGCCAGCAGCTGCCCGTGTGCACGAGCACACGCAACGAACTTGACGTCAGAGTCCTCCATTCACGTTTAAGGTGTCAGTGAGATGTAGGGGCTTTGGGAAAAAGGAGAATGAAGACAGGCTTGCAGACGTGCTTGTTAGACCGATTAATCACGTATACCTGATACACCAGACCCCACTGTGGAGATGAAAAAACCGTTTTGATTCTCCTTTTGCGCGACGCCCACACATTTCGCTGTCATCTTAAGCATGAATGAAGGACTATGACGTCAATTTTGTTGAGTGTGCACTCACTCACACCGGCGGCTGCTGGCTCGTGGAACCATCGTATACCACTTATTATGGACACTGGATTGTTTGGTTCAGCATCTTTGCCAAAAAGTGAACTCACGCGAGAAGGCTCAAAGATGCACAGTCAAGCATGTCAATACGTTCCTCCCACGCGAATAGCAGAAGGTTTATTCAGTTTCTTTGGAATGTGGTAAACAATGCATAGGACAAACGGGCAGGTGCATCAACCACCGACTCGGCGAGCACCACGTGGAAGTTTCAAAAGCTTCGCCAGACTCTTTTCACCCCATTGTCATTCACTCCCGTACGCGCAGTGGCTGTCTTCCGAGTTACGAGCAAACGTAAGTTTTCGGAGGGCACAATAAGTTAATAACAGATTTGGCAGGGAAATTATGGAATCGTTCAGCATGAACTCAGTTAATAAAAATATTTTGGCGACTCCAATCATTTTAATTAAGGATGAGAGAGAATTGAAAAAAAAAATCGTAAGGGTGCAGGTGAGCTGGTGAATATTAACCATGTTGAATTAACCTGAGACTGGGTTAGAGAAGAAACATCAAAACGTAGAAGAGACGGAAAATAGACAAGACGACGTCTCAAAACGACGTCGTCCTGTCTATTTTCTGTTCCTTCTAAGTTTTGATGTTTCTTCTCTACCCCAGTCTCAGGTTAATTCAACATCGAGAGAGAACTGCTTACTCATGAGTTAGCATAATTGCTTTTCATCTTCCATCCGACAATGTAATTTTTCCGTCTTTCTTTTTTTCCTGTCCCCATTTATCCTCTATTTACGATATCGCTGCGTTCATTCGCTGTATTTCTCTTCCTTGTTATGATTCATAGCAGGCGCGGGTTCAAAAATATTCTGCTAGGAGATTCGCTGTATTTGTGTTGTTGCGAGCTGAAAGAAGAAGTGTCCTTTGTTCCTTTGTCCTAAGTGTGTTATTCTTTCTGTCGTCTTTGACGATAATGTGTTGTGCATACAGTTCTCAACTGCCCCAGCAACGGCGTCCGCCGACAACCCTGCGGGAGCAAATCGCCCGGGGAAGGGGAAGAAGAGGGGGGGGGGGTTTGAGAGGGCAACGCAAGGATACACATGTATAAAACTAAACAAGGGAAAGAATGACTGAAAGAATACAGGGGTGGTGCTCGACCTTACGATCGAGCACCACCCCTGTACAGCCTTTGTCGGTTGTGAAAAAATGTATACTTGGCGTTGAAGTCGGGCGGCAAGGTCCCTAAGCAAAAGCTCATGTTTATAAACAACCGGAGCGCCCCCAGCGGCCCGCCACCGATGCCGGGCATGCGCGATGTACTGTGGACAAGAAGCGCTACTTCCCATGTCAACAAACCAAAGAAATGGCCCGTTTTCGGCGTTGGTGTGAGGCTTCGTGCTCTTTTTCGCGGAGAAAATATTTATTCTACGTCTCTAAAGCAATATCATACAGCTTTAGTGACTTGAAGTAAAGTAACGAGGCTCGTTACGCCGCAAAACTTCGCGTAAGTAATGTGACTTGCGTGAATTCATTCGCGTGGACGATGAGAATGGACGATGAAACAATGATGAGATTCTGCTCGCTATTTTCGGTCGCGACCTCACTCAAGCTGGAAAAGCGTGGACTGTATTGCTGCGATTTTTGACGTCGATACTGGAAATTGCAAGCAGAATCAGACCAGTTGTGTATCAGGTATAGCAAGTTGGTGATGGCCACTGGCATCAATGACCAATATCTCCTTGTATCTACGGTTTACACCGAAATAAGGTTGACATTTGGGCTAATTTGTAGTCTAGCATATTGATATATGTAGCGCACAACGTAGACAGAATCACAGTAGACAAAAAAAAAACGCTAAATACTTTAACATATTTACACCGATCCTGCTTACTTTATGCAAACTTAAAACTTCTAAGTGTTTTGAGGTCTGCACTTACATAGCGAAATTATCTATGCAAGGTTTAGTCTACGGGCTGCTGTCGTTTTAACGAGCAAACGACAACACACAGACAATTTTGAGAGAGCAGACGACATTTAAAAAAATCAGGCGGCCGTTTGAACTTCAAGACGCCCTGAACGCAGTCCGACAGGTGATCCGGACATCTTGGCAGTCTTACTACTACTGAACTCTGTTCTGTCACGCCACGGTGATGGCGCGTCGGGCGTACTTCCGGTATGGGGCTGTGGGCGGAAGTCACCATGCTGGAGGTGCATCCGCGTGTTGTTTAGAAAGAAAAGAGAAAAAAAAAAAAAACGGCCTTCTCGTCAAAACGCCGCGACTCTGGCTGTACCAGAAGAGTCGGGAAAAGTTTGAAGAATAGTTTTCATGTGTTCTCTGCCTGCTCGGTTTTGCACAAAGACGTGAATCGGCGCCGTGAAAAGGGAAAACCAGACGCCGTCGGACCACAATTGCTTCTGAGGGAAGCACCTTGGGTTGAATTCCCGGATACTTGCGGTCGTCTGAATTATTTGTTTTATTCCAAAATGAGCGCGAAAAAACCACCAAGTTGTCCGGGCCACCCGTGGACTATGCTCAGTGCGTCTTCAAGTTTGAACGGCCGCCTGAAACTCTGAACTGTCGTCTGCTTTTTCAACCTTGTCTGCTTGTTGTCGTCTGCTCGTTTCAAACGACAGCAGCTGATAGACCAAACGTTGAAGCGGTAATTTGAATAAGAAGTCAATGCAGGTCTCAAAAGATTTACAAGTTTGAAGGTTGTTTGGGGTAAGTAGGCTTGATATAAAAAGTATGTACGAGATGTTGATCAATGTTACCAGAGGCCATCACCGACCTGTTATGCCTGATTCAAATAATGCGTAGAGAAAGTCGTCCTCTTATTGCACAGGAGTTGCAATAAGGTCGGAAAGATGGCAATCTCTGATTTGCTCTGATTGGAAGGATAGTGGGTAGACTTAAGTGCTACATGCCTTGAGGTCGACACACATTTCTGCGTTTTTTTTTTTGATCAGCCAATAATAGTTTGTCGTTCTGACATCATCGCGATTCCTGTGAAAGAAACAGACGAACAGACGACTTGCTCTCCGCATAGCAACATCTTAGCACTAAAACGCGAGACGACGCCAGCTGAAATCACTTACCTCTGCTCTATGAAAACACCATTAGCAAGTGCCGACTCAACGCTAGGATCAGCTCTATTACCAGAGCAGCATTAGCACCGGATGAATGTACACAACTCATAGCCATTAAAATATGTTTTTATAGAATCTGCAAAGCGTTCCGAAACTTGGAATGTCACTTGTCGAAGGCAAAATTGTGCGCTCACGCTGCAGATCCGAGGCAAGATCCTCAACCCTTCCCCGCCTCTTTTCCGCGTAAACATGTGCTGCCCCGTCGTTCGGTCGTTTACTATTGCTGCACTATACATGTTAACAACCTGGGGTTAGTCGTCGTATAAGCATTGGTCCTATTATCCTTTTACAAGAGAGAAAAGAGACGCCATTTAAAGCCAGACTTTACTTGGTTTCACCTTAGGTCCAAAAGCAGCCGATGCTACGAGCTGATGGAACAAATCAGACAGTGTCAAAAGCTCATCATCGTGGTGTTCGTAATGTTTCTTTACGTGTTCGATAATCGCTGAACACATCATAAACAAATGGAAAGGCCTAGTGACTTGCGCTTTTGACGCTGCTTGACCGGTCCCATTAGCTCGTGGTGTCAGCTGCGTCTGGACTTGAGCCGAAAGAAGTACCTTAATAAACCGTGTGCCTCGAGTCTTAAGGAATTTGAAATTCCTACGATACCGGGTCAAAATCTTTTCTCCTCTCTAAACGTTCACACAACAAACTCTACAAAAAGTATACACATTATCTGCAGTGACTCTGTTCACCCATCGTACAAAACACACGGTGTGCCCTACGATTATACTTCTGGTATGGGATTTTGAACGTCATGAGGAAGAGCCACACGACAGCGCGGAATGGCGACGTAGATGCTCAACCTGAGTGCCTTCATTTTTCTCAGAGCATTTGTCGTATTAGAGAAGTGTGTAAGTTTTCGGGAAAGGGCCCCGAGTGGTTGCCGGTCCGAGAAGGACTGCACCCATCAAAATCCTTGTAATGAATCTGCGTCAGTTGTAATTCAGCATAGCCGTTTATAGAAGTGTATGATAAAGTATATTTTGTGAAAAAATAATGTAGGGCAATAAAGAACATAAAATCGTATTGTTCGCTGCAGACATGAGTACACAATTATCTTCGGACACGCTTCCAACATGCTCGAATCATGTTTTCGTTTTACGCATGTATGACATACATACATACATACATGTTTAAAACATATCCCGCTTCCACCATGCCTGAAGCTTGTTTTTTAAACGCATGTATGACATGTTTAAAACATGTTTCAAGACTGTTTTGAACGACCAATATGACAGGGAAAGACATACAAAGGCACTCCTGAGGCTGCCTGCAGTCTGTATTTTTGTAGGATGTATTATCAGAGTGAGCGCGACATTACGAAGGCTCTTGTGCTGCACTGCAGAAAATCACTGCGAGATGTCGATGGAGTGTTTTGTTCTCACCTTGCGCAGACACCAAGGAGCTGCAACAGACGGTCAACCACAAGAAGAGTACCAGGACCACAGGCGTCTTCATGGTGGGCTCTACGTGTTGGACTTGGTCGCGGCGTTCTTCCTAACTCGGAGGACTTCGCCGCTTGAGGGTTCACTAAGGAAAAACTGCCGAGGGCTGACGATCTTTTATCGGTCGGAAACAACGTTTACCGCTGGTATCGATGACGCCTGCCGATTTCTGCGAACGGTCTTGGCGCTTCCGGGCCATATCCTTGGAGTCCTTTTCGGTCGGAGTTACATAAAGCAGCTGCGTGGTCTTCTGGGAAAGCGATTATCCGTAAAGTCGTTAAAGTCACCGAGGCAAGAAGGCTGTTCTGAGAACGGTTCTCAATACTCTGGTGGACCACCACACATTGATATTCTTAATTAACAAGTTTAGATAGTCAGTTTGCACACTACGGAAGGCGGTCATTCGCAGAAATTGAGTTCACCTTCTCCCGAATGTTCGTCACCAGTCGATTGAAGCGCCACGCCTTCTGGACGCTCTGTATGCTCTTTGAATTGTTTTTGCGGAGACTCGCCGCAGCGCACGAGGAGGGCGGCGCTTTTATCACCCGGTGAGAAATATTATAGGGTGACGCAGTGGGATATGTGTTTCGCTGAAAGCTTGCCAGCTTCAGATATTACTTGCCCGTATTCCTTGTGGGATGGAAGAACGAGGTTTCTTTTAACCTATGTGTAATCAAATTGGAGATATATATTTTTCTGTTCTTCTTTATGAGTGGATCAGGATGGCCGTAATTAATTCGGAAAACTTCAAGTGGAGGCCCTATTCCTTGGGATCCGTTCTTTTAGATTCTCTTTCGGTGCTACTATGGCCCCTCTTCAATGGCCATTTCATCTCTTCAAGCTGAATGGATCACGCGCGTTGTGAATCATTCATAGCAGCGCCGGTCACAAAGCAACGAAAGGTGTTTAGGGACTTTTGTTTGGGGTATGTATTCATCAAGCGGTCTGAATGGAAGCCTCTAAAGGTAATATCACGAACTCGTTGCCGGCCCACGCACGGTTTCAACGCTCTCTTTATTCGAGTCCTATGTTTCTCACTGACGCAATTGCGTAGATCTACGTAACTGTTTTTGGACTCACGCGACCTGGACTCTTTCGTCGTATGCAGCTTCACCAGCTTGGTTACTTTCATTCATTTTATTTATTTCAATGAAACCTTCACGGCTTTATGATAACTGCGTATCACTACATGTTTTTTTATTGTCTGTTTGCGCGGGCACTAATTTTTACTGTTCAAGGCTACGGTGCGTTCGTACGGGCACTAATTTTTACTGTTCAAGGCTACGGTGCGTTCGTACCTTTTAAAATATAATATTTTTTCAAACATCAGCAGGCAACATTGGAGGTCGGCATTTTTGGGCACCAGGCGCGTGATTGGCTCCGAGTCTTCGCCGGACGCTAACGCAGCACTCGTGTCCAATACATGCTCGAAACACGTGATCAAGCAATGGCATACTCGGATAATTGTTGCATCATCCACTAGATGGCGCGCACTTTTGAAAAGGGTTTACTGAGGGCTTATGTATCAAATGAAATGGGAATAGGCCTGAGAGCACCTAAATATGTATCTGGAAGATTAAAAAAAAAGAAAGAAATGGCCGTCAAAGCTACACAATTACGGTCTGCGCACATAAGACGTGCGGCCAGGCGACGTTACTTTTAAAAGAAAATGTGACTGATACATGCATATTTCACGACAATTAACTAATTAGTTTTTTTTTTTATAAATTAAACGTTTTAGGGCACATGCTTATAGTGAAGGAATGGAGTCAACAACTGTTAAAGGCCAGCCCATTTTTTTTTTTTTTAAGTCCTGGATCGAGCACGCAGTTTGGGTCCTTCATGGCCAAATTTTGTTTTTGAAATCTGTCGTTGCAGAAACCAGACGCGCGGTGTTTGGCGGAAAGACAATTAGTTTGACGCCGGGGGGTCACGTGTTAATAACGAAATTTGCGTAACTTTTCTGTCGTAGCGCGTTGAAGCATTTATTTTTCTAATAAATATCTTATAATCAACTTTTTTTTTGCCTTCCTCGCACTTACGATTAAAACTTCTTTTTGTGATATCAGGAAGCAAGGCAAAGCAACCTGTCACGGTCGGTAAAACGGCTTTTCGCCTTAGTTCGCCAGCCACGGAGCACCGACTGAAATCAGCTCCGGCGCGCTGTGACGCAAAATAGTGGCGCAAATTTTGACCATGACGATGGTGACACTTGGGCATGTCGAATTAACTAGAAGGAAAACTTACGAGGGTATGAACTCAGCTGGTTGATTGTAAATGTTTGGTGGAACCAGCTGTACTTACATAAAATTTACAGAAAATTTTAGAGATAGGGAAAAACACACCCAATCTTTGGGCCACCAAATAATCATTAAACCTTAGGGTTTTTTCTAGCGGTGTTTCTACTGCTATTGCTAATTCCCATTTTTCTTTTGTTTCGTTCAGAAGTTGCTATATCATAATATATCTTTCTCTTTATCTGAGCAAGCCTTTTTATTTGAACCTCCTCGAACCGCAGACCTTAAGCCTCTATATCGCAACTTCTGAACAAAACATAAAAATATAAGATTTAACAATAGAAACCCCAGTAGAAGAAGTGGATATTTAATAAATAGTTGGCAGTACAGCGATCGGGTGTTTTTCCTTCTATCTCTATAAATTTCTGTAAATTTCGCTGGTTCCAATCAACATGTTTATGCACCACTGCTCGGTTGCCCTTCACGTCTTGCATTTGGTTTCAACGACGGAGCCCTCCTCATCGAAACCTCCTACTACCTACCGAAATATTATCCGCTATGACAAGGTCTTACAGCTCTTGAACAGCTCAAACATCTTGTGCCCTGGAATATGGTGTTCTCGGAATAATCGAAAAAGTTTATATACAAGGCTGGACTTGACTTCATAAGTGCTATCACGAGACTGTACCCCTACTCGCCTTCCCTCCCCGCGCCACCCCTAGATTACTCGGGAGATCATCAGGTTCTGCCGACATAAGAGGCAGCTTTTTCAGAAAGCTAAAAGTAACGGGAATCCCCATGACATATCCCAGTCAAAAAGCCTTCAGCAGCGCACGAAACGATCGATCCACACGTCCCACACCTCGTATGTGCAATCCGTTACCAGCAAAGCCTCAGAGTGCCCCAAACTATTCAGGGCATATGTAAACTCTCAAAAGCAATCAAAGTTGTCTCAACAATTCGTCTCTCAGGGAACCACCGTTACGGAACCAAAGTCTAACGCTGACCTTTCCAGTGTGCACTTCTCCCAGACGCAGACAGTTGACGCTCCACTCACCCCGACCACAACCGCTGCGAGCGTGACTGTATTCAACGTTCCCGCGCTTTCAGTGTAGTCCATAAGCACGAAGGACACTTACAAAGCTTTTCAGCGTCTGAATGCATGCCAGTCTGCTGGCTCTGACGGCATTTACACTGCTCTACTCAAGGCTTCGGCCCCACAAATCACTCCGATTCTCACCTCGATGTTCAACAGATATCTCGCTCTCGGTCGCAGTCCTACACCATGAAATACAGCGTGAGTCACCCTTCTCTTCAATAAAGGTGGCACTTGCACTGACGACGTGTCCTGCTATTGCCCGAAATCCACTACCTTTGTTGTCTGTCGTACCATGGCACGTGCCCTTCCAAAGCAGATCTCTCATCCGCTGGAGTCCCACAACCTTCTTACTCCTCATCATTGTGGATTTAGGCCAGGGCGTGGCTACGAATTAGCACTTGCTCTCGCGCTGCATATCATAAGCGAGCATCTGGACAGTAGACACACCTGCGAACTCCTTCAACTTGATTTCCGTCAAGCATTCGACAAGCTTGGCCGCGCATTGTTGACAGAAACGCTCTCTCACTTTGGTATCAAGGAAATTCTCCTTCTGTGGCTGACCGATTTCATCACCTCTCGCTAGGAGCGTGTTCTTTTTCACGGCGGTAAGTCCCCCCTCAAATCGGTCAGCTCTGGTATCCCCGAAGGTTCTGTCTCGGAACCCGTGATGTTCAACACGTTCATTAATGACGTTACCACCAATCTCGTCTCAACTCCTTCTCTATGCCGACGATCTGACCCTCATATATCCGATTCAAACTAGAGATTCTCAGAGTCAACATCAGGAAAACAATGACAAAATTACGAGATGGTCTGTGCACTATCGACTACCCCTAAACCTGTCCAAGTGCTCTACCATACTCATCACAAACAGCTATCGCAAGTACAGCGACCAGCAAAGCCTGCAAATTCCTAACCAGACTCTGAAACCGATTTTTCAAGAAAAACCTCCTGGGAGTCGCGCTGGACTACAGGCTCAAGGTTTGTGTTCACATAGGCCTAATTATAGCTCGATCACGACGCATTCTGGGTTTCTCGCAACGTGTCACTCGCGACGCCAGAGCAGACGCTCTGCGTGTATTGTCCACTTCGCTCGTGAGGCCAGAGCTCGACTATTCCACTCCAATCCCCCCCCCCCCCCCCTTCAATGGCGTCACGGATCCGCCTCAATCGGAATGGTAACCTGGCTCCGATTCTGGCATGGACCCTGCGCCACCGCCAACCTTTCCTCCCACGCACTCTTCAGCTTTGGCGCTCCCTCCCACGCTCCCTAAGAGACTGTTGCCCATGCGACCCAGAGGAATAAGCACAATCTGTCGCCAAGTCATTCAGCCCTAACGCAAAATTCGGTATAACTTTTCGCTAACTGGATTATGGAGCTGAAAATCTATCTGGATTCTAAGTGGATTTCAGTTTTTCAGAAATTAATCTTTTGCCTGCAAGCTGGATTTCAGGCGCAGCAAAAAATCCAGTTAAATTTGCAGTTACATAATGGAGTTAGAGAAAAGTAATACGTGATTTTTCGGTAGGCAGCATATATGTACAAATGTGACTTACTCTATTCATTATCCCCGTTTTTTCTCTTTTAGTTCGGCGTACTAGGCTTTCTGGTACGGGTTTTTGGCCTTTCTTGTACACCCCAACTATCCTGGGTGGAAATAAAGGTGGTTATTATTATTAATATTATTATTCACACCGTCAATCAACTAAGTTTTACAACGGCTCGATGGCACTCATTTTAAATGGCTTTGTTCCTCACCCCGACTCAATAGTTTGTCTATTATCCTGATTGTTTCACAGTTCTGATAGTTGCAGTGACTTGTCAGCTTCATCCCAACTAGCTGTCGTTGTGTTAGTCGGGTCAAGCTTCCATAGCGATTCAAGCGCACGCTGACCTCTCTGAACGCTCTTTCACTGGTAAACTGGTAAAAAGGGGAATCATCAACATTTGCTTTAAGAACGCCCTTAATAAATCCTGCTTTCACTTAGTCAAGGATAGCTTTAAGAATCAAGTAGCGAGGCTCACGGCCGCGGGCTATTCGTTGCGCCTCCTAACGGCAGTCGCAGGAACTCTACTAAAGAGAAAACGGATTGAGAATGCTGAACAAGTTAACAGGAAAAACAGGAACATCACAGTACTACCGTACCTACACAAAATATCCCATAACCTGAAGAAAGTGGGACGTCGAGCTGGTGTTCACGTGGTCTTTTCGGCTCCAGACAAGCTATCTTTGATGTGCAAAAAAGTGAACTCTCATGTAATAGAGAGACAGGTGTGCACCAAGAAACACCAAAACCAGTTTGTTACATGCGTTGCGGGTGTTGTATACTCTATTCTCCTGTCCTGTGGCCGGAGATACATAGGGCAGACGGGACGTTGTCTTAATGAGCGTTTAAGAGAGCATCGTTATAATGTGTCTCAGGTTGTGTCGGGGCACCTTGGGGTGCATTGCCGCAATTGCGGATGCACTCCGTTTCTTGAACGATGCACGGTCATCAGAAAACAAAAAGATAAACTGACACGTGAGATTATAGAAGCATGTGCCATTGGACAATCTGGCTCTGAGTGTGTTAGTGCCCCGTCACTTGCCTTGACGGAAAAGGAGTGTATTTTTCTACTCAGATCGGAGAACAACGGCGCCTGCAGATGACTCTGGGAACACGTGTAGTCCTCCTCTTGTGTTGTTTCTTTTCTTGGCTTTTGGGCCGGGCAAATTGTGTATTTATACAGGTTGTCAGTGCCAATAAAGCTCAGTTGTAAGTCAGCGCTGTGTGTGTCTACCGCTTTCTACTCTGTCCTTGTCCTTGCACTGTTCGTTTTCCGCTAATATGAATGACCAACTAGCCCAATCGTCAACACTACTGAACTTCATTTCTAATACAACGGGCCCTATTCAGTGTTTATCCGTGGACTCGAGTGTCCTGGTGGCTATAACTGCTGGCGCTGTATGCCGTTCCCGGGTGCTGGCTTTTTCCATTCGTCACCGAATCCTGCCAGTGGATGTCCTGGTATTGTTCGGCGACTGCTAACCCTCGCCTGGCCATGGGATGAGGATATGCAAGATCCTACGAACCGAGTGCCAGCGGCAGATATGGCTTAATCGTGAGTGCCTACACCTACGTCTTCGTGCGGGTGACCGTTCGTCCTGCGATGGATCGCGGTGGCGGGAGCTATCACGTACCATCGACAGAACGGCTGACTTCCTCTGGCAGCAAACACTGCCTCTTCTTCGAGCGAGCATCCCTGGGAGGCGTCCTGCAGCTATGGGGAACAAGGTCCACAAGTTGGGTGACGTTCGCCTTCCAAAACAAATGGAACAAGTGCTGAGCCACGGCCCCAAGTTCGCCGTCGAGCCGAGAAGGTCGCCCCCAGGGTTGTTGTCTCTGGTAAGGCAGGGGTCGGGACGAGCTGCGGAGTCTGAGGCGGACAGGTTCATTGCGGATGTTGTAGACGTATTGCTGCAGTGCAGGCCGTCTGGTGGCAGGGTCGCTGTGCGGTCCACCGTCGCTTACCTTAAGGATAACGCCCTGTCCTTGTTACCTGCTGATAAGGAGGGGGGCTTTGTAGTACTACCCAAAGGCATGCTCAACTCGAAAGCTTTAGACACTATCGAGGCCACTTTTGTACGCAGGAATGACGTGTCCCTAGCAAAAGTAAAAATTGAAGCACGCAAACTTTGCAAGCGGCTGAGTTTAGATAAGCTTGCCCTAGCGGTCGATAAGGGAAGAGGCCTGAATCTGGATCTGTTTTTTTCAGCTAAAACGCACAAAGCCAAGTGTCCGCTACGCGTTATAGTATCGGAAATTGGAACGTGGCAGAAGTCGGTGGCCATGTTTTTACAAACGAAATCGAACATTTTAGTTATAGACGATCCCTTTCAGGTAAAAAAACTCGGAGCAGATAATAGACTTCCTTAAAGGGCAACTCCGCTCAATTCCGAAAAATTTAGGCTTCCATGTGATTCACATTCACAAAGCACTACTAAACAACTCTACGTCTTCGGATTCGCGTATTGTTAAATATTATTTGTGTAATCCTAATTTAAACATCAGCAGATACCGAAACCGAAACTTCGGTTGCGTCAGGCAACATTGGTCTCGGGTCGTCGTTACGTGACGTAATCATGACGATTACATGACGTCGAACCACGTGGTCTTGTGACGTTCGGGAGGGAGCGAGAAACAGGACACGCGACGCCGGCAGGTCTTTCTTTTTTTTTTTTTTTATTGGACGCGGGCAGGCCGCTTCGCATGGCGTGGACGGTGATGGCCCGGGGGAGAGGGGGAGGGGAGAAGACGAAAGAGGAGAAGGGGAGCGGGGAAACAGACGCGCGCAGGGCAGCGCAAACTAGCGCATCCGTGTTACGGTGATCACGTGAACGCCCGGTCAGCCAACACCAGGAGGAGAAACTCATGACGTCGTCGTTCAATTTTGCTCTGAGAAGTAAAAACAAGCAAAACGTGAGAATGACGTACACATGCCTCTGACGTAGTGGTTCAGCGTTGGCCGCTCCAACTCCGTGGCATTGACTGCGCTGATGATTGCGCCTCGCGCCGCACGCTAGAGTTGGCAGATTTCGGCGACTTGGCTCGCTTGAAGGTTTGCTGGCCAGTTTATTAAATATATAAACGGAATTAGATCGTAATATTTTGCAAGGGGTCTTCCTATATGATACTGAAGAGGGCTATATAGTTTTCTAAATATCAAAAATGAAGCGGAGTTGCCCTTTAAACAATGCCCTGACCAAAGCCTCTCAGCATGTTCCGTAGACATTAAGGACTTATACTACTCGATTCCGCACACGGAGCTTTTAATGTGCGCCGAAGAGTGTATTGACAACCACGGGTGTGTAGCGTTTCAAAATGAATGTGGTCTGGGGGTAAGAGACTTCTTGGAGCTTTTAACCTTTTACCTCAAGTCGACGTTTACAACTTGGAATGGAGAAACTCTCATTCAGAAAAACGGCATATGCATCGGTTCCTGTTTAGCTCCCGTGTTGAGCAACATTTATCTCGCATGTTATGACAGAATTTTATCTAATAGACTTGAAGGCTCTAGGGTAAGAAAGGTTTTTAGGTTTGTAGATGACTACTTAGTGTTTGTTGACTGTGACTCAGACCACTTTGCTGGTGAAATTTCTGAGGTTTTGGCCACTTTTAGTAAATGCTTGGAACCACTGGTTATCACGCACAAATTACCAGTAAACGGTTCCATAAGATTTTTAGACCTTAGGCTTCAGTGTCTTCCCACACACACCTTCTGGCTTTATGAACCAAGGAGTAATAAACCCCTCCTGTCGTTTTCATCTGCCCACTCTAAACTGTTAAAAAGGGGAATCATCAACAATTGCTTTAAAAACGCCCTTAATAAATCCTGCTTTCACTTAGTTAAGGATAGCTTTAAGAATCAAGTAGCGAGGCTCACGGCCGCGGGCTACCCGTTGCGCCTCCTAACGGCAGTCGCAGAAACTCTACTAAAGAGAAAACGCATTGAGAATGCTAAGCAAGTTAACAGAAAAAACAGGAACATCACAGTACTACCGTAACTACACAAAATATTCCATAACCTGAAGAAAGTGGGATGTCGAGCTGGTGCTCACGTGGTCTTTTCGGCTCCAGACAAGCTATCTTTGATGTGAAAAAAAGATAACTCTCATGTAATAGAGAGACAGGTGTGCACCAAGAAACACCAAAACCAGTTTGTTACATGCGTTGCGGGTGTTGTATACTCTATTCCCCTGTCCTGTGGCCGGAGATACATAGGGCAGACGGGACGTTGTCTTAATGAGCGTTTAAGAGAGCATCGTTATAATGTGTCTCAGGTTGTGTCGGGGCACCTTGGGGTGCATTGCCGCGATTGCGGATGCGCTCCGTTTTTTGAACGATGCACGGTCATCAGAAAACAAAAAGATAAACTGACACGTGAGATTATAGAAGCATGTGCCATTGGACAATCTGGCTCTGAGTGTGTTAGTGCCCCGTCACTTGCCTTGACGGAAAAAGAGTGTATTTTTCTACTCAGATCGGAGAACAACGGCGCCTGCAGATGACACTGGGAACACGTGTAGTCCTCCTCTTCTGTTGTTTCTTTTCATGGCTTTTGGGCCGGGCAAATTGTGTATTTATACAGGTTGTCAGTGCCAATAAAGCTCAGTTGTAAGTCAGCGTTGTGTGTGTCTACCGCCTTCTACTCTGTCCTTGTCCTTGCTCTGTTCGTTTTCCGCTAATATGAATGACCAACTAGCCGAATCGTCAACACTACTGAGTTGCTTGGATACCTGTCTACCGCACGAAGGGAATTAATGTTTTATTTAATGTTAAAATTACTACATAAATTTTCTTCTATTAATGTTTACTTTAATAACCATTCAGACATGTCACACAGTGGATTGGAGGTCAACGAGTGCTGCAAGGTACTGTTCAAAATAAACACATTTCACTTTTCGTAGAAAGCTGTCAATAAACATTTTTTTTTATATGACACTTTGGCAATGTAGCGTCTTTTTCCCCTCCAAGGCCTCCCTCAAAAAGGCCTTTTACACTGGCTTGTTGTTGTTTTTCAGGGTCTTCAGGGCCGAAAACGTCGTCTCTAGCAACACAGTGCCAACTGTCTCCAGTCCGTTTCGGCTTGCTTCCAGCCATGCGTTATCCCCTTGGACGGTTTAGCCACAGTGCCGCACCACGCAGCTCTCTTCCTCTTGGAAGCAGCAGGCTCGTGCTTTCGGCTCCGTTCGCTTTCCATGTCTACCGTGGCGTAACACCCGAAGATAGTACATTCATCAATAACATTGTCACGTGCCTGCGACGATTATTACGGGTGGAAGAAGAAAAAAAGCGGAAGGGAACGAGCGCGTTCCAGAGTGAACGGTGAGCGCGAGAGGAGAGGCAGCGGTGAAAGCCAGGGTCGGGCCGCGACGCACGGTGACGACCAGAGCTCGGAGGGAGGACCAGCCGCTACGGTCGGCGACGCGTGCTACGAGCAACTCCAGGGGGAGTACGAGACACCGGCTTCTGCATCATCACATCAAGCGGCGCGCTCCGCAAGGCACCGAGGGGAAAGACTTGAACTTAAGGCAAGGACGGTAGCGGGAACGGGCTATGAGTGTGTTGACGTGACTTTAACTGCCTTCAGTGTTTCGCTTTTCTTATTGCTAATTCTTTTCCTATTGTATCACTTCTGACACGTTCCTATCTTCATTCTTGTAAATATATCATTTATTTTTTTGACCCTCTTATGGATGTCGTTTCTCTCTTTTCCCGATTGACGACGACAATTTGGCGAGCCTGCAGGATTCCATTAATCCACTAGCCTGATCTCGTTGGTCCGGAGGAGAGAGTTCCCGACCATGACTGGGTCCGGGGTTGTAGAGATTGATAAATTGATGGCGGCTGGAAGGGAACTAGGATACACTGGAGGGGAGCCGAAGGTCTGGGTTGAGAGGGAGAAAAACATTCAAAGAGAGGAAAGGCTGCAGGCACGGGAGGCGGCAAGAGAAGAGCACGAGGCGCAAGAACGCGCATGTCAAGCGGAATGTGTCCGACTGGATAAGGAGCGGGAAGTACTACAACTCAGAATCGCGACCCAGGAAAGAGGAAATCGCGAAGCGCGAGGGGAAGGAGGAGAAGGCGGTTCGACTGGACCAAGTCATAGCGCCAGTCCACACAAACTGATACCGCAGTATAATGAGACGCGCGACGACCTCGACGCGTATTTGCAGAGGTTTGAGCGTACGGCCACAGGCCTCGGATGGCCACAAGACAAGTGGGCAACCACTTCAAGTTTTTGTCTCACAGGAGAAGCCCTGATGGTGGTCGGTCGCATGACCCCTGCGGATGCGATTGATTATACAAAGATGAAACTGGCGCTTCTTCAAAGATTCCGGTATACAAAAGAAGGTTATCGCGAAAGATTTCGTGAGGCGAAGCCCCGGAGATGGGGAAACAAGAAAACAGTTTGCAGCCAGGTTGACGGGGTATTTAGATAGGTGGATCGAAGTGGCGGGAGTCGAGAAGACTTTCGAGGCGCTCCGGGACAGAATGCTAATGGAGCAGTTCATAACAACTTGCGCTAGTAAGTTGATGGTCTTTCTCAAAGAAAGAGACTGCTTGACCCTAGATAATTTGGCTGAAAAAGCCGGCGTCTGTCTGGAAGCACAGACTCAGCCGAGCGCTTTAAAAGCGAAGGTAGAGGGACAAGACCCGAAAACCAGTGCAAGTACAGTCCCTAAAGCTTTCAGAGAGGACACACGGAGGATCCTCCGATGCTTTTTATGCAATAAGGCAGGACACAAAGCCGAGAATTGCAAGGGTCTCAATCAACAATACAAACCATCGACATGTTGGCATTGCGGCCGGGTGGGACACAAGGCCAAAAAATGCACTATGAGGGCTGGCGATAAACCACAAGCTTCTTGCCTGTGGACAGCCTCCGACGAAACGGCAGGCGAACCAGATGAGACCTACCTTACGTTAAAGAACAGCGACAAAATACCAGTGGTTAACGCAGATGTAGGGAGGCCACCCAAGTTTCTGGTGGAGAATATGCCTGTCGTCGAAGGCCGCATTGGCGAGAGAAAAGTTACGGTGCTTCTGGACACCGGCTGCAATACAGTAGTCGTAAGAAAGAACTTAGTGCCCGTTGGGTGCTACACTGGAAACTGTAGTCCCGTATATTTACTGGACCGAACAGTTAAATACTTACCTGAGGCGGAAATTGTGATCAACACACCCTTTCTGGCAGGAAAAGTCGTGGCGAAGTGCATTGACGATCCCCTATACGACTTAGCGCTTGGCAACGTTCCACAAGTGAGAGATCCCAACGATCCGAACCCATATTGGGATTCCGATCAACAGCGAAGGGACGAGATGAACACACCTACTGTCCAGGGAGTTGGCCACCAGCGGGACAAGAGAGCCGAGGTACCAGAGAGGAAGGACCACAAAGAGGCCTTTCCGTACGACTCGGAAAACACCGGACTTGGGACTGATAACTCCGATTTCAAATACCGCGGGACTGGGAGAGTCGAGGAAGAATAAGAGCGGGAATAAAGCGGAACCTCCACTGAATGTGCCACAGGCACCGATTCTCGAAATGACAGTCGAGAAGCTTTCGACAGAGTAGAGGAACGATGCGTCCTTAAGGAAATGTTTCGACAAGGTCGGAAAGGTGGTAAAGAAACGCAAGTGTCGTACGAAGTATTAAATGGTGATAAAGAACAACCTGCTCTTTCGGAGCTGTATATTTTTTACCGGGAGAAGTATAGAGCAGCTGGCTCTCCCAGCAAGATTTCGACCAACTGTCATGGCAATGGCACACGATGGTATCATGTCAGGCCACCAAGGCATGAAGAACACGCTCGCGCTAACGGCTTAAGAGTTCTTTTGGCCGGGCATGCAGAGTGACATCAAGAGGTACGTGCGTACCTGCGATGTATGCCAGCGCACGGTGCCAAAAGGCAGAGTAGGCAAAGCGCCTATTGGGACAATGCCTGCCATCGAGACGCCATTCAAGAGGGTGTCGATCGACATCATCGGACCGATCAACCCAACGGCGAGTTCGGGCAACCGATATATTCTGACCATGGTGGACGTTGCCACAAGGTACCCGGATGCTATTCCATTAAGAAGCATCGACACGGAGAAAGTGGCAGAAGCCTTGGTGGAAATGTTCTCTAGGCATGGAATCCCGAATGAGGTTCTTAGCGATAGAAGTTCCTGCTTCACGTCGGACCTCATGAAAGAGGTAAGCCGGCTGCTGTCCATGAAGCATCTCATGACTACACCCTACCATCCGATGGCGAACGAATTGGTGGAAAGATTTAATGGAACCATCAAACAGATGATTCGAAGAATGTGTCAAGAAAGGCCCAAGGACTGGGACAGGTACCTACCGGCACTACTGTTCGCCTACAGGGAAGTGCCACAGGCAAGCCTGAAGTTTTCGCCATTTGACCTACTATACGGCCGAAGAGTTCGGGGATCTTTGGCCATCTTTAAGGAGATCTGGTCCAACGAAACGCTCGAAGACGACGTGAGGACGTCCTATGGTCACGTACTCGAGCTAAGAGAGAGACTACAAAGAATATGTGAGTTGGCTCACCGCTTCTTGGAAGAGGCCAAGATCAAGTACAAGGGGCACTATGACAAAAAGAGCGTCAACCGCCGACTGAAAGAAGGGGGGGACTTGGCCCTCATTCTCCCATCGAGTGACCACAACAAGTTAATAATGCAGTGGAAAGGACCATTTGTAGTATCATGCAAAAAGAACGAAGTGGACTACGAGCTCAATATTGGAGGACGCAAGAAGGTGTTCCACGTGAATATGCTCAAGAGATACCAAGAGAGGGTCGAGGTCGAAGGGAGGCAACCAAGCTGCAGTGCGGCAACGCAGGAAGTTGGCGAGGCTACACTTGCTGGAGAGGCCAACAAGGCATCGACGCCTGATAACGTGATTGCACATGACTGGAAAGAGGTCACGATCAACGATGACCTGGATGATGATGAGAAAGATGAGGTGTGGAGGTTGATCGAACAGTATAAGAGCATATTTTCAGATCTTGCAGGTCAAACTAACTTGACCACGTGCGACCTGAAATTGACAACCGAAGAACCTGTGCGGATAAGGCAACATGCGTTGCCATTTTCCGTCTAAAAGACAGTCGAAAAGGAGATTTCGGAAATACTCCGACTGGGCGTTATTGAACGGTGCACGTCACCGTATAATGCGCCGGTTGTGATTGTTAGAAAGAAAGACGGTTCTAACAGGTTTTGCGTTGATTACAGGAAGTTAAACGACGTGCTTAAGGATGACGCAAAGACAATTCCAAGGACGGACGTCACCTTCGCCAAGGTGGGCAGTAATAAATTTTTCTCTAAGCTGGATCTAGCGAAGGGATACTGGCAGATCCCGATGGAGGATTTGGCCAAGGAGAAGACAGCGTTCTCGTCGAGTAGCGGACTTTACCAGTTTAGGTTCATGCCTTTCGGGCTCAAGACTGCCTCTGCTACCTTCACCAGACTGATGAGAAAGTTGCTTCACGGAATTCCGGAGGCTCATCATTACATCGATGACATTCTCCTCGCCTCGTATACGTGGACGCAACACATGAGAACTTTGCAGACAGTTTTTGATCGGTTGCAAGAAGCTAACATCACGGCTCGGCCGAAGAAATGCGAGATCGCATTTACAAAGACGACCTTCCTTGATCATGAGTTGGGTGGAGGACGAGTCGCACCCCACGCGGAAATCCTTGGAAGGATACAAGACGCGCCAAGGCCGGTGACGAAACGTCAATTGAAGTCGTTTCTCGGGCTGACCGGCTATTACCGCGATTTCGTCCCAAACTACGCGGATCTTGCCACACCACTGCTGGAGCTGACGAAGGTAGGAGAACGAAATCAAGTTGAAGGGGGGTCAGCACAGGAGGAGTCGTTCGAGTGACTGAAGGACTGCTTATCGAGACCACCTATCCTGTTGGCGCCAAATCCCGACAAGGAATTCGTTTTGAGCACAGATGCATCTGATGCATGCCTGGGCGTAGTATTGCTCCAGGAAAGTGAAGGACTGCTGCATCCAGTGGGATATGCAAGCAGAACACTGGGAAAATCGGAGAAGAATTAAGCCACCGTGGAGAAAGAGTGTCTGGCGATTGTTTGGGCCGTGGAGCGATTTAGGCTGTTATATGGCAGAAAATTTCGCATCCAAACGGATCACCGAGCTTTAGAGTTTTTGAACAAAGCGAAGCACTCCAACAGTCGCATAATGCGATGGAGTTTATCATTGCAGGAACAGGACTTTCACATCGAATACGTTAAGGGGAAAGACAATGTTCGAGCAGACTTCTTAAGTCGTCTAGAGAGCTAAGCCGTCGGGGGATATTTGTTCGTTAAGGCAGGACATAGGGTTAATGAGACTCATTTTAATTTTTTATTTGTTTTTGTTGTTGAGTTAGGTCAGGACAAGAGTGTGTTGGTCATGTGATTTGTACGAGCAATTAGGGACGCGAGAGTGTAACCACGGTTTGTTTTCGTGATTTGGGCGATACTAATTTTTGGGATGTGGAAACGGCATACGTGCGTGAGTGCTAAGAACCAAGTGTGGTGGTATTTGTGAATCTGCCGCGGTCACTACAGCAAGCCCTGAACCAGTACCGGAGGCTGGGCGCCTGCGAAGACACTTGGTTGTGTTTTGGCTGCTCGTTCCCAGGTTTCACGGACGACTTTTTCGACGTCCCAGTCGTAGGCGCCGCCTCAACACCACTCAATCAGCCACCTACCGACCCGGTGCTTATGTCCACGGCCGTTTCGCAACCCGCGATTCATGCACCGGTGACGCCGTCGACTAACCCCCGCGGCAAGAAAGTGTTGTCCGTTTGGTTCTCAAATCTGCGGTCAATTAAGAATAAGCTTCCCGAGTTCCAAGTCCTCGTCGCGTCTGAACCATCGACCATCTTTGCTGTATGCGAGACGTGGCTAGACCCTTCGATGTATGATGGGCAGTTGGTGGATACAGCGCAACACACCGTTTACAGGAGGGACAGGTCTGGACATGGTGGGGGAGTTATGATCGTCGTACCGCGACTACTGCACTCCCGGAGGAGACCCGACTTAGAGGCCGACGACCTCGAGGCAATCTTTGTCGAAGTACCGCACCAAACCGGCAAGACACTAATCTGTTGCATTTATTGTCCACCTGTCACCCGAGCTTCTTCATACAACCTGCTCCACCACTCACTCCAACAAGTCAAAGCCCAAACTTACACCAATGTGTGTGTCGTAGGTGACTTTAACGCCCATATCGACTGGAATGACCTCGCAGCCCCTATACCATCTGGACCACCTGACGACCAACTCCTCGATGTGATGGAGACGTCTGGCTACATACAGCTGTGTGGGGAGGCATCCTACGTCTCCCGCAACCAAAATGCGTCCTTCCTTGACCTGGTGTTCACCAGCAACCCATCCGTGATACAGAGCTGTACAGTGCAGCCAAGCATTAGTGGCTGTGACCACAGTGCTATCCTTCTGAATAGCCTAACATCCTTGCCAAAGGTTGGACACTTCGCGAGAAAAATACAACTATTTGAAAAAATTGACACTGCCCATCTCGACATGCTGCTTCACTTGGCACCATGGTCGATAATGCTGGACGAACCATCTGCCGACGAGATGTACGAGACCTGGCTGGACTTCATGCACGCCATTGAAAAAGAATGTGTGCCCACAAAGACCATATCGAAGCCCCGCTCAGGCCCATGGATCACTGCAGACATCTTAAAGCTAGCCCACCATAAACAGAAGTTATTCAGAAAAGCTAAGAAAACCGGAAATCCGCAGATCCTTAACCTAGCCCGCCAAGTACAGAGGGAACTAAAGAAGAAAACTCGTGTATCCTACACGGCCTATGTGCAGCATATCGCAGAGAAGGCCACCAGAAATCCAAAGCTTCTCTGGTCTTTCGTGAAGCGCCACAAAACGACTTCCTCTTCTCCAGTGTTCCAGAACAACGGAATAACAGTAAGAACGGCTCAAGAGACAGCTGCCATTTTCAGTACCTACTTTGCGTCCGCGTGGACACCGCGAGAAAATCCTCCGGCTCATTCCTTTCTGGGAGACCAGCCCCCACTTCCTGAGCCTCTTGCACCCTTGGACATAACCTGTGATGACACCTGGGAGGCATTGCAAAGTGTGAATCCGTCCCAACGAGCAGGGCCTGATGGCATACACCCAGCGTTCTTCAAGGCTTGTGCAAGAAAACTCTGTCCGATCCTCACCATCATGTTCTCATCACTTCTTGAACAAGGGTCAGTTCCATCCAAGTGGAAAACGGCTTTGGTTAAACCGATCCACAAGGGAAACGGCACTTCCGTCACGTCCGTGCGCTCCTGCCGCCCTATCTCTGTTACATCAATTGTGTGCAGAACAATGGAGCGAATTATTAACACCAAGATGCTTCATCAACTGGAGGAGCGGAGCTTACTCTCGACTCACCTGTACGGTTTCCGCTCACGCCGTAGCTGCGAGCTTGCTCTGGCCACACTGGTGCACCAAGTAAGTGAATGCTTGGACGACCGCACAGCATGCGAGTTGGTCCAGCTGGATTTCAAGCAGGCATTTGACAAAGTCGACCACAGCCTTCTTTTGTGGAAACTGTCGAGCTTTGGCGTGGCAGGTGCAACACACAAATGGATTGCAAATTTCTTAACAGGCAGAAGCCAGAGGGTTGTATTTTGAGGAGCCAAGTCCGAGTCCTTAGAAGTAGTCTCGGGCATCCCTCAAGGCAGCGTATTAGGCCCAACACTTTTCAACATTTTTATTGATGATGTGACCCGTTCCCTCAGTTCAACACCGTTTTTATATGCCGACGACTTAACTCTCCTTCTGCCTATCAGGGGCAGAAACCCTTACAAACGGCTACAAGAGGACCTTTGCAAGATTGAAGAATGGTCCGTGAAAAACAGGCTACCCCTCAATGCGGAAAAGTGCTCTACAATGCTGTTCACCACCACCCGACAGCCTCCGCCTCCTCCTGACTTGACGATACGGAACAGCCTTATCACAAGGACACAGAGCACAAAACTGTTGGGAGTCACACTCGATCCGCACCTCCGTTTTTCCCCCCACATTGCCGAGGTGCTCTCGCGAGCGCGACGCACGCTGGGCTTCGTCCAACGAGTGTCAAGGGGGGCCGGCCCAAAGGCACTGCGGAGTTTATACACCGCACTAGTGCTCCCGCAGCTCGAGTTCTGCTCGTCGGTGTGGAGCCCTAGACAGGTCGCCGCAATTGCCTCGCTGGAGAGTGTGCAACGGCGCGCGGCCTATGCTATCCTCCGTCGCCAATCGCCGCCGCAGCTGAGGCAATACAGGGACATTGGCACCCCGGAACTTCTCGGAGCTGTGGGGTGGAACTGCCTGTCTGTCCGTAGGCAGGTGGCTTCGCTCCGCCTCCTAGCCTGCACGCTGGGTGGCCCTCCTACGCCTCTCCTAGGGTATGTGAGGAAGAATCGCGCCGATAAACTACAACCCCTCCTTGGACGGACGGAGCGTCATAGAAGCACGCTCCTCCCGAGAACCATCGAGCTCTGGCGCTCCCTCCCGAGTGACGTCACACAAAGGACATTTGAAAGCAAAGCGGACATAAAGGAACTGTGTAAATGTGCAACCATTCATCTGAAAGAACTGTGATCTGACACTCAATCCGACCCAAATCCCAGTGTACAAAGATTTATATATATATATATATACCTTTTTTTTTTCCTTTTTTTTTTGTATATATGTCTGTGTAGCGGGTACAGTGGGCCTCTATGGCATGGGCAATAGCCTTTTCACTGTCGCCCAGGTTTTAGAAACCGAATAAAGCATTACATTACATTACATTACATTACATTACAAGCCATCAAGGAAGTCGCCTTCGTGAAGAAACTTCATATTGTGAAGTTCTCGAAGTGAGGGGGGTGTGTCACGTGCCTGTGACAATTTTTACGGGTGGAAGAAGAAAAGAAGCGGAACGAAACGAGCGCGTTCCAGAGAATGGCGAGCGCGAGACGAGAACGGCGAGCGCGAGAGGAGAAGGAGCGGTGAAAGCCAGGGTCGGGCCGCGACGCACGGTGACGACCAGAGCTCGGAGGGAGGACCAGCCGCTACGCTCGGCGACGCCTGCTACGAGCAACTCCAGGGGGAGTACGAGACACCGGCTTCTGCATCATCACATCAAGCGGCGACGCTCCGCAAGGCACCGAGGGGAAAGACTTGAACTTAAGGCAAGGACGGTAGCGGGAACGGGCTATGAGTGTGTTGACGTGACTTTAACTGCCTTCAGTGTTTCGCTTTTCTTATTGCTAATTCTTTTCCTATTGTATCACTTCTGACACGTTCCTATCTTCATTCTTGTAAATATATCATTTATTTTTTTGATCCTCTTATGGATGTCGTTTCTCTCTTTTCCCGATTGACGATGACAAACATTGGTGATTGCCCACTTGCTTGCATGGCGCCACAGAAAACTGTTTTATGGACCTGGAGACATTCTTCGCGCTGAAGTGGTCAGCGGTAAAGCTTGGACCCAAATGCTTGGTGCTATATGGGGGGGGGGGGGGGGGGTGGTAACGTGAGCAGCAATTGAAATAAACAAAATTTGGTTTATCTATCTGGAATTTGTTTTGGCAAAACTGGGAAAAGAACACTCTTTTCAAGGTGCATGTTTTCTAATATCTTCTGGACAAATATTAGATTCAAAAAGCGCCCCCCCCCCCCCCGCCCCAAAAAAAAAGGACAACAGGAAGAATTGGACGAAACGATGCGCTACTATAAACTGAATTTTTATTCGGAAAAAACGAACATAAATACACCTTCAAGCGAACCATTCGCTCACAATTAAGACAGAAAGCTGTCTTACCAAGCTTTAAACATCACCCCAAGTTTGTTGTGCTTGCACGACATAATATATTTAGTATAAAGTCCGTCATATATAGTGCCATTATCCTCGTCTACCCTCACCCTTGTGCGACAAAAAACCGTATGGCCACAATGCAAAATTCGGCTGCCGTCCACAGGAATATTTCAGTCCTTTTTTTCATATAAGTGACGTTGCAAACAAAATCGGAAAATCAGAAATCGAAATTGCGCCATGTGAAACGGCCGTACGTTCCTTATGTTAAAGAGCCATTCGTCGCCTTCTCTGTGACGGAAGAACAGGTGGCGAAATCGCGTGCTCTACGACAATACTATATTGTCTTAGAGCAACAATCTCCAAACGTTTTTGGCTCACAGCCCGGATTAGAAATCTGTCAAAGTCTCAAGGGCCGCAAAAAAAAAAAAAGAATTTTTAAAGAGCAAGAATTAAATAAACACACCTCAATAAGCATTTAAACGCGCACAAAAAATATTGTTGGAGTAAGTATTAAAAACAACACGCTAATGTTGTCACCGCGTACACTTGAATACTTCAATTTGAAATTTAATATTTAGCTAATTATTACGCTACACGAAAATGGTGACCAAGAACATTCATCAGGCATAAAAAAAAGCGCCTGGAAAATTTTGCCCATTCGCCCAATGCAAGAGACTAATGAGAATAATTAAACTAATGCTTATAAAATGCAAGAGTGAGAGAGAACGCTAAGCATAATGTACATGAGAACGCAAACAAATTTTACTAACGTTCCAGAAACGTAAAGCAGTAATGGTGATGCTGGTGACAATGTTCAACACATATTCTGGCGAGAGAATCCGCTTTACAATGAAGTTAATCTCGTTCTTTCTGGTATCTTCATTTGTGCATTCGGAGCGCGTTGCAACGCCGTTTCTTTATGGGCACTTAATTTTGCTCCGGAAGCAGCAGGTCTGCTGGAAGCGGGTCGCGGGTCCTGCTTCGTTGGAAGGACCGCGAGCAGCCGAGAACCAATGGGAACACGTCTACGGGCCGGATCCACTGGTCTTATATATCAACAGCGTCGACATGGGGTGTGCCACTTGCAAGTACTGTTGGTGCCATCTCTGAATTAGCTGGCAAACATGATCGTCGTTCAATATCTTCCCGGCAGCTGCCGCCACGCCATTGGGAAGGCACCCTTTTTACGCAGGCTTTGTTATTCAAGATAGTAACGAATCTAGATGGAGCCACTGCCCAGGCTTTCCAAAAGGCGCCCCGTAAACCAACCGAGTCTGTCATGCATTTTGGTGATTTTGTCAACATCTCTTTTGCGTGACATAAGCCCCAGTGAAGTCAAGCTTGAATTTTTTTTTTTTATACATGGTTATGTTTGAGTGGCAATTCAGTAGTGAAGAGTGCGTGTGCATGACTTTCCAACGCCACTCGTAGTGGACGTGCGCTTGGTGTTCATAGCTCGCTTCAGTGCCCGAGAAAGTTGTCTCCGAGCTGATACCCGTCCAGTAAACAGCTTCTGATTGGTGCAGTTTTGAGTGTTCGCTTGTACTGTGCGTATTTAGCACGTTTTTCAATCTGATGAACACGAACGTTCTGGCCTATAGAGATTGCCCGCCGGGATAAGCATGATTATACCGTATTCTCCGGACTACAGACCTCACCCGGTGTATATTCCGCAGGGGCAAATCTAGGGTCAAAAATAAAAGTGTTTGCTTAGATAGTCCGACCCCGGTGCATAGTCGACACGAAAGGAGAAGGGTACGAAGGAGGGGAGGAGGAGAATACTCTCCCCTCCGTACCCTCCCCTTCTCCTCCTCAAGAGTTGCGCTCTGGTTTCGCATCACAGAGATTTGTAAAGCGAAATGCATTTTTTATTGCATTTCTTAATATTGATGCAAATGCGATGCCGTATAAGCGCATTGCCTTCTAAATGCGTCGGTTGAGGCGCGAAGAAAAATAATTTATTGCTTACCTCGAGGAATGCCGTAGACAATTGTTTTTGCGTTGGTCATTGTAAAAATTGGTTACGGTGAACTCCCATGAAGATGCACCTTTGCTTTAATTTCATATATTTCATTTACTTACACCAAAACTCCCGAAGGTATAACATCAGGGGAAACCAAAGATATCATTACTACTTTAAATATAAAACACACGAAATTAAAAATACGCTCTACAAAGTCTTACCTAAGAAAAAACAATATTTATATCTCAATGTAGTGGATTAGGTTACAATCCGTGGAATAATAATTTGCAAGCGCACTCATGAACTACAATCAAAAATGTTTACCACACTCGCCCCAGGCAGGTAATTTAATTTTTTAATACACAGATTTAAATGAGACCGAATATTGCTTGGTGCGATATGAGAGCAGCCGGAGTTTCTGCTGGTGATCGTTCCTAGGAAAGATCCGGTGGGGGAAGTTTAATTTGACTTTTAAAATGTAGATTATGTTAATATATTCGGTAAAGAAGGGTCAATCGCGACACTTTTTGTCTGTTGCATGAAGATGCGACACTATTCTTGACTGAGAGCTGTCACACTAGACGTAAAAGAATAATATCTAACAATGAATAGAACGGCTTTGTTTTGGCTAAATTCGACTTTTTTTACTTAAGAAATCTTGTCAGGATCTCCGTATTCGGCCAGCGTAATCTACCTTCGAACGAATAAAGGACTTGTAGGCTAAGAAGCGAACATCAGGAGGTGTTGAACATTAATTTATTCTAAAATAAACCAATATGGCTTTTGGTTTTCCAACGATGTAATCAAGATACAGGTTCCAATCTAAATTCTCTGTTAGAATTATACCTAAATATGTATAATTGCTTGATTTTCAAAATGAAGCCATTTATTTTGTATTCAGAAGCAATTAAGTGTCGTTCTCTTCGCTGAAAAGGTGAGATGTTAGTCTTTGAAGTGTGGATGCTCATTTGACAATTCTCACACCCTGATGCTTAAAAATATAGGTCACGCTGCAGGGTCAAGAAATGGTCTTCGGTACCTACATGCCTATAAACTATGCCGACATCCGCGAAAAGCCTGATTTTGAAGAAGATTAAATCACGGATATTATTAATATAAGTTTTTAAAAAAGCGGACCAAGGACCGATCTTTGAGGAACTCCTGATTCAACTAGAGCTTTATAAATGAGTCATTACGAATTGAGACTGATTGGGCTCTGTCGGAAAGGAATACGTTGATTCATACAATGATTGACTAATCAACGTTAAGAGCTTCAACTTTTTTTTCAGTAAGCGCTAGTGAGGGACTCGGTCAAACGCCTTCGAAAACATGAGCAAAATAGTATCAGTTTTTGTCCGAGAATGGATGTTCTCGTGTATATCAGTAAGAAATTAAAAAAAAGTTGAGGCTCTCAGGATCTTTTTTTACGGAAACCGTGCTGGTTAGGGAAGAAAGAGTTTATTGGCGAGGAGATTGAACTATAGGGGGCGCTGCGTTCCCGAAAACAAATACCGAATACGTGGAAAACAACTCCGGCGTTCCAGTTGGCTGCCGTGTTGTTGCCGAGTTCCCTGCAGGTTTATTAGAATATAGTACGGTCTTGTTGCGTACTGCAGTGCTCAGCGCATGCTTTAGAGCCTGGAATCAGTTTTCATCGCTGTCCTGCCGAAAAAAAAAAAAAACTCAAATCGCAATGGATAAGGGTAGGGAAGGAGTTGACTGCGCACGACGTGGTGTGTGGCCGTCACTTTTCAAGCGATGCCTTCCAAGCAAACTATACGCTAATGGACGAGTCATGTACGCGCGTAAATCACGCTTGCATCGGCATTCGTTCAAACCGTACATTGTAGTTTATAGGTTGTAGATATTATGCCGGGAACCGGCACAACAAACCGAGCAAAAAAAATTGCCGGTAGTTGTTCTCAGAGCCGGTTGTTCTCATTGGGTTTCGTGTAAAAGGCATAGTCAAGACGGGAACTTCTAGTTATGTGAGAGCTCGGTGTTAAGCGCTTTTGTGGTGTTAGTGGAAGTGCCGTTAACTGGAACAAATGTCTTGGTTTCTGGCGTGGGGACTGGGGTGTAACACCAAGCATGTTTGCGAATATAAGGTGGGTATCCACCCCTACCAAGTATTTGGGTGTACCTCTCGAATATTACCGCGATAGCGAGCCTTACTGGCGTGGTCAAGTTGGTGAACTCCGCGACAAAGCCGAGAAATGGAGGGGCTGGGGTTTTTCTATTTTCGCGCGCACCACAGTTTACAATTTGTTTCTTGTAAGCAAGCTGTGGTACGTAATGCAAGTGCTGCATTGTTCTAGAGTGAACGTGCAGAAACTTCACCGTGTTTTTGCAGTTTTTATTTGGAACTCGTCGTGGGAGAAAACGAGCAGAATGAACCTTTTCCGGCGCGTCCGCGAGGGCGGACTCAGCTTGTCGCACGTTTTTTTGCGTCAAGTAATAAACCGTTTTCTTTTTTTTTTGAGATGCTGGCGATCCTTTTTTACGCACTGTTTTTCAAGTAAGGCTGGGCCGGGTTTTGCCCGAGTTTGTGATTTCTTCGTCCTACTTGTCTGGGGGTATTCATGGGTACTTTAAGGGAGTGGTGATGTCATGCCGTTTTTTATTAACTCGTTTTTTTCACGGATATCTGAGTGATGTGACACGCAAAAGATTGTACAAAGATGTTTGCGACATTGTTTTTCCTGTTCCTATGTACAGAGCTTTGTACTCCGCTGGCCCGGTTTAGGACGTTTTAAAAAGGGTGAAAAGAATGCTAGTGCCACCCGGTGTTAAAACGTTTTTCTTTAAATTGCACTCCGGTACTTTACCGGTGAAGACGTGGATGGAGGATAAGGGCCTCTTAGTCCCGTGGGGCTCTCACTGTTTTCTTTGTAAGAAACCGGAGACCATTGAACATGTCTTCCTAGAGTGCTGGGATGGCGTCTTTTTGTGGGACGTCCTCCAGCGCACATTGAAAAAAAGTGTTACCGCTCGAGCCCCACGGGATCAGATATCTATCTGTGGAGAACGATGATGGCGTCCCGTTTGATCTTGTGATGCTACTGTGTCTGCACGGAATTTGGAGGTCGCGGATGGCCGTGCGCCACGCTGACAGTGACGCACGAGAAGCACAGGAGTACTTCCGTGAGAGCATTATTTCTTTTCTTGAACTCGTCAAGGCTCGTGAAAGTGTTCCCAAGTGGCTTCCGCAAATTGAACTACTCGTAACCATGCGAAAAATTGAAACCCCAGGACGCTTGCCATAGCAAGGCGGGCCATTTGTTCCTCGTGTATGTTCTAGTGTGCCTATGAGTGTGTTCTTTTTCCCGGCAATAAAGAAAAAAAAAGTGAGAGCTCGGTGGAAAGGTGTTCGTTCCACGTGCCGTGGGTCCCAGGTTCAAATCAAAGTAGGTGAATTTTTTTTTTTTCATGAAACATTTGACAATTTTTATTTATTTCTTGTTTGGAATAATTATTGCCGTCTGTAGCTCCCGGCAATCTCTTTTTTTCCGAGTGGTTGTGCCGTCTGCCGGCAAAATATCCCCACCTTATTTCATAACAGTGCACAAGAGGAGGTTCTTGATACGCAACGCCGTTCCGTCGGAGAATCTTCCGAAAGGATCACACGACCGGGTCATGAGGCTTCGGAAGCCACCGAGAGGCACTGCTATCATTTGATCACTATTTTATTCCAGGCTAGCTTTTACCCTGGAACATATTAGGTAGCAGTATCAGTTACATATTGTGATATTCACGGAACTTCGTGAATCATTTTACGATTCCTATAATTTCCATTGAGCAACGCAAATGTGTGTATGACTAAGTCCTCGTCGTGCAGAACTCATTGATATTTCATCGTGAACCGTGCACCTTTGAATAACCAATAAATTAACCTGAAAAAGACAACTTGTAACGTTTAATGCCAATGTGCAGTCTAATTAGCCACATTCTACACTATAATGTTCAGCAGTGTGTTCTGTACTTCGGAATTTAAAAAAAAACGCAATATAATGACTATTTTGGTTGATGGTTTCGTAAAAATGTGTCCGGGGCGACGCTGCGCTCGAGTACATGATCACATTTCAGCACGCCCTCGCCTTCAACGAGGCAACTCTTGCTCTCGCCGATGTGGCTGATGTTCGTTGCAAGTGACAGGGACACTAAAAAGCAATGCGTGTGTTTCGTGAATACGGTTTCTTCAACCTAGGAAGCGCACAAACATCGCCACACTGCGTCAGTCACGCACGTCCTGGCGCGCGCAGCCGGAGCGACGCGGCCGATCGCGAGCGGCTACACGTGGGTTGGTTTTTGCTTCCAACGAGAATTCGGCGACATTTAAAGCAAGGTGAAACAAGCAGGGACTCTGCTACCCCTAAGCAGATGCTTTTCGAGCAGATAAATATTATCCACATACCATTCACGAGCCTCAAGTTCTTGTCCTCCATGGCTGAATGAATACTAGCGGCGGGAATTTTATTCCCGCAGAATGGTTCTAACGGCGGCCGCTAGCCAGCGCCACCGTTCGGTTTCCTCCCCAATATCTGAGAGATAACTAACGACGTGACTGTAAATAACATGTTCAAGGAGCTTACAGGGTATTCTGGTTAGGGAAATCGGGTGCTAATTATTAGAGGACATGATCTCTCCAGATATCGAAACAGGAATAAACTTTGCATGTGTCGAGTAGTAAGTAGTGTTCCCTCGTCCAGACTTTGTAGAAATAGTAGTTGAAGTAGAATACTGGAGAATGAAAAAGTGAGCTCTTGTAGTTTAAACGTAATACCGTCACTTCACGGACTAGAAGAATTGGAGAGGTTGAGTATTCGCGTCTCCAGCTGGTTGCTCGCCCTCCCACGGCGGAAACGGGAAGCGCTGTAGTGAGGGTTCCCCGACTCTCCTGTTCAGCGGGCACGGCGGAACTGCGCGCGATCACGTCTCGCAAAATGTCCTTTCCGAACGCAAACAATACTCGTCAGTTCACTGTCCCAAGGTAGTGCTGCAGCCGCCATGGAATTGTACCTTACTAAAGCGTTTTATTATTGCGTATAGAAAAAAAAAAAAAAAAAAAAAGAACACGAAAGCGCTGTGTGTTTGCGTTAGAGTTGCGTGACCCACGTTGCGAGTGCGCCCCACCGCCCTGTGCCAATCCAAGACCGCAATTTTGGGCTCCGCGCACGCGCTAACACAAACACACAGCGCTTGCGTTCGCTCGTATACGCAATACTAAATCTCGCAACTGTTTCATCGACTTCCAACGCCAACGCAATGCGCTGCAGTGAGGAGACGGGCAAGCAGGTAGGCGTTCTTTCGAACTGGAAAGGCTGAGACTGGCAAAACGACGGCGCGTAAAAATGAAAAAAAAAAAAAAAAACAACAACTAAATGTTTTGAAAAAGATTGGTAATTAAAAAAATATATCTTTTTTTTTTTGTGTGTTGGGGGGGGGGGGGGGGGGTCATTTGGTTTGAAGGAGTTTGGCGGCGACTTTGCAACTCTAGCCGTATGTCGAGAGTTGCGACTTTGATGGCAAAATATGCTTTGCCCAGAATTAGTGTAATTTACATGGATTTCTCACATTAACGAGAATGTTTTGATTCATTTTAGGCTAAGTTTGTTTTATAACTTGGCAATCAAAAAGGCTGCATTTGTACCAGTGACGATAATAGCACAATTTTGATTGCCGTACTTGTTCGGGCGCGTTTGAAATTAGATCATAAGCAACAAATTATATTAGAGCTTAAAAATTGCGTATTAATATACTCGAATTTTAATATTATTATTATTATTATTATTACTACAACTTAAGGCAATACATGTCCCCAATTAACGCCACGATCACAAAAATACGCCATTTCACCATTTTGCCACAAAGGTGTCATTTTTGCTTTTCTTTTTATTTTTAGGATATGAAAAAATCTGAAATCGTTATCAAGATAGACAAACAAACACTGGTTGGAATATAAAGTCCTGCGCGTCACGCGTTGCTATAAAAAACACAGACTTCAAATGTCTGACTCGCATTCCGTCTTTGGGTTGTTGCAGTGAGAACAGCGTTTATTAATTTATACGTTTTGTGGACATAATGTGAAAACTGGATTTAGTTTGTTATTCTTGTGCTGGGAATAATGTTAAACCAATTAATCATCTCAATACCCAAAAACCATTAAAAGGCCCGCAGTTCACTATTCTACATGACAATTATCTGAGTGAGAAAAGGCAGCGAGAACGCACCAAATCAGCACTAATTTTTTTTTTAACAACTACAATATTTTTTGTTATCTCTAAGGTGCATGAAAGACCCGGTCTTTAAAAGGACACTGAAATCTCCAAAATATTTTGAAATGCTTAATAAAGTATGTATGTCACAAAATAAAGTTTCCGCGAACAACTTGTTTAACTAAATAATTACGATCTGAAACACATCTTGAGTTATGAAAAAATGAGAAATTATGACCCACATCGAGAAATTAAATCCTAAATAGAGGTTAGTTTCGGTTTCGCTCCAGAATTAGAAGATTCCTCCTGAAGTAAGTATTACGGTAAACACCGCTTTTTGTTTTCAGGCTAAAGAGGTGACCTGAGCTCATAACACCCTAGCTTTCTCGTATTACCAGAAATAATTTGTGTGGCTCAGTAAAGCCAGCACACTAGCCAGGCTCAGCAGCGGTACATATCTCCGACCCTCACTATAACCTCCATTTCGGAAAACGAGTGGCGCCACCTAAAGTTAGTTGGAGTCGCGAATAAACTGGATAATACCATAGGAGTCGAGGTTTATTTGATTTGACCAAGAAATAACTAACATCGTGTCTGGTTTTTATTTCAAATGGAATAAAGAGTGCGCCGTTGGAAGCTAAAGCAATAAAAACAGTGCCCATATCGACTGTGACTCGTCTCTCATGATCATTGTTGGTAAGTACCTTGTTTTTATTTGATCAGCATAGTAAGTCTGACATGATGACCTCAACACAACGGAAAGGGTGTTTGGCAACCCCGCGATACAATTCGCGTGAAATAATCATGATTTATACATAAATCGGAAAATAGTATTTTTTTCTATGGAAAACATATATGTTCGGTACCTTGCTCACGGTGTACACCCTTACGTCTATCTGCAGTAAATAAAGGCTTTCTCTATTGCATGTGTTTTCGAAAGGAAATGGTGCATCAATTTTAACAATTATTTTACAAGTTCGGGACTCTGGGCACAATATAGAAATTGAGTGACATTCCTGAACAAACTGTAGAGCTTCATATGTTTTTAATAAAAAGATCCCAAGAACCTTTTTGCACATTAATATGGCGTCAAACGGATGACGCACGGTGTACCTTTTATTGCTAACGATGAATAAATTAAGAATTCATACAACTTAATATATTTTCTTGTGGAGCGGTTTGTGCTACCGACAGACTCTGTCAGGAGAGTTTGGTCACTAATTTAAGAAACCGTTTTAAAACCTGGACACAATTTGTTTGTGGTCCAGTGTCGTTTTCTAACGACGTCCCGACAGTTCGTTTTTTCTTCCGTTGCTTGGATACCAAGCTTGCCTGTTGAAAATGACCCTTCAGCTTTGATGTGTTATGAGACTTTCTCAACCCTTCAAACCTCATCAGCTCAGCAGACCCCTCAGCCATCCAGACCCCTTCAGCCATTCAAACCCTTATGTCCCTTATACCGTTCAACCTTTCAGCCTTTCAGACTTTTTTTAGTATTTCAACCCTATACAGATCCAAGTGCTTGTGAGCCATAGTATATAAACGCAGTAGTCTAAAACGTCATAAGATAAGTGTTTTGAAAATTGAGCTGTACATGCATGTTTAACCCAAAAAGACACTAAAAACCAAAGTATGATGAAAATCTGGGCATAATAAGTTGTAAACAAATGGGATGAAACCAAACAGCTGCAATCGAGTGTCTTGCCGCCAAAAATATTTTTCGGGCACTCAAAATGCTGCCGAGAAAATTTCCTAGATGTACGGAAGTTCAAGTCTGAAAACAGAGCGGGTACACCAAACAAACACAAGCACTCGCAAGCTCACGCTCACGTTCGCAACCGCACGCGCACGCACGCGCAATCAAGCACATGCACGCACACACGCGAGCATACGGACGAGCACGAGCACCCGAAAACGCACACGCACACATCGTGTCAATACCACTCAATAATAGTGCTGGGAAATATGGTATTCAAAAACTGTCATTACTTAAAAAAGAATGCTATGTTAAAACTTAAACTTAAGATATCAGGGAAATCGGATTCGAGCCGTGTTTCGCAGGAATGGGGCCCTACCAAATGTGTCTAACAATTTTTAACTTGCCTCACGTTCGCTCGAAGTAGTGAGTGGTACTTTAGCAACGCATTAAAAATTTAATAAAAAATAAATATAATGTATTTCGAACATAATAAATGAGCAAACTTTAGAATTAAGAGCGCTTTTTTATTGTTAATGATGTCATTGGTTTGGACCATTAGAGAACCGAAGCATCAAAAGCGTGCAAGAACCATGTGCGATCTTTCTAATTGTTGGAATAGACATCCAATTAAGACGTCAAGCCCCACCGATTTCCATGTGTTCCAAGCAAAAAATCTTCGATGAGAATCACGCGCTTGAAAGAATCAGAAGGGATGACGCGCACCTATTTATGAAGACCTACCTGTACAATTCTATGTCTTCATTGTCCGACGCTCTATAGACGCATGTCGGCACTGAACGTTCGTGTTTGAAACTGATAGGCACGCCCTTCAAAGCAGCGTTTGGTTTTATTCGTCCTCCTTGGAGTGCCCCTTAATCACTCCTAAGATTTTTCATAACTGGTGCAATCCCGCATTCATTCGTTAATGCTAGAAAAAAAAGTTCCCGAAAGATTTCTAATTCTTCATGTCCGGTGGAACCGGGACAAGGTGGACTGATTGAAAATGTCTTCACTTTTTTAATTTTCTTTGAGTGACAACTCGATACTAGAAGTGCGAAGTTTGACTTAAAAAAAATAATTTTTTATCACGAGTAGCGTAAAAATTCGATCTCCTCGATCCATTTGCAATGGCTAATGACGCTTTTGTACTCCCGCAAAACCTGAAAGGTCACCTTGGTAAAGAATATATCTCAAGTATGACATGCTTTCACCTAAATGTACAGTCAGCCAAAAATAAAGCTGTCGACCTTGAGTTACTTTTTAGTCAATTTGATTTTTTATTCGAGGTTATAACGCTATCTGAGACTTGGTATGCGGAGGGCAAGTTCGTCTGCTCCTTGCGCAGGGGGTAGCGGTGACGTCAGAACGCCGAGCCCTGATTGGCTGATCACGACCCTCTATCTGAGCGTCGTCTGCTCGCAACGTCGTCTGCGCCTCTCTTACCTTTCCTGCGACTTTCGGAAGTGCAGAGGCCAGATTCACGAAACGATCTTACGCCAAAAATATGCGTTAGACAAAACTTGAGAACAAATTCGTATTCACGAAACGAAATTTTCGTAAGTTTTGCACAGGTTACGACGAAATCCTACGACAGCTCCGAAGCTGTCTTAATCAAATCAGCATGGCCGGCAGCGTCGCGGTCGCGACGACCGACGGACGTTTATTTTTCTACGTGCGCTTCTCACGCGTCCCGACTTCAAGCAGCAAGAAGTTAAAAGTACTTGAAACAGACCACGAGGAACAAGAACGCTGGATCCACAAACATTCGGGAATTGCTCCAACGGCCACGATTCCACCGACAACGACCAAGCGAGCACGGCAGATAGGCCTAGCAGGCACTCCGACTCGGCGACCGTCTGCCCACGACCGGCTGGCGTTCTGAATGGAATATGCCCGCGCGACGCTTGTTGACCCTTCCCGTTTTATACTTCAATCGCTGACCTCAATTTTAGATTAAGAGGCCAATCTCTTCCTCTTGTCATCTCCTTGTTTTCCGAGGCAACGGTGACTCTCGCCGGTGAGAAAGCGGTGAATCTCCGACAGACGCAAGAAAGGTAAAGCAGCCATCGCTTTAACTAGCAGACGTAAAGCCGACGATGTTAACTGCGCCAACCCGCCGACGCCGTTAAAGAGTGAGAAGTCTCGCCGCACACGAAAGGAAAGAAAAACTATTTGGGAGGGAACTTGCGGACACTAACCACCCTCACTCCCGGTTCTTAGCATACAAAGCTCGGCGCTTCGGGAGTCGGACACCTCGCCAGTGAGTCCTTTGACTTCCCTCCTTGATGCGCGTCGGCTAGTTGTTAGACAAAAACAACATATCGCTCGAGTTATTTCGTCTGCCCCATCTGAAAGGCGAAGTCGAGCTCGCTCGACTTCCTGAAGTCGCAGGAAAGGTAAGACAGACGCAGAAGACGTTGCGAGCAGACGACGTTGCAAAGGAGCAGACGACGCTCAGATAGGGGGTCGCGATCAGCCAATCAGGGCTCGGCGTTCTGACGTCACCGCTACTTCCTTTTTTATGCGCAGAAGACGAAAATGCGTCCACTTGCGAGGCGTATACGGATTAAAAGGATGTCTTAAGATTGCCTCTGTATCGATCCTTTTACATTAATCGTACAACTAAACGTGGTGATGGTTTGTCTATCCTGACAAAAGACCCTGCGTGTGACCCTGTTAGCGATTTTAGCTGTATCACTCCTGATTACGAGCGCTATGTCTACGTAGCAATCAAAATATTCATGCTGTCCTGTACCGACCACCTAAGGGTGACCTCGAAGTGTTTTTTTAAGTTTTTTGAATTATTTTTGTCGTTTGTTAATACGGAAACGTGCACACTAGTTTGCGGCGGAGAGTTTAACATTGATATGTCAATAGATACAAATAAGAAAAGAACGCTAGACTTGTTAATCAACACAAATGGTTGCACAAACGCTATCACTAGACCTACACGTGTTACATGCCGATCTCAGACACTCATAGATTTGTTTATTTCGAAGTACTCGACCGACTGTATAAAAGCTGGTGTCATTGGATGTGCCTTGAGTGACCACCTCCCAGTATTTATCGCTCTAAAAAGTGTTCCAAGAAAAGCTAGTAAATCTCAACAAACAATGATTCAAAAAATAACTCCCGATGAACTTGACCGTTTTCGAGTCGCCGTTTCAAACGCAAACTGGGATAGGGTATTACAAGAAAATACTGCCGACGGGGCTTACAATGTATTTATGGAGTTATTTCATGACCTGTATAACGCGTATTTTCCTTTTAAGTCCATAAGAATATCAAAACAGATAAGGAAGCCTTGGATAACACGAGACTTGCTGGGTAAGATTCGTACAAAAATTTTTCTGTATGGTCGGTTCGCCAAATCTAGAGACCAGAATGATCTGAAGCAATTTAAGAAGTACCGCAATGGTTTAACCAAGGAATTAAATCGCGCCAGAGAGCGTTATTATTTCGATGTGTTTAAAGCAGCACAAGGACGCAGGGACGCCATGTGGAAAGAGTTAAATTCTCTTCTGAATCGTAAACGACCCTCAAACTATATCGACAACATTTTTTTCAACGGTATTGAACTTACCGGATGTTCTTTAGCAAATGCCTTTAACGAGCATTTTATCAATATTGCAAGTAATGATGACACTCTACATTCTTCTGCTCTTAGCGACAAAAGAAACAATGACTCCATATTTTTAGAGCCGGTGGTCGAACCAGAAGTAATTTCCATAATTTTACAACTAAACAATAGTGGAAGCTGTGACGCGGATGGCATTCAGATAAGACCCGTCAAGTACGTTGTTCACTTGATAGCGCCGGCGTTATGTCATGTTTTTAACCTCTCTTTATCCACGAGCATATTTCCGAAGAAAATGCAGATAGCTAAGGTATTAGTATTGCATAAAAAAGGAAGCGTAAACGAAATGGGGAATTATCGGCCTGTTTCTATACTCCCAATTTTCTCTAAAGCTCTCGAAAAAATCATTTATACTTGAATAATGACATTTTCAAACAAATGTAACTTAATAAATACCTCACAGTCTGGATTTATGAAAAATAGGTTTACCGAGGCTGCCTTATTATCTATAAAAGAATTTATTCTCCAAAACTTTGAGGAAAGAAAATTGGTTCTCGTTGTGTTTGTCGACTTCTCAAAGGCGTTTGACTGCCTTAATCATAAAACACTTCTAGCAAAATTAGACACTTACGGTTTCCGAGGGCATGCCTTGCAGCTAATAAAGTCATATCTGGATCATCGATTGCAATACGTCTCTATCAATGGAATCTCCTCTGTTACCAAGCCTATTTACTCTGGTGTACCGCAAGGTAGTATACTGGGTCCTCTTGTCTTTAATATATACATAAATGACATAATCAATATAGATTCAGAAGCGAAATTTGTAAATTATGCTGACGACAGAAGTATATTTTTCTCTGCAGAAAATACCGACTTATTATTTGATAAGGCGAACCGAAGGCACTTCGGGTTGAGTTTGTGGAGTACATATAATTCACTTCAAATAAACACAGAAAAATCAAAAGCAGTGCTCTTTCGCCCTAAAAATAAAATAATCAACACTACGAGAGATCTTAGTTTAGACTCAACCAAGATTGAGATTGTAAATTCCTTCAAAATTCTAGGCGTCCTTTTTTCGGATAATATGTCGTGGGATGAACATGTTAACTACCTTATTACAAAACTGTCTAGAACTGTCGGCATGTTAAACCGCCATCGTTATACCTTACCGATACACGTCAAGTTGCTAGTTTATAATTCCTTGTTCTACTCGCACTTAAATTATTGTAACTTTGTTTGGGGTACCACCATTTCAACGAATCTTGAAAGGATACATTTGTTACAAAAAAAAAGCAATAAGAGCCATAGCCGATGTCCCATTTCAATTGCATACACCCGACCTATTCAAAAAAGTTCCGCATTATCACTGTGCACACTTTGTATGCTTACAGGCTCAGTACAAGCCTTAAGATAGAGCTAATTAGGAACACAAACTTTCTAGTAACCCTTGGCCGCCTCTCAAAAAATATTATTACTTATCCTACTCGTGGCGCTGAATGTTGGGGGGTGGTCACGCCAAGAACAAATTATGGCACTCAAATGCTGAGGCACAATATTCCTAATTTACTACATTTTTACGAATCGAAAAACTTGGAATGGAATAAAATGTCAATAGGGGAAATCCGTTCATTATACATTATGGGTGGTCATGATAACTAGTTAAAATCACTGTTCTCGTATTTGATTATATTGCTTTATCTGCCATGCATGGTGAATTTTTGCGTGTTGCAACCTCTATGTGTATGTATGTTTTTTTTTTTTTCCTGTTGTGTTTCGTCGTTGTGCACTGTAGGCGGTCAAGGGCTCGTCAAGCTGTGTATGCAGCTTTTTCCCTTGGTCGCCGCCATCGAGTGTGATGGAAATAAAATATTATTATTATTATTATTATTATTATTGCACTTAGTAACACGAGCGCACGAATGAAACAAAAGAACTGGAACGGTCAACTTTATTGTCAAAAGTCGATTTACTTACAAAATTTCTGAGTTGGTTTATGCAGACCTTCGCGTCAGTAGGAAATGTTTCTTTCAATTTGCTTTTATTTGGTTCATACACCCCACGTCACGTCCACATACAGTGTTGCACAAGCACATCTGGAGGAATAAATATTGCGTAGTAGAGTTATCTCGCCGTCTTAAAGGAGCTGTGCAACGATTTTAACGTTGAAAGAATTGGACTAATTTAGTTTTTACATTGTTTATCTTGTAACAAGGACCGAAAACACACCTCCTTTTGTCGAAATGTTGCGATTCCGCCATGTAATCGCGAGGCAAAAATCAGAATATTCCCCGACCTGCAGCCGCGAACGCCGGCCATGAGAACTACGCGGCATGACGTCAATGGGGGTCCTGTAGAAAGATAGCAAGTTGTCGGAATACCTGCTCGATAAAAGGTAACTTTTCTATAAATCTTGTCGTTCCAACATAAATATAAATGCGTCAAAAACCTGGTATCATCGAGAAAACTTTTATTATACGGAGTTTTAGTGGCGCTATCTGTCTGAGGTCAACGAAACCGCCAGCTCTATCTGCTACCGCGAACAGCCGCCAGAAGCCGGAGGGGGACGGGAGAAGAGCCGGAAGGGGAAGGACGGACCCGGATGAGACTTTCATCCTTTCACCATATTCTTCGCACCGCGCCCGCCAGCATGTGGTCACGCGGTCGCGAGCGGATGAGTTCTCGCTGCTTACTGATGGCTCTAAAGAGAAAGCTTCACCGCAACACCGCGCGACCCCATTGACGTCACAGCGCACATGACTCGGAAGATGGTGAAGGAGTTGAGAGGTGCCGAAAACCTCAATCTTTGTCCATCTTTAAAATGAAAGCTAGAACATGCAGGCAAAAGCGGTTTTTTGTTCTTTACTTCAGAAAGGTCGAGACACCAACTCCCAAATTATCTAAGCAAAGCACTGAAATTGTTGCACAACTCCTTTAAATGCTAAAAAGGAAAACTGCCTTCTCCTTTCCACCTTCATATGTGGGCTGGAAAGAATCGCTGCCGTGTTTCGCGTTGCAAGGATCGTATGGGATGTGCCCGGGCAGACGGTGTGCGTCCCCATTGTGTGTCTCTGCTGGTTAACATCAGCTGTTGTTACTTTCGGAATCATCTTAATATGCACCTTGGATTCAAGAAACGTGTTTTTCGTAACGCGATTTTGCGCTTGAGCTTTTCATGCGAAGAATGAGTCCCATTTTTTTTAGAAAAACGATGGCTATTGCAGCTTGGAAGAAGGTTCCAGATGCGGAAACTTTCCAATGACGCAGTGCCGCAGGCTTAGTGTAACTTAAATAATATATACACTGAAGTATCTTATGCGAAAAAAAGATCACTCGTGAAGGCCTCGTGGAGGTCACTGTGAAGATCATGGCCTTTGCTGTGACCTTCAAGAGTGACCTTAATGACGGCACTCATGACCCTAGTGACTCTCGTGACGTCACACGTGACGTTACGTGTTACGTCATTATGGGAAACGTCCCGTAATGCAACGCGCGTTTACGCCGACGGCAACGGCGATGGCGACGGCGACGCCGCTCAAGTCGGAAACCGGCGCCTAAGAGCTTCGCTCTTAAACAAAAACACTGGTATATATCTTATTTCCGTGGAGAAAAATTTGATTTTGTAATATTTACACTTTTTTCATGTTACTGAATTTGCAATTTCACGACAACACACAAATCAAATACTGCAAGCGCAGCGATTTTATTGCAAATCTAGTAGGTACAGTAGGCTGGATAGCTCATACAAGGCTCTACATAGGCTTTCCAACGGAAGACAGAGTTATTTATAATAACCGATACAAAATCATAATCAGGTGTAAGTATACCAAAAATGTGAGATTCACCACGTGATGGAGCGCGAATCGAACCCCGAACATTTTGATTCGTAGTCATATGCATGGGGTCGGCGCCACAAGGACTTCATTTTTCCATCGTCCATCACATGGAAACTACAAACTTCATACGAATTTACATGCACTCCGGTGAGCACGTCAGTGGGTGAAGTAAAAACATCGATATTTTTTTTAATTCAACTGAAAACAAAAACGCCATAAGGCAGGCAACATAAGTCAGCGGTCCAGCAATTATAGCAATCATGATTATCGTTCTTATGTTCGTAAACTTTCCTAACTTTTCGAACTTCCATAGTGAGCAGACATTTCATAGTTCGGGGTATTCAACATTGCGATCGATCATCCTACACCACCAAAGTCTGTGTAAGCCTGGCAAGTGCACAATACCAAATAGCACAGTGTCTTTTGGGGACAACTGGGGAAAAGGTAATTCCATGCAGGCTGAGGAGGTATTTCTTTATTGTATTTTGAAGGACGTCCCAGGAAAAGCAGGCATCCGTACAATATAGAAAAATGTATTCACCAGGAAAGAAGGCAGAGTTTAGAAGAATTAAAATCAATTAGCTTGGTTTTAGAAACATTTATGTTCATTTCCCTTGTTAAACATCAAATCATCCAAGATATCGATGTCGCGCTGAAGAATCTCCGAGTCACTAGGATGGAAACTTCGGTTGTACAAAACACAGTCATTGGCGGAAAGTCATAGGGATGACGAGATTAGTTAAGGTAGGTAATTTAAGTAGATGAGAAACCAAAGTGGGCCAAAGACGCTGCCCTGGGGAATTTCATAATTCACAGTAATGTGGAAGGATGTAAGGTCATATCTTTACACAGACTGCTTGTGATTAGTAACAAATTATGAAATTCAATTGATAACATGGCTATTAATGTTTACTTGAGGAAGTTTCAGGATTAAATGTTGGTGAGGGACAGTATCAAATTCTTTAAAGTAATGAATAAAATAGCATATATAATAAGGAGTTATGAAGGGTATTGTGCACTTCTGTTACCAATACAAATAGCTAAATAAAAAAAAGATGTTTCCGAAAGTCGTTTTGCTGAGGGCAAAGATAGCTGAAGTTATTGAGTAGTCTATGACTTCCGAGTAAGTGACGTGCTCGAATAATTTACATTAGGCGTTGGCCAGGAAGATAGGTCTCTAATTATATGAATCATTCCAGTTTTCAGATTTACACGCCGTGATTAGTTTTCTGAACTTGCAATCGTTAGGTAATCCAGATGAATCAGATTGTAGAAAATGGCGGTACGAGGAAATATATACTTTACCTTTGCTCATGTGAAGAAGTGTTGTCTAGATGTTAATGGCATCACAAGCCTATTTAGCACGCAGACGATCAATGACGTTTGCCCTTCCGCGTGGTGTGAGTACGACGTTATTAATGTCAGCATTAGCAGTGCATAACGAAAATGGCAGTGTAAAAGACTCGTCAGTGAACACTAAAATTAAAAACGAGTTAAATATGGATGATGATTCACGAGTTGGAACCATGGTTCCACTACTGCCATGTATAATGGGTAAGGGGTTTTGATTTATAAGCCGGACCGTGTGCCACAATTTACGGGCACTGATTAATAGCAAGTTAGCCAGGTTCTGATTTAAAAAAAAACTTAGATCTACTTGTTCTAATGCCGTAAGTTCCTGCGTTTTCGATGTATTTGGACCATACTTCAGGAGCATTTGTTGACTTGGCTGAGGAAAATAGGCGTTACTTTCGGTTCAGAAGTTTTTGTATGGTAGTTATTAAATGAAAGGCCTCGTTATGTTTTTGTTATTAAAATCTAGTGGAACGCACTCCTCGAGATGTTCATTGACTTTCTTTTTTTAAGCACAGCCAATTTCTCAGCTACATATCGATGCTCAAAAAAAGACAAGAATTCGTTCGAAAAAGTGTCAAACGATTAGAGAAGTGTGTGGTCATCGACCTTGAAATAATTTGAGAACTTTTTTCTTATGATATTGTGCTCACTGTAATATGGCAACGCTTCTGAGGAAGTGAGTTCAAGGTGTCGTCAAGTCCACTTTGTGATGTGAGATCTGCCTCGCGGTTTCAAACTCTGCAGGTGAGAATTCATTATAGTGACTGTATTTGCTCATTTTATGTCCCAAAAATCTTTAAAATGTCCCAGACTCCTTGCTTGACCTTACGTAAAGCAAGAAGTTAAATAACATCTTTCAGAAACTTGTTCTCCGACGTGTGTAGACAGTGAACTTTGCCTTATTTTTAACTCTTATTTCTTCATCCTTATGTTCCCAACATATTCTCGGATCATTCCTATTTTTCCTTTTTTGTAGTGAAGCACTTCAACTTCTTTCTTTTCATTTGTCTTAGCAGACACCCAAAGTGATGGGTGAATTTATTGCGTGAAACATTTCAATAGATCCTGTGCATTTTATTTCTCGTATGAACCCGGCAACATTGGACTTCCCTGATTCGGCAAGAGACATCCGTGCCTTCGATTCAATTATCGCTTTTTTGCGTGATTATGTGTGTGTGTGTGCGCGCGCGCGAGCGCGTGTGTGTGTGTGTTAGTGAGTCTTTTTCTATTACGGCCCATCTTAAAGCTACACACAAACTTGACTAGAAAAACAATTCTGACTCTCCGCTTGCACTCTGATGGAACATTGAAATATGAATGTTTTTTTCTCTTTGTGCACGTGATGTGCGTCCGAACTAATATCTGGTCTGCTACATCAAATGTTGATTCTAACCCGACACTCAACTGGCTATATTTGCCATTTTCATTAAAATGTATTACTATTAGTATTATTATTGATCTAGGTGTGTAACAAACTTAATATTTTATAGTGTTACAAGCCTTTACGGCTTTGATGGTCATGTTATTATGCATCGATATGCTTAAAGTACCTGGAATATAAGTATTATTAATAATATTATTACTATTATTATTATTACTATTATTATTAATACTACTATATTATTATCGAATTTAAAAATAAATATCTTAGAAGCGTCGCATACAAAAGTGAGTTTTTATTCAGCACCAACTGTCTGCCTCGTTCGAGAACTTAATTTCTGTACTCGCTGTTGTTTCAGCCTTTCACCTGGCGAGATTTCTGGGAAAGCGACTTCAAAATCGCGTCTAGTCCATCTCGTGCGCTCAGATCTACCCCACGTTTCCTTGTTGTAATTCTAAGAACTAACAATGGAAAAAGTTTGCAGAATCTTTATTTTTAATGCTCTCCTAGATTCACTACTAGTGAGAGCTACTTTATGTTTGTCATTAATTACTCACATGGTATTTATGACTGTAATTTAATTATTTTGAGGTATGTTCCTAGCGATGATTGAAAACCTAGTGAGGGAAAATATTGGTATTTGACCACGCACTGATGCGAATTTAGGTTTTTTCTCATAAAAATAGATTGAGTGCACGCCTATAGTGTATGTACACCTGCGTATTTAGGATTTTCGAAAAAGTGATTGTGTATGCGTATGCGATTGTGCATTCTCCTCCGATGAGGACGTAAACGTGTTCCTTAGAGTTCGCTCCTTAATCCCAAGTGCCCGCGGAGTTGTTTGTGTGTTTTGAATGCGTTAGCATTAGAACGCTCATTTTCAGGAACACCCACCGGTGTCAGTTCGTTTAGAAGCGCCATGCATAACATCGCGATGAGAGGGGGTGGTGAGGAGGCTCAAAAAATTGTGTTGCTTGCATGTTTAGACGGCCTTGATGATAGTACGCCTCAACGGGTTACTTTTTTCTTAGCGTAAGAAAGTTATCCAGTGCCGTACCGCTGACCCGGTGTCTTGAACGTGCGGCACGCGGTGGTGCTCCCACGATCGTGTACCGGTACCCAACTCATTCAGAACGAAACTGGCAGGTGCACGTTATGGACCCTAGGCTAGCGGTTGTACTGCACTGGCTAAATTGCCCATCTACAGCGAGTGACTCGTCGCAACTTTGAAATGGCTGGCCAACTACACGCTGTATAAATATCCACACAACCCCAACTATTATAATTTCAGGCGGTGGCGATCGAGCCCAGGAGGCTCTGCATCGCAAGTTTTCACTCCAGGCGCCGAGCTGAGACGCGTTAGCCCATTCGGCCACCGATCCCCCGTGTGGAGGTATCGTGTTTAGAGATTCAATATCTCTGTTTGATTTGCCTGCATCTTCTTCAGCGGTGAAAAAAAGTGTAGGGCAGTGTACTTCGGGTATGTGTATTGGGATACGACCGGAAGTGCACCGCCCTACACTTTACTGCACCGGTGCAGGAGGTGCGGTGAATCGAAAGAAGTTAATGACTCAACACGGCCACTGGGAAAGGAGAGGGTGACGGGTGCCGACGTTAGCGCTTCGAACCAATACGAGGGTCGCACAGCTGGCGCAGAGCCAGAGAGGAGCCGACGCCTCGCCGCTTTGGAATGCGGCCAAGCTCAGTTACCGTACCGGCGATGGATGCGGTTCTTTCCGTGGGTGATATGGCTGACAGTATCCAAGAGCGACAAACGGAAGGAAGCTGAGACCACGCGTTGATTGAACTGGAAACCGATAGAAATACCAACGCATTTTTAAATTACTTTTGAAATTCTCTGTCTGTATGTACATGTGTGTTTTTTTTCTCCTTTGACGTGAGTGCGTCTTTATTAGGGAAATCTTCAAATCTGCCAAAAAGGGGCATCAATTCTGCAGTAATGAGTCTGCATCACCGGTTAGTGGCGTCTGTACGTGCGTGTCGCTGTATATGTGCACGTGATTATGCGCGAATATTTTAAATCGACTTCTTAATATTGCTGGGTCTGGCCACTCAAGCCCTTGAAGGCTTTGGCCAGGCCCTAAACTCAAAACTGACTAAAGTACTAGCCAATAAATACCATTTAATTTTTATTATTGTTATGAATATTATTACACCAAGGTTTAATATAATTCCCCGCAGTTCCTTGTCTACTAAATATGTTGAAAACTCGGAGATGTGGAAAGTTAAAAAAAAAATTGAAATTACTTATACAGCGGTACTAGGTTAAAACTTTTCTGTGCCGAAGAGAAATAAGGACGCGTTAAAGCGGGTGATTAAGACAATTCTTGAAGCTGTAGGCTAAAATAATTTTGTTTGGGACATTGGGAATGGGTCCGCTCATTTGGTACGATGTTACGGACGCCAGAATACCTCCCTTTTCGAGATGGGCATACCTAAAACACAAAAATACCTAAGCCGAAACTGGAGCGTGACCTCGACGATGAACGTGGATGATAAGACAAGCGCCTGATTAAACACCTTAAATTGCGATGGCATAGTAAACTAACGTTGCACGAGAAATGCTTTATTTTATTTTTGTTTTATTTGGTCCTCCAACTTACAAAGAATTCCAGATACATTGTTGCAAAGTTCCATCGGAAAATTTGCAGCTTATTTTCACGCTGTATCGGTGTCAAAGTGAATACTTCTGTTTCCACTTGCTTGGCTAAAAATCTAGTTTTATTTCTCACCTCCACTTGTTATGAAAAGTGTTTTCAACGACTGTCAAGTTCCGTTACATGTAGAATGTATTGTGCTTACCTGGAAGAACAATGGCTTTTTTGGCTTAGAAGAGAACTAGACTCTTGACCTTGAACATTATGCTGATTCACTGTACTCGTATTCACCTCAAGGTAAAATCAAGTTCTGGGCATTGTTCATACGCCGCGCAAAATGCGTCTTACTTCGCGCAGCGTATTCTGCGTCAAGTAAGACGTACTTCGCGAGAGGTATATGTCATCTTGATAATGTAACGTGTATTTAATCGGAAATGCATGCATATATATATATATATATAATAATTATCTACATAAACGGAGAAATTAGTAATCCTGCACAAGGAGCCGGACTTTTTTTTACTGCGGTTCCTGAGATTAAAACGAGTATAGGCTCTGTTTCAATTTTTAACGTTTTTCTGTCCAAATATTTCTTTCAAAAGATATCAGCACAGCGATTTTATACTTTATTTCATCAGCTGGAGAGTTGAAAGAAACACATGCTTTCACGCGCGCACGCGCAAAAACACGATCATGCACAGACACGCACTTGCACATACACACACGCCGACATACACCCAAGCGTTCACGTCCACACACACTTCAATTACCACAACGTGCTCCGAAGGGCAGCCGACGGGGGTCGCTATTGAGCAGCCTGCGAGGGTCCCACGTTGTTTTTAGAAGTCAGGCCCAAGTCGGCATGCCCACGAGTTTCCGCCGAAGGCAGCGCAAATGCGCTGCTCTCGGGGGACCGAGAGGTGCCTTCTTGGACAGCGTCCATAGGCCCCCCGTTGGGACCCACTGTGGGCCTACTCGGTCCGGCCACATGGGCCTCCCTCTTAAGGCCGAGAGGGGACCTGGGTAGGCAGCCCCCAAGAGCTTTCCTCATTGGACACAGGGTGGGCTCACTCGGGCAGCCCACATGAGGTGCCCCCGGGAAATTCATCCGGTTCGGGGGCATCTCATCATTGCCCAGATGATTTGGAATTTTTAATCATTTCATCACTCCCCTAATATGTGGGGTATTGCAGTGCATCCCAAATTGAGCATGCCTCAGTTTCTTCGTGTACCTACTGAAAGAAACACCACAATGTTTACACTTACTTTAATATGAATGCATTGATAGATCCGTTGAGTGTCATGAGGGAGCCCAAGAAAATTGAACGTTTCAAAGGTACAAAATGAAACACAACATTTTGTACATCTTGAAGTGCCATTCGAAACCGTGATGATTTGGCGTCGCTAATGGAGTCAACATGTAGTGATATTTTGGTTTTGACTGAAACTTGGCTTTCTAGCATAGTTTGCGACAGGGAAATCTGGAAGTGTGATTAGTACTTTAGCGTTCACCGTTGTGACAGAACCTCAAGGAGAGGGGTTGCGGTTTCAATAGCAGTGAAGGAATCTCTTGAATCTTTTCATGCAAATATTCCTACCTCACTTGAATTTGTGTGTGTTCGACAACAATATGCATAGAAAAGTGTCATCCTGTGCGTTTGTTATCGACCGCCTGTCAGCCCTGCATGTTTTTTTGGGGTATTTACATAATAATAAAAATGCCATTTGTTCTTGATTTCTACCGACACCACTATTTCTCTTGGGCGATTTTAACCTTCCGCACATTGATTGGTCCGGAGCTTTTCCCTCTGATACTTGCAACTCTTCGCCAAATTTAGAGTTTCTTAACATTTGTTTTCATTTATCTTATATCAGCTTGTGACCTAACCTGACCGAATTACTGAATCAACTTCCAGTATATGAAACCTTATTTTTTCGACTATTTTGAATCTTAGTTCTCTTATTACTTATTTATCAGGCGTCAGTGATCACTCGACGTTACATGTCTAGATATTTGCAACTCTGTGCTTCCTATAAAAGTGTGTCAAGCAGTCCCTTTATAATAGCAAAGCTAAATCTGACGTGGTTGACCATTAAATGTTACAATATAAACTGTCTTACTACGGCATTGGAAAAGACTTGATGGAGTGGTTTGGAAGTTATGTTCTGAATAGGAATGGTTTTCTACGAGTTAACAATTTGATGTCCCCAACCTTTAAGACTAGCTCCGGTGTGCCTTAGGTATTTGTTTTAGGCCCTCTTCTCCCCTCTCTATTTCTTAATAATATCCTTCTAGTTATTTCACAATTATTATTCCTCCAGTATGCCGATGGCATAAAAATATACTGTAAAATTGAAGCTCACCACGGCTGCGTAAGACTCCAGGCAGACGTGAACAGATTCAGCAATTCGTGCAGGCAAACCAGGCTCCGTCTGAACCGTTCAAAAACCAAAGTACTGAGATTTTTCCGGAACACTCAAAATGTCGGTTTTCCTTATCGAATTCAGGGGTCCTTATTGAGTCGTGTTACAGAATTTAGAGACCTCGGTTTTTTGTTTCAATCAAAATTAAGTTTTGATGTTCACGTGGGCATAATGGTTTCGCAGCGTTACGAGTGCTTGACTTTCTGTGTCACCTTACTAGAGAATTCAACAACCCACGCACGTTTAGCCCTTTGCTGTTCGCTGTGTCGCTCGCAGCTAGAATGTGCGTGGGTGGCGTAGAACGGAATCAGTAAAACCAATTGACTGATGACTGAACGGGTGCGGTAAAATCATTAATATTTTTTGGCCCTGCTGCAAAATATCAGTGTTTTTTTTTCTTCTTTAGTCGTTGATGCGCGCATTAGCTATATGATGCGTTATATCCAACATCTATTAAGCAGCTCCTAAAAGTCGGTATCACCAGCTCGACGTCAGTGGACTGAACGTACAGATGTATTTTTGGGGTGTTACACATAGGACAAGGGGTGTAGGCATATACACCCCCTATTTCTAAGAGTGAGCTCACTCGTTTCCTCTTTCACTCCGCTTCAATCCGTCACCTTAATCCCGGCTTTACCCTGGTTTAATGTCACCCTTAAAATATTATCCAATAAAAAGAAACGTCTATACTGATCGGCAAGACATTTTAGTGGTGACGACCATTGGAAATGTTATCTCTGTGGAGCACGAACCTATAAGACCGCTATCGCGGAAGACAAAACAACTTTCTTCACTCATATATAACCTTCTATCTTGTTACGAAGCACGAAACATTTCTGGAATGTCGTGAACTGAGCCGAAAATTTCTTATTATGGTTAACAGATCTAAATGGTAGAATTATACCGAACAGTCAGTGCACCAATGTTTTAAGCGATTTTTCGTAAGCAGCTTTTCTTGTGACTTTGTTTCTTCGCTCCCTATTTACCCTTCTTAGAGCTTTCTGCCTATGTAGCCTTTGGTGTGCAGTTTTGATTATATAGTTAGGCTAATAATAATTAAAAAAAACTCTTCTTCTTCGGGTGTATACAATATAACATCTATGCTTCTGAAAAAATACTAAAACGCATAGGTCTATCTTTTTCTCCAAAATTTTTGAAATGCTGCTCAACTGTACTATACTTCATGAAAAAATAGGGAAGGTGGTTTCGGGCTTCATATATTAGATAACAAGCATAGTCCTATTAATTACCGGCCAATCCCACCATAGAGTTATTATAATGTACGCTAGAGGTTCAACTGGCGCCAGTGTCTATGCGACTTCCGGGAGGCCAATTAAAGCAGACAGCAACCAGTGTACTTTGGCGGTGCTCCTGTGCATTCCTATGAGAAAACGCGCGTGCATTTTGTGTCTTCGCCGAAATATAACATGAATAACTTTTACTATTTTGGTTGTATCGGATAGTATGTACATTTAATAATATTGTAAAAGTGTAATTGCTTTATTAGAGCATTGTTGTTTACCACTGACCGATGTTAAGCTTCGCTGTATTTCAGGCCCAAACCTATGTTCCATGGCAGGTATGTAAAAACGAGCGACGATTCTAAGCAAACTAACGATCGAAAAGAATGTAGAGTGTGTTCAAGGTTCACTAGTATTGCGGTGGTGCTTATATATTGATAATATGGCCGTTCTGTCACTCTATGAAAATGACTCCGTCGTGCATCTTCAAGACGGTTAAAAAACATTCGAATGTAAGAAATAAATTACGTGGACTACGAAAGGTGTGCCTTTTTATTATTCCCTATGTCGGGCAGTTTTCATCGGGCACCTGTTCTCTGACTTCTCCCTATTTGCAAAGATTTGGAGCGTGCGGTTGATGATTTGAACCCAGAACATGCATCTTTGCACATATGCATGAGCAGAAAGAATAAAGCAGTACTTCTTTATTGCAAATCGAACTATATTACGTGGCTTTCAATTTATTTTGATCGCCTGCATGCACAAGGAGTTACTTACCCAGTGTTACTGCGTAGTTCTTGCCGTCTCTCTTGGTTTTTCACATGTCCTTCGGTCGCTTGACACGTATATCCCCCATGGTGGAAAGCGCCGATGCCGTGTTGGCGCTAACACTGTCCGACAGTGCACATCAATACATGTACGAAGCGGTTTTAGCACCGTTTTTCATGCCACGAATTTAAAATAAAAACGCCGTAACTGTCCAATTATTTCGTCTGCGTGACTGAGAAATGTTCCAATGTACGTACAAAATATTCGTGATATTTGCTCTTATGATTGAGCGCAGCGAGAAAACGCACTCGCTTTTTCCCATAGAAATGCATTACCGGAAGTCAATTTCCGACTGGTTGCTGTCTGCTTCAATTCGCAGCAGAACACTAGCGAGACTTGAAGCTCTAGCGTAAAATATAATAACTCTATGAATTCCACTAATTAGTACAGCCTGTGAAATCATGGAGTATATCGTTTATTTGCACCTTGTTAATTTCCTAGACGCAAACTAATTTTAGAGCAGCAGCTCTTAGGCTTCCGTTTCCGGCGGCGTCGACGTCGGTGTCGGCGTAACCGCCCCGCAAACTTTAGCGGGAAAGTGAATTGGCGTTGAGGTCACGTGGTGTAAATTTTCCCGCTAAATCTAGCGGACAAACGGAATTTTTTTATGGGTGACATGACACGAAGTTATGTGGCGTCATTTTCTCCGCTAAATTTTGCGGGGAAACTGAATTGGTGTAAAGGTCACGTGACGTCAATTTCCCCGCTAAATTTAGCGGGGAGGAGGGCAGGAGGATGGGAGGGTACAGAAAGGGAGAAAGGACATACCCTTCCTTCCGTATCTTCACCTTCTCCCCTTCAAGAGTTGTGTTCTAATTTCGCGTTAGAAAAAATTGTAAACGTTTTTCAATTTTTTTTTTCGCTTTTGCATTGCTGTTAACCATACGTTGGACTTCGTCGTTCAACTTTCCCGGTTCTGTCCCTCCTTTGGCTTGGACAGACCCGATAATATGCAGTGTTCTTATATTTGTTTCCAATATATTATTATTATTATTCGTAGTTGTAGTTACAGTAGCAGTAGTAGTAGTAGTAGGTGTAGTAGTAGTAGTAGTCGCAGCAGTCGTATCTTTTTCTGGCATTTAATAATTTTTCGAATATTAAAAGGTATCTTAGAACCAGTGAATTTTTATTTGTATACAACAGTGAGTTTTTATTCAGCACCAACTATCTAATCGCTTGAGAACTTAATTTTCTTACTCGCTGCAGTTTCAACCTTTCATCTGGCGAGATTTCTGGCAAAGTGACTACAAAATCGCGTCTAGTACATCTCGCACGCTCAGCTCTGTCATAAACTTTCTCATTTCTCATTCCATTTGGGAGATCTCACCACGGAAAAAAGTTTGCGCAAATTTTACATGCCGAAAATTTTTAATAACCTTTTAGATTCATGGCTTGTGTTAGCTACTTTATTTTCTGTCATTACCCATTCACATGGTATTTTCTAACTGTTATCCTAACCTTTTGAGGTATGTTCTTAGCGATTCATGGAAACGAACTGCGTGGTAATATTTGTATTTGACCACAAACTGATGCGTTTTTAGGTTTTTCTTATAAGAATTCATGTAGTGCACGTGTATAATGTACGTACATTTGCGTATAAAGGATTTTCTATAACGTGATTGTGTATGTGTGTGCGATAGTGCATTTTCCTCCTATGAGGACGTAAGCGTGCTCCTGACAGTTTCCCCTTGAGGCCGAACTGCTTACAAAGTGTGTTTGTGTGTTATTAGTGCGTTATGATTAGAACGCTCGTTTTCACGAACACCAACCGGTGTCAGTCCGCGTGTGAGCGCCTTGCATGACATCGCGGTGAGAAGGTGTGGCGAAGAGGTATAAAATTGTCTTGCTTGCATGTTTAGACAGCCTTGATGATAGTACGCCTCTACGGGTGACTCGTCTCAGCTGTAGAGGAGAAATTTAGCCAGTGCCATACTGCTAACCAGGGGTCTCGAACGTGCGTTACGCAAAAGTGTTCACACGATCGTGTGCCCGTACGAAACTCATCCAGAACGAAACGGGCAGGCAGTAGGGACCGAGCCCAGGAAGTTCTAGAACGCAAGCATTCACTTCACACTCCGAGCTGAGACGCGTTAGCCCGCTCGGCTACCGATCCCTTGTGTTGAGGTATCGGGTTTAAACATGTAACAACTTCGTTCGATTTACCTGCCCCTCCTGCACCGGTGCAGAAAAGTGTAGGGCAGTGTACTTCAGGTATGTGTATTGGGATACGACCGGAAGTGCACCATCTTACACGTTTCTGCACCGGTGCAAGGCGTGCAGGTAAATCGAACAAAGCTAATGTCTCGCCATGGCGGCTGGGAGGGAGGGTTGAAAGTGGCACGTGCTGACACCAGCCCTTGGTGCCAATACGAGCGTCGCACAGCTGGCGCGGGACCAGAGACCAGCCGGCGCCGTGCCGCTTTGGAATGCGGGCGGCTCAGTTGCAGCTCCGGCGATGGATGTCGTTCTTTCCACGAGGGATATGGCTGACCGTATCCAAGAGTGACGATGGAACGAAGCTGAGGCCACGCATACATTGAACTGAATCCGATGAAAATGCTAACGCAGTTTTTTAAATATTATTCGTGCAGCTCTCTTTGTACATGTGCGTTTTTTTCTCCTTCGATGTGAGTGCGCCTTTATTTGGCAATTCTTCAAAACTGCCAAGTGTGCCGTAATGAGTCTGCATCATCTCTTTGTGGCCTCTGTACTTGTGTGTCGGTGTATATGATCAAGTGATTATGGGCGTGTATTATTAATAAACTTATTGCTGTGTCTGGCCATAGAAGCCCTTGAAGGCTTTGGTCTTCAAGGGCTTGTATGGCCAGAAGCACAAGCCAATAAATACCATCTATTATTCATTTTTGTTATCATTATTATTACGATTCGACTGATTAAAATGACTGTTTCCAGTCCCTGATCAACTGGGTACGAAAAAAACAAACAAAAAAAACTCAGAAATGTGAAAAGTTGAAAGAAGACTATTTAAAGTCACTTATACGGCGGCACCGGGTTAATCCTTCTCTGTGCCAAGGAGAAATTAGGACGGATTGAAGCGGGCAATTTAGACATTTCTTGAAAATGATATGTTCAGAATAATTTATTTAAAAGACCGTGAGACTGGGTCCGATTATTTGATACACCACCACTTTATTGATCAATGGTTCATCGAACGCCAGAATACCTCCCTTTTTGAAATGGGTTTACATAACATATATAAATACATAATCAGAAACCGGAGCGCGACCACCACGAAGAGTGAAAATGCTCGAACAAGCGCGTGCTTAAAAAAATTGCGATGCCGTAGTGGACTAACGTTGCAACACAAAAGCTTGATATTATTTTTGTTCTATCTAGTCCTCCAACTCATAGAGATGTCTACATATATGGTTGCAAAGTTCCGCCGGAGGTTTTGCTACTTATTGTCTCGCTTTCTTGGTGGCAGAGTGAGTAATTCTGTTTTCACCATTTCGGCGAAAATAATATTTTTTTTCACCTCCACCTGTTAGGCAAAGAAAAGTGTTTTCCTCGGCTGTCAAGTTCTTTTACGGGTAGAATGTATTGTGCTTACCTGGAAGAACAATGGCTTTCTTTTTGGTTTAGAAGAAAACCAGATTCACTGTACTAGTTTTCAGCTCGACATAGTAGCAGGTTGAGCGGATTGTTCCTACGCCACGACAAGGACATCTTACTTCGTGCGACGTGTGCGGCGCCAAGTAAAACGCACTTCGCGCGAAGTACGTGTACGTCTTGATAATGTAACGTGTATCAGATCTAAAATGCACGTAAATAAATCTTGATACTTCGCATAAACGGGGAAATTAGTAACGCACCGCAAAGTGCCGCACATCTTTTACTGCGGTTCCTCAGATAAAAACCAGTATGGGCTCTGTTTCAATTTTTAACGTTTTTCAGCCAAACTATTTATTTTGGAGGATATCAGCACAGCGATTTGCAACTTTAGTTCATCGGGTCAAGAGTTGAACGAAACGCACGCTTACACGCGCAGAAAGGCGCCCATGCGCGCGTGTGCGCAAACACGATCACACACAGACACGCACATGCCCATACACACACGTCCACACCCACCCACGCGTGCACACGCACTTCAGTCAGCACGAATTGCCCCGAAAGGGGGGTCCAACGCGGGTCACACTTGAGCAGCCTACGAGGGTCACATTGATTTTGGCCGTCGGGCCCAAGTGGGCATGCCCAAGCGTTGCCAACGAGGGCAGCCCACCTGTGCTGGGCTCGGGGGACCGACGGGGGCCTTCTTGGACAGAGTTCATAGGCTGGCCTCGCGGGACCCACAGTGGGCCTGCTTGGTTCGGCCATATAGGCTTTCCTCTCGGGGCCGACAGGGGACTTAGGTGTCCAGACGACAACGGGTTTCCTCATTGCAAGTACAGCGCTCACTTGGGCAGCCCACATGGCGTACCTTCGGGAACCTCAACCTGTTCTGGGTCACTTCTTCATTGCCCAGGTGATTTATAATTTTTTTATAATTTCATCACTCCCCTAATATTTGGGTATTGGAGTGAATCCTAAATTGGGCATGCCTCCGTTTTCCCGCTCGCCTTCTAAAAGAATTACTACAATTTTAACGCTTTTATTAATGTGCATGCGTTCATAGATCAGTTAAGTGTCGTGACAAAGCTCAAGAAAAGTTCAACATTTTAGAAGAAGAAAATGAAACAAACAACATGAAGCACATTTCCATATAATTTTTAAAGAACAGGTAATCGGGATACATAGCCAGCTTGAGGTGGTTACGGACAGCGAGTTGTTGTACCATTTTGATGAGCTTGATTTGGAATTCACACTTTTATATACTACTGTGAGTAAAAAATTCCAGACCACTTCACACGGCCTTCTCTAAGCACGCGCTGAGTACTAAGTTTGTAATGAAGTTTTGCAAACCATAAATTAATCTCTCACCACTAAAGTACTATTATCGGTAATTAGATATCAAATTATACTAATCCCCTACGCTAAATGATTAGTACGTCTACTGAAGCTGATCAGTAATAGACGAAAGTGAAATTTTGAGAATTGCACAGCTAGTCCAAATACAAAAATATGTTAACCTTGACCTCAGAGTGGCGACGTAAGAACCACGGGAGTATTGCGTGGACAGCCAAAATTGGCCATGGCCACGCCCTTCCCTTTGCGGTCAACCTCCTTGCTAACTCTTCCCTCGTATTTCCAATGTGAGACCCATGGTGGCATTTCGCAGGCAGTCAAAAATGGCATGCTCACGCGTTAACCCCGGTAACCCACTCCTGTGATAATTCTGCCCTTCCCCCCCCCCCCCCCCCCCCCCCCCATATTCGAGGTGGGACAGAGTTAGTGGTAAATTTAATGCACTACTGTAATTTCTAAGAGCTCAGTATTTCCAAAAATAATGAATCAGTGGTTTTAGCGAAACTCAGCAAAATTGTAATTAGAATTATATATTTATATTCACTAAATCAAATGTTAATTAAACAACGTTAGTGAATTCTTTTAATTATTGTGATGATTTTTCTTGTACAGTAAATCCCCCAGGCCATTTACTTCACCTGCAGGAACCACATTAGTTCGGCTTTCACGGCAATTTTGGAAGCAGATCTGCAAAGCCTAAAAACACCTTGAATAGATTTCATTATCGTAAGAACCACGTAGAAAATAGATTGTGGATAACTTGTAACAACTACAATAGCCTATAGACATCTCAGGTCATGCAAGGGGTTTACAACACATTATTCAGGGACGGCTAGAAGACGTCTAGTTTTAGACTTTAGATGTTAGACGTCTCATAAGTTGTCTCGGAGACCTTCGATGAAGGTAGTGACATTTCTAGCAATAATTATAATACATAACTGATAGAACAACACATTTATATTTTACCTACAAACAGCTCATTGTTCAAATAAACAAATCGTTGACTCTTTTGAATATCTAAATAAGAAATAAAAATATTTCATTGGCTAAATAATATGGTAATGGTTATTGAAATATAAGGGTCAAACTGAAAAATGCTAGAGTAAAATAAAAGTGCGTATTAAGCAAATGCAACTACTATCGGACGAATTACACCCGTCTATTTTAGCATTAGATTTAAATCATATCGGTAGCATTGGACCCATTCGGTATTCATATAATATATGTAAGCTTACTGAACCATTATTGGAGTTAATTCATTCAGCTGGTTTGACGAGCTCTTGTGACCAAATGAGCGTGTGCGCATTGGTACGGGCTATGTTTATCATATGATCCCCTAGGGAAGGCGTATCCGGGGCATTTGTAAACGCCGTGAGACGTCTCAATAACGCCCCGATATTCACTGGAGGAGTATAGCACCTATGCTCGTCTGATGCAAAAGAAACCCCTTATATACGGCCGTAAAACCCGAATACATTTTCACGTTCTGAACATCCGTATGCAGATTAGACCCTATCACGTATAAAATTATTTGCGAAAGTTCAAGTTAATCATAGGTGAATGAAATCAGCTTATATTTTTAATTTAAATATTTTCTACCATACAGAAATACTTTGTATATTCCTTAGCGTTGTCTTTCGTCAAACTTGTTCAGCTGTCGACGTTAACAAGCATTAAACGACTAGCTCAGATAATGTCCGCAAAAACGTTAAAGTTTTCTAGTGTAGAAGGCGTAGGCGCCAAAGTATTTCCATCTCCATGCGAGTTACTTAAAAAGGATAAAATATGGCGCCAGGGTTCCTCACAGCAAAACCTATTGCATTAATTGAAGGGTCTCTTTATCCCAAAACGAGTCAATAGATTCAAACCGGAACTTTCCAATGGATTGTCATCGGATCCATTTTGTTCAGGCATAAGGGTTATATTACGCAGGTGCAGCAACGTGGCAAAAGCAAGGCTGCCTGTAGAAAAATTCAAACTGAGAGAGGATAACAAGCAATAGCGTTACGCAAAATAATTTTCTAAAGTAATTTTCCATCTAATAAATAAAACAAAGCAGCGTAGTTTCGTGATCATTCTCATTACTGCACGCCACAAAGTTGACAATGGGGTGTCCAGGAACTATGGTGCACTTCACGAAAAAGCTTCTGGTGACCCTCGCTATTGCAGTGCCCCTTTGACTCCATGTCATTTTGTACAGCTTCATTTGCTTGTGGCATGACCTTCCGGAGGCATTCACAATTCGCCACGAGTGGCTAGGAAATATGACGCCGTCTCCCGTCATTCTTTATAAACTCTGCAATATTAGGAGTCATATATATGGCGACTCTTGATTGTGACAATCCGCACCTGGAAAAACATGAAGGACTTGTGGGCGTCAATCGTATCAGGTTATCGAGCGGAACTTCAAAAAGTCACAATAGAATGTACGTCGCTATAGTAAAGGATATCGTAAGAAACACAGGGAGTGGCTTAATCTGTTCATGCTCCTTGCACTGTGATTGGTTATTCGGCTTTCTCGTTGGTTAAACCTGAGCTCTTATTGGCTGCTGAGCGGTAATGAGATGCTTGGAACTCGCCACGTCCGGTTTTTTAGGCTCTCGGTCACTGCTCAAGAAATCAGCGTCAAAGACTGCCATTCGGGCTATACTAATTCAAGTTCTGAAACTTGTGCGCAACACGAGACTACCAGCGACGAACAGCCGTGTCTTTACCAACTTTCCAGCTTCTTGGCGGGTTTACCTAACGCCCTCGAAAGCAAGTCTGTATAGCGCTTAACTTTAGTCGGAGTGTTTGAGAGGTCTACCCAGGGCAGCCACAGCTGTGGGGGCTCAACGTTCGGCTGGGATCCGTGTCGCGATTGAGTAGACCATAGTTCTAGCCGGGGACGTGGCGCTCGCGTCCAGTCAGTGCATCCCGTCAGCAGCTCCTGGCGTGGCGCCGATAATTTAGCACTTATGGCCGTATAATTAGGAGGTGAAGTTTTACCACAATTTCAATGTCAATTTCAATGTCAAGAAGCATATGACATATGACGAAAGTAAATCGGTTGTGGCTTAGCAATGGGAGGGGTTTTCGGTCGCTTGATGAACCGTTCATCGATACACTGGCGTCGTACCGAATAAGCGAACGCATCCTGACGGTCAGAACGCAAATAATTCTTAGCCCTCCCGTTCCAAGAACTCCCTAAATTATCCGCTTCTACGCGTTCTTATTTCACTTTCGCACAAAAAGGGCTTAAAGGGATACTGAATTGAAACTTAAAATATACGGAATACATCTAGACATAAGTAAAATAGGATCAGATAAACCTGTAACTGATAATCGCATAGTCATATTTGAAGCGGATGGCTATATTTTTCGTTCTAAATGCCTGGATTCCGGCAAATGCTTCAAAATGAGCCGTTGAAGAGCGCGATGCATCTTGGGAGATCCAGCCGATCCGGCGCGGTCTTGACACCATCATGCCTCGGAGGGCGAAGTGTACCGTAGTTATGAGTGTTGCCACTTGAAAGAGTCAAGGTGTTACAACCTCGCTTAGTCAAAGCACCCGAGGGCTGTAGCATATCGCTGAGCCGGCGGAGCGGCCTGAAGTGTTCGGTCGCCGACCAACGCGACGAGAGCGGTAGGTGTGATGACATTATTAAGGACGAAGACTCCGCCACGTCGCTACGTTACCAGGGGCATTGCTGGCCGAGAAGCGGTTTGGCCTAGGGCCGTATTTGTACGACCCGCCTGCCTTGTTTTCGTCGTCCGCAACAGGCAAGAGAGCTTATTCACGAAACCATCTTACATCAAAACCTAGGCAGAGATCCGTATTCACGAAGCTAAATACTCGCAAATTTTTCGTACGCTACGATGAAATCCTACGACCAGGGCTACGACAGCTACAAAACTTTACGAACTTTTTATGATCAAATGTACATCGCTGGTAACATCACTCGCTTACGTCGTCGCGGCGACCAACGTGCATTTCTATGTGCTCTTTGTGCGCGTCCCAACAAGAAAAAAAAAAGAAGAAAAAGGAACATGAAACTGGACGCCGCGGCGGAGACAAACGCTAGAACCACGGATACCTGAAAAAGCTCCAACGGCAACGATCCCACCGACCAAGTGACGACTAAAGACTATTTAGGAATGCTAGGCTTAGCAAAACACTTCGACCACTCGGGAAAAAACTATCTTCACACGACCGGCTGGCTTGATGAATCGAATGCGCCCACGCGACCTTTGTGGACCCTTTTTGTATGTATAGTTTAAACCATGACCTCTATTTCGTGGTAAGAAGGCCAGTCTTTCCCCTCGTCGTACCTAGCGTGTTTTCAGATGCAGCGGTGTCGAAGGCGCTCGTCGAAAAAGAACACTATACTCGATTCTATCTCCTTTTTTGTGTTATAGAGCTCAAATAAACGCCATATGGATTACCTTCGCAACATAGGTACGTACACGTTTTTTATATGTCTTTTATTCCGACATGATTGTACGCCAACACTTGTCAAGTTTGAGCAGCTTTTGGGAGCGACTCAATGCCGGTCCAATCTTTCTCTGTCAAGCGTCTCGTCAGCATCGAGTTGCGATTGTCTAGAGGCCCAGCGGTTCATAAAATCGGTTATAAAAGACCGTTCCCGAAGCGGTTACCAAAAACGCGGTGCCAATGCGATTCCGCTCCCAGTGCGAACAGGTATTTACGTGGATCCTGCTGACACTCCTTTATTTCAAACGTATCTTCCTGAACGTTGGCTTTCTTCCACATCCTTGAAGCCACGAAAAATGCCGCAGCGATTTGTTTACATGCCCGCCGCTTTGCAAGCCGTACGGGCCGTCTCCTTTTAGCAACGATGGTGCTTGTCTCGACTTCTTAGCGGTCGAGTTCGTTATCAGTTGCAGTAGACCAAGGCGGCTATCCCGTCATCAGGAAAGGTGGGCATTCAGACCCGTTTAAATAGACATTTCGTAGCGTGAATGTTACCTCACACGTGCACAATCCCCAAACCACCTCAAACAAGCGTTGCCGGAAAGACCACCCAATACTAAAACGAACGGTGCCCAACTCTACTGTTTCTTTCTTCACCAAAGCGCCTCGGTACTACGTTCAGGCCTAAGTAATCTCAATGGACCTTTTCCGAGAAGCGTTCTGCGCACGCGCAAGAACCCGATGCCAAGCGGCGGAAGTCGGCACGAGAAATCGAGGAAATTCGGAAGGAGGCTGTGGATCAGCGAGTAGAAGATGTAAATGTAACATATATATAATTGTGTTACACAAAAAAAGAAAGTGGACTGGGAGAAAAACACGACGTTTGGGTGGACGCCATGGATGACCCTTTTTAAAGTCGCGTTGGGCACGCACCGCAGCTCGGAGGGCAAAGAAACTGATAGCGTAGCTCCCATTATGGATTGGTAGCGCAGGTAGGTCACTTCCTCGATTTTTAGTTGGTGCATCCAGCGCCTGGTGCCGTCGGTATGTGAAAAAGGTCCATTCGTGACAGTACTTCCCGTCGTGGCGCTGCTCTTACCAACATGTTGTCGTCCTGAAATCCCATCGAAGCTTCACAAACATTCACGAGGAGGCTTTTGGTTATCGTTTTATTTATTTTAAAATACAATTTCTCGCGTTATCCTACGGAATATTGGCATTGGTGAAGTCCCATTTTAACCCTTTTCATGTTCAAGCAAAGAGATGGGCTCTAGAATTTGGTTTCCGTACCCCTTTAACTCAGTGCCGTTCCGTATAGGTGATTTATAATTTTTTTCAACTCTCTACATTTGTGAGTATTTTTTTTATACGTGTAGTCATGGCATCAGAGAAAGCCTTGTTTGATATATACATGTTTAATAACAATACAAATAATAATAGTATACTTTAACGTCCATTGCTTGTTGCGTTTTTAAAGTGAATTACATTGGCCTTGATTTAAGTTTTCTAACTCATTTGTTTGTATTGATTTATGTCCTAAATATACAATAATGACAGGTGCCTACAACTTTATAATCTGTTATAACTGTCCACTCTGGATTGCTAATAACTCGCTTTGGCTGCACGTTGTTCAAGGTGAGTTCTCATGAAAGCCAAAGCCCAACAACACGAAACACTCATACATATTACTGAAATAATAATTGTGTCCGAAGAATTAAAATTGTATGTAGCAGTGTTCTTTCCCCCCTCAAGTGATACCTCAGTGAAATTGTCTTTTAAAGTAAAATAAGCCCATGACACTGCGTAGTGGAAAGCTTCCCGCACCTGGAATACGCATCCAAGGTGAGAGCCTTTTTTTTTTAATCTAAAGCAAGTGTGCAGGCGCACTGTCCAATACTGACAACACAAATCTCTGTTTGGACCTTTATGTTGGCCGTCCCGTTTTCCCCCGCTTCATGGCTACCATGTCTGAAAGAAGCAAATAGCGATTGATTCTGCGTGGCAGGCCCTAACGCGCGAACTGGAGTCACAAGAAATTGATTTTTTTCAAATGCAAACTTCCTTTTATGATGATTCTATATCTAACACCAGCTGATGCTGCCACACCTAAAGAGACACACAGTTGCGACGTACACCGTCTCCTATGTCCAGTCTGTACAAATCTTGTAAAGTGTAACGCGGCACTGATTATTGGTCGGGAAAAGACAGCTGTTCCTTTTCTAGCCTTTGAGACGGCGAGTCATGTATTAGTATGTAAGCGATATAAATAAAAAAAATCACATGCCTGCAGGGAGTTTTATCAAGCCATTAGGGAAGTTTTGTAAAGATACCGCTGGCATATACTTTTGAAGGTAAAGGAAACCATTCCAGCATTTTGATTATTACCTGTGTTCGTGTTCCTAAGTGCAAAGATGGATAAGGATAGGTTTTTGAGGGGGTCGAATTTTTACGTTTTTTTAGTTTTAGGGAGTTGTTTCTCTTAACATCACACTCTGTATCTCTCTTGTCGAATAGTCATATAACGCTGTCTTCTTTTTTTTCGCCTCCCAATGTTAAGCAAGAAATATCTCGCTGTACGTTCACGCAACTCTACATCCCTAAAAGATTTCTCAAGTGGTCATAGGCTCCGAAGCACTGAGATGACACATCACGTGTTGAACTGCAATACTACAAAGGTACTTGCCAGAGAATTATGTCTGTTAGAAGGTAGAGCACGGCGCTGTAAAATAAAGGCCATACTTGCAGCCACTCTCATTCCCTAGTATTCGTCCAGTTGGTTATTCTAGCTAATAAATTCTTTGTTTCCCATGTACTTGTGTCTGTGTGTATGTGCGCGCCTCTGCCTGTGCGGCTGTATGGATGTACGTACGCCTGTTTGTGTGCGTGCGTGTTGTGTGAATATTTGTGTGCACGTGCGTGCGTGCGTGTAGGTGTGTGCGCGCGTTGTGTTCAGCTTTGCTAGCGGATGAAATCAGAGTTTAAATTGCTGTGCTGCCGCGTTTTTAAGATTCATTTTTAGTGGTGCGTATCTCTCTAAAAACATATACAAAAGTCCGTATTTCTCTATAGCTGTCACCGTGCCGCTTCCTTGCGGCACGGTGTATTTGGAGAGTGCTGGTCAACTTATCCAGTTCTGCAGGTTTCTGCAGAGCGCCGGTAAATTTAGCTTCTTGTTTCCCTGGTGGGGTCACGGTGGGTGATTTTTCGAGCACGGCACGAAGCTGGTTCAGTATACATTCGTATATAAAATGTGAGTCAAGTATGAGCTCGCTGTAGCGCTCCCATTTGATTAGAATATTCAACTTGTATAGATATCGACTAAGTTTGAGGTATAAATTAGATATGATAACTTTATTTTCCATCTAATGATGGGGGACCCAAAGGAAAAAAGCTGCAGTAGGCAGCTTGACTGGTCCTCGGGCGCCTTACACTGCTCAGCAGCAAGCATGCGAAAAAAGAAGAAAAGACAAAGTATACAGTGAAACCGTTGGACATCCACGGTTGACATTTGTAGAAACCAAGGTTCAGCCAAGTGCAAAATATAAAATGAAAAATAAAAAATCGGGTACAAGAATATATGCACAAGTCCTTGGAAGTTAGCCAATCAAAATCAATATTGTCAATGCAAAGGCTATTTAGCAAATGTGGGAGTGTGAAATTGAACATTTAATTGACATAGTTTGTTCGTTGAGTGACCATCCTCCATTTTTCCGTGTTGCAAGTAGAATAATGTGGAGAAATTGCCCTTAACAACGCAAGTCTTTCTAGAAAACGCAAGCCCCTTTTTCACTTTCCAGACAAGTACCGAGTATGTACTGATATGCTTTATGAATGTTAATTGTTGTAGAGTTCCTAAATAAATCCGCAGAATGAAAGTGATATGACACATTAAATATCCTTCTCAATATTGTTTTGTGCAGCAAAAACAGCTTTGCTATATTATTCATTGTGGATGTGTTTAACTAGAAGACATTACGTTAAAAGGGAATAGAATAATGATTTATAGAGCAAAAATTTAGCGCTCGGTGGTAAAACAGATCGGCAGCGATTTAGGATTCCCACTACCTGTGCAAGTTTTGGAACAATATAGTTGATATCCTTATCCCAGCTCATTTTCTCACTAAAAACACTTCAATAGTTTTGAAACAAATAACTATTTCGGTGGGAGACGAGTCAAAGCGGAGAATCTTTGATGTAACCAGAGACTCACTTTTTGGTTGAAAAATTACTGCTTTCGTCTAATATTAGTTACTAGTAGGGATGCCGCGAACCACCCTAGGTTCGAATTCGAAAGGTTTCGAGATGTTTCGACTGAACCGAGGTTCGAATTCAAAAGATTAAGATATTTTCGACCGTTCGAAGGTTTGAATTCGAAAAATTCGCAACTTTCAGAAAACGGCGGAGTTTTAAAATCGAAAAGTTCGAAGCTTTCACGATTTCTAAAAGTTCGGGTCGATTATTTCGAATATTTTTTTACTTGAGGTTCGAGAAATTCGAAGATTTCGAACTTTCCCGACTTGAAATTCGAGAGATTCGAATTTCTTTGGATCTGAACTTGGAAAAAACTGAACGTTTCGATTTCTTGTAGACATAAAGTTCGATAAATTTGAAGATTTTGAGTTTCTTTCCACATAAAGTTCGAAAAGTTCGAAGGTTCGATTCTCTTTCCGGACTAAATTCCCCCCCCAAAAACTTTGAGGCTGTCGAATTTCTTTCAAGTCCAAGTGCGCAAAGTTCGAGCTCCGGCTTTCATATTCCGCCACCAGTTTTAGTTTCAAAAAACGTTTTCACGCCTCACTGGTTTTCACGAAATCAGGGTTAGAAAAGTTCGGGTGTGATATTTAGACTGTGCGAAGTTGGTCAGGCAATTAAATGAGACGGCGAGTGTCTAGGATGTGCTGGAATGTTTGCCAGTGCAAAGTGACGTGTGACCATTGATCTGTAATTGTGAACGTCAGCCCGGGGGGGGGGGGTCATTAACGTGCATCACGAAGTAGTGATCACGCGAACGCACTGTTTAAAGATACCCATCCAGTTCAAAACGGGCCAGGGGCGGGCAGGTGGTTGGGGCACAGAAAAACCTTTAAGCGATCTAGCAAACTGCCTCCCTGCCCCCTTGCACGTTGGTAGTAATCCGATCGAACGCCACCCGAGTGACGTTGGCATATAGTAAGTTTAGTTTGTACATGATGCAAAATCCTGAGACTGGGAATAAAATTTGAAAGAAAAAGTAAAAAAAAAACAGAAAAAAGGGGACAGGACAACGCCTCGAACTCAGCTCTGGGAATGAAATTTGAAAGAAAAAGTTTAAGAAGACAGAAAAAAGGGAACAAGACAACGTCTCAAACTCACCTCAGCTGAAACCTCAGCTCAGGACAACGTCTCAAACTCAACTCAGCTGAGTTCGAGACGTTGTCCTGTTCCGTTTTTTCTTTCCTCTTACACTATTTCTTTCGAATTTCATTCCCAGACTCAGGATTTTGCAGCATGATCAACATATAACAGCTCGCCTGCACCTTGACATTTTTTTAGTTTGTAATTGCTATGGAGGTTTTTTTCCCGGGACGGAAGAAACGCTGAGCAAAAATTACAGAAGCCAACACAAGTCGAGGTTGAGGAGCGTTCTACCATACCAGTGGCGTCGGAAGAGGAAAAACGGGGGGGAAGGGGGGGGGGGGGCTCCAGTCTCTCCCCCTCTGCCGGATATTTCGGACTTTTAAAAAAAGCAATACGGGAAAAGAGGGCACAGTCGAGCTTATTTTAATCTGGAATTTGGTATGCGTATATATAGCTACTGTCAATCTTCGCTGCATGAAAGATCGCGTAGATGGTCATTCTTAGAAACTCGTTGTCAGAATGCACTACTCGTCACATGTTCGGTGGTTCGGAAGTTCAAAGCTATGTCTTTTCGACCTAAATAACTGTGCCATTGGTAAAAAATAATGAATAGATAAACATAACAATAAATGCAAAAATGAAAAGCTGGAGAAAAAAAAAGCTATCAAGAACCCGCCCGAAGTGTTGTATTCTTGCATATTCAGAGGCCCGGGCCAGTACTACAAAACAAATTTCTCCTACCAAAATGTGTAGGGGCTAAAAGAAACACGCCCAAAAACGTAAAAGGAAAAAAGAATATTTTTTAATAAAGTGCTGAACTTGAACATTTTAGAAATCATCCCCTATGAGTTAATTTATTCCTCAACGTGAAAAAAAAACAATAAATACATTTTGTATTCTTCAGATGGTAATGCTATATACTGTGGGTGGTTTTAATTTAAACGCGATACCTCAAAGAATTTCGCCCAAAAAAATTATCAAGTTTAGGGCATAATTGCCCATAGATACATGTTTGGATGTTTCTTCGAAACTCCGTCTTGAACAACGATAAATATATCTTAAGACGACAATTATCTAGGCTATACATAGATCATTAGAAAGTTTAAAATCTCTACCATAAATAGCTTCGGCTATAGCGCGCTTCAAATATGGCACAAACGACAATCGTCAAAAACCCGTCGTCCATCATCGTTCCTTCGGGAATCTATTTCTTTAAAACCAAGCATGCCCGACGATTGAAATCAACGGCATTGTCTTTCGCAAGGAATGCAGCACCGCATGTAAAAATGCGAAAAAAGAAATAACGAATTTACGTGACTGCTTGAATCCAAATGGAACCGCCCGCCGGTCTTTCGAAGTTCTTCGAACATTTGACTTTTCAGGAATCGAAAGTTTGACAATTTTCGAACTCTTTAAAATGATAAGTCTGAAAGTTCGAAATTTATTCAATTTATTAACGTAGGAAGTTCGAAAGGTCGAAAAGCTTCGAACATTTTAGTGCAAGAAGTTCGAAAGTTCGAAAATCATAGATTTTTTAGTTATCAAGTTCGAAAGTTCAACAAGCATCGAATTTTGCAGTGTAATAAGATTGAAATTTCGAAAAGCGTCGATCTTTTTAGTTTAACAAGTTCGAAAATTCGACTTATGTCGAATTTCTCAATATGGAAAGTTCAAAAATCGTTTGAAACACTTGAATTGATCATCGAAACTTCGGTTGGAAAAAAGTTCTCGGCATACCTAATATTTTGTAAGATGCTATTTCCCCATCCTTTTATATTTAATAAAGTAAAGTGTGGCATATCAATTATTCGTCAGAGGTTTCGGCAGAAAAAAATTCTGGTAGTATGATCTGCATAAATTACAAATTTCGCCATAGTATTTTACGTTGATTATATCATTAATGTACAAATTAAAAAGAAATGGTCCCGATAATGTTCTTTATGGAAAACTCGACGTAACAGATCTCACAATAGGAAAATAACCGTTTATCTTAACATATTGGTGGCGATGTCGTAGGTGTGACTGTAAAAGGAATAGGTCGTAAATTTCAAGCTTTTTGAATGATGCCTCGTGATTAAGACAATCAAAGGCTTTTGTAAACTCTAGGAACACCACTAGAACTAAGTTTTTGCTTAAAATAATTCTTTAAAATAATTTCTTTTTGATCAAGGAGACCTGTTTATGCTGAACAGTATTCCCTGAAACCAAATTGCGAGGAAATTATGAGGTCCCACTTATTCGAAATAGTATCAATAACATACGTCATCTGGCTCATCCTCCAATGAAAGACATAACCAGTTACTCAAAAAGGTGTCGAGAAAATTGGGTAGTGCCCACACCTCGATCGCACAACGAAAATGATTGCTTATGTTATATGCTACCGTCTCTACTAAGTAGATATCAGCACGTGCATTTTCATTTATCCACCTGAAGATACCGTAAATCCGTGCAATGTATGAAAAAGAGAGTATGATTTTTATGATTTTGTTTGTTTAAATGTGTGCGCCCTGAATTCTCATGTTGACAATGTGCTTTTCCTTTTGGTTGTTTCCGCCCAGCGCTTGCTTGCTTTATATTTTTTAGAGCGCAGCTCTTAGGCGCCCTTTCCCGTCTTGAGCGGCGTCGCCGTCCGAGTTGGCGTCGGCGTAACCGCGCGGTGCATTATTGGAAATGTCCCATAATGAAACGCGCAGGGAGGAGGAGGAGGGGAGGGGAGGGGGAGAAGAGGAAGGGGAAGGTGGAGGGTGGGGAGCAGGAGGGAGGAGGAGGAGGAGCTGCAGGGGGAGGGAGGATGATGGAGGAGGGGGAGGAGAAGGGAAGAGGTGAGAAGGAGGGATTAGGAGAAGGAGGGGAAGGAGGAGGAGGAGAGCGTACGAATGAGGAAGAGGGGCATACCCTCCCCTCACTTCCCTTCCCTCCTCCTCCTGCTCAAGAGCTACGCTGTGATTCGGCGTTACAGGAAGTTGTAAACGTCCTTCATTCTTTTAGTGTGCAATAGCAAAGTATTGCTATGATTCTTTTATTTTCTTAGAATGATGCTGCTTAGCTGATAATATTAAGGATATGTGAACACGTCAAGCTGCAATGCTGCAGCCTTTCTTACACGGCCCCTTCGTCTGTATTTGTACGAGTCGAAAAATTAACTCATTTGATTTATTTGACATTGTTGCATAGAAGATAAGAATGCTCATTTCTACATCGCATCCATTGATCACCAAGATCATTATCATAAACACACGGATTTGAGTTTATCTTTCGATAATCTGAAAAAGTTATTAACATTCGATTCCATTATGCGTCACATCGATAACTCCGCATCAACCGAGCCTTACACGGACGCTGGTGGGTTCGGTTTGGAAGCGGTGCTAACTAAACAGAAAGATAGCGGTACCAGCTAGAACGTAACCTTCCCTTTGTTGTCGTACGCTCAGAGAACTTGTCGTACGCTCCCAAAACTTAAAAAAAAAAATTATTCCACCGGCGATGAACTGGACTTGCCATCGTTTGGGCAAATGACAAATTTCGTCCATACTTGTATGCCCACCACTTTGTAGTGGTCACCTACGACTACGCTCTTTGCTGGCTGATTTCATTCAAAGACCCATCAGGCTGTCTTGAAAAGATGGAGGGTCTCCAAGGTTCGATGACACTCTCCGGTACAAATCGGGAAAGAACCATAGTGACGCAGACGGTTTGTCTCGTTGTTCTTTCCCCGAGGAACCTTCAAGCAGCCCAATTGACGAAGAATCACTTTGCCTTGAATCGCTAAGCTTGACAACCATGGAGAGTGAGCACGCGTGGGGCCCTCGCATCATACCAAATATCAATCACTCAATGGCTCAAAGACGGCTATTGATCGTGCGTTTTGCAGGAGAGTTTCGAATTTTCGTCTAAGGTCAAATCTTGTCTACCGCCGGCAGTACTGTCCCAAGGCCCAACGCTGATCACTTTACGTACCCCAACACCTCCTCGGCGAATTTGTGGAGTAACTGCACTCACACAGAACCAGCCATCACGCTGACTTTGGAAAAACGTATACTTCGACCTCCCAGCGATACTTCTCGCCCGTTTTCTACCTTAACGTACAACGATGTGTGCAAGGTTGCACCGAGTGGCAAAGGCACAAACCTCCAACGCAGGCGACATCTTGACTGTTAAACCCAGAACCCTGCCCTTCCTGGCCCTTAGAACGAGCTGGCATTGATCTGATCGGGTCCTTGCACTCTTAATTTTCTTGAAATTGCTGGGTTCTAGTGGCAATTTGACCACTCACCCAATGTGGCGGAACATCCGCTTTACCTAGCGCCGTGATGGTGCGCTACAAACTATAGCCTCCTAGCATTAATTCACGAGGTTGTTGTAGCAAATAAATACTTCTTTTCTTGTGCTCTTGCGTCTGTGCGGATGTATGGGTGTGCGTTTGTTTGTTTGTATGTGTGCGTATTTCTGTAAACATTTGTGTGCAACTGCGTGCCTGCATATGGGTGTATTCTTGGTTTCTTGTGCAGCTGTGGTAGCTGATGAAATCAGAGTTTAAGTTGCCGTATTACCGCGTTTCGTAAAATAAATTTTAGTAGAAAGAGAATTTAGGGTGAAAACAAATTTATCCAATGCATGTAGTGGAGCAACTTTTGGACCAGGAGTCCATCCAAGCGAAACCAGCCAGCGTCATTGTAGAAAAAAATACAATGCATATTGTGTTTTTATGAGTCACAATGCATATTGTGACTCAACATTTCTCTGCTGAACCAGTTTCTGCTGACTCTAAATTTGAATAGCAACATCATAAAGATACATAAACGAAGGCCTGTCATCTCAAGGTAAAATATTCTCGCAAGTGTAAAAGGCGCAACGATTGTTTGAATTCCATGTGGAGGCAGGCAATATAATTTTTATTTTTAATACGCAACTTATTTTTTTTTTATGCCACATTCAACTTTTGGGCAACTTTGCGAAAAATTTACGCGTGGAGGGAATCGCGTCGCGTGAATTTGTTTTTATTTGCGTGAATTGTGTTTGCATGACTAAATAATAACAAAATTCTCAACGTCGTCAACTATCGACGAAGATAAAAGAAGTCAGTGCAAGGTGCGTCTTCTATGAAATCATGTACAGGAGTGACTTATACAACTGCATTTTTTCTTTAACTTACAGTTTAAGTTTTCGAAGAACCGCTCAATGTTATTGCAGTTTTCATTCCGGCTGTCAATCTGTCATTAACGGTTTATAGTTGTCTCGCCTAATAAAATCTGGCAATTGTTATATCCCTCTAATATTGTTATGTTCCACGTGACATTGATTGGACAGCAGACTCCGTCCTTCTCAATTGCAGATTGTGTCATAGGTATGGCAGCAAGAACGAGGATATTCAGCACCCTGCAATCCGGATGGGCCGCCATGGCTGAGCCGCAATAAACATTTAGTACAAATAATTTGGTGATCGGCATTATCCAGGAGAAAACATTCGTGACGAGGCAGACAGAGATGCACGTTGAAAGTCTCGCAACGTCTCAGTAATGATAGCACTGCAAGGCAAGCTTTAAGGTCTCAATGGCACAGCGGGCTTGGACTGGGCTGAACGTCTGGGCTTCCTGTTCAAAGCGAATGATGTGCAGGACGCAACAAAGAGAAGGGCGCCACTAGTGACATTACCTGACGTAGAATCCTATAATACGGTACAAGCGCTAGTTGCGCACCACACGTCCGGAGATGCCAACCTGGATGATACTATGTCAGTGCTACGGGACAATTCTTGTCCGGGTCCATGTGAACACTTCTGTGGAAGCAAATTTTAGAGCTCCTGCGGTGATCGCCGCTTGCTTCGCGGCCCAAATGAAGAGCTTGGCTGCTGATTGCAGCTTCGGCGTGTTGACAGCGACTGCTGCGCCAGCGATTGCTACAGGGTCATCGACGCAACGTTCAAAAGACCCAACGTCTTTGAATCTACCTTTGCTACCACTAGACGTGATGCTACGGGAACGCTTGGTCTGTGGAATTCCAGATGACCGGCTGCAACAACGTCTGTTCGCTCATCTATAGCTGACATTTGTGCAGGCTTATAATATAGCCATCAAACTTGAGAGTGGCAAGCACGAACAACAGGAACTGAAACTTCCTTAGACAAACATGAGTACGTCTGACGCTGCAAGTCGGTTATCCAACACCAGGTACAGAGCGCGTCACTGTTAGCGCGAACAAGCGATCGCCGGTTTTTCCAGTTTTTTTCTTGGAAATCAAGGGATGTCATCCAAGTTATTTATGCCACGGAAAGAGCTCATTTAGCTCTATAATGTAAAGGATAAAATTTCGTGCTCGCAATACTGTTTAGAAGTAAAATGCGAAAATGCGTCGATGTTGTGTTTGCGCTAACAGTTTCGCGATGTATACAGCAACATCTTGTACTAGATTGAAAGACGATGTTGCCGCTACGACGATTGACATGGCCCAGAAACCTGTACATTCCCCAAGATGTCGATTTTGCAAGGAGACTGGTCACATCGAGCCATCTTGTAAGCATTGTTGTGGCATGGTCCGTGACTGATCATGGATCAACCAATCTAATGGGCTACAACAAGAACAAAGATATTCAGAGCCAACGGTGTGTGGCTTCGACGTGTAGGAACTCAATGTTGTACGTGCTAGTGTTTTTGTCCTAAAGTACCTAGTAAAACTCAATGTTGAAGGGAGAACACTGGAATTTCAATGCATCTAGACAGTCTATTACAATTAGTTAACTATTTATTTTATTTTCATTGATATTTAAAGAGAAATAAAATAAACTTGAATTCCTGGGCAACCTTCCTACTGAGGGTAATCGTTTTGAAACTTATAATTGCATTATACCGTTTCAGTTTTTTTTTGCATTAAATCTTCTATATTTTTTCTGGACTGTTGTTGCAACAGAAGTGTTTTATTTTAATTTTGTTCTGTTCCGTCCTCCCACCAATAAAATGTCCACATAAATTCTTGCAGAGTTGCGCCGGGGGATTTGCAGCTCATGGTCTCCCTGTGTCGGTAAGAAAAGGAATACTTCTGTTTTCACCTTTTCGGCGAAAAATCTATTTTTTTTAAACTCCCCCTGTAATGCAAAAAAAAAAAAAAAAACATTTTCAACGATCGTCATGTTTCTTTAGAAGTAGATTGTATTGTGCTTACCTGGAAGAACAATTGCTTTTTTTTTTTGCTTTGAAGAGAACTGGAGTCATGACCTTCAACACCATGTTGATTCACTGTACCCGTTTTCGCCTCAAGGTAAAAGCAAGTTTTTCGCGTTGTTCATACGCCGCGCAAACTACGTCTTACTTCGCGCGGAATAGGCGTCGCCAAGTAAGACGTACTTCGCGCGAAGGACGTGTATGTCTTGATAATGTAACCTCAATCTAATCTGAAATGCACTTTTATATATCCTAATTCACCACATAAACGGGGAAAGTAGTAATTAATAATAATATTAATAGTTTATTTTCCATGAAACATAGTGGAGCAAAGGATTCTCTGCTAGGTGCACACCGTTTCTAACTGCGGTTTCAGATATAAAAAGCAGTACAAGTTCTGTTTCAATTTCTAACATTTCTGTTTTATCAAAATATTGCTTTCAGAAGATATCAACAAAGAGATTTGAAACCTTATTTCATAAGCTAGAGAGTTGAGCGAAACGCACGCTTACACGCGCGCACGCGCACAAACACGATGACACAGACACGCACGGTCACAAGCATGCACGCACGTGCACATTCACACATGCCCACACCCACTCACGGGTGCTCGTGAAAACACACTTCAAGTAGAACAAAGTGCTCCGAAAGGAGAGGCCGACGCGGGTCCCGCGTTGATTTCGGAAGTCGTGCCCTAATGAGTATGCCCAACCATTGCGACCGAGGAAAGCCCACATGTGCTTCTGTCGGGAGACCGACGGATGCCTTCATAGACAGCGCCCACAAGGGTTTTCCTCATTGGAACCACAGTGGTCTGTCTTGGGCAGCCCACATAAGGTGCTCCCGGGAACTTTCCGTTTGGGGAAATTTCATCATTGCCCAGATGATTTTGGTATACTTTTTTTATCATTTCATCACTCCCTCAACGCGTGGGGTATTGCACTGCACGCCCGATTAGGCCTCCCTCAATTAGCCCGTGTACTTACTGAAAGAAATAACAAGATGTTTACACTTATACTAATGTGCATACATTGATAGATTAGTTAAGGGTCGTGAGGAAGCCTAACAAAATTTAACGTTTTAAAGGTACAAAAGGCAGCACAAATATTTGTACAGTTCGAAAGGAAGATAGTCGTTTTTTTCCCCTCTGTTTTCGACTCCAACGCGTTTTTCCGGTTTGAAAGTTTTTACAAATTGAACTCACTGTGTTTCTACTAATAACGCTAATTTTCACCTCAGTGCGGTAAGGTCCGGTTCACTGAAGGTTTTTTTTAGGCCCACTCTTGTTTCTAAATTATATAACCAACCTGCCTCAAAACCTTTTATCGCCTACTAGCTTGTTTGTTGATGAATGTGTAGCTATCGCGAAATTACTGTCGAATTTGATGTTCTACTATCTCAAACAAATTTAGATTTATTTTTTAAGTGGTGTAACATATGGTCCATGACACTGAGCACAACGAAATATAAATCTATGAGTGTAACTCGATGTAACTCCTCGCCACTGACATACAACCTCGGTACCTCTCCCTTGAAACTCGTAACTTGATACAAGTGCCTTGGTGTTCATATTACCCATAGCATGTCATAGAACGTTCACATTAATCACATCTCTGCTAACGCCAACTCTATGCTTGGTCACTTAAAACGAAAATTTACATTAGGCCCCGTGTCTTTAAAATGACTTTTATTTAAAACTCTGGTACGTTCAAAATAAGAATATGCTGCAACAATCTGGGGTACCGGTCACTCATATCTAAAATTGAGGCGGTTAAAAATCGTGGAGCGCGATTTAACTTCTGTAATTATCCCGTACCGCAAGTGCCTCGTCTATGAAAACTAACTTGTCTCTGCCTGTTCTGTCTTTGCGTCACAAAGCTTCTCGTCTGTTGTTTTTTTTCACAAAATCAATTACTCTAATCCTACTCTAAAAGAAAAGTTTCTTCTTCCTTCCCCGCATATCTCTGCTCGCCTTGACCATCAATGCAAAGCAGAATTTGATCAGTGTCGTCCCAACGCCTTCATTGATTCCTTCGACCCCAGAATGTCTTATAAGTAGAACGAGCTTCCCGCATCTTTAGTGTCTATATTATCGCATGATTTATTCAAAACTAAGAGAACCAATATTCTTTGTTGACACTAACCTTGACAGCTCATGTTTTATGTCGTTTGTACTTAATTTTGTTCCTTACTGAATGCTGTAGTGTATCTTGCCTCTCCCCTTTGTAAAGCCCAGGTGGGCCCGAGGGTGCTGAAATAAATAAATAAATAAACAAATATAATTTTTATCGAAGAGTTAGTAGGGGTACATATCCAGTGGCGATAGATAGCAAGTTTTAATAACATTCCGATGAGCGTGAATTGAAATTCCCACTGATATTTACTACTGCCAGTAAAAAATTCCAACCCGGTTAAAACGGTCTTCTCTGCATGCGCCCTAAATACTCAGTTAGTAATAAGGTTTTGCAAACCATAAATTTATCTCTCACACCTTAAATTACGATCATCCGTAATTTAATATCAAATTATACCAATCCTCTACGTTAAAATGTTTAGTACGTGTACTAAATATTGTCAATATTAGCCGAAAGTGATATTTTGAGTATGGGAAAGTAAGTTCAAGTACATAAGTATGCTAACCTTGCCTACGTCAGACTGACGGAAGTATTGCGTGGACAGCCCAAGTTGGGCGTGCCCACGCGTTTCCCCGTGCGGCCCACCTTTTTGCCAACCTTTCCCTTGTATTACAAATGTGAGACCCATGGTGGCATTGCACAGGCTACAAAAAAGGGCATGCTCACGCGTTGCCCCTGTGTAACCCGCCCATGGGATAATTCTAGCCCCACATAGTAGTCACATAATCGAGGTGGGGCAAAGTTAAAATGTACTGACTAATTGGTTTTCGATGAACCTCAGCACCATTCTAATTAGACCTATATGTTTAAGTTTCTCAAATGTTCATTACATATTGTTAGTTAATTATCTTAATTATTGTGACAATTATTCCTGTATATTATATTCCCCAGGCCGTTTACTTCAAAAACCGAATTAGTTCAGATTTTACGGCTCCTCTACAAACACATCTGTAAGGACTAATAAACACCCTGTGTGGATTTCTTTATAATAAAAACTACGTAGAAGATGCATCGAGGATACCTTGAAACAACGATAATAGTCTATAAAAATTTCAAGATATACAAAGGGTCCACAAGGCATTCTTCGTGTACGTCTAGAAGACATATGTATTTAAACATTAAGAATACATATCTACTAGACGTCCCATAAGATATCTCGTGGACGCTCGACGAAGGTAATAACATTTCTAGCAATAATTATAATATAAACTTGATAGGACAATACATTTCTATTTTACCTACAGACAGTTCATTGTCCAAGTAAATATATTCTTGACTCAAAATTTATTGGAAAGAAAAATTTTTGGCAAATATTAAGATAATGCTTCATGAATTTTAAGGATCAAACTGAAAGATAACACGAGAAAAGTAAAAACGCGTATTGAGAAATGCAACAACTATCGTACCAATTACACCCGTCTGTTTTAGCATTTGATATCCATAATATCTATAGAAAGGAGTCCAGTCGGTATTCCCATGAAATATGTAAATATTTGCTTATTGAATTATTATAGGAGCTAACTGATTCAGTTGGCTTAGCAAGATATCGTGACTAAATGGACGCCTACGTATTGGTGAGTAGCAATGTTCATCATATGATCCAGGGAGGTGTATCCATGGCAATTGAGAACGCCCTTGAACATCTCAATAATGTCTTAATATTCACTGGAGAAATGTAGTACTTATGCTTATTTAATGCCCAAGAAACACCTTGATGTACAGCCGTAAAACCCGAATACATTTTCACGTTTGAAACATCCGTGTGCATATTAGACCCCATCACGTATACAATGATTTGTGAATGTTCAAGCTAATCAGAGGTGCATAAATTCAGCATATATTTTTAATTGCAATTTTTTGTAGCATACGGAAATCTTTTTATGTATTCCTTAACGTTGTAGTTTCTCCAACTTGTTCAGCTGTTCACGTTAGCAAGCGTTAACCAATTAGCTCATATAATGCCCGTAAAAACGTTCGTTTTTTTGTCCAGGAGGCGGAGATCCCAAAGTATTTCCACCTCCGAGCGAGTTACTTATCATGAATGAAGTCGGGTGTCATTGTTGTTCACAGCAAAACCTATTGCGTTATTTGAAAGGTAATCTTTCTATCGCGAAACAAGTCAATATATTCAGGCATGAACTTTTTACTGAATTGTCATCAGATTCATTATGTTCAGGCATAAGGGTTATATTACGCAGGTGCAGCAACAAGGGGAAAGACGTGGAGCTTGATTGCAAAATGAACGAGGCTGCCTGCAGAAACATTCGACCTGAGAAACGATAGCAGGTAGTTGCGATACGCTAGATAATTTTCTAAACTCATTTTCAATCTAATCAAAAACAAAGAAGCGTAGTTCCGTGATCGGTGTCATTGCTTCACGCCTCAAAGTGGACCATGCGGAGTCCAGGAACTTTGGTGCATTTCACGAAAAAGCTTCTGAAACATTTCGTGACCCTTGCTATCGAAGTGGCTCTTTGACTCAATGTCATTTTCTAAAGCTCCATTTGCTTGTGTCATAACATCCGTAGGCATTGACGATTCACAAGGTGTGGCTTGAAGATATGATGCCCTTTCCCGCCAGCTTTATAAACTTCACAAAATTAGACGCAATATGTGTGGCGACTTCGCGTACTGACAATTCGCGCTATAAAAAAGAAGGACTAGGGGTCGTCAATCCCATCGGTTATCTAGCGGACCTTCAAAAAGCCACAATAAAATATATTTTACCATAGTAAATGACAACTTTTGAAACATAGGGCGTGGCCTGATATGTTCATGCTCCTTGCACTGTGATAAGTTATTCGGCGTCCTGTCGGTGAAAGCTGAGCTCTCATTGCCTGCTGATTGATAATGAGATGCTTGGAACCTGCCACGCCCTATCTTCCTCAGGTCCTCCGTGACTGTTCAAGAAATCAGCGTCAAAGGCTGCCATTCGGGCTATAGTGATCCATCTTCTCGAACGTCTGTGCAACACGAGAATGGTAGCGACGTTCAGCCGTGCCTTTACCCGATTTCCTGCTCCTTGGCGGGTTTACCTAACACCTTAGAAACTACCCTTGATATACGAAGCATGCTTGTCAGCATAAACGCCAAGCTAGAGAGCCTTATAGGTCTTAGAAAAACGGTTTACTGCATCGACCGATCCATTCAAGTTATGTCGAAAGACTATCAAGAGCTACTGAAAGAAGTGCGAAACCATGGCCAGGAAATTAATTATCTAAAAAGCGCGTGGAATACCTTGAGAATACTGATCACACAACGGAAATGCAGGCACTGAAGTCGGGCCTACATGACCTTGAATGGCGCAGCAGGCGTTTAAATATCAAAATTTACAATGTTCCGCCAGCTGAAAACGAAAACCTGATGACGAAAGTAAACGAGGTAGCACAGAAACTCGAGTTACCAGCGCTCGAAGCAAGCGACGCAGTAGTTCTTCACAGACTGCCATCGAAGCCCGACAAAGTTCCCGAAATTATCATACGTTTTGCACAACAAGAAAAACGCGACGAGTGGTTTAGGAATAAAAAAAAAACTTGCACGGCGGTCAGCGAGTGTTTATATTTTAGAAAACTTAACCAAACAAAACAAGGCACTCCTCTGGATCACAAAAGAATGGGCAAAGCAAAGGCCCTATCAGTTCGTATGGCACCAAAATGGAAAGATTCTTGTCAGGCGTGGGGTGGGCGAACGCGCAGCTGTTGTTAGATGTAAAATTTGCAGTGATCTCTTTCTTTTCTTTGAAAATTTAATTGGTTGTTTATCGTTTTATTGCTTGGTCATGATTGCTTACTTCCATGAGACCTTGGAGCATATCTTGGTCTTGAACACCATGCTTTCACGAAACATTTTCATGTGAATGCCCAATCTGCTAGGAATAAAAATGTAGATTTCGAAGTGTTTTTTAATCAGGTTCCTTTTTTGTTCGACGTAGTAATGTTATCAGAAACGTGGTATCGTAATGATAGTGATGTTTTGAAACTTCCTGGATACGTTAGCTTTGCTTTAAATCGTACTACTCGCCGAGGTGGCGGAGTATGTCTACTAATTAAAGACACAATTAACTGTGAACTATTGTCAGATTATTCATGTATTACACCGAACTTTGGAGTATTAGCAGTGCGCGCAAAATCTGTAATAATAAGTGTGTTTTATCGGCCTCCAGATGGCAATAGTGAGAACTTTTTGGAATTTTTCAACACATACCTTCGTTTTGTCAATTATAATAGTTATACCGTAATTTGTGGTGGGGATTTTAATATTGACATGCTGAAACTTACTGCATTGAAGAAGCAAATGAATATGATCACAAAAACAAATGGGTGTATGAACACAATAAATATTCCACCTAGAGTTACTGTAAGCTCTGAAACATTATTTGATCTATTTATTAGTAACAACGATAGTGAAAATATAAAATCCGGAGTTATATGCTACCATTTAAGTGATCACCTTCCAATATTCACGTGTTTGAAAACTAGAAACCCTAAACAAAATAGAAATAATGTATCATACCCTTTTCAACATATAACCACCGGAAGGTTGAATGCTTTCAGACAAGAGATTACAGATCCTAATTGGTGAGATATGTTTGGTTCAGAAGATGTAGATGCAGTCTATTGACATTTCCTAAGACTATTTAAAAGCATTAATGGTCGTCATTTTCCGTATAAAATGTTTAAGGCAAGTAAAAAATAAATAAAAAAAAACCGTTGATAACACTTGATTTACATTAAAAAATTAAAACAAAGAACGCGATGCACCAATCATTCCTTAAATCTAAAGACCCGCAAAGTCTAGGGTCCTTCAAAATGTATCGCAACCAACTAACAAAATTATTATGTACAGCTAAAGCTGAGCATCATGATAGAGTGTTTAGGGATACAAATGGTCCTACGGACTTGGTTTTGAAAAAAATTAAAGTCAGTGTTCAATCTTGGTTCAGGCCATCAGCCAGCTGATAATATTAACCGGGACGGTGTGCATCTAAGTGGCCTTTCCTTAGCTAATGCTTTCAGCTAATATTTTGCCAATTTATCTACAACAAACGTTAATACTGATCCTTGCAGATACCTAGAAGTCAGAAACAGTCATTCCATGTTTCTTGCAGCTGTCACAGATGCTGAGGTATTTTTTACATTTATGCAATTAAAAAACCGCTCTAGCTGCGATTGCGATGATCTTCAAATACGCCCACTGATGTCCGTTATCGATATAATGGTGCCATACGTAAGCCATATTTTTAAGCATTGTTTTTCTTCTGGAGTATTTCCCACGGTGATGCAGGTGGCGGAAGGATCTGTCCTTCACAAGAAAGGAGATAAAAATAATTTCAGCAATTATCGACCGATTTAAATTCTTCCCTTATTTTCTTAAGGCCTCGAAAAAGTAATGCAGTCCCGTCTCGTACAATTTACGAATAAGCACGAATTACTCTAATCTTCGCTGTTTGGTTTCAGAAAAAATCGTTCCACGGAATGAGCCCTCTTGTCCCAAAAAGAATACATATTACAAAATTTTGAAGAAAAAAGAAAGGTTATTGGGCGTGTTCGTAGATTTTACTAAAACCTTTGACTTCGTGGATCATAACATTCTGCTTTGTAAACTTAATTACTATGGTATTCGAGGGTTGCCGTTATCACTCCTCATTTCACACTTGAGTCACCACTTCTAATATATTAACATTAGTGGTCATTCCTCCGATAGAAAGCGTATTATTTCAGAGGTTCCACAGGGAAGTATTTTAGGGCCCCCTTTTTTAACCTGTATATAAACGATAATGTGAATATAGACCCTGTTGCTAAATTTGTAATTTATGCAGACGACACTAGTATATTTATTTCCTCTTTAAATAAAAATGAAATTGCGGATGTTGTTAATTTTACTTTATCAAGGTTGGCAGCGTGGGCAAAGGAAAATGGACTAAGTATTAACACTGCAAGGACAAAGGCTATTTTCTTTCGTCCGAAAAATAAACACATTTTTATGCCATGGCCTATAGTATTTAGCTCAAGTCCGATAGAGATCGTGGAAAATTTTAAAATACTAGGTGTCTTTTTTTCTGAAAATATGTCATGGGATAGCCATGTAAATTCTTTGGTTTCCAAATTGTCACGCGTTGTTGGTTTAACCTATCGCCACAGCCAATTTCTACCAGTTCGCGTGAAATTAATTATTTACCATGCTCTGTTACTCACTCCTGAATTATTGTAACCTTGTCTGGGGCACCACAACGGCATCCAACATGAACAAAATTTATCTGCTTAAAAAAAAAAAATTGTTAAGAGCCATTTTCAACACGCCTCATGACTCTCACACTGAGAATATGTTTAGTATTCTGCAAACATTAAAAATTCATACGCTATCTGATTAAAGAGTTCTACTCATCAATAAGAATAAAATTAAAAAAGAAAGTGTTCTTTTAAACGAGATAGTCAGATTAGTAAAAAAGAATACGGTTTACTTGACCTTCATAATAAATATTGGAAGGTTCCCACATGCAGGTTAAATTATGGGCAGAAAATGCTTCGGTATTTAATTCCAAAGCTTCTAAACCACTTTGAAGAAGAAAATCAAAATATACAAACGATAACTCCTAAACAGTTGCGTAACATATTTTTACATATTTAAGTGTTGTGTGTCTTGTTTATGTTATCCCATTTGATAATGTATATTTTCTGTATGATTTTTTTTTTCATTGCACGAAAACTGTTTGTTCGATGGCTGCCGATGGGGCTGAGGGCCAGTCAAGCTTTTTGTTGAAGCTTTTTCCCTTTCGCTCCATCATTTCTTCAAATGGAAATAAAGATTATTATTATTATTATTATTATTATTAGATGCATTGTTGAAAAGTTCTGCCGGAGGATTCGCAAAATATTTTCTCCCTGTCTCGGTGGCAAAGCGAACAATTTTGTGTTCACCTTTTTGGCGAAAAATCCAATTTTATTTTCACCTCCTTCTGTAATGCAAAGAAAAGCGTTTTCAAAAACTGTGAAGTTTCAGTACGCGCAAAATGTATTGTGCTTGCCTGGCAGAACAATGGCTTTTTGGATTAGAAGAGAATCACATGCATGACCTTCAACATTATGTTGATTCACTGTACTCGTATTCACCTCAAGGTAAAATCAAGTTGTGGGCATTGTTCACACACTGCGCGAAGTGCGTCTTACTTCGCGCAGCGCATACGTCGCCAAGTAAGACGTGCTTTGCGCGAAGTATGTGTCCGTCTTGATAATATAAGGTCTATATAATCTAAAATGCGCGTATATATATATAATCATCCACGTAAACGGCGAAATTAGTAGTACTCCGCGAGGAGCCGGACTTTTTTTATTGAGGCTCCAGAGATAAAGCGAGTATAGCCTCTGTTTAAATTTTTTAATTTTTTCTCTCAAAATGTTTCTTTCAGTAGATATCGGCACAGCGATTTGAAAGTTTATTTCATTAGCTAGAGCTTTATTTCATTAGACCGCGCACAAACACGCCCATGCTCGCACGCGCACAAACAGGATTACACAGAGACACGCACGGTTGCGAGTATTCACGCACATGCACATACACACACGCCCACATTCACCCAAGCAGTGGACGTGCACACAGACTTCAATTAGTATAAATTGCTGCGAAAGGGGGTCCAACGCGGGTCCCACTTGAGCGGCCTACGAGGGTCACACGTTGATTTCGGAAGTCGTGCCCAAATGGGTAGGCACAAGCATTGCCACTGAAGGCAGCCCTCCTGTGCTGCTATTGGGAGGCCGACGGGGGCCTTATTGGACAGCGCCGATATGGGAGTGGGACCCACTGTGGGGCTACTTGGTCAGGCCACATGGGCCTCCCTCTTGGGGCCCATAGAGTACCTAGGTGGGTAGACCACTAGGTCTTTCCTCATTGAAACCACAGGGGGCTCTCTTTGGCAGCACACATGAGGTGCCCCCAGGAACTTCAACGTGTTTGGGGTAATTTCATCATTGCCCAGATGATTTGGGATTTTTTATCATTTCATCACTCTCCTAGCACGTGGGGTATTCCGGCGCATCCCAAATTGGGTATGCCTCGCATTTTCCGTGTGCTTACTGAAATGCGACAATTTTTTCACTTACACTAATATGCATGCATCAATAAAATAGTAAAGTTTTGTGAGGAAGCCCGACTAAAATTGGACATTTTAAATGCACAAAATGGCACACAAATTTTTGCACATTTCGAAAGGAAGATAATAGTTTTTTTCCCCACTGTTTTCGACCCCAATGCGTTTTTCCGGACTGAAAGTGTTTTACAAATTGAACGGACTTTGTTTCTACTGATCACGCTAATTTTCACCTCAGTGCGGTAATGTCTGGTCCACACAAGTGTCCTTTTTAGGTACTCTTTTGTTTCTAATTTATATTAATTTTTTTTAATTAAAGAACTTTATTTTTCATTTTGATACATAAACAGAAAAAGGGAAAACAGCTGTGAGAACACCTTGACGGAGCCCCCTTGCTCCCTTCTAGTGGCATATACAGAAGTCAAAACAAAGCAACAGCGAACAGCACTGACTTACTTAAGAATCTTGCATCTTCTACTAGCTTGTTTCCTGACGACTGTGTAACCTATCGCGAAATTACTATCGAATCTGAAGCTCTACTACTTCAAACACATTTATATGCATTTTTGAAGCGGTGTAACATATGGCCCATGACACTTAGCATGACCGAATGTAAAGCTATGCGTGTATCTCAATGGAACTCCTCCCCACTAATATACAACCTCGGTACCTTTCCCTTGCAACTCGTAACTTCCCACGAATATCTTGGTGTTCATATACCCATAACAGGACATGGAACGTTCACATTAATTACATCTCCGCTAACGGCAACTGTACGCTTAGTTACTGAAAACGAAAATTTACGTTAGGTCCTGTGTCTCTAAAATTACTTTTATTTAAACCTCTGGTACGCTCAAAATAAGAATATGCTGCAGCAATGTGGGATACCGGTCACTCAACACTCACATCTAACATTGAGGCCGTTAAAAATCGCCGAGCACGATTTAACTTGTGTAATTATCCTGTACCGCAAGTGTCTTGTCTATGAAAACTAAATTGTCTCTGCCTTTACTGTCTTCGAGTCACAAAGTTTCTCGTCTGTATTTTTTTTCGTAAAATCAATTACTCTAATTCTACTCTAAAAGAAAAATTCCTACTTCTTCCCCCGCATATCTCTGTTCACCTTGACCATCAATGCAAAGTGGGATTTCATCAGTGTCGTTCCAACGCCTACATTCACTCCTTCATACCCAGAACGTCTTCCGAATGGAGCCAGCTTCCCGCATCTTTAGTGTCCAAATTATCACCTGATTTGTTCAAAACTGAGAAAACCAATACTCTTTGTTTTTAGTAACCTTGAGTGCCCATGTTTTATATATTTTGTATTTGATTCTGTTTTTATTGAATTTTGTTCTGTATCTTGCCCCTCCCGTTTGTAACGCCCTAGTGGCCCTGAGGGTACTGAGATAAGTAAAGAAATAAACAAGTATAATTTTATGTTGAACAGGTAATTGCGATACATAGCAAGCTTGAGGTGGCTACAGACAGCGAGTTTTAATAACGTTTTGATGAACGTGATTTGGAATTCACACTTATATTCACTACACTGAGTAAAAAATTCCACTCCACTTAAAATGGTCTTCCCTCCACACGCACGGAGTATTAAGTTAGCAATGAAGTTTTGCAAACCATAAATTTATCTCTCACGCCTTCAATTGCGATCATCGGTAATTTTATATCAAATTATACCAGTCCCCAATCGTTAACTGTTTAGTACGTGTACTAAATATTATCAATATTAGTCGAAAGTGATATTTTGAGAATCGGACAGCAAGTCCAAGTATACATATATACTAACCTTGCCCAGAGAGCGGCGACGTAGGACCCACCATTGTATTGCTGGGCTTACGCACGCGTTTCCCCGTGCGGGCCACCTCTTTGCTAACTGTTCCCTCGCACGGCCAATGGTGGCATTCCGTAGGCAGCCAAGAAAGGCATGCTCACACGTTCCCCCGTGTAACCCTCCCCTGTAATAGGTCCCCCCCCCCCCCCCGTCCCAAGTCCAAGTGCGGCACAGTTAATGGTAACTTTAGGGCATGACTGCCCTCTCTAAGGGCTCAGTTTTTGTAAAAATGACTGGTTTAGTTGTTTCCGGCGAAGCTCAGAAACATTTTATTTACAACTATATCTTTATATTAACTAACTCAAATGTTAATGAAATAATGTCAGTTAATCTTTTTAATTATTGTGACAATTATTGATTTCTGTATATTATGTTCCACCTGGTCACTTTCTTCACCTGAAAAAACCGCATTAGTTCAGCGTTCACGGTTATTTTAAAAGCAAATCTGCGAAGCTCGATGAACACCCTTGTGTGGATTTCTTTATCATAAAAACTACGCAGAAGATGCATTAAATATACCTTGGAACAGCGACAGTAGTCTATAAAAATTTCAAGATATACAAAGGGTCCACAAGACATTCTTCGTGTACGTTTAGAAGACATATTTATTTAAAACGTTAAGAATATATATCTACTAGACGTCTCATAAGATGTCTCGAGGAAACTCGATGAAGGTAGTGAAATTTCGAGCGATTATTATATTATAAATCTGAGAGAGCAAAACATATGTACTTTATATAGACAGTTCATTGTCCAAATAAATAAATTCTTGACTCTTAATAGATTAATTGAAAAGAAATAATATTTCATTGGGGCCTGAACGATGTCATCGTAAAGTAAAATGCGTAATAAGGAAATGCAAAAACTATGGGACAATTACACCCGTCTATTTTAGCATTATATACCCATAATATCGGTAGGTATGGAGTACAGCCAGTATTTTAATAAAATTTGTAAATATTTGCTTACTGGACCTTTTTATGGAGCTAACTCATTCAGTTGGTTTGGCAAGATTTTGTGACAAAACGAACGCGTGCGTAGAGGTAAGCAGGTATGTTCATCATATGATATGGGAAGGTGCATTCAGGGCAATTGAAAACGCCGTGGGACAGCTCAATAACGCCCCAATATTCATTGGAGAAATATAGTACCTATGCTCATAAGTGGAAAGTTATTAATTTTCCATAGGGCGCGGGGGGGGGGGGGGGGGCGGTAAGGGCCGGGGCCCAACGAGCCGACTTAATCTCCCCCACACATAGGCGCCGATTACGAGGCAAGTACCATCACCTCTGGAACCTCTGAGTGCCCCTCATTAATGTCATATATCATTTCTCGTATCTCATTAATGTCATATCAACACTTTCGTTTCTCGTTTTAATTTTCTTGGAAAAAAATTGTTGGCATTGATTGCATGGTGATTTAAGATCGTTCTAATACGCGAAATCTGGTACTTTGCATGCTCACGTATTGTTTCCTAGTATAGTTTAGTTTTTGAAAGATGCTTCAGTTTAGTTGAAGGGATGCGCTAATTAAAATCAAAACCAATCAAATGCGACGACTATATTAGAAAACACACGATGGATGGTGGAGCTTGTTTGAATTGCGCGTCACCATCAAAAGGCCTAACCTGGCTACTAGGGCAGGTAGCTATATGGCTCCCATAGTTGCAGTGCGTAAAATCGCTTTCTTTTGTTATCGCAAGCTCTGATATGCACGCGTGAACGAACTCTTGAGCGAACACTTCCTGAGCTTCCTTGATGTTCGTTGAAGTCTTCATATTCTACATAGCGGATACAATTTCCTTAAGATACCCCCGCGGTAGCCGGAGTCAACACTGTTTCATAAACCATATGTGGGTGATTTCAGATAAGATCGACCAAAGGATGGCTAGTCGACATTTTCAAATCAACTGATGTTTTTATATGTTATTGTCTAGTGTCTGGTATGAACGAATCCAAACTTAGTTTTGACTAGAAAAAATACTTGGGGACAGGAAAAATCGTAAGGCATGAGGTGGTGGACAGTTGCATTAACGCGCACTGATGGAGGGGGCCCGTTTGAGAGTGAATAACTAAAGCGATAACATTAGGAGAACTCTAATACGGTTTAGGCGCAAACTATGGGTATAGCTTGCTTGTAATATAAAGTATTCATATTTATTTAAAATTTATTTATTTTTCTAAAAATTGACAAACATGCCTGCTCGAACGACAAATGGCAAACTTTGGAGGTCTGTATCTCATGAAATAATTTAATCATTATGATATAATTTGCAGATATTATTCTACTAATATATAGCTAATATTTAAAAAATAACTAAGGTACCTGTGTGATACAATAGTTAGGATATATTTAGTCAAACATGGAAAAAAAATCAAACAAAGAAAAATTCCGATGCGAATAAAAAAAAACACCACCCTCGATTTTTTTTAAATTTAGGTAACCTGTTATACTCCATTTCGGCATTCATTTCCATTAAAAACATGTTGCATCATTTTATTGAGAAAGAAGTTACAACTCCCCAAAGTAGGGTCCTTTTTCAAAGCCTACACTTAGCAGTGTTTTATACAAGAACTGACTCTGAGTTCCAGTTTCATGAAACCAACACACATCTTTTATATATTTTTATTCAGATGAGGCCAATGATAACTAAAGAAATCGTTCACACACTTAAATTAAGGAGAAACTACTGTGTACAAAGAGGTATCATATTACGGACTAGTGATCCGAGAAAAGATCATGCAGCCATCGGCCACTAGGAACTTTGTTTACTTTATTCTCCTGCGACACTATATGCTATTCCCTCTTCCGCTCTACCTTCATCTCTCTCTCTCTCTCTCTCTCTCTCTCTCTCTCATATATCCCTGATATATATCCAGAACAAAAACATGTTCAAGCATTCCCTTTCTGCGTGGTAGTGTTCTGTGGCTAGCAAAAATCATTTCCTCGTTAAGCTCACGATTATGGCAAAATAGTTGCCGGAAACCGCAGACCACACTCGTCGCTAGTTCTGGCAAAACGGCCGATACAATCTTTTTTTCGCATTTCCCCGCTCGCTGTCAGGGACAAGGGGGTTCGCTTCAACCAGCAATACATGGCCGCCGACGCCTGTTTACTGAGCAGTCATGCCTGTCGCCATCTCACTCGCTGGCGTCACGGGCGATAATATCAGGCACAAAGGGGCACACCAACCGGCAGCATTATCCCCAAATACTCGAGCCTCGCGTAAATACATAGAGTGTAAACGCTGTCGCCATGTTATCGTAGTAAGACCGCCCCCCCCCCCTCCCCCAACAGCGGACTGCAGTACGCGACGGCGTACTAACACAACGGCGACGATATCGACATCGCGGGCTCTGAATTTTCCCATAGTTCTACTCCACCGGCATTTCTCGAAACGCTTGATATTGTGTACGCCCGCCTGGAAGGATTTCAGGCGCGTAGTTAAGATAAGGCGGTTCTCCGCGGCAAAAGAAAGCAATTTCACCAAAGCTTAAAAGCGGCGGCGACGCGTGTGCGGTGAACGCTTGTAGTTTTGGTGTAGACATTGTGTGTGTGTTCTCGTTGTTGACACCAGCCGGCGATAAGGCACTGCAGGCGGTAGCTCAGTACAGCAAGGGCTAATCCGAGTGACCATCAACGTAACATCACCGCCAACCCCTTGCGAACCGGTCGCCGACATGGCTCAGGCTGTGTCATGAACCACGTGGTAGAAGCTCGGGTGCTTTCATATCAGCGCGTGGAGGGACGACAGTGCGATTCCGGAAAGTCTTTTTCGAAGGCCGCTGACCACAATGTTTTGTCTGGAGACTTTCCCTCTTTCTTCCTTTGACGTGGATCAAGCTTTGCCGACAGCCTCAGTTGTGACCTCTCTTTTCAAATGTACGTTTGCAGTGAGTGAGCTCCTCAGCCTCGGACTTGTCACTTGTGCACCCAGTAGTTCTTTCACTTGGCAATTATATGCCATCAGTTGGGGTTTAATTTCTATTATTTATGTATACATTATGAAGACGTCCTGGAGCTCCGAACGAGTGTTTTGTGCAGATGACTTTTGCAAACACAAAAAGACTATACCAAAGCAGCGGAATTTTCGAAGTGTTGGCGAGTTGGACCTAAACTCGTTGAAGCAAATTCTTCCGCCTGACTGTTCCACCAAAGTGAGTGCGACGGACTACCTGTGCTACCATTGCTTCATGCACATCACTAAGGAGATCTCGATGCGAAGCTCAGAGCAGTGCCCTGACATATTTGTGCCAGCTGAAGAAGCAATTGAAAATCTAAATCGCAGCATACTACCTACAGATGTGTCGCCGCTGAGACAACCAAGCGTCGTAAGAAGTCGGGACAGGCCTGCCTATGTCAAGAGAAAGCAGACAGAACTGGAGCAGGTTGCTGTCAAGAATATACGCTCAAGGCTACGTATTGCGTACGACAGGGACGCACCATCGGGGTCGTCCGAACCAACATGCTCCACATGCACTGAGTGGTTGGACAACTTTCGGCAGGCCTTTGAAACCGCCACCTCTCTCCGGGAACGTTGTCAACTGCTTACACTCCTGCCGTCAACACTGACGAAGAATGAGGTTCAAAAGATGATTCCACAGGCCTCAATGTACCTCATCAGTAAATCCCGAAAACTCAAGGAAAAGCATGGCGTGTGGTATGAGCCGGATCCTTACACGAGGTGCAAGGTGAGCCCTGAGAACCTGTCTGCTGCCCTAGAGTACTTCACGAAAGACGAGCTACAATGTTCGCGCCAAAGTCCCAACCAGAAGGACGTCATCTCTGTCATGCTCAACGGAGAGAAAACGTTCGTGCCAAAGCGCTTCATGACACGCTCAATACGAGAGGCCTTCCGTATATACAAAGACAAGCATCCCGATTCCGGCGTTGGGCTAACGAAATTTTATTCGTTGCGCCCTAGATGGGTCCAATGTATTCCACACCAGGAAGTGTGCGTTTGTGTGCGCTGCGCCAATTATTATTTTTGTATTGCCGCTCTAGAGAACGTTACAGGCTCAACATTCAACACTGGTGAAATGAACTCGGCATTTCTGTGCGACCCAGCAACAGAACTGCGCCTTCAAGGAGACTGTGATCACTGCCCAAAAGGCCAGTTTCTTACACTCCAGGAACTTGATATCCCGGAGGATGAAGAGATTGTGCTTGCAACATGGGAGTCCGGCGACCTTGTGAAAAAAACTTTGGAACCTGAGACTTTCCTAAAAGTCATCCAAGTGACGGTTGGAAGTTGGTTACTTCACAACCATATCCGGCAAACGCAAGGTAAAGCGATCTACGATGAAAAACAGTGCATGCAACGCGGGAGCATTGTCTTTCATTTTGACTTTGCTGAAAACTGGACCATCGTGCTTCCTGACGAAGTGCAAGCATATCACTGGAAAAAAAAAAACAAGTTTCGATATTTACATGTGTAGTGACGACAAGAAAATCTACAAACAGCTTTGCCATCATCAGTGAGGACCTGTGTCACGACGCCGCTCACGCTTGCTTCTCTCTAGAAAAAGTGAAGGAGTGGGTTGAAGACAACGTTGCGGTATACTCGTACGTCACGTACGTAAGTGACGGCGCCGCCAGTCATTTCAAGAATCGCTACCAGCTTCACCAATTTGCAAAGGACGATTGCCCACAAGCCCAGTGGTTATTTTCTGCATCTGGACATGGGAAAAATGCATGTGACGGAGTTGGCGGACTCGGGAAGCACCAGGCCACGCTGAACAACCTGAGAGAACGTTCAGTAAGCGCAATTCAGACGGCCAGGACAATGGTGAGCGTTCTATCAAAGAAACTGAAAGGCGTGCATCTTGTATATCTAGACGAAAATGAGGTTGTTCGGTATCGTGAACAAAAAAAAAGAAGAGTGGCTGACGGTGCGCGCCTTCCCTGGCATTCAGTCTTGGCACGCGTGGCGGCTCAGCAACTCATCAACAGAAGGGACCTGTGACGTATATGTAGCACGGACAGTCGGATCTGCTTGGAAGCAACTTTATTAAATGGGTACAGCGAGGAAAACCTTAGCGTAAAGTGCCGAATTTGATTTCCCAAGGACTGCTCATTTTGAATGCAGGGACATCTTATTTATCACATTTTTCTTCACGGGGTATTTAACCTACTGTTTTTGTTGGTGGTTACTAATAATTTTTATCTGATCACTATAAAAAAAAATCCCAAAATGTTATCCTCGAGCAGGATAAAATATATCGGCTTGCCACGATTCATTCATACACCGAGAGCGTCGAAGCTGCTCCAGTTAGGCACTATGGCATCCGTCACCTGAAATTGTTTGTAATCGTAAATACACAGCCAACCTAAATATCTTACTATTATATCTTTGTTTTTGTGTGTGGAAGTAAAGTTATTTATTTTACTCTAGATGTAAAATATACCGGAAGGTACAACTTCACACTGCATCATCTTTTCTCAAATCATTAGTCTCTAATATGATACCACTTTGTACGCTTATGTAAAATGCTGTATATAGTTTCTCCTCCCTTTTACTGTGTGACCGATCGCTCTTTTTATCAATGACCTCATCTGAATAAATGTATATAAAAGATTTGTGCAAGTTTCATGAAACTGGAACTCAGAGTCACTTCTTGTATAGGACACTGCTAAGTGTAGGCTTTGAAAAAGGACCCTACTTTGGGGAGTTGTTTCTTCTTTCACAGTGCAATGATGCAACATGTTTTTAATAGGAATGAATGCCGAAATAGAGTATAACAGGAAACCCAAATTTAAAAAAAATCGAAGGTGGTGTTTTTTTTTTATTCGCATTGGAATTTTTCTTTTTTTGATTTTTTTCCCATGTTTGCCTAAATATATTGTAACTATTGTGTCACTCAGATACCTTATTTATTTTTTCAATAATAGCCATATATTAGTAAAATAATGTCTGCAAGTTATGTAATAATGATTAAATTATTTCATGAGATACAGATTTCCAAAGTTTGCCATTTGTCGTTCGAGCAGGCATGTTTGGCAATTTTTAGAAAACTAAATAAATTTTTAATAAATATTATTACTTTATATTACAAGCAAGTTATACCCATAGTTTGTTTGTAAAAAAGTTTTAAAATTCTCCTAATTTTATTGTTTTAATTATTCACTTTCAAACTTGCCCCCTCCATCAGTGCGCGTTATTGCAACTGTCCACCTCTCCCTGCCTTTCGATTTTTCTTGTCTCCAAATTTTTTTTCTGGTCAAAACTAAGTGTGGATTCGTTTATACCAGACACTAGACAATGTCATATAAAAACATCAGTTGATTTAAAAATGTCGACCAGCCACCCTTTGGTCGATCTTATCTGAAATCACCCATGTATGTATGAGGCGTACTAATCAAATAAGAAAAATAAGTTATATATATATCTATATACACAAGAATGCTTCTTCGTCCTTTTCGGGGTTCTGACGAGTAATATTACAAATATGCAGAGGATAGAACCGTACTGGATGAAAGAAAATAAGAAATAAGAAAGCGCAGAACAGCAAATAAATATATTATTTTTCAAAAATTGTTTAAAAAATTTGTTTGCTCTTTTGCGCTTTCTTATTTCTTATTTTCATCTGGCCAGTACTGTTCTATCATCGGAATGTTTGAAATGCATACACATATACATATGTGGGGGGAAGGGGGGGGGGAGATTAAGGTGGGTGGGGGGGGGCCCGGGAAATTGAGAACTTTCCGCCTATGCCCCCAACATATACAGGGTGTTTTACAAAAGGTGGACAAATTCGATATTACAAAAACTACGCGCCGCAACAAAAAAATTCTTGCGTCGTTTTGGGGCCAGGGGCCTATTTAGGAAAATTATTAGTCTGGGATAATTAAGTTGCTCATTATTTTTGCGTAATTAACTTTTTTAATATCGCGTTTAGTGGCATGGTTTTAATTAGAAAATTGCTCAGCATCATCGAACAACACTAAATCAACAAATTGCAGAACGATAGTAGGCACGCGAACCATTTTACGGCTTTCTGAAAAACCGCGAAAATTCGACAGGTTTGTAAGTTTCGGCTTGCAATCTGAGCGCATCTCGGCCCCGACAGCACCGCGCCCCGTGGAGAAATAGTGCAACCAGCCTCTGCTGTGTTGCGCAATTATTTCCACCTCCTTAAAGGGGCCCTGCAATGACATTTTTACTAATTTTTAAATTGCACCGAACCTGAGCGCACTGAACGTAGTAACTTAGTGAAACTTTTCTTTTCTGGAAATTCCCTTTATTTTAGAAGTTATAGGCAAATTAAAGTTACAAAAACAAGCAATGAACCTTTGCATTTAATTGCATTATATTCATAACCTTAAATTGCAAGCTTCACCCTTGTTGGTGTTAGACTGGTGGCGGCTGATAAAACCCGTTTGCTCTACTGACGTCTAACCCCTGGTTAGCTCAGTTGGTAGGGCACTCCACCTGTAATGGAGAGGTCCCGGGTTCGATACCCGGACCAGGCGGATTTTTTCGGTCGCTCACCAGTCACCTAGCTGTGTTTGGAGATTTATGTTTGTCCTTTGTCCCTCTTGTTTTCCTTCTCCAGGGATTATTTTCATCAACCTCCCCATGACGTCCTTGGTTGCTTGAGAGTGGCCGTGAACTAGAGGAGAAGTAGTGGACTCATCGAACGCTCACGGCTGCCGCACTCCGAGTCGACGGCGCGAGAGGGCGCCACTAAAGCATATTCTCGATATGCTGTATGCAGCGGGCAACCAGAGCGGCTCTCATTGCATTTGCTGCGCGATTAAAGGCTAATTCGGCATGACACTTCATTGGCCACAAACGACAGCAAACACGGGGTAAAGATCAGTTCAGAATGGGAGCTACTTTGCGCTGCCACACCGCGAAACGGCCAAAACGCAAGACAAAGCTTCTCGCCGAAGGCCTTCGGAACGCTCGGAGCCGGTCGGATGCTCCTGCCCAAACGACCGCAGCGCCGCCGCGAACGTCCGGGACCTTTCCGTGTCGGCGCCTGATTCCACTATTCTTTTCTAGTATGCGCCGTCTTTTCCACCGCTTGGTGGCGGGTATGTCGACGGGTCATTTCTTTTTTCCGTACGTTATGAACTGCATTCGTTTTTTTTTTGATAAAAAATACTGAACAAAAACTACTTTTATAAATAAGTGGGACCGTTCGCGCCACGTATATTTTGTATTTCGACTAAAAAGAAGCTTCTAGCGGCTCTGACCAGTAGTAAGCCCAGGACCAAAGACGTCAGATTTTGCGCGCTTTCGGTACCGTGGGTCGCCCTCGTCGGTAGAGGAGGTTTCCGCGTCGTCCGGTTAAAATATGACGCACTGATATATAGTGATTCTCTCCGTGCCTGCTGGCTTGCCCGAACCCCAAGAGACGTGGAAACCGCAAAAAAGGTGGACGCTTAAATATGATTGCAGGGCCCCTTTAATAAAAGCAATATTTGCAGGCACCCTGATCCTCTAGTACTAATGCAGGTGGCTGTTCTAGCTAATAAATCCTTTCATTCCCGTGCTCTTATGTCTCTGTATGTCTATGCGCGTGTGTGCCTGTGCGGGTGTATGAATGTGCGTGCGCTTGTTTCTGTGTGTGCGTATTTGTATGAACAATGGTGTGCACGTGGTGCGTGCGTGTATGTGTGTGTTTGCGCGTTGTGTTCAGCTGTGCTGGCTGATGAAATCAGATTTTAAATTACTGTAAAGTTGCTTTCCGCAAATTAAATTTCAGTGGTGCGTTGTTCTCTAAAGAAATATACGGAAGTGCGTATTTTCCTAAACCTGTCTTCGCACCGTTTCCTTGCACCGCGGTAGAGTGGAGAGCGCTGGTCAACTTGCCACTTCTGCAGATTTCTACACAGCACCGGCGAATATAGCTTGTTGTTTCCCTGGTGAGGTCACGGTGGGTGATATCTCAAGCACGGCGCGAAGTTGGTTCAGTACACATTCGTATACGAAGAATGAGCCAATTCCGAACCTATTTTACCGCTCTCAGGCGATCAGAGTGTTCACCTTATATAGATACCGATTAAGTTTGAGGTAAACATTAGAAAGACTAAACAATATCAATACAATATCTGATTTGGCTCATCTTCAAATAAAAGACATAATCAGTTACTCAACAAGATATAAAGAAAATCGGGTGGTGCCCTCACCTCGCTCAAGCTATGGAAATATTGCTTGCGTTATATACTATCGTCTCCATTAGGTAGATATCAGCTTGTGCATTTTGATTTATTCTCTTGTAAATAAAGTCAACTCCGTACATTCTATGAAACCGAGATAGTATGATTTTTACGTTTTTTGTTTAAATGTGCGCCCCTGAACTTTCATGTTCACTATGTCTTTTTCCTTGTGGTAGTTTCCGCCCTGCGCTTGCTTGCTTTTTTTTTTTTTTAGTGTCCAATAGTAAAGTATTGTTATGATTACTTTCAATTTTTTTGAGCATGATGCTGCTTAGCTGCCAATATTAAGGGTCTGTGGACTCATAAAGCTGCAATGCTGCAACTTTCTTTTCACGGCCCCTTTTCGGAACTTGGACAAGGTGAAAAATAGACTGATATGATGTATTTGATATTGTTGCACAGAAGATAAGCATGCTCATTTATACATCGTTTTTATTCATCACCAAGATAATTATCAATAAACACACGCGTTTGAGTTTATATTTCAATAAAATCAAAAAGTTATTAACGTCCGATCTTATATTATGCCACTTCAATAACTCCGTACCAACCGCGCCTTACACCGACGTTAGTTAATTCGGTTTGCAAGGTGTGCTAACTAAACAGGAAGAAAGCTGTACCAGCTACATCGTATCATTCCCTTTGCTGTTGTGCGCTCATACGATTTGTCGTACGCTTCCAAAACAGAAAAAAAAATTATTCCACAACCGAAGAAACAGGACTTGCCATCGTGTGGGCAATTGACAAATTTCGTCCATACTTGTACGTCCCCCAGTTTGTAGTGGTCGCCGACGACTACGCCCTTTGCTGGCTGATTTCACACAAAGACCCATAGGCCGCCCTGGAAGGTGGACGTTGGGTCTCCAAGGGGTCGATTCCACTGTCCGCCACAAATCGGGAAAGAACGGTGGTGACGCAGACGGTTTGTCTCGTTGTCCTTTCCCCAAAAACCATCAAGCAGCCCATTTGACAAAGAATCACTTTGCCTTAAATCGTTAAGCTTGAAAAACAGGGCAAGTGAGCAAGCGTCGGGCCCTCGCATCGTACCAAATACCAATCACCTCAGTGGCTCTCAAACGGCTACCGACCGTGCGTTGCACCGAGTGGCAAGGTTGCACCGAGTGGCAAAAGCGCGAACATCCAACGCAGGCATCTTGGCCATTACAACCACAGCCCTGCCCTTGCGGTCCATTGAGCGAGTTGGCATTGATATGATCGGGCCCTTGCACTCTTCGTCTTCTGGAAATCACTGGGTTCTAGTGGCAACTGATCACCTCAACCGATATGCGGAAACATCCTCGCCATTGGGTACGAAAACAGACGAAGTGACCAAGGTTTTTCTTAATAATATATTGCTCCGTCATGGTGCACAACAGACTATAACCTCCTAGTATTCATCCAGGTGGCTGTTCTAACAAATCAATCTTTCGTTTCCTGTGCTCTTGCGTTTCTGTGTATCTCTATGTGTGTGTGCCTGTGCGGATGTATGGATGTGCGTTTGTTTGTTTCTGTGTGCGTATTTGTGTAAACATTTGTGTACACGTACGTGCGTGCGTGTGGGTGTGTGCTTGTGTTTTGTTCAGCTGTGCCAGCTAATAAGCTTAAATTGCTGTATTGCCGGTTTTCGTAAAAGAAATTTAGTAGAAAGAATATTTAGGGGGAAAATAATTTTAGCCATTGCAGGTAGTGGGGAAACTCTTGAACATGGAGTCCTCATCCAAGCGAAAGCGTTCAGTGTTATTCTCGAAAACAATGCAATGCATACTGTGTTTCTTTGAGACACAATGCATATTGTGGCTTAGAATGTCTTCGGTGACCCAGTTTCTGCTGAATCAAAATTTGAATAGAAACCCAAAGAAGTTACATAAGAACGAAGGTCCGCCAACTCAAGGTAATATATTCTCGCAAGTTTTAAATGCGCAACGATTGCCTGCATTTCATGTGAAGGTAGACAATATAATTCGTTTTTTTTTTTAAATTTGCGACTTACGTTTTATGTCATATTCAACCTTTGGGCGACTTTGGCAAAATTAATGCGTGGAGGGCATTGTGGCGCGTGAAGTTTCACTGCGTGAACTGAGTTTGCGTGAAAAAACGATACCAAAATTCGCAACGTGGTCAATTATCGACCAAGATAAAGGAAATTACATCAAAGTAGCTTCTTGTTTGTAATCGTGTTCATGATTGAGTAATATAACTGTATTTTTTCTAAAAGCAACAGTTCTTTTTTTTTTTTTCAAACAACCTCTCAATGTTATTGCAATCTGCATTCCGGTTCTCAAACTGTCATTCAGCGATCTTTGTCTCACCTAATAAATTGTGGAAATCGTTACGTCACTGTAATATTGTTATGTTCCACATTACCTTGAGTGGACAACACGCTGAGTCCATTTCAATCCCATACTGTGCCAAAGGTGTGCCAGCCAGAGCGCGGATATTCAGCACCCTACAATTCGGATGGCCCACCATGGCTGAGCCGCAATAAACCTTAAGCACTATTCGTTTGGTAATCGGCTCCTGATTACCCAGGGCCAAACATCGGTGACGATGGCAGACAAAGAAGATAGCACTGCATAGCAAGCTTGAAGATTTTGGTGGCACAGCGGGCTGGGCCTGAGTTCAGTGCTTCGGCTTCCTGTTCGACGCGAATGATCTGCAGGACGCAGCGAATACAAGAGCGCTACTGCTGAGACCATGTGGCATAGAAACCTATGCGGAGAGCAAGTCGTCTGCTTCTTGAGCAGGGGCTGCAGTGACGTCAGAACGATGCCGTGCTCTGATTGGCTTTGATTGAAAGGATAGTGGGTAAACCTCAATGCTGGATGCCTTGAGTTCTACCCGCTATTTTTTTTTTCAATCAGTGAATAAGAGTTTGGTGTTTAGACATCAACGCAACCGCTGTTCAAGAAGCAAACGAACTTTCACTCCGCATAATACGGTACAAGCGCTACTTGCACACCGCAGGTCTGGGGACGTTAACTGTCAGTGCTACGGGACCATTCTTGTCCGAGGCTTTTTGAACACTTCTGCAGAAGCGAATTTTAGAGCTCCTGTGGTGTCCTTTGCTTGCTACCCATCCCAGCTGAAGAGCTTGGCTGCTGATTGCAACTTCGGCGTGTTGACAGCGACTTTCACGCCAGTGATTGCAACAGGGTCATCGGCGCAACCCTTAAACGAAACCACGTCTTCAAACCTACCTATGCTAGTACTAGACGTGATGCTACGGGACGGCCTGGTCTGTGAAGTTGAGAACGAACGGCTACAGCAACGTCTGTTCGCTCAGCTAAAGCTCACATTTATGCAGGCTTATGATATTGCCATCAGACTTGTAAGATGCAAGCAAGAACAACAGTAGCTGAAACTTCCGAAGGCGAACATCAGTACGTTTGCAACTGCGATTCGCTTATCCAACACTAGATCCAGCAGCATTTCGGACTACACTGAAAGATGATGTTACCGCTGCGACGATTGACATAGAGCAGAAAGTTATCTATTTCCCAAGATGTCGATTTTGCAAGGAGACTGGTCACATCAAGACATCCTGTGAGCATTGTCTGGGCACGGTGCGTGACTCAACAAATCTCAGCCAATTTAGTGGGCTACAGCAAAAACAAAGATATTCAAAGCCAACGGTGTTTGGCGTTGAGGTGTAGGAACTCAATGCTGTGCGTGCTAGCGTCCTTGTCCGAAAGCACCTAGCAGTACTCAATGTTGGAGGGAGAGTACTGGAATATCAGTGCATTTAGACGAGTCTATTGCAATTAATTAAATATTTATTTTATTTTAGAATATATTTAAAGATAAAAATTATACTAGCTTGAATTCTTGGGCAACTTTATTATTCAGGGAAATTTTAAGGAAACTTATAATTACAGTATACGGTTGCATTTTTTTGCACTAAACAACTTATGTTTTCGGAATTAAGAAAAAACTGTTCTACTACAGACGCAAGTGTATTCGCATTGTGCCTAAATGATTATATAAAATATATTTGTGAAGCAATTACACAAACAGTTATGCTCAATTTTTGTCAAATTCATCCGACTGATGTTTTAAAACCGGTATTCTGAAATCTGCAACAAAAATATGTAGCATTGATTTGTTTTCAAATTAAATTAATTAGAGTACAACCAAGTCCTGTTACAGTCGATAAACGCCGGGGAGTGTATGTCTCAAGGACTAGTGGTACTCGAGCGATTCGTGCCCGTGTGGCCGTACTAAGTCGCATTAACGTCCATGCACTATAAGGCAGCATGGGAAATACGTTAGCTTTTGTATTATTACTGATGTAACTGTTATTTCTGAAGAAAATGGAACACCATGGCGCGCTCCGTTCCAAGGGTATTGTGCTTGTTTGAATATACACGTATATAAATTATGCTACCCGTTCAATGTAATGCTTAAGCGCTAATATATAATTGTGACAATCGCTGAAATAAAATGCTCGAATATAATACATTTAAACCATCGTAGCAGACTTGTCTCCTTGCGTGGTACATAAAAAAAAAACAATGAGTGCGTCTTTCTCTTCCAGCCTTTGCCATCACCTCTGCCACATCGCCCCTGCCGCAGGCATCTTCTACCAACGTGTTGCCATAACACCGCTCACCCCACCGGCTCGGCAAGTACACATCGTCATCTTCACCTGGAAACAGTTCACCTAACTCCGCTTTCTAGCACCTCTTAGCTGCTATAAAGCGTAGTTTGGTGAACTGGTTCCTAATGGACCAGCTGGTAGCTTTCCACGATAGATTTGTTTCTCCACGAGGCAAACAGATCTGGGTTTACATCTTTCAAAGGATCCTATCGGCTGCACCGAGTGTAATGGTTTGTACTAACTCAGAGGATAAGAAGGTTTATTTGTTCATGATTAATATTTTTCTATCTATATTCGTGCACTTCCTTCATGACATTTTCTTGGAATTTTACATGTCTTAATTACCATATATATGTTTGTTATTCTCCTAACAAGTGGGCGAAAGCTATCTAACCAAGTTTTAAAAATCACCATAAGTTTGGTGTGCTTGCAGGATGTAATATATTTTGTATAACTCCCGCTTTAGTTGGTGCAATTGTATCTGGACTCCCAGTCTCGTCCGATCAGAAATGTACGGCCACAGTGCAAAATTTTGCTGGCGTCCACGGGTATTTATTGTTTTTTTTTTCATACGAGTGATGCTAAAAACTAATTCGGACAAAGATAGAAAGCAAAATAGCACAATGTTAAACGGGCGTGAAAACGTGACTAGGGGTACGTTCCTTTTATTGAAGACCCCTTCGTCTCCTGGACCACCACAGACGAGCAGGTAGAAACCGCCTGCTCGACGATAATAGCACATTGTCCTAGAGTACAGTACGGCAGGGATTTTGTTTTCATTGGTGTCATATAGGAACAGCGTAGAACTGGGCTGTGCCCCTGGGAGGCACAGTTGGCGCCATGTCTGAATTGGCTCGGCAAACATGACTTTCGTTAGATATCTTCCCAGCAGTTTGGAAAATCACGTTTTATTTCAAACACTTACAGATCCAGACGGCGCCACGGCTCTGGCTTTCCAAAGGGCGCTTCGTAAGCCAAGCCAATCTGACATGCCTTTTTGCACTTGTGCCGGCGTCTTCTCTGCGTGAAAAATCCCTATTGGGTATCCGCTTGATTACCCTTCCTGTGCTATTTCCGCATTCTATACCTGGGAACAAACTTTAGCGGAAATTAAGAAGTGAAGAGTGCGTGTGCATGACCTTCATCGGCACTCGAGTTGGACGTGATCATGGCGCCCATAGCTTGCTTTACTGTCCCAGAATGCGGTCTCCAACTTGTTTCCAGACCAATATAGTGCTTTTGATTGGTGCCTTTTTTCAGCGTTCGCTCGTATGGCGCGTTTTTACTTGCTTTTCAAAGCAATGAACACGAACGCCTGTGGCTTCAAGGACCCTACCGAAATACCCAGTATAACTTTTCGCTATCTGGATTATGGAATTGGAAATCTATATTAATTCTATCCAGATTTCAGGTTTTCATAGAATATTTTTTGAAATATTTTCATAAAATATATTATCTGGGTTTTAGTGTAAAAAAAAAAAAACAGATTACTGGTTCCATTATCCAGATAATGAAAGGTTATATGTGTTCTTCGGTAGGGGATTGCACGCCCGGCTAAGCATTTAAAGACACGCACCCTAACGACCTCCGCTCAAGTTACTTAGACTAGAAATTATACTGCATTGGCTAAACACCTCATCTATGACGTGAAATATTGCAGTCTCATCTCAAGGACAGGCCTTCCTCACGTTATCCTTAAAAAAAGGCTATCGCATTTAAAAGAATTCCTCTAAATAATGTCCTTTTCCTTCGCCAGTTCAAATTCTGTATGCGGTCAAACAGGGACATTTTTTTTTGCCTTACTATATTTTTTATGGTGGAAGATATGTAAAATCTTCAAGCCCTTGTGTAACTGGCAAGATGCTGTAAAACATTTTTGTAACGTCGTCTGCAAGTTCGTCAAATTGCGGAGAATGTTTTGCATTGAGTTTGTCCGATGGGGTTCGGGTGTCATCCTGTTACATGATTTAAGAAAACTTTGAATAAAGTGCTGCAATAGCCTGGTGAACGTTTCAGCCAATTTAAACTGATTTTAGTTTAACCCGTCACCAGGGCACTTACCGTCGTCAAAAACCGATAGAGAACCTGGATTGAATAGATGATAAATCTAAACCACGAGAAGCGTTTGCAATTTAATGGCGGACTCTCGCTGCGATAGATCTCAAGTGTGCATGCGCTGCGTTTATGCTTGGAGAAGAGGAGAGCAGGAGGAAAAACGGAGACGTTTTCATACGATCAAGCCTTTTGTCACCTCGATGGTCGCATTGCGAAAAAGACCCATAAACCGTGCAACCCCCATCATGCAGGTGGAATATGTAATTCAACAAAAGCCTCGCTTTCGCCGGCAGTTCTTGGTCAAAGCGCGTCCAACAAACAGAGCACAAGAAGTCCACGGTCTCCGACAAAGTAAGCGGCCATTACCGAAAAGTCAGCATGCACGTATTCCGGCCGTTTATAAAGAAAAACTATGGCCGCGTCTGCAACGCACGAAAGCAACAGAGCACTGACGGAGGGTGCATTTCGGAAACGTCACCTACATGGCCCCTCTAGCGATCTCTATAACCTGGCAAGCGGCGAAGACTACAGCCCATCGGCGCGTCAGAGCAAGTCATGTGACACATGTTTGTCTAAGCCGTTTTGTCCCACGAAGAGCGCTCACGTGTTTCGGGTCACCTCTTCTGATTTGCTTGAAGCAGCCGTCGCGCCCGCTCAGAGCCACAGAGAGGCACAAAAGAAGGTGGGGAGGCTTAACAAGAGGCGAGGTCGAAGGGAGATGGTCAACACAGCTAAGATGCCCCTGCTTGCTTTGTCTGCCCTTCTCGGGCTAAAAGTGAGAAAATTGCGTGTTTTCTTCTTCTTTTTTTTTTCGAGCTTGGGTTTGAGTTGGTCAGGAAATACGCATATCTTTCCAACATAGCCGATTCACAAACGACTCTTCTTACACTCAGCGAAAAACGGCGGCGAATACTGTACGTCAGGAAGGCGTCGCATCTGATGCTTCACAGATATCGGCTGGATAAAAAGATATAGGCACAAATCTTTCTGATTTGACACAAACATAGGCGCAATACTGTGTGCCACCTTGGCCGCACTTAAATTTGAAAATATTGGTGCCGATCATTATACAACTTCTTCCAGTTTCTTTTTTTCTGGTAAAAAAGGCTTCGATTGAAATATTTTAAACTGGCAAGGCATTAAAATCCATGGAACATAAAACGTCCTCGTATTTTCCCCGTACCCATTGTATATTGGTGAAATTTCATAACCTTGTACCTCAATGTACGACGGGCAGTTCTCTCAGGATTCAAATTACTATGGCAAAAGACACACAATACACAATGTGCAATAAGTGTAAATATGTTTGCCATTACTTTATTAAAGTAACTTACACGGCCTATTTCAAGCAACAGATAACATACATTACTTATTCCAAATAACGAGAAACATACTTATGCCACTTATTTAAAGAAACGTCTAATGCACTTATGTTACTTATTTCAAGTCACGGATAGCATACTTGCGTTGCTTATTGCGAATAACGAGTAACATACTTATGTTACTTATTTTAAATAAAGGATAAAATACTTATGCCACTTATTTCAAGTAACAAGTAACATACGTACATTATACTTATTTCAAATATTGGGTAGCGTGTTATTTATTTAAAGTAAGGGTAACTTACTTGAATTACTTATTTCAAGTGATTGGTAACGTATTCGCATTACTTATTTCAAGCAACGAGTAATATACTTATGTTACATATTTCAACTAATGGTGAACATACTTTTGTTACCTATTTCAAGTAACGGGTAGCATACTTATATTACTTTTTTTTAAGTAACAGGTAACATATATATGTTGCTTACTTGAAGTAACGGGTAGCACACTTAAGTTGCTTATTTCAAGTAACGAGTTATATACGTTACCCTTATAAAGTAGCGAGTGACAAGCTTACATTACATTTTTCAAGTAACGGGTAACTTACGTTAGTTACCTAAAGTAACGGGGGAAATACAGGGTGTCTCAAGTCACCAGGCTCGATCTAAAATGTACAGTAAAAATCGACGCCCGCATGTAGCAATCTAAACTTTTCATCAATGGTGTATTTCACAAGGCGGTTTTTTCATGAAAAATTAAAAAAGCGTAGCTCCTTTTGTGTAAAAAAATATGACCAAAAAAGCTTGCTACGGTCAACGGCGGGTGGCGACGCAGACAACCAAGTTAAGTTGCTGGGCGCGTTTGGCGCACATATTGATTTATGCGTCTGGAGGTCGGAAGCAGCGTCCGAAGGTGTAGCCGGCCCGCGAAAGAAGACAGACGACACGCAGACAAAATCCGTCAACAGCAAGAACGCCGTCGTAATGCAACTGCGTTTTTTTTTTACTTCAAGATTTTTGTTTGTTTGTTTTTTTGTCCGCAATAATTTTTAACCAAAGGTACATTACAAAAAGATTATGTTCCTTTTAATGAACCACGGTGGTCTCAAGCAGTCTCGATAAGGAGGTAGCGCCATCTATCAATACGAGCGCCAAACGCGCCCCGATACTCGACTTGGTCGTCTGCGTCGCGGTCGCGGCCCGCCGTTGTTCCTGGCAAGTGATGTGGTCCTACTTTTTTTACAGAAAGAAAGCTACGCTTTGTAATTTTACATAAAAAGCGACCTGTGAAATACATCTTTTTTAAAGTTTAGATTGCTAAGACCAGACATCGATTCTTACGGTCCATTTAGATCGAACATGGTGACTTGGGACACCCTGCACCTATTTTTACTTATTTCAAGTAACGGGTAACATACTTACATTACTTATTTCATTTATAATAATAATAATAAGTTTATTTCGACATGCATATGTCTAGGAGGCTGCGGCAAAAGAAGACGCGACGTCCTCTGACGTGGCCACCAGCCCCCATTACAGCACTCGGCACTTACCTCTAAGGATACCGAAAAAAAAAAGAACATCAGTTACCTAATTCACATCAAAATAAGTCCACGGATGAAAATATCTGAAGAGTCACACAGTTGAGTAAAAAAGAACAAACACTGTTACATACAATATAATTGATCACATTTGCACATTTGAACTAATGGCACAAGTGGCAGGCGCTTATTATTCGATTGAAAGAAAATACAATTTGATCATTTTCTTAAACATCTGGAGATTGTTACATTTGTGTACCGTTTGAACTATATTTGCGTGACGATTTAGTAAGTCAGAAATTGGATAATGAAGTGTTTGAGTACCATAGTTTGTTCTACCGTTTTGTTTGGTGTAAAAGGTGTGTCTAAGAGTGTAATCGGCTGCCTTATGAAGGTAGGCGTTGAAAAAAGAGGTCTCATCCCGCTTTATCTCGTCAAATATAATGTTCGCTAATTTAATAGAAAAAACATGTCCGATGGGTAATAGATTGTGTTTTTCGAATGTGGGCGGTGTGTGCTGAATATAACCCAAATTATCTAGGAACCTAACCGCCTTCTTTTGAAAACAGCCCCGTTACAAACGGGGCTGTTAGTTCAGTAACGTACGTTACCCGTTACAAAAGAAGGCCGCTAGGCCTTCGTTTGTAACGGGTAACATACGCTAGTGATTTAAATTTAAAGGGTAATATAGTTCCGTTACTTATTTTAAGTAATATAGTTAAGTTACTTCTTTTTATTAACATACCGACATTGGTTATTTTAAGTAAAGGTAACATACCTAAGTTACATCAAGTAGAATACTGACGTTCCACTGTCGCTGTCGGTGTCACTGTCGGTTCAAGTAATGCGCAAAAGACTCACGTTACTTATTTCAAGTATTGGGTAACATATTTATTTTACTTATTTGAAGTAAGGGGTAACATACGTTACTTATTTCAAGTAACGGGTAACGCGGTTTCATTACTGATCACTTCTTTCTAAGATCTCAAAAAGTACACTTACATTTTTCGTGTTTCTATACTTAATTTTTCTAAAGGCCGACATGGAACCTCGGTTTTCTGCAAGGAAAATAATCCTCTTAGCGCTCCGCTCTTCTAAGCTGCGAGGGGAGTCAAGCTGGGGCAAGACAGAAAGTGGAGAGGATATATGAAAGCACGGGGAGGACAAAAGTGGAAAGTGCGAAGCGTACGTCAGCCTTTAAGTTAAGACGCAGACGAGGCTATGGGCTAATGGGACCAGTCAGACATTGTCAAATAAGCACCATCATAGTGTTCGTCATGTTTCTGTAGGTTTTCTATCATCGCTAACAAATCATAAACAAAAAAGGCCAGTTACTTGCGATTTAGACACCGCTTGATTGGTCCCATTGGCTTGTCGCATCGGCTGCATGTTGACTTAAAGTGAAACGAAGTATAAGCGCCAAGTCATTAATTATTGCACTCATTCCCCACACTTTCAAAATTTGGCCTCTTTTTTTTTACCCACGAAAAAAGTCCCACTTCAAAAAAACACCAGCGCCCACACCCATTGTCTTAAAACGCTGTCACCAAGAAGAAACGCTGTTACCATCAATTTATAAAGAAAACGTAATGCTTAAGTAACATGTGTCACTTTTTATTGGTAAGGCGTTTCTATTATTTAGAGGCAATGAAGTTGGTAAAACGTTCGTTTTATTTGCAAAATACTGCGTTACATATGTCGTTACTTTTTTCGGTAACACCTGCGACTGGTCTTGAGTCACCTCTCTGGTCGATCCAAGCACTTTTGTCACGGGCTTGCATGCCAACCTCGTCGTTGAAGTCCCTTTGTCTTTTCCGCGAATCTCCTTTTGCCGTAGTTACTCCTCGGCGGCCTTCCAATGACCAATGCAGAAACGATTGTTCACAGCATAACTCGGGGTGAACAATGAATGGTTCTGCTTATCGTGTTACCCGACGTAATCAGAAGACAATAAGCCTATGCGGCGTCGCATTTCCATAAATATTAAAAAAATACAAAAAACAAACTAACTATTTCTATGCTGGCGGAGCACTATATAAACCCGCACAAAAATTTGCAACGGCATCGTTCATATCTACTGCCCAAGATGAAGGCAACCTTTGTAGCCATCTGCGTCCTCCTTGCAATTGCGCACACCATGGGTGCAGGTGGCGGTAAGCCCACGTTTCTCTAAACGTTACACTGCGTCTCTCGTGAGTTGAAATACTTTTGCTTGCACGGACGTATCCTCCCATGTCCCACATTAGCACATTGCGCTTTATTGTTTTTGTAAATGGACTTCATCAGAGGGTCAAGAGAGAACGAATTCTGTCTAGTTAGACTACAACAGCCACTAGTCTTAGTCCGTTGCGATATATTTCTCGATAATCTGCTGAAGTATAACAAACAAATTTCTTCTCCCTAGTGTCTACGGCTAAACAAAGTCTCATACGTAATATTAGCCGGCGTGTGGCGGTTCGTGAACGTGCATTAGGGGAGCCAACAATTCGTGATATCATGTTTATTCTGAGCGATGTTAATCTGCTTTCGGGTTGGGGGTCTTGTCAGTGCGGTGATACTGACAGGCTGACACCCTTCATAAGATCCCAAAGAAGTATATGAATGTAACACATCAATAGGACCTACCAGAATCAAATTGGCTGTTCTAGACATAGAATGATAGATCAAGCAAATTTAAAATGCTATGTTAAATTCGCTCATTGCCCGTGGATGCCGCGATCGAAGCACTGCATGACATATGTTAAATTCACTAATCTATCGAAATCTTGTAATAGTCTAGATACGTAGATTAGAACTTCGTAACTCTCCTCCCTTTAACTGTTATATTTCTGTTAAAACACAATAACTTGGAGTAGTACTAAATCGTAAAAAAAGTATGCTTTATTTCAAGGCCAAATACATTCATTCTTTAAGCATAATAATAAAGGTCTCAAAATTATAGGTTAAAGTTAACCATTCCATAGAATATCAAGCTCTTGACTACAGCTATATTCAGTTATTTCGTTCTTGCTTTCGACGCATCTGCTATAGGCCCCTTGTCTTTATTCAAAATTAATTTGTTTATTTGTGGGTCGCACATTCAATACTAAACGACCTAGGAGAACATTAAAAGCCAAGGGTGATAGCGTAATTAATTTATTGCGCGCAGGTGTCACTGCATTGAGTGTGCCACTGCATTAACATGTCGTCAATATACCTTACATAAAAAAGGCTCATAGTGAAATCGTTCGTTACAACACGTTGAATTAATGTATCCTATAATGGTTTGTGAAAATTACAAGTTATATATTTAATAAAAAAATATTAGAAACGAGGGTGTTAGCCGACTGGCTAATCAGTAATCGACGTCAGTATATGTCATAGTAACAGGCAACTAAACTTTGGAATATCACTGCATGTCTTTTTTTTTGTGAAGTCAGGTGTGCCCATTTTGTCAATATTTAGCAATATCACGCAGAATATCCCAGCGCTTATTGTTTAAGAAATTAAAATAAATCAACGAATACGAGGTATTACATTTCTTACAATTTGCATGTGTGTTTCTTCACAAGGCGTGCGTCTTTCCCCCCAACAGTGAACCCTCGTGGATGCACGCAGCGCCCCCTAGCTCCCGTCAGTATCGTCCCCAACGCATGTCGCAAAGACTTTCAACGACCGCAACACTAGCACGCAGCGTCACGAAGACGTAGTACGGTCTGCCACTTTGCAGTAACTCTAGTCCAGCTTTAGTGTGTTTGCAGGTTGAGGCAAGTCCGGGATCTGCTAAACATGACGGAATGAGCAGGCCTTCCCTTGAGATATGACTGCAATACATGACCGTACCCACCCATTGCAGTATAATTGCTATCCTTGATAAGAAGGTCGCATGTCGTTACGATGTATGTAATGATGCGTTCGTGTTCATCGCTTTGAAAAGCGTGGTAAAAGAGGTATAACACTGAAAATGCTAGCAATCAGAGGTTGTTTCCTTGGCGGGGAACAACTCGAAATCAGCTTTCTGGGGCAGTGAAGTGAGCTATGAACGTTAAGCGCACGTCCACTACGAGTGGCTTTGAAAGTTTGAGCATGCACACTCCTCACTTTTAAACTGCCATTCAATATTCACTATATACCACAAAACAAAATACAGTGGACGTTTAATGGGGATTTTTTCACGCAGAAGATGTTGACAAAAGCGCAAAAATACATGACAGATTGAGTTGGCTTACGGAGCTCTAATTGCAAAGCCAGAGCAGTGACGCCATACAGATTCGTTAGTATCTTGAATAAAATTCTGCGTTTTCAACGTGTTTGTCTCAATGGCGTGGCGGCAGCTGCCGGGAAGGTATTGACCGACGGCCATGTTTGCCAGCTAATTCAGAGATAGCGCCAACAGTGCCTACAAGCGGCACAACCCCAGTCGACGCTGCTCATATATAACACCAGCGGATCCGGCCACTGGTAATCTTCCGACCGCTCTTCGGATGGTCGCGGCTCTTCCCATTAAGTCCGGCCCACAGCCCGCTTCCAGCAGACCCGCTGCTACCGTCGCTAAATGAAGTGCACATAAAGAAACGGCGCTGCAACGCGCTCCGAATCCGCAAACGAAGATACCAGAAAGAACGACGGAAACCGCATTCTAACGCAAATCCTTTCAGCCTAAAATTGAATCAAAATTGTCACCAGCATCGCCATTCTTAGTCCCTTGGTTCATGTCTCTGAAACTTAGTTAAAATTTGTTGGCTTTCTGATGTACAATCTGCTTAGTGTCCCTTGTCACGACTATTGCATTTTATGAGCCTTAGTTTTATCATCCTCATTAGTTTTTTGTACTAGGCGAATGAGACAAATTTCCCGTGCGCTTTAATTCATGCCTGGTGAATTTTCGTGGTCACAATTTTCGTGTAAAGTCACAATTAGTTAAATATAAAATTTGCAATTGAAGTATAGAGGTATACACATTGATCTACAATAGCCTGCTGTTTTTAATATTCTAACAATAATTTTTGTGTTGAAATGCTTATCCACGTTTGTTTAATTAGTTCTTCCTCTTTCATAATTACTCTTTTTCTCTTGCCCTCTAGACTGCGACAGATCCCTAATCCGGCTCCTGAGCCAAAAAACTTGGAGGCCGCTGTTCTAAAACATTATGCTATAGTAGTAGAGCAGGCGGTTGCTACCTGATTCTCTGTGACAGAGCAGGCGACGAAAGGCTCTCTAACAAAACGAACGTACCACAAAGCTGTGTTTTCACAGCTGTTTCACAGGGTGCGATTCTGCTTTCCAATTTCTCCAATCTGAGTTTATGAATTTGAAGGGCGTCGTAGCGCCGTTTCCTCACGCACACTTCATTGTGCACCGATGGCAGCGGGTCTTCTGCAAGCGGTCCGTGTGCCGGGCTTAGTTAGAAAGACCGCGGCGAGCCGCGGGCCGGTCGGAAGGCTTTCGCGGGCATGATCTGACCCGCGGGCCAGGGTTTGGAAACCCCTGGTTTATAGTAAAATCCTTCGGTCCATGTTGAAACTTGTATTCAACTTTCCTGAAATATTTTGCGATAACACCGGCTTCAAAATACCTAAGATCACAGTGATATATGGCACGTCAATTAACCCCATAGTGTTCCTTGGCACGCTAATAAGCTTACTGATTGAGTTAAAATTGTATGCATGTCGGAGTCGGGGTACTGTCTTTTTTTATTTTCAAGTGTTGCCTAGGAAACGTAAATGGATAGGTGTGGTTTTATGTTGTCTCTAAATTGTGCCTATGTATGTATGCGCAGGAGGAGGCGTGGTTGAATATGAAGAGCGTAAGTAATTTTCACTGCTATAAATTTCAGCCCTAAGCAAAAAAGGTAATTTGGAGTGCCAGATTATATATTGGCTAATCATAACCACCTGTCAGGCAAGCTTGCATTGTTAGACAAATTTTTATAGAGCAACGTTATGTTCATTTTGTTTGAATGTTTTTGGTTCAGTACACTATATTGAATCTATTTGTTTACTACTAGTTCTTATATGCTGATATTGTATCAATAAGCACAAACCTGAATGAGGGAGCAAAACCCTAGCAGGCCTTTTGAGGTCGAAAAATGCTCATCGGATATTTCAGTCTAATCTTTTGGTTCAAGTTAAAAAGCGTTCTCAACCCACTTGAACTGTATGGCGGTAACCCCATCTTCTAAATGCCTCAGACCGCAGTGATGTGTGGCACGTAAATTAACCCTATGATTGAGTGCAATTTGAAACTAAGTTTCAGCCGAAATTCTCTACCTATTTAAAAAATTGACTTGCAAATATATATATATACTTTCATGTCGTCTCTAAATCGTCATTGCGTCTATGCGCAGACACGGGAGGCGGATCAAGCGGTAAGTAATTCTCACATATTAATGTCGAACGATAAAAAATGTCGAATGTTTTTTTTACGTTCCGGCTAATCATAATCACCCATCAGAGAAGCTGGCATTGTCGTGCAATATTTATGCCGAGCAACGTTATTCTTCGTCCAGGTCCAAGGATTTGAATCACGATTCTATAACTAGGCGTTGTGGTCGATACATTCACTCTACCATGCTGCGCTCAATAACAAACATCACAGTATCATATTGCAGTACCAAACAATAGCACGCCTTTCCAGGTACAACGATACTTCGTTAGTATTGCGAACCCTAATCGTTAAGTCTATTTCGAAAGTCCTGCTTAAAATGTCTTAATTGTATTTCGATAACCCCGGCCACCACATACCTTTCTCTTTTAAAGTATTGACTAGGTAACACATAAAAAATTTAAAGATGTTTACAATTCTGGGTAACGCCGAATTAGAGCACAGCTCTTGACGAGGAGGAAGGGATGGAACGGACAGGAGGATTTGCTTCTCCTGCCCTCAGTATCCTGCCATCCCTCTCTCCTCCTCCCCCATATACCGGGAATATTTTCCCGCTAGGGGAAACTGAATTGGTGTCGAGGTCACGTGACGTCAATTTCCCCGCTAAAATTAGCAGGGAACTTTTTCCGCTAAACTTAGCGGGAAAATATTTCCGCTATATTTCACGTGACGTCAAATTCATTCACGTGACGTCACACGCGACGTCACGTGTGACGTCACGAGGGTACAATTTTTCGCTCTAATTTAGCGGAGAGATTTCCCGCTAAATTTAACGGAAACTTTTCCAGCTAAATATAGCGGAAACGTTTCCGGCTAAATTTACCGAAAATATTTCTCGCAAGATATTGCGGGGAAATGTTACCCTCGTGACGTCGCACGTGAAATCACGTGTGACGTCATTATGGGAAACGTCCAATGTAACGCGCGATTACGCCGACGGCAACGGCGACGGCGACGGCAACGCCGCTCAACCCGGCAACGGGCGCCTAAGAGCTGGGCTCTATAATAGTTGAGGTTCTATCTTGCCTCTAAATTTTGCCGGCTTGTGTGGATGCGCAGGACATCACCATGGGCCACTGACGGAATATGAGGGTAAGTAATGCGTACTACTATATTGTCCAACGCTAAGCCACATGTCATATCTGAGGCTAGTCTATATGTTGGCTCCACATAACCGCTTATCAGGCGAGATGACATTGTCTAAAGTAATTTATTTAGAGCGACGTTATTCAACATTGCGGTTCAAGGCTTTTAATCCACTTCACCCTATCGGCTCTTTTTGGATGCTACAGTGACATTGTCAGGTTGATATTGTTATAAATAATCAGAAAACTAAATTGAAGAGTACAGCACAAACAGGCCTTTTGATATCCAAGGATACTGAGCTGATATTCTAAAAACTAATCATTTCGTCCACATTGAAAATCCTGCTCAAACGTTCTTAACCGTATTGCGAATATCCCGGTCTCCAAATGCCTTGCACCTCAGAGATATGCGGCACGTCGGTTAGTCCCACTAATTGAGTTAATTTTAGAACTAAGCTGGAGTGGGAGTTGTGTTGTTGTTAAATAATCCCCAGTTTTATGGCCACGTCAGCAAGAAATCCCGCCGACTTAGTGTTCACGTTGGTGGTTTAATGGCTACTAGTTCGTGATTAAAATGAAAACAAAACGTGGTGCGCACTTGTTCCTTCTCGACGTTCTCCTCGGTCTCGCTGTAAGAAATTGAACAGGCGAAATTCTAGTTTACAGAATTAGCTAGAAAACAAATATAAGTAATAAATGCAGTTTTATATTATCTAATTTTTGTTTGTGCGTGTGTGTGTGTATTCGCAGACTCGCAACCAGGCGAGTCAGGACAAGGTAAGCAAATCTCATCTTGTAATATTTAAAGAAAACAATTTAGGTGCTGCCTCTACCTCGGCTAATCATATTTGCCTATCAGGCAAGCAAACATAGTTATGCGAAATGTATCTAAAGTAACGTTAATCTGTATTCAGCTTTAAAGCTTGTGATTGGCGTCTATATAGAGCCGGGGTGGCCAGGCTCACCCGGCCTAAGAGCACCAAAGGAAACCACAAAACTTCTAAGAGCCACCAAAAGGGGGGGAGGGGGGGGGGGCAAAACAAACACCATTGCCTGGTTATCCCCCCTCCCCCCTCCCCCCCCCCCCCCCCCCCCCAAAGCATAAAAAGAGAAGCTTTCGGGTCACAAATGCAAGCCGGTAAAAATAACAATGAGAATGTTCCTGGTCCTTTCTGAACTTAAACATAATGTTTGTGACTTTGTGACTAGTGGAAGCTATGAATGAGGTCGACCAGGGCTTCCGCGACCTTCGACACAAAAAAAATTTAGAGGGAACGTCCGTTACCTAAAGGCGACAAGTATCACCGGCGAGTGACAAAGGCCGCGCGACAGAACATTTCCTCGACCCCAAGCCAAAGTGCATGCATGTTTTGGCAGTCCCTGTGCTTGATGCCTCTCCCCCTAGGGTCCGGCAAACTCTCTCGAACAATGAAAGAAACAGGACCTGTGGAAACATACGAGTGAAAAGCGGTTCCACTCAGACTTGTACACGTTACTGAAAAATAGTAAAGAATTACATTTACAATTACTCAAGGCTAAATTGTAATTTATTACAATTACAATTACCCTCCCATAAAAGTAAGTGACCGTTACCCCCAAAAGTAATCCGTTACTTTCGTGGCGTTACTTTCAACACTATTTTCCTCAATTAAGAAACAAAGGAAAGGAGGTTATTCGAGTTCTTATTGTTGCCACCTGTTCCATTTATTGACCTTGAGTATTTTGAGTAATACCTGATTCTCGAAAGTCTCGTTAGACATTTTGCGCTATTCCTTACTCAATATGTCGATTGCTACGCTGAACACCTTTTGAACTGTGGCACTGGATGGGAGTGGCATATTGTGCCTCACGAATTTTTTATGCTCTTCATTGAGCTTTTTCATCGAAGCAATGGAAGTGCTATTTACCTCGAAGACAGAGCTAAGCTTCGTCGTTGCAGCCGTTGCCTGATATTCGAGAGTTTTAGTAGAGTTGGGAACAGTAAGGTGATAATTAAATAATAAATAAGGTTTGGCTCGATATTCTTCTTCCTTTGGTTATGAACAGGCCGAGCCTCGGCTGAGACATTGGTGAATTTGAAAAAAAAAGTTTCCAATATTTAAATATAAGTAATCGGGGGAAAAAAAACGGACGCTCATAACAATTAATCAGAACGTTGGTTAAAACAAGAAAATGTGAACGCACGTTTCACATGTGTACCTTTCTTGGTGCCGTTCAAAAACGCACGGAGCGCGGACCGACTGCAGTTTACTCCGGTGTTCTCCAGATAGACGTTCGCTGATGCCACGGGCAGCGAAGAGCAGAGTACTGAGTAAGCCGCGCTATGGCCCCGCTCACGAGTTTCACTCACTCCTCCAGCACAGAATATCAAGTCTACGTTAGCCACCATTATGCTTTAATTGTAAAACTATCTGCTTCAGATAAGATGCGTCCTGCTGGGGTAAAGACAGGAAGAAAAAAGGAAGACTGTTACCATTTTCGAAGTGCTCGCAAAAAGCTCACTCACAAATAGGGTAACTGAGATGCAGATAACCTGGCTGCAATTCACAAATAAAGTAGACCAACCCTAAAAGTTGGACTACAAAAAAAAAAGTAAATATCTTTTAAAACCGGGTCAAATAAGGTGAAAGAAGCAGGAAAAAAATACATCTTGTTTTCTAATAGAAGATGATAAGTGCGCATCGACGAACGAGGATGCTTGTAGCAATAACACCTTCACATATTACCACATCCCTTTTAGTGGATTTAGGCGGCGCGTTGTCTTGTGTTGTGACATTATGAAAATGGTCCTAGTCACTATAACCGAGAAGGACATTGTTAATTCTTGTCTGTGCACTTATCGCCTTGAGCTTCTCGAAGAGGCACACAATCACTTGGTGTCCTCCTCTCCCTGCCTTTGATCGCAAAGAAAAAACTAAAAGAAGCGGATATAACTTGCCTCTCCCTTTTTTTTTTGTAGAAATGTTAATTTGGATCTTTTGACATTGTTGTTAGGGTCTAAAAAAAAAAGTAGATTCAGAGGCTTGGTGTTGCAAAAAAATAAAAACTAAAGGCTTTGCGGAACTGAAGAGTGCCAAGCCTCCCTTTGCGCCACTGCGTCACTAAAGTGTCACAGCGCTCAACTTTACCAAAATGAAAACGACTATTTCTTTAGAAAAAGGGGGGGGGGGCTGGTTAAAAAAAAAATGTAACGGATTACAATAATAATAATAATAATAACTTTATTTTCCAAACGAATTGGAGGGGCAGAAGGGAAAAAGCCTCCAAAGGAGGCTTGACGAGCCCGAAGCCCCATACGGTGACAGGCGCAGCAGCACAAGAAAAAAAAGAAAAAAAAAAAAAAAAAGAAGAAGCGCACACACGCGTATACATAAGAAAGACAAAAAAACTTCATCAGAATTATTATAAACACTACAGAGTAGACACTGTTGTAGCCCTAAAAATCATATTATACAGTTCAAACAAACAAGTAGATAATAGGTAACATAGTAGGCATAGATGAAGAATCACAAGCGCAAATAGAATGAACGCAAATCTTTAGTTGATACGGAGTCTAAACAAATTTCGTTGCTGGCGAGGTAGTTGAGCAATTTAGGTATAGTGTAACGTAGAGTTTGTGTACCATAGTTTGTCTTACAGCCGGTAACCTTCCAATATTCCATGTGTCGGGTTAAATAGACGTGATCGTTTGGCACTAAATCGGATAAGTCTGACAAGAAACGCGCATTTTTTTTGTTCTCGAGTTTTAAGCTGATGCATAATCTATAGTCATAGAGGTTAAATATTTTTAGAATTCTGAACTTTTGAAACAAACCCTCACTATGGTAATCATAAGGCACATTACAAATAATTCTCAATATTCGTTTTTGCAATAAATATAGTTTCTGCAAGTTTGTGAACGTCGTGTTACTCCAAACGAGGCTACAGTAATTTAAATGGGACTGAAACAGGGCATTGTATATTAATAGTTTCACGTTAACGGGCAGGGTAGAACCGTGACGGTATATTAGTCCTATAACACGTGACAGTTTTGTGGCTAAGTGTTCAATGTGGTTATCCCATGATATTCGTTCTGAAAATAATACTTCGAGAGTTTTAAAAGTGCTGACGATTTCTATGGGGACGGAGTTTAATACGATGTCTCGCATTATTATTACACTCTTGTTTTTTGGCCGAAAAATTATGGCTTTTGTTTTTTCGGTATTAATGTTCAGACCATTATCTCGTGACCAGACGTACAATTTAGACAATGTTAAATTGGCGACATCGATAAGTTCATCACTGCTTGTGCCGGAAAAAAATATGCTGCTGTCCTCAGCATATATTACAAATTTTGCCGATGGATTTATATTGACAATATCATTTATATAGATGTTAATAAGAAATGGTCCAAGTATACTCCCTTGTGGGACGCCAGACTTAACTGGTTTGATATCAGATAAATATTTACCAATGGAAACGTACTGTTTACGATGGTGTAAATAGGACCTCAAAAGCGATAAAGGCAAACCTCGAATACCATATAAATCAAGTTTACGAAGTAATATATTGTGATTTATGTAGTCAAATGCTTTTGTAAAGTCGATAAATACACCCAGAACCAGCTTTCTTTTATCGAAGTTTTTCAGGATGAATTCTTTTTGCTCCAGCAGTGCCAACTCAGTTGATAGATTTTTCTAAACCCAAACTGTGCGGAGGTTAGCAAATTGTGTTTATCGGAAAACTGTACTAAACGAGCCTGTATAATTTTTTCTAGTGATTTTGAAAATACGGGAAGAATAGAAATAGGTCGATAGTTACTGAGTATGTTCTTATCTCCCTTCTTATGCAAAACAGATACTTTCGCTCTCTGCATTCCGGCAGGAGAAATTGCAGTTGTTAGAGATAAATTAAAAATGTAGCACAGACATGGTGTTAATATGTCGACAACATACTTTATCGGTCGAATTTGTAAATCATCGCAGTCACAACAACTGCTATTTTTTAACTGCATAAAAACAGAATACACCTCAGAATCTGTGACCGGTTCTAAAAAAATTGAATGCTTATTTCAGAAGTCTATGTATTTCCAAGATTCATTGGCATTGCTGCTGTCACTAACCAAGTTTCCAAAGTAGTCGCTGAAAGTATTGGCTAGGGAGCGTCCAGTCAAGGACACTCCTTCATGAACGATCTTTTCAACATGCTGTTGTGTTGAACCGCTAGCCGTTAGAGAGTTTAACGTCCGCCAGACTTGATCCACATGACCAGACTGTTTCTGGAAAACGTTAGTGTAATAAAGAGCCTTAGCATTTCTTAGTAGCTTTGTTAATTGATTCCGGTATGATTTCAACCTTGAAAGCTGTAATGGATCTCTCGTTTTGATAAATTTCTGATATAGCAAGTTTTTTATGCGTATTTTATCAAGCAAGTCCGGAGTTATCCATGGCTTCCTGATTCTTTTTTTCGACGTTTTTATTGATTTGTAAGGAAAGTGTCGTTTATAAATAGTTTTAACTGTATTTAGAAAGCTATCATAGGCAATGTTGGCATCATCGGCAATAAAAATTGAATCCCAATTTGTTTCATAAATGTCCCTTCTGAAGGCATCCAGACTGTCTGGTGTTATGCTCTGAACCAAAAATGATTCACTGCTATTAGCTTCATTGTATAAGCGCGTATTTATGCACATAAATATTGGAAGGTGATCGCTTATATTGCATGTTAGAGTTCCAGCTTTAATTTTATCTGTTTCAAAATTTGTAATAAACAGGTCAATTAGTGTTTCAGAGTGCACCGTCACCCCCGTTGGCGACTTTGTGACATTGAGGCATCCATTTGTGTTGATCAGTATATCCATTTGTTGCCTAGGACCGTTATCTTTCAACATATCAATATTAAAATCTCCTCCCAGAACGAGATCATATTTATTCTCATTAATGAAAAGCAGGAATCTCTCCAAAAATTGAAAAAAAGTCACCAGTTCTGCCATCCGGCGGGCGATATAACACACTTATGACAGTATTTCCTGCTCTCAAAGAAAGCACCTCATAGTCTGCAGTGACACAGCAGTAGTCCTTTAAAAGTTCAGATTTCATTGCCTCTTTTACAAGTAAACAAACACCACCCCCCCGACGAGTTGTGCGGTTCATGAAATAACTGGAGTACGACGACAGCTTCAACACGTCAACATCACTTGTATACCATGTTTCAGTGATCATGATTACATCAAAGGAAAATTTTAACTGTGCAAAAAATATTTCCAGACTCAAAGTTTTATTTCTAGCGGACTGTGCGTTAACGTGAAAACATTTTAGCAAACCTGTACCTTTACAATCTATATACGTTTCTAGATCATTCGGAAGCAAACAATCATGATAAGCCATCGTTAGGAATTAGCGACACGTTATCGTCATGATGAAAAGGCTTACTCCAGTTTCTGCAATTCATCTACTGATATAATCAACACCGCTCGATCCCCGACCTTCCGCCTCAAGAGAATTTTTCCATTCACATGCTATACGAACTGATACGAAGGAATCCGTTACTCAAAATATGTAAGGGAATTACTTTAAAACTACTCTAGAAAATACGTAATTATTCCGTTACTAAATTACCGATAAATGTAACGGATTACAAGTAATTTCGTTACTTGTAACGGATTACGTACAAGTCTGGTTCCACTGTACGTCTGGGGGCACAAGGATGCCAAACCGCAAGCGGTATTTATTCTGAAATCCTTTCCATTTTCCTGGGGAAACGTGGAAAGGGGCGAGGGGGGGGGGAGGGGGGGTCCTTTTATGGGGTATCCACACGAAGGAGGAATCCGCCCCTTTCCTCCGCGGAGCGCGCATCACGTGAGACATACGTCATTTCTTTTTGACGCCTCGCGGCGCCGTTTTCCTCCGTGGCGGAGGTGCGGAGGCCTCGTGCTGTCAGCGCGAAAGCTCCGCGGGTGCACGCGGCGGAGCCGGGGCAACGCCGGGGACGGAGTTTCCCGGTTATTGACGTCACGACATCCGTCCGCGGAGTTCTTCTTCGTGTGGATACCCCTTTACGAGGGATCTGCGAGCCGCATTGTGACCAGCAAAGAGCCGCATGCGGCTCGCGAGACACGGTTTGGCCACCCCTGATATAAAGTGTATTTGGTCGCTACAGTGGTACTGCCAGGCTTATCTCTATAACTAAAAGACAAAAGATATATATATACAGTCAAACACGTTTATAACGAACAGCAGGAAACGCTACGATCAATTCGATAAAGCAAGTCATTCGATATAGCAAAAACCATTTACAACTCACTTCCACGATGCGTTCGTTGTTGGCGAGAGCTCCTCTTTCTTTCCCATCTCTTCGCTTCCGCCTTGCAACAATGCGCTGGAAAGTTTTTTCTTTTTTCTTTTTTTGCATGTGAGCAGAGTTTTTTTGTTAGCCTCCCTTCTGAATCGCTTCTCTTCGTGGGCAATCGTCTTGGGATGAAAAGTTCCTTTTTTTATGCGCGTGCGTGCGGTGTGTATTTTTTAACTTTCTCTCCATTGAATCGCCGCTCTTCGCTCAATTTTGTTCGCCACTTGAGCTTTTGGAATTTTCTTTCTTCTCTACGTTTTTTGGGGAGAAGAGACGGGCTAGAAGGTGATTGTTGTCGCGTCTTTGGAAGCCTCCTGGGGGAGAAAAAGTTCGATATAGTTAATATGGTGTACGTTATAAAAAGTACTCTTTACATGCATTTTCATTTAAACTTTTTTTGAGTTCGATATTGACAATATTTCGCTGTGCGTGAGTTCGTTCTAAACGGGTTTCACTTTATATATATATATAACTTTTTCTTTTGGTTAGGGGGGGGGGGGGGGGGGGGAGGCGGTGCCGCCAAGTAGCTTTTAGCTCTACAGAAAGGTCACCTTTTTTATGCATATACATTCTAACATAAATAGGAAACCCACAAATGCATACACAGTTTGTGTGACATAAAATATGATTTGAAAAAAGAAAGTAGTGTGACAGAAAATTCAAATTCAAAAGATTCCCTATTGAAAATTCCATCAAGGTACATAATTTGGGACACTGACTGCCAGTCAGGGGCCTTGGTGGAACGTGATGGACCATCAGACGTCATCTGATGGTCCATCAGATGACGTCTGACTGCCACTACCGAGGGATTTTCATCAACAAGGGCAGCATTTATATAAGAGTAAAGCTATACGCACTCATAAATATCGCCAAAGGCCTCGATATAACAAAATGTTCAAGAAAAAAAAAGAAAAAAAAAAAAGCAGAACCACCGCGGATCGAACCCGCGACCACTTGCGTACAAATTGGACATCTTAACCCCTATGCCATGCCACCTTTTTTTTTTTTTTTTTTCTTTATTGCCTGGTTTTGACAGTACTACAAAGCACCAACACATGCCCAAAACCGGGTTAAAAGGCGCCAACCCACCTGGCTGACGCGAAAAGCTAAAAATCTTTAAGGTTAGCCAGCTCCTCTAGAAGTGGCAACCATTCAGGCCGAGTTTGTTGGGCCATGTACAATTCACGCATAAAACACACGTGCTCAACAAAATATCTATGCACAGGACGCACATCTATATCTGCATGACGCACTGCCAAGCGGCACAGCCATAAACTGTGAAGGCCCAACAGCATGATCGTGTCTAGGGGCACACCTTCGTCTTCTTCAACTGGTAAAAACCGAATTCCCTGGGGCGTAAGTGGGAGGTCCTTTCTGAGAGTCCTTTGCAAAACGTCCCAAAAGAATACCGCGTCCCAGCAGTATAAGAAAACGTGTTCAATAGTTTCCCGTTTTTTACAGAGTATGCAGTTGTCGGTCCAAGCGATGGGTACTCCCTTCTCCGCTAGCCAAGCTTTGACGGGCAACGTTTGGCTATGCAACTTGAAAAAGAAGGTTTTTATGTGTGCGGGGATAAACATTCTCTTAACTCGTTTCAACACGTCTTGCCCCGGGCCTTCACTATACAACATACGGTACAATGGTGTGGGAAAAATTATATCCATCACATCTTTCGTCAGCCGTTTACGCGTAACACCACACAAATAGTCTAAAGAAAACCGCGTTGCTAAAAATTGATAAGCGCCAATCACTTCTTTTAGATACCCGCGTACGCAACCACTCACAGTTACGTTAGACGAAACAATAAAACCAGGAAGAAAACTGTGTAGCCTTCTTTGAATGACCGTGCGTAAAAATGGGTCCTTCTGGTCCCGAAGAAAAATAAATCTGCTGACCAGCTGTCTTACGAACAGATGCGAAAGGCCTAGGCCACCAACGCTGACTCGTCGAAAAAGATTGGTTCGGCTCGTCTTCTCCCATACTGAGCTCCAAATAAAAACCGCGAACACACGATGGATGCGCTGAATGTTGATACGTGAGCAATGTAACACCTGTAACACGTACCAAACTTTTGCTGCAAGAAACATGTTACATACAGATGCACGAGCAAAAATTGATAACCCATTGCCTCCCCACTTGTTCGCTTTAGCGCGCAAAGCCTCAGTTTCATTGCGCCAGTACTCATCAGTGTCGCGGTAGTGATCTAAAGGTACACCAAGATAGCGAGATGGCAGGTCGGACCATACAACGCGTTCAAACACACTCGGCTTGGAAGGCCAATCGCCGTGCCAAATGCCCAAACACTTTTCAAAGTTAACGGCGCTACACGTATGTTCGCAAAACAGTTCCGTCAACTCTATGGCTTTCTTCACGCTTTTTTGGTCGACGCAAAAAATCGCCACATCATCCGCATATGACAAAATCCGTACTTCAGTGGATTGTAAATTAAAACCTCTAACGAAACTACTACGAAGAATGCTTAAACAAAAGGGTTCAAGAAAAATGCAAAAAAGCAGAGGCGAAAGTGGACATCCTTGTCTCACAGAAGAAAAAAGACCAACACGCTCACTCACACGTTTGTTCAACACAAGACGGGTGGCGCAATTTTGGTATGCCAGACGTATTCCTTCACACAAGACTGAACCAACATTGACGTGATCTAAAATAGAAAAAAGAATATCATGTGACACACGGTCGAAGGCCTTTTCCAAGTCGACCTGTAGCATAGCGACTCTCCGTTCCATACTATCGCAACATTCCAGAATGCTTCTTGCCACATGAACGTTTGTAACAATACTTCGTCCTTTGATACCACAAGTCTGGTGCGGGCCGACAATAACGCTTATCACACTTTGCATCCGCTCTGCTAATATTTTCATCAAAATTTTATAATCTACATTCGTCAAAGTAATTGGGCGATACGCTCCTACACTACGGAGTTTCACTGGATCATCACTTTTCGGTATAAAAATCGTATGAGTGCACAAAAAAGGAGGAGGAAAAACTTTTACACGATACGCTTCGGAAAACACATCATGCAAAACGGGGGCAAGCTTGTCTTTGAATGCTTTATAAAAATCAGCGCCCAAACCATCAGGACCGGGTGACTTTCCGGGTTTTAAATGGTCGATGGCTCGTTCTACTTCTGCCAACGATATGGGTAGCTCTAGCTTTTCTTTTATGTCGTCTGCCAGTCTGGGCATCAACGGCAAATAAACGCTTCGAAATCCCTTCTTTTTGGGCGCGCGGTAACTAAAAAGCTGTTTATAGTATTCCACAAACGCGCGTTCGATGAAATCCTTATCACCAGACAGAACCCCTCGATACGTAATCTCGCGTATCTCATTTTTACTCGCGTATCTTCGTTCCTCCCCGATAGCCCTTTTAGTGGGTATCTCGCCAAGTGACACCCGCTTCCATCTCGCTCGCACCATAGCCCCCTTATATTGTTCGTTGTCCAGAACTTCCAAGCGCTTTTTAATACTGATAATCTCGTCCGTGAAAAAACCGGGCGAGCGGCATTTTTCTTTCATTACCGTCTGCAGCAGGTCTTTTAGTTCACTCTTTTTCTTATTTTCCTCATGCTTCAATAAACTCGATCGTTCTATGGCTATCATTTTAATTTCCTGTTTAAACAGTTCCCATTTAACCCCAACCCCTTCCCCTTGAGAGTTTACGAATTCTTGAAGCTGGTGACGCACCGCAGTTAAAAAGAAATCATCATTTAGAAGCTTCGTATTAAATTTCCATAAATCCCAAACGAACCTCTTAGGCGTTTCTTTAGAAGAACAAATTAAAAAGGAGACAAGGGAATGATCACTAAATGACACGGGGTCGACTGAATATTGTTTACAAGAGCTAATAAGTTCGAGGGAAACGTAAGCCCGGTCTAATCGCGCGTGACTCGTGCCCTGGAAATGCGTGTACTGTATATGCCTGCCACTTGACGCGCAGTGAGCTACGTCCTCTAATTCATATCGATCCAGCATATCGTTTAACATAACTGAACTTGCATCTCTATACCGCGCGCTGTTCGATCTATCTTGGGGCGCACAAACGCAATTAAAATCCCCCAACAGAATTACCAGTCGATCTGTGTTGACATACCTTTCAATATGCTCGAAAAAAACTACGCGTTCCTCCACCTTTGTAGGGGCATATATGCACAGAACACGAAACTTGAAATTAGAAATAACAAAATCACATAACACAAGTCGGCCTGCATCGCAGCTAATCACTTGTTCAACGGTCCCACTACACTTTTTTAGAAATAAAAGACAACCTCCCGACGTCCCCTTAGCGTGGCTGACGCACACGTCGTACCTTGCTTCAAAAAGTCGCACCAGATTCTCTGTCTGGGCCTCGCTTTCCATTTTCGTTTCTTGAACCGCGACCACGTCCAGGTCTTTTTCTATAAATAAGCGATTTACCTGGTACTGACGACGTTTGGCACATAAGCCTCGCACGTTTAACGTGCCTACACGTAATGATCGCTCAAGGTTCATCAACGAATTGAGTGGGAGGCTAGACAAAAAAAAAAAAAAACAACCAGGTAGGCTAGCAGAAAAAAATACTTTGGACCGTACGCGCCGTAGAATGTAAACGCGAACAAAAAGAAACCGAATATTCGCAATGCCGTAGTTACCGAGACCACTCACAAAGAGTCTTTCCTCCGGCGATCATCCGGCGGGATACGCGGCTTCACCGTGACCCGACCTTTCTTGGGTCCGAGCGGTTCGAGCGTAGGCCACGCTTGGTTGGCCTCCTGGCCAGTGCCGTCAGGTGTTGCCGCTGGCTCCCTCGGCCGCTTTACCGTTTGGCTGGCGTCCATTTTGGAGCCCTGTTCGTCTGTCGCTCCTACGTCGCCGCTCTTACCCCCGGGATTGCTGTTCACCGTTGCAGGTTGTCCGCCTGCGGACAGCGTTTGTTCCTCGGGCAGGCGGTGCTTGGCTCTGTCTTAGCGCGCGTCTCGACCTCGTGTCGTCCTCTCAGAGTCTTGCGCTTGTGACGCTGCGTCCTGGTTGTCGTCGTCCTTGGATGTGGGTGCCCCTCTCTGTTCTATCGGCAGCACGTCGCTTGGAGGCGACCCTCCTACGGCTTCCTCCGCCTCGATACCGTCCATCAGATAGTCGGAGTTGTCCTCGACCTTACGGTCTCGGGCCATCGAGGCGTACGTTTTTACGCAATCTTCTGCTTCATGACCGTAGCGGTGGCAGTCGGAGCAGCGGGGAATGCGGCAGTCCCGGCGAATGTGGCCCGTACGACGACAGCGAAGGCAGAGCGGAGCGCGTCCGGGCATGACGACAAGGACCTTACACCCTTCCAGGCGCATCTCGTGGGGGAGGCTGTCCACGGTGTAGCCTTCCTTAAGGGTCATGCGTACACTTGGGGTGTTAGACTCAACAGCCTCAAACCCCTTCTCCCGGAAGAAGTCCCTGGTTATCTCAGATACCTTGCCGTAGCGCTCCAACTCCTTCTTCACCTGGCCGTTGGGAACGTCGTACGGTACCCAGTGGAGCTTGAGCTTCACCGCAGTGTTCGCCGGGTCGATGACGAGGCAACGCCCCCCCTTGATGGTCAGCTCCTTCGAGTCCAACAACGTTTGCTTCGCCGCTAGCGAGTGCAGCCTCAGCATCCAAACGTGGTTCATCTGATGCGGACCGGCTGAGGCCAGGTCCTTCAGCACTTGCAGCCGCTGCAGCTCGTCACGAAAATCTTGCACGCGATACGGCCTTCCTTTCACATCACAGTGTAAAAATACAGCGTTCGTCACAACATAACCAGTGGGAAGTTGGGGCAGGATAATCTTGTAATCTTCAGCGTTATCAAAGACAGACGTACCACGGCCTGACGCGGCCGTTTTTACCGCTCCGTCGGAGCTCATGTTATCACACGTCCGTACTCGGCAGAGGCCGGAAGTGGAATCCATCCCTATGCCATGCCACCGCTTTGGAAACTCGATTTGACTATTCGTTTTACACGAGATGCTTCGGCTGCAGGCTGCAAATACAGTTACGCCGTCAGCATGTAATGCAAAGCACTCGTACATCACTCGCCGTACTTCAGTTCTACTCACCTGCCATGTAGAGTGCTTTCCCGTCGTAGAACGATCCTTTTGTTCGCGCGTCTCCGGCCCAGTAGACCTGGTACACCCTGTTGTCTTCAACTACACTGCTAAAGTCCCTTACATCGTCGGAACTCACAACAGGCTGGGTCTTGTCGAGTAGAAATTCTACTAAAACATGAGACATTGTAGAGCCCGGGCAGGATCAACAGGTTGGAGCAAGCGGGCAAACAAAACGAGTCGAGAGCAATCGTTCATGAAAGCTCGGCGAAGCCTCTACGGGAAAAGCGAAGTGTCGTGTTTGGCGCTTCGGCGGACTTCTGATCAAGGTTGTCGGTCGGTTGCGTGTCATATCTCCAACGTCAGCGGTTTTATGGGCTCACGTCCCGAAATCGTTTTCTCGTTCATAGATTACTTTTCGTATTCATAGATTTGACGAGTAGCGGTATCCGAACGAACTTTACGTCCTTTGACCGTGCGTCTGTCTGCACGTCAAAGCGTTTTGACGTACAGTCAGAGACAGTCGATGTACAATCAGAATCGCCACCAAGACATCCTGATGGCATTTTGCGGCGGCCGACTGCCACCAAGAAACCATCAGAAAGCCGACAAGCGGAGTCTGACTGGAGTTTGACTGTCGGTCAGAGTAACTTGTTGGCCAATCAGACATGCTTGACGTACAGTCAGGCACAGTCAGCGGTCCACTAGAAAACATTGACTGCCAAACAGGGTTACATTGATGGATTTTTCCTTCGTGTTATCGAAGGTAAATATAGAACATAAAAAGAATGATGTGCGCCATTGTAAAAAAAAAAGGCACAAAAGACAACTTAAAGAGCCAACACCTATAGGAGCGCGAAGCAAGGGTGAACTTTACAGCTAAAAAATACTGAGCACGATTTGTATCTAATTCTTCGGTAACATTAAAATTCTTGCTCAAACCTTCTCAACTGTAGTGCGACAGCGCGGTCTCGAAATGCCTTAGACCGCGGTGATATATGGGCCCCGCATGGCAATGATTGATATAAATTTAGAACTATGTTACAATCAGTTATTTCAATTTGTTTTTCTTAAAGTTGTCTAGGAAACACATAACATTTAAGTGTGGTTTTATATTGTTTATAATTTCTGATTGTTTTCTCAACAGCGGGACCTCCCTCTCGTCCAGGCCGTAAGTGATATTCACGCAGTAAGGTGCAGCGCTAAACAAAATATCATATGCGATGCTAGCCCCTATTTCGGCTAATCATAACTACCTATCAGGCGAGCAAGGATTGTATAACAAAATTTATTCGAATTGACGTTGAAGAATTTTGGCTCACGACTCCATAGGAAGACTGTCTGGTCACTACAGTGGCACTACCAAACTGGGTTATATGACAAACATCAAGAAATCATATAGGAGCGTAAAACAATCGCACGCCTTTCCAGCTTCAACCTTACTGGGCTGGTGTTCTGAAGTCTAGTGCTTCGCTGCACGACGAAAATACTGCTCAAACGTTCTGAACCGTACTGCAAAAATCTCGGCCTTCAAATACATCACACCACAATGATGTGTGGCTCGTCGATTAAGCCCATTTTTGAGTTCAGTTTCGAAGTAAGTTAGAATGGGAGTTGTGTCATTGTTAAATAATCCGCGGTTTCATCGCCACGTTACCGAGTAATCACAGTGACTGACTGTTCATACTAATGGCTTAATGGCTACAAGCTTGTGATGGGGATTTATTTTAAAACTCTATAACTAGAAAACTGATATAAGTAGTAAGTGCAGTTCTATATTCTCCAAATCGTGTTTTTGTGTGTGCGTAGTTTCTTAGATATTCATGAACCAGTTTTCGCGTTTGTACACCCGATTTTAATATTTCGCGCAAAAAGATTACCTCAAGCCCTGCCGATATTGACGCTTAGAAGAGCGACGTGGTCGTTTTCATGAAGTCGTAACTAGCTCGGCAGCGCGTCCTCGGTGGATGCGACAACGAACTTCTATAGATCTTAAATCTATCAAAATACATTTAAGTTCAAGGGTGAAGCGACATTGCTGTTATCGTTTTGAATCGGTGAAGAACTATCCGGTCTGAAATGTTTTTGTATCTGTACATACGACAGACGAGGTCGACGCGCAGTATGCATTTTCAATCTCGGGAAGCGGACAATGAAGGCCTGCGCATGTCAGCGGTTACCTGTGCAGTAGAGTGAATTTAAGACGTCGGTATCATTACGCAAGGTAAAGAGGATAAGGATGCGTGGATATTAGAATAACGTCCACTGCAATTGAATAAAGGGTGTTTTCAGGAGAGTGTTGGAAGACATAGCGACGGCGTCTCATCCCACTGACTTCTCGTTGGCGAACGCCAGCGTGCGTCGCCTACAAGGCGGGCGCTTGTTAGCATAATAATGAAAAAAAAAAAGAACTCATAAAAAAATTCTAAACAACAATAAAAAGTATTTTTATATTTTTTGACATATTGAAAAATAGAGGTGGATTGAACTTTTGGCTATTTTGGAAGTCGCGGGCCTCAATGCCCACATTGCTTTCTCTGGCTTTCAAAATGCGGTTTCTCCTCAAAAGGGATATTTTGTCGCTTAATTAAAACGCACCAAGTTGAGGTTTCGAAAGTTTTAACAGGTAAAATTCACTTATGCGTTCTATGAGAACACACGAAAAAAGTATTGTAGCTAACACTTAACGCGAAGATGACTAAACGAATAAAGAAATCACATAAAATATTCATTTGGGAGCACCTATTTGGACTCAAAAAAGCGCCTTTCAATGTTTGTTTCACTATAAGATAGGGCTTGTTATTAAGTAATTACATGCTTACCTAAAGTTGTGTGATAGGCAGCCGTTTCGCACGGTATTTTTCTTAACTACACGGGTTTTATGCTGATTCCAGATATTTAGATCAAATTAAAAAATATAAATTTTATTTTTTCATTAAAAATATTTTCTATGAGTTCACAGGCTTCTTTTATCCATAGAATGACCCGCAGATGGTTCAGCAGTCGAGATTCTGTTTTAAAGCATTAACTAGCGAACAGATATAAATAGTAAGTGCAGTTTTATATTCTCTTAATCGTGTTTGTGCGCGTCTGTATGCGCAGGCTATCCTCTGCCAGGCGAGTCAGGTTTTGGTAAGCAAATCTCACCTACTAATATCCCCCACTAAATAAAATGATTACTGTGTTGCCTCTATCTCGGCTAATCATATATGTCTATCAAACAAGCTAACATTGTAATTCAATGTTAGTCTATAGGAAGTTTATTTGGTCGCTACAGTGGCACTGCCAGGCTGGGCTCTATAATTAAAAATACAGTCATATTGATATAATCAATTATATGTTTCTTTGTTAACTTTTTATTTTTGGGGAGGTGTGCCGCTAAGCAGCCCTAAGGGCTAATTAATGGTGCACCTTTTGTCCTTGTCATGTCGGTTGTGATTGAGAGGTGTTAAGTAATCACACGGAGACAATTTGGATGCGTTATATAAGCTTTCACTGGCCAACAAAGTGCGATTGAGTAAAAAGAATATGTACAATGCTAATTACGTTAGAGTTATTAGTGCACAAAAGTTTTACTTAAAGCGCACGTCGTTGATTGGTTGAGGGAGCAGGCAGTCGGGCGGTCAGCGAGGTGGTCGGGTGGTCAGAGTGTCGGAGGGCAGTCGGTCAGTCGTCCGGGTCGAGCAGTCAGTCACTTGGGTAGCCGGGTGGTCAGCGAGTCGGACGGAGTCCGGGGCTTGAAGGTTCCGTTTGTCGTCGCCGGTTGCTTTCCGCGCAGCTGAGTCGACCTCGTACGGGCCGGCGCCTCGAGCGCATGGAAGCAGCCCAATCGTATCTCTCGGGGTCTGGGCACCCCGACGGAGGTCGTTGCTGTGTGCTCGAGTCTCGGCCGATGTTTCGCCTCTCGGAGCATGGGAACCCCGACGGAGGTCGATGGTGCTCGTCCCGGATGGTCTGCGATTCGATTTCGACTGTCCCGAGCCCTGCGTGCCACTCCTCTCTCCCGAGCCCCTCATTCTCCTTTTTCTTCCCTTCCGTAATGTTTTTCCTCTTCACTCTCTGTCCGGCAACGACCATGACAGTCCTGAATATGAATTCTAACGTAAATAGCAAGCAAACACATGCACGCACATTTTGTGTAATATAAAAAGTGGTTTGAGAAAACTAGTGTGCGACAAAAAATAATTTTAAAAGATTTTTGGACGTAAATATGAAACATCAAATAAAGTATGATCAGTTACATTGTAAAAAAGCACACAAGATAACTTAAATAGCACACACGCATAGGAATGCAAAATAAGAGCCATTACAGCTAAAAACAAATACTGAGCTAGTATTTTAAAGTCTAATTCTTCAGTAATATTTAACATCTTGCTCAAACCTTCTGGACTGCAGTGCGATAGCGTGGTCTCTAAATGCCTTAGATCGCGGCGATATGTGTCCCCTGCATAAAAATGATTGAATAAAATTTAAAACAAAGTAACAGTCAAGTCTTTTATTTAATTATCTAGAAAATATATAAAATTCAAGTGTGGTTTTCTATTGCTTATAATTTGTGCCTGCTTGCTCAACAGCGGGAGCCCCTGCTCCAGGCCGCTAAGTATACAGTAAGTAATATTCACCGACAGGCGAGCTAACATAGTGTTACAAAATTTATATAAAGTGACGTTAATCCGCATTAAGATTCAAGACTTGGTTCACGACTCTATAGGAAGTATAACAGGTCGCTACAGTGGCACGGCCAGGCTGGGTTTTATAATAAACATACAGAAATCATAAGGGAGTATGAAACAATCGCACGCCCCTCCAGCTCTAAAGTAACTGAGCTGGTGTTTTCAGTCTAACCATTTAGTCCACGTTGGAAATTCTTCGGTCCACGTTGAAAATCCACCCTATTGCGATAACACCGTCCTCCAAATACCACAGAGCACGGTGATGTCAGCCGAAGTGATTGGCTCATATTTTTAGCTAAGTTTAAATCAGTTCAGTCTTCTTTTTTTGGTATTGCCTAGAAACAACATATAGATTGTAGATTTGGTTTTATATTGTCTAATCTGTGTCTTTGTACACGTAGCAGAACACTTTGGAATAACTATGCGCTATCGAAAAAAAGAGTTCGGCCCTGATGTGTAATGTGACCGTCTCAGCGCTTCAAACACCTTTAGCTCATCAAACCCCTTCAGCCATTCAATCCTCTTCTTCCCATTAGACCATTTCAGCATTTCAGATCCGCTTAGCCCTTTAACCCCTTAGGCGCCCAAATTTCATTTACCAAAAATGCAGTTTTAAACGTTATCGAAAATCTGTCAGAAATTTAGTTTTACATGCATGTTGTAACTCAAAAACACAATAAGAACCAACGTTTACTCAAACCCGGGCGCAAGCAGCTGTAGACAAAAGCGATCAGACCAGATAGGGACAACTCAGCAGGTGCACCACACGCACACATTCGCACTGTCAGTAGCACGTTTATCGAAAACCACGAAAGTGTAACCAACATTTGCCGCCGTTGAGAAATCCTGAGCACAATCACGGTGCCGTCCCTGGTGCCGCCACGGTGGCGTCTTCGTCGTGTTTTTCGCTCGCTGAATGCTTCTGAAGCCAGACGGACAAAGAGGCGCCAAAACAGTACACTGACAAACCTCGATACGCACACCCTGCTTCTCTAGAAGCTAGGTCCCACGCATGGGACGGGAAACCGACATTGAGCGTCCGCTTGCTGTCGTGGATATAGTTTGGCCTCGTTTACAAAAAAAAAAGAAGAAGAAAAAAGAGATCGAGCAGCTTTTTACGAAGTTTGCATTTCGACTGACTAAAAACAGGTTATCTTGAAACAAATAGCAAAAAGTCCCCTTCCCATTTTCTCCATGCACCTTCTCCCCCTCGTGAACGAGGACTTGGCGTCTTTGGGCGTCCCTAGTCCAGGCCGTGAAACACAAACACAGGACACAGACAGCATAGGGGGCGCATTAACCAAGGTCACGACAGGAAAGGGACGGGGGAACGTCTCCTCAATTTCCGACACTCGTTGCAGCCGCCCGATACAAAATGGTCAAGCGGCCTCCCCAAGAACATATATATTCTAAATGGTCACGTGGTCTCTTCCAGAAACCCCTTAAAACGGTTGTGATGGGTGCTGTGGTTTCACGGAAAGGATTAAGAGTGACAACACAGGCCTCAAAAAAAAAAAAAAAACTATGACGGGTCTTTTGCACCCTTTAAGAATTTTTAAAGGGAACGCCAGGCGTCCTAGATTACTTCGACAAGCATCTCAAACCCCTCGAACATTTTTTAAGGGTATGCTAAAACATTTAAGAAATCTTGGTGGGCCCAATATACGGTTTGTAATAGAGTAATTCACTCAGAAATAATAAAACACTGAAATGAACAAGGAAGAAACACCCACAGTTCTGTGAGTGTCTATCCTTCGTCCATATCAGTGTTTTATTATTTGTGAGTGGCCACGGGAGCCGCTGTCCCGACAGCCAAATAAAAATCGAGTAAGCAATAACCCATAACTAATGTACAGCGATCAACAACAGGTCACATGTGATCCTGATCTCTATCTTCTCTTATCATAACTACTTTTAATGAAAGCTAGCATTGCCATTCAGAATTTATTTCGGAAGACGTTAACAAACATTCGAGTTCAAAGAATGTGATTCATGACTGTACAGGAGCCTATTTGATCACCACAGTAACACTTCTCGTCTGAGTCCTCTAACGAGCATCATATAATAATATCAAAACTAAAAACTTTAGCATGTCCATACTGGTCCAAGGGAGCATATCTATTATCATAGCAATCATTCATTGCTCCACACTAAAAGCAAGGCTTAAACAATTTGCACTCAAATGTGATAACCCCAGTCTCCGAATGTTCCAGATGCAGTGCAGTCTAGTATGTCGAGTTGATTGTTTGATTAAACTGTGACGGTCAATTGTGTCCGAGCTCCGTCACTACTTGCCATGCTGCTGTTCCTGTCATAACCACTCTTGGCGTGCCACGTGTTAGTTGGGTAATTTCAATAAAAGAAACCCAAAACTTCAACGATTATGAGTCATATTTTAACAGCGGTATTTTTAAACACTGAAGCATATTATTGAGGTTTTGCGATATACGAGGCTAAGGTTAGCCGATCCCGGAACGCTCCGCTTTGTAGTATGTTTATTCTCTTCTGCTTTACTAGTTGAATCGTGCCATTGACAATTGCCACTTTTAATTTAACCACAATTGTACCATTGGTGCACTCAGTGCGTACATAAATACACTTAAACATTTTAAAAATTGCAATTTAAAAAAGAGGGTGTGCAATTCCTGCACTAGAACGCAGAGCGAGTGAATTAGAAGTGCCTACAACTTCGAACTGTCATGATATTAAAGAAGCGCTTATCTTTCAGGGAGATAATCCTGAGCGACCTCGTTGTTGGCTCTGGAGACAGTGTCATCTGTTGCTGATTGAAGAATACTTTGCAACAAGGTGCCTACATTTGTTCGAATAAAGTTATGCATTAAAATACACTTCATTAATTATTGTCATTTTTAGCATAGGTGTAAGCAAACTTCTAAATACAGACTTTATTGCTTCTATAATCAGTGCTTCTGTTTTATGCAGTTCTGTAGTATTTGAATTCGAATGATCCCATTACATTAACCTGAAAATAAGCCCCCTCCACTTCGTTGAATGACTGATGAACTACGCTTTTGCTCTTAGAATCAAAACACAAAAAAATGTTGCATGCTTAGAAAATGTGCAGTGTTAAAGATATGATAAAAAGACAGCCTCATTTGGATTTTCTTTTTGTCCTTTGCGGCAGCCGTATTTACCAAAGTGCCTCGAAAGGCTGGTCCGCATATTTTTGTAAAAGATATGTTGAATACGCTCGAACGGCTCGTTACATGCTTGTGCCGAGAAAGCATACGGACGCCGAGGCAGATGGCATGGTAATTGTATTTGAGCACAAAAATTACGAATTAGCCGTAACGGCAGTACAGAAAGATATTTATAACTGTTGGCACTAGTACCGAGATAATCACATTAATAAAAAAAACATTTCGATAACGTTAATATATGCTTTAGAGACCTCACGAAAAAAATACCTTTTGAAGTACCAGAAAATGTCTGAAAAAAAAAATGCAATAAGTTCTCACAGCACGCTTTGTTCACAAAAGAAAATGCACTCAAGACTGAGCGTATTTTTTTATTTTTGTAATTTTTATATGCTACAACTCAACATGAGTGGGGAACGTAATAAAAAAATATTTGCAAAAAAATCATATTATTGCAAGAGAAAAAAATTAGTGCTCCAGAATAGCATGTTCGATTTTTTAAAGTTTTCCTTTCTGTCATGTTTCGGGACATCTACTACGCAACCTCCATATATTAAAAAAAATTTCAAATATCTTGGACTTGAAATAGATTATAAGAACTAGCATATTTAAATATGTAGAGCATCGTGCATGTTATATATTTTCGTCACAAGTGCGCAAACAACCTTTAGCGTTTGGTCACTAGATGTTTAACGCATTATCTAACCAAATCGAAAAGCTACAAAGTTTCAGCTTATGTCATTTATTTGTATTGAAACGTTGTTTCGAATGATTTTTAAATAATTGCCTTATCTCAAGAATTGAAATTTTTATGTCGCTCCAAACTTGCCCTATCGTTCAAAGTTAAGAAAATTTGGGAGACAATTAAAACAAAAACTCAATATTGATTTTTTTTTTAAATTTTAATGACAGTTTTCCATCATAATCTTGTGCTGATTTATAAAAAAAAATGTTGCATCAGCTTCTTCCCTTTAAAACTACAGCGCTGCAAATTGCAAGTTTTACGCCGGCATTTTAGCCCAATGCCCAGGGTTGGGCAGTATCGCGATAGTATTTTAGAAATACATTTCGCATCTGTATTTCTGTATTGCGATACATTTTTTTCACCAGTATCTGTATTCCTGTATCGAAATACATTGGAATGTTTTTTTCTTTTTTTTTTGTATCGCGATACAATCAGGATAAAATGTTTTTCGTTACATTTCTTGACAAATACTTGTCAACCCCCTCTACACAACTCCCTGAGCGTATTTATTTATTTATTTTTTTTGCTTCTGAGGGCACTAGTGTCAAGCAGATGTTTGGGCATTGTTGCTATGCTGAACAAGGTCCCTTCCGATTCTCCAAACTATTTTTCGATGCGTCCTCTTTTCTCTTTTGAGAACTGTTGCGTTATTAGAGGACTTGAACCCAGTGTTGCCAATATAGCGGTTTTTCGGCTAAACTTAGCGGTTTTTGGTTCTGTTTAGCGGGAAAAATTATTGTTTTGCGGGCGGAGAGATTTTAGCCGGTTTTATGCAAAAATGTTTCAAAAGCCGGGGTCCATGATTAAAAAAAAATACCTCCGACTTGCTTAACAATACCAACAATTTATCAGACGTTTCGTCTCCTATGCGGGAGACATCATCAGTGTGGCCCGAGAACACCCGACTAACTACCAGCAATCCAACGCTTTTTCTCCCTTCTCTTCATCCGTAGCGCGGGTTCTGCCGACGTCTTCGTCCATGGCATACGGGAGACATTATCATCGTCTGCACTCGCTTCAACTTTTTTTTTTACGTCCGTCGTAGATGTGACTTGTTGTTAATCACGAATCCCGGCTTTTGGAACATTTTTGCATTTATTCGTACTGTGTACGGCATTGCTACCCTGGGACACCTGAGAGAGTACCTTAACCAGGCAACCAAAATTATCCACTTGGAATGTCATCAACACTTCAATCGTGAGTGCCTCAATCACAATGTGATGACTCTAGCTCTTCGTTGCCGGCCTCGTGTTGACACCCACTACGGCAGAAAACTGGCGCAAGAATTCAGCCGAAACTGCCTAAAGGCCCGGATCTTGGACAACAAGCAGAGGATCAACGACTGTCGGCACCGTCTCGCTGCAGCTGAGAAATTCCAGCAGCGGATTATTCAACCCGAAGACATGCACCACGTTTTTGGCGCGCATAAGCAAGCTGAAGACTTCGAGAAAATCAAGGTCACGAACATCCACGACAAGAAATCATCACAACTTATACCCAAGCCCTCCACCAGATCAACTTCAACTTCCGTCTATAATCTGTCGTATAAACATCTCTCGGACAGTCATGTAAGCCTTCTGTCAAAATGACTAGATTTCGCTTTGGCCCCGCGCGTTGTCCCCAAACGAGACATTATCGTTGAAATAGAAGAGAAGCTGCGTCATCTCCATGATAGCTCGGGGATTAACCTAGCACGCAGCCGTACAATGACTACTTTAAATAACGCAAAAACCACTCCGTCGAATCTGAATAAGCACGAACAAGTGGCACTACGGGACCTTAAGTCCGACTAATCCATCTTTGTCATTTCTGCAGATAAAGGAAAGGGCGCTGTTGTCATTGACAAAAAGACTTATTTTCAAAAAATGGATGCCATCCCGCAGGACACTGCTCATTTTGTAAAGTTAGCACAGGATCCGACTAAAAATTTTGAAAGGGCTCTGGTTGACCATCTACGTGATCTAAAAAAGAAGAACCGCTTAAATGACACAATTTACCGCCGCCTTTTCTCTTCCGATGGCTGTACTCCAAAACTTTACGGCCACCTCAAAATTCACAAACCCGCGATTGTCCCCTACGACCGATTGTGTCGTTTGTTGGTCCCTCCACGGACAACCTATCAAAGTATCTAGTAGAGATGCTTTCTCCCATAACAGGGCATAACAACTTTACAGTTATAAACTCCCTAGAATTTGTTGACCTGTTTCGAGGTCATGTTCTGGACAAGGGAGATGTAACGGTCTCGTTTCATGTCATATCTTTTTTTAACTAATGTTCCGACCACTCTTGCAGTGGAAGTTGCCGAAACACGCCTGCGTAATGATTCCACACTTTCGTCACGGACATCTCTTACACTTGAGGATATTGTTATTTTTTTGCGTTTTTGTCTAAATCAGTCACATTTCACCTTCCGTGGACAATTTTATCGTCAGATTAAAGGTTGCCCAATGGGTAGTCCGGTATCTGTGACCTTGGCTAACCTGGTAATGGAACACATAGAGCAAACCGCGTTAGAAGTAAAAGCATGCCCTGTCAAATTCTATCAACGCTACGTAGATGACACATTTGTTATTTTAAATTAGGATCACGTCAAGAACTTTTATGCAACCCTAAACAGCATTAAACCTTCCATACAATTCACACGAGAAGTAGAACAAAATAACACGTTACCTTTTCTGGACGTAGCTGTTTGCCGAAGTGACACCGGTCAGATTGAAACCACCGTGTATCGTAAACCTTGTGATACCGGTAATTCTTTTAGTTTCAATTCTCACCACCCTGTGTAACTTAAGCAAGCTGTTGTAAAAACACTAATTAGCCGGTCAGAACATTTCCCTTAAAATTCAGATTTATGAGCATCGGAAGTTCAGACTGTTATCGAATCCCTTTTGAGGCGCGGGTATTCACAAGGTTTTATTAAAAACACACGTAAAAAAATGCAGCAGGGAAGAACAAAAGCGACTAATATTTACAAAGCAGGCGTGGTGACTATCCCTTATGTAAAAGGCGTCTCGGAATCTATTCGCCGGTCCCTCCTTCCACTAGGTATACGAACAACTTTCAAACCCCATATAAGATTAGGTGGCCTGATTTCGAAGCCAAAAGATCCAACCCCTCCTGAATCTCAAAGTGGTATTGTATACAAAGTGAACTGTCAGGACTGTGACAAGTGTTACATCGAAGAAACTTGCCGCCAACGGAGTACCCGCCTCCAAGAGCTCAGAAGATTAAAAGGTTAAAAGGCGCGAACAAACAGGACGAAAAAAGAGACACGTACGACAAGTACACCTATGACGAGTTGGAAGTTGGCGCCTGTCCGTGTCGTACGTGTCTCTTTTTTCGTCCTGTTTGTTCGCGCCTTTTAACCTTTTAATCGATATGAACCAACTAGCCCCAACCAAAGTTTTATAGCTCAAAAGAGACGTGGAGAAGGCAACACATGCCACAAGATCAAAAACTGAACTGGTGGACCATTGTTGGACGACTGGTCACACTTTTGACCTTGCGAACACTGTGACCCTGGCACGCGAACAACGGTGGGGCCCCAGAAGATTTCTGGAATCATGGTGTATTCGCAGTGACCCATCCGCCTGCAATTCTAACCGCGCCCCCCCCCCCCCCCCCCCCGACGTGTACACCGACATCTTGAAATAACTTTTCATTTAACTTCATATCCACGACGGACGTAAAAGAAGTTGAAGCGAGTGCAGACGATGATAATGTCTCCCGTATGCCATGGACGAAGAAGTCGGCAGAATCAGCGCTACGGATGAAGAGAAGGAAAAAGAAACGTTGGATTGCTGGTAGCTAGTCGGGTGTTCCCAGGCCGCACTGATGATGTCTCCCGCATAGGAGACGAAACGTCTGATAAATTGTTGGTATTGTTATGCAAGTCGGAGGTATTTGTTTTAATGCCGGCTTTATGTAATTTTGGCGGTTTCTTGAGTTTTGTATCGATTTCTTAGAGTTTTGTATCGACCTGTCATATCCATAATCAACCACAGTCGTCTTTGCTTACTCTCAGTAATGTTCTGGTCAGTAACGCCCGTGACATTGTCAAAACATTAAGGTGTCGAATATCGGAACATGCCTCGCTGTTTTGTGCGTGCACGTCTGAACACCATGAATGTTTCAATGTTCCTTTGACGTTTTTGTCACTGCTTCGTCAAATGAGCTGGGTAAAGTCTGCTCAAAAGTTGAGAAAGGACTGGCTACAAGACCCCAAACTTAAAAACTGGCTACTGGAGGTTCCTGGTGATAGCAGACGAAGCCACGTGCCGCTATTGCAGAACGGAACTATCTGCGAAGCACGTGGATTTCGTTGAGCACGCTGCAACGAAGACACATATTTCGACCGCTGCACCTTTATCCTCTGGCAGGCAGACGACTCTACGAGCTGAATGGAAGTCTGACCAGTCACGCACTGCTGAAGGGCCCCTTGCCATGTCAGTAAGCGCTCACACGGCAATTTTGGCTTCGGATCGCCTGGGTGAACTGTGGCGTGGCGTGACAGATTTTTAGTCTAAACAAAAGGAAAGCTTTCTTTCTGATGAAATTGATATGATCTGTACTCTTATTATATTTTTGGTAAGAATTAAATCAAAAAATCAAATTGTTCAAAAGACATGTTTGCGCTGTGCTTTGGATTTAGCGGTTCTTAGCGGTTTTCGGAATTCCGACTGCTGGTTTTCAATTTTTGAGTTGGCAACACTGCTTGAACCACGTGGCATGCCAGGTGTAGAGTCAGAGCATCTTCTGCCGCAGGTGCTTAGGTAGGTATTTCTCGAGTCATTGTTTTCTGGCATCCAATGCCCGCTGCTCACCGTCTTTCTTGCCTTAGCGGAACAGTGCACCCAGCCGGCAAAGCTATTTCACAGCCGCTGCAGCACGAGACTAGCGGTGGTTGACTTGAAATAGTAGGATGACTCACGCTGTGTAGTTCAACACTTATTCGAATTTGTCTGGGCTGCGCCTGTAATATTGCACGGCTCAAGGGTACGCCATCAGCCGACGTGAACGTGACCCGCTGCTTTGGCGATCCGACACCCAGGAAGGAGGCCATGCGTGGCTTCGCTGTGCCGACCCAGACTTCGTACACCTTCGACTCGCCTGAACGCGCTCTTTCTCGGCCAGGTCACACCTGTGCCGGCAATATCAGGTCGCAATCCACGATGTCTCTGTTTGGATGATGCTAGTCGAAACTCGAGTACTGCAATCCAAGCGTCGGTGGCGGAGAGTCGACAGGAAGGACTTTGACAACAGGGATGCCACCGTATCGTTTTTTCAACCATAACAGAAGATAAGACATTTGTTCCAGGATGCTTCAGGTGGTCTACTATTCTCAAAAATTCCAAATGACACTGCCTGCACGATCTTCGACGAGGTAACCTACAACGAAAGTACGTATTGTCCTTCCATACAGCAGCGTGGTAAAGTTTCATGTTCAAGGCCACACCTACAGATAAAGAATACCAGCTCTGTCCACCGTGCCGTTATGTGATCAATGTTGACAGGGGCGTCCTTATTGGACAGGGGTGCGGTGACGTTTTGATGGGATTTAGGGCGACATAAAATTTATTTAGAGGTCGAAGTCTTTTCGCATCCCTCGTCAGACAGACAGGATGTAAGGGAAGGGACCGCGGTCAGTCCTTCATGAAACATTTTTTGACGCCCATTAAAGACTCCTCGTCGTCCGAAACAGCTACCTTCAAGGCAAAGAGCCAAGCCCACGGGAAAGTAATTTTGTGATCAAAAACTTCCATTTCAAACTTCAAACGTAAATAGCTTCGACAGAGGTCTGTCTGGTTAGGGAAAAATTGACATAGTTTTTGCGGACTCTAACTTCAAGCATCATCTCAGTTGGTGTCTCAAACAAATTTGAGAAATGTATTGCAGTATCAGTATTTCTTCATTTGTATTTCTGCCCTCCCTAAATTGTATTTCTGTATTAGTATTTCTAAAGACTTTTTGCTTCTATATAAAATGTATTTCGGATACGTATCGATATGTCTTTACCGATATATTTTAGAATCAGTATTTTAGCTACTATCTTAATGTATCCCAGTATTTGTATTTCCAAATACCTTTTTTAGTATTTCTGCCCAACCCTTCCAATGCTACAGCCGAGATTATCTTTTGATTAAGTGTATCTTGACTACGCACATATGCATTTGTGCTGTATTCTGGTGTGTGTGTGGGGGGCGGAAGGGGGGGGGGCGAGGCCCTACCACGTTATTTAATGGTATACGCAGACGTCCGCTGAACTTGCCGAGCGGGTATGGTCAGCATTTCTCCTATGAGATGTTGAACGTCCACGTTGTTGTTGAGTGCGTGGACGATCTCGCCGGTGACTTGCTGCGGTAACACCCTGTTCCAACCACTGGCAAAGCTGCTCGAGGTTGCCGTCAAACGATGGAGTGCCTGGCAGGGCAGGCATAGCTTCGCTACCGTCTTCTGCCGCCGATGTAACGCTGGCGACGGGTGGAGTGGCAATTTCAATAACGGCGTCTGCCAGGGCTGCGAGACCTGTGCGGTCGAGCCGTGGCGGCGGCTAACACTGGTATTAGGGTCAAGTTAAAATATTCTACTAATAAAAACAATACCTGCATTGCTTTCCATTTTTATTAATTTAATCAATAAGCCTGCTTTGCCCTTTAAAATTACGAGTTCTAGGAGGTTTAGCAGAATTTGTTTCACAAAAGCGGGACGAAAACAAATGTAATCGTTATTACAACATCTTCTTTAAATGGAAAGTAGTAAAAAAGAAAGTACATCGGTGCAAATCATAATCGAATGGTTTTACATATGTTCTCGACGAAGGGGGAATGTTTAGCCCAATCTTGTAACACTGCTCTGCAAGACGGTTGTACGTCCCGCTGACCAAGCTAAACCTGCAACTTCACTGGCAGACTTTCAGTAAGACGTCCGTTAAGATTAAAAATATTTGTGGTTATTTATTCTAATAAAATAGAAAAAAACATGAAAAAATAGTAATAATTAAAGGACATTGAGGGCTTTGGACAGATGGCGTCTCGAGTAGTCCATTTTTGGTCCCACTTCAAGCCGGACTGACTCGTTCCGCGGAGCACTCACCTGAGCTTCAATAATTCTAACGAATGCGAGAAAATTAGTCAACTCTGAATGTGGCTACCAATAGGGAACGCCGGAACTGGAGGATGTTTGCCTGATCCTCTTCGGAGTTTTGAAATCCAGATCTTACACACTGCAGAACTTTATCTGCTTTGCTATCTTCTTTTTGGTGTTTACTATGATAGTCAGCACGAAATACACTAAATACGCAGTAAGTGGCTGCCATGGCTGAAGACGTTCTGTCAAGACGCAACTACACGAGACTGGCAACCGCTCCGTTTGTTTATGACCGCGGCGCGTGTGTTGTCTTGTCTCGGGATGACAAGACTCCGCGACATCCCGAAAGCATGACAGGAGACAGAAAGAAGGAAAGATAATGCGCTATGAGCTTTTCTATGAAGCAACCAACAAAGTAAGTCTAAGCATGTGGCAATCAGTTCCTCCGAAAAGAAAAGCATAGAGACTGCCTGTGCTCTGCGGCCCATATGCCATCTCTGGTTCCCGTTTAGCCCCTCTATAGGTTCACGGGGAAAGCCACCACCAGTTTGTGGGGTTTGCTTTCTGCCTGAGCCGCCGGCTTTCTGATTGAGCGCTGATTAGGTGAGTGCCGCACGTATTGCCCGCGTCGCTTTCAGGGCACGCGGCATTTCGATTCTGACGCCGGCGTTGGCCCCTGGGAACGATGTTATATTGACAAAAGTGTTGCTTAGCACCGGTGCCGCCAGCGAGTCAAAGCGACAGGACGTCCCTCAGCAAACTGCGTGCTCGTGGAGACAGGGTTAGTGCGGATTCCCTTCAAACCTCGTCACTCTAAAATTGGTTTTATGGGTGGTCGTGTGGGTCTTTAGGCTTAGCGCCTTTGCTTTGCTTTCCGATCTGTCTCGTCCAACGACGCGAGGCGAGAAAGCAGCTTCCCCACCGGTAAAACGCTACCCTTTATTGCAATGACAACGTGATTATCGACTGTTTTGCCGGAATAAATTCAGGCCTAGTTTTGTCTGGTGTTTCAAGAAGAGTTCGCTGTCACGCTAAAAGCTGGAACTAAACCGCCGTGTCCACGGAAGTTGTTCTTGAAGTTTTTATTGATCGATAGAACCAAATAGTGGGTAGACCTTATGGCACTTAACATTGAGGTCTACCCACTATTCTATCAATCAAAGCCAATCAGAGGTAGGCTTCGTTGTTATGACGTCACATAAGGTCCCGCGCAAGAAGCAGACGACTTCCTTTCCTCATAGGACTTAATTTTTTTCAACTTTCCATATTTGTGGGTAATCTTTTGAGACCCGCGTACACAAGGAATAAAAGAAAGTACTTTTTATTTAATATATGTTTATTAACAATAATACTATTATTATTATTATTATAAAAATAATAATAGTAATATTCTTTAACGTCAATACCGAATTGCATGTTTATAGTAAATTACATTGTTCCACGTGATTTATACTTTCAGATTATTTTCTTATTTTTATTCATGCACTAATACACGATCATGACAGGTGTGTAAAATAAAAAAAAGTGATATTGTGTTATTACTGTTCACTTTGAGTTCGTAATAAAATCACTTTGCTTGCACTGTTTTCAAGGTGAGTTCTAATGAAACCTAAAACTCTACAACGCTAAACACACGTAGATATTACTGAAATGATAGTTGTGTCCGAGGAAATAAAATTCTGAGGCCAGATTCACAAAACGATCTTACGCCAAAAATGTGCGTAAGACAAAACTTAAGAACAAATAGACCGATCTCACCAGCCAGTGTGACTACGCCACCGCTGCCGCAATGCACCGAGGGAACTTTAGTCTTTCTGCGCGTGCGATAACCCCGCTGAACCTCTGCGCTTGTAGAGCACGAGACGACACGAGCCCTCGCATGCACGGCTATTTGCCTCCTGTGAACTAAAGTTATGGCGGCGACACCCATGCGCCGAAGGCCTAGTGAGATCGGTCTATTTGTATTCACGACACGAAATTTTCGTAAGTTTTGCGCAGGTTACGACGGAATCCTATGACACCTCCGAAGCTGTCGTACGCACTTATTACGATCAAATTAGCATGGCCGACAGCGTCGCTCAGTTACTTCGCGACGAACAACGGATGTTTATGTTTCTACGTGCGCGTCTCACGCGTCCCGACTTAAAGCAGCAAGAAAAAAGTAAAAAGTACTTGAAACAGATTATGACGAACAACAACGCTGGATCCAGAAACACCCGGGAAAAGCTCCAACGGCCACAATTCCACCGACCACAAGCGAGCTCGGCAGATAGGCCTAGCAGGCACTCCGACTCGGCGCAGCGGTGCTCTGACGGTCCTTGGCCAAGACCGTCTTCCCACGACCGGCTGGCGTGCTGAATGAAATATGCCCACGCGACCTTTGCGAACCCCTCCCCTATTATAGTTTCATCGCTCACCTCAATTTTAGACTAAGAGGTAATTTCTTCCCCGTGTCATCTCCTTGTTTTCCGAGGCAGCGGTGGCGAACGCAGTCGTCGAAAAGGGACTTTCATCGATTCTAGCTTGGTTTTGTGTGATATAGAGCTCAAATAAACGCCGTATGAACTACTTTCGCAACACGGTGTGTACACTTTGTTATTATTATGCCATTTTTATTATGACTCGACTGCAGCTCACTGTCGATCGCTATAACAGTTCGTGGGTCGCAATGCCGGTCCAACCTTTCTTTGCCGGGTGTCACGTCAGCATCGAGTTGCAGTCGTAAAGGATCAGTCCCGAAGCGCTTATCAATTCGAGGCCCAACAGCGCAAATCCAGCACTTCGATCAAACGCGCGCGGCCGCTCTCAGTGTGAACAGGTACTACGTGGCTCTTGCTGGCACTCTCGTAGTTCAAACGTATCTTTTTTAACGTCGGCTCGCTCCTGCATCTCCGAGGCCGCGAAAAACGCCGCGGCAATTTGTTTCCCTTTACGTCGCTTGGCAAACGACTGACACGGGCCGTCTTCTACCAACGATGACAGTTGTGTTGACTTCGTAGCGATCGAGTTCGCAGCAGTAAACGTAGGCGGTTACGCATCCCGGCCTCGGCATTCGGGAGTGTTTAAATCGTGTTAGCGTCGACATATCACTGCAGGGACACGAACCCCAGACAAGCGGTGGCAGAAAGGCCGCCTGTGTTTGTTATTAAAAATCCACGTGTCCGAACGGCTCAAACCGTGCCGAGCTCTCCGATTGGTTGTTCGTGCTGCCGAAGACGCCGTCGCCATAGCAACAGCACCGGTAGGTTCTAGTTTTTCCGTACGAGAACGTCGCTTTCCTCCTCTCATTTGAGAACGCGTTCGTGAATACCAATTTTCCTCTTCTTACGATGTTTTTAACTTAAGAAATTCTTAGCTAAGTTGTCGTAAACTAAGAAGCTCTTCGTGAATCTGGCCTCTGTATAGCAGTTTTCTTGTTTTCCACAAAACATACTTCAGTGAAAAAACCTTTACAGTAAAATAAACCCGTGACAGTGCTTAATGGAAAGCTTTCCGGACCTAGAATACGCATCCAAGCTGAAAGAGGTTTTATGAAACCAAAGCAAGTGTGCAGGCCAGCTGGTTCAATACTGACATGGTAACTCAGGAACGGAGGAAAAACGAGAAGGACAACAAAATGTGGCGTTTGGACTTTTCAGCTGTCCGTGAGGACCTCACTGCCAGAGCGAGTCGTTATTTCCTAAAAAGGACAATGCCTCTTTCAGACATACTAACGCAGCAGCGGGGGAGAAACGAGACAGACAGCACAAACCTGTTTTCGGAACTTTGTGGTGCCCTTGAGGGCGTCACACCGATTATGAATTGCTATTCTCCGAGAAAAGCAATGCCTCTTTCAGATGTGGTTGCCCAGGAGCGGGAGAAAAACGAGACGGACAACACAAAGCTGTGTTTGGAGCTTTGTGTTTTCCGTCCTGACCCCTTCACGGTTACCACGTCTGAAAGATGCATTGTATTTTTCAAAGAATCGCGAATTATTCTGGGTTTGAAGCCCGCACGCGCCAAACGGAGTCGCGAAAAACACATTTTTTTTAATGCAAGCTTTATTGTATGATGCTTCTAAATCTAATAACAACAGATATTTCTACACCTGCGAAGACGCACAACGAAGCGCACACCATCTCCTAGCTTCATTTTATACAACTCTTGCAAAGTGTAACGCGGCAGTGATTGCCTTCAGCATCTTTAGATGCGAAAAAACAGTTATTTTCTTTTTATCCTGTGAGACGGAGAGTGAAATATTAGTGTGTAAAAAATTTAATTAGAATTTAAAAAGGAAAATAATTCTTATGCCCGCACAGCCTCAAGCCATTCCAAGGTTTTATAAGAAAATCGCTGACATCTATTTCTAAAGGCTGTGGTAACCACGTGCTCTTTCTCTCCCTATCTAGGCACAACGGAGAAACGCTCACAGGAGGAAAGCTTATCGGAGATACACCGGAATAAAGTATATCGGAGAATAGCTCACCGAAAAACTGTCCGATTCAGAAAAAAGATCACCGGCCTTTTGACGGACGCGGAGAAAAGCTCAGCTGCGAATCTAAGAACTGAGCGTTCACTCAAGTGAAATACTCACTCATCTGAAGTATGCTGGCATGCGTTATGCACATACGGTTCCTCTGCATGTCACTAGCGGAATTTATTTTCAAAAAATAAAAAAACATCTTGTAACACGTGACGCGTTGCCCGACGAAAATAAATAAATATTTTCCATAGAACACTAATTGAAAGAATAACGATGGGAAATATAACCAGTGCGGAGAGCGGCCGCTTCAGTAGTTTCTGAATATTGATTTATGGAATGACCTTTTATGTGGTCTACCGACACCGCATTGATGAAACTCCAGATTTCATCATTTGTTTAAGAAGCTGTAATTTCCTATTTCGAACAAAAAAAAAAAAGTCATACTTCTTCCATCCCGGTTACGTCACAAGTAAATGTGGTAACACGCGAAATAGGTTCACATAAAAGCGTCCCAAATGATGCAGCCAGGGTGGAGAATGAAAATCGAGAAGACTTAAAAAATGATTTAAATCAAACCGATTTTAAACGCATGATGTAAATCAAACCTGGCCCTAAAACAAAAATGAAAAAGACTCCTTTTTTTATTATTAATATTTAAATCCTTTTGTATCATTGACGATAAAGAGGCAGTCGACAGGCTCGCGTGCAGAACAACAGGAACGTAGTTTAATGGACGGCGGCAGTATTTATCAGATAGCGCCGGGCGAACTGCGCATGACTAGTGCCTTGTCATGCGAGGCGTTGTACATGATAAGCCCAATACATCTCTTCACGGGTAACAAAGACAAAGTTCAAAGTACAAGTTGATGCCACTTGATTGAAGTAAGAGCCATAATGAAGACGCTATGGAGGTTTCACCGTGCGAGTAGCTTGTGACCCTGACCCGCCATCGCCTGAAGGTTGCTGTTTGCGTGACGGTGCTAAGGGCTGCGTCGTCGTAACAGTGGCCAGGTTTCTGTTGGCCGTAGGTGCTGCACCGCCGTCTGGAGTTTCCTGGATCTGCGACGTCGCCTCGTTGTTCGGGGTCGACTCTGTCTGGACTGGAAGCTCGGTGCTATTCTCGTCTGGACCGGGCACACTCCAGTCGTCGTCGTCACTCGCTTCCACATGGTGCTCTCTGGTATGTAGCAGGTGCTGCCGGTTACGTCTCAGCTTTCGACGATCTTCTGTAAAGACACGGTAAGACCTGGGAGCGGCCGAGGCAACCATCTTGGCTTTTCGCGACCATGCAGTGTCTCTAATCCTCACAACGTCCCCTTGAGCTAAAGGTGGTAGTGGTTGCCCTTTTCGAATTTGAACGCGTTTCTTTACTGTAGTGGTTGTTACTTCACCAAAGTCCGGAATGTTAGTCCGAAGACGCCTGCCTTAAAGAAGTTACCCCGGAGATCGGCCGTCTTCTAGCGGAGAGGAGCGGTAGGCCAGCAGGCCTAACCAGAAGTCGTCCCTGCATTCTTCAGTTTTCTTCAAAATGTGTTTGACAATCTGCACACTCTTTTCTGCGAGCCCGTTAGACTCAAGGGTAGTGGGGCCTGGACGTGACGTGTTAGAAGTCATACCTCTTCGAGAAGGCGCCCTATTGAAAAAAACAGCAAGGATTTCAAGCTGGGCAAGCTGGTTTAGCTGGTTTTTAAGCTGGTTCGAGCTGGTTCGAGCTGGTTCGAGCTGGTTCGTGCTGGTTCAAGCTGGTTGGAGCTGGTCTATAGGTAGTAGTCAAGCTGGTTCGAGCTGGTACTGAAGCTGGTTCAAGCTTGTCAAGCTGGTTCAAGCTGGTTCGAGCTGACACCGCGGATGGGCAAGCTGGTACTTGAGCTGGTTCAAGCCGGTCATGCTGGTTCAAGCTGGTTCTGATCTTGCCCAAGCTGGTTCAAGCCGGTCTTGCTGGGAGCGCGCACGCCAAGGTTGGCGGGAGCTTGTCGAACTGGCATTGCCGGGAGCGCGCGCGCCAAGGTCGGCAGGGGTGGGGAAGATGCCACGTCCTGTTCTTTGTCCTCTCGTTTTCGGTGGACGACCGGGCGCTTCAGGCACGCTGCGAGCTTCCTTTGTGTGCGAGAAAAGAGAGAGAGTGAGTGGTAGGAACGGAGAATCTGAGGCACCTTTGGCTATCTTGGACAGATTTTCGAAGGGACGGCTGTGTGCGCGTTGTTTGACGACTACCTGAACGGCGGCGCAAGCGAAGCGGGATTTAGGGAGGCGGCGAGCGGCAGTCCGTTCCGCGCGGGAAGAAATCGGATGCCCCGACGGGGGCGTCGTTTCGTGTCTTCGAACATCCGTGTGCTCGTAAATACGGTCGTGCCGAGGAGTTTCGCCAATGCCATCCAAGCCACACGGATTTCCTCGCCTCTGCCGACTACGCAAGAGGACGCTTCGCCCCCATTACGGGTGGGACACAAGTTCGCTTTTCACATCCGTGTAGTATTTTTATTGTTATTGCCTGTTTTTGGCGTGTGTCTAGTATTTTTCGTGTTGAGAGATAAGCAATCTAGTTTTAATAGCATTGTTTGTTTTGCACCGAGAACCGCTATCTGTGCCCCGGTTAGTACTGTGTCAGCGCAGTGGATGTATAGCGTCTGAGCTCATGTGCAGGCTGCAAATACGAAAATAATAAATTCGATGCCAAGCTGGCTTTTCTGAAGAGTTTGGCTTGTTTATCGTGTGTATTCATTTAAACTGGTTAAAATGGTGGGAAAGTACGCCAGCCTAACCAGCATGGGCGGTTCACCCAGCATGACCCAGCATTTGCCCAGCATTCACCCAGCACGACCCAGCATCCAACCAGCTCGACCAGCACGGCAAGCTGGGCATGCTGGAGCAATAACCCAGCATGAAGCTGGTATGCTGGGACCACCATGAGGCTGGGATGCTGGGACCACCATGAGGCTGGGATGCTGGGACCAGCTTGTGCTGGGACAAGCACGACAAGCTGGGCATGCTGGGGCAATAACCCAGCATGAAGGTGGGATGCTGGGACCAGGTTGTGCTGGTTTTTTCAATAGGGGTGTTTCTAGTATTTTTCGTGTTGAGAGATAAGCAATCTAGTTTTAATAGCATTGTTTGTTTTGCACCGAGAACCGCTATCTGTGCGCCGGTTAGTACTGTGTCAGCGTAGTGGATGTGTAGCATCTGAGCTCATGTGCAGACTGCAAATACAAAAATAATAAATTCGATGCCGAGCTGGCTTTTCTGAAGAGTTTGGCTTGTTTATCGTGTGTATTCATTTAAACTGGTTAAAATGGTGGGGAAGTACGCCAGCCTAACCAGCATGGGCGGTTCACCCAGCATGACCCAGCATTTGCCCAGCATTCACCCAGCACGACCCAGAATCCAACCAGCTCGACCAGCACGGCAAGCTGGGCATGCTGGAGCAATAACCCAGCATGAAGCTGGTATGCTGGGACCACCATGAGGCTGGGATGCTGGGACCAGCTTGTGCTGGGACCAGCACGACAAGCTGGGCAGGCTGGGGCAATAACCCAGCATGAAGCTCGGATGCTGGGACCAGCATGAGGCTGGGATGCTGGGACCAGCACGACAAGCTAGGCATACTGGGGCAATAATCCAGCATGAAGCTGGGATGCTGGGACCAGCTTGTGCTGGTTTTTTTAATAGGGCCGTGAACTCGTGGCTGGAAAACTGCGGTTGATTGTCGGTGCAGACTTCGAGCGGTATGCCATACCTTGCGAACATGGAGCTGAGTACCGCAATTGTGGTCCTTGCGCTTGTGTCCGTCAGCTTCTCGACCTCTGGGAACTTGGAAAATGCGTCAAATGCAACGAGGTATGAGTTTCCTCCAAAAACAAAGATGTCAACACCAACCCTGCACCATGCATAGCTCGGAAGTGGGCGCATTAGTAGTGGTTGTACTGGTTGCTTGTAAGAGAACAATCTACATTTAGAGCAGTTCTGTATCAGCAGGGCGATGTCGCCTTTGAGACCCGCGCCACAATTAAAACAAGGCTTCGTGCCTTTTTTTTGCATTTCTGTAAACCGAGATGACCGGCGTGAATTCTTTGTAGGATTTCTTGTCGCATGCTTTTTAATACGAACACTTTCGTTCCCTTAAAAAGTATTCAGTTCAACACAGATAGTTCCGATGCAAAAGGTTTGAGTTCACCTTGGAGTGGCTGGCCAGCTGACGGGCTTCTGATGCTCGACTGCACGTAGTCGTCCCGAGCAATCTCGTCAGCCAGTTTTTTTGCATTGTTTCCGTGACCATGGAACCCAGAAGCTGAATCGCGTGTACTTCCACGTCGTCTGTGGCACCAGCCTTGTCGACCTGACCGACGGGAGACGCCCGTGACAGAATGTCTGCCAAGACTAGGTGCTTCCCTGGAACATACTGCAGGACATAGTCGTATTTGAGAAGTCTTAAAAAAATAATCTTTGTGAACGAGGCAGCATGTCACAAATTCCTTTCATTGCAAGAGACAGGAGTGACTTGTGGTCTGTCTCACTGACTACCTTCTGCCCGTAGACAAACTGGTGAAATTTGTCGCAACCAAACAAAATGCTAAGCGCCTCTTTTTCAACTTGTGCGTAACTTTGTTCAACTTGCGTTAGCGCTCGAGATGCGTAAGCAACTGGTCGCCAGTGACCGCCGTGACACTGACAAAGGGCCGCACCGACGCCGTCTTTCGATGCGTCACACGTTATCTTCGTCTCCTTTCGAAGATCGAAGATAGCTAACACGGACGCTGTACTAAGAATCTGCGTGATGCTGTTCCACTCGCCTCGTATGGTTCTAGGTCCCCTCAAACACCGAATGAGTCTTGATAAGCGCACGCAACAGCACCGTTATTTCAAACAAGTGCGGCAAATACTTTCTGAACTGGTTAATCACCCCCAGCATACGCTGAAAGTCTGTTTTGTTTTTTGGCAACGGCATTTCAGCAGGCCTTGCACCAGCTTTGGATTGGGCGAAATATCTTTCGCGCCGATTATGTCACCCAGGAACTGTATTTCCGTTAAGCCGAACCTACATTTCTGTGCATTAAACGTTAAAGCAGCTTTTTCAGCAGCTTTCAACGCTGACACTAGGTGGTTTTCATCCTCTTGCCGCGTCGCGCCCCACACCAGAATGTCGTCAATATACACGTGCACGCCAGGTAGACCATCGAACACTTGACTCAGTGTCCTTTGAAAAACTTCTGATGCCGACAAGATACCAAAAGGCAGCCGGAGGTAACGATATCTGCAAAAAGGGGCTGCGAAAGTGCATATTTTCGACGTTTTCTCGTCCAGTGGTATCTGGTGAAATCCAGAGTTCGCGTCAAGGCAGCTAAAGTAGACTGCGCCGGCCAGATCTCCTTCTATGTCTTCCCGATTGGGAAGGTGGTAGTGCTGCCTCTTCACATGCTCGTTAATTTTTCTTGGGTCCATGCAGACCCGAAGACTGCCATCTTTTTCCTTGAGCAAAACCAAAAAGCCTACCCAATCGGTGGGGGAGTCTTCTCTTTTGATGATTCCCGCTTGCTCCATTCTTTGGAGCTCGTCGCGAAGAGGCTGACGGAGAGACGGGGGCACCCTCCGGGCTGGCTGGACGACGGGGGCGGCACCAGGCTGCAGGACCATGCTGTAGGGCTCCTTCAAGCAGCCTAATCCATCGAAAAGGTGCCTGAAATCTTTGGTAGCCTTGTACTCCTCCGGTTTCGATGGCGTCCACTGTGCGCTGCACAATACCTACGGCTTCGCTTGCGTCCAGTCCCAGAGTGGCCTGGCGACCATCTTTTACGACAAAGAACTTCAACTATTAGTATACCTTTCCGACGGCCACCTTCCGGCACGTCGTTCCAAAGTTTCTTATAACTCCTCCTGTGTACGCTCGCAGGACAGAGCTACTGGGCTTCAATGCTCCTGGCGCTTGCAGCTTTTTGTACACTGAAAATGGTACCAGGCTGACTTGAGTTCCGGTGTCAACTTTAAAAAAAGACTTCTTGAGCAGAAACTTGAGCTTTGATGATCCAATCGTGTTTTCCGCTTTCGCCGCCTATTTCCAGAACGTCAAAGTCATCCTCGACGTCATCGTTGACGTTATGACTGCTTACTTTACCGACTACGGTTGAGCTAGGACAGAAAATCGCAAAGTGATTAAGCTGCCAGCATCAGTTGCATTTTTTCTTTTAGGCGGGACACCGTCTGACACCATCTGTATTGCCACGCTCCTTCTGCATTGCCGCGCCTTCTGGTGCGCGGCAATACACCTTCTGTATTTCAGCGCTCAGGGCTTGGCAAACAACGCTCGATGCTTGATGCTTCGGCAACAAATTCTTTAACGGTCGTTGGGGGGTTGTGAATAAGTCTACCGAAGATTTCGCTTTTCACGTCTCTCAGAAGGAAGCGTAACTCCTTCTCGTCGGTGGCTTGCGGGTCGGCGCGGGCACTTAGTCGTAGCACATCTTTAACGATGTGCTACGACAAATATGCTTTTATCTTTGGATAAAAGCATATTTGTCATCACGTCTTCAGCGTGTTGTTTTGAATGGTAAAACTTCAAATACTGTTATGGTAACATCTGGTGTACCGCAGGGGTCCGTTTTGGGTCCATTGTTGTTTCTGATATTTGTTAATGATATTAATGACGGTGTTAATTCACAGGTACGATTGTTTGCCGATGATTGTGTTGTTTAAACATGCATAACAGACGAGGGGAGTTCCACGCGGCTGCAGTGTGATCTGAATCGAATAGAGCAATGGTGTAAAAAGTGGAAGATGGAGTTAAACGTTAAAAAATGTGCCCATGTTAGTTTTACCCGCAAAACCAAAACAAAAGTTGAAACATGTTACCAACTGAATAATGAAACCGTAACAAAACAGCAAACAGTTAAATATCTTGGCGTCACTCTGTCAGCTGACTGCACCTGGAACGCACACATTAACGACGTTGTTATGAAGGCCGGCAGAGCGCTTGGATTTTTAAAACGAAATTTAAGAAAATCAACTAAATCTATCAAAGATCTCGCCTATCTATCTTATGTGCGCCCAGTGCTAGAGTACGCCTGCACCGTTCGGGATCCTTCTCAGCAAAACCACATTGTTGCTTTAGAAAGAATTCAGAGTTGTGCCGCTCGTTTCGTTTTGGTGCGGTACGGCCGCTTTGAGAGTGTAACCGACATGATAAGAGAACTGGGATGGTCTACATTGGCATTAAGACGAAGAAATTTGCGCTTGAAGTTTTTATACAACATTTATAACAATAAAACTGGCATTAATAGCTCATTTTACTTATTACCACCAAATTATATCTCAAAAAGAAAAGACCACATTCATAAGATTAGAGAATACCGCACCAGAACGGAATTGGGCAAAAATTCTTTTTTTGTTAAAACAATTAAGGAGTGGAATGCCTTGCCCAGTGCGATTGTGTGTGCCGCGAATGCAGAAATGTTTTTTCAGAGTTTATTCGCCCCCTGCGATAATGCCTGATGGCGCTGCAGGACAATAATGAATAAAGAATAAAGAAGCCGGTTACGCTTTCGTTGGGAGCCTGTATCCGTGCTTGAAGCAGATCCTCCGCCCGCTGCCGTCGGTGTTGACTCGAGAAGGTCCCCTTCAGCTCGGTGGCGCAGATGTCCCCCGAAGTGAGCGAAGTCTCGTGATTCAAGAACCAGTGCCCCGCGGTGCCTTCCAGCGAGAAGTAGAGGTTATGGAGGTGCTGCTCGGCGGTCCATCCGTTGTCCGTTGTGGCGTAGTGTCGGATCCAGTCCTCGACGTCCTCGTGAATCTCGCCGTAGAAGGGCGTCGGCGTACGAGGGGCGACGGGCACGTAAAGGATGGGGGAGGCAGCGACGGGAGTCTCCGTTTGCGGACCCCGGGAGGTCATAGTTGGTTTTGTCAACATCTTCCTCTAAGGGTCCGGTAGAAGTCCGAATTCCTGGGGTTGGTCTTTGGTGCGGCGGCTTTCTTAGGTCTCGGATGTCTTCACGGACCGTCTCCTGGAACCGGGAACTGGCTTGCGCTGTGATGCTTCGGAGGGATACGCTTCACGGGCTGCGGTAGCCAGCACCTCCACCATAAATCTCACGAATGAAGGTGATGAGAGGACGAACAGTGAAATGAAAATAAAGGTTTAATCGGCGAACTTCTGCCAGACAAAAAGTACAGAACGAGCGCCGAGGCACCAGAAAGCGGGCGGCGATTTAGCAGCGTAACAGCAAGCGAGAGCGAGACGAACTCGACAAGGTCGCGGACCGCTCCTTATCTGGAGCGTGTCGGCATCTGGAATGTTCAGCAAAAAAGCTTCGAGTGTCACGGGTTCGGGGCGAAACTGAGCAAGCACTTTCTAGAAGAAGACACAGACGAAATGATAAAAGTTACGTCAGTAAAAATAAAAAGGTATCTTCCTCAATTCCGTGACGAAGCGTTTATTGCTAGGCCCTGAGCGCAGCATAATGACCATGTACTTTGTATTGAAATCACATATTGATCCCATAAGAAAGATTTATATGAAATTAAACACTAAAAAAGCAGTTTTCGAAGCAAATTGATGCGTTGAGCTTTGTTTCTACCTACGGCTTCGTTCGTTAGTTGCGTCACATCTTTTTGCAATAAAATTAAAACGAAAAAAGTAGAAAGTAAACTTGAAAAAGTAATGTCGTTGCGAAAAAGAAAAATTGATGGCAAAAAAAATTCAATACAGCTTTTTCTTTTTTTGCTAACAAAAAAACTAAGCTGTTTTGTTCTAGTATGACAAGGTTTTCTCAAAAAAAAAAAAGTCAAATTGCACTCATTCTTATTTCCGCATTATGTTTCGTTGATCGGAAGCTTTTATCAAACACCTGCCGTAATTAAAAATGTATATAGTGATAAAGAATCAATATTTTCTGGCTACAGTGAGGTTAGTTCAATTCGAATCAACTAAATATGAATCAGATTGTTTTAAATTGATTTTTATTTGTTGTTTTTTGCCCAGGGCAGAGTGCCCTGTATGTAAAATGTGTATCCATACTGTCAACATAATCAAACGATAAATTTTCTTTTTTTACATTTTAGTGCTTGGCATTACGTCACATACTAGTGCGGTGGAAATCGCTCATTCGGGGCAGAAAACTTGTGCGATAAATGTTTGACGCTAATCAACTGTTTCTCTAAGTCAAAGGCAAAAAATCGTTTCGCGCTAACGCTGCTGCTCTGTGTACCACCTGCGTGAGAGAAGCCTGAAACCTTGGCAGCACCACTGCTATTAAATGATAACGACCACTTCACATAATCATTTATTTAGAGCTGAGTTTTATCTCCGGGTGTTCGTCTACATAAACATACAATAAGCTTTCTTTTTTTATATTTTAGTAGTTGCCATCAAAGCTACTATACTCTCTTTCATACTTAGTGTGCAACACTTTCAAAGCTACTCGCGCGAGCAAGGGGCTTGATCTCGTTGATTATTTCCACGCGTTTTCGCGCAAACAAAACCATAGATGAAGTCGCGCGCTCGCTCCAGTAGCATTGACAGCGTTGCACGCTATGTACGAAACAGAGTATTGTGCGGTGATAATTGCTCATTAGGGTTACTAACGTATGCGACTAATGTTTAACGCTGATGAAACGCTTCTCTAAGAAAAAAGCGGAGAATCGCGTCCCGCTAACTCTGTTGCACGGTGAGCAGCCTGCATGAGAGACGCCTAAACCCCTGGTGGTCCTAATATAAGTGAACTATAACCACCACTTTAAATAATATTTTTATTTCGAGGTGAGCTTTTCTCCGGGTCCTGGTCAACATACACAAATGATGATTTTTTTCTTTTTGCATGAATTGGTGGCCGTTCAAACTGCTAGCGCGGTGGAAATAGCTCATTCGGAACACAAACTTATGCGATTAAAATTTGAGGCTGATCAACTGCGTCTCTAGGTACGGAAAGAAAAGCGCCAAAAACTAGGGCAGGATAAGAAAGACAACACAAGGCGCACTCGCAACTATATTGTTATTTAAAAAAACACTGTCGTAAACACACTTTGAGACACCACACGTCATTTTCCACGTGCCGATTTTTTATCTTAAAAACGTTCAGCCTTTCCACTCTCGTGAAGAAGGAAGACCAGCGGAGCTGTACTCGATACACTGTGTGCTTCTTCTTCGTCCTCGTCTCTTTTTCGCGCTGTTTCCTACGATGAATTCCCACCAACGCGCCCAACTATCCATTCTTCTATTATAGCTGGAGAGGTTGTCGCTATCTACGAGCGACGGCGGAAACCATACTGGTTGTGTGCTTGCCGCCGTCGCTTATAGATGGCAGCAGCTGTCCAGGTAGGTTTGTGTCGACATAAATGGACACGATCTCGGGGAACCTAGCCCTTAACAGCTTCGCTGTAAAAATATACTCTCTTCATTTGTCAAGGTCAAGGAAGGTTCACTCATGCACTTATCTTCACCCTTTGTTTTAATAACGTAATGCCTCATGAATATCCCTGGTAGTCTTTTTGCTGTGTAGCCCGAGGATAGCAATGTTATTGAACACTGATGTACACACATCGGCTGCAATTACGCAGAGCCAAATGCTCAGAAGGTGACTTTGCAGGAGGCAGCGCGCTCTCTCGCGTGATCATACACAACGGCCTGATTGGCCCATTTAGGAGCCATCGCAGGAATGCGATACGTCATAGACAACAACGGTTTAACATTCTAGAAACTTGTTCTGATGTTGTTTCTTTCATTTGTCGCTCTCCCCCTCAGGATCATTGATTTTTCTGCATAAGGCAGAGAGATATTTGTGTGCTGAAAAGACGATTGGAACATCGTAACGTTGCGCTACCTTTTCAGGTTATGAGAGACCGCGTGAATGTAAGGGATGACGGCAGGTCTTATTTTTTGGCGTTCACGAACATTTCTTTCAGCACCTCTAAATTTGTTTTTAAGGCCTTCTGCAACTTCAACAATGGATTTCAGTGGAAAACCTACACTCACGAGCCGATCGACCTGAGAAAGGAAGCCCCTTTCTATTTCATCGGGAAAGGACTTTTTCAGAGCAGCTCCGAAGCACAAAGAGGTTATACATGTTTTTACTAACTTGGAGTGAGCGGAATTAAAAGGGAGCACACCTTTCTTGGAACCGGGCTCATAAGCCCAGCACACGTGGTCATCCAAGAATTTTGGTTTTAAATCTAAAAAGTGTGACATACCCCCCGAGGTCCTCTCTTGAGAAAATTTATAACCATAAGAGGAGGATGTAAACGTGCTGATCCCTTGAGCCACTATCGTGCCCGTAAGCTCAATGCCTTGGCGGGCGATGACAAGGTAATCATCGACATACCTGTATGTTTTTTAAACGCTTTCACCCCCGAGCCTCTCAAAAATAGTTTCGTCGCAGTGTGCTAAAAAGCTGTCGCACAAAACAAGGGCCACTCGCGAACCAATGCATATCCCCTGTTTTTCGTACAAAAACCTCTCCACCAAAGGAGGCATATGTGATCCAGATAAAAAAAAAATTAAAGTTCAATGAAACCCTTCACACTCATCCCGCAAAAGCTCCGGAAGGCCAGTTTCCCGCTGCTGTCGATGCAATTCCTAACAGTGTTAAAAAGTACGGGATGCGGAACAGAACGACAGAGATCTTCAACGTTAATTGAAAAGGTGTCGCACTTCCATCTCATACCGAATTTAGTGATTTAAGAATGCGTAACACAAAAACTGTTAGGTGTATATCTTAATCTTAGTTTAGTTATTTTCAACAGCTTTGTAGGTGGCAAAACAAAAATACTCTCTATTATAGCGTGTTAAAGAAATAATGCTACCTATGTACTGAAAAACACTGTTTTGAGATATTTGAGTTTAACGTAAATGAAGACAAATAGGTGAATAACAAACTATTATTAACACCAACACTCTCAAATTTATTTCAATAGCCGTCCGCTTGATAGTCATTGTTAGGGACATAGCTTTGCTCTTCGGCGTATCGCCTTGCTTGCCGGGCCTCTTGTGTGACCTGCCGTGCCGCTAGGTCCGCAGTGTATATTGCAGTGTGGTTAACTTCCTTCAGCACTTTATGGTGTTCCAGCCAGGTTGAATCCACAGGACCTCAAAATATTGGCTCATGCGATACTACCACCATTGAATAAAAGAACAAACTCCAATGTCGCCATTTTGTTGTTAGAAAACACGGGCGTTCGATAGTACAGACGTGGAAAAAAACTTGCACAAGTCCCGGGATTGTCTTGATTAAAAAAGAGCTATGAAATAGTTGAGAGTTAATTTTTAACATGTAGCTCATTCCGGACATGCTTTTAAATCTGGCTTTGAGATCTCTTGGCCTCTGGCCTTAGGGGCAATGGGGGAGGAGTGTGGTAACCACGTGATCCACTTGGAGGTGATCGTGGAAGCGACCTATCTGCGGGCTAAGACACACCTTCTACCCGGGCGTGTCCATTTCCCGCAGGCTATATAAGCCGGCCCCGAAACCCCCGAGAAAGCTGCGGGGAAGGGGACGGAGGGGGGGGGGGGGAGGCGAGCCGTATAATCTTGCTGAGGGAGACTGTGGTCATCGGAGCCTCTATATTATTTTGGAGCTTCCCCTTTACTACAAAGATACCTAATACGGTAGTGTGGGCCGTTCCATGTGAATTTGCCTGATATGACAGCGCAACGTGTAGTCTCTTTTCTTTGTTCGCCGACCGGCAAAGCGTGGGGGTGAGGCACCAATAAAACGAGTAAAATACCGATTCACGGACCTCCTGTGTTTTCACGCGGTACCCCAACAAATGAGAAGCCCACAAGACAAAGGAAACCATTCCAGTGTTTCGAATATATTCTGTGCTCGTGTTCCTAAGTTCAAAGAGGAATAAGGATAGGCTTTTAAAGATGGATACAAACGAAACGAATCATGCCGGCCAGTTATCATGAAGCTGTTTAACTACCACGAGAAGCTGTCCGTGTTGAAGAACTGCAAAAAGTTGAAAGGAACGACTATCAGTGTTAGCAGCGATTATGCCAAGGAAACCAGAGAAAAAAGAAAAAAGCTATGGAACAGCGCCTCGACGAACAGGGCGGATGGGGATGACGTGTTTCTAGTCCACGATAAACTTACAATCAATAATCAGACATATGAATGGGACCCGAAGCAGGATCAACGCGTACTTGTAAGAAACCGCAGTGAACGGTGTAAGTGACAAAAAAAGCAAGAACACGCACCGGCCGAACTCCGAGTAATCAATTTAAACGCACGAAGTATATTAAACAAAGTCACTGACCTAGAAAGCGTATTTCTCTGTCACGCACCACATATTCTCATTATAACAGAAACATGGCTTACGCCCGACTTAACGAGTGACTGTGTCATCCCACAAATTAATAAGAAAAAATAGGGGCTCTCGGGGAGGAGGTGTCGCTATTGCTGTTAAGAGTGATTTACATTGTATTGTCTTAGAACATTTTTTGGATGAGATGCTATTTTGTAAAATAAAGTATTGTGACTTATCTTTTCTTGTTTTCGCGGCATATCATGCCCCGAACAGCCCCGTAAATTTTCTAGAAGATCTCGATCTGATACTGCATAAATACGTTAATGACAACACGAGAGTACTTTTGGCGGGTGATTTTAATTTGCCTTCTGTTAATTGGGAACTTTTGCAAGCTGGAAGTGTGGACAAAGTGAATGGCGAAAAAATGCTCGAGATTGCCTTCAGCCACAGCATTACCCAAACAGTAAAAGAATTCACTAGAGTAACTGACACTGGTCAATCAGTGTCGGACTTAATCTTTGTAAGTGATAATATTAGTGAATACAAAGTGTTTGTGGCTGATGGCATATCTGACCATAATATGGTTTTGTTGTTTATAAATTGTGACAAAAAATCTACGACTTCAGTACCAAGCAAGTTTACGTATAAGGACTATGAAGGTGCCGACGACACAAGCATTCTTGATCATTTGGAAATATCATTCAACTCCTTCGAGTTATTGTGTAGTAGTGGTGATGTTCAGCGTGCATGGAATTACTTCAATTACACAGTTTCTTATTGCATCGATAAATACGTACCCAATAGAGTGAAAAAGCCGAGGAGGAATAATCCTTGGATCACAAGAAATATAATACACATTAAACGAAAATTGAAAAGATGTAGAAAAAAGAAGAATTTAAGTGTTAGCATACGGCAGCTATGCCAACAACTTAAAGAAATGGTGAAAAAGTCAAAACATAATTACCTTACAGTAACTTTTCATAACTTCCTAAGTAACAACCCCCAAAAATTCTGGCGATACCTGAACCCGAAAAAGAAAAAATTGAGCAAGTCACCCTGGACGGGAAGATAGTAACAGATACCACTGTTCTTGCAAATAGTTTTAACCTGTTTTTTCAGTCAGTATTTACACGCGAGACACCACAGGGTAGCTTGAAAAACATGACTAAAAGAAAGGCAGGACAGAATGTCGGTGATATAGAAACAGGGCCAGAGATAGATCGAATAAGTGATACCGTACCCCCCATGCCACAACTGACAATAACAAAAGAAGGAATTCTGTAAAAACTGTTAGACCTCGACACAAAGAAAGCATGTGGTCCAGATAAGATACCGACTACTTTTTTCAGGAGGTATGCGGAATGGATTTCGTTTTATTTACATTGTTTATTTGTAAGTTCTCTACAGTCATCGCAGCTTCCCTCTGATTGGCGGTGTGCACGTGTTGTCCCGATCTTCAAAACGGACGATAGACTGGCCATAGAGGCAACTACAAGCCAATTATTTTAACAACTGTAGCATGTAAAGTCATGGAGCATATAATAGCAAAACACATATTTCATCACCTTGAAACTAACAAGTTGCTTTATTCCGATCAGCATGGGTTCCGGTCTGGACTTTCGACAATAACGCAACTGGTTGACGTAACCCATGACATAGCATCCACACTTAATGATAAACAACAGGTTGATGTTATTTGTATAGACTTTTCTAAAGCCTTTGCTCGCGTGCCTCACAGGAAACTAATATTAAAGCTTTAAAAATCGGAATTCACTCAACGATTACCGGATGGATAGGGTCATATCTAACTAATAGAAGCCAGTATGTATAACTTAACGGCCACGCCTCAAACCTTCTTCCATTTTACTCGGGCGTGCCCCAAGGCTCTGTCTTCGGGCCATTGCTGTTCTTAATATATATAAATGACATAGTACATGACACTCCATCAGACATTCATATAAGGCTCTTCGCCGATGACTGTATTATTTACTCAGCTGTTAATTCAACCGATCGACAAACTTCACTAAATGAATATCTTAAACGCATTAAAGAATGGTGCGACAAATTGGATATGAAAATGAACTACACAAAGTCCGTGTATTGCCATATCACTAAGAAGCGAAGCGTTTTGCCATTTAAATACTGCATTGGAGACATGGAATTGAGTAATGTCGAGCACTTTAAGTACCTTGGTGTCACGTTTTCTAAAGACGTAACCTGGACCAAGCATATTGACACCGTCTGCACATCGGCATATAAAAAGCTTTGTTTCTTGAGACACAAGTTAAAACATACAACTAAAGAGATCAAAACGGTTGCTTATAAAACATACGTTAGGCCCACCTTGGAATATGGTAGTGTCGTCTGGGATCCTTATACAAAAAAAAGACATTGATAGGCTAGAAAAGGTCCAGCGACAAGCTGCGCGTTTTATTAAATCTAACTACAGACAGACAGCATCCCTAACGGAAATGCTCAGAGCTAGTAATATAGAACCTCTGCACATAAGGCGAGAAGTCGCACGTCTAAAAATTGCTTTATTTAATGATCAACGACAAACTAAATTTAAGCCCGAATAAACACGTTCTCCCATCCAGCTTAAAACGATCAAGTAGATTGAATCATACAAAAACATGTCAAGCTTATAAAAGCCGAATAGATACCTTTAAACAGTCTTTCTTTGTAAAAACTATTGAGGCTTGGAATTCCTTGCCCAATGATGTTGTAAATTTGGAAACCGTGTCCTCCTTTGAAGATTCCATTGCAAAGCTGTTAACATAATGGGAGCTGAAAGTGATGTCCTTTAAGTGTGCAATTTGTAATAATTATGTGGGTCAATTTGTTCAATTTGTTTATTCGTTTAGAGGGCCAAGGTTGTGCATTGTTGTCATTTCTTGTTCGAACGGCAGTGTCTGCTACATTGACAATTTTTTATGCTTGCGTCTTCTTTTATGTGTCATCACAACGATGGATACCCTCCCTGTAATAGCCCTCAAGAGAGCGCTGACAGTATTTTCAAATAAATAAATAAATGTCGAATTTTCACCTTTCTTTTGTTCGGAAGCTCATTGTTTTAACATGCCCTTTTGCATCTCTACCGTCGAGTTTTCATACAACGCTGTCTTCTTTTTACCGCCTCAAAGTATTTACCAAGAAATATCTCGGTTTAAGTTCACGACAGTCTACACCCCTTAACCTCCGTGAAATGGTTATAGCTTCCAGAGCTCTTACACGACACATCATGCGTTGAACCGTAATACCACACCAGTACTAGCAAGAAAATTATGTCTATTAGAATGTAGAACATGCCAACGTAAAATAAATGCCATGCTTTCAGCCACTCTAATTTTCTGGTATTAATCCAGGCAGCTGTTCTAGCAAATAAATTGTTCGCTTCCTGTTCTCTTGCGTCTCTGTGCGTCTATGCGCGCGTGTGCATGAGTTGCTGTATGGATCTGCATTTGTTTGTTGTGCGCGTGCGTGTTTCTGCGAACATTTTCGTGCACGTACTTCCGTGCGTTGGGGTGCGCGCGTACGTTCTGTTCAGCTGTGCTAGCTGATAAAATCAGAGTTCCAATTCCTGTACTGCCGACTCAATATTTTGGTAAAAAAACATTTAGTCGAAAATTATTTTAGGGTGAGAATAATTTTAACAAATTTAAATAGTGGGGTAACTGTTGGACCTAGAGTCCTCATCCAAGCGAAAGCAGACAGTGTTATTCTCGCAAAACACAATGCATATTGTGTTTTCTGTGCAACAAAGCGCATTTTGACTCAAAATGTTTTTCCTGACCCAGTTTCTTCTGATTCAAAGCTGAACACGAAACAAAAAAAAAAAGCTATAAAGACGAAGGTCTGCCAACTAAAAGTAAGAGATTCTGGCAAGTTTAGAAGAAGGAACAATTGTGTGGCGTCCATGTGGAGACTCACAAAATAATACTTCTCTTTCTTAGAGCGCAGCTCTTAGGGGCCCGTTTCCAGCCTGAGCGGCGTCGGCGTCGGCGTCGCCGTCGGCGGCGGCGTAACCGGGGGGGTCACGTGACCGCTGAGGTCACGTGACCCCCCCCCCCCCTGAGGTCACGTGATCCCCCCGAGGTCACGTGACCCCCCTCTGAGGTCACGTGACCCCCCTCCCCCGAGATCACGTGACCCCCCGGGGTCACGTGACTACCCGCAGGTGACGTGACCCCCCTCAGTACCCTTCCCTACTCCACCTCAAGAGCTGCGCTCCAATTCGGCGTTACAGGGATTTGTAAACGGCTTTCATTTTTTTAACACGCACCTTTTTTTTATTCTTGGTGCAATATTCGATCTTTGGGCCGACTCTGGGCAAGCATGCATGAGGAGACCATTGGGGTACGTGAAGTTCGTTTGTGTGAATTGTGTTTTCGTGAATAAACCTACCGAAATTCGCAACCTCGTCATTTACCAACAAAGATAAAAAATTGCTGCAGCGTCGCTTCTTCGTATTCGTGTTCATGAGTGACTAATAAATATGTATTTTTGTCTAGAAACTACAGTTTTATGTTTTTCGTGTTTCGAAAAGCCATGCAATCTGATGGCAATCCTGGCTGTCAGACTGTAATACAAAACTCTATTTTACAAATATAATACAAGGCTCTACGGTAATACAAAGCTCGAAAGTGAATTTCAATTCCGTGTCTAAGAAGACTCCTAGATCACGTACGACTGAAACGCACTCAATCGAGTAAGTGTTCATAGTGTAGTAACAGTTGTTACACAATGATTTTCTCGAAAAAAAAAATCTTTTGTCTCAGAAGGGTTGAGAACCAAGTTGTTGCCTTTGCACCAAGCTGTCAATGCTGTAATATCATGTTGTAGTTTATCGATTTCAGAAATGTCAACAATAGCACGCAAACGCTTAACGTCATCGGCGAATTCTAACATTTCAGAGTGATTTTTAATGCATGAGCAAATATCGTTCACAAACAAGTTGAAAAGCAGAGGTCATATGTTAGAACCCCGTGGGCTGCCGGATCTGGAGAGGTACGCGGTTGACTGTACACCACCGTATGGAACAGAATTCCATCGGTCCCGCAGATAGCTCTGAATCCATTCACAAAGTGGAACGAAAAAAAATGAAAGACGTTTACAATTTTCCGTAATGGCGAATTAAAGCGCAGCTTTTGAGGAGGAGGACGAAAGGAGGGTACAAAATGGAGCGTGTGCCCCTGCTCCCCCTCCCTCCTCCCCTCCTGCTCCCCTCCAATTTAGCGGGAAATTTTCCCTTAATTTCGTGCTAAAATAAGCGAAAATTTCCCCGCCTAAATTTAGCAGAAACTTTTACCATCGTGACGCCACGTGACGTCACGAGGGTAAACGTTTTCTGCTAAACTTAGCGGGGAAAATTTTCCGCTAAATTTAGGGCAAATTTTTCTTCAACATTTAGTGATAATTTTCCCCCATCATTTAGTGAAAAAAATTTTTACGCTAAATTTAGCTGAAACATTTTCCCCTAGATATATAGCGGGGAAGCTGAATTGGTGTAGAGGTCACGTGACGTCGATTTCCCTGGTAAATTTAGCGGGAACATTTCTCCGGTAAATTTAGCGGAGAAACCGCTAAATGTTTGGGCTAATTTTGTGTGGCGTCATGAGGTTAGAATTTTTCTGTTAAACCTAGCGGGAAACTGTTCCCGCTAAATATAGCAGAGAAATTTCTGCCCCTAAATATAGCGGGTAAATTTCCCCACTAAACTTAGAGGAAAAAGTTTCACTCTATATAGATTAGGCGGGAAGATTTCCCCGCTAAATTTGTCAAAAAATTCTCCCGGAAAATGTAGCGAAAAATTTTCCCACAAAATTAAGCAAGAAAAATTTATCCTCGCGACGTCACTCGTGACATGACGTGTGACGTCATTAAGGAAAACGTCCCACAATGCAACGCGCTGTTTCGCCGACGCCGAACCGCAACGGGCGACTAAGAGCTGCGCTCTAAAACCATAAAACTGAAGTTTTTTTTTTTTTTTTTTTTTAATTAGGGATGAATAGTTTAAACAAATCAAATCCTTTTTTTTTTTTAAAAAAAAACGAGGTAAATTGCGTCGACCTGCTGCTTTTACTCAAATGTGGCACCCACAAATTTCGTAAACGCAATCAAATTTCTTTCCACAGAACGATTTGCCCTAAAACCATGTTGCGCTTTTATACGTCTGGAAGCAAAAACGCATAATATGACAACGGATGGCCTTTTCGAACACCTTGGCAAATGGAAATACGAATAAATTGGACAATAATTAGTGACAGATTATGCTGACTCATCTTCGAGTATTGGAAGAACTAGTGAAAACATCCATACAGTTCGGAAAAGTTTATCTTTCAGCGACCGATTAAAAATATAGAAATTAAAATTGAAGCTCACACGTCGCCGCACTGTTTGAGTATAAACGAAGGAATTCTGTCGGCTCCGGCCAATTTCTGAGGTGGTAACGACCAAATTGCCGCAACAACGTCCTCAATGTTAAGCTTGGAAATGGGTAAGCATATATTGTTCTGGTCCGGCAATGTGCACGTATTAGTCGTACTGCTCTTATAAAGCGCGTTGGTATTGCATCCATTTTTTAAGGACAAAACGCGGACACCACACAAAATGTGCTGTCCGTGTTTTGCCCTTTGTGTTTAACTCCTTTGTAACACAATTTACGTGGAGTAAAAAACAGCAAAAAAATAAAGTCTGAAAACTCTTGAAAAACGTCGCTCCACTGATATGTTCCGAACGGTTATATAGTGTTATAATCTCTGCAGTTTTTTTTTTTTTTGATTCGATGAGTTTTTTGTATTCTTACAAAACATTGCGTATTTTTCTTTTGGTCTGAGTTTACGCTTTAAATGTAGCTTTTGTGGTCAAAACGATAAAGACGCTTCGCCAAACTGCGCATCGACGTGAAATTTTCGTACAACAGATTATTAGTGTGCTAATGTTTGGGAACGTAGCTTTTTTTTTTCGCTTGATGTTTCAATTCGTGGAAAACTAGTCCGCGTAGTGATTTGTGATACCATGCTTGTGAAACGAAATGAACAGCCTATTGCGGTTGTCATATGTGTGTAAGCGTTGATACATTGATACTACGCCATTTTTACATGATGTAATGACTGACCCCGAAGAATCATCAAGCTGCCCATTTTACGAAGAACCACTTTGTCTTCAACCGTTAAGCTTGAAAACAATAGCAAGTGAGCAAACGTCGAAACCTCGCATTATATCCCCTCAATGGCTCACAGACGGCTACCCATCGTGCGTTTTTCTCTAAAGTTCGGTACTTTCGTCTACGAGATGGCCTTGTCTACCGCAGGAACTACTTTCCCCAGTGCCAACGCTGGTTGCTCACCCAACCCCCCCCCCCCCCCCCCCCCCGATGTTTTTATGGCGAAGATCTGGAGAAACCTCATTGAGACACAATGTTAGGTCATGCTGGCTTTGCAAAAACGAACACTCGGATGTCTTAGTGATACTTCTAACCCGGTTTCTCCCTTAGGGTGCAACGATTTGTGCAACAAAACTTGAAAGTATAAAACAGAGAGGACGAAGACGAGAACAGGACATCCAAGATGTCCTGTTCCCGTTCTCGTCCTCTCTGTTTTATACTTTCAAGTTCTGTATCTACTAACCAACACGCACGTTTTCAATTGGATTTGTGCAAGGTTGCACCGAGCGCCCAAGGCGTAAACGTCCAACGCAGGCGCAACCGGGCTATTACAACCACAACCCGCCTGTTTTTTTAGCTTTAAACGTGCTGGCATTCAACTGATCGGGTCCTTGCGCTCTTTATCTTCTGGAAATCGCTGGCTCCTAGTTGCAATTCATCACCTCACCCCCTCACCCGCGAAGCCGTAACATCCCCTCTATCGAGCGGGGCGGCAGAAGAGGTGGCCAAGGTTTTCTGACCAATAAATTGCTCCGTTCCGGTACACCACAAACTATAGCCTCCTAGTATTAATCCACTTGGCTGTTCTCGTAAATAAATCTTTCGTTTCCTGTGCTCTCGTGTCTCTGTGCGTCTGTGCGCGTGTTTGCCTTTGCGGTTATAGGATGTACTTTCGTTTTTTTGTGTGTGGACATTTTGGTGTGAACATTTATCTGCACGTGAGTGTGTGCATGCGTGCGTGTGGGTGTGTGCGTGCCTTGTGTTCAGCTGTGGTAGCCAATTAATGCCAAGTATAAATTGCCGTGCTGCCGCTTTCTGTAAAAAGAATTTCGCCGAAAAATAATTTAGGATGAAAACATTTTAGCGCATATAAGTAGTGGGGAACTGTTAGACCTACAGTCCTAATCAAAACGAAAACAGCGAGTGTTATTCTCGAAAAGCACAATGCATATTGTGTTTTCTAAGTCACATTGCGCATTTAGACTGAATATGTTTCTCCTGACCTAGTTTCTTCTGATTCAAAATTGAACAAGAAACAAAAAAGATATAAAAACGAAGGTCTGCCAGCTAAAAGTAAGAATTTCTCGCCCGTTTTCAAAAAGTAACGATTGTCTGGAGTCCATGTGGAGGCAGACAAAATAAGTATTTTTTTTAATACGCAACTTTTTTATTTTTGGTGTAATATTCGACCTTTGGGCGGACTCTGGGCAAGTATGCGTGAGGAGAGCATTGACGTACGTCAATTTCGTTTGTGTGAATTGTGTTTTCGTGAATAAACAATACCGAAATTCGCAACGTAATTTTCCACCCAAGATAAAAAAAAATGCTGCAAGGTAACTACTTCGTATTCGTGTTTATAAGCGACCAATAAAACTGTGTTTTTGTCTAGAAGCTACAGTTTTATGTTTTTCTTGTTTCGAAAAATCTATCAATGTTATTGCGCTTTCCATCCTGGTTGTCAAACTGCCATACAAAGCTCTATTTTTTTTCGCCTAATTAATTATGGCAATTCTTATATCACTGTAATATTGTTATCTTCCACATGGCACTGAGCGGACGGCAGGCTCCGTCCTTCCCAATCGCAGATAGTGCCATAATTATGCCATCAAGTGCAAGGACTTTCCGCACCCCATAATCCGGATGGGCCGCCATGGCTGAGCCGCAATGAGCCTTAAGCACTATTCGTTTGGTAATCGGTTCCTGAATATCCAGGAGAAAGCACTAGCTGCGAGGGCAGAAACAAACTACACGTGGAAAGCCTCGCACCGTCTCAGTGATGACAGCACTGGAAGGCAAGCTTGAAGAGCTTGATGGTACAGCGGGCTTCGGCTGGGTTGAACGCTTGGACTTCCTGTTCGAGACGAATGATGTGTAGGACGCAGCGACGAAAAGGGCTCTATTGCTGATTCTCTGCGACGTAGAAACCTATAATACGGTCAAAACGCTAGTTTCCCCACGCCGGCCGGGAGATGTCAGCCTTGAGGATATTATGTCTGTGCGACGAGGCCATTACGGTCTGAGGCCATCTGAACTCTTCTGTAGAAGCACATTTCAAAGGCCAGGGTGTTTCATTTGCTTGCTGCGTGGCGGAGCTCAAGGGCCTGGCTGCTGGTTGCAACTTCGGCGTGTTCACTGCGACTGCCGCTCCAGAGACTGCAACAGAGTCATCGACGCAACGTTCAAAAGACACCACGTCTTCAAATCTACGTATGCTACAACTAGACGTGATGTACAGGAACGCTTGGTCTGCGGAATTCAGGATGAACTGCTGCATCAACGTCTTTTCGTTGAGCCAACACTCACATTTATGCAGGCTTACGGTGTTGCCATCAGATATGAGACTGGCAAGCAACAACATGGGCTGAAACTTCCGAAGCCAGATCTCAGTACTTCTCCAGATGCGAGTCAGCTATCCAGCAGCAGATTCAGCAGTATCTCCGACGAGACTGAAAGACGATGATGCCGCTGTGACGATTGGCAAAGCGCAGAAACCTATCCATTTCACAAGATCACGTGTCGATTTAGCGAGGAGACGTGTCACATCGCAAATATCTGTCGAAAAAAGCATTTGTGAGGCGAGGTCCATGACTCAACAAGGCTCAACCAACCAGGGCCAGTTTGCTCGGAGCGCTAACCGCGGCTAAAGTTAGCCGCAGTACCTAGGAGAGGGATTTTAAAATCACGTGACTGGCTCGGTAGGGATGCGAGGAAACATGGCGATACCTCGTTGAGTGAGCGCCGCTCGCTTTGGAACTAAGATGTCGTTGTAGCTGCAATATCGGGCGTGTTAGTCAGCAACGAACGGTGCAGGAGGCTTTCGCTTTGCTTTAAACCACTTAAATTGCAAAGTATGAGCAATGACCTCGCCGCATTGTTTAGATAGTTTTTCGATTCTGGCCATTCCTAAGCCTAGATGAACGTGATAATTGTCGGCACGACAACGTCTTTGGAAAGCGGATTGCCTTGATTCAATCGGCCGGGTATTGATAGCAGACAAAAGCAGACAGCGTCCCAATCAGATCAGGCTACCCCCATGAAAGTTGACAAGCAATCAAAAAAGAAAAAGAGTCCCCGCATAACAGGACCACCCTAGCATAATGCCAGTGAATATTGTGCAGTGGAACTGCAGAGGAGCACGCTCAAACATTAATGATTTAAAGAATCTGGCGCAGGCCCTAGACCGAGAAGTGACCTGTCTTCAGGAAACCTTCCTTTCTGAGTCGGCCCTCGTTCAGATTTGGCAGATGTGCAGTATATCGCAAAGACCGTCCTTTGGATGTGAGAGGTGGAGGAGTGGCTCTGTGATGATGCTTATGCTGAATGGACAAAAAAGGAAGATGACGCAAGAAGCGAAAAAATAACGGCACGAGGGATTCCTGGAGGGGCAGCCAGCGACCGACAGCCAGGCCAGGGCGCTCGGGTAAACGGCCCGAACCAGGACTGGGTTGCAAGTCAGTGACAACCAGGAACCCGCCGTACCAAGTCAGAGTCTCCAAGGCAGCGTACAAGAAAGACTTCCGTTCAGGGAAAGCCAGAGCCGCCGACACAGCCGCCCGTCAATTCAAGCCCCAATCGAACTGAAGTCCCAGGACACCCGACGTTGCACCGTGAGCCTCCAACCTTCATTCTCTCTCCGGCAAACAGAAACCCAAAGGCTCATGTGTAAACAGGAATACCTACGCCGGAAGCAACCGAACTGAACACTGCGACTTCTGCTGTAAATAGTTTGTTTTTATTTATCTTATTTTATGTTCTATGATTAGCTTTTTTTATAATTACAAATTGCTGAAATTCGATTTTGTCTCGCCTTTGATTATCTTACTATCTTAATTTAACCCCAACACGAACGAACCTCGTGACAGGCTCTCATTGTGCAGCCATCGTGTCCTTCAGAGCAGATTCCTTTAACCTCAAACTTGGAAGCAGTTGCTGCACGTATTTACATCGGTATAATGGTAACTGTATGCTCTCTTTGTCTTCCACCTAATGAACAGATCACGTTGATGGATCTAGAACGGCTTGTAAGTGAACTCCCAAGCCCTTACCTCCTTCTTGAAGACTTCAATGCTCACAATAGACTATGAGGAAGTCAATTGGATGACTCTAGAGGCAAAGTGGTGGAAAAGTGTTTGCTAAAAAATTCAGTAAATCTCTTAAATGACAAGCCTTCTACGCATATTTTTCTAAGCTTGCCTGTGAAATACTCTGTCATAGACTTATCATTATCTCCAGCTCCTCTTTTTACGAAATAGTGCTGGCGTGTTCACCAGAACCCATATAACAGTGATCACTTTTTCATTGTAAGAGTGCCCCGGTGGGTCATTGAGAAGGCAGACTGTACGAAATTCAGTCAACAGGCCCAGATTCCAGAGGATGTCTTCACCGCACTTAATATCGATTTGGCCACGTCTGCTTTGACAACTGTCATAATTGACGCAGCAATATATAGCTTCAATTCCAAGAACATCATCACGGTTTTTAAAATATCCAAACCCCTGGTGGTCTCCAGAATGTGCAGAAGCCAAGAAAAAAAAATAAGTACTGGGGAAAGTTCAAGAGGTATCCCACTTCTGAGTGGCTGATTGCCCTTAAAAGAAGCAAAGCTGAGCTCCGCCGCATAAACAGAAGCCAGAAGAAAAACTCCTGGTGCAAGTACACCTCGGACGTTACCCAGGACACATCAATAAAAGAAATCTGGGACAAATTCCGGAAGATGGAGGGCTTATATAATGATATAAGCCCTCCAATGATTATGATGCACATAAATGACAAATGCTTATCAGAAAAAATAGATGTTTCATCTGTACAAGCAGAAGTGTGTGCTGCTATTGTTCACAAAATGAATTTTTCTTATGTTGTGTGTGCTGTATACAGGCCACCCAGTTCAAATATACCTATATTCTGTGATGAATTGGAACAATTCCTTCAAAAATTTAATAACAACAAATACCTAGTTCTGGCAGGAGACTTCAATATTGATGTTCTGAATGAGAATAAACAGGGAGTACCGCGTTATCTTGATACCCTCGCTTCATTTGGTCTAGAAAATGTCATTCAAAATTATACGAGGGAGGAATATTATGGTAATAAAATTACAAAATCATGTATTGACCACATAGTTATAAGAATTAGTAATTTGAAAACACTGTCTGGAGTCATTAAGCAAAAGGTAGCTGACCATTACATTACTGTACTTTCAATATTGGGCGAAATTACTGCTGAAAATGTAGATTTAGAAAATGGGTACAAAGTTATACTAGATGCTAAAAAAATCGATAATTTAATACAATCGTTCGATTGGAATTCTTTATGCGAGTTCGATCATATTGTACAAACTAGTGGACACGTTTCAAGATATTTATTCTAAAGGTGCTAGAAAAATAAAGTTGAAGAAACGAAAACCTGAGAATGTTTGGATAAACGAGGAAATATTAGAATTGTGTGATCAAAAGGAAAGGCTTTGGAGCAGATGTAAGCAAAATCCCGAAAACACAGAACTAAGAAATGAATTTCGTGCAGTGCGCAATAAAGTGACAGCAAAAATACGTTTAGAAAAAGGGAAACATTACTTAGATCAATTCACCTCTTCGAGAAGAAATATAAAAAAGACATGGAACCTAGTAAACCAATTAACTGGCAGAAAGTCTAAAAATAGCGTGGATGATACAATTAAAAAAACTTTCCTGGATTAGATTCTTATTTAACGTTATCGGAATCATTTAATAAGTGTTTTGTTGACTCCGTAAGAAGCATAAGAAATAACATTTCACTGAATGGTCCCAATCCCGTCACTTCACAGGTCAGATGCTCTAGTTCGGCGTACTTACCTCAGATGACGGAGAGCGAACTTTTGAGGATTATAAATGCTATGCCAATAACTAAAACACCAGGATTTGATAATATTAGAGTACAAGATATTCGGTATAATTTTGATAAATTAAAACACGTTTTAATGAAAATAATTAATGACACCTTTCATACCGGAAGAATTCCTAAGGGCTTGAAGATATCTATTATACGTCCGCTGTATAAAAAGGGTAAAAAACAGGAATTGGAGAGCTACAGGCCTATTTCCATTCTGCCTGCATTAGCTCATATAATCGAGAAGTGGGTACAACTAACAATGACCAATTTTTGTGATAAATTTAATTTATTTTCTAGTACGCAATATGGTTTTCGACAACAAAAAAGTACTATTACACTTTTAGAAGATTTTTCTGACTGTGTTAATCAAGCACTAGACAATAACAAGATTGCCCTGGCACTTTTTATAGATCTATCGAAGGCTTTTTTTGATACCATTGATCATTCTCTGTTACTTGAAAAGCTTTACAGATTGGGCTTCAGGGGACAGTTTTATAACTTTTTTCAGAATTGCTTTAACGACAGACAACAAATGGTTAAAATTATGAATAATATAAGTAGTACAGTTAAAGTCGAATGTGGTGTACCACAAGGTAGCACTCTGGGACCAATTTTATTTAACGTTTACATAAATGATTTGGGTATTCTACCTCTATGATCTAAGCTATTTCAGTATGCTGACGATACGGTGCTAGTTTTACCTTATGAAAACTATGATGATGCTGTTTTAGTCTTCCAAAGAGATATAAATGAACTAATAGGTTGGTTTAACTCAAATGCCATTTCCGTTAATTTTGCCAAAACTAAGTTACTGTGTTTCCGAAATTCTCATAAACGTATTGATATGTCACCTAGAATTTTACTTCATTCGAGACCGTGTAATAATTGTACTTGTAAACCTTTGCCATACGATAATTGTGTAAAATATCTAGGATTATACGTCGACGAACATTTATCATGGAATCAGCATGTGGAATTTGTGACTAAAAGACTACGAGCCGTTTCAGCATATCTGTACAGAATAAGAAGCTTGTGCAGCGTAAAGATAAGACTACTGGTGTACAGGTCGTTAGCTGAATCAATTCTACGATATGGAATCACTTTATATGGTCACTGTTCTTCATACAAGACAAATGCAATAAAGAGAATTTTAAAACATATGGTTAAAAACATCACATACGGAACTACATACGGAACATTAGATATGGAAGATAAAGCAAAGAAGCTCCAAATTTTATTCTTTAAAAATTTTCATAGATACGTTACGTTCATAAATTATTTCTGCGATGCAACGTTCAAGGTTCCAGTGGACAAGCCTAGGGACCTAAGGCGCAAAGAAAGGTTTATAATCCCCAGAATTTACACGCGATACGGAAAAAGATGCAGAGCTCACTTTATTCCCACCTTATTTAATGAGCTCACTGAGTCTTTAATGAAAATAAATTCGATAGAAGTACTAAAAAAAGAAATAAAAAACTGGTGCCTCTCATTACCTCCACAAACACTGCTTTACTCCCATCACTGTATACTTGCCTCTTGATGATTTCGATAGTTGTGTTCATTTTGTTTTGTGCCGAATTGCGGCTTTGTTTTGTATTAATGTTGGTATCAATGGCCACAATGCACTCGTTCGATTTTTTTTTTATCATGATGTATTAATATGTATTTTGCTGGATTGTCTGGTCCTACGCACAAGCAGAATACTGCTTTTGTAGGCCAGCATTATTTGTATGTATTTGTAAAGGGAATAAAACACATTATTATTATTATTATTATATACCCGACTCTCTATTCTCAAAGATGGAACCGTTCAGGTGTGCTCTCCCATAGACGAGGCAAACCTGTTGGGACATACTTTCTCAGTTGTATGCAGCAAGTCTTTATATCAAAAACCTTTTCTAGCTTACTGCACGCAAGTAGAAAGAAAATCACTGCCAATAAAACTCAGTAGCGAGGAACCTTACAACAAACCTTTATCTTTTCGAGAGCTAGAGTTATCGACCATGCATTGCCGGAATTCTGCAGTTGGCTTAGACAACATACATTTTAAAATGATTGCTAACTTATCCCATGATTCCAAACTTGCTCTTCTGAAGTTCTACAACAGAATATGGAAAACGGGGATGTTCCCAACTTCCTTAAGGAAAGCAAACGTTATAGCCATTCCAAAGCCAGGCAAATATCACGCATATCCTCAGAACTATAGAACAATAGCTCTCACCAGCTGCCTCTGCAAGGTGCTAGAACGCATGATAAATTCAAGGCTTGTTTTTTTTGCCTAGAGGCAAAAAAACTTACTATCACGAGCTCAGTGTGGTTTCCGCAAAAACCGCTCCACTTTTGATCATCTTGTGTCTCTGGAGATGGAGATTCGCTCGGCCTTTGTAAGGCGTGAACATCTGGTGGCAGTTTTTTTTTTTGTCTTGCTAAGGTATATAATACAACATGGAGGCATTGTATTGTTAGTAACCTGGTGTCAATGGGTTTTAATGGTAACATGATGTTCTTTAAGAACTTCTTAACAGATCGCACTTTTCAGGTGCCCCGGGGAGCTGTTCTTTTTGAAGCGTTTATGCAGGAAACGGGCGTTCCCCAGGGGTGCATTTTAAGTGTTACATTATTTTTGATTCAGATAAATTCACTCTCCCGTGAAATTTCCCGCCCCATTGAGCATTCTTTATATGCCGATGACCTTAAAATTTCTATCAGGTCTTCATCTCTGCGAGCTACCGAGCGGCAACTTTAGCTTTGCATAAACAAACTGGGCAAGTGGTGTTTTCGAAACGGATTTCAGTTCTCGGCAGAAGAAAGTGCCATTGCACATTGTACGCGGAGACGTGGAGTGTACCCCAATTCCGAACTGTCCCTAAATGGTACACAACTTACCTGTAAAAACTCTCAAAAAGTTCTGCTAGTCATTTTTGACCGGAAACTAACAATTGGAGAGCATATTGGCTGTCTTCGCAAAAACTTCCTAAAAAAAGACTCAATATTCGTAAGGTGCTTGCAGGCACATCTAAGGGAGGACACGTGGAGTCTTTTTTGCATATTTACCGGGCTACAGTGCGTTCGAAACTGGATTATGGTAGCCTTGTTTACGGATCGACTAAAGAAATGACAATTCAACAGCTTGATCCTGTTCATCACTAAGCAATTTGTTTGTGCACAGGAACTTTTTGAACATTACCAGTGGAGAGCCTGTACATAACAGCCCCTGAGCACCCCCTACGTCTTAGGAGAGAATTGGTAGGTCTATTTTATGCAGGTAGAATTTCAATGTACAAGGACAATCCAGCCTACACTCATGTCCTAGCCCAATCTTTCACTGAGCTGTTTGCTCGACGCCCATCAGTCGCCCAACCATTTGGAATTCGTGTCCAGCAAGTTTCGTCAGACACTAAGGTTTCTGTAACCGAGGTGGCATCTATCCGTTCACCACTCCCCCCTTAGTATGACCCAAGCATTTCTTGTGATTTGCGGTTAACTAAATTCTAGAAGTCATATACTGCGCCTCTATAGTCCGTTGCAACCTAAGAACGAAGGGCGAGGGTAAGACGGGCCGGAAAGGAGGAAGCAGACGGAACGTTGGAGAAGAGAAGGGGAAACCTCCTTCTCTCTTTAGCGTTCCGTCTGCTTCCTCCTCCCCGACCCGTCTTACCATCGCCCTTCGTTCTTAGGTTGCAACGGACTATAGTGTACCAACAGTGTTGTTTAGAAATTCTTAAAGAGTTCAAGGACTACCGGGCATTTTACACTGATGGTTCCAAAATCGGTAATGCTGTTGGAGGAGCCTTTGTTTCTGAGACCACCAGAAATGCTTTCCAGTTGTCTCCAATAGTATCTTCACATCTGAATTGTATGCGATTGTTGCCTCGCTTAAGCACATTAGAAAGCTGCGGATCAAGAAATCTCTCATATGCTCCGACTCTTTAAGTGCACTAATGTCTATATGTGCTATAGTGCCTAAGAAACACCCGTTTATTGCAGATATTCATACGCTGTTATGATAAATCCAGTCAGTAGGTAGACATGTTCAGTTCCTTTGGGTTCCAGGGCATAGTAGCATCACTGGAAATGAGCTTGCCGACGAAACTGCCCGACAGAGTTCGTTCGAAGACAGAACACACATGCCTTTGCCCTTAAGTGACATTCGCCGTGAGATGTCCAAGAGTGTCGCGACAAAATGGTTGCGGGAATGGAAGAAATGTGGAAGTAACAAGCTTCAAACTCTTCACCCTACTATAAATAAATTTCAGGACCATCGTCACCTCTCGCGTCATGGCAGTGTATTGTTAACACGACTGTGCATTGGACATACGCGCTTAACACACTCACATCTCTTAATTGGAAATGAATCTCCTTCGTGCGAACCATGTGATTCAGACCTTACAGTAATGCATATCTTTGTTTGCAGGAAGCTCGAACCTTCTCTTAAACCACTTTAAGCACCACTAAGAAGATTTAACATTCCTTTTCATCCGTGTATGGTGTTAGGTTCTGAAACTCAGATTCCGCTCAAATTCTTGTTCACGTTCCTTCAAAAAAGTGGCCTCAAGTCACTTCTCTAATATACATTAGTTTTTGGAGCTCTTTACACTCTGTAGGCCTCATTACGCATTTATGTATAAGCTAAACACAGGACATTAGTTTTACCCATATGCACTAACATACTACATATTAATTAGCTAAACAGGATATTGGCGCTATTTGGCCCTCGTGTTGCCCTTGCGCCGTAAAACATCAAAACAGCACGGGATCAGCCGAACCATGCGGACCACTCATTTTGTCATCTTGCTCGTACAGATTTCGGCCCTCCAGTTTCCGGTGCCTGAGTCCCTGCCCAGCCTTGACGCCGCCGTTCTCGTGAGCGGTTCTTCGCATCATCGTGCTGGATCGCCTCGACATCGGCAGACTACCACCTATCTGTGGGATAATCTGCAAGCAATCTCTCCTTGTTCCCTCGACATCAACCGAGCATCGTCAGCGACACTGTCATCTACGCCGCCTACAAACGCCCATTTAAGCAGCTTGGAACGTCTTCAGCCCTTGAGTGAGCACGGGATCAGCCGAACCATGCGGACCACTCATTTTGTCATCTTGCTCGTACAGGTTGGTCCACCTCCCTCGTTATACGCTAAAAAAACTAGCGATATATGATTATTGCTGTTTCCGTGCTCACAAGTGCTTCAAAGAACTGTTTGTGACTCAGTTGATGTGGTGTACCTTCTACTAAAAACTTCCGGAGACGTGGAATCTAATCCCGGACCGATGAACGAGGCCCAACTTAAACTGTTTAACGAGATGCACTCAATGCTGACAGCCGTTAACGAGCGCTCCCTTAGGATGGATCAGGCTCAATCGGGTATAATTGCTACACTTAACGAAGTTAAACAAAGTCAAAAATCAATCAAGGAGGCCATAACGGAAATAAAAACGAGACTGAACGAGGTTGAAAATAAAACTGCTGCAGTCCCTAATCTTCAGATTGAAGTAACCATAGCGCGAAGCTTGGCGGAAGAAGTGCAGAAAGAGAACATAGTCCTAAGAACACGCCTAGATGATGCTGAAGATCGTTCACGCCGTGATAATTTGGTTTTTTTCGGGATGGCCGACACAATATCAGAAACATGGGCGCAGACAGAACAAACAATTCTGAACATATTTCGACAGTCGCTTAATCTACAAGTATCGGACGAAGCTATTGTTCGGGCCCATAGAATCGGCACGTTTTGTCAGAACAAATGCCGCCCAGTCATCGTCAAATTCGCGTCCTACAAATTGAAAGACAACGTTCTTCTCTCAAGAGCCCCCCTGAAAGCAAAACGCATAACAGTAAGCGAAGACTACTCAATTGGGACACGTATCGCACGAAAAAAACTAATCGGTTTCGCGAAAGAAAAAGGCGGCACTTTTAGGCTTCGACGTAACAGAATTCACATTACCAATAAATGCTATGCTTTTGATCTCACCACCGAAAATGTGTACGAGGTTGGTCCCTCTACTACGCCGGTTGTTACTGTCACACAGAATTCCCTGCCTGCTATTGACTCATCTCAGCCATCAACATCGCAATAACAGGCCGCGAGGGGTAGAGTGTCTCTTTCACCTGTCTCTGATGTATCGGTACTTTTTACAAATATTAGAAGCCTCATTAAAAAAACGAGACGACTTGTGTTCTATTGTGGATTCAACAGCTGCTGTTGTTGTTGTTTTAACGGAAACTTGGCTCACTGGGAGGGTGCGTGATTGCGAACTTTTTTATGGACCTAAAAGGTACAATATTTACAGGAACGATCGGCAAGATAGGTGCGGTGGGGGCGTTTTAGTTGCCATTGCAAGTCATATTGTTCTTTTTGTTTAAACATAGCTAGTGATTTAGAAATAGTTTGGGTATGTCTTGGTACTAATCACATGAAGTGGATCATGGGAGTTTGCTATAGGCCGCCCTCGTGCTCATCATCTTTCATTAAAGCTTTGCAGGACTCCATAAATCTGGTCGTCATTCGCTTTCCCAGTTCGCCAATTTTTCTGTTGGGAGATTTTAATTATCCTGATATTGTGTGGACAGGTAATAACCCACCAACAGGCACACCCTCATCTGCCTCATCTGAATGCAATGATTTTGTTAGCCTCTGTTTAGATTTTTGTTTCACGCAACTAGTTACCCAACCAACCAGAGTGACCCCATTGACGGCGAACGTATTAGACCTTGTTCTCGCTACTCATCCTGAACTCGTTTCACCCATCTCCTATCTTCCAGGGCTTAGTGATCATTCCATATTGCATTTTAATGTAAAAGCAGCAGTACCGAAACCATCAACTAATGTAAAGCAAATTCGAGATTACGCCAAAGCTAACTTTGATAAAATTAATCTTGACCTTGCAACTTTCCTCGATGAATATTTATCACTCTTTTCAAGTCGCTCAGTAGAAGAAAACTGGAACTTTTTCAAAACCGAAGTTAATAAACTAACAAATCAGTACATTCCCTTAAGGAGAGTTATCGAAAACTCTCTGTCACCCTGGTTCACCAGAGCCTTAAAACGCTTATCAAACAAAAAAAAAAGCGTCTATTTCGCGCCGCAAAATTATCCACGTGCGAGCACCGTTGGTTGCGTTATCGTACTGCTGCTGAAGTGTACATAAAAGCAATTGAAAACGCCAAACTAGAATTCATGACTCATAGCCTACCCGCAATGTTGATCCACAATCCTAGACAATTCTGGAACACAATAAACAAAAAGACGCAGTCATCTATCACACTAAAAACCGCAAATGGTGATTGTATAGCCAGCGATGAGTGTTTAAATTTATTAAATAGTACTTTTGCAAATTCATTCTCTACTGATAACATGCACGATTTCCCTTCGCTAGAGAGTGCCGATTACTTGCCCATGGATCCTCTTTTTCTTGATTACGTTGGAGTCGGTCGCATCATAGATAAACTCAAACTGTCATCTTCAGCAGGAGTGGACGGCATTAATTCCAAGTTTTTACAAAACACTAAACAATACTCCTCAATTATTTTAACAAAATTATTTGAACAATCTATACAAGACGCTGTTCTCCCATCAGACTGGAAGGTAGGGAAGGTGGTACCCATTCACAAGGCTGGAGATAAACATTCCCCTCTTAATTATCGTCCGATCTCAATAACCAGCATTCCTTGCAAACTTCTTGAACATATAATTTTTTCTCACCTCGTCAACTTCTTAGAATCTAACAACTTCTTCAACAATGCCCAACACGGTTTTCGAAAAACATTTTCATGTGAGACCCAACTGCTATCTTTCACGAATGACCTACATCACATTCTGAACCGAGGATCCCAGGCGGACTGCATTTTCCTGGATTTCGCCAAAGCATTTGACAAAGTTTCTCACAATCTTCTGCTTCTAAAACTTTCCAAACTTAACATAGACAATAACGTTCTCGCATGGATACAGTCTTTTTTAACTCAACGGTCTCAATTTGTCACTGTGAATAACAATAACTCCTCTTTTGTCAAAGTTGCGTCAGGGGTTCCGCAAGGGACAGTCTTAGGGCCGTTGCTATTCTTAATTTATATTAACGACCTACCCACTAGTGTCTCTTCGTCCGTGTCTCTGTTCGCTGACGACTGTGTACTTTACCGTGAGATTCTCAATCATAATGACACCTGTATACTCCAATCAGACATTAATGCTATTTACCGTTGGTCTGACTCGTGGTCTATGAAGCTTAACACTAACAAATGCAAGGTCATGCGTGTGTCTCGCCAGTCTCAGGACTCTCCTAACTATTTCCTTAATAATGCTCATCTAGAACCGGTATCTTCGTACAAATATTTAGGCGTACATATAACTTCTAACCTTTCATGGAAAACACATATTCAGCATATTTCAGCTAACGCTAACCGCATGTTAGGTTACATCAAGCGAAATTTTTCATTAGCCCCTGTCTCACTAAAATTAACTCTTTACAAAGTTTTAATTCGTCCCAAGTTAGTATATGCAGCTTCTGTCTGGGATCCCGGACTAGTCACTCTCGTATCTACATTGGAAGCCGTTCAGAACAGATCCGCTCGTTTCATCCTCACAAACTATCACCACACCGCTAGCGTCACCTCTATGAAAACAACTCTCTCATTACCACCTTTATCCCTACGTCGTAAAATTTCTCGTCTTTCCCTATTCCATAAAATGTATCACCATAATTCTTTCCTGTGCGACAAATTAATTGCTCGGCCTGTCTATGTTTCCTCCCGTCTTGATCATCAACATAAGGTGGGCATTCCTACCTCTATCACAACCACGTTTTATTCATCTTTCGTTCTCCGTACATCCCAGGAGTGGAACCTCCTTCCCCGGTCGATCGCCATTATCACGGACTCTGAGCTCTTTAAAAGTACAATAACTAATTACTTTATTACTGAGTGTGTCTAAATATGTATTATGTTATTTGCATTAACCTTCTTGTTGCTCTCCCCCTCTGTAATGCCTTCGGGCCCTGAGGGTATAATAAATGAAATGAAATGAAACATTGACATGAATTGTTTGATGTCGCGTATCACCCGTTCAGCCCATGCATTCGCTTCTATATGTTAAGAAATGGGAAATTGAAGCTGGATTTCCACTTCTGCCCATCTTTAGATATTCTCGCTTCAAAGGGCCGGTCATTATCTGAAACAGTGCCCTACGCGTTGCGGAAGGAGGTCTCATTCCATCAGTGAAATGCGGACTCGGTGTCTTCTCTGCCCGACTTGGTAGCCACGAAGCGCGAATATTTAACAATGTCGATTAGAAATGCTTGCGCTTTAATTACCCCTTCTGCCGTCTTTCTGATTTCCGCAAAATAAAAATTATCGAGCTCGAAAGCGATGCTAGAGAATTCAGGCATCACCATTTTGTCTCACCAAGGACGGTACTTGGACTTATATATTTGGCAGACAGGCAAGTTCACGAATAGTTTGAGGTGTCGTCTTTTATGTTCTTCCATGTGAATCCTCAGGTTACTTTCCAATATGTTCTAATATGTTCATCATGTCCTGATCCCGAGCTGACATAATAAAGCTGTAATATTGTGGGTTGAAATTTCCCATCTCGTAAATTCATGTTCTGGGTACCTTGCCAGATTCGGGCGTAGTTGATGCCCCCAATGAGACTATCCTTCGGAACGGTGAGCCGGGAGAGAGGCATTTAAGCCAGGAAACTTCTCACCGCGTTGGTGGGTAACGTCAATCAAGAACTGTTGAACTTCGCAGATCTATCTGGCTAGTCGTCCGTTCGGTTAAGTTCACCTCAAGAGCTAAGTTAGAGCTTGATTGTGCGTGAAAAGTTTAAAATATCGACGTTTGAGGTAACTTCGGAAATACCTCAACTCCATTCACTGCTTGATCTTCCTTTTTTGTCATGGCGTGAATTGCCTGGCTTTTAGAGAAAGTGTGCGAGTAATAGCCATCAACGTTTATCTGGCAGTTGGTAGGCTCTGTCAAATGAAAGCCCCTGCGCCATAATGCAAAGCATACGTACAAAGTTGAAAAGAGAGTCCGAGGTCAGCCAGTACCAAGACCGTCACAAAAGAGATAACCTTGACCAAATACACCCTCTCCAATTCATCGGACCATACAAACGGCGCGTATCCTTCTGAATTTATGTGGTTAGGCATTTTGTTTTCGTGGCATAATCTACTATAAATGCCCAAATAATGTCCAGCAAGCTCAAGAGAAGCACGAAGTGAATGTAGATCGCAGAGTCTTGGTCAGCGTTGAGATTCGTTGCGTTTATTATTTTGTTGTATTTATTTAACTTGTCCGAGGAACAGCACTACACTTTGAAAGAAATAGCACTTTTTGATGTTTATATTCAACCTAGAAGCGCCATGTGCTTTTATAACTCAGAAAACGTTGTCGATGTATACTCCCTTCTTTGGGAATAGACGATAATATCATCGACATAAACACCGCAAAAATATCCCAAAACGCGTTTGAGTGCTTCAATCATCATCGTCTGAAAGCAGGCTCCAGCGTTCTTCCAGCCCAATGGTAGCTGGTTTTACTCATAGACATCAAATGGTGTCAAAAAGGCATTGAAGTGCTTGGTGTCCTCTTCAAAGAAACTCGCCACTAACCTTTGCAGAGATTAATCTTGAATGACCACGAGCATCCTTTTGTTTTTGTTGGTGATACCATCTACGCCTGGCATCACGAAAGGGGACAAGTTACGTCTCGGAAATAATTTGGCGGTAATCAGTGCATAAACAGACGGTGCCATTTTCCCTGGGCACGATAGTGATCGGGTGATGTCGATACCGACCCGTCGGTGAAGGTACCGATCACTATCACCATCGGGTACGATGGTGACCCCGATCGGCACTGTGTACAGTGTAGTTCAGTGAACCGGGTCCTGAATCGTTCATCCAAGGCTTGCTACCTGCCTGTTTTCTGCGACCCCATTGCCGCCATGAGGGTCAAAGGTACAACTTTAGCGGTTATTCACTGGTCGTAATTGTATGAAAAGAGGGTTGTAGTTCATGCACACTTACTTCAGTATACGCGGAAGATCCTCAGAGGTCTTTAGGTCTTGTGCGTGCACTTTTCTTTCTGCAATTTTTGCTAAAAACAAAGCGAAACAACTTTTTTGTACCATCTTTTATTGGAGATTAGTACAAACTAACAGGGCGTCTGATGTTTTCTAATTCGTTAGTTTACAAGCTTTTGCCGCACAATGAATATCGTTTTTACATAACCATGTCTTACCGGTTATTTCAGGTAGCGCGTCCCGACCTGGGCGCGTCCTAACTTCGGTAGTAATTCGCTGCGCGTCCGCTTGGGAGACGAGGGTTTCCATCCCTAAGCCCTTTCCACCGTATATGTTTCGGCGCCAAAATGGCCGTTTCATGCAAAAATAGAAATCACAGCGGACGCTATCGAATGCGGTACTTCGTGTAGTTCACCGAGTGGCCGCTTCGGGAAAAATGGCGGCGTTGCCACTGCCATTAGCTCAGTTCTCGAGTGCGGGTCGGTGCCGCTTTTTCAGAGCAGGCTCTACGGCAGTTTCGCAACAGAGGGGTTTCGGTAACGTTGCTCCGAGCTGTTCCCCGCACAGTAAAGAGCTTCTGATTGGCACCGCTTTCAGCGTTCGCGCATGTAGCGCGGCTTTACCATGGTTTTCGAAGAGATGAACACGAACTTCTTGTTTTGTAGGGACTGCACTCCCGGCTAAGAATTTATAAACATGCATCGTAATGACGTTCGATCAAGTTATTTAGAATAGCAATTATACTGCCCTTGCCGAATTCCCCATCTACGACGTGAAGTATTGCAGTCATGCCTCAAGGGCAAGCCCTCCTCACGGTGTACGGAAAGAAAGGCTATCGCATCCAAAACAACACATCTAAACGATGTTTGTTTCTTTCACCTGCTCAAATCATCTATGCGGCCGAATCAAGACTATTGGTTAATACCCGGGGTACTATATTTCGCACGGTGGAAGATATGTGAAATCTTTGAAAACCTCCGAAGGCTGGAAAGATGTAAATATTGTCACGGGTGGTGACCAAAAGAAAACAGGAAATAAACAGGGAGAAATAAACGTTTAATGTGGCGAACTTGTGCCAAAAAAATAAAGAAGGAAACAGAAGAAAGCAGAGCGTCGCGGGCGTCGAAGTCGGCGTGTCAGCAGAATCGAGCGCTAGGGCGAGACTGACTCGACAAGGTCGCGGGCGGCCTCTTATCTAGAGTGCGCCGCTATCTCGAAGATTCGGCGAAAGCGGTTCGAGCGTCGCGTGATCGGGGCGAGAATGAACACGCACTTTCTAGAAAACAAAAGCAGGGATAAATGATAGAAGTTACGTGCGGTACATGAATAAACGGGAACTTTCTGGAGGACCGTGACCGAGCGTTGCTTTCTCAGCCTTGCGCGCGGCATTACTCCCCCCTTTAAAAGTGCATCGCCCCGATGCAGTGTAAAACAAATCAAAATAAAAAAGAACGATAAACTAAAGAGTCTTTTGGAGCACAAAAGGTTCACAGTCCTATCGAGCGTAGTACGGCTTCAGGCGCACGACGTGGACGACCTCAGGTCGTGGTGGGCGGCGTGACGATGTTCGTGTTCCGTCGGGCATCACCTCGTAGTTTAGCTCGCCGAGGCGACGAAGTACCTTGTATGGTCCAAAGTACCGTTTCAGCAGTTTCTCACTGAGGCCGCGGCGACGGATGGGCGTCCATACCCACACCCTATCTCCGGGCTGGAAGTGGACGTCCCTGCGACGAAGGTTGTAGCGGCCGGCGTCGACGCGTTGCTGGTCTTGAATCAGGAGTCGGGCGAGCTGGCGAACTTCTTCGGCGCGTTGAGCAACCGCCTGGGCGTCGTCGCTCTCGTTGTCAGATGGCTCATGGGGCAGCATGGCGTCCAGCATGGTCGTTACCTTCCGACCATGTACCAGCTGGAAAGGGGTGAATCCAGTGGTCTCTTGAACCGCCGTATTGTAGGCGAACGTGACGTAGGGCAGCACCTCGTCCCACGTCTTGTGCTCTACGTCGACGTACATAGAGATCATATCGGCGATTGTCTTGTTGAGTCGCTCGGTCAGTCCGTTGGTCTGCGGGTGGTATGCAGTGGTTCGACGATGGCCGGTGCCACTGAGACGAAGGATCTCTTGCGTCAGCTGGGCCATGAACGAAGATCCGCGATCTGTAATCAGAACCTCGGGAGCGCCGTGCCGGAGGACGATGGACTCGATGAAAAACTTGGCGACTTCCACAGCAGTCCCTGAAGGAAGAGCTTTCGTTTCGGCGTACCGCGTGAGATAATCTGTGGCGACGATGATCCAGCGGTTCCCCGACGTCGAAGGCGGAAAAGGACCAAGTAGATCCATTCCGATCTGCTGGAAGGGTGTAGTTGGAGGAGAAATGGGCTGCAGAAGTCCGGCCGGCCTCGTCGGCGGTTTCTTGCGTCGCTGGCACTCGTGGCATGATCGTGTGTATAGGTGGACGGTCTTGGGGAGCTTCGGCCAGTAATACTTTTCACGAATACGGGCCAGTGTCCGGCTGTAACCAAGGTGTCCGGATGTCGGGTCGTCGTGGCAGGCTTGGAAGATCTCCTCTCGAAGGTCACTCGGGATTACCAGCAACCAAGGTGTGTTGTTGTTGCCGAAGTTCTCTTTGTAGAGTACACCTTGTCGGATGGCGAAGGTCGGCAGTACTCGTGAGAAGACACGTGGCACGGTACTCCTGCCCCCTTCCAGGTGCTGGATTAATGCGCGCAGCTCAGGATCGTCCCGTTGACGTCGTGCCATATCGTCGGTGTTCACTGCTCCTAGAAAGCACTCGTCGTCATTGTCGTCGCTGCAGCCGGAAGGGGTTTCGACGGGGGCTCTGGACAGGCAGTCGGCGTCGCTGTGCTTGCGGCCTGACTTATAGACCACTGTCATGTTGAACTCTTGTAGTCGAAGACTCCATCGAGCGAGGCGTCCTGACGGGTCCTTCAGCTTCGCAAGCCAGCAGAGCGAGTGGTGGTCCGTGACTACACGGAACGGGCTGCCGTACAAGTACGGACGAAACTTCGTTATTGCCCAGACGACCGCAAGGCATTCTTTCTCAGTTGTGGAGTAATTTTTCTCCGCCTTGGACAATGTCCGACTTGCGTAGGCGATGACTCGCTCGATGCCTTCTTGCACTTGGACTAGTACTGCGCCCAGTCCCGCGTTACTTGCGTCCGTGTGAATTTCTGTTTCCGCATCCTGGTCGAAATGTCCAAGCACAGGAGGAGTCTGGAGTCGTCGTTTCAGTTCGTCGAATGCCTGCTGTTGCTCCTCGGCCCATTCGAACTTCTTGGCGTCCTTCGTGAGATTCGTAAGTGGTGCGGAAATCCTTGCGAAATCCCGAACGAAGCGTCGATAATAGGCACAAAGTCCAAGGAATCTTCGCACGGCCTTCTTATCTGTCGGCGCTGGAAATGCCGCGACGGCGCGAGTCTTCTCGGGGTCTGGGCGGACGCCTTCGTTACTGACCACGTGGCCAAGGAACTTCAGTTCGTCATAGGCGAACCGGCACTTTGACGGCTTGAGTGTGAGTCCGGCGGTCTGAATGGCTTGAAGAACAGCTCGGAGTCGTCTCAAGTGCTCGTCGAAGTCAGCTGAAAATACTACGACGTCGTCAAGGTAGACGAGACAACTCTGCCACTTCAGCCCTGCCAGTACGGTGTCCATGACACGCTGGAAAGTTGCTGGCGCCGTGCATAGTCCGAAGGGCATCACCTTGAACTCGTACAGTCCATCCGGCGTGACGAAGGCTGTCTTCTCTCGGTCCCGTTCGTCGACCTCGATTTGCCAGTAGCCGCTCTTCAGGTCCATCGATGAAAAGTATCGAGAGTGGCGCAGCCGGTCTAGAGTGTCGTCGATGCGGGGGAGTGGGTAGACGTCTTTCTTCGTAACCGTGTTGAGCTGCCGGTAGTCCACGCAGAACCGAAGAGTTCCGTCCTTCTTCTTAACCAGCACGACTGGAGAGGCCCATGGACTGCTTGAAGGTTGGATTATGTCGTCATTCAGCATCTCTTGAACTTGCTGATGGATCACCTCCCTTTCCTTAGCGGAGACTCTGTACGGCGATCGATGCACAGGGCGCGCGTCGTCCTCAGTAACAATGCGGTGCTTGGCAACCGCGGTCTGGCGCACCTTCGACGACGTCGCAAAGCAGTCGCGGTATTCGGCGAGGAGGTTAACCAGCTGACGCCGTTCAGGGTCCGGAAGCTTAGGGTCAATGTCGAGCTGCGCTGGCGACGTACTGTCTTGCTGGGGCGGCGAGGATTCGTCAGTGATCGCAGTGATTTCGGCGGGGTTTCGGAGTTTCTCGACGTGGCCCACGGCTGCACCTTTCGTGAGGTGTTGCGTTTCGTTTCGGAAGTTCGTCACGAGGGCCACAGTCCGCCCATCCTGAAGTTCAGCTACTCCCCTTGCGACGCCTATGCCTCTTCCCAGGAGCAATTGGAGGCTTCCCTCGAGAAGAACTTCACCACAGGAAGCTTCATCGATCCCGACAAGTACGAAAACACTCGACCGCGGTGGTAGGTTTACGTGGTTTGCGAGGACTCGGACCGTGGGTGACGTCGCTTGGGGTTCCTCCGCTGGTGGAGCAGGTTTTCGTAGCGTCAGCCGGTTTGTTCCGAGGTCGATGACGGCGCCATACTCGCAGAGAAAGTCCATTCCGAGGATAACGTCCCTCGAACAGTCTTGCAGAACGACGAACTTGACAGGGCACGTTTCACCGTGGATCTCGACGCGAGCAGTGCATCTCCCGACTGGTGTGATGAGATGTCCTCCGGCGGTTCGTATTTGGGGTCCTTCCCACGGCGTCATGACTTTTCGAAGGCGGCGGGAGAGCCTCCCACTCAAGACTGAGTAGTCTGCTCCGGTGTCCACGAGTGCGGATGCGTCGTGGCCGTCGATGAAGACGTTTAGGGTATTGGACACCACTGCAGCGGCGTCGTTTTGGTCTCTGGTGGCGTTCGAGTGGGGGCCCCCCGACGTTCGTGGAGGATCTTGGCGTCGGTCGTCTTCGGCAACTCCACCTCCAGGGGTTGCCGCGCCTAGTTTCCCCGGCGAGGAGCGAGGGGGGACAGGCTTTCACGTCGTGGTCGGTGCATCGGCGAAGCTGGACGTCGCGGTGACGGCGACCGGAACTCTCGGCGGGACGCAGGCTCGGGGGACTGAGGTCGTCGCAGGTACTCGTCGATCTCCCGAGGGCGTTCACCATACCGGGGGCGCGGGTCGTTTGGGTGGAATCCGCGCAGCCCGAGTCGTCGGTATGGGCATCGGCGGTACACATGGTCGGCTTCCCCGCAGTGGTAGCAGAGCGGGCGTCGGTCGGGCGTTCGCCACACATCGGTCTTCCGGGGTGCACGGGGCTCCTGACTGGCGTACTGGAGCTGGTCGTCGCGGCGTCGGTCGTGCTGCGGCGCAGGAGAGTGACGTCGGGGCGGCGCAACATAGGCTCGAGGAGAAGGCGGTGGCCGTCGGGCCACTGCGGCGTAGGTCACGGTGGGCTCCTCGGGTGCAGCTACGTTGGCAGGAGCCTCCAGTTGAATTGCCCGCTGAACCTCGTCGCGGACAACTTCGGCTATTGACACCGAAGCCGGCTGGTGGGTAGCAGGCAGGAGCTTCTTAATTTCCTCCCGGACGACGTCCCGGATGATCTCGCGAATGCTGGAGATGCTGGAGCCAAGGTCGCAAGCGGACGGCGGAACCGCGCTGACGCCGGGTAGCCTCTGGTAGTGGCTGGCTCGGGCTTGCAGTGCACGCTCAATGTTCGTCGCCTCGGTTACAAATTCTTGAATCGTCGTCGGTGGGTTGCGTACGAGGCCACCGGAAATGTCGTCCTTCACGCCGCGCATCAGGATACGCAGCTTCTTTTCCTCGGTGGACTGAGGGTCGGCGCGGCTGCTCAGGCGGAGGACGTCTTCAACGAAGCTGATTACCGTTTCGTTGGGCCCTTGAGTTCGTACTTGAAGGAGGTCTTCCGCTCGCTGTCGTCGTGTCTGGTTCGTGAATGTCTCCTTCAGGCCAGCGATACAGGTGTCCCACGACGTAAGCGACGCCTCGTGGTTCTCGAACCACTGCCTCGCGGTACCCTCCAAGGAGAAGTAGAGGTTTTGGAGGCGCTGCTCAGTGGTCCATTCATTATGGCGTGCTACACGTTCGTAGTGCAGGAGCCAGTCCTCTACGTCTTCGTGGGTCTCGCCATGGAAGGTCGCCGGGGTTCGCTGGGCAACAGGCAGGTAAACGACGGCGGCGGCGGTCGGGGACTGCGATTGCTGGTCGTCCATCGTCGGCCTCGTAGGCTGCCTGGTCCTGGGTGGCAGAAGTCCGTATTCCGGGTGTAGACCTTGGGTTCGGCGACTGGTCCGAGTTTCAGGTTCCGCGTTGAGTGGTCTTGTCACAGGGCTTGGAATCGGGCTTGCACTGCGGGCCCTAGGAGGGGAACGCTGTACGGGCATGCGGTACCCCGCACCTCCACCAAAATGTCACGGGTGGTGACCAAAAGAAAACAGGAAATAAACAGGGAGAAATAAACGTTTAATGTGGCGAACTTGTGCCAAAAAAATAAAGAAGGAAACAGAAGAAAGCAGAGCGTCGCGGGCGTCGAAGTCGGCGTGTCAGCAGAATCGAGCGCTAGGGCGAGACTGACTCGACAAGGTCGCGGGCGGCCTCTTATCTAGAGTGCGCCGCTATCTCGAAGATTCGGCGAAAGCGGTTCGAGCGTCGCGTGATCGGGGCGAGAATGAACACGCACTTTCTAGAAAACAAAAGCAGGGATAAATGATAGAAGTTACGTGCGGTACATGAATAAACGGGAACTTTCTGGAGGACCGTGACCGAGCGTTGCTTTCTCAGCCTTGCGCGCGGCAATATTACAGGAGTACACTTAAGACTTCTCTGGTGTAGGAATGCATTCCTACACGCAGCGCATTCCTACATGCAACGCGCCCAGCTGTCCGTGTCGCGCTGAACAGCGGTGAGCGCGCCCACTCCTCCGCGGGTGAGGACGGCGGACAGCGCGGCCCGCTCCTCCGCGGGGTGTCATGGCTGAAAGCAGAGCGTAGAACACTTGAGGAGCGGGAATTTCCCGCGCCCCCTCTTCCTACCCCCCTCCAGGCCTCCGACAACCTCCGGCCACGCCTGACACGTGACCCGAGAGGGGAAGGGCGGGGGTGGAAATAGGGGCGGCCCAACGCGCGCCACCTTCGCCGCTTTACTGGCGGGCAAAAAATAAAGTTATTAAAAAAAAAAGCTTTGTTTTATGTTTGTGAGTATACAACATGTGATGGCTTTTGTCTCTTGTTTTAAAAGGAGCACACATACTGTGTTATAGATAGGGTTCGGAGTTTTCGGTTTAAACCGATAGAAGTACGCCGAATTCATATCGGAAATTCGGTTTTAATCGAAAAAGGACAGTTTTTAGGTTGGGTGGTTTCGGTTTAAACCGATAAAAACCGATAAAAGTAAGCCGAATCCATTCTCTAAAGTTGTGTTTTAACCGAAAATGGTCAGTTTTTTAGGGTCGCCTCGAGATTTGGGGGGGGGGGGGGGGGGGGCCCTACTGAAAAAAATTATTTGAAATTCAAACGGGTCAACCCGTTTCAAAGAAACGGGTCGACCCGTTTGGATCAAACGTGATTATGGGATACGGGTAGCCGTTTGAAACGGTACCCGCTCGAAACGGTACCCGTTTGATACAGGTGCCCGTTTGATACGGGTGCCCGTTCGACCTTGCACGTGACCACACGTTTGAACGTGCCATTCGAATCGGAAAATTATGCGCTAGCCCTAAATGGGGATCGTCTGGTAGGTTGGTAATCTTAAACTTATTTAAGACGGTCCGAAACTCGTAAACCTATTTATAACATGGAGGAAACACGTAGAACAAATGTGCTCACGTAGGTGCTTGCAAACGGACAAGAAAACAGACACAAGATTGTTTTCAATTCTCCTCAAAGTTTATTACGTCTTCTGTAGACAAGTACAAACGTGCTAGCCATCTGTAAAATGTGAGAGGCACTCTAAGCTTTTATACAACTGAGAAGATAGCAAAGCAAACAAGAACCGAGGTAATTCTAGACTATGAAGGTAGACTTTCGGGAAATTATTCGCCCGGCTGCCGCGAGAATAGTGGCTGCATAATTATATAGATATTCTGGAAGAATACGAGTAGAACGGTCAATCGTTGCCAAGAAGTAGGTTGCAGTGCACTTGCCATAAAAATAGCGGACTTGAAAGATATAATCTGTGATATTTGTCGACACGGTCAAAGCAGGACAACCACACAAACACAAACGAGAGGGAACGGCTCCTTGGAAGTTTCAACACGATGTGGCGCACAAGCTGCCATTTGCCGAACCCAACCAAACCGCAAGAATTCCTGACTTCTTTGAAGAATCGCTTGTTGCCGATATAGGCGTAGGACTTTTCGAACACTGATAGCTTTGGTGCACATCCAATACGTTGTCGAGAGACATCCTAATAAGACCGCAGGGTTAGACGACAGATCGAAGCAGGTGGACGAGCGAAGTTGGAACTGGAACTGACAACAAGCAGACAAAGGAGAAAGCGACTGCCAGGCGCACCTTTCCGGATCTCGATGCTTATCAGCGTGCAGCTCGCGCGTTACTGCGGGTCACGTGACAGGGGTGACAAGAGAGGAGGGAGGGGGCGAGGTCAAGGCGCCGGGACCACCGGTACCGCCCCTCTCTCTCTCCCCAGGCATTCCAGTGAGATGTGATTTTGTAGCCTCGAAAAAAAAAAAAAAAATACGCGCGCGCGCGCATTTTAGCACGCTCGAACTTTGGAAATGGCGGCGGGGCGGCCAGAAGCTCGGCTTGCGCCCGAGCGAAGAAAGTACTCAGCGCGAGCACTTAGTTTGACTGCTGCAACGGCGGGCGTGTTCTCGCAATGCTCGATGTTCTTGCTGCCGCGTGTACGCGTCCTACCTTCGCTGCGTCTTGAATTAAAGTGAAACGGAGTCTAGACGTACATTCTTTCACGCGGTCGCGTCGTCTGCGAGAGAGATTCGAGCTGAATAAGTAAAGGCATGGTAGCGCTTTTTTGGACGAGGACAAAAGAAAGAAAGACAAGACAGACACGAGCGCTGACTGCAACTATTTAATCAACATGGAAATGAGGCATATATACACGCTTCGATCCTATCAATCAACTAACCCCACGCCTAGCCGCCACGTGCATGAACTGCACCTCCTTATTGAAAAGGTCGATAGATGCAACGCTGACACACCCCAGCCCTGCCCTTTTTATTTCGTCCGCTTCGATAATCTCCCTAACAGTTCTATTTTTATGTTTAGCGAGTACGGAGCATGAGTCGAACAAAGGCTTGCACCCGCAGTCATGGCAATGCATTGAAAGGTGGCCATCCCGGTAGTTTTTGATGTTCAGACTATCTTCTCGGAGCCTATCGTTCAGGCATCTTCCAGTCTGGCCTACATATTTCTTACCGCATGTTAAGGGAATCTGATATACCACACCCACAACACAAACGACAAAAGGATTTCTGTGCCTAATCACACAACCCAGCGAGGCTTTCCGGAAAGGGTTCGTCAAATGACTCAGCCTGGCTAGCTTCTCTGGCGCAGAAAAGACCACCTTAGTATTTATGCGCAGACGAAGAAAAAAGCGGCTGCCAGGCGCACCCTTCCGGATCTCGATGCTTATCAGCGTGTAGCTCGCGCGTTGCTGCGGGTCACGTGACAGGAGTGACAAGAGAGGAGAGAGGGGGCGAGGTCAAGGCGCCAGGACCACCGGGACAGCCCCTCTCCCTCTCCCCAGGCATTCCAGTGAGATGTGTTTTTGCAGCCAGGAAAAACAAACGCACGCGCGCGCACGCTTTTTAGCACGCTTGAACTTTGAAAATGGCGGCGGGGCGGCCAGAAGCTCGGCTTGCGCCCGAGCGAAGAAAGTACTCAGCACGAGCGCTTAGTTTGACTGCTGCAACGGCGGGCGTGCTCTCGCAATGCTCGATGTTCTTGCTGCCGCGCAGTACGCGTCCTACCTTCGCTGCGTCTTGAATTAAAGTGAAACGGAGTCTAGACGTACATTCTTTCACGCGGACGCGTCTTCGGCGAGAGAGATTCGAGCTGAATAAGAAAATTGAGGCAGCAAAGATGGAAAAAGTTTTAAAGTTCTGTCAAAAATATCGGCTCACCAACGTCGCGCGTTTACGTAAAACAACAACAAAAAAGTGTTAGTTTTAGTTGCAGTATAAGCGAACATCAGCGCAATTGAAATATAAATATAATTACTTGCATTACGCGCACGATCTGAAATCGATGAACCGGCGCTCCCAGCCTTCCGGAAACATTGGCTTCCACGGCTGAAATGCTAGGCGTGCCCACGCCGCCGATCTGTACGCTCGATATCAAACGGGCTCCGGAGAGCCGTTTTATTAAACCGGTACAGTTTGCAACATGGTCACCGGTTTGAGCAAACGTGCGACAAGTTTGCCCAAACGAGTCGCCCATTTGCCCAGACGAGCGACCCATTTGCCCAGAGGAGCGACCCGTTTGCCAAAGGAGGGACCTGTTTGTCCAAATAGGTGACCGTTATGGCTCATACGGGGGACCCCTTTGAGCCATACGGGCGACCCCTTTGACAAACTGGTGACCGGTATGGTTAAACTGTTACCGGTATGGACCCGTTTATTTTCATATAGGCGCAAAATGTTGTTTTTTTCTGTAGGGAGACTATGTATGTGTAAGTGTTTAGGGGGGTACTCCGGCAATTTTTTTAGCTACCTCAACTAACAGTATTTTCTGACTCCCCGGCCTTTACCCTTTCCGGTATGCTATTTAGTATCGCGAAAGTCATAATAGTTAATGTAAAATTGGCAAATGAAAATGATGCAAAAACCAACATTCAAATATACCCGCACTTTTCAGTGCTGTGGCGTCAGTGGCAGGCAGGATTGCCAGTCCAGCAAGCGGTCTAAAAAATAGAGTAACCCAACCATTTGTTACGTGCTGGAGCACGCGTACTTGAGCGAGCCTTCAAAGCATTCATTTGACGCTATGAAACTGTTTCAAATCAGTTGGGAACAAAATGGACAGTTTAAGAAGTGAACCCCTGCCCTCTATTGGCGTCACTCTTTTGCTGTTTCTAGTACAGACTTTCAGTTTGAGAAACACGATGAGGACCCAGAATTGTAAATTCAATACCTTCCCGAAAAAAGAATATTTTGACCTAATATTCTGATACTATTTTAACGATGATTGTTGTCGAGTTTAGTAAAGTTTCAAGCAAATCCCTTTAATTGCCTGAATTGTGTTACAAAGGTATTATAAGTCCTTAATTTTGTTTCAGTACTTCTGAATTGCGAGTTCGTCAGCAGATATTGTGCTAACAATACTTCTGTATAGTGCTACGCTTTTTTTTGTGTGTGTTTGCTATTATGTTTTTTAAAGAATCCTGTTCAGCTGTAACGGGCGGAGAGGTCTCGTTACGCAGAAATGCCTTTTTCCTCTTCCTCCCTGCCGGCCATCTCCTGCAAAATCACGAAGGAATGAAAGAAATAAAACACGAGCGTTTACTTACGACTTAGGTCTAGTGCGTCGGATAATGACGACAGAATTCTAGAAGTAAGACTGGCCGAATAGGTGCACGTGAAACCTTCTGATCCTTTCAAGCGCAGGATTCTCAAGCATATTTTTGCTTGGAAGACTAAAAAAATCGGCGAGGCGTTCACATCATCATTACTGGATGTTAATTCCAACAATTGGGAAGATCGCGCATGGTTCTTGCACGCTCTTGTAGTTTCGGTTCTGTATTCGTTCAGACCAATGACGTCACCAACAGTAAAAATGTGTTCAAAAGTGGAAGCTCACCTATCATGGTTAAAAAACTCAAGAATTCTTTTTTTTTTTTTTTAATCTGCTGCCCGAGCCCCACACACTAGGTCGAGCGAACGCAATGCGAAATAAACAATGGCCAGAAAGTCTTCGCAGGACCTTTAAGGCGAAACACGGCTCGATACCGATCTCCCCGGTGTTTTCAGATTCAGACACGGCGCTTTATTTCAAAGTAATAAACGTTTTTAATTCCATACACCTCAGCTCTACCATTGAGTACCACTTCTGAAACCCACAGATGGTCTCATTTTTCTATAATTTCCAGCCTCTCCCCGCTTTCTCTGCAAGCACTATAGTAACCCTATTGAAAGCCCGTTGTTGGGTCCAACCCGGATTTCTAGAAGGTTTTAATGTCCCATTCTAGAATTCCTGAGAGGTATAAATTATCCGTCAAAGTTTTCTAGAAAAGGTGACGTAACCTATAGGATTTCTAGAGGCTCCGAGATTCCCGTCGCTCAGACGCCGGTGGTTTTTTTCACGATTTATTTTGGGAAAGCTCGTGACCCAGAAAAAAAAAACCCTGGAGTATCTGGGAGGGATCACGAGACCCTTCAAGATATATTAGATTGCGAAGCCGTTTATTCATTTTGTATCGGACAGCCTCAACGAATAGTCTTTCAGTGGAGGCTTCCCATCTCACGCGTGGGAACGAAATGTGCAGATAAACGGCAAGATGCCTGCGTACCTTGTTTTTTGCAGTTATTAGTCCACCTGGCTCAAGAAGCTCGTCCAGTGAGTAAAAAGGACGCCGTGGACGCCACCGGGAGAGTACAAAGAACCTCACTGTAACCGTGCTCAGAATTTTATCAATGGCGTAAGTTCTTGCTCTCGCGTTCGTGGTTTTCGCGAAAAGGGCTATTGACGGTATGCGTGAGTGTGCGTGTTCCTGCACATGTAGCTGTGCTCGTGCTCGTCCGCACGCTCGTGCGTGTGCGTGCGTGCGCGTGTGTGCGCCTGCGCTTGTGTGTGCGTGTGCAGGTTTGTGTGTGGCACCCGCTCGGTTTTAAATCTTGAACTACCGTACATCCCAGGAATTTTCTCAGCAGCATTGTGAGCACCTCGAAAAATATTTTTGACACTAAAACACTCGGTTGCCGTTATCTGGTCTGATCGTTTTTTTACAGCTGATTGGGCTGAGGTTTGAGTATACTTTGGTTCTTATCGTTTTTTGATTTTAGCATGTATGTGAGCCTGAATGTTCAAAACAATCTTCCTATGACGTTTTAGACAACTGCATTAATGTACTATGGCTCACAAGTATTTAGGTGTCTAAAGGGCTGCAAGACTAAAGAGGTCTGAAAGGCTGAAGGGTTGGAGGCTATGAAAGGCATAAGGGTTTGAAGGGACGAAGGGGTTTGAGCGGCTGAGTGGTCTGATGAGCTGAAGGGTCTTGAACGGCTGAGAAGGTCTTATAACACATCAGAGCTGACGGGCCATTTTCAACAAGAAAGCTTGTTATCCAAGCAACGCAAGAAAAACAAAGTGTCGGGACGTTGTTAAACAATGACACTGGACCTCAGGCAAATCGTATTGGGGTTTCAAAACGGTCTCCTAAACGCGTGACCGTGCTCTTTTGACGGAGTTGGTTGGTAGCGCAAACTGCCCACACAACAAAATATTTAGTTGTATACGTTATTCATTCATTCATCGTTAAAAATAGAACATACACCGCGTGCTACCTGTTTGGCGCTTATTAACATGCAAGAAGATAGTTACTTCAGTTTCTTGTAATTTGAATATACAAAAAATGAAGCTCTACAATTTGTTCAGGAGCTTATTATGGATATCACTCAAGTTCCATATTTGCCCAGCGTCCCAAACTTATAAAACGATTGCTAAAATTACGGCACCACTTTGTTTCTAAAACATAGTTAGCAGAGAGAGGTTTTATTGAAGCCAAGACCTAAGAGTCTACGCCATGAGCGAGGTATTGAACCTAAATATTTTCCATAAGCAACAACTAGTATTTTCAGAATTCTATATTAATATTAAACATTTCGCGCCGCAATGTATCGTGGCGCAGCCAGAATTCAATTTCGTTGCACTGGGGTTTTCACTTAATATTAAACAAAAAAGTGCTGTTACAAAAAAATTACCAATAGAGACGAATGACGACCCTACATAAAAAACAGTATTACTTTACGCTATTTGGATTATGAAACTGGAAGTCTATCTCGAATCTCTGATTTTCAGGTTATTAAAAATTATTCCTTTGACCGCTATCTGGATGTCAGGTTTCCAGAAACAATTCCAGTTAGGGTCCAGTTTTATAATTTAGACAGTAAAAAGTTCTACAGAGATTTTTGGGTAATAAAAATTTCCACCTTCTTTCTTGCATCAGCTTCCAACAGCACGCGCTTCATTTTATTTCAAATAAAAACCATCCGAGACGCAAAGAAAAGCTACAACGTCGTGGGAGTTCAACGCAACCAATCCTTACAATGACCAACACAAAACAATTGTCCACAGCATCGCTTGAGGTGAACAATAAAATATTTTTCTTTGCTAGTTACCCGACGCGCTCAGAATACAATGCGCCTATGCGGCATCCCGTGGACGCCGTGGACGCCACCGGGAGAGTACAAAGAACCTCACTGTAACCGTGCTCAGAATTTTATCAATGGCGTAAGTTCTTGCTCTCGCGTTCGCGGTTTTCGCGAAAAGGGCTATTGAATATTAAAACATAAAGCAAAAATAATTTCTATGCTGGCGGGGCACTATTTAAACCCGCACAAAAATTTGCAACGGCATCGTTGGCATCTACCCTCCAAGATGAAGGCAACCCTCGTAGCCCTATGCTTCTTTCTTGCAGTTGCGCACACCATGGGGGTAGAAATAGGCGGTAAGCCCACATTTCTCTAAACTTTACACTTCGTCTCTCCTGAGTTGAAGTAGTTTTTTTTCTTTCTCACAATTAACCTTCCGTCTTCGTATAATATCATTGCGCTTCATTGTTTTTGTAAGTGGAATTCATTAAAAAGACGAGAAAGAACGAATTTTGTCTAATTCCACAAAATCAGCAACTACTAGTCTTAGTTCGTTGCAATTTTTTTAATAGTCCGACGAAAGACAACGAATGCATACCTTCTCACTAGTGTCTACCGCTAAACAAAATCTCATTTGTAAGACTAGCCGCTAGTTAGCGGTTCGTTAACGTGCATTATAGAAACCAACAATTTGTTGTCATGTTTATGCTGAGAGATGTTAAGATGCTTTCGGGTTTGTGGATCTTGGTCACTACATAGATACGGACAGGCGGAGACCCCAAATATTCCAAAGAATTATATTAATGTAAGACATCAATAGGACCAGTTAAAATCAATATAGCTGTTCTAGTCATCGAACGTCAGACAAAACAAACTGAATTTGCTATGTTAAACTCACTCACCACCTGTGGATGCCACAAATCGAAACACTGCGTGCCACATGTTAAGTCCACTATTCTGTCAAAATGTTGTAATACGTCTGAATCAATGGACCACAGCTTCGTAATTCTCTTGCCTTTTCCGGTTAAATTTCCCTTGAAACATCATGACTTGGAGTAATATTAAATCTTCAGAAATACGTGTTTTATATGAAGGCCAGAGACATTTAGTTTTTCAAACATACTAATCAAGTGTTAAAAAATCATAGATAACGTTATCCGTTATGTAGAATACCAAGCTTTTCAGGAGTGCTATATTCAGTTCTTATTTTGTTGCTTTCTACGCATTTGCTATAGGCGCATTGCCATTAATTAAACCTATTTCATTGGTCTAATTGTGGATCCAACATTCAACACTAATTCGCCAAGAAAAAATAAGAAGCCGATAGCGATTGTGCAATTAATTAATTCTTTGCATCTGTGATTGCGTTGAGCGTCTCTGTTGCTTTATTATGTGGCGAATGTACATTAAATAAGGGGCTTATAAAAAATTGTTTGTGACGACATGTTTAATGAAGCCATCCTGATATGGTTTCTGATAATTACAAGTTATATATTTTTTTAAAAATCTTACAAACAAGAATCTAAGCCTACTGGTCAATTGTCGTTATAAGGATGCCATAGTAAGGAGCAACCAAAGTTAAGGAGAACATTGCAAGGTATTTTTGTGAAGTAATGTGCGTGCACTTCGTCAGATATTTAGAAATATTGCACTGATCATCGCATGCTTTATGTTTTAGAAATTGAAAAAAAAAACAAAAAAAAACAAGGAACACGGGGTACTATATTAATTACAATTTTGCGTGTCTGTTTCTTTCCCCCACAAAATCATCCCTCGTGGATGCATGCAGCGCCACCTAACTCGAGTCAGCATTGCCTCCAGCGCGTTTCACTTCGTCTCGCAATGAGCCCCATGATAGCACGCAGCGTCGCCAAGACGTACGTGTCTGACGCTTAGCGGTAACTCTAGTCCCAGCTCGAGGCGAGTCGGGGATCCACTAAAGATGACGTCATGAGCAGGCCTTGTCTCGAGGTATGACTGCAATACTTCACGTCGTAGATGATAAATTCACCCAGTGCCGTATATTTGCTATTCTAAATAACATGATCACACGTCGTTACAGTGCGCGTATATAGCCCTGCGGGGAATCTCTACAGTCCCGAATGTTCGCGTTCATTGCTTTGAAAAGCGTGTAAAAACGAGCTATATGAGCAAACGCTGAAAACAGCATCAATAGAAAGCTCTTTACTGGACGGGGAACAGCTTGGCGACACCTCCCTGGGGTGGTGAAGGAGGCAATGAGCGCAAAGCGCACGTCCACGAGTGCCGTTGGGAGGTTATGCACACGCACTCTTGACTTCTTAATTGCAATTTAAGTTTAACCATTAAAAGAAAATCAAGCGGGAGTTTAATGGGGATTATTTCACACAGAAGAGATGTTGACGAAAGTGCAAAAAGGCACGACAGATTGGGTTGGCTTATGGAGCGCATTCGGCAGAGCCGGAGCAGCGGCACCGCTTAGATTTGTTAATATCTTGAATAACAAATTCTGCGTTAAAAATTTGTTTTTTCCAATGGCGTAGCGGCAGCTGCCGGGAAAATATCGAGCGACGGCCACGTTTGCCAGCTATTTGAGAGAAAACGCCAACAGTGCCTACAAGCGGTACAGCCCAGTCGACGCTGTTCATATTGTCACGAATGAAAAGTGATGAGGCGGCAAATAACTGAATAAACTGAATGTTTAATTGGACGAATTTGTGCCCAAAACAGAATAGAAAAAGCTTAGCGTCGCAGGCGTCAATATCGGCGAAACGGCAGGATCAACCGCTGGGGCGAAACTGACTCCGCTCGCCATGCGAAGTCCTTTATGTTCCCTGGCGGGTTTCTGCGAAATTCGGCATAGAACGTTCGGTGCCTAGAACATTCGAAACTCGATCAGACGAGAATGTTCTCGAACTTACGAGTACGCCAAGTTGAAAAAATAAATAGAACAGTCCGCTGACTGTAATTGAACCTAGACCAACGGCGCGACAGTCAAGCGCGGTAACCACTCGGCCACGCTGGCGCTTTTTTTTTATTGCCTGTTTAACATTGGTGGCATACATAGTTATCAAGATAGACTAAAAAGGTAAAACCATCACCCTTCCTGGCTAATGTCACAGCTAGAAGTCTTTGATGGAGGACAAATCCTCCAGAAGTGGCAGCCACTCAGGTTGAGGCTGCTGCGCCCTGTACAGCTCTTTAAGGAAACACATGTGTTCCACAAAATACTTATACACCGGCCCCACATCGATATCAGCATGATGTACCGCCATACGGCATCGCCATATACTGTGCAGCCCCATGAGCATGAATATATCATAGGTACAGGAGCAGCTTTTGCAGACAGGAACCGAATGCCGTGGTACGTTAAAGGGAGGTCTTTTTGTAGCGTGAGCTACACTGGCCGAGGTTGAGCAGTTTCGCGTGGCCAGCATAATGAGCCGTGCTTCGTGCTGCGCGTGGCCGAGGAGCAGTGACGTCACACGGCGCACAGCTGGCGCGCCGGAGCCGCCGCCGCCGCGCGCTCCGCCGCCACCGCGCCCGCCTCGCCGATCTGCGCATTGTTGAAAAGTGACGTCATAGCCGCGGCAGACGCACTGGCGCCGCCGCGTGCCCAGCTGTGCGCCTCCGTTACGCAGTAGCCAAATCTGACGCTGCACCGGAGCCGCTTGATAGCGCCTCTCATTTTGTGCGCATATGCTCACGCTACGTATATCCCGGCATAGCAGAGCTTAGCCACCGCAATTTTTTTATAGTCCTTTGAAGGACGTCCCAAAGAAAATTGCGGTGGCTTAGCTCGGCTTTGCCACCCAAAACAATTGCAGTGGCTTAGCTCGGCTATGCCAGGATATACGTTGCGTGAGCTTATGCGCACAAAATAAGAGGCGCTATCAAGCGGCTCCGGTGCAGCGTCAGACTTGGCTACTACGCAACGGAGGCGCACAGCTAGGCACGCGGCGGCGCCAGTGCGTCTGCCGCGGCTATGACATCACTCCTCTGGAATGCGCAGACCGGCGAGGCGCGCGCTGCGGCGGCGGAGCGCACGGCGGCGGTGGCTCCGGCGCGTCAGCTGTGCACCGTGTGACGTCACTGCTCCTCGCGCATGCGCAGGCCGGCAAGGCGCGCGAGGCGGCGGCGGAGCGCGCGGCGGCGACGGCGGCTCCGGCGCGCCAGCTGTGCGCCGTGTGGCGTCACTGCTCCTGGCACTTGCGCAGCACGGCTCTTTGACAGCCACGCGAAACTGCTCAACCTCGGCCAGTGTACCTCACACTACAAAAACACTGCGTCTCAGCAGTCCAGGAACACATTTCGAATGATCTCTGGCTTTTTGCACCATAAACAGTTTTGTGACCATGCTACTGGTATGCCCTTTTCAACTAACCAAGCTTTTACAGGAAGCGATCCACTATGTAACTTGAAGAAAAATGTTTTCGTGCACGCGGGAATTACCATTCTCTTGACTCGTTTTAGAACATCCTGCCCTGTGCCTGCGCTGTACAGCGCTTAATACAAGGGTGTGGAAAAAAGCAACTCGATCAGGTCCTTCGACAACCGCTTGCGTGAAACGCCTGACAAATATTCGATTGAAAAAATGACCGCATCTCCACGTGGTGAATGATGTTGATTGGGTGGAAGCTCTGGAGGTGCCGATGATACTGATTTTATTGTTCATAGGTAGTGCTGATGGTGCTGATTTTCTTTATTGCTCATAGGCAGTGCTGAGTTCCGGGTTGCCGTTTCGACTTCATTATTACTGCTTTATGGTCGCTCAAATGCAGAGCCAGTGGTTCTTCTAGCGGATCAGCTTGGATCCGCTAGAAGCCGTGGGAACGCATCTCCACCGCTTAAGTTAACGGTTCATGTCAGAAAGAAAATGTGTGGTATGGAACGTGGTTACATACGCATTTGAGCATTTGACCGCAGCATCCTCTCGTCTATAAACGTTGAGCCAATCCATGCAAAGTTTAACGCGATTATATACGCATTTGACCGCAGCGCCCTCTCCTGTATAGACGTTGATCGGATAAATGCAACGTTTCATCCATGACAGAAACCCCAGCTCTTGTGTTACTACCACATCTCAGAGCCCCCTACTCGTCCCGCAGTCGTGGCCGAGTGGCTAAGGCGATGGACTAGGTTTCCATTGGGGTCTCCCCGTACAGGTTCGAATCCTGTCGACTGCGCAAACATTTTTTCTTTTTATGTGAGCGCGGACGCCAGACGGACGGACGGACAAGGCTAGACCCTAAGAAGCTTCGCCCATAAAACGTGTTGCCCAAAACCGATAGGCCCCGATAACTTCCTTTAAATAACCCTAGAAACCAAAGCTGATTTCATCGCTCGTCGCTACTCTAAACTCGGGCGGCAGATTTCGCAGCCTTACCTAAATTACAGTGCGTAAAAAGGGGCTTCTCTGGTCTCGAAGAAAAAGGAACCTCTTGACCAGCTGTCTAATAAACAACTGCGAAAACCCGAGACCAGCGGACTTGACTCGACGAAAGATATTTGATTGACTTGTTCTTTCCCACGGCGAACACCAAATAAAAACAGCAAACACCCGATGCATGCGCTGAATATTGATCCGTGAACAATGTAAACTCGGCCACGCTGGCACTCGCTCTTCGGCTGCGCATGGCATTTCTCCCTCCTCTAAAAGCGGATCGTCTCAATGCGATGTGCCGGAAAACAAAACGGCAAGAAAAAATAATGAGAAACTACGTAGAACTGCAAGAAAATGTTTAGCTGGGCTTGTTGGTTCATGACTGGAAATGAGCGCCAAAGGAACAGGGACAGGTGAAGACGTGGACGACAACACGGGGCGGGCACTCGCAACAGAAAGTTTATTAGAAAACTCACATGCTTAAATACCTAAAATAAACCTAGTCCCTTCCAGCCGTCCCCCCGTCTCTTTCTAAATATAAAAGTTCTTTATCTGACAAGGCCACTGACGACTCGCTGATACAGATATCAGCCCCTCTTGTTTTGATGACGAATGCTTCGTGAATCTCCCTGGTTTTCTTTTTTTTTTTTTGCTGTGTTGCCTTAGGATGATTGTGTTTGACAACTTCGAGGTGCACGGGCATCGATCACAATGCAAGACCATATGGCCTGACGGCGTTGGTTTGGTAGTTGCCGCGTGCTCCCTCGCACGATCATTAATGCAGCGGCCTGTTTGCCCTACATACGAGCGCCCACAGGATAATGGTATATCGTAGACGACAGATGGTTTTACAATCCACAAACATCGTTTGGTGTTTCTTTTTGCATTCGTCACTAGCCTCCTTCCGGAGCATTTATCCTTCTGCACAAGGCCGAGAGTTTCTTCGGGGCCGAAAAAACAACCGGAACGTTGTAACGCTCCGCAACTTTTTTTAAGCTGTGGGAGATAGCGTGAAGGTTAGGAACGATGGCCGGTCTGATTTTTTGCCGTTCACAGGCGTTTTGGCGAACACCTCTATATTTTCTTTTCAGGCTATCTGCTGCGCCGGTCAGAAATTTCCGCGGAAAGCCCGCACTTTCTAGACGATCCACCTGTAACAGGAAGCTCCTGCCCATCTCATGATGACAGGATTTGACCAATGCAGCTCCGAGACAGGACCGGGCGATACCTCGTTTTACTAGTTTTGAATGTGCGGAGCCGTAGGAGAGTACACCCTTCTTAGAGCAGGGTTCATAAGCCCAACAAATCTGGTCTTCTAGAAACATAAGTTTTAAATCTAGAAACCGCAAAGACCCCCCCCCCCCCCCCCCCCGAGGTTCTTTCATGAGTAAACCTCAACCCATGGGAGCAGGCCGCAAAACTTCCATCAAATCAACTGCAACCCCATCAGTGAGCACCTTAGGTGCGAGGACAATGACGAGGTAATCATCAGCATACCTAAAAATTCTAATATCGCCTTCAATCCCAAGTTTTTCAGCTATACCTTCGTCACAGTGTGCTAAAAAAATATCACACAAGACGGGGGCAACTCGCGAACCAATGCAAACGCCCTGTTTTTGCACATGCACCTCACCATCAAAAGACGCAAAGGTATGTTCAAGATAGAAAGACAGGAGTTCCGGAAGGCCGTTTCTCCATTCCTCTCGATGCATTTGGTTACAGCTGTAAAAAGGGCCTGATGCGGGACAGAGTAAAAAAGATCTTCAACATAGATTGAAAAAGTATCACACTTCCCTCTAGACCAACGCCTCAGGAAGTCAATCACCTCATCTGAGCTACGGACAAGGGACCCATCATGCAGTTTCAATCACGAAAGGCGCGTTCTGAGAAGGGTGGAAAACTGGTACTGCCACAAGTCTCTTTCTGTTACTGTCGCCCTAAAATGTTTAGGGCAAACAGGCCGCTGCATTAATGATCGTGCGAGGGAGCACGCAGCAACTATCAAACAGACACCATCAGGCCATATGGCCGTGCATTGTGATCGATGCCCGTGCACCCCGAAGTTGTCAGTAGCCTGGGCCAGTAGTACTTTTCCCGAATCCTGGCGAGCGTCCTGCTCTAGCCAGATGTCCAGCCGTCGGGTCGTCATGGCATCCTCGAAGACTGGAAGGAATAACCAACAGCCACGCTGCGTTGTTGTTAACGAAGTTCTCTTTGTACAGCACCCCTTGCAGTATGGAGAAGGTAGGCAGGATGCGCAAGAAAGCACGGGGAACCGCACTCGCTTGTCCCAATAGGTGCTCGATGAGCGCTCGTAGTCCAGGATCGTCTCGTTGGAGTGCTGCCATGTCGCTGACATCCGGAGCGCCGAGGAAACACTCATCGTCGTCGTCTTCGATGCAGGCAGGAGCGGCCTCGACTGGGGCCTTTGACAGACAGTCGGCGTCATTGTGCTTCCGGCCGGACTTGTACCCCACGGTCATGTCGAACTCCTGCAGTCGTAGGCTCCAGCGTGCGAGGCGTCCGGAGGGGTCCTTCAGATTCGCGAGCCAGCAGAGCGAGTGGTAGTCTGTGACTACGCGAAAAGGACTTCCATACAAATAGGGGCGGAACTTTTTTATTGCCCAGACGACAGCAAGGGACTCCTTTCAGTCGTTGAGTAGTACTTCTCCGCCTTAGACAGCGTCCGACTCGCATATGCAATGACTCGCCCTGCCCCGTCTTGTATTCGGACCAGTTCCGCGCCAAGACCGGTCTTACTGGCGTCCGTGCGGATCTCTGTTTCAGCGAACTGGTCGAGATGGCCAAGAATGGGGGGCGTCTGGAGCCCTCGTTTGAGCTCATCGAATGACCGCTGGCGTTCTTCTGACCATTCAAACTTTACGGCGTCCTTCTTGAGGTGCGTCAGCGGTGCGGACAGCTTGGCGAAGTTCCGAACAAACCGTCTGTAGTAGGCAGAGTCCGAGGAATCTTCTCACGGCTTTTTTGTCAGACGGCGGAGTAAAGGCAGCTACGGCGCGGGTCTTCTCGGGGTCAGGGAGAACACCTTTGTTGTTCACGATGTGGCAAGGAAATTTATTTCACCACAGGCGAACCGACACTTTGTTTGCTTGAGTGACAGGCCGGCGGTCTTCATGGCTTGAAGCACGGCTCGAATTCGGCTCAGGTGTTCGACGAAATCCCGTTAAAATACCACGGCATTGTCAAGATAGACAAGGCAGCTCTGCCATTTGAGACCTGCCAGCACGCCCCAGTGAAAAACACAACAGGCCGAGGGTTGGTGTGACTTGATGTTACACCAGAGGTTTTCACGGATGTGATTTGGGACATTTTTTACAGCAATCTGGTGTTCTGGTGTGACACCCGGAATCTGGTGTGTTGGTGTGACACCAGCAATCTGGTGTTTTAATGTGACACCAGCAATCTGGTGTTTTGATGTGACACCAGCAATCTGGTGTTTTATTGGGACATCCGGTTTTGTTGTGGTGCAATACCAGAGCACTTGTTGACTGGGTGCTGCTTTACTCACAAAAAGGGTACAATGATAAGTTTGACAACAACGCTGCTGTCATAACTACTTTATTCAGAAAAAGGAAAAAAGCACAACAGTAAAGCTTCGGAAGCTTTACTGTTGTAGGGAGTTGGCCGTGATCAACTGGAGTTTGTCCGGAGTCACTGCCATGCATCGAAGAACCGGACGCCCTGTCGTTCCGCGATTCTTGGCCTTTCAGCTTGCGGTGGACTCGTGTCTTAGTTACGCTGATCCGTTCCGCGTACCCCTCCGCGCCAGAAATCTCCTCTTCTACATCATATAAGACAGATGGCTCGATTTACTTGTCCAGTTCTTTCAGGGAAGCCTCCTAAAGTTGAAGAATATCAAATGTTTCTTCGAGCTCACCTTTGTCGGTTGGATCCGTGGCCAGCATGACACCAATCTCGTTGATGATCTTTGTTGTGGCGGCTCGCAGGGTAATCCTCTTTCGCTTCAGGCGGTCGACGACCTCCTCGCTCGTAGTAGGCATGATCTGGCCATTAATTCCCGGTTTTCGGCACCAAAAACTGTAATATTTACTAGCTTTTTTTGTTGTTTTGCTACCGGACCACGTCTAACCTTAGCTCGTCGGAAATCAGAAAAGTGCACCAACGCACATCTTTTCGGCTTCGACTCACAAAGAATTTGAAGGCTTCTTTATTTTCTCAAACTTCAAAAAGAATATTGGCAGAAAGTGAAAGGAAACCCCCGAAGAGGTGAGCGCCCCAAGCTACTCAAGGCCGCCCGGGAAAGTGCTGGGGACGAGGGGTACACTTCTTAAGCACAAAGGAGCCCGCCGCGGGTTCTCCGGCAACCACAAGACGGGAGCAAACGAGGCACCGCTTCGGGGGAGGGGTCGTCACACAAACTGATCAAAAACGCGCTCGCGAACAGGGGGAAAAATAAATAAAAATACAACATTGGTGTCACATCAAACTGCGTGGTGTGCACACCAGGCTGCGTTGTGTGCACATGAGCCGATGTGGTGTGACACCAGACTCTCTTCGTGTGCCTACCAGGCTGGTGTGCGCGTACACCAGCATTTCTGGGGGGCACACCAGGCTGGTGTGCTCGACACACCAGCATTGCTGGCGGGCACACCAGACTCGTGCGCTTGATACACCAGTATTGATGGTGGGCACACCAGATCCTCTGTTGTCACAACAGGATTTTCTGGGGTCACACCAGGATTGCCTAATGTATTTTTCATTAGGGCGTCGTCGAGCATTTCCTGGGCTTGGTATTGAATCACCTTCCTTTCCTTTAAGGAGACTGGATACTGCGACTGGTGGAAAAGGAGCGCATAGTCATCGGTAATAATGCGATGTTTCGCCATTGGTGTTTGGCGAACTTTCGACGACGTGGCAATACAGTCACTGTATTCAACGAGGAGCTCAACCAGTTGCCGGCGCTTAGCAACTGGGAACTCGGGGTCGATGTGGAGCTGCGGCGGCGACGTCCTCTTCTGTTGTGACGACGAGATTTCCCCAGAGATTGTGGTGACTAAGGTTGGCACCTGAAGCTCCTCGACGTGGCCCACGGTGGTACACTTCGTTTGGTGCTGCGGCTCCTCTCGAAAGTTCGTCACGAGAAGAGTTGTACGTCCTCCCTAAAGATCCGTGACGCCTCGTGCGACGCCAACTCCTTTTTCAAAGAGCAGTTGGACGCTGCCTTTCGAAAGAGCTTCACCATGCATGGCCGTGTCTGTTATGACGGTGACAAAAGCACTCGACTGTGGCGGCAGGTTCACATGGTCGGCAATAACTCGGATCGCCGTTGGCGTCGTGTTGGTCTCCACCGGCGGCTGAACAAGCTTTTGCAGTGTCAACTGGTTTGCCCCGAGGTCGATGACGGCGCCATACTCGCAGAAAAAGTCCATTCTGAGGAGAACGTCCCTCGCACAGTTTTGCAGGACAACGAACTTTACAGGGCACGTCTCACCATGGATCTCGACGCGAGCAGTGCATCTTCGGACTGGCGTGATGAGATGTCCCCCGGCTGTCCGTATCTGCAAAGCATCCGACGGCGTCGTCACTTTCCGAAGGCGTTGGGAGAGCCTCCCAATCAGGACGTAATATTCTGCTCCGGTGTCGACGGGAGCCGACGCGTCGTGGCCGTCGATATCAAGGTTTAGGTTATTCTTTACCGTTGCAGGAGCGTTGTTTAGGTCTCTAGTAGCGTTCGAGTGGGTGCTCTCCGGCGTTCGTGGAGGATATTGACGTCGGTCGTCTTCGGAAACTCCACTTCCAGGGGTTGACGCGCCTAGTTTCCCCGGCGAGGAGCGAGGGGTGACAGGCTTTCACGTCGGGGTCGGTGCATCGGCGAAGCTGGACGTCATGGCGACGGCCACCGGAACTCTTGGCGGGACGCAAGCTCGGGGCACTGAGGTCGTCGCAGGTACTCGTCGACCTTCCGAGGGTGTTCACCATATAGGGGACGTGTGTTGTTCGGGTGGAACCCGCGCAGCCCGAGTCGTCGGTGTGGGCAAAGGCGGTAGGAGTGATCGACTTTGCCGCAGTGATAACTAAGCGGTCGTCGATCGGCCGTGCGCCACACGTAGGTCTTCCTAGGCGCTGGTTGTACGGTGCGGACGAGCTGAGTCTGCCCTTCCCGACGTCAGAAAGTCTGTGGCGCTAGTGGGTCATGTCGAGGCAGCGTCGAATACTGCTGGGACGCCGGCGCCGGTCTCCGAGCTACTGCGGCGTAGGTCAGAGCGGGCTCCTTGGGTGCTGCTACTCTGGCAAGAGCCTCCGGTTGAAATGCCCGCTGGACCTGCTCGCGTACAACTTCGGCAATCGACAGCGCAGTCGGCTGGTTGTCAATAGGCAGGAGCTTCCTGAGTTCTTCCTGTACGACTTCGCGAATGATCTCGCGGAGATTCGGGCTGTTGCAGCTGGGAGGCGAGAGGGCACCGACGCCGCGAAGTTGCTGGTAGAGGGAGGCCCGTGCTTGCAGGGCACGTTCGATATCTGTGGCTTTCGTGACAACTCCTTTCACTGTGAAAAGCAGGGCTCGCTCAAGGCCTCCGAAGATGTTTTCCTTGACACCTCGCATCAGGATTCTCAGCTTCTTTGCTTCGGAGGCTTGAGGAACGGCACGGTTGGTGAACCACAGGACATCTTCCACAAAGCTAACGACGCTCTCGTTAGGGCCTTGGATTCTCGCTTGAAGAAGCTCTTCCGCGCGTTCTCTTCGTTGTTGGTTCGTGAATGTACTTCGCAACTCAGCCTTGAATTGCTCCCAGGAGGTGATCAATGATTCGTGCTTCTCGAACCAGTTCAGGGCGGTTGCTTCCAAGGAGAAGTAAGCATTTTGAAGACACTGCTCCGGTGTACACCCGTTATGACGGGCCACTCGTTCGTACTGTTAGACCCAGTCGTCGATGTCTTCGTGGCTTTCGCTGTGTAAGGGAGCCGGTGTCTGAGGAGCGACGGCCAGGTAGACGACGGAAGGGGTCACCGAAGTTTGAGAGGACTGGCTGTATGGTCGACTGGAATTTCCTCGATGGTTCTGGCAGTTCACCACACTCTGGGGGCAGTCCCTGGATGCGACGGCTTGCTCGGGTTTTGGCGTTTTCGGCTAAGGGTAGCTTTCCGGAGCTGAGCACCTCACTTGGCCGGGATGTCTTCGGAGGGGTACGCTTTACGGGCATAGGATGCAATAGCCAGCACCTCCACCAAATTTCATGAATGACAAGTGATGAGGTGTCGAATAGCTGAATGAACTGAACGTTTAATCGGGCGAAGTTGAGCCCAAAACAAAAAAGAGAAAGGCTAGTGTCGCAGGCGTGGATGTCAGCGAAACAGCAGGATCGAGCGCTGGGGCGAAACTGACTCCGCTCGCCATTTTGAGTCCCTTATGCACCCTTTGTGGGTTTCTGGAACATTCGGCAAGGTACTTTCGGCACTCAATCAGACGAGAACGTTCTCGAACTTACGAGAACGCCAAGTTGAAAGAATAAATAAAAGGACAGTCCGCTGACTGGAATCGAACCTAGGCCTTCTGCGCGACAGTCAAGCGCGGTAACCACTCGGCCACGCAGGCGCTCGCTCGCGGGCGTGCGTGGCAATATATAACACCAGCGGACCAGGCCCGCGGAAGTCTTCGCCCGGTTCCCGGCTGGTCATGGTCCATCCAACGAAGCAGGACCGCGGCCCACTTCCAGCAGACCCGCTACAACCGGCGCCAAATGAAGTGTACATGAATCAACGGCGCTGCAACGCGCACCAATTACGCAAACGAAGGCACCAGAAAGAAAGAGAGAAACTGCATTCTAACGCGGATCGTCTCGGCATAATATTGATTTAACATTGTCACCAGCATCGCGTGGCTCTGAAACTTTGGTAAAATTTGTTTGCTTTATTCTGTACATTCTGCTTGGTGTCCTTTGTCAAAAGTATTGCATTTTGTGAGCATTAGTTTCATCATCCTCATTAGTCTTTTGCACTGGTCGAGCGTGCCAAATTTCACATGCTCGTTTTATGCCTGGTGAATTTTCTTCGTCAAAATTTTCGTGCAGGTTCGTAATTAGCTAAATATTAAATTTCAGACTGAAGTATCTTGAAGTATGCCCATTCATCAACATTAGTGTGCTGTTTTAATACTCGAACAAAGTTATTTTTGTTGAAATGCTTATCTAGGTTTGTTTTATTTAGTTCTTTCCCTGTTATAGATTCTTCTTTCTTGCGGCCCTCGAGACTGCGATAAATCCTTTATCCGACCCCTGAGCCAAAACTTTTGGAGACCCCGGCTGTAGGTCAATATGGTATTGTCGTATAGTAGGCGGTTGCCACCCGCTCTTCGGTCAGAGTGCAGGCGACGAGGCGCTCTTTAACAAAACGAACGTGCCATAAAATTAAGTTTTCACGGCCGTTCCACATGGTAGAATTTTGCCTTCCAGTTAATCCAATCTGAGTTTTCGCATTTCGAAGGTGTCGTGGAGGCGTTTCTTTACGCGCACTTCTTGCACGGATAGCAGCGGGTCTCCTGGAAGCGGGCCGTGGCCGGGCGTCATTGAAGAGACCGCGGCCAGCCGCGGGCCCGTTGGAAGATTCTTGCGGGCAGGATCTGAACCGCTCTCCAGGGTTTGGAAACCCCGGCCCGCGGGTCACATAATCCTTGGGATCCTGCATAATCCTTCGGGTCAGGCTGAAGCTTATCATCAACCTTCCAGAAATGTATTGCGGTAACCCTTAAATCACAGTGATCTATGGTACGTCAACTAACCCGTAGTGTTGTTTGGCACGCCAATTAACAGGATTGACTGACTCAAAATTGCAACTATGTTCGAGTTGGTGTTCGTATTTTTTTTAAGTGTTGCCTAGAAACGTAAATTGATAGTAGGTGTGGTTTTCACATTTTCTCTAAATTGTGCCTCTGTGTGTGTATGCGCAGGAGGCGGTGCAGTAGAAACTGGAGAGCGTAAGTACCTTTCAAAATCAAAGTCAGCCTCCTTGTCAACTACAACCGTTTGTGAAGAATGGTCTTCTCCCGAGATGAAAAGTTAGCGCCGGCTCATGTGTTCTTTTGAAAAAGGGAAGGGGAAATAGAAAGTTAACTACCTCGAAAGCTCCTCTTCCGATGTGAAGCTTGAGGCGGTTACCTTCTCGCGCATCGCTGCTGAAATCTATTTTTCACTTTGTTCCGCACAGCCACTGTTCCGCACAGCCGTCGGGGCTGTGCGGAACATAGTGAAGAATAGATTCGAGCTTCATCTGGATGCCGTCATTCTGCCAGGCTTCAGTGTCGTGGGACTGGACTCGGCGTCGGTCAGTTAAGATTTCTTTTTTTAAATTTCGTGTGTGTTTTATTGCCCCGCGGAACACTGTTCCTCGGGTGCGGTTTTGCTGAACATTTTTTTATGTTTTTTTACAAACTGTTTGTTAGCATTGTTTAGTTGTTGGGTTTATTTCGTCATGGCGTAGCGGCCTGACGGTGCTGTAGAGAGCGTTTCCGCATGGTTGTGTCACGTTCAGGGAATGTCCGGAGGAGTTGGTTTTTGTTCTTGCCGTGTGCGGCTGAGTTTTTCCGTCTTGATTAAATTTTTGATTTTTTTCTTTTACCTTTACGTGTCGTCGACTTCTTTGTCTGACTCTCCACCAGGCGTGGACCTATCGCCTTGGCACCAATCGAACCTAAATATGTTATTTTTTAACGCAATTTTCGTTAAGATTGGAGTTGGGTAATATTATTCTTACTTATTTATTTTTATTTTCTATCCCTCCCCTCTCCGTGACAATCTCTTCGTGTGTTTCGGACCATTTTTCTGTCTTCACTTTTATGTATAACGGAAGTGAAAGGCCATTCCCTGATGATCTGTGCGATGTGCGGTGAACAAACCATGGCGTTTGGTTTTGGAACGAATTGTATATAATATATGGATGATGTGGTGACTTTTTATGTCTTTGTAATATGACAGCTAATAAATAGTCATGCTAGTTTACAGTGAAAGTTTTATAAATCGAAAAAACACAACGTCTGCGCCTCTTGGATATTGAAGGTCTACTAGGCCTGCTGATTTGCATAGATATGTTTCTCGTGATTTCCCGCTCTTATCAAAACATAAATAACTATTCAATACCACAAAATTTGTTTATAATTGATTGCAAAACACAGACAAAAATTCAAGAAAACTTTTTCACAATTCATGGAAACGCAAGGGTCGCTATGTCTGACTTATGTCTTGCAAAACAAAGACCTCTTTTTTTCGATATTGAGGCTTAAATATAGAACCTACAAACAAAATACGCACTTTATCGACTTGCTTTTCGAGCAAACAACTATCATATCTACATTTTAACAAAAAATAAAAAAAAAATTGTTTTTTTTCGAAAATCGATTTCAAAGTTGGTACTTTTTGGTTTTCGCCCGACATTAACGTAAACGTACCGCCCATAGAATTTTATACCGCTAACGTATATATAAGATATAAAAAGGTCGTGTTTTGGGCTCTCCATAGACATAAAAAGTATCGACGTAACCCAAGTAGATCGCGAGTATTTAATTGTCAAGTTCGTCAACAATTAACCGAGGGGGCGTTTTCGACATTTTTACAGAAAAAAAGCAAAAGGCCTAAAATTATTTCATGGTATTGGAGTCTTTTAAATGTGTCCACAGAGTGCTTCAAAAAGATAATATAATGTGGACTGACAATCCATGGCGGGAGATCAAGCGAAACATCCGACCCACGACGGGTGTGAAAAACACTGCTTTCCGCCGCGTCCGCTTGTAAAATTCGTAAGTCGAGAGCCAAAGGTCCGACGAACTTGCAGTTTGTGGCTACTGCATTTTTCGAGACGACGCCATTAACATATATTTGTTTCAGCGAAATTAAAAATTTGACCCTTTTTGCCTGCACGATTTGAGATGGTATATATATATATATATGGATGATTTCATCTCAAATCGGGCAGGCTAAAAGTGTCTAATTTTTAATTTTCACGAAAAAAATATATGTTTTGGGGGTATTTCTCAAATGAAGGAGGGCGCAAACCGCATGTTCTCCCGATTTTTCGTCCTCGAGTTACGAGCCGTAGAAGCCGCAGTGGCAGAAACTAGTGTTTTTGCCTGCCGTCGCAGGTCGCGTGTTTGACACCCTCTGCTGACGCTATTGTTTTCTCTACACTCTTTTAAATTTTCCCCTAATTTAATAGGTATTATAAAGATACCTTGATGTATTCAAATATTTTTAGAAATTTGATTGTTTTCTAAAACACATGTCAAACTCGTCACTCCGGTCGCTTTTCGGTCAAATTTGACAGGTCATTACTTTGTCTGTACTTAAGGTAAATTTTCTTTCTTTGGCTCCACAGAAAGCCCAAAGCAAGCCCATTATAGATATAATAATATCATTATGATCTGTCGACTAGCCGCTCCGCTTCACGTAAACGTTGTAAGAAATAACAAATGTTGAAAGTTTCAGATCGATTTTCTCAAAAACCCCATTTTTGTAAATTTTATTTTTTAAATTCTTTGAGACATATTAGTCGACTACAAGAAAAAAACAGTCTAGAAATGTAATATTTTGGTTGTATGTCCTCTGTTTGAGCCGCAATCGCGTGAAATGTGTGAACATTTGTTATTTTTCACAGCGTTTACGTGAAGGTAGCGGAGCGGCTACTCGGCAGATAATAATGATATTATTATATTTATAATGGGCTTGCTTTGGGCTTTCTGTAGAGCCAAATAAAGCAAATCTATCTTAAGTACAGACAAAGTAATGACCTGTCAAATTTGACCGAAAAGCGACCGGAGTGACGAGTTTGACATGTTTTTTAGAAAACAATCAAATTCCTAAAACTATTTGAATACATCAAGGTATCTTTATAATACCTATTAAATGAGGGGAAAAAGTTAAAAAGGTGTAGAGAAAACAATGGCGCCAGCAGAGGGTGTCAAACACGCGACCTGCGACGGCAGGCAAAAACACTAGTTTCTGCCACTGCGTCTTCAACGCTTCGTAACTCGAGAACAAAAAATTTGGGGAACTTGCGGTTTGCGCTCTCATTCATTTGAGAAATGCCCCTAAAGCATATATTTTTTTTCGTGAAAATTAAAAACTGAACCCTTTCAGCCTGCCCGATATGAGAAATTTCATCTCAAATCGGGCAGAATAAAAAAGTATAAATTTTACTTTTCACGAAAAAATATATGTTTTGGGGGCATTTATCAAATAAATGAGGGCGCAAACCGCATGTTCTCCAGATTCCTTGTTCTTCTGTTATGAAGCGTAGAAGCCGCAGTGGCAGAAACTATAGTTTTTGCCTGCCGTCGGAGGTCGCGTGTTTGACACCCTCTGCTGGCGCCATTGTTTTCTCTACACCTTTTTAACTTTTTCCCCTCATTTAATAGGTACTATAAAGATACCTTGATGTATTCAAATAGTTTTAGGAATTTGATTGTTTTCTAAAAAACATGTCAAACTCGTCACTCCGGTCGCTTTTCGGTCAAATTTGACAGGTCATTACTTTGTCTGTACTTAAGGTAAATTTTCTTTATTTGGCTCTACACAAAGCCCAAAGCAAGCCCATTATAGATATAATAATATCATTATTATCTGCCAAGTAGCCGCTCCGCTACGTTCACGTAAACTTTGTGAAAAATAACAAATGTTCACACATGTCACGCGATTGCGGCTCAAACAGATGACATACAACCAAAATATTACATTTCTAGACTGTTTTTTCTTGTAGTCGACTAATATGTCTAAAAGAATTTAAAAAATAAAAATTTACAAAAATGAGGTTTTTTGAGAAAATCGACCTCAAACTTTCAACATTTGTTATTTATTACAACGTTTACGTGAAGGTAGCGGAGCGGCTAGTCGACAGATCATAATGATATTATTATATCTATAATGGGCTTGCTTTGGGCTTTCTGTAGAGCCAAAGAAAGAAAATTTACCTTAAGTACAGACAAAGTAATGACCTGTTAAATTTAACCGAAAAGCGGCCGGAGTGACGAGTTTGACCTGTGTTTTAGAAAAGAATCAAATTCCTAAAAATCATTGAGTACATCAAGATATTTTTATAATACCTATTAAATGATGTGGGAAAGTTAGAATGGTGTAGAGAATACAATAACGTCAGCAGAGGGTGTCAAACACGCGACCTGCGACGGCAGGCAAAAACACTAGTTTCTGCCACTGCGGCTTCTACGGCTCGTAACTCGAGAACGAAAAATCGGGAGAACATGCGCTTTGCGCCCTCCTTCATTTGAGAAATACCCCCAAAACATATATTTTTTTCGTGGAAACTAAAGATTAGACCCTTTTAGCCTGCCCGATTTGAGATGAAATCACCCATATATATATATATATATATATATATATATATATATATATATATATATATATATATATATATATATATATATATATATACCCTAGTAAAAAAAATCATTTGTATCAGAAATTTCTTGTGTCCAATAAACACATATGAATCATACAAGATATATAAGAGCATATAAGAATTTATAAGAACCATATAAGAATTATATAAGAACTATATAAGAATTATGTAAGATATATAAGAACCCCATAAGAAACTTATAAGAAACTTCCCACTACTTTCTTATATGGTGCTTGTAGGTTCTCATATATCTTATACAGTTCTTATATAGATCTTATATGGTTCTTATACGGTTCTTATATGTTCTTATATATCTTGTATGATTCATATGTGTTTATTGGACACAGAAAGTTCTCATACAAATGAGAATTTTCAATAGGGTATATATATATATATATATATATAAAACTGAGAAGAAAAAAACTCTTAGTGAAAACAGCAACAACGGACGATTTAATCTTCAACGTTTCGGCCGGAGTCCGGCCTTCGTCAGGAAGACCGGTCTTCCTGACGAAGGCCGGACTCCGGCCGAAACGTCGAAGATTAAATCGTCCGTTGTTGCTGTTTTCACTAAGGGTTTTTTTCTTCTCAGTTTTATACCCACGCCTTCGGCCGCCCGCCACCATGCCCGTTATATATATATATATATACATTTATATAAGTAGCACGTGTAGTTTTATATCGTGTCTAAATCGTGCCTGTGTGTCTATGCGCAGAGACGTCAGGCGGTGTATCAGGTGGTAAGTAATTCTCACTTACTAATGTCCCGCGCTAAAAATTGTCAGATGTGTTCTTTCTGTGTCTTGGCTAATTAGGATCACCTATCAGAGAAGCTAACATTATCGTGCAATATTTATGCAGGGTGACGCAAATCTACATTCAGTGTCCAGGATTTTGATTCACGTATCTATAAATGGTCTTTTTTAACGATATATTCACTCTGCCAGGCTGGGCTCTATAAAATCAAATCAAGGAGTGCAAAACAATAGCACACCTTTGCAGCTCAAAAGTTACTGAGCTGAGGTTCTAAAGTATTATCCTTCGGTTCACATTGAAAGTAGACCGAGGGATTAGACCGAGGCAATGATCTCCCTGAGCAAAGTTTAAAAAATCATTGCAAGGTTTTTTTTTTTTTTTTTTTTATGCACCAACTCATGTTTACGAACAATCCGGAGCGCCCCTAGCGGACGCCACCGGCGCCGCGCATGCGCGAATGGGGTGTGGGCAAGAAGCTCGCCGCCGCCCATAAACAAACCATTGCAATACGATGTGGTCGGCGTCGGTGTGAGTCCCCCTGCCCTGTTTCACGTTCGAATTGTTGATTCTACGTCTTTCTGGACAATGTCTGACTACTTGAGTGGCCTCGGCGAAATTAACGAGGCTGGTTAGACCGCAATACTTCGCGTGAATAAGGTGACATGCGGCGATTCATTCCCCGTGGACGCCGCAGAATGTACGCTAAAGCCTGAATCGCATGATGACATTTCGCTCGCTATTTTCAGTCACGACGTCGCTCGGGCTGCAAAAGCGTGAACCGTAGCTGAGGTGGTCGACGTCGATACTTAAAATCGCAAGCGGAATTGAACCAAGTGAATCAGGCATAACAAATCGGTGATGGCCACTGGTAACAGTTATCAACATCTCCTTGTATCTACTGTTTACATCGAGCCCGCCTACCAACCTTCAAACCTAAGTCTTTTGAGGCCTGCACTTACTTCTTATCGCAAGTACCGGGCCAACGTTTGGTCTACGGGCCGGGTTCGTCTAAGAAAGCCGACGACAAGCAGAAACGTTTGAAAGAGCAGACGACAGTTCAAACGATCTGGCGGCCGTTTGAACTTGAAGACGCACTGAACGTAGTCCGCAGGTGGTCCACACAACTTAACGGTTTTTCGGTGTTCATGTTGGAACATAACAAATGAATCTGATGACCACAAGTATCTATGAATTCAACTTAAAGTGCTTCCCGCCCAAGCAATCGTGGGCCGACGGTGTCTATAGTTTACCCTTTTCACGGCACATATCTACGTTCTCGGACGAACCGAGCACATGAACACTAACCTTCAAACCTTTCTCGACTTTTTTTGGTGCAGCCCCAGTCGCGGCGTTTTGTCGACAAGGCAGGTTTTTGTCTGGTTCCTTTCAAAACAACGCAGGAATACACGTCTGACATGGGGCCTTCCGCCCACAGCCCCAGACCGGAAGTGCGCCCGACGCGCCACCACTGCGCCGTCACGTAACAGAGATGAGTTCGTGTGTAAAGTACGCTTTAAAAAAAAGGGTGTCACTTTACACCCTTTTGTTTCATATAATGCTCCCCAAAACTTCAGTTCGACGCACAGCGCCCTATAGTCGAACAGACGGCCAAAACGTTTACGAGGTACTTGATAACGGTGCGATATAACCTAATAAACAGCTAAAGTCCTTATCAAAGACCACAGAAAGAAAACACCGCGTTTTCACAGTAGGGCGAAGAAAACCTTGACAAATATTTTTGTGGTCAGTATTACGTACATCAGCTATTTAATTAAGTTGTACCACACGGCTATCAAGCCTCTCGTGAAAGTTAGTACCATCAGATCGACGTCAGTGCGCTGTACGTCCAACTGGAGTTTTGGGGTGTATTATATGAGAGACAGGGCGCAAAAATATACCCTTTTTTTTCTGAAAGGGTAACATTTAACCACGTCTTGAATATTTAGCAATATCGCACTGATTCTCGCACGCTTTATATTTCAGAAATTATAAAACCAGGAATTAACGGTATTATGTTATATATAGCGCTGTGTGCATCCGCGAGGTCATCCCTCGTGGATGCATACAGCGCCGCCTAGCTCGCGTCAGCATTGTCTCTAACGCGTGACGGAACGTAACCCATCCAACGCTACGGTAGCACCAGCATTGCCAGGACGTATATGTCTGCCGCTTAGCAGTAACTCTAGTTGCAGCTTGAGGCGAGTCCCGAATGCACTAAAAATGACGTAATGAGCAGGCCTTGTCTTGAGATATGACTGCCACACATCACGTCGTAAATGATAAATTTACCCAGTGCAGTATAATTGCAATCCTAGGTAACATGATCGCACGTCGTCACGGTGCGTAGATACAGCCCGGCGGGCAATCCCTACTGCCAAAAAGGTCCGCGTTCATCGCTTTAAAAAGAGTGGTAAAAACGCGCTATATGACCGAACAATGAAAACTTCACCAATGAGGAACTCTTTACTTAATGCGGAACATTTCGGCGACAGTTTTCTGGGGCGGTGAAGGAAGAAATGAGAGCAAAGCGCACGTGTTCCACGAGTGCCGTTGGAAAGTCATGCACACGAACTCTTCACTTCTGAAGTTGCCACTCAAGCTTAACCATATTTTAAAAAAAAGGCTCCAGGTACACCTAAGCACTTCTTATGAGTTGTGAAAGCGAAAGCATGCACGCCGCTCTTCTGCTCCCTTCTTTCGTCTGCGGTGTACTTGCGTCGACGGTCAAGCGCGCGCGCTGTCCTCGGTGCGCTGTCCTCGGCGCGCTGACCTTGGGCGTGGAGCGGTGGGACCGCTACCTCGGGGACACGCAGCGCCATGAGGTGGCGGTCGTTGAAAGCGACGCACAGTGGCCAATGGGAGCCTCCTCGACGCACGTCAGCAGATGAGACCGAAGCCGAAATACTTTAGATTTACTCTGCTCCTCTGGGATCGGGGAAACTAGGTGCCGATTTTCTAGGCGTTTCGTGTGGTTTGAACTAGTTTTTCTGCAATCCACGTTAACACCAGGAGTATCAATAACAAACGTGACGACCTGGAATTTTTTTTTGAATCTTTGAGCATGCGCTTTGACGCACTACTTTTTTCTGAGACCTGGATTCCCGAAAATGCTGAACCACCTTACTTTAATGGTTATAAATGTGCCAGCTTAGGCAGAGAAAATAAAAGAGGAGGAGGTGTTGCCATCTATTTAAAACAAAATATTTTTTGGTATGTTGTTGAAAATTTCTCTGTGATCACAGCTGATGTTGAGTGCCTTGTTTTAGATGCCAAAACTGTTATTATTGCTGTTATTTATAGACCCCCACTAGTAATAAGGAAGATTTTTTAATTTTTTTGGAAGACTTACTATCTTTTCTTGGATCGACCTCCAAACCATTTTTAGTTATGGGTGATACAAACATCGACCTACTAAAATGTAATAGTTACGTAATAGAGATGAATAATCTCTTATCTGCTTGGGGATGTACTAACGCTGTGACACTGCCCACCCGAGTGACTTTAGAAACTTCTAGTTCAATAGATATATGTATAACTAATCTCAACGCTAGGGAAGCCACATCTGGCATATTTACACAAGATATAAGCGACCACATGCCAGTTTTCTGTCTGACATCCTTCTATCGTGGCAAAAATACACCGAAACGCGATACTTACTCTTACCGACGCATAAATGAAGAATCACTGCAATTTTTTTTTTGTCCTGCTCGAGCAAACAAACTGGGAGAACGTCCTTTTGGAACGTAACCCCAACCTTGCGTATGCACTTTTTTCTAACAAATTTAAGCTTTGTTATGACGTCGCTTTTCCGCTTATTCAAGTAAATAACCGTCAAAAACATGTACGAAAACCATGGATTACAAATGACTTATACAGGCGTATTAAGATAAAAGATAGGATGTACCATAATTTTATTAAATATAGGCACCAAAATCTTCTCATCGAATTTAAAAAAACAAGAAATAAATTGAACTCCGACCTTAAAAAGGCCAAATTCGAATATTATCAAAATATATTTTCAAGGGTATACAATGACCCAAGAAAGATATGGGATACTGTGAACGAAATTACTGATAGGAAAAAACGTGTGCAGGGAACGCAGTGTCACTATCGACGGCAGGAACGTGAGTGGACAGCAAATGGCAAATCTAATGAATATGCATTTTGTTGACGTTGGTTCACCACCAGAACACGAAGACACTTCGCAATGCTGTATCACAGACGCAATGACTTCCTTATCAAGCACGATAATGCTATTTCCAACTACGCCATATGAAGTAGAAGGGCTTATAAGTAAAATTAAAAATAACGCCGCAGCTGGCGTAGACGACTTCAAGCCAAGGCCTGTCAAATATGTCTCCCAACAAATATCTTATGTCTTGTCACATGTAATCAATCTTACTCTAGAAACTGGAATATTTCCTAACGAACTAAAAATTGCAAGAGTTACTCCAATCTATAAGGGTGGCGGGGAACACCTTCTACAGAATTATAGACCGATCTCGGTTTTGCCAATTTTTTCAAAAATATTTGAAGGGGTTATAAATTCTAGATTAGACAATTTTTTTCCAGGCACAATGTATTAAACAAATGTCAATATGACTTTCAAAAATCTAAATCAGCAGAGCAGGCACTTGTAGAAGTAAAGGATAAAATTATAAGCAATATTGAAAATAGATTATACACCTTAGGCTTATTCCTAGATTTTAGAAAGGCCTTCGATACGATCCAACATGACATATTACTAATTAAGCTTCAAAGGTACGGCATACGTGGGGTTGCTTTGACTTTAATAAAAGACTACCTCCAAAATCGCATGCAGTATGTTTATATTAACAACAATTATTCTAATTCACTCAAAATAAAGTACGGTGTTCCGCAAGGGTCTATTTTAGGCCCGCTCTTATTTCTTCTTTATGTGAATGATATCACAAATATTCTGGGGTCCCCTGAGCTGGTCATGTACGCAGACGACACTAACGCATTTTTTGCTTCAACCTCTAAAGCGGCCTTAGAATCTATGACAAATAATTATCTAGACAATCTATCAGTGTGGCTTCAAAATAATAAATTACAACTAAACGTAAAAAAAAAATATATATAATTTTCACTCCCGTTAATAGGTGCGACAACACTAAGGTGACAATATATTTTGAAAAGGAAATTATAGAGGAGGTTACAGAACAAAAATGTCTTGGTGTGTGGTTCAATCGGGAGTTAAGTTGGAACACGCACATAAATAAACTGAGCTCTGAGCTATCCCGAGCCATCGGATGTATTTATAAAATAAGAAATCTCATACCTTTGTGGCTAAAAAAGAATATATATTGCGCTTTATTTTACTCCAAACTGTGTTATTGCATTTTAGTCTGGGGCACGACATCGGCAACCAATTATAATAGGTTGATCATCTTACAAAAAAAAAATTCTGCGACTATTTGAAAATTATAAAGGTAAGCCTCAAGATCTCCCAACTGAACCGCTGTTCAGCAAATATAGTCTACTTAAAGTGAATCAAATTTATTATTTTAAATTGTTACAGGTAATACACACAAAAAACTCTTCGCAATTCCGCCAGAAAACACAGCGTATCACACCCTTAGACATAGAATCAGACGACCTTCAAAAATACGTACCAATTACGGAAAACAAACGAAATGCTTCCAAGTCGCCAAAATCTTGAATAATACGGAAGATCTAATAGATTTTAACTGCAATATACTCCAATTCAAAAAAAGACTAAAGACACTTCTGATGGGCAGTGACATTGTTCTGATATATGTGTACTGTGTACTTATTAAATCATGTCCATAGTTCACTTTTGAATTGTTAAAACATGTTTCTGACCAATTTGTTTTTATCCTTCTTTGCTGAAAAAAATTATCGTGGGATATTTGATCGATCCTGTTTTTTATTGTTTCTGAGTTGTATAGAATTTTATAGGTTCTTTTCTCTAATTTTCGTGTTCAAAAATCTATGTACCCCGCACTGCTGTGTTAGAACTGTAAAGGGGACAGAGACCTCGTCAGGCATCACGCCTTTAGTCTCTGTCCACCTCCCGGTCAATCCGGAAAGAAAGAAATAAAGAAAGAAAGAAAGAGCTGGCTTCACTTGGAGGAAAAATTGAAGGTTCCGTTTGGCGCGGCTTCAAAGGTGATGACGCCGGCTCGCTCCATAAGACAGTTAATGCTATCGCATTAAAACATCAACCGGGTGTTTAACGGGATTATTTCACTCAAAGGAGATGTTGCCAAAACCGCAAAAAGGAATGACAGATTGGGTTGGCTTATGGAGCGCATTTTTGCAAAGCCAGAGCGGCGGCACCACTTAGATTCGTTAGTATCTTGAATAAGGGATTCTGCATTAAAAACGTGCTTTCTCAATGGCGTGGCGGCAGCTGCGGGAATATATCGGACGACGACCATGTTTGCCAGCTATTTCAGAGATAGCGTCAACAGTGCCTACAAGCGGCACAGGCCAAGTCGCTTTTATTTGTGTGTGGTGAATTTTCTTGCTCACAATTTTCGTTTAAGATCATAATTAGCTAAACATTGCATTTGAAATTGAAGCATTGAAGTATACGCATTAGTCAACGTTGGGATGCGGTTTTTAATACTTGCTCTAACAATAATGCTTGTGTTGAGAGGCTCATCTAGGTTTGTTTATTTGATTCTTCCACTTTTATAATTATTCTTTCTTGCGGCCCTCAAGAATGTGACAGGCCCTAATCCGGTCCCTGGACCAAAAAGTTCGGGTACCCCTGCTCTATGGCAATATGCTGTAGAGGTAGAGCACGTGGTCACCATCTGGTCTTCTGTCGCAGAACAGGCGACGAAGGGCTCTCTAATAAAACGAACGTACAACCTATTTACGTTTTTACGGCCGTTTCACGTGGTGTAATTCTGATTTTTAATTCTTCCAATCTGAGTTTGTGAATTTGGAGGGCGTCGCAGGTGCCGTTTACTAACGCGCACTTCCTTTTGCACCGATAGCAGCGGGTTTTCTAGAAGCGGGCCGTTTGCCAGGCTTCATTGGAAAGACTGCGGCCAGCCGCGTTGCGGTCGGAAGATTATCGCGAGGAGGATCATAGCCGCGGGCCGGGGTTTGTAAACTCCTGGCCCATTGTATAATCTTCAGTACATAGTGTTGTTTGACACGTCATTTAACCCCATGCATTGAGTTAAAATTGCAACTATATTGTAGTTGGAGTTCTGCCTTTTTTTTTCTTCTTTAGAAGCGTTGCATTGGGTACGTATATAGGTAGTCGGTGTGATTTTACATTGTCTCTCAATTGTGCTCCTATGTGTATATATCGCAGGAGCCACTGCGGAGGATTATGAAGAGAGTAAGTAAATTTTCACTACTTTAAAGTTCAGGACTGAACACTATATATATATATATATGTGTATATAGTGGGCATGGTGTCATAAGAGCCAGGGGGCTGAAGGCCTACATATAACGAAGTGAAAAACTCACGGTGAGAAACAGCAAACAGCGGAAGTTTAATCGACAGTTTTGCCGAGAGACTCGGCTTCATCAGGAGATAACTTACAAGTGAGGGCATATCGCTGCGCCAAAAAAGTTCTAGAACTAAAAAAAAGAAAAAAAGGTGTAGGCAACGTACGCGTTCCTACATAGCAAACAACTTGACGTGATCCCGCTCCTCCTACCGGGCGGCGAAATACAAAGTGCGCTTGAACGCTTACAACAGTGGCTACGATAGGCCGTGAACGGGCGACGTCTTCTTGGCTGATGGCCCCCAACGAGCCAATGCATCCTCGCGACGGTCACGCCTGGGGCGCCGCGCGTGTCCAGGAAACTGAGAAAGCAAAACATCGCAAACACATGTTTGACCCCTCTTCAAGTTGCCAGAAACAAAAGGAAAGAAGAGAGAGGGTACGGAGTTGGAGGGGTGGGGGGAGGGTACGTTCGTGTGATGTGGTTAATGAAACACGCATGTAAGAGAAAAGCACGGGAACAGCACGGTTCTATAGAAGATAACATGCACAATAGAATAATCACGTGGTCCAATTTCCGTCGAAAATACAGTACCACTATGAAAGGTAGTCTAGATTAATGCTCTTATTGATGCAAGTGTTTCTGGACTCTCATTTATTCCTTTTTCTATAGTATTGAATTTGTAGATGAGGTATGACTCTCGCTGTTTGCGCTCCCAGTTTGACCTAAATACAGTTTCCAGTAATGTCACATATAATTCATCGAAAGAATGCTCTGGGAGACGGAGGTGGTTTGAAAGGGGGAGGTCTGGATTAGTTTTAGAGTGAGATCTGTGGTTGTTAAAGCGTACTCTAAACACTGTCTCGGTCTTTCGCACGTATTGCATTTTGCAGACTCTACACTCTAGCAAGTACACTACACTCTAAGAAAAAGTGAGCACTCCCCCTTGTCATCGTGCGTTTTGACGGCTGTAACTACCCCACAGGCTTACTTAACTACCCACTGGGCTCGAGCCATTGAGAGTTAGCACGCTGTTGGCAGGTGACAAGCATGGGGTAGTCACGTTTTATAAACTCTTGAATTGAACATTCAAGTGCATGCAGTCGTTTAATAGTAAAAGTCACTTCAAAAATCTCAAAAAGTACTTCAAACTTGTTTTCTTTGTGCGTTGGTTATCATTTATTCAAATTTGAACCGGTCGAAACAAGCGTGTGGCTCAGTTCGCCTAAACTGGCAGAAAACAACCAAGTACAGGCAACCTTGGTAGGCACCTGCTAAAACCCGAGGCAGATAAAAAGTATCACGGTTGTCCTTTCTGGTTCCGTCGCGGGTTTTACCATGTACAGCAGTAAACAGCTGGCAGCTGGCGTCGTGCTCGAGGAATTTAACCAAATCTCTAGAAAAGCAGAGGAAGCTACGCACAGGCGTGAGTTGACTTGAATGTTCGCCAGACGAGATACTCTCGTCGTCTTTTATTGTGCGGTTCAGTAAAGAGCGTGTTCTCAATAAAGGTGTGATCGGTCAGTTCTGCGTGCAGATCAGTTGCAACTGGCCTCCTCGGTTCCGCCGAACTTGCGCGTCTGTCGTACCCAATTTTTTTACTTTCAAGTGCAGTGAAGTATGAAGCATTGAACACCACGACTGAGGCCGGACAGGACGAACGTACACAGATATCTGGGATCATGTCCATGTATTTCACTATTCCTCTGTCTCGAGGTACATGATTCGCCTTCTCTGGTTTATTTGGCACATTTCATCGAGCATACTCGATAAAAAAAAATGCTTCAAACAAGGCCGGTTCAGACACTAGCGTTTGACAGCGTTGCGTCGAGAACCGAAAGCCACTCACCGGCACGTCTGTGCTTCGTATCAAGCGTGGAATCCAATTCAAGGAATCATCTTGGCACGCGATATAAGCAGCAGGGATGTCCTGACTTCTTGCTGCCGCAACGCAGTCAGACGCACGCAGTCAAACACTACTGTCTCAACCAGGGTTTAGATAATTTAGCATACGTATTTCGCGTTCGTTGCAGGTGAAGGCACGGGCCCGAAAGCAGCAATTCTGCACTGTCCTCTTGGCGCGAGCGCGAGCGCATAGAACGGATATTTAGCGAAAAGAAGAAAACTAAAATAACGCTTCGGGGAGGACAGGCGGACGGGCTTCGCTAAAATCACCTGCGCGTGCTCAGTGTACTCAACGTGTACCCAACCGCCGCTAAAGTCAGCCTGGATATCTAAAAAGAGAAAAGAAAATGCATCAGTGTGTTCAGAAAGTTGTGATTGCAGAAATTGGTTTCGATAATTAATACAATTAATTAAACAGGCTTCTGTATACTTGAAGTGTAGGCAAGCGAGAAAACGAAACTGATAAAAAAGTGACGTGTAGCAACTATTCAATTTGAGTTATAACCTGCAGTTCACTTTTGCAATGGCCCTACATTAGAGATACGAGCGCTTTCCTAAGGGCAGTAGAGGAAAAGAATATATACGGCTAATTCTTGCACAGTCTTTTCGTATTTATGCAAAATATGACAGTGGTCACCATCCTAATCGGTCACATAAAATACAGCAGTATATAAGCTGGTGGTGTCGACTAGACCTGTGTATAGGAATGTAGAGTGTCAATATGTGATGTTGTATCTTGTGCTGTTTCTTAATGCGTTGATGTATAAAATGCTGTGATGTCTGTATGTCGCGTATGTGTGAAGCGTGGCGTGGGATATGTACATACGGCATTGTCTGGCGAGGCGCTCAGAGCGAAAATTGCTGGTTTATTTTTTTCTTTAGTTTTAGCGCTGTCTGTTAGGTGGCGCGTGTCGCCGCCCAATTCAAGGAGTCGCGCGTTTATGTGTCTACTTACTTGAGCGAAAAACATGGAGGCGTTCCATGGCTCCACGTAGCAGCCACAAAAGGTTCGGTCTGGTTAGGTTCTCGGCCTCTCGTCCAAATGGGATCAGTCCCATAGCCAGTTGAATGGTGTTTCGTGCGGTGAATAGCGCCAAGTGCGTGCACAGACGCGGTGAGGATTACCAGGGACTTGAAAGTGGATATCGAATGCTAACAGGTGAGCAGGAGCGTTGAACGATCGGAACCGACGCCGCTTAAATCGGTGATGCTTCGCCTCGCCCCTGTCAACCGAAAACGCCGGATCACTTGCGGCAAGCACAGCAAGCAGATGCTCTGTTCAATAAAAACATAATTCCATTTGTCGCTATTTTGTTTCCTTCTTTGAATGTTTTCTGGCCGCGAACTAAATGCAGCCGGCCTCGCAAAAGCAATCGCAAACAAACCCCCTCGAATGCGCCCCCCCCCCCCCCCCCCTCACATCGTCGCCCCTACTGGTATTAGGTGCGGTGCCGGTGCTTCGAGGCGCGTTTCGGAGTGCTTTGTGCGCACGGAAGGCAGGCACTTGGAAGGCACTTGAGAATCGTATTTTAGCAAAAAGCAGTCCAGCTCGCTAGGCCTTACTCGTATTGCTCCACTGTCGCTTGCCAGCCGCCTTGTTGCTTTTGGGGGTGCTCACTGTGATTACCTGCTGATTGCGTGCCATGTGACTGCCATGGGGTTGTTAGTATAACGAAGGGGGGGGGGGGGGGGGTACCGATATCTGTGACGGCTTCTGACTACCCCAAGTGTAGTACCCTACGACAACCCTTTTGTTCAGAGTGTACATTTGAAGAGTTGCATGTCAGTTGCCCTTTAATTTTCATTGAGTACTGCGAATGCGTGCTTTTGGCTGTGTCTGTTTGTTAAATTTGTAGGCAGATTAAACACTGCGGTGTATTACAGGGCCTGCATTCGTTGTGTCGCGGTGTAGAGTTCAACCGAGAATTAACTAGCGTGTCTCTAATGTTGCGTGATCATCTATAGATAACCCTCGGTGGGGAGGGAAATGCGCGTTTTAGGTGGTCACTTTGCTCGAGCATGTTGTAGTGTCGCCTTAAAATATTATTTACGTTAGGATGGTTAGTGCTATAGGTGAGACATAGATTCGTGCGTTGTGTGCTGCTCTACGAGGGACGGTCCTTCTGGAGATCGCTGCGGTCTAACATTCTGGCTTCATGGATCGCATTACCAATCACACGTGGGGGATATTATAACCGGGCAAAGTGACCTTCTTCGACCACGGGTTTACGACGCTCCCGCCTTGTCGATTTCTGGCCGCGGATGGACTTCATCCGAGTTTTTCCGGAGTAACGCTGATCGCACAAAATTTGAAAGGCCTGCTACTACAAGACAAACCCTTCACGCCAACTGGATGGTCATCTGAGGTCCCTGCCGCCACTTCCCCACCCAAGAAACCCCCGACGGTCGTCTCTCCACCCCCATCGAGCGGTAGCGCCCACAAGGACGCCCTTCCAAGAAGACTCCCTCCCACGAAGCTCCTGCGAAACGGTCCAGAGCCACGAAGCACCACACTCCACAACCGGTGACAGAGTCTTCGACCTCGACTACAACGACTTCCCGGCGCTCGCTGAAAGTACGACGCCAAGAGCCGACGTCTCGACTCCTCACGGCTCAAGATCCCCCACAACACAATGCTACAACCTTCGGAGGACCGTCTCGCAAAGTACTCACCCAAAAAAAGACTGACTTGTTCCCGGTGAGTCCAATTCCTGTCCATCAAACTACAGTACCACCTTCCTTAAAGTACGAAAATTAACTGACAAGCGAATTAAACATGAACTCCACAAATCAACTCTGTAAGTGTACCTGAACGCGGGGGTCCCCCCGAAGTGCATGTCACTGTCTCTCCCTCCGGCTATCACAAACCTCGATCGATGCGACCGGTCGGAATGGGATTCCGTTCTTCTAGAGGCGTCACTTAAACTGGTCAAAATCGCAGTCGTCAGAGCTAAAAAAAACTTGTCCACAGAGGCAAGATAACCGTTAATAAATATAATATAATGAAGCCAAAACAACCATCCCCCGGTCGCTTTTACATGCTTCCAAAAATTCCCAAAAGTGGTAATCCAGGCCGCCCAATCATATTTGGGATAGGAACAATAGCGAGAAACAGATAAAAAAATGTAACACCTCAATAACCACTATTATCCGATCAAACAATCCGCTTTCGACGCATGAAACAACCTCCTTGTACGAATTCGAAAGAAAGAAACGCCGCGAGACAAAGTACCACACCCCATACTACCTCCAACCGCACCAAACCAAAATGATGCCGGTATTCAGCCAAACACTAAAATTACAGACAGCATACACCTAGACAAAGATAGCCCTTCAAATATTAACGAGGCGAGTGGTACATGAACTATCGTTCATTTGTCTGGAATTATTCTATCAGCCGAAAAAGAAAAAGTCATCTCTAAAGGACTAAGTTTTGCCCTGCCACTGGTTACATCGATGAGTTCCAAGTTCTCCGAGACCTGGATAACTTTGCCAGAAATTTAAGGTTGCGGGAATACTTTGTAGATAAACCGTCAAACTCCAAAAACACACAGCCACGTCCAACTAGCGATTGGACTCCACAGACCCATCGAAACAACGGCCTGGACTTGTACATATCCGCTGTACAAAAGGATATCGTGCGAGAATACCAGTTACAAAGGGAGACGAGACAACCTAACTAAATCTGAGAGAACCTCTTTGGAATCACTAAGAACTAGAAAAGACATCATAATGCTCGGGTCTCTGTCCCGCGGCGTCGTAGTCCGCACTCACACTACACATGCGCAACTCTCCTCCTTCCCTCTCTCCAACAGCTGCGCGTTACTCTCTCCGCTCTCTCTCTCTACCAGCTGCGTGCACTACGCGTGCGTTCGCTTCTACTCACACCGCGCGCGCATGCGCAACTCTCCTCCTCTAGTCTCCTCTCCTTCAAGTGTGAATATAAGCAACGGTAGCGCGCTGCGCGCGTTCAGTTCACCCGCTGTTGATTCCACTCCGTTCTTCCGATGAAGTGTGATGGAAGCAACAGTCCCGTCAGTTAGTGGGTTGGCGCAAGCAAGCGTCAGCACCACCCCACAAACTAACAGCAACGCTACGTCCATTGATGACACAGCTGCACAGCGAAGGGCACGCGACGCTGAGCGCAAACGCTTGAAGCGAGCGGCAGACCCTGAACTACGGCAACGAGAAGCGGCGTCCATTCGTCAACGTCGAGCAGCAGAACCTGAGGTTCGGGACCGTGAAGTTAACGTTACTAACACTGTTAATAACGATCCGCGATGCTCCGCATCACCCCATGGTTCCCCTTTGGGAAGATGGTGTAATTTTTCTATATTTGTTTCTGGCAACTTGAAGAGGGGTCAAACATGTGTTTGCGATGTTTTGCTTTCTCAGTTTCCTGGACACGCGCGGCGCCCCAGGCGTGACCGTCGCGAGGATGCATTGGCTCGTTGGGGGCCATCAGCCAAGAAGACGTCGCCCGTTCACGGCCTATCGTAGCCACTGTTGTAAGCGTTCAAGCGCGCTTTGTATTTCGCCGCCCGGTAGGAGGAGCGGGATCACGTCAAGTTGTTTGCTATGTAGGAACGCGTACGTTGCCTACACCTTTTTTTTTTTTTTTTAGTTCTAGAACTTTTTTGCCGCACCGATATGCCCTCACTTCTAAGTTACCTGCTGACGAAGCCGAGTCTCTCGGCGAAACTCTCGATTAAACTTCCGCTGTTTGTTGTTTTTCACCGTGAGTTTTTCACTTCGTGTTATGTAGGCCTTCAGCCCCTTGGCTCTTATGACACCATGCCCACTATATATATATATATATATATATATATATATATATATATATATGGCCGGTTTCATTCAGATTCAGGCAGTGGGTGGGAATCGTATTTTTTGTTTTTCTTTATATTTTTATATGTTGTGCCGCATACTTTACCCAGAACAACGCTTTTTACTTTAATCGTCGGAAAGTTTTAGTTTTCGGGAAATAAATTCTCAAAAGTGCGGGGAAGAACAATGTAGTTTTGACCGCTGTCGCGTGCAGCATGTTTGAAGCTCGTTTGGTTCTATACTATTAAAAGCACAGCCTTTATAATATTTTGTGGTAATCTACGTATTTCTGAGTGTTATTTCCTCTGGAATTATATTTTCTACTAATAATTGAAATTTTTTTAAAGATAGCCAAACTTGCCACCTCTGACGATTATGCACGAAGATTCAGAATTAATTTTTAGGTGAAAATTTTAACGTATGACATTCAATCTTTTTTCTCTGACAGAGCGTTTCACTGCCTTTCCAAAAATGCATGTTTTATTTGTCTATGCATTTTTTATATCGAAAAATAGATTTTGAAAAGAATGAAGTTTTCAAGATTTGGTCAAATTCAGCGCGTCATTAAAAAAAAAGGCCATTTTTAATATTTTTTATTTTCTCTTATTTTACTCTTCTGATATCCTTCTTTTATCAGGCATATATTTTGATAGGTGTAAAGCAGTAGTTTAGCAATGCCGAGCATCTCAATATGCTGTAAAACAATAACCGCTGACAGCAGATTTTATGACAACTGCCGCCTCTTTCAAGCGCAAAGTTCTCAAAGAGAAGTAAACGAACATCTGCAAAATCATCTCAGCTCCCATCGGCAGATAATTCTCGTTTCTGCTGTGGCGATAGAAGCGCTCCTAACGTTATCGAGTTGCGTGGTCGACTGTGCCGCGAGATGGACCTTGAACCCACCAGTGCGAGCACTCGACAGCGGGATACCCGAGCTGCCGCTTCCGACCGAGAGCCATGTCGAACGTACCTTGAACCCCGCAGAGCTTGAAGGAAAGCTCTCACGTATCAGTTGCGTAATTTGCGTGTTTACCGCGGAAGCATCCCAACCGCTTGTTAAAGCTGATCCACGGGAAACGCAGAACATGGAGAAACTTGGTGGAGCCCAAACAGGCGGCCACACATTTGTCAGTGTTGTATAGGGTCTCTGGCTTTTAGTCCTAGCCCCTCGTGCAAAGGTTTGAAATTCATCGAGTGGAACCGGGAGCGTTTGGCAGAGTACTCTTTCGCGTGTGTGCGCGTACTGACTATCTGCGAATGCTATGGCTGAGACGTACAGTGGGAAGCGCGTTTTCTGTGCGGACTATCGACGGCGGCATAAGAAAAATGTGCTGTGGCAGGCACGCTTCAGGTCTGTGAACGATCTGGATCTCAAAATACTCAGGCAAGTTTTGGATCCTTCAACTCCCATCTCGCAGACGGATCAGCTGTGCCACAACTGCTTCAGGTATTTCAGTTCCCTCGTTGTAGATCGGCATGAAGCATGCAAAGCCGGACTCACGGATGCCCACGACGAGGACTTCGTTGACAAAACAACGTCTGTCAACGAAATAAACGAGTGCGTATCATCGCTGCAGATAGAGATCTCACCATTCAGGATGCCAACTGAATTGAGAAAAAAGTCGGCTCGTTTATACGCGCAAAAAAAGCAAAGTCAAGTCGAAGAAGCGGTAAAGAAACGAATGCGGCGTAAGATTAGTGACGCGTATGATGTGCCACAGCCGACAACTGGAGCATCTTCGTCCACAATATGCGCCGAGTGGGAAGCAAACGTGCGAACAGCATTCCAGAAGAGCGCGTCTATCAGTGAAAAATGTCAATTGCTCACACTGTTTCCAAACGATATGAGCAAGCAGCAAATACTAAGCGTCGTTCCCGAGGCAACCATGTACTTGATCGACAGAGCAAGACGCCTTAAAGCAGCCCAAGGAGTATGGGCACTTCCTGATCCATACACTCCGCACACGCTCAGAGAATCGGATATCGCGACGGCTTGTCGTGTTTTTTTATAAGACGAGATGGGCTGCTCCATTCAAAGTCCGAGCAAGAGAGACGTCATCGCGTTAAAAACATCGGGGTCAAAGGAGTTTGTAGTGAAACGATATATGACGCGCTCTATTCGTGAATCCTACTCTCTTCTGGTGAAAACCTATCCGGACATCAAGATTGGCCTAACCAAATTTTATACGCTGCGTCCGAAGTGGGTGAAAATTTCTCCGTACAGAGACCAGTGCGTGTGCGCAATTTGTACGAACTTTCAACTCGTGGTGGCATCAGTCAACAACGCCTCATCCCGCGCTTTCTCTGAAAAGGACATTACTTCTCTCTGCATATGCTCTAACCCTTCAGAAGCCTGTATGCTGCTAAAATGCAAAAAATGCCCTGGAGTGAGGAGTCTAAGTGCACGTACACTATGTCTTCATTGTCAGGAGGACATTCAACTTGCGATTTGGGAGTCGGGAAACTTGATAAAGAAGACGCTTACTGTGGCCGGGTTCCTCAAGCTGACAAGAGATTGCGTGGAAAAGTACATTACTCATGAATACATTACGAATATTCAAAGAAAAGCAATACGAGATGTTAAGGCGAATGTAACACAAAGGTCAATTGTGTTACACTTTGACTTTGCGGAAAATTGGAGCATTGTTCTTCCAAACGAAGTGCAAGGCTACTACTGGCGTAAACAGCAAATCAGCATTTTCACATGTGTTGCCACAACCGCCAACGGAGCAAGAAGCTTTGCCACAGTTAGTGATGATCTTCGACACGATTCTGCACATGCCCTTCTGGCGCTAAGAACCATCATTATGATCCTTGAAGAGGAAGAAGCCATCTTCAAAACGATAGTATATGTGTCGGATGGCGCCGTGATGCACTTCAAAAACAGATTTCAGTTGTATGAAATGGGGAAAAATCCTGTCCTGTGGCGGTGGTTGTTCTCTGCAAGTGGCCACGGAAAGAACGCCTGTGACGGCATTGGTGGCCTTTTAAAGCACCATGCCACATTACACAACATCAGAGAAACTGCTAATTCTGCAATCCTGACTTCTCGCGACTTTGTGTCTGTCCTAAAAGCGAAGCAAGTCAAAACACGCATTATTGACTTGCCCCCCGAAGAACTTACGAAGTTCAGAGAAGAGATGAAGGAAAACTGGAGCGGCATTCGCCAAGCGCCTGGACTGCGTTCGTGTCATGTTTGGTATAAGCAACCACCTGAAGCCTTCATCGGAAACAGGGTGCACGTAGCTAGGACTGCAGAAGAAATTAATTTTTGAACTAGAATCATTACTTCGGTTTTGACGAGTGCCCAATGTATAAGGTTGCATTTGCTGTGCCTCGAGCATTCAGCTGCCTAGCTTACACTAAGTAAATATATCTTATGTCGCTTTCATGTTTCCATTTAGTTTTCATGTTTCCATGTTTATTAGCTATGCAAGGAACAACGGGGTTAATTACATTATGAAAATGTGCGACCATAATAAACAGTTCGTATAGTTAAAAGATTCTAATTTAGCTTGACCATAATGTTGTTCTTCAGTAGTATTTCATGACACAGCAAACTTGGTTACAATATCTCTGCTATATTGTAAAAACAACGTGCCAGAATGTCCAGCTCCTTTCCCCAAGAAAATACTTTGTGATTACTCTAACAATCCTCCTCACCGTCAACAAATTCATTTCCGCCTATTTCTCTCTATTTGTTTCCCCTTTCTCTCCCTCCCCCAGCCTGCCCGAGTCTTGTGACTGCCAAAGTGAGATAACATTACGCGCAAGCATACCTCTTTCCCGTTTTTCAGATATGCAACAACATCAACAACTCCGTACGGTCCCGAACTTCGTATCCGTATATCACACGTCCATACTGCTCCGCAAAGTATCGCACTCTTCCACACTTGGAATGGACGTCGCTCAGTTCCACTTTTCTTTTGCTTGCTCGTATGCAGGAACGCAGGCACAAGTTCAGGCTCTTCGGTAAAAACTCGTAATCTTCCGTGAACGTATTTCCCTGCTGTGAACACGTTTTCGGAGCTTCGGGTAAGCATAGTTCTTTTTCACAGTTTAATCCGTAATGTCAACAGATACCAAAGTGATTACTTATAAATCAGGTGTGATGTTGTCCTTTACGTGGTGTCAAAACTAATTGATAAGCGTAAAATCACAAATGCAATATTTTTCGGGTGTAGTTACAGTTCACAAAGGCGTACGTGATTTTTGTTTTACAAAAGTCGAGTTCCCCAATATTAATTTTGTTTTAAATATTTGTTGGCTATATTTAGATTGCTAGAAAACAATGTACACGTTTTCTTCCCACTACGTTATGCTCGACTGTATCAAACACGGCGCTGATGAAAATTCCCCCCAAAATTCGCCGTTGGCGGCTGCTGTTTCACAGCATATTCAGACGCTCGGCATTGCTAAACTACTGCTTTACACCTATCAAAATATATGCCTGATAAAAGAAGGAGATCAGGAGAGTAAAATAAGTAAAAATGAAAAATATTAAAAATGGCCTTTTTTTTTAATGGCGCGCTGAATTTGACCAAATTTTGAAAACTTCATAATTTTCAAAATTTATTTCTCGGTATACAAAAGACATAGACAAATGAAACATGCATTTTTGAAAAGGCAATGAAACGCTCTGTCAGAGAAAAAAAAATAAATGTCATAGGTTAAAATTTTCAACTAAAAATTAATTCTGAATCTTCGTGCATAATCGTCAGAGGTGGCAAGTTTGGCTATCTTTAAAAAAATTTCAATTATTAGTAGAAAATATAATTCTAGAGGAAATAACACTCAGTAATACGTAAATTACCACAAAATATTATAAAGGCTGTGCTTTCAATAGTATAGTACCGAACGAGCTTCAAACATGCTGCACGCGACAGCGGTCAAAACTACATTGTTCTTCCCCGCACTTTTGAGAATTTATTTCTCGAAAACTAAAACTTTCCGACGATTAAAGTAAAAAGCGTTGTTCTGGGTAAAGTATGCGGCACAACATATAAAAATATAAAGAAAAACAAAAAATACGATTCCCACCCACTGCCTGAATCTGAATGAAACCGGCCATATATAATATGGGTGATTTCATCTCAAATCGTGCAGGCAAAAAGGGTCGAGTTTTTAATTTCGCAAAAAAAAATATATGTGATGGTGTCGTCTCTAAAAACGTAGTAGCCACAAACCTCAAGTTCGTCCGATGTTTTGTTCTCGACTTACAAATTTTAAAAGAGGCCGCGGCGGAAAGCAGTTTTCCCCATGCGTCGTGGGTCGGATGTTTCGCTCAACCTCCCGCCGTGGATTTTCAGTCCACATTATATTAACTTTTTTCAAGCACTCTGTGAACACATTTAAAAGGCTCTAAACCCATAAAATAATTTTAGGCTTTTCGCTTTTTTTCTGTAAAAATGTCAAAAACGCCCCCTCGGTCAATTGTTGACGAACATTTGACAATTAATTACTGGCTATCTACTTGGGTTATATTAATATTATTTATGTCCACGGAGAGCCCAAAACACTCTCTTTATATATATTATAAAATGACTCGGTTGTATAAAATATCCTTTGCGGGACGTTTACGTTAATATTATGCGAAAACCAAAAAGTACCATATTTGAGATCGATTATCTAAAAAAAAAAAAAACATTTTTTTATTTTTTTTACTTTTTGTTAAAATGTAGATTAGATAGTTGTCTACACGAAAAGGAAGTCGAGAAAGTGTGTATTTTGTTTGTATGTTCTATATTTAAGCGTCAATATCGTACGAAAACGTGTCTTTACGACTCGAAATGGACTTGGGAATTGCGCGCCTTCACAAGCGGTAAAATATTAGAGCGCAGCTCTTAGGGGCCCGTTCCCGGCTTGAGCGGCGTCGCCGTCGGCGTTGGCGTCGCCGTCGCCGTCGGCGTCGGCGTCGGCGTAACCAAGGTCATCCCAAGGTCACGTGACCCCCAAGGTCACGTGACCCCTCCCAAGGATCATCTCAAGGTCACGTGACCCCACGTGACCCCCCTGAAGGTCACGTGACCCCTCGAGGTCACGTGACCCCTTCCAAGGTCATCACAAGGTCACGTGACCCCAAGATGACCCCACGTGACCCTTTGAAGGTCACGTGACCCCCAAGTCACGTGACCCCTCTGAGGTCACGTGACCCCCGAGGTCACGTGGTCGCCTCCCCAAGGTCACGTGACCCCCGAGGTCACGTGACTCCCAAGGTCACGTGACCCCTTCCAAGGTCATCTCAAGGTCACGTGACCCCACGTGACCCCCAGGTCACGTGATCCCTCTAGGTCACGTGACCCCTCTGAGGTCACGTGACCCCCCGAGGTCACGTGACCCCTCCAGGTCACGTGACCCCAAGGTCACGTGGGGGTCACCTTTGGGGTCACGTGGCCTTGAGGTCACCCCCAGGTCACGCCTCCCCTAGGTCACGTGACCCCCTCCCCGAAGTCACGTGACACCCCCCCGGAGCATATTAAAGAATGAGGGGAGGAGGAGGAGAAGGGGGAGGGGTCTACCCTCCCCTCAGTACCCTTCACTCCTCCTCCTCAAGAGCTGCGCTCCAATTCGGCGTTACAGGGATTTGTAAACGGCTTTCACTTTTTTTTGCCTTTTTTCTACGTTCCCACATAAAAATTAAATACAGTAGTTCCACCCTGTTCTATTTATTGATTATTTAACGTTTATTATAGGCGGCAAGCTACATTGGAGGAGTTCAAAAAGAAAGCAACACTTCTAAACAGACCAGCAGGCGTCGTAAATTTTTAATGTGTAGAAATAGGCAGGCGTCGTATTGATTCGGTTCCTTCATTGGCCTATATGAACGTCCCGCCCTTTCGGAACCAGCAGATGACCACGACCTTTCGCGCTCGTTGTGTTACATAGGACGGCCCGTCACAGTAAGCGACCAGCGCACCCTGTGTCACGAGGTGTGAAATGGCAAGAATGTGTCGTTGACGCGGCGAACATATTTCTCCGTGGAGATCCGATAACGCCGAAGGGTTATCTCTTTTGGAAACAGCAAAGCCCGGAGACTGACATTAAAAACGAGCGTGTAGGTAAATATGCTTGTGTTTATTCTGCCCGGAGACAATAGTTGGGTCCAGGGATGGGCAGTATTTCAAATACAAGTATTTGAATACGTATTTCAAATTCTTTGTGTATTTTGCATTTGTATTTAATTACAAATTGGGTAATGTATTTGACGTGTGTATTTAAATACTAAAACGTGGGTATTTCAAATTCAATTGTAATAAATACAATTTTGTGGGCGAAAATACATCCCTCAAATTTATTGTCACTGTCCAGAGCAGGAAGAAAACTACGTTCTGCACCGAATGCAGTGTCTCTCAATGAAGCATAAGCGTTTAGTGACCTTGTGATTACGGTGCTAGTCCAAGGCAAGAATAGTGACGAAATCGACGTTCACAGGCAGACTGGCTAAATAAGTGCCTGTGACTACTTGTGATGCTTTCCAGCCTGATTTCCATCCATATTTTTGCCTGGAACATTCTAAATTCGCGGGTCGTCCAGATTTTCGTAACTGGTGCGAGCTACAACAATAAAAATTCTCTAGCTAGTGCTGCGCGTCTTGGTAGTCTCGGTTATTTGTTGGTCTATACCAAGATGTAATCGACAAAAAAAAGCTGCTTGAAGCTTTGTACTTTTTTCACTTATTACGTCCAAGCTGATTACATTTTTTTATGATTATATTTCTATTACGTTACTATAGCCTCGCACACTAACTCCCGAGTGTGCGATGCAAAATTAAAATGAGATACCCAGAAACCTGTTGCAGGTGCCCTGAAGTCGCTGACGCAAATTTTGAGGAATGTATTTGGAAAAATATTTGGAGGAGACCAATTACATTTGGTTGTATTTGTATCTTCTACTTAAATGCTTGTCTGGAAATGTAATTAGATTTGTAATTAAATACATTTTTGACGAAGTATTTTGTATTTGTATTTCGATACATATTTGCATGTATTTTGCCCATCCCCGGTTGGGTCGAAGTCAGCCTCCTTGTCAACTATAACCGTTTGTGAAGAGTGGCCTTCTCCCGAGATAAAAAGTTAGCGCCGGCTGACGTGTTCTTTTGAAAAGGGAAGGGGAAAGAGAAAGTTTGAGTAACCACAGTAACTACCTCGAAAGCTCCTCTCCCGATATGAGGCTCGAGGCATGTTACCTCGCGGTTACCTTCTCGCGCATCGCTGCTCGAATCTATTCTTCACTTTGTTTCGCACAGCTACTGTTCCGCACAGCCGTCGTGGATGCACGTAATAGAGTGAAGAACAGATTTGAGCACCACCTAGACACCATCATCCTGCCAGGCTTCAGTGTCGTGGGACTCGACTCGGCATCGGTCAGTTAAGACTTTTTTTATTATTATTATTATTTCTTGTGTGTTTCTTCGCCCCGCTGAACTTTGTTTCTCGAAAGCGTTTTTTCTGAACGTTTTTTTTTTTTTTAATATTTTATGACTAACTGTTTGTTAGCATTGTTTACTTGGGTTTTTTTCGTCATAGCGTAGCGGCCTGACGGTGCTGTAGGGAGCGTGTTCGCGCGCATTCGGTTGTGTGCCGTTTAGGGAATGCCCGGAGGACTTGGTTTTTGTTCTTGCCATTTGCGGCTGAGGTTTTTCGTATTTATTAAATCTTTTTTTTCTTTGTCTTACCTTTACGTGTCGTTGACTTCTTTGTTTGACTCTCCACCAGGCGTGGACCTATCGCCTTGCCACCGCTAGAACTTAATTTTTATTTTTTTTTTTACAATTTTCGTTAAGATGGGGGTTGGGTAATTTTATGCTTATTTATTTATTTTTATTCCCTACTCCTCTCCATGACACTTTCTCCGTGTATTTCGGATCGTTTCTGTGTCATCACTTTTGTGTATTACGGAAGTGAAAGGATATTCCCTAATGGTCTGTGCGATGTGTGGTGAACAAACCCTAGCGTTTGGTTTCGGAAAGCATTGTATATAATATATCAATGATGCGGTTACTTTCTATGTCTTAGTAATATGGCAGCTAATAAATAGTCATGCTAGCTTACATCGAAAGGTTTATAAATCGGAAAAACACAACGTCTGCGCCTCTTGGACATTGAAGGTCTACTAGGCCTGCTGATTTGGATAGATATGTTTCTCGTGATTTCCCGCTCTTTTTAAAACATAAATAACTATTCAATACCACGAAATACGTTCATAATTGATTACAAAACGTAGACAAAAATTCAAGAAAACGTTTTCACAATTCATAGAAACGCGCGGGTCGCTATGTCTGACTTAGGTCTTGCAAAACAAAGACGGCTTTTTTCCGATACTGAGGCTTAAATATAGAACACACAAACAAAGTACACAGTTTCTCGACTTGATCTTTGAGTAGACAACTACCATATCTACATTTTAACAAAAAATGAAAAAAAGTAAAAAATGGGTTTTTTGAAAAAATCGATTTCAAAAATGCTACTTTTTGGTTTTCGCATAATATTAACGTAAATGTCCCGCAAAGAATATTTTATACACCCCAACTTATTTTATAATATATATAAAGATAGTGTTTTGGGCTCTCCGGGGACATAAATATTATTAATGTAACCCAAGCAGATCCCAAGTAATTAATTGTCAAAGTTCGTCAACAATTGATTGAGGGGGTGTTTTGACATTTTTACAGAAAAAAAACGAAAAGCCTAAAATCATTTTATGTGTTTAGAGCCGTTTAAATGTGCTCACAGAGTGCTTGAAAAAAGTTAATATAACGTGGACTGAAAATCCACGGCGGGAGGTTGAGCACTGCTTTCCGCCGCGGCCTCTTTTAAAATTCGTAAGTCGAGAACAAAACATCTGACGAACTTGCGGTTTGTGCCTACTGCGTGTTTAGAGACGACGCCATCACATATATTTTTTTCAGGGAAATGAAAAATTCGAACCTTTTTGCCTGCACGATTTGAGATGAAAACACCCTTATATGTATATGGGTGGTTTCATCTCAAATCGTGCAGGCAAAAAGGGTCGAATTTTTAATTTCGATGAAAAAAATATATGTTATGGCGCCGTTTTTAAAAACGCAGTCGCCGCAGACCGCAAGTTCGTCGGATTTTTTGTTCGCGACTTATGAATTTTTAAAGAGGCCGCGGCGAAAAGCAGTGTTTTTCACACCCGTCGTGGGTCGGATGTTTCGCTTGATCTCCCGCCGTGGATTTTCAGTCCACATTATATTATCTTTTTTAAAGCACTCTGTGGACACATTTAAAAGGCTCCAATACCATAAAATAATTTTAGGCGTTTTGCTTTTTTTCTGTAAAAATGTCAAAAACGCCCCCTTGGTCAATTGTTGACGAACTTTGACAATTAATTACTGGCGATCTACTTGGGTTACATCAATACTTTTTATGTCCACGGAGAGCCCAAAACACGTTCTTTATATGTATTATAAAATAACTTGGCTGTATAAAATATTCTTTGCGGTACGTTTACGTTAATGTTATGTGAAAACCAAAAAGTACCATTTTTGAAAGTGATTTTCTCAAAAAACCCATTTTTTATTTTTTTTATTTTTTGTTAAAATGTAGATGTGATAGTTTTCTATGCGAAAATCAAGTCTAGAAAGTGTATATATTGTTTGTATGTTTTATATTTAAGCATCAATATCGTACAAAAACATGTTTTTACGGCACGAAATGGACTTACGAATTGCGCGTCTTCACAAGCTTGGAAATAGTTTTTTTTTATTTTTTTCAACGTTCCCACATAAAAATGAAATACAGTATTTCCACCATGTTATATTTATTTCTTATTTAAATTTTATTATAGGCGGCAAGCTACATTGGGAGGAGTTCCAAAAAGAGAAAGCAACACTTCTTAACAGACCAGCAGGTGTCGTAAATTTTTAACGTGTAGGAGTCGGCAGACGTCGTATTGATTCGGGGCCCTCATTGGCCTGCATGAACGTCCCGCCCTTTCGGAGCCAGCAGATGACCACGACCTTTCGCGCTCGTTGTGTTAGATGGGACGGCCCGTGACAGTAAAGCGAGCAGCGCACCCTGTGTCACGAGGAGTAAAATGGTACGATTGTGTCGTTGACGCGGCGAACAGTGACAGCCACCCAGGAGGAGTCAGTCAGACTATTGCACAAGGGAAAACAAAGGAATCGTTGCCTGCAAGGATGAGGACACCATGGCCTTACAATATCGACGGTCAACAACTGTTCTGCCAGCCAAAACAACGCCGCGTGCGCGCTAAAACCGGCGGCGCGGGACAGAAATCCCACAGACGCACCCACGAAGATGGGCCGGTTTCGTTAGGGATGTGGGGAAATTTGAAACCAGCCATCCGTGCATGCGTGAAACGATACCGCCTGTTTGCCCCAGCTTCGAGCGCCCTATCCTTACCTTGAAACGGTCGTGCTGTCTCTCTCTCTCCGGGGAGATCCGATAGCACCGAAGGGTTATCTATTAAACTTGAGGAAGAAAACGAGAAGGGGCTGTTTAAGTTTAATTATCCCCACCAACCCGCTCATTCTGTTCTTATAAAGGGCTATCTCTTTTGGAAACAGCAAAGCCCGGAGACTGACATTAAAACGAGCGTGTTGGTAAATATACTTGTGTTTGTATTTTGCCCGGAGACTAGTTGGGTCGAAGTCAGCCTCCTTGTCAACTATAACCGTTTGTGAAGAGTGGGCTTCTCCCGAGATGAAAAGTCAGCGCCGGCTGATGTGCTCTTTTGAAAAAGGGATGGGGAAAGAGAAAGTTTGAGTAACTGCAGAAACTACCTCGAAAGGTCCTCTCCCGATATGAAGCTTCAGGCATAGTCTCGGTTACCTTCTCGCGCATCGCCTGCTCGAATCTATTCTTCACTTTCTTTCGCACAGCCACTGTTCCTCACAGCCGTCGTGGATGTGCGTAACAGAGGGAAAAACAGATTCGAGCATCATCTGGACGCCGTCCTCCTGCCAGAGTTCAGTGTCGTGGGACCGACTCGTGTGTGTTTCTTCGCCCCGCTGAACTTAGTTTCTCGGGTGCGTTTTTGAACGTTTTTTTTTTTTTTTCAATGTTTTCTTACTAACTGTTTGTTAGCACTGTTCAGTTGTTGGGTTTATTTTGTCATGGCGTAGCGGCCTAGGCGATGATGTAGAGAGCGTGTTCGCACGCATTTGGTTGCGTCCCATTTAGGGAATGCCCGGAGGAGTTGGTTTATCTTCTTGCCATGTGCGGCTGAGTTTTCCCGTCTTTATTAAATTATTGATTTTTTTGTTTGTTTTACCTTTACGTGCCGTCGACTTCTTTGTCTGACTCTCCACCAGGCATGGACCTATCGTCTTGCCACCACTCCAACCTAAATACTTTATTTTTTTAACGCAATTTTCGTTAAGATCGCAGTTGGGCAATTTAATTCCTATTTATTTATTTTTATTTCCTACCCCTCTCCATGACACACTCTCTGTGTGTTGCGGACCGTTTCTGTGTCACCACTTTTGTGTATTACGGAAGTGAAAGGACATTCCCTGGTGACCTGTGCGATGTGCGGTGAACAAACCCCCAGTGTTTGGTTTCGGAAAGAATTGTATATAACATATCGACGGATGTGGTGACTTTCTTTGTCTCAGTAATATGACAGCTATTAGCTAGTCGTGCTGGTTTACTGTGAAAGATTTATAAATCGAAACAATACAACGTCTGTGCCTTTTGGTTATTCAAAGTCTACAAGGCCTGCTGATTTGGTTAGATATGTATCTCGTGGTTCCCGCTCTTATCAAAACATACATAAATATTCAATACCACAAAATTCGTTTATAATTGATTACAAAATGCAGAAGAAAATTCAAGAAAACTTTTTCACAATTCATAGAGACGGATGGGTCGGAATGTCTGACTTGGGTCTTGCAAAACAAAGACGTTTTTTTTCCGATATTGAGGCCTAAATATAAAACATACAAACAAAATATACACTTTCTAGACTTGATTTTCGCGTAGAAAACTATCACATCTACATTTTAACAAAAAATAAAAAAAATAAAAAATGGGTTTTTTGAGAAAATCAATTTCAAAAATGGTACTTTTTGGTTTTCACATAACATTAACGTAAACGTACCGCAAATAATATTTTATACAGCCAAGTTATTTTATAATACATATAAAGAACGTGTTTTGGGCTCTCCGTGGACATAAAAAGTATTGATGTAACCCAAGTAGATCGCCAGTAATTAATTGTCAAAGTTCGTCAACAATTGACCAAGGGGGCGTTTTTGACATTTTTACAGAAAAAAAGCAAAACGCCTAAAATTATTTTATGGTATTGGAGCCTTTTAAATGTGTCCACAGAGTGCTTTAAAAAAGATAATATAATGTGGACTGAAAATCCACGGCGGGAGATCAAGCGAAACACCCGACCCACGACGGGTCTGAAAAACACTGCTTTTCGCCGCGGCCTCTTTAAAAATTCATAAGTCGCGAACAAAAAATCCGACGAACTTGCGGTCTGCGGTGACTGCGTTTTTAAAAACGGCGCCATAACATATATTTTTTTCATCGAAATTAAAAATTCGACCCTTTTTGCCTGCACGATTTGAGATGAAACCACCCATATATAAGTAGCACCTGCGGTTTTATATAGTCTCTAAATCGTCCTTGTGTCTATGCGCAGATACGGCACACAACTGCAGCGGTAAGTACTTCAGACATACTAAAGTCGCGAGCTAAAGATACCAAATGTTTCTTTTTTTAAATCTCGGCTAAGCATAATCACCTATAATAGAATCTGACATTGTCGTGCAATTTTTATGCAGAGCAACGTAATTCTCTGTTTAGATTAAAAGATTTTGATTCACGACTGTATAAATAGTCTTTGTGGTCGATACATTCACTCTGCCAGGCTGTGTCCTATAACAAGAATCACAAAAACATATAGGAGTGTCAAACAATAGCTCACCTTTTCATCTCCAACGATACTGATCTGGTATTCAAAAGCCTAATTAGTAGGTTTATTCTGAAAGTCCTATTTAAAATTTCGTGATTGAGTTGCGATAACCCCGACGTCCAAATACCTTCGTTCATAGTGTTATATGGCACGTCGAGTATCCCCATTAACTTTGTTAATTTTGCAATCCACTTGTAGTATGAGTTGTCTGTTTATTTATTTATTTATTTAATAAATACTGCAGACCACACGTGGTCGAAGCAGGACCACGAGAGGTCTCTTTTAAAGTATTGACTAGGTAACACATAAAAAGTAGGAAAGGTTCTACATTGTATCTAAATTGTGCCTGCGTGTGTGGACACACAGGTTATCACGGCGGGCCACGGGACACAAAGGACGGTAAGTAATTTGTACTACTATACTGTCCAACGCTAAGCCAAATGTCATATCTGATCCTAGAATATATGTAGGCTAAATATAAACACCTATCAAACGAAATAACATTGGAAACAAATATTTAGAGCGGCGTTATTTTGCATTGCGGTTCAAGGTTGTTGCTTTAGTGATCTATGTCGACTTTATTTGGATGCTACAGTAACACTGTCATGTTGATATTGTTGAAGAGTACAGCACTAACACGCCTTTTTGGATACAAGTATACTCAGCTGATATTCTAAAGAGTAATCATTGGGTCAACATTGCAAATCCCGCTCAAACGTTCTTAACTGTATTGAGAAAATCCGGGCTTTTAAATGCCTTAAACCACAGTGATGTCTGGCACGCCAATTAACCCCACTGAGTTAAATTTGAAACTAACTAGTAGTGGTAGCTGTGGTATTCTCAAATAATCTCTAGTTTCATCCTCAGGTCACAGAGAAATCACACCGACTGGCAGTTAATGATGGTGTGTTTTTTTGTTGTTGTTTTTTTTTGGCTACTAGATGGTAATCGGTATGAAAATAAAAACGACGTTTGCGCTTGCTGCTTTTCGGCGTCATCCTCACTCTCGTTGCAAAAGATTCAACAGTCGAGATTATATTTTAAAGCAATAGCTAGCAAACTTAAAAGTAGTACGTGCAGTTTTATATTCTCTAAATTGTGTTTGTGTATGCGCAGATTCTGAGGGAGGGTTGAGAGGAGAAGGTAAGCAAATCTGACCTACTAATATCCACCGCTAAATAAAATAATATATGTGTTGCCTCTACCTCGGCTAATTATATTTGCCTATCAGGCAAGCGAACATTGTCATGCGATACGTATCTAGAGTAACGTTAATTTGTATTCAGCTTCAAAGCTCTTGGCGGGAGACTATATAGTAAGTTTATTTGGTCGCTACAGTGCCACTGCTAGGCTGGGCTTTATGACTAAAAACCCACTGATGATTTTATAAATATTTATACATTTATTTATATAACCTTTCTTTGTTAGGGGGAGGTGCCGCTATACTCCGTTCCACCTTCAGTCGGAGCGCACTGGACGCCACGAGCTATCCCAGCCGATCCAGCGCCAGGAGAAAATCGCGTGACCTGCAAGTTGGGCAAAGCGACAAAGGAAGCTCAAGGTCACATGACACTCTCTCAACGCTGAATCGGCTGGGATGGCTCCTAGCGTCCGTTGCACTCAGACTGAAAGTGGAACGGGGTATAGGAAGCTTTTATGCCCACAAAAAGCTGTACCTTTTTTCATAAATATGAATTCTAACGTAAATATCAAACACACAAATGCAAACGCAGTTTGTGTAACATAAATTTTGATTTGAAAAAAGAAAGTAGTGTACTACAAAATTCCAATTCAAGAGATTATCGGATGTAAATATGGAGCATAAAAAATATGATCTGTTACATTGTAAAAAGGCACAAAAGACAACTTAAACAAACACGTATAGAAGTGCAAAACTCGAGTACACAGTGACAGCTCAAAACTAATGAGCTGGTATTTCAAAGTCTAATTCTTCAGAAATATTTAAAATCTTGCTCAAACCTTCTCAACTGTAGTGCGATAACGCGGTGTGTCTTAGACTACAGCGATACGTGGCTCCTGCATCGTAATGACTGAATAAAATTTAGAACAAAGTTACAGTCAGTTCTTTCCTTTTTAGAAATGTTTAGGCAGCATAATGTTTAAGTGCGGTTTTATATTGTTTTTGAATTTGTGTCTGTTTGCTCAACAGCTGGTCCCCCCTCTCCACACCCCGAAGTACACCGTAAGTTACAGTCAGTTCTTTTCTTTTTAATTATCTACAAATAAAAAAAATAATTGATATTCTATTGTTTATAATTTGTATCTGCTTGCTCGACAGCGGGAGCCCCCGCTCGGCGCCGCTAAGTATACAGTAAGTAATATTCACCGAATAATGTCCAGTGCCAAAAAATATCATACGCGCTGCCGGACCCTCTCTTGGCTAATCAAAACCGCCTTTCATGCGAGCAAACATTGTATTACAAAATTTATATGAAGTGATGTTAATCCGCATTAATGTTCAAGACTTTTGGTCCACGACTCTATACACGTTTGCAAGTCCGGCTTCAGGGCGCTGCCATCTTGCTTGGTTGGGGTGCGCTTGGACGAGTTATAATCCGATTATGAAGCCTTGCTAAGGCGTCGTAATCGGATTATGGCCGCGCCCAAGAGCGCAACCTACTGAGCAAGATGGCGGCGTCCTGAGACCGGACTTGCAAACGTGTATAGGGAGTATATCTGGTCACTACAGTGTCACTGCCGGGCTGGGTTCTATAAAAAAAAATCATGCAAAAATCATATGGGAGTGTGAAACAATCGCGCGCCTTTCCAGCTCTAAATTGATATCCTTAACTAAGTTGAAATCAGTTCAAATTTCTTTTTTAGCATTGCCTAAAAAAACCTGAGATTGTAAATGGGGTTTTATATGGTATAATGTGCGTCCGGATACACGTAGCAGAGCGTGTTGGATAAACTATTCATATTGAAAATGACAGTTCGGCCCTGATCCGTTATGGAACCTCTCAGCGCTCCAAACCACTTCAGCCCATCAAACCCCTTGAGAACTTCAATCCCTTTCAGTCTAGTAAACCCCGTAGCATTTCAGACCCCCTTAGCGCTTCAACCGTTCACACGGACAAATTCCATTGACCAAAAATGCAGTTTCAAACGTTGTCGAAGATTTATGTCAGAAATTAAGTTTTACATGCATGTTGAAACTCAAAAAAGACAGAAAGAACCACCGTTTATACAAACCCCGGCGCAAGCGGCTGTAGAGAAAAGCTGTCAGACCAAATAGAGACAACCAAGCAGGTGCACCTGCTTGGTTGTCTCCACCTCTCTAACGCGTAACCAACATCCGCCGCCGTTGAGAAATCCTGAGCACAGTCACGGTGCCGTCCATGGTGCCGCCACGGTGGCGTCTTCGTCGTGTTTTTCGCTCGCTGGATGCTTCTGAAGCCAGACGGACAAAGAGGAGCCGAAACAGGACACTGACGAACCTCGATACGCACACCCTGCTTCTCTAGAAGCTAGGTCCCACGCATGGGACGGGAAGCCGACATTGAGCGTCCGCTGGTTTTCGCGGAAATAGTTTGGCCTCGTTGACGAAAAACAATAGATCGACCAGCTTGTCCCGAAGGCTGTATTTCGACTGACTAAAGAGGTTACCTTCAAACAAATAGCAGAACGTCCCCTCCCCTTTTCTCCTCGCACTCTCTCCCCCTTGTTAGCGAGGGCTTGGCGTCCTTGAGCGTCCATTATCTAGGCCGTGAAACACAAGCACAGGACACACACAGCAGTGGGGCCCCATTAACCAAGGCCACGACGCGACAGGGACGGGGAACGTCTCCTCAATTTCCAACACTCGTTGCAGCCGCCCGATACAAAATGGCCAAGCGGCCTCCCCAACATTTATATCCTAAATGGTCACGTGATCTCTCTCACAGACGCCATTAAACGATTGTGACGGGTACTGTTGTTTCACGGAAAGGATTGAGACAAACCCCACAGTCCTCTCAATAAAACGATGACGGGTCTCTTGCACCCTTTAGAAATTCTTAAAGGGTACGTCAGGCCCCATAGAATACTTCGAGGAACATCTAAATTCCTCAAACATTTGTGAAGTGTACGTTAAAAATTTTCAGAAATCTTAGTGCGCCCCATATACGGACTTTAATAGGGAAATATTAACAGAAAAAATAAAACACTGAAATGAACAAGGGACAGACACACACAGTTCTGTGATTGTCGGTTCTTCGCAGGAGCCGCGGCCCCGACAGCGAAGTAAAGATAGGGTACGTAATGACCCATAACTAACGCAGAGTGCACAACAACATGTCATATGTGATCCTGCTCCCTATATTCTCAAATCATAACTACCTATGAGGAAAGCTAACAATGACATACAGAATTTATTTCGGAAGACGCTAATCTATATTCGAGTTCAAGGCTTTTGGTTTACGACTGTATAGGTATCTATTTGATTACCGCAGTTGCACTTCCCGTCTGAGTCCTTTAAGAAGCATCACGAAACAATATGCTAACTAAAAAACTTTAGTACACCCATCCTGATACAAACAAGGTTATGTATTATGATTGTAATCATCTCATCGATCCACACTAAAAACAAGGCTCAAACAATTTGCACTCTAACGTGATAACCCGTGCCTCCGAAAGATTTAGATTACAATGAAGTGTAGCGCGTCGAGTTCATTACTTCATTAAAATGTGATGGTCAATTTGAGTCCGAGCTATGTCACTACTTGTCATGTTGTTGTTGCTGTTGTAGCCACTCTTGGCGTGCCACGCGTGAGTTACGTAAGTTCAATAAAAGAAACACCAAACCTTAACGAATATGAGTCGTATTTTAACACCGGCATTTTTGAACACTGAAGCATATCACCCACCAAACCTTAGCCATACCAGGCTGAGGTTTGCCACTCTCTAGAATTCTCCGCTCTTCAGTATGTTTATTATCTTAAAATTTTCTAATTGGTTTGTACCCATGACAATTGCCACCATTAGTTTAACCACACTTGTACCATTGTTGCACTCAGTGCGTACATAAAATATCCGTAATCATTTAAAGAATTGAAAAATTATAAAAAGGGCGTGCAGTTCCTGTACTAGAGTGCAGAGTGAGTGAATTAAAAGTGTCAACCTTCGTTCCACCTGTCATGTTTTTAAATGAACCCTTATCTTTCAGGGGGATAATCCTGCGCGGCCTCGTTGTTGGCTCTGGAAACAATGTCAGCTGTTACTTATAGAAGAATACTTGCAACAAGGTGCCTGGATTTATTTGAATAAAATTATGCATTAAAATACACTTCATTAATTATTGATGTTCAGTTATAAGCCTTGGTGTAAGCAAACGTTTAAATACGAACTTCCTTGATTTTGAAATTAGCGCTTCTGTTTTTATGCAGTATTGCACTCATCGAGTTCAAATGATCCCATATAATAAACGTGAAAAAGGCCCCCTACACTTTGTTTACTGATTGTTGGACTCCACTTTTTCTCCTAAAAAGAAGGCAAAAAAATGTTATATGCTTAGAAAATGACGCAGTCATTTTCTAAGCATATAACATGTGGTAAAAACACTGCTTCAATAAAACACGGACTTTATTGCTTCTGTAATTAGTGCTTCTGTTTTTATGCAGTTCTGCACTAATTGAATTGAAATGACCCCATTAAATTAATCTGAAAAGAAGCCCTCTCCACATCGTTGAATGACTGATGAACTACACTTTGGCTCGTAAAAGCAAGACACAAAAATGTTATATGCTTAGATAATGATGCAGTGTTAAAGGTACGGAAAAACACCGCTTTATTTGGTAGCCATATTTACTGAGGTGTCGCTTATGCTGGTCCACATATTTTTATATGAGAGAGATTGAATGCCCACCCGCGGCTCTTCACATGCTAACGACCAGCACACATCCGCCGTTGCAGATGACACGGTATTCGTATATGCACACAAGAATTACGAATTAGCCGTAAAGGCTATACAAGAAGACATTTATAACATTTTTACATTGCTACCGAGTTAATCAGATTAATAAAGAACGTTTTGATAACGCAAATAATATGCTTCAGAGACCTGAAAAAACAATTCCTGTTGCAGGACCAATAAATGTGTGCAAAAAATTGCAATAAATGCTCACAGCATGCTCTCATCTGACAAAATCATGGCGCAAGTTCGGGCGTTTTTTTTTCTTCTTTTTTTAGTAATTTTTATATGCTACACCTCAACATGTGTAGGGGACGTAATCAAAAAGGATTTTATAAAAAAACAATGTTTAAAGAGAAAAATATATTGCATGCGCTAAAACGTCATATTGGATTTTTTTTAAATGTTTGTTTATGTAATGTTGGGGGACACCTCCAACGCAAACTACAAATATGAAAATCTAAAATATTTTGCTGTCATAATAGATCCTTCGAACTATTTTATTTAAATACGTACAGCATTCTGGATGTTACATATTTCGCGTCAAAAATGCGTAAACATGAAGCCTTTGACCTATTGTCACTAAATGTTTGAGCCGGTTTCTAAACAATTGAATAGCTACAACATTACAACACATGTCATATATTCGTATTAAAACGTTATTTCGTATGATATAAAAAATGTTTTATTTCAATTATTGAACTTTTTTATCTTGCTCCTAACTTGCGCTAACCTTCAAAGTTAAGACATTTTGAGAGACAATTGAAAAAAAAATCTCAGCTTTGATTTTTATGAAATTTATAATGACACTTCCACACCATACTCTTGTGCTGATTTATAAAAAAAAATGTTGCCTCATTTTGTTTCCTTCAAAATTACAGCGCTGTGAAGTTCACCTTCCACGCCGGCATTTTCGCCCAATGCCACAGACGAGATTATCTTTTAATCCAATGTATTTTATGACTAGATATATTTTTGTGTTTTATTCTGATATAGGGATTAAGCTGAAGCATTTCAATAACTAAAACTATACCTGCGTTGCTTTCCCTTTTTATTAATCTAACAAATAAGCCTGTTTTGTCCTTTAAAGTTACGAGTACTAGGAGTTTTAGCTGAACGTTTTCCACAAAAGCGGGACGAAAAGAAATGCAATCGCTATTATGACATTTTTCTTTGGTTCACAAAAAGTAGTGCAAAAGTAAGTACATCGGTGCAAATTATATGCGAATGGTTTTACATACATTCTGGACGAAGTGGGAATGTTTAGCCGAAACTTCCTACACTGCTATTCATAACGGTTGTACGACCGGCTGAACAAGGAAAATCTGCGACTTCACTGGCAGACATGCAGTAAGACATTCGTTGAATTAAAAATATTTCTAGTTATGGACGCTAATAAGATAAAAAAAATATTAAAAAATAGTAATAATGAAGGATATTAAGCGTACTACAGTTGATCGCGTTGGCAAGAGGGCGTCTTGGGAAGTCCATCTTTTGTCCCTCTTCAAGCCCGACTGACTATTTCCGCGGGGCACTCACCTGTGCTGCAATAATTCTAACGAGTGCGAAAAAATTGGTCGACTCTGAATATGGCTACAAATAGGGAATGCCCTAAATGAAGGAATTTTGCCTGATCCTCTTCGTAGAATTGAAATCCAGATCTTACACACTGCGGAACTTTATCTCCTTTGCTATCTTCTTTTTGGTATTTACTAAGATAGTGAGCACAGAATACACTAAATACGTTGTAAGTGGCTGCCATGGTTGAAGAAGTTCTGAAAAGACACAACTACATGGGCCTGGCAACCACTTTGTTTGTTTGCAGCGCACAGGTTGTCTTGTCTCAGGATCACAAGACTCCGCGACCTCCCGAAAGCGTGACACGAGAGAGAAGGAAGGAAAGATAATGCGTTATGAGCTTTTATGTGAAGCAACCTACAGAGTAAAGCGCCGTTCACACATTTGCGACCGAGTGAGACCGAGAGAGACCAGACCGGCTTTTAGGCCTCTTGCGACCCCTTAGGACCGGATTCGCTGCGGCGCAGCTGGTTCTAAGACGTCGCAAGAGGCTTAAACACCGATCTGGTCTCTCTCAGTCGTACTCGGTTGCAAGAGTGTGAACGGTTCTTTAGTCTAAGCATGTGGCAATCAGTTCCTCCAAAAAGAAAAGTGCACAAGGACAGAACAGGCTGCGTGTGCTCTGCGGCCCATGCCGTCTCTGGTTCCCGTAAAACCCCTCTTCATGTTCACGAGGGGAACCACCGCCGGTTTGTGGTGTTTGTTTTCTGTCTCAGCCGCCACCTTTATGATTAAAAAGGGTGATAAGGTCGTTGCCGCTAGTATTGCGCCCGTCGCTTTTAGGGCTCGTGGCGTTTCGATTTTAACGCCGGCGTTGGCCCGTGGGGACGATGGTATACTGACAAAGGTGTTGCTTAGCACCGGCCCTGCCAGCAAGTCAAAAAGATAGCACGTCCCTCTGCAAACTGCGTACACGTGGAGACAGGGTTACAGCGGATCCCGCTCAAACCTCGTGACGCTAAAGCTGGTTTTATGTGCGGTCGTGTGGGTTTTCAGGCTTGGCGGCTTTGCTTTGCTTTCCGATCACTCACGTCGAACGATGCAAGGCGAGAAAAGAACTTCCGCATCGGAAGAACGGTACCCTTTAAATACACCAACAACGTGATTACTGACCGTTTTGCAGGGATAAATTCAGGCCTAGTTTTGTCTGGTGTTGCATGAAGAGCTGGATGCCACGCTAAAAGCTGGAACTAAACCGCCGCGTCCACGGAAGTTGTTCTTGAAGTTTTTTATTGGTTGATAGAACCAAATATTGGGTAGACCTAATGCATTTAGCATTGAGGTCTACCCACTATTCCCTCAATCAAAGCCAATCATAGCTAGGCGTCATTGTTATCACGTCACAGAAAATCCTCCGCAAGAAGCTGACAACTTGCTTTCCTCAAAGGACCTAATTTTTTTTTTCAACTTTCCATATTTGTGGGTAATCTTTTGAGACCTGCGTACACAAGGAATAAAAGAAAATACTTTTTTGATTAATAAATGTTTATTAAGAATAATATGAATCATCATTAATATAATAATAATAATCATAACATTAATAATAATAATAATAATCTTTAACGTCAATACCGAATTGCGTGTTTATAGTAAATTACACTGTCCCGCGTGATTTATATTTTCAGAATATTTTTCTTATTTTCACTTATGCACTAAATACACGATCATGACAGGTGCGTGAAATAAAAAAAGTTATATTGTGTTATTACTGTTCACTTTGAGTTCGGAATGAAGTCGCTTTGCTTGCACTGTTTTAAAGGTGAGTTCTAATGAAAGCTAAAACTCTACAACACTAAACACACGTAGATCTTACTGAAATGATAATTGTTTCCGAGGAAATAAAATTCCGTATAGCAGTTTTCTTGTTTTCCACAAGAGATAATTCAGTGTGAAAACCTTTAGAGTAAAATAAATCCGTGACACTGCGTAGTGGAAAGCTTCCTGCACCTGGAATACGCATCCAAGGTGAAAGAGGCTTTACGAAACCAAAGCAAGTGTGCAGGCCAGCTGGTTCAACACTGAAAAGGTAACTCAGGAATGGCAGAAAAACGAGAAAGACAACAAAATGTTGTGTTTGGACCTTTCAGTTGCCCGTGAAAACTTCACGTCCATAATGAATTGTTATTTTCTGAAAAGAACAATGCTTCTTTCAGACATACTAATCCAGGAGTGGGGGAGAAACGATACAGACAGCACAAAGCTGTTTTCGGAACTTTGTAGTGCCCTTGAGAGCGTCACACCCGATAATGATTTTCTATTCTCTGAGAAAAACAAGGACTCATTCAGATATGGTTGCCCAGGAGCGGGAGAAAAACGATACGGGCAACACAAAGCTGCTTTTGAAGCTTTGTGTTGTCCGTGAGGGCTTCACGCCCGAAATGAATCGCTATTTTCTGTAAAGAACAATGCTTATTTCAGACACGGTAACCCAGGGGCGGGGGGAAAACGGGACGGACAGCACAAAGATGTTTTGGAGCTTTGTGGTGCCCTTGAGGGTTTTACACCGAGAATGAATCGCTATTCTCTGAAACGAATAATGCCTCTTTCAGACATGGTACCCCAGGAGCTGGGGAAAAAACGAGACCGACAACACAAAGCTGTGTTTAGAGCTTTGTGTTTTCCGTCCTGCTTTTCCCCCGATTCTGGGTTACCACGTCTGAAAAATACATTGTACTTTTCAAAGAAGCGCGATTTATTCTGGCTTTGAAGGCCTCAATGTCCAAACAGAGCCGCGAAAAACATATCTTTAATGCAACCTTTATTTTATGATGCTTCTTAATCTAATAACAACAGATATTTCGATACCTGCGGAGACACGCAATGAAGCGTGCACCGTCTCCAAGCTTTATTTTATAAAATTCTTGCAAAGTGTAACGCGGCAGTGATTGCCTCCAAAATCTTTGGAGGTGTGAAAAAACAGTTATTCTCATTTTATCCTTTGAGACGGGGAGCCAAGTATTAGTGCGTAAATATTATCAATTAAAATATAAAAAGGAAAAAAAATTCTTATGCTTTCAGAGTGTCAAGCCATTCAAAGGTTTTATAAGATAATCGCTGACATCTAATTCTAAAGACTGTGGTAATCACGTGTTCTCTCTCCCCCTATCTAGGCGTAGCACGGGCAGGCCGTTAGGGGCAGCCGAGAAAATCTCACAGGGGGAAAGCTCATCGAAGATACACCCGAAACGCTCACCACAGAACTGTCCGATGCGGAAAAAAGCTCACCGGCATTTTGATGGACGCAGAGAAAAGCTCAGCTGCGAATATAAGAATTGAGCGTTCACTCAAGTCAAATACGCTCACTCAACTGAAATATGCTGGGATGCGTTATGCCCATGCGGTCCCTCTGCACTTTTAAAAAATAAAAACATCCTGTAACAGTTTGATTAAAAGGTTAAAAGGCGCGAACAAAACAGGACGAAAAAAGACACACGTACGACACGGACAGGCGCCAACTTCAAACTGATTTAATGAAACACGAATCATCGTCAATCTGTCGATCTCAATCGCCTAAACAAATGCATCTGATAAAAGTTCCTATCGCTCCTCACACACAGCTTTCAAAAAACACAATTTCTTTGTTTAGTAGATAAAGAGATGGCATGCCTACGCATCTCTCAGCCGCTTTGTGTAAACAGAAAGCTTAGATTAATTTCCTTTCCATCGTGTCATTTCATTTCTTAATAAACCTTAAGCGCTCTAACGAAGTTTCGCACTCACATCGTTCGCAGTGCCCCGCAAGATGCCAGCCCGAGTTATTGCGTACAATAAGCTTGTGTTCGTGCGGAAATAACGGGGGGAAATATAGCCAGTGCAGACAGCGGCAGCGTTAGTAGTTTCTAGATACTAATTTAGGCAATGACATTTTATGTGGTATACCGACACCGCATTGACGAATCTCCAGATTTCTTCATTTGTTTAAGAAGCTGTGGTTTCAATTTCGAACAGATAGTAAACAAGGTTCTTTTTCTTCTATGCCGGCTACGTCACAAATAATTATGATAACACGCGAAATATGTTGACATAAAAGCGGAACGACAGCTACAGCCAGGGTGGAGAATGAAAATCAAGATGAATTAAATAACGATTTAAATCAGACCGGTTATACAATGATGATTTAAACAAAACCGTGCCCCTAAAACAAAACAAAAAAAAACTTTTTCCTCTTTTTTTTAATTAATTCTTTTAATATTTTTGTACTGCAGCGCTCAGGGTTGAGCAAACAACGCTCGATGCTTGCTGCTTCGGCTACAAATTCTTCGACGGTCGTCGAGGTGTTGCCAATAAATTCACCAAAGATTTCGCTTTTCACGCGTCTCAGAAGGAAGCGTAACTTTTTCTCGTCGGCGGCTTGCGGGTCGGCGCGAGCACTTAGCCGTAGCACATCTGCAACGAAGCTGGTTACGCTTTCGCTAGAGGCCTGTGTCCGTGCTTGAAGCAGATCCTCCGCCCGCTGCCGTCGGTGTTGGCTCGAGAAGGTCCGCTTCAGCTCGGCGCCGCAGATGTCCCACCAAGTGAGCGAAGTCTCGGGGTTCTTGAACCAGTTCCTCGCGGTACCTTCCAGCGAGAAGTAGAGGTTCTGGAGGTATTGCTCGGCGGTCCATCCGTTGTGGCGCGCAACGCGCTCGTAGTGTTGGATCCAGTCCTCGACGTCCTCGTAAATCTCGCCGTGGAATGGCGTCGGCGTACGAGGGGTGGCCGGCAGGTAAGCGACCGGGAGGCAGCGGCGGGAGTTCATACACTCTTTGCTGGCCCCGGGAGGTCATACACTCTTAGAAAAAGGGTACCAAAAGGAGGTAACAGACCGCCTTTACCACCCTCCTCCCTACCAGGGGGGAAGGGCTCCGCATGTTACTTCCTCAGGCGCAGCAGACACTAGCGCCCTCTATTAAGAATGCGTTGCTACAAGGTAAAGTTCGCCGCGAGGGAGCAGCAACGAGGTAAATGTTACCTTCCAGAGAATGTACCTGTTTGGGCGCTGCGATTGGCTGTGGAAAGACACAAACGAGTTAGCTAATTGGTCTCCTCGTATAACAGGTCATTCTTCTCGCATGCGTGGGCGGGTGAATGCCCGGTGCCGAGCGCGTTCCCCGCCGACGCTCCCCTCCGGTCATAAGGGTTTTTCTTCGCGAACGTTCGACGGAGGCTTCCCAGCGCAGGAACGTTGTTTATTGTTCTATTCGGCTCAGTCTCTTCTTACGAAGTCACCGACAGCGCTGCGTGGACTTCAGTCGAAGATCCAAGTCGTGTGCCTCGTATGCAGGTAAACAAATGTTCTGCCCGGGCGACACTTGGCTTCGGTTATGACGGCCCTGGGAAGCCGACCCCCGTCTTCCCTAGACAAAGAGGTGGCGGACATGTTTTCACGTTTGAAGGCATCGAGCGTTCGATGAAATTATTGTGTGGAGCGAACGCAGACACGGTTTAGACCATCAAAGTTCATAAAAAGAAAGAACTAGAATGACTGTCGTTTGCACCAGCGCATATTTAGAATATTGACATAGGCTAACCAGTGGCGTAGTCAGGAGCTCATCGCGCACGCCCCAGTGTGACCGTCTAATTCTCTTGCCATGCGATGTAGTCGCATCGCTTGACTGCTTACATCGCCGGTGTGAGTGAGAGGGGATAGGGGATTTTCTCTTTTTGAGGCCTTTGGTGTGTTGCGTCCGATGTTAAACTAAGATTCTGATAAAATACTTCAAAATCTCAAAAGGTAGTTGTTGTATTCTTTTTCTCGCAGAGCAGGAGTCGATCAGGCATTTATTGGCGGCACCGGTGATTAATTCTCAACGTCGCTGATATTTGTAAAAGTCAGTGTTGTGCACTGATTTTTAATATCAATATTTTTTTTTGTTTTTTTTTGTTTTTTTTTTATCTGAAGAGGTTGAATAAACATTTTTGTAAAACGTCACGTTACCTTGAAATATCGAATATAAACGTCTGAGCTAATTATTCGTGCGCTTCACAAATAATAATAGTAGTATATTACGGAGTAAGGTCATGACGTTGTTACCGGCATCGAGACTAGCAATTATATTGTTGTCTTGGCATTTCTTTGCGTGTGGTCAAGCATTTCTAAAAGTAGGATCATTTAGTAGGCGAGTTAAATATGGCTCAAGTTTGCATTATTTGAAGTTGATTGAATATATTTCGTTTATCCTGCGGCAACGTTGTAGGGTGATTTCGTCGAGGGTACTGGATGCCTGCTACCTTGGATGTATCTCGCGACATTTCTCAACACTGTTTACTGCAGGTAAGTGCAGTCAGATATTTTATCTTGATTTTCTTGTTCTCATTTGTGCACTTAAAACGGGGCTCTTCATTTTTATGTTTACTTTTTGTGTGTGCTCTTCGTTCATTTCTGAGAGAAAATTGATGGTATGCTTCGAGTAAAAAAATTAGAGTAAGACACAAAAGGCGTTAGCGTCTGTTTTCTTCGGTGTGTTCTTTTTTGTGTTTTCTTCCTTGTGTTCATGTTCTTCTCATGTCTAAATAAAAAATGCATTCAATTTTAATCTGGCAAATGACTTCGGCAAAAATATTTACATATTTGCTGAAGCTCGACATTCGGCAGTTAGAAATTATTCATGCACTTCGGAAACATTAATAGTAGTATATTACGGAATAAGGTCATTAGGTTATTGCCGGGAAAGAGACTAGCAATTATATTGTTGTCTTGGCATTTTCGTTGCGTGTGATCAGGCATTTCTAAAAGTCTGATCGTTCGATAGGCGAGTTAGATATAGCTCAACTTTGCATTATTTGAAGTTGATTGAATATATTTTGTTCGTCCTGCGTCAACGTTGCAGGCTGATTTCGTCGAGGGTACTGGATGCCTGCTACCTTGGACGCATCTCGTGACAGTTCTTAACACTGTTTACTGCAAGTAAGCGTAGTCAGATATTTTATTTTGATGTTCTTGTTCGCATTTGGGCACTTGAAATGAGGCTCTTGATATTTATATTTTCTTTGTGCGTGTGGTGTTCGTTCATATTCCAGAGAAAGTTGAGGGTACACCTCGAGTGAATAAATTAGAGTAAAACATACAAGACGCTTGAGTGTGCCTCTTTCGGTGTGTTCTTTTCCTGTGTTTTCGTCCTTGTGTGCGGTTCTCCTCATGTCTAAATAAAACATACATTCAATTTTAATCTGGCAAATCACTTCGACAAAAATCTTTGCATATTTGCCGAAGTTCGGCAGTTAGGGTTGGCGCTCATGGCAGTCGGCTGAGGTGCTGAATAGCTAATGTGGAGTAGCGCTCTGTGGTGTATGTTCTTCCTCTGTCCTTTTCTTAAAGCGCAATCATGTCTTTTTCACGTACAATACCAACTCGCCCAACAATCAGCAATACTAGCCTGTAACAGTAGTTGTACCCCTTTGACTAAGATTTGTTAGTCACCTAAGTAAATCGGCGGGACAAATTTAAACATGACCGGTGAATACAATGTGCACACTAATCTACAATTACCACCCGTCATGTGATAATTTTATTCAAAGGTGGTTAGTCAATAGTTAAACTGGTCACGTCTGGTAAGTATGGTTGATGCTTTTCAATGCCGGAATCAGTGGCCCATCAAATGCTCCAAATGCGTCTTAGAAAATTCTAATATTTTTTAACAGTTTCTTTAAATTGGGGATGATAGGCTTCAATTTTATATCACATAATTTCCACTTTTTCTTTTTGGTTCCGGGTAGGCAGCGCAGTCTAACCGGCTGCTGTCAGCTCAAGCCGAATTAATCTTGATGTGCCCAGCTATGTGGCACTGGAGGGAGGCCTCGAAGCCACGTCGCCTGCTGAGGCAGTCCTAATTGCATCCTGCCTCTACTTCATCTTAAGCTTTGAGTACCATCACCAGTTCAGGTGCAGATTCGTTGCATTGCAGTACTTCATTGCTCTGAAACACCCAAATGTGGAGTCACGTGCTACACATTGCTTTCAAACCTAAAATAAATGCCAAAAAGTATTTTCTATTTTTAATGCCTTTTTTTATATATTTTTATGTCTTCTGTTTAATGCTTTTTTTTTGTCTGACATAAGACATAATGGTTAATTCTGAGAGTTACAGAAGGGCAATGATATTGCTTTATAGTCACATTTTTTGTAATTTTCAAAATCACTGCTTTTTGCTTTGTGCAGCATTGGCATACTTAATTTATTTCAGTCTACTTCATACTTGGTGCCTGAAAGCACTTGAGGGTTGTGTTCTTATGTTCACCGAGATTTGTGCTTGAAAGTTTTAAATACAAGATGGTTTTTGGTGGCTTGCAGGGTTTAAATACAAGATGGTCAAAACTGATTTTTGCGATTCATTTGAAGTGGGTTAGATCCCTTTGGCACTCGCGGTAGTTTGTTTTAGCTCATTAGCAGCAGGAGATACGAGCCCTTTCCTCCTTTCACATTAGAAGAGCAAATCCCAAAGTCTGCTTTCTCTACTCAAGCATTCATTCTACTGCTGTGGATAGGACGGGCATGCTGTAGTGCTGTCCTTGAGTCGCAACGCACTAGTCATTACTAGTCGTGTTTTGGTTTGTATTGATTTTTTGCAATATGTGTGATACTGAATGTATGCTACATCACCGTGCGTTCATTTTGATTCTGGTTTGTACAAGACTCAGTCATTTGAGTTCACCCTGATGAAGCTTCGCCATTCCAAGCAGCGTTCCAAGCATTCACTGTAATTTGCCGGGTAGGCATTGATTGGTTATGCACTTTTTTTGATCACTCTTATAAAATAGGGTACTGTAGTACAGGCACGTAGCCAGGGGGTGGATGGGGCCCGGACCCCCTCCCCTCCCCGAAATCTTTCATTTTGCTGGGACCCCCTCTCCCCCCTCTCCCTCATAGAGCGTTTTGTTATGCCCCCCCCCCCCCTCCCCGGAACAAAATCCTGGCTACGTGCCTGCTGTAGTACCCTCCTTAAAGCGGTAACCGACTTGCACACAGGTCAACCCCTTTTGGAGGTAACGTTACCCCCTGCAAAGCGGGTGCAAACTTACCCCTTGGGTTAGGGTGCAACATTGCCTCCTCTTGGAGGTAACCCAAGTTCCTTTTGGGGGTTTAAAGTGCATCCTTTCAAAATCAGCTTTTACCTCCTTTGGGGAGGAATTTCAACTTCCTTGAGAGGTAAGACGACATATTTGAGGGGCTGCTTTTACCTCTTATGAAGGTAACAGCACCTGCTTTGGGGGCTGCTTTTCGTTCCATATAGAGGGAACAGTTGTCCCATTTACGGGGCAATAGTACACGCCCATAGTTTCAACTTTTCCTCCTTATGGAGGGAACTATGATTCACTTTGGGGTTAAATGTACACGACGAGGAAAACAGCTCAGAAAACGCAGACTACGAAACGCTGACCACGACAGGACAGTTCTGTCCTCTCGTGTTTGTTCTTCGTAGACCGCGCTTTCTGAGCATTTTTCCCCTCATGTATAACATCAACCCACTGGCCCAGTTCACCACCTTATTACAGGTCAAGTATACAATGGATGGAATCACTTTTGCCCCCTAAATAAAGGTACTATGGCCCATTGTGGGTATGATAGTACATGCTTCAAGGGTGGGCTTTATAGTAGATGAAGACGGCACTAGTTTTGAAAGTAAAAGACAATGTTTTATTGTAGCTGCCACAAACAAAATGGCATAAAAATCAATAGCATGACTAGACATCTCATAAAAGTTCTAAGCGTGATAAAGGCATTTGGAGCAACACTTTCGTTACTCTAGTTCGCGACAGCCATTAAAAGTCGACGAAACCGACTATAGTCGGTTTCGTCGACTTATTTTTCTGCGGGTCCGGTAGATATCCGAATTTCGGGGGCTGGTCTTTAGTGAGGCGGCTTCCTCGGGTCTCGGTTGTCTCCACGGACAGTCTCCTGGAACTGCGTACTGGGCTTGTGCTGCAATGCCTTGGAGGGGTACGCTTCACGTGCACCTCCACCAGAAATATGACGAATGAAGGTGACAGGAGGACGAACAGTGAACTGAGAATAAATGTTTAATCGGCAAACGTTTGTCAAACAAAAAGCAAAGAACGAGCGCTAAGGCAGCGGAAAGCGGGCGGCGATTTGGCAGCGTAACAGCAAGCGAGAGCGAGACTGACTCGACAAGATCGCGGGCCGCTCTTTATCTGGAGTGTATCGGCATCTGGAATGTTCGGCAAAGAAGCTTTGAGCGTCACAGGTTCGGGGCGAGAATGAGCAGGCACTTTCTAAAACAAGAACCAAAGACGAAATGATAAAAGTTAGGGCCTGAGTAAGAATAAAAAGGAATCTTCTAGAATTCCGTGACCAGCCATTTTTTGCTCGGCCCTGAGTGCGGAAGTATGGCACTATAATGTGTATTTCAATCAAAGAATGATTGCATAAGAAAGATTTATACTGAACTGAACACTAGAAAAACCAGTGGTCTTCGAAGCAAATCGATGCGTTGAGCTTAATTTTTATCTCCGGCTTCGTTCGTCAGTTACGTCATATTTGTTTGCAATAAAATCAAAACGGAAAGGATAGAAACTAAAACTGAAAAATCAATTTCGTTTTGAAAAAGAAAACAAATAGATGGCGAAAAAAAGTCAATACATATTTTGCCGAACAAAACAATTTATTGTTCTAGTATGGAGGGTTTTTGTGATCAAAAAGTTGTTAAAATTGCAGCAATTCTTAATTGATGCATTTTTCGTCACTGATCAGAAGATTTTATCAAAACATTTGCGGTAATAAAAATGTATATAGTTATAAATAATTAATATTTCCTCGATACAGTGAGGTTAGACCGATTAAAATAAAATAACTATAGCTTTAATTGTTTTGAATTTTATATTTATTTGATTTTATTTTGCCCACAGCAAGTCCCCTGTACGCAAAGTGTGTACCCTGCGTGATACTGTCAACAGGATCGAACGATAAACTTTCTTTTTACATTTTAGTGCTTGACATTACGTCACATACTAGTGCGGTGAAGATCGCTCATTCGGGGCAGAAACTTATGCGAATAATGTTTGACGCTGATGAACTGTTACTCTAAGTAAACGGCGAAAAATCGTTTCGCGCTAACGCTGCTGCTGTGTGTACCACCTGCGTGAGAGAGGCCTAAGACCTTGGCAGTCCTACTGCTATTAAATGATAACGACCACTCCACATAATAATTTTTTTCGAGCTGAACTTTTCTCTAGGTCTTTGTCTACGTAAAGAAAACTATTAAGTTTTTTTTTTTACATTTTAGTGGTTTTCCTTAAAGCTTCAAGTGCGGTGAAAATTGCTCCTTCGGGGCACTAACTGATGCGATAGTAGTCTAGCTGAGGGTGACCGTGGTCATCGGAGCCTCTACATTCTTTTTGGAGCTTCCTCTTCCCACAAATTGACCTAATACGGTAGTGTGGGTCCTTCCACGTGAATTTGTCTGATACGATAGTGCTGACCTCTTTAGTCGCTTCTTTTCTTTGATCGCCGACGGGCAAAGCCTTGTGGTGAGGCGCCAATAAGATAAGTAAAATACCATTTCACAGACCTCCTGTGTTTCCACGCGGTACCCCAACAAAGGACAATCCCCCAAGGCAAAAGAAACCAATCCAGCGTTTTGAATATTTTCAGTGCTCGTGTTCCTAGGTGCAAACAGGGATCAACATAGGTTTCTGAATGTGTCGAATTTTCGCGACACTTGTGTTCGGAAGTTCATTTTTTCAACATCCCATTTTGCCTCTCTAGTGTCGAGCTGCCATACAACGCTGTCTTTTTTTTCCGCCTCACAATGTTTACTAAAAAATATCTCGTTGTACGTTCACGACAGTCTACACCACTTAAGCCTCTGTCAAGTGGTTAAAGGTTCCGATGCATTGACATGACACATCATGCGTCGAACCGTAATACAAAACCAATACTTCCCACTTTAATCCCCTAGTATTCATCCAGGTGGCTGTTTTAGCTAATAAATCCTTTCTTTCCTGTTCTCTTGTGTCTCTGTACGTCTGTGCGTGCATGTGCATTAATTGGCATATAGATTTGCGTTTGTTTGTTTGTTTGTGTGCGAGCGTGTTTCTGTGAACATCTTTGTGCACTTGCGTGCTTGCGTTCGGGTGTGTACGTACATTGTGTTCAGCTGTGCTAGCTGATAAAATCACACTTTAAATTGCTGTGCTGCCGACTAAATGATTTCGTAAAAAACATTTAGTAGAAGCATACTTTAGGGTGAAAATAATTTTAGCGAATGTAAGTAGCGGGGAAACTGTTGGACCTAGATTCCTCATCCAATCGAAAGCAGACCGTGTTATTCTTGAAAAACACAATGCATATTGTGTTTTCTGAATCAAAATGCGTGTTTCGACTCAAAATCTTTCTCCTGACCTAGTTTCTTCTGATTCAAAATTGAACAAGAAACAAAAAAAATGAAAATGAAGGTCTGCCAGCGAAACGTAAGAGATTCTCTCAAGTTTTCAAGAAACAATTGTCTGGAGTCCATGTGGAGGCAAACAAAATAATTCTTCTTTTTAATATACAACCTTTTTATTTTTGGTGCAATATTCGACCTTTGGGCTGACTTTGGGCAAGTATCCATGATAAGTGCATTGAGGTGCGTTAACTTTGTTTGCGTGAATTGCGTTTTCGCGAATAAATCATCACCGAAATTTCCAACGTCGTCATTGTCAACTAAGATAAAGAAAATGCCGCATCGTAGCTTCTTCGTATTCGTGTTCATGAGTGACTAATAAAAATGTATTTGGTCTAGACGCTGCAGTTTTATGTATTTCTTGTTTCGAAAACCTCTCAATGTTATCGCAATAATAAGCATGGTTTTTGAAATTGTCAAAAAAACTCTACTTTTGTTTTGCCTAATAAATTGCGGCAATTCTTACATCCCTGTGATGTTGTAATGTTCCACATGGCACAGAGCGGATGGCAGGCTCCGTCCTTCTCGATCTCAGATCGCGCCCAAATTGTGCCTTAATGTGCGAGGACATTCAGCACCCTATAAGCCAAAACGGCCGCCATGGCTGGGCCGTAATAAAACGTCAGTACTTTTCGTGTGGTTATTGGCTTTTGATTATCCAGGAAAAAAACATTGGCGGCGAGGGCAGACAAGGACTGCACGTGGAAAGTCTGGCACCAACCCAGTGATGATAGCACTAGAAGGCATGCTTGAAGAGTTTCACGGTACAGCGGGCTTGGCCTGGGTTGAACGCTTGGACTTTATGTTCCTGGCGAAAGAAGGGCTGGATGCTGTGAAGGAAAGGGCGCCACTGCTGACACTATGTGCAGTAGAAACCTATAATGCGGTACAAGAGCTTGTTGTACACCTCGGGCCGGGAGATGTTAGCCTTGAGGAGATTATGTCACTGCAACGAGGCCATCATGGCCCGAGGTTATCCGAACTCTACTGTAGAAGAAAAGTTCAGAGGCCCGGAGGTGTCATTTGCTTACTACGGGGCGGAGCTGAAGAGCTTGGCTTTTGATTACGACTTCGGCGTGTTGACGGCGACTGCCGCGCCAGCGATTGCAACAGGGTCGTCGACGCAACCTTCCAAATACCCCACGTTTTAGAATCTACTTATGCTACCACTAGACGTGATGCTACGGGACCGCTTGTTCTGAGGGGTCCAAGATGCACGGCTGCAACAACGTCTGTTCCGTGAGCCAAAGCTCACATTTATGCAAGCATATGACATTCTCATCAAGCTTGACAGTGGCAAGCAACAGCAAGAGGAGAAGGAACTTCGGAAGACAGGTCTGAGTACGTCTGCAGCTGCGCAATTGTCCAACACCACATTTAGCAGCATCTCTGGCTAGACTGAAAAACGATGCTATCGCCGCTAGGACCAACATAGCTCAGAAACCTATCCATTCCCCAATACAATGTATCGATTTTGCAGGGAGAGGGATCACTTCAAGAACAGCTGTCGAAACAGGCATTGTTGAGGCAGCGTTCCTGGCTCAACAAGACTCAGCCAATCTGGTGGGTTACGACAAGAACAAAGATAATCAAAGCCATCAGTGCGAGGTGTCGACGCGTAGGAACTTACTGCTGTAAGTACGTTGTAGCGTCCTAGTGCCAAATCACCTCGTAGTATTCACTGTGGGAGGAAGAGCATTGGAATTTCAATGCATTTGGACAAGTCTATTGCAATTAGTTAAATATTCACTTTATTTTTGATACATATCTAAATAAAAATAAAATTACAGACTTGAATGTTTGGGCTTCTTTCTTAATGGGGAAATTTTAAGGCAACTTAGAATTGCATTGTAGGCTTGAATATTTTTGTACTAAATATTTTGTTTACTCTGAAATAAAATAAATATAATTCACAACAGCTGCAATCAAATACGGATTTTGCCTTAAAATGTATTAAATAAATTCTCCGGGATTTGCGTGGCAATTACATATATACTCATGCTTAATTTATTTGTGAAATTCGTCCCACGGCTATTTTAGAAACGGAATTCGGAGATCTGGGCACAAAATACATATTGCAATATTTTTAATAAAATAAGAGGCCTATAACCAAGTCAAGTTGCAGTCGATTAGAGCCGGGAGTTTTTGTCTCATCGAGTGGTACTCGAGCAACGCATGCTACTATGGCCGAACATGTTCGTAATAATGTCTAGGCACCATGTAGTAGTATAAAAAAGTACCTGAAGTTTTTTTTCTAAATATTACTCATTTGACTGTTATTGACTAAGAAAACTTAATACCGCGGCGCGCTCGGTCCCTAGGGTGTTATGCTTGTTTCATCATACATGTATGTTAATTACGCTACATTTCCAGTGTAATGCTTAAGCGTGGATAGATTTGTGGCAATCACTTAAATAGAATGTTCCAATATAATAAATTTAAACGCTTCTAGTAGACCTGTCTCCTTCCGTCATACAAAAAAAAAACAATGGTGCAGTACAAATGCGTCGGCCACTTCTAGCCTTTGCCATCACATTTGCCCCGTCACCTCTGCCGCAGGCATTTTCTATCGACGGGTTTCCACCACTCCGTTCACTCCTCCGGCTCGACAAGCAGACATCTTCATCTCCACCAATGCTGGTGGCCCCGGCTACCGTGATTATATGCGTGGCATACCGCTGGCCTGACATGGTCGCGTGCTGGCACTTTATAATGTGTTGGGTTGCTGTGCCAGGCGGAAATATATTTTATTTCTATGAAGCATGGTGGACCGAAGGGTAAAAGCCTCAAAGGAGGCTTGACCAGCCCAGGGCCCCGTACAATGGCATTGCAGCAAAAATGTGCACGAGATTACAAGATTACAAGACAGTCAATTATCACTTAAACAGATTGCATGCCGTCTTTGCAGACGAGGAATCCGAAAAACGCAACAGGGCATTTTGTGTAGCGTTAACAAATTTAAAGAATCAACTGAGGGGGGGGGGGGGGGGGGGAGGAAAATCACTGCTACAGATAAAACGAACCCAAAGCCTTGAAGGAGATAGTGCAAATGAAATTTTTTTCCTAGAAGCAAACTTAACAGTTGTGGTATAGTGTATCGCAACATTTGCGTACTGTAGTTAGTAGAACAGTGGACAACCTATCAATACTTCGTGTATCTAGTTAGGTTATTGAGTTGATCTGGTGCCAATGACAGGGCTAACAACGATTTATAATGTTTCCTTTTTTCTGACTTTAAACTCGGGATCAATTTGTATTCATAAGGGCTATGAATGTTTAATGAGCTAAACTTCTTAAACAAACTGCCTGTATGGAAATCGTAAGGCAGGTTGTATATTATTCTAATTATTTTTTTTCTGCACTAAATAAAATTTTCATGTTCGTAAATGCGGTCTTACCCCAGACGAGGTTGCATTAACTCAAAAGAAAATATAAATTAAGAGCTTCACATTGACTGGAAGTGTTTTACCGTTACGGAATTTCAGACCTATGACGGTTGATATTTTCGGAACGTATGTCGTCGGAACGGCTGTCCGACGACATACGTTCCGAAAATATTCACTCCAAGACTTTTAAAATTACTGACGTTTTCAATTAACGTAGACTCAAGCACAATGCTTGTCGTTAGAGTAACACACCTATTCTTAGTTCGAAAAATAATAGCTTTAGTTCTATCCGTATCAATTTTCAAGCGGCTATCTTTTGCCCATGCCGCAAGTTTGAACAAAATATCATTGGCAATTGTGACAAGATCATTGCTATTATCTGAAGAAAAGAATAGGCTACAGTCGTAAGCCTGTATGACAAATTTGCAGTACTTATGTTTACAATATCATTAATGTACATATTAAAAAGGAGCGGCCCAACAATGCTCCCCTGAGGGGCGCCAGTGTAAATAGGTTTAACGTGAGAAGAACATTGGACAATAGAAACATATTGACAACGGTGTCGCAACTAGGAGCGTAGAATTTCTAAAGGTAACCCGCGGATACCATAGAGTTTCGATATTTTTTTTTACGTAAGAGATTATGGTTCATAAAATCAAAGGCTTTCGTGAAGTCCACGAATACACCTACAACTTGTTTTATTACTGGATTTTTTTCTTTAATATAGCATTTTTGTTTTCGTATTGCTAATTCGATCAATCAACCTTTCCTAAAACTTAATGGTGCGAAAGTCAGCAGATTACCCTTATCAGAAAATTGAACAAAACGAGTATGTAATGTTTTATATAGATCTCTGGAAAATAGCAGGAGGGTAGAAAGCGGTCGATAGTTGATAAGAAAATTTTTATCTCCCTTCTTATGAAACACTGCCACTTTCGCCATCTGCTTTTTTCCAGGAAAAAAACCCCGTTATTAAAGAGAGATTAAAATTTTGACTCTGGCAGGATGCTACTATGTCAAGTATGTATTTAATAGGTCTAATTCTCAACTTATCACAATCACAACAACTGCTATTTTTCAGTTGCATGAAGACGGAGCAAAAACCGCAGAACTCGTGACGGGTTCAAGAAGAATAGAAGGGTTATTTCTATATTCTAAGGAACTGCAAGACGCATCTGTGATTGTACTGTCACAGATTAAGCTTGCAAAGTAGTCACTGACAGTGTTAGCTAAAAAACTACCATCCAAGTACATCCCTTCATAGACAATGCTTTCTACAGGCTGTTGATTGGAACGCGAATTAAAACAGGTTGAATTCCTCCAGATAACATCCGCATGTGTATATAGCGCCTGAAAAGAGTTTCTATGATAAACAGTCTTAGCATTTAGTAGTATTTTCGTTAATTGAATTCAATATACCTTAAATCTTAAGAGTTGATGTGTCGGCGGCTTAGGACTATCATCATCGCTAGCGACCAGCAGAAGGCCCCAATCCTGAGCGCGTGCAGGTTGTGCGCTCGCTCGTGCCCTCGTTCTGGTTTTCCTGCCGAACTGTCGTTTGGCCCTTATGTGTTCTTGCTTTTGTTGAATACTCCGACAGCCGGCGACGGCTGCACGGACATCACAAAAGCTGAGACGGTTCTTTTGTTTCAAGGAATATCACGTATAACATATTTCTTTTTCTCAATTTTCTACAACAATTTAAGCGTTATCCATGGCTTGCGAATCTTTTCAGGCTATTTCAAGTTTTACAAGTTTTTACAGGAAAAAAACATAAAAAGCCACGGAGCAAAAAAAATACTCAAACTGTTTTAACATTAACAAACCTGTTAAAAATATTCCTGCGAAAGATGGGGAAATTGACTGAGAAAAAAACATGGTGGCGGAGACGGTTTTTTTTTTGTTGTCGACTCCCCCAAGTATGATCAAGCTGCCCATTTGACGAAGAAGCACTTTGTCTTCAACCGTTAAGCTTGAAAACCATGGCAAGGGAGCAAGCTTCGGACCCTCACATCATTCCAATTAGCAATGCCCTCAATGGCTCACAGACAGATACCCATCGTGCGTTTTGCAGGAAAGGTCGGTATTTTCGTCTACGAGACGATGTTGAGTACCGCAGGAACTACTTTCCCCAGGGCCAACGCTGGTTGCTTTTCACCCGACAACACCACCATGGCAAAGTTCTAGAGCAACTTCATTGAGACACAATGTGAGGTCATGATGGTTTTTCAAAAACCTTCACTCGGATCTCCCTTTGATACTTCTGGCCCGGTTTATACCTTAACCTGCAACGATATCTGCAAAGTTGCACCAAGTGCCAAAGGCGTAAACGTCCAACGCAGGCACCATCTGGGCTACTACAACCAAAACCCTGCCCTTTCTGGTTTTTGTGAACCAGTTGGCATTAAACTGATCGGGCCTTTCACGCTTGACCTTCTGGAAATCCATGAGTCCTAGTTTCGACTCATCACCTCAACCCCTCGCCCGTTAAGCCGAAACACCCGCTCTATCGAGCGCAACGGCAGACGAGGGGGCTAAGTTTTTCTGCCCATATGGAAATATTATATCTGTGGCATATCTGGCCATGTCAAACATTATATAATTATTTGCGGCCTATATACAGCCTTAACCTGGAGTATTTACAGCCTTATCTGGAGTATATACAGCCTTATCTGGTGCATATACAGCCTTATCTGGCGAATATAAAGCCTTATCTGGAATATATACATTCTAATCTGGCGTATACACCAACTCAACTCTGTGACGTCACGGCGCGCTGGTGGCGCGTCGGTCGCACTTCCGGTCAGGGGCTGTGGGCAAAAGTCCCCATGCCAGACGTGTATTCATAATAATAATAATAATAATAATAATAATTTTATTTGCACTTCCAAGGGCGCAGGTGGTGGTGTTGTGAGGGGCTGAACAGATATGTGAGAACCTATACGCGGAGCGCCTGTCAGCCCACCACCACCTGCGGGAACAAAACAGACTGATAAATAAATAAATGGGACCACTACGGAAAGGAAGGAAGGGGAAGTAGGAGAGGCGTTGTTTTAAAAGGAACCAGACAAAAACCTGCCTTCTCGTCAAAACGCCGCGACCGGGGCCGTACCAAAAGTGTCGAGAAAGGTTTGAAGGTCAGTTTTCACGTGCTCGGTCCGTCCGAGAGTCTGAATATGTGCCGTGAAAAGGGAAAAGCAGACGCCGTCGGACAACGATTGCTTGGCGGGAAGCACTTTGGGTTGAATTCACCGATACTTGTGGTCATCAGATTTATTTGTTTTGTTCCAACATGAACTTTGGAAAACCGTCAAGTTGTGCGGACCACCTGCGGACTACGTTCAGTGCGTCTTCAAGTTCAAACGGCCGCCTGATCATTCGAACTGTCGTCTGCTCTTTCAAACGTCTCTGCTTGTCGTCTGCTCTCTTAGACGACGCCAGCCCGTAGATCAAATGTTGGCCCGGTACTTGCAATAAGAAGTAACTGCAGGCCTCAAAGACTTAAGTTTTGAGGTTGGTAAGCAGGCTCGATGTAAACAGAAAAATGCAAGGAGATGCTGATCATTGTTACCAGTGGCCATCACTGACTTGTTATGCCTGATTCACTTGGTCCGTCCGATTCTGCCCGCGATTTTCAGTATCGACGTCGACCATCTCAGCTACGGTTCACGCTTTTGCAGCCCGAGCGGCGTCGCGACTGAAAATTGCGAGCGAAATATCATCATGCGAATCAGGCTTCAGCGTACGTACTGCGGAATGAATCGCCACATGTCACATTATTCACGCGACGTTTTGCGGTGTAACGAGCCTCGGTAGTTTCGCTGACGCCGCTCAAGTAGTCAGACATCGCCACGAAGACGTAGAATCAACAATTTGAAGGCGAAAAAGGGCAGGGGGACTCGCACCGACGCCGACAACATTACAATCCAATGGTTTGTTTTGGGCGACGGCGAGGAACTCGCCCACACTCCCATCGCGCATGCGCGGCCCCGGTGGCGTCCGCTAGGGGCGCTCCGGTTTGTTTGTAAACATGAGTTCGTGTATATACAGACTTATCTTGCATAATCACAGCCTTATATATACAGACTTCGTTATCTGGCGTTCATACAGCTTTATCTGGTGGCCGGTTTTTAATATATAAATAAGTTCTAAAAAAGTAAAAAAAACTGCTTTGTTAGCAAGCTGGGAACTACTCATTGTTTGCGAGCTAAATATTAACACAAATAATCCTAAACTTCAGCTTTGGTAAGCTTAAGTTTGGGATTATTTGTGCTAATTTTCACGAGAGTTTCAATGCAGTTTAATTATCTCGAAGTGTTAACATTACGCCCGAATAGACAATTTGTAAAATACCTCAAGCGCATCGGCTCGCACTCGAGGAATCATGTGGACAATGTTTCTTCACCTGCCTAGTGATCGGAACTTTCTACCAATTAATGGTTGCACAGTTTTGAGTGTAATTCGGAGTCACCACGTTCCAGGCTTCCTTCCTTTTCAACACTTCTCTCTCTCTCCCTCTCTCTCTCTCTCTCTCTCTCGGAGTCACCCTGAACAAGTGTCGTTTAGAACCCAAGTACCTGTCATATCACATCAAACATTTCTCGCCAATGCTAGTACTGTACATTCTGTCCAACCTTCAACCAGGATGAGCTGCAGACTATTACACTATTATCAGTCTCGTACAGCTTCAAACACGCTGATATTAAGTTAGCGACGCTAAAAATGCTATAAACAGCTCCGCTGAATCCGAGCTAAATCCCGGTTTCGGTTGTGATATCTCGGCTTTTAAACAATTCCTGCTAAAATAACAATCACGAGAATGATAATACTGTAAGAGATTTCTGCGGCTCAGCCAGGTTGAAAGGTGGATCGCATGCACAGTATCATAAACGCTGCCATTGACAAGACATATTAAAAGTGATATGAGAGGTCCTTGAGTCCTATGGGACGCTTGTTCAGAGTGACTTCGAATTACACTCGAAGCTGTATAACCATGGAATTCGTCAAAATTAGCGATCACTAGGGAGCAGAAGGATCACCGTTACCATGATTCCTTGTGTGTGGGCTGCGCACTTGGGAGAATTGTACACAATAAAAATATATAAAGTGCTCATTTCAGGCTTGTGCCCTTTTGATATGCCGGGCCAGATCTGGAATTTCAATACTTAGCCAGATTTGGGATTTTCATACCTCGCCAGGGAAATCAGACTATATCTGGCATTATGAGGCTATGTCTGACAGATATACCATATCAGGTTATATGTGGCCAATTTTCAATATGGCCATATCTGAAATCTTCAGATCTGGCCAGATATAAATTTTTTGTAAGTGTGACCAATAAATTGCCCTGTCACGGTACACCACAAACTATAACCTCCTAATATTAATGCACGTGGCCGTTCCCGTAAATAAATCCTTCGTTTCCTGCGCTTTTGTCTCTGCGCTTCTATGAATGTACTTTCGTTTGTTTGTGTGTGGGCATTTTGGTGGGAACAATTATCTGCACGTGAGTGTGTGCATGCGTGCGTGTGGATGTGCGCGTGCCTTGTGTTCAGCTGTGGTAGCCAATTAATGCCAAGTTTAAATTGCAGTGCTGCCGCTTTCTGTAAAAAAGAAATTTTGTCGAAGAATAATTTAGGATGAAAACATTTTAGCGCGTATAAGTAGTGGGGAACTCTTAGACCTGCAGTCCTTATCCAAGCGAAAACAGCCAGTGTTATTCTCGAAAAGCACAATGGATATTGTGTTTTCTGTGTCACAATGCGTATTTTGACTGAATATGTTTCTCCTGACCCAGTTTCTTCTAAAACGAAATTGAACAAGAAACAAAAAAAAAATGAAAACGAAGGTCTGCCATCTACAAGTAAAAGATTCTTGCAAGTTTGAAAGAAGCAACGATTGTCTGGAGTCCACGTGGAGGCAGACAAAATAATTCTCCTTTTTTTTAACAGGCAACGTTTTATTTTTGGTGTATTATTCGACCTTTGGGACGACTCTGGGCAAGTATGCGCCAGGTCGGCATTGAGGTACGTGAATTTCGTTTGCGTGAATTGTGTTTTCGTGAATAAACAATACCGAGATTCGCAACGTCATTTATCAACCAAGATTTTCTTGAAAAAAAAGAAACTGCTGCAAGGTTTTTTTTTCACATTCGCGTTTAGGGGTGACTAATAAAAATATATTTCCGTCTAAAAGCCACAGTTTTATGTGTGTTTTTAAGTCTCTCAGTGTTATTGCAATTTCCATCCTGTTTGCCAAACTGTCAGACGAAGCACTATTTCTGTTTCGCCTAAAAAATGCTGGCGATTCTTATATCACTCTGATATTGTTATGTTGCACATGACACTGAGCGGACGGCAGGCTCCGTTCTTCTCAATCGCAGATTGTACCATAAATTTACCATCAAGTGCAAGGATATTCAGCACCCTCAAATTCAGATCGGCCGCCATTGCTCAGACGAAATAAACCATAAGCACTTTTTGTTTGCTAATGGGCTGATGATTATTCAGGACAAAACACTGGCGTCGAGGGCAAACAACAACTGCACGTGGGAAGTCTCGCACTGTCTCAGTGATGACAGCATTAGAAGGCAAGCTTGAAAGTTTTGGTAGTACAGCGAGCTTGGCCTGGGTTGAACGCTTGGACGTCCTGTTCAAGGCGAATAATGTGTAGGACTCGGCGAAGAAAAGGGCTCGACTGCTGATTCGTTGTGCGTAGAACCCTTTAATGCGCTAAAAACGCCACTTTCAGCCCGCCGGCCGGGAGATGTCAGCCTTGAGGATATTATGTCAGTGCAGCGAGGCCATTACGGTCCGAAGCCATCTCAACTCTTCTGTAGAAGCAAATTTGAAAGGCCAGGGTGTATCATTTGCTGGCTGCGTGGTGGAGATCAAGAACCTGCCTGCTGGTTGCAACTTCGGCGTGTTGATAGCGACTGCCGCCCCAGAGATTGTAGCAGGGTCATCGACGCAACGTTCAAAAGACACCACGTTCTCAAATCTACCTATTAGTGATGCAAAACTATCGATGAATTGACTATCGATACTATCGATAGTTTTTCCAAAACTATCGATAGTGTCCCAGAACTATCGATAGTCGACTATCGATAGTACTATCGATAGTTTTTCGATAGTCGACTATCGATAGTTTTTCGATAGTCGACTATTGATGGTTTTTTACTATACTGGCGACTAACGATACTATCGATAGTTTTTCGATTGTCGACTATCGATGGTTTTTGACTATACTGGCGACTAACGATACTATCGCTAGTGCTATCGATAGTCTTGCACCACTATAGTCCGTTACAACTCAAGAAGGTAGGGCGAGGGTAAGATGGGCCGGGGAGGAGGAAGCAGACGGAACGCTAAAGAGAGAAGGAGGTTTCCCCCTCTCTTCTCCAGCGGTTCGTCTGCTTCCTCCTCCCCGGCCCGTCTTGCCCTCGCCCTACCGCTCGCCTCCCCCTTCTTTTTTCGCCCAAACCCCCATCTTCGTCATCACTGAAAGCTGAACCAAAGTTGGGATGGTAAGTACCTGGGCTAGTTGGTGCCCCGTTTGAAAAAAAAAATTAAAGCGATAAGTAGACAAGAGGGAGCGACGCAAACTACTAGTGTCGCAAACCTATCCATAGTAAACTGTCGACAGTACTATTGATAGGTTTACGATAGTCGACTATCGATAGTTTTCCGATAGTCGATTAACGATAGTTTTCTGATAGTCGACTATCGATAGTTTTTCGAGAGTTTTTCGATAGTCGACTATCAGTACTATCGATAGTTTTTCGATAGTCGACTATCAGTACTATCGATAGTTTTTCGATAGTCGACTATCGATAGTACTATCGATAGTTTTTCGATAGTCGACTACCGATAGTACTATCGATAGTTTTTTTCACTATCGATAGTCAGATTTCTGGCGACTATCGATACTATCGATAGTACTATCGATAGTTTTGCACCACTACCCAAGTGGCACAACTCGCTGGTTTGGGAATGGGGCGGTACCGGTCGGCTGGCAAGATCCTACTGGCCCGACGCTGGAAACGCCCCGTGGGGCGACAACGGGCCAGTGAGATTGCCAGTCACTGGCCAGCGACTGGGACTGACTGGGACGCCCGGCACTGGGCGTCCCAGTGAGTTCCCGGGATGCTGCCAGCACAAACCCCCAGCGTAGTACCAATAATACGGTAAGATACCAGCAAGACCCCAGGCTAGCGGCCTCAAGCCATACAGTTCCCGGTCTTTTTCCCAGCGAGTTCCCGGGCTGCTGCCAGCACAAATCCCCGGCATAGTACCAGCAGTACCGCAAGATACCATCAACACCCCAGGCTAGCGGGCTAAAACCATGCAGTTCACGGTCTTGTTTTCCATGCTAACATTTGGTTTTGTGTGCAATTCACACCTGAATAGAAATGATGTAGTTCATAACAAGGGTTATTTTAACACGTAATGTGTGTAAACAATAAATGAAACATACAAAATTGTTACCGTCATTGTTTATTGTCAGTTGCAGTAAAGCTACAGTCGGCTGGTAATCATGCGCTTGTCGCCAGAGGAGTGCGCTGAATGAAAGAGGCTGCATGTCACGGGCCTAGGAAATTTTCTTCACACTTCTCATGCAGCTTGTGATGCAAGTCGACCATGCACCCGAGAAGGCAAGTCCTTCATTACAGCACCTGTAAAGAGAATCGACACCACAGTAGAATGACAGGGTAAATCAATACCAGCTGGACGTGACAATCCAGAAATTCCAAACTGGGGTGAGGGGCATGAGACAAGCAGCCCATGTAAAAGGAAATTTTTTTGTAGCTAATGCACTAAATGTCTTTATTTTATTTTCAATCTGGAAACTATATAAAAACAAGAATCCCTAAGGGACACACCTGTAACAACACACTGGATGACCAAGGGGCGAAAATGGTCCAGTTATCTCATAATCAAGGTCAGCTATTTGTATGAAAAAGGCCCACTTCAGAGAAAGGCTTGTGGAAATCATCTATTTTAATTCAAAAGGGCATGTCGAGAGACGGGCGAGCTTGGCAGAGTAGTTGGCATGTTGTTTAACACTGACGTTTGTTACGATAGGTGTGCAGTCCCCGATATCCGCATTCAGCTTTTTTAGGTAAACATAGCGATTCATTAGCATTACTGAGACAATGACAAATCATATCCTTGACATATACAGCTCACCGTTGTACACATACTAATGAGATTGGGTAGACACAGGTAAACATGTAATGCATTGCAGAGTATGACGCCCCGGTTCCCACATAATGGCAACTTGACGACTAAAAGTCATCTGCAGACTTCATGAAATAAAAAATAGCGACTTACACAAAAACTAGTATATATTATCAGCGTCCACCATCAAACTCACATTGAGTGTTTTCCATCGGCATGCCCTAGCCCTTTAAAATGCCCGCAAGCCTCACTTACTTTAAGCATATGACATCCCATGAGATGAAACATTCCCTCGTTATCATCATTAAGATGTCTACAGGTGCGAACAGTTCAGGAATATCAATTGAAAGATACCAAATCAGTAGTGAGGTAGTGTACTGTGACTGGTAGATGCAGGTTAATATGTATGGGACATCTATTTTCTAAGTGATATTGTTTATCTGGTCAATTTTCTTCACATACCCATCACATACTGGGATAAGGTTCTCAATACAGTGGAAAACAGGAAGGAGTGAGTTCCAGATTTAGTTTTGCACAAGTTATGTGGCAACTGACTTCATCCTCTTAGAATTTATTAGAGTGGATCTGGGTGTAATGATGTCTAGCCCGACAATACTGCCAGGAGCACATGTCCCAAAACCTTCAGAAACGGGTAGAGGAAGTTTTAATCATAATTTCCGTATTACGATGAGAGTTGCTCAGACTGAGAATTGATGTGAGCAGTGTCGGTCATCCCTCTGCCTGAAATACCTATGCGTTGCTATCAGAAAAAGTTTTAGCTGAGCGCTTTTTACGGCCCGCTCAGCTCCGCCACTGAGCGGGAAATTAACCAGGCATGCACGTAACGCTCAGTCGGCAGTGGCCATAGGGGTGCAGGAATTGTCTTCTCCATCGGCATCTGCGCTCCGGTTGGTCGTTGCTGACTGAGCGTTGTGTGCGCATGCCGGTGCTTTCCTTTTGGGTGGAGCGGGTCTAACAATGCTCAGATAAAACTATCTAATGTCTATGTCACAGCCTCAACAGCCAAACGAGCAGTCTTCTTCCTCGCTTGCACAATAGACCAAAATTGCACTGCATACTGCTTTAGAGGCTTGTTGGCATGTTTCACACTCACTCTCTGCAGACAGCTAGGACTATCGGTAAGCGAGGGAAAAAAAAGTGTGAACACATATCATGCATGCCAAAAGAAAACATCAATGGGACTACACGAGACTGCATTAAAGTTGCCAATTGGGCGCGTTTTATACTGCACAGCCACTGGCTGAATCACCTAAGTGTCACACTTGCCGAGCTTGAAGTACAGTCGTGATCTTTAGGAGTGTGAACAAGCGATCGTCGACTGTTCAGTACTGGGAGCATCATGCACCAGCGGACTTGCTCTCCTTTTAAAATGCCTTGCGAACCAAGCATGGTAAGTCATCTGATAAGGAGAGAACGTCACCACGGACAGCACTGAGCAGTTGATAATCACCTGCTTACCTTCATATGGATCAAGTCTCTACTTGGCCAAAGTAGGCAGCATGTGTGCAGCAGAAACGGCTGTACTGAAATCTCAAAAGGATGAAAGATCAGAACAGGCTTGGTGAGGTTTCACGTTGCAAGTATGCCCATGCAAATTTCACTTTCTAAAACATAAACACGCATTTCAAATTGTCATCCAGGACAAGCTGCTATTACACAGCTGTATATATAAGGCAGCTTACCATCAACAACCTTCGCAGACTGCCATGGACCTGATCCTCGGCTTGGCTGATGATGCAGGAACGAATTGGCCTAGTCGATGCTAGCTTCCGTTCGGCAAGGGCTGCACTGAGTATAAAGATGAAAAAAGTGGTGAAGATTATGTGAAACAAACAAAAGCAATCCTAGCATCCACAATTTGCTAGAGGCACTGAAAACAAAAATAAGAGGTTGGGTCAATTATATTAATGCAATATACTTCGGACACATACCATGACTGCAGGTAAGATATTTGCTGCCTTCAATCTAGATCTGCTTGAAAATTTACAAGCCAAATAACAAATATTTTATAAGCTGAAATATATTTTGCTGGAACTACAAAATCTGAAGACTATCTCTGCAAATATGGTGCTATCTAGTACATCAGAGATGAGTAGAATTGGATTACAGCGTCCCCCTTACAAAGATTGAAGCAAAACAAGTATAGAATCTGCCGTGCCACTAGAGTAAAACCTTGTTAATTCGGATCTCATAGGACCGGCAAAAATGTCCGAATTAACCGAAAGTAGAAATATCGAAAGGACAAAGAAAGCTGCGCGAAAACGTTGCCCTGTGACACACCTTTATTTTGAGAAAAAATCTGTTATTACCGCCTGCTTTCTGGATGACACTTGGGCGAAGACGGCAACTTTCCTTAGCGCGGTCGAGTGCTTCACCGCACTCGCACTGTCGGAGCTAAGCATCCCGTGCGCTGACAATGTAGCACAGCAAGGCCTCTTCTAGTTTCGGGTGCACCACCTTCCAAGGCCGCTTTCTTTTCGCGTTGAACTTCTCACTCTCAAAAGCCCGTAGGATATCGGCCAAAATTTTTACGTACGTGGCCAAAGTGCTTCTCTTGACGTCGTAACTTTCCATAAGTTGTCGAAAGACGCCGCCCTCCAAGGCCCTCAGTATTTCCACTTTCGTCGCTAAATTCTTAGCCTAGTACAGCTGCAACGGAAAACGAGTAGCACAACTGACCAGTAATCGGGGCGGCGAAATCGCGACACCCGGCGCCATTTTTCCCGAGCACCGATAGCGAGAGTGCCAGTCACGTTGCATTTTACAATGCGGGGGTGGCCGGCGAAAAATTGAGGGATAGAATAGTTGTTAAAATGGCGGGCTTTAGGATCCCCGCGTTGAGGCATAAAACGTGACTGTCACTCTCGCTATTGGCACGCTCGGGAACAATAGCCCCGCGTGTCGCGATTTTGCCATTCCGGTCGTCGGTCACTTGTGCTACCCTTTTTCCGTTGCAGCAATGCTTCTGCCGCTTCCTTGCCAGGAGAGTAACGCGCTGAAGCACGGCGATCCAGAGCAAAACTGGTGCGAAACACGGAGAACCGAAAAACCATGGGAAAACCGGAAAAATCACGTGCGCACTTCGGATGGATATCGGTTATACCTTTTGGTACAGACGGTAGATAGCGCCACCTGCCGAATTCGTCCGAATTTACGATAGTGCGCTGCGTTCCCTCTGAATTAATGAGCGTTTGCTGCCATTGACTAATACATACGTTTGACGGTGATGATGATTACGGGCTTTATGGCGCAAAGCTACTATGGCCATACTGCGCCAAGCTTGTTTAATTGGGAAATACTCAGGACTTTTTTTTTTTTTAATACAAATTATCTAAAAAGAGTCATGTAACAAGGTTAAGAGTCATAGAATTAAAATTACAACTCCAGTAGGAAGCCAGTTTTTCTTAAGTAATTTATGACACGATCAAACGGTACTATAGGAGTCTCTCCAATTAGCAGCGCTGGGTGGAAAGGGATCTGGTGTGAAAAAAACTCGGGGAAATATGTACGTCGTTCTTGCTCAAGCCCTGGGCACAGCCACAAAATATGTAAAATTGTTAAACGCTCCCCACAGTCATCACACAGGGGTGGGGCTTCCCCCCTCAGCAGATGTTTGTGGGTGAGATAGGAGTGTCCAATTCTAAGACGACACAAAAGAACTTCATGGCGGCGGGTTTTGTGGGATGCACTCTCCCACATACCAAGAGCTGGTTTAATCCTGTGAAGTTTGTTTTCACATTCCAGACTCCACTCCGATTGCCATAGCTGGAAAACTAATGATATTACTAAGGGCTTCATGTCTTGAAATGGAATCTGCGAGGTAGTTGGCAGTAGGTGCTTAGAGCTAGTGGCCAACTCGTCTGCTCTTTCATTACCTAGGATCCCCATATGACTAGGCACCCAGCAGAATTTTATGTCTTGGCCAAGCCGCAGACCATATTGTACCTTAGATCGGACAAGTTGTGCCAGTCTATTTTTATTTCCCTTTATTGAGCAAAGTGTGGTGAGAACACTTTGAGAATCCACGAATAAAATAGATTTCATCGTCTTGCTGGTGAGAATATACTCCAAGGCCATCAACACCGCATAGAGCTCTGCCGTGTAAATACTTGCACATTCTTTGAGACGCTGTACCTTACTGAATCCTTCAGAGTAAAATGCTGATCCTACAAAATGCAATGATTTGGCACCATCGGTATAAAATTGTGAGTAGTTATCATACTTTTTCTGCACCTCAAGGAATTCTTGTTGAATCACCACTGAGGGGATGTTACATTTGTTAAATCTAGTAAAATACCAATCACAAGGGACTGGCAACATACTCCACGGAGCTTCATTTTCACCTTTCTGCAAAAGGTCGGTCTCGTCAAGGGTAAGGTCAAGAGACGTACAAATGCCCTCAAGGCGAAGGCTTAAAGGTGGTACAACCCTGGGCTTATGTTCGAAAAGACGAGCAAACCGAGAATGTTGCAAAGCACCATAAGTTGGGTGATTTGGATAGGATAGTATTCTGGAAGCATAAGTCACTGCAAGATAACGTCGCCTGTGCATAAGTGACATCTGATTGGATTCAGCGTACAAGCTAGGAATGGGCGATGTGCGGAAGGCACCTGTGGCGAGCCTTAAACAAAGATGATGCACAGGATCCAACATTTTGAGTGCAGACGGCCTTGCTGAGTCGTAAACTATAGCACCATAGTCCAGACGTGACCGGATAAGGGAGTTGTATAAGCGAAGCAGACATATTCTGTCGGATCCCCATGACTTGTGCGCTAAGACTTTAAGAATATTGGCTGATTTAAGGCACTTCTTTTTCAGGCCCTTTAGGTGGGAAACGAAGTTTAGCTTTTTATCAAACGTTATCCCCAAAAATTTATGCTCTGTTTTGACACTAATAGGAACCCTGTTTAACGTCAGTTCTGGATCTAGAAACAACCCTCGACGCAGAGAAAATGGCACACAGATAGTCTTCTCGGGCGAAAACTTAAACCCATTTTCGTCAGCCCACTTACTAATTTTGTTAATGGTAAGCTGTAGTTGCCGCTCGCAGCTAGACAAATTACAAGAAGAAACCGAAATGTGAATATCATCCACATAGAGGGAGTATGAAATGGAAGATGGAATTACTCTTGACAACGAGTTAATCTTTACGGCAAACAAGGTGACACTCAATACACCTCCCTGCGGAACTCCGTTTTCCTGGATATACTGTTTGGATAGTGTGGTGCCAAGTCGAACTTGAAAAGAGCGACCTGTAAGAAAACTACTTATACACCGCAACATGCGACCACGCACACCACAACCATACAAGTCACGGAGGATACCATACCGCCATGTCGTATCATATGCTTTTTCCAGGTCGAAGAAAACAGACACACAATGTTGCCTATTTACGAAAGCTTCACGTATTGTTGTTTCCAGACGGACTATGTGGTCCAAAGTAGAGCGCCCTTCTCGAAAGCCACACTGGTTATTAGCGAAGAAGTGGTTATGCTCCAAAATATAAATCAACCGCCTATTAATGAGGCGTTCAAATGTTTTGCCAAGGCAACTCGTCAAAGCGATGGGACGGTAACTGCGTGGGTCCGAAGGGTCCTTCCCAGCTTTCAGCAAAGGAATTACATGTGCCCGTTTCCAGATCTGAGGAAAGTAAGCTGCTTCCCACAGGTCGTTGAAAAAAAGTAGTAGTGTGTTCAGTGACTCTCGAGACAATTGACGGAGCATTTCATAGTGGATTCCATCAGGACCCGGAGCCGACCTCTTCTTTGCGCCAAGAGCCACTTCTAGTTCTTGCATTGTGAAAGGAGTGTTGTATGGCTCAGAGCTACAACCGGACATCGGTATACGGTGACCCTCCGCACTTGCTTTAAAGCGCTTAAATTCCGTCCGATAATTTTGGGAGCTGGAAACACTCTCAAAGTGCTCTCCAAGCACATTAGCAACATCTTTCAGCGAATTCGCAGGGGACCTAAATAGAGGAATAACAAAACAATGGTAATCCCCTTTGATTCTTTTGTACCTATCCCATACTTCCTTCTCTGAGACAAAACTATTTATGGAAGAAATGTACTTGGTCCAGGTCTTGCGCTTAGCTTTTCTCCTGGTCCATCGGGCCTTTGCTTTTAGTTTTTTAAATTCTATCCTATTTGAAGAAGTAGGGTATCTCCGAAAGGTATCCCATGCCCTATGCTGTTTTTTCCTTGTAGTGGCACAGTCTTCATTCCACCAAGGCCTACACCTCTTGGGTAAATTTTCAGAGGTGCGAGGAATGGCATCTTGGGCAGCACTTATGATTTGCTCGGTAACATACATTGTCGCTTCTTCGGGTAACAAATTCGCTAGAACTGACGGGTCAAGCACTGCATCAAGTTTAAAGAGCGCCCAGTCGGCTTTGTCCAGTTTCCACCTAGGGGTTCGTTTTAAAATAGTCGGCAGAGGAACAAGGCTTTCAATTACAATCGGGAAATGGTCGCTCCCGAAAGGGTTGTTTAAAACCTTCCAAGAAAAACAGGGAAGTAATGATGGTGATGAAATGGAGAGGTCGATGGATGTGAAGCAATTATGAGTGGAACTATAAAATGTTGGTTCTTTTTTATTTAAAAGACATACGTCTGAGGACAGTAAAAGTCTTTCTACAACAGCGCCACGAGGGTCCATGCGCTTACTGCCCCACATGGGACTGTGAGCATTAAAATCACCACAAATTAAAAAAGGCTTTGGGAGTTGCTGAACCAATCCTTGAAGTTCATGAAGATGCAGTTGACGATGAGGTGGTAAATACAAAGACACAACCGTAATGAGACGATCAGCAAGAACACGTACCGCAACTGCTTCTAGTGATGTTTGCAGAGGAACTTCCACACACGCTATGCCACTCCGTACAACGATCGCAACACCACCAGAAGAGTGGTCTGAAGCCCTATCTTTTCTAAAAACGCGGTGACGATTAAAAACATTTGTATGTGTGTTGTTAAGATATGTCTCCTGCAAGCACACAGCAATGGGCTGTAGCTCATCCAGAAAGAAATGAATGTCATCAATATTTTGCAGGAGACTTCTACAGTTCCATTGTATAAAACTATACGTGTTCATGTTAAAAATGGTTTAAAGTAAGAGCAAAACGAAAAAGAAACCTGCCCTAGGTATCCAGGGGCGGTTTGGGTGGGGTTACTCGCGGATTGAGCTTTTTCTGGGATGACTTTTTAAGCCTGACGTCATCAGGTGGGACCGAACGAGGGGGAGGAGGTTCACCAAGTTCCATCCGCTCCTCCTCAGGCGGAACGGCTGAGGGAGCAGCTGGAACGGGCACCTCCTTAGATGTCGAGGCCTCTCCCAAAGCCTTAAAACGAAACTCACCCTCCTTCTTCCCGGGAGGGGTCCGAGTAACCAAGGCAGGCACATCGTTCGATGGCCCGTCTTTTGGAATGGAAGAGGCACTGGTGCCTTTTCCCTGAGGCTGCTGTAGCCGCCTCTCCTCCTTTCTCCCATCCATTGGCACAGAGGCATCTCTTGCCTCTGCACCATCTGGAGGCCCCTGTGATTTCTTTGGTTCCAACGACATACGTAGTCGTGGAGCGAATCTTTGTGAGGCAGGGGGAGGTGGTGGAATCACCAGGTCATTAGGACAGACCTGGGTTCCTACCGAAGACTTTGATGGCACACCCCCTGCACGTGCCACCAAAGAGTAAGGCCCCTTCTGCAGGAAGGAGAATCGCTTCCTGGCTTCGGGGAACGAGATATTCTCTTTCACTTTGAGTGTTATAATTTCTTTTTCTTGTTTCCATTTTCTGCAAGAACGGGAATAAGCTGGGTGAGGTTCACCGCAGTTGATACAGGAAGGTGCATTAGAGCAATTCTCAGCAGGGTGATCATTTTTGCCACACTTGGCACATGTTGTTTTTCCACGGCAGCTCTGGGCGCTATGGCCATATCTCTGGCAATGAAAGCAACGCTGAGGGTTTGGCACATACGGCCGTACTCTACAGTTCAGGTACCCTGCTTTCACCGATTCCGGAAGCGCCCGCAGCTCAAAAGTAAGAATGACATGCTTTGTCTTCATCTCCTGACCATCCCGTCGAAAAGAAATTCGCTTTGCAGCAATGACTCCTTGGTCACGAAGGCCATCGACAATTTCGTCTTCGGGGGATTCTAGCAGGTCATCTTCCGATATTACGCCTTTTATAGTGTTCAAAGTGCGGTGGGGTGATACAGTAACCCTGTAGTCAGAAACCATGTTGAGCGCCAGCAGGTCTGAGCTTTGCTGAGAGGTTACAACTTCAACGAGGAGATCTCCAGAAGGCATTTTTTTTGCTTTAAAATTCTTACCGATGATTGATTCAAGAGTCTTAGAGACCAGGAAAGGGGATAACTTGGATAACGGTTTTTCCGTTTCGGAATGCATGACGAGAAATCGGGGAAACTTCTCCACGGGTGCAAATGCTTCTCTTATGTGTACTTCGGTCCGGACCCTTTTCAGGGCCCGATCAGGTTTTTGGTTTAGTTTAGAACCCATAAGAAATGGGAAGGTGTTCGGCATCTGTAGCGCACCACCCACCACGGAGCCCAACATGGGGATAGGTAATGCGCCATAGCAATAAGGGTTTTGCTGACGACATTACGCTATCAGTGCTGCCAAGACATTATAACCTAGTGTGGGTCCAGACAAGGGGTCTATCGCCACCCAAGGTTAGCCCTCGCCGCCAAAGATGGTGAATATGAATGAAGGAAGAGTAGAGAAAGGAGAAAGATAAGAGGGGATAGTAGAAGATATGGCGACTGACTGAATCATCCTGGTCGGGCCAAGCCAGGACACCCGTCTACGGGAAGCGGGGGCCGAAGTGGTGTATTGTCTCACCCGGGGGGCCCCGAAGGGTCCAAACCTACCCCGGGCTCGACTCAACCACCAGGATGCCCTTTTCCCCGGACACGGGAAAGCCACGCACAGCCAGGCGTGGGCGGGCAAGCCCGCATGGCTCGGGGTCCGTGGAGACGCCACTCTCCAAACACCTGCTTTCACAGGTGCCCCCTGCGGGGATACGTTTGACGGGACCGAATCGGCAGTTCAAATTATCCAAATTAGCGGGGGTTGAATTAACGAGGTTTTACTGTACAACAGAAACGACTCTACTGTGATCTCGTGGGGATCAGAGTTCGGAACAGGCATGAAGGATTTGGCACGAGAAATATGCCAATGTCATTATTCATTTTTGCAACATTAAAATGACTCTGAAAGTGCGACCAGCTGCAGGGTGTATTAACGCAAATATTGTGAGTGCTGAATTGTAGGCACAGTGCCCTGGTTGTGTTCATGTGCGATATATGACCAAATACCATAGAGACCAATACTGCAAACCTCATCGAAAACCAATGGGTGCGGTGGCGAACGGCGCGAGTGGCGCTGTTCACCTCTCTTGCCATTCATTTGTGTTTGTGTGTTGCCACTTCCAATGGGAAGGCTTCAGCCATTATTGGGAACACTAAATAAACAAATAAAAATGCAAACACAACACACACAGCAATACTGGCAGCAAGTCGAGACGCACTTCTGTTGTAAACTCAGCATTCCGCTCACGAATGGGATGCGCAATTTCCCTACAGGATTTCATTCCACGTGAATGCCATCGGAATTGCTGAAGGCCAGTCCATAAACACAGTCTGCGTTAAAAACAATCCTATCAGCAATAAGTTTCTATTATATTGCTCAATATATAAAGAACCTTACCATGAATAGCCTTGGCAATCTTCCATGAAGCCTGGCCTTCAGCAGAGGAAGCTGGCATTCTGTGTCGTCTCAGGACACTCGCATCAGAATGGCGAAAGTGAATGCCAACTTCTACTCGGTAAGGACTGCAGTAAGTATAAACATGAAAACACAGATTAGAATATACGATAAAAAATATCATAGACCAACGTGAAAAAAGTGCACAAAAAGACAAGGACAAAAGAACAGGAACACATAGGACGCAGACTGGTGCACACTCACAACTTGATCTATTGAACATAAAAGAAAAAGGATCAGAGAAATCAGAAAGGCTGTGTTCGGAGAATGCGAGCTTCAGAAACCAGGGCGTGAGCAAAAGATGTCGGGTAGACTGTTTTACAGACACTTTGGAAATAACAACAGCCTTTCCATGTAATAAGGTGGTGAGTTCATTCTGATTGAACACCCTGAAAAGTAACAAACAAAAAACAATTAATAAAAGAGAGGAATACATACACTACATACGAGTGTAGACTCCCAACTGACAAATTTGAGAAGAAAAAAAATAAAGAATGCGAAAGGAGCTTTAGCAAAAGTTCGAACAGGTCCAAGTGGAATGTGCTAACTCCCACCCATATGCATAAGACTGTAAACACAATTTTCTTGGCAGCTCAGGTAACAGACGGATGTGCGGACACATTGGTCGCCCATACTAAGAATAATAAAGGCCTAAAATAATCCCCTTGTATGGTTTTCACAGTATCTGCTAATTATTCACGTTTTCTCTAAAAGCCTCGTCCCACTAGAGCGACAAACACCGATTTTCGTCCGACGACACCACAAAGTTCCATGTCGCCGATGCTGTCCCACTGAAACGGCCAACGCCCGCGACAAATAATAGAGGGGGAGGGCACCGCGCTCTTCCAGACATTCTAGTTTACCAGTGAACAATACGGTGGAGGGAGGCAATCAAACAACCCCCCTTCCCCTTTCCGCCGCCACCCGCCGGCGGGCCGGCCCCCCCGCGCGCCCGCCGCTGCCGCGGTTCCCCCCCCCCCCCCCCCTCCGCGCGCCCGCCGCTGCCCAAGCGCTGACGCGGCTTCCCCCCCCCCCCCCCCCCCCCCCCTCCATCTCCCCAAAAGTTCCGCCGCTACTGATGGACCTCGAGCGAGTATGCAGCCTATTTGTGAGCGAAGAAAAACAGCCTCGCATTACCCCATTCGCGCACAATTAGTAATACTGGTAAAAGCAAGCGATCTAGACAATAACAAGGATTTTGAACGGATAAAAGAATAATCTAGCCCTAACAGACAAAGAAAGGAACTTACTTTGGAACGACCGTACCATGATCTTGGCTGTTGAGCAGATTTGACGTAGTTCCACGGCTCACAGTCGCTTCCTTCTTGTTTAGACACATTTGAAACTAAGATAAACTCCACGCATCACGACTAATCGGTGAATTGACCTGAAGACAGAGATATGAAAACCCACACGCCCGGCCAAACGTGCAAAAAAGGGCTGTGGATTGGATTGGATTGCATTGGTTGGCTCTAATGGATATCTAGCGACTTTACGGAAACTATCTTCAACACGCTTGCAATAAAACGACCAGCAATGCAAATTAAAAAAAAAACCATTAGTATACACAGTAATAATAACTTATTTAGCATGTAAACATTGCCACAATAATATAAATGCGTCCTGAACACGTAGCAAAAAATTAAATACGAAACTAATCGCACAATGTATCCAACCGACTTCAGCAGACGTATAATCTTTTACAACATCAGACATTTGTATGTCGGTTTGGCTTTGGTTGTTAACGCGTCCTGCTGGTAACGTAGTGGTCGGTGGTTCGAATCCCACTAGAGAGAAAGTTGTCTAATTTTTTTATCGCGTTTTTTTCTTGTTTTTATTATTTTAAATATTTGCTGTGTTTTTTGCAGTCGCCGGCCCCCTACTTTAGGGTAAAAGTCACGCAGAATGTGAAAATAGAAAGTGCGAGCCCAAATTTGAGTTGATGCACTGCACAAACCGTGGCCCTCCTGTTTGCCGGGATAAATCGCTCCCTCCGTGCTAATAGGTTGGTTGGTGTAGTACGCAAACAGCGCAAGTGCTTTCAACGAAGTAAAGAAGCTAATAATAATGGGAATATTGAGAGAATGAGAGAAATGGGAAAATGTGTATGTAAATGGTCAAACTGCCACAGTGATGCAGCCGAAGTTTGTCTGAAGGCGGTCACCTTTAGCCACTATTAAAACAAAAATACCGCTATTTTAACGCAGTTATTTACCTTAGCTCATAGCGCGCTACGTATTGAGCACATCTCTTAATTTTCTGACTTCCGGAAAGTAGTACTTAGTTTTGTTCTGGCACATTAGTGATATCCATCGCCTGCCCCCTGGTTTTACTTATTGAGGTTGTGCTCCGCAATTTTACTTTTTTATTAGGCCTATAATGTTTTTATTCCTGAGATCGGAGAACAGTGCGGATAAATAAACTAGCTTTCAGAAACGGTGTCGTTCGGTGTGATAACATTTATGTTTTGTAGCGCCAAGGGGTCACATTCACAAACCCGGCAGTGTAAACACCCACAACGCCTTTGTGTTTCCCGTTTTATCGTGTTAAAAAAAAAAAAAAAGTTTTTATATTTACTTTTTTTTGGTGCCGTATGTCGTATAACATAAGCTATCGGGGACAGATCATCTGGCTATGTGAACATTTGAAATATTTCTGTTAGATGGTCGTAGCTACCACAGAAAATAGTCGATTCTTGCCTGAAATAGCATATTTTCACACTCAATTAAAATCCCCAATAACATGATCTCAGGAAAGTTGTGTACATCTCGCAGCGTCATAAGCAAAACACACATCTCTTTCTTGTCCAGATTCTGCAATGTAATGCAAATTATTGTTTTTGTAACTCAAAGCGCGTGCTCAATCATGCCACGTGTTTATTAATTGTGGTTGTTGTTCTTCACTCGGATTCTCCGCTATACCGTTTTTATTTTTTTTTCTTATCAGTGCCAAACACGTGCGTATACCACCGACCTTAAGTATAGTGCATCAAATTAAACTAGCTTCCTGAAAAGGTGTCATTCGGTGTCGCGTTTTCGCGATAAAACACGTCAGCCCTGCCATGCTGGGATCAAATACACCAGCGTCGGCAGTTATTTGCGAATGATTGATCTACGCAAATATTTCCACTCGCTATTCATGAATTGCCACAGTTCGTCAAAATCTGGAGGACTTGACTGCATAGTAAAAACGGCAAAAAAAAGAAAAAACGATGTCGGTCAGTAAACGGAACTTCCATGGCGGGGCTCGCCAGCCTGAGCAGCAAAGCGCCGATGCCGGCCAGTCACTGAGCTTCCGTGTAAATGCTGGCCATCAAAGACAGAAAGTGCCGATGCCGGCCAGCTACTGAACTTCCATGTAAATACTGGCCATCAAAGACAGCAAAATACCAATGCCGGCCAGTTACTGGAACCTCCATAGAAAGACTGGCCAGCAAAGACAGCAAAAACCCGATGCCGGCCAGTCACTGTAACTTCTTCGGCGGAACTGGCCAGTGAGCAAGACGAAACCCCGACGCCGGCCGTGGCCGGTGGCTCACCGGCGCCAATGGCCGGGCGCCGCCATCCTGTTACCGGGACCGGCCGGCGTAGTCCCGATACCGGCCGACGCGGTGTGCTACCTGGGTACTACCTATGCTACAACTAAACGTGATGCTGCGTGAACGCTTGGTCTACGGAATTCAAGATGAACGGCTGCAACAACGTCTACTCGCTGAGCGAAAGCTGTTTTTTATTTATTTATTTAGTTCAAATTACTGCCAATTCGATTGGGAGTTTCGCAGGGATTGGGGCAAAAGAAATATACGTCATAGGCAACCATATGAAAACGGAGAAGCAAAAATATGGCGTCACTCGTGTAACAGACAAAACATATAATTTCATAAATTGACAAATTAGTTTTTTCAACTTCATCACTAAACAATTCAACACTTGTGCAACTAAAAAAGTGCCTATCTAAACTGTTCCAGACTTTTATGGCTGAAGGAAAAAATGAGCATTGAAAACTATTGTTATTGAGGGAATACTCACCGAGTGTGTCGCTATGTTTCTGTTCAGCGGGTCTCTCGTCCGATCGCTTAAGGTACTTGTTTTTATCTATTTTAGATGCACCATTTAAAAAGAGGGACATGAATTTCAGTCGACCGAGTGTAACACATTCAGCGATAATCAACAAATTAGTTTTCTTTAGAGGTTCTCTTGGTGAATTGATACGACTGTATTTGTTGTACAAATATCTGAATGCCTTTACATAAACACTTTCTAGAGTAATTTCATTGTTCTGCGCATGTATGAACCGGGATATAGGTGTATATTCTCGAACTGGACGCACAAGAGAGGTGTATGCTAAAAACTTTATTTCAGGAGTTGACTACTTTAACGTTCTCTTCAGAAAGAATAATTTTTCCATGGATTTTTGTTTGTTACATATTTAACGAGTTCGTACCAGCTCAGGCCGGATGCTAATATAATACCAAGATACTTTATTCAGTGACCCTGCACAAGTCTACACTATTAAAACTGTGTGGAAACTCGATAATATTCTTATTTTTACGCGTAAAAGCCCGTTCACACTCGTGCGACTGAGTAAAACCGAGATAGACCAGACCGGCTTTTAAGCCTCTTGCGACGTCTTAGGACCGGATGCGCTGCAGCGTAGCTCGTCCGAAGACGTCGCAAAACGCTTAAAAACCGGTCCCGTCTCTCTCGGTCTTACTCGGTCGCAAGGGTGTGAATGTGCCTTGAGGCATATAATATCTGTTTTGTCAGAATTTAGAGCCGTTTGCCAGTTATCACACCAACCGGTTATATTTATAGTGATTCGTTTGATACAATTGAGACAGCTTGGCTTGTTATCTCGCGAAAGATAATAAAGTCGTCGGCAAAAAGTTTTATACTTGACTCGATACTATTACCAATGTAAAAAAAAAAAAAAAAAACTTTTGTGGTGATGCTTGCAAAAACTCATGAAGGGTCCCCTATGTACTTCTGTTTAGATTTTTAATTTTTATTGTGAACAACCGATTTTTCCAAAAGCTTTCTTTTGTAATCTGTAGTTCCGCAGTCTGTAATTGGATACTTTTAGATGACTTTCTAAGATGTTTGATTCGACATTTCAGGTAGATAATCTCACGGGTTATCCGTGGGCTATATTTCCTATCACTTTAGGTTTTTCTGGGGGGACAAACTGGATAATGCAATGATTTATAATTGCTTTGAAACTACCATAGATCATCTATGCCCTAAAGGAATTACAACCATACATTTCACGGAAATCAAGGCATTCATGCGCAAGGTAAGTTAGGACAGATGCATGATCATAATTGGTAAAATCGAGGACATAGGTAGGACAACCATGAGAAGGCACAGAATCGCGTGCAGGTGTTGCACATACAATTGTTTTATGATCAGACATGCTAACCACCACATCTACATATGTTTGGGCTTAGGAAACATGATTACGAAGAAATACCAAGAAGACCACTGCACGCGGTTCGGCTCCCTGACGAATTATGTAAAGTTAAATGAAAACATAATTCCAAGAAAAATATCTATAGTAGAAGTGCCTGGGTGCAGTAAACCTCAGTTTGTCTCTAGTAAATTATAATCTCTCATCATGACGATTCTTTCACCCTTGATATGTTGCTGCATGTAGTCGAATAAGCTATACAAAAATTTTAAATCTGAGCTTTGAGGCCCTCAAATTACACCTAAAAGGGAAGAATAATTTGCCAAGTACACTTTACACCAAAAAGACTCAACTTCCTTTATGTCAGGCGAAAGCACATAAGATATACCTTGCTTTAAAATCATTGCTACACCGCCACATCTAGATGTTCGATCTTTCCTTAACATAACGTAGTTTGGAAGGACAATGTCGCTATCAAGGATTCCAGGATTTTAAGGGATATTTCAACAAAATGTAAGAGATACCCGTCGTGTTCAAAAATTGGCTGAATATGATCCTCAATAGTCGTAAAAGACAATCGCACGTTTCAATTTTGAAGGGATGGCTGTATTTTCTTTTTAATATATAAAAACTGTATATTTTGGCAGGCGCTCGGACAGCAGCCGGCGGAAAGCACGTCACATCCGGCCCAATCGTGGCGTAGTTCATCTCGTGATGAGCAAAGCTGCGGCGACGCTGACGTCGTCAAGATGCCCTGGCCGTTCCAGTCAGTGAAGTGGTCAAAGCACGCCAGCGATCGGGCTTCCGCTACTAACCGCAAATCTGATTTTGTGTGAATTTCGAGTGACGGGTTAATCTTCCATAATCTTGTAGAGGGAGTACAGCGACATCTGGGACACACAAAAGAGGGTCCCGTTGAGCGGGGAGTTCCTCCCTCCCCTCTTCTCTTGTGCTGTCCATAATGCTGTCGGGATGACGCCAGGTAAGCGAGAGAGTTATCGTCACTACCTGTCAAGGTTCCTAGACGGGCATTACAAGCGAGGCTTTAGCGACGTCCACCAGGTGTTCTTTACTAATCGTTTAATTTGTTTTTCAAGTTCCTTTTCTTGTCTCGTTTAACAAGATATTGGTGTGTTACTGCTCCTTTGAACACGCATAGGCCAAAAAATAAGAGCCGAAATTTTGTTGTAGTATTTCTTTAAAGGGATAGCAGACTGAAGTTTCGAGCTCACAAAACAAGGCTGGACAAATAGGTGGGCCACTGCGAAACCCCAAAACATCACTCATGCAGCGATACCTTTAACGGATTGACGTATTTTTGGAAAATAAGTGCGGCGATTCAAACACCGCCGACGAGGCCGACGACACAAGGCACGTCTCGATTAGCATTCCCTCTCCTCCTTGCTACATCCGGTCGAGCTGGTGAACCGAAGCGATGAGGAGAAAGTCGAGGCCGCTTCCCCTCGTTCTCAAATTTCCCCGGAGGACGATGACGTCAAAGTCCTCGCTTTATTGCGCCCTTCTTTTCTGACCGTACGGCCATCCGTTAGAGATATCAATGTATGAGTAATGTTTTGGAGTTCGTGGCGTCCCGTTCAACGTGTCTGCGGCCTTATTTCGCGAAATCAAAATTTCGGTTCAGTGTCCCTTTCACCGTGTCACGGTTATTGTAGCTATGTTAGATTCAAATTCCACGAGAGAAGAATCTAATGCCTCTACTTTATTTAAAAGGCTTCTTGCAGTCCTACTGATAGCCGTTATTTCAGTAGCTGTTTCATCGTAGTCTGCTAGTCTCGTTGTATGGTCATCTGCTATTGTTGGTACATTACAGCGTTTTTTTTTAACCATATGAACTTTATCATATTTTGCCTCGTCCGAGGCAAATAATGATAAAGTTGTCATAAGTAAGAAAGTCACCTGTACGTTTATTTGACCTTGTCATAAGTAAGAAAGACCTTATCTTTGCTATCTCGGTTTGCTTTTTTTGTTTCTTTTACTGTTCCAGAGTTTTTCTCGTATTTCCTGTACGGGGCGGGAAAAGACATTTCTGATAGAAGTTTGTACCGTTCAGTTTCATGCAGTTGCTTAGTATCACTGTTTTATCTCTGCTCTCCAGTAGCTTAAAAAAAATCGGCCGATTTTTTTTTCTTTTTGCTGAGAGCTTTTTCGAGTAGGTGAATTTTTTTTAATACCTAATATCTGTACGCTTCAATTTTTTTTCAGAACATCATCCACGACTATCTTTTCAAGAATTTAGCTGTTTTAGTTATCATGTTCTGTAATAACGTATACTATCAAGTTAGGCCGTCTGCTTCGGTTTTTTTTTTAAGAGTTTTAACATTTGCTTCCAGTTCCGTTATTTTGTCTTCATTATCATTGGTACTCTTCTGGGGTGTACCGATGCTTTATAACTTCAGCTCGATGGCCGATAGTCTGTCATTTGCAGGCTTATCATATTGCTATCAGACTTGTGAATGGCAAGCGCCAACAACAACGACTGAAACTTCCGAGGAGAGATCTTAGTACGTCTGCAGCTGCGAGTCGATTATTCAACACCAGATTCAGCAGCATCTCCGACTATAAAAGCTTTCACCTCAAAAACCGCAGTAAAAATAGTCCGACCGTTCGCGGAGCATTACTAATTTTACCCCTTTACGTGTAGAGTTCAGATATCAGTAGGTGCATTTTAGAGTAGATTTATGTTATGATATCGAGACATGCCCTTTTTAAATTCCAAAAACATCGCTCTTTGCTCTGACAAACAAATCTTGGAAGAACTGCTTCGTGCAGCGTCTAAACAATGCGCAAAACGTCACATTATAAAAGCATTAGAGAAAACCTCATACTAAAATATTTCCGACAAACAAAATCTACCTCGGGCGTGTTTACCACACTTGATATGTTAAAACTACACTGAACATATTAAATGGGTCTCAAGCTTTTTGGCTCAAAGGAGCCGAAAACTATATATACGCGAAGATTCCTGCCAGGTATAGCAAAAACAATGAATGAGGTTAGTTTAAGGCAATCGATAACACCGAAGATAGATTTGTTTAAAAATAAAAAGTCCCGTGCATGCCTCCGTTTGGAGAAAGAAGCATCTAGTGCAGGTTTTAAATCTTCAACAACCACAAACTCAAGGCTGAAATAATTTTGTCTGTTAAGATAAGGATCATAAAGTTCTCGAATAAACGTCTGTATACTATCAAGTCTCTTCGATTTTGTTTTGTTTAAACAACTCCAAACAGCGCTGGGAAAACCCAGCTGAGATAGGATGAGGGATTGATACGGAGGAAAAAATCAATAGCATTCCCCGAATATACATGGTTCAAGTCAGCGAGCAACGTGAGAAAATTGTAGGAGATTACAGGAGACAGGATAGAGGCTGAACTCACAACTCGATATTTCATCCAGAAGAGAAGAAAGGTGACACATAACCAACAGGCACTGGCTCATGGCACGAGAACTCTAGGGCACGGGGGATGGCTTCAGCGCATCGAAGCGTCTGAAAACAGAACTTACTTTTCAGATAGCGTAACATAAAGATGGCTTGTGCAGTGCTACCTCAGACCTTGTATAATACATGCCTCGCAAATTTCTCTGGAGAGTTTTTACTTCTATCGACCCTTGATTGCAGTGCTGGCCAGATTTGGATTACGTGAACAGGCTTGACAGTGCAGAGACAGGTGACCCCCACCGTTGACCTCATAAACAGGTTATGTTCACGTAGCCTTTCAAGAGAATGTCTTCCTCTGTGTCCCACGTACGTCCTACCCCATGTTAAGAGAACGCTGTATACCACACGCGAGGTATAGGGCACGAACTGTCGACCATTTGTTTTTTCACATTTTACTCGGGATAATTTGGTTTTCAAATTTAAATGCATATTGAAACAAATCTGAGCCATTTCTTGAGGTCCTGAAAAAACAACTGGGACTTGATATCTTTGGGCGACTAGTTTTAAGTTGTGCTATACCTTGTTAAAGTATAAATAAACTACCACCCGTTTCTTCTCCACATTGTACTCACTACCTTCGTCTCCTCTTATTTATTTAACAAGGAATCCACAACCTCCTATAACACTTGCCACGGAAACCGGATGACCGGAGTCACAATATGAGCCTTAGAATTGCCATGAATGTAATGTAAAGATTACCTTTTAGGGCTGATCGTACGCTTGAAAGTGCTATACCCCTTTTAACAACTTTTGCGTGCCCTGACGAGTAATGAACATAACACTAGTGACCAGATCTTTTCCCAGGTTATTGTCAAAGAGAAGTAGAAAACCATCATCTTGCCGAAACACTTTATCCCCTTGTTAACACCGCAGCTTTGGCTAGTTGGTTTCCCATTATTTGTACTTCACAGCGCATAAACGTCTCACAATAGCAAGCACTCACTCAATCACAGACACAGCGCTGTGTGTATGTTTTTCTGTCTGTGATTGAGTGAGTGCTTGCTATTGTGAGACGTTTATGCGCTGTGAAGTACAAATACTTTACCCCATGAAGCCCAAGGGCATGTTCAATGGCACTATCAATCCCGGCAACAACACTATCACTGAAGACAGGCGCTAGTGACGACCCTATGCATACTCCAGAGCTTTGGAGAAAAACTTCGTTATTCCATCCTATGAACGTAGAATTGAGGTAAAATTGAAGTAGTTCTAAAAAGCAGTCAGCAGAAACACCGTTTCTGCTGAATGCACGTGGAGCTCTGACTGTCGCCAGAGCTCCACGTGCAGCCTTTTTGTATGGCGAGGAGGAAATCGTGAGGAAAGGCGGACACGTTTGCAGACGACCAAGGCTTCCGTCACCTCCTCGCAGCTCCTATAGCAAATGCGGCCAATAAACAACCTGACCCTGATCGACCAGATGGAAACTCTCTAATACAGGCTATCTAACGAAACAGCTCGGAAGCAACCGCAACTTCTCAGCATAAATGCAAACCAGTACTGCCCCTATCGGCGGCTGCTGTGGTACTCGCGTGTGACCAGCTCGTAAAAGTATTCGCGACTCGAACCATCTATAAACAAATCTCCAGACACAGCTATAGGTGATTGGTGCTCGACCGAATGTCGCGCACCAGTTACCTACAGCTATGTTTGGAGATTTGCGTTTGTCATTCGTCCCCTTTGTTTCCGTTCCCCAGGGATTATTCTGCCGTTCTTCCATGCCACGTGCCGTTAAGTGCATTTAGTGTTCGCTACTTCGGAACTGCTCGATACTGGCGACAACCTCTGGCTGTTGGGAAAGACGACGCTTATTTTAAGGCAGGCTATTTCTCTGGAGGTCTCTGGATCGCGGGACGGAGAAAATACTGGGCCACAGGAAAGAATACAATCTACACAAAACCCGACACAGCGAGAGCGCAAGGAACACTCAAGGACTAAACTGCAGGCACCGAAAAACGTGGTTCAACAGGCTCCCCCAGACGCATCCTGACCTGTTTAGCTTTAGCTACTTAATTCTTCAAACATAAACAACGCTTTGCGCGTACACTGGACAGCGTACAGTCAACGTAAATGAAACATTCCCAAACACTGGTTATGATATTTGGTTTTCAACCCGAGCGCTTTGTACTGCTGTCTGTCTTTGCGAGCTGGCGGTGAACGCGGAGCTTCTCTCAGCTGTTCTGTCGCGCGCTTTGCTCGCTTTCCGAAGCTATAAGCACAGACGCGCTGGGCTGTGGAGAACGCACGATGGGCTGGGGTTTTATAAATATTGGAATGGTGTATACACCATTCTAATAGACCATTTGCTATATTACCCAAGCATTAAGGAGAATGCAGGGATTGGTGTTCCACGCGCCACACGCGCACGCCTTCCCCGGATAAAAGATTCGAAGTAAATAACCAAAATAAAGCGCTGACGAACCCGCGTGCAAGATGCCGTCTGTTTTAGGTATTTGCTTTAGAAAAGTTCCCAACTGGCGAGGCCAGCACGTGCGGCTCGTCGAACACCAGTCTTTGTGTTCTCCTTGATGCTTGGGTAGTATAACAATAGGTCTATCTATGGTACCTTCATGTGCAGTTTGCTTAGGGTGACGACATTGTACTACCCGCTACCGACAGCACGCGCTCTCGAGAAAAATACAAATAGCCGGTTACGAACTGGCGCCGTAGCAATGCCAATGCCAAGAGCTCGCGCCGGTGAGGAGACGCGCTTGCTCGCGCTCAGGAACAAAAAAGAAACAAACTCGCCGGGAACAAAAATGTTTAGATGTCATTACCCTAATGGCGAATTCCATGGGCGTTTTGGAGCGCGCCGGGATCAGTTGACCAGATCCGGACAGGGGCACACGATCCGAACGGGGTCGCGCCGCCTACGGATCCCCAGGTGAACATGGCCAATGCTCCGGGATCACTGGATGCCTCCCCGTCATGCAACTGCCCGGGAATCCCCTTTCCGCGGCCGCCGCGGTCGTTTCGAAGACGTTTTCGCAATCACGGCGCTAACGCGTGTTCGACGCACGAGCGGCAGGAATGGCTTAGACGTTTCTTGCGATGATTGCCGGAATGCCCGTAGCGCGTGAAATACCTTTTTACGTGAAAATTTTTTAGGTACGTAGATGACTTCTTAGTTTTTATCGCATCTCACAGAAACGCTTTTGAAGCAGAGGCTGTCAAAACTCTGACCACGTTTAAGGAATGTTTTGGCCCACACGAGGTCACGCATGAGATACCTGTGGACAACACTATTCGCTTCCTTGACATCCGATTTTTATTTCTCAACGACCACATCTGTTGGTGCTATGAGCCACGTGCGAATAAGCCGTTACTTCCCTTTCATTCAGCCCACTCAGAGCTAGTCAAAAGGAGTATTGTTAACCTGTGTTTCACCAATGCACTAAAAAAGTCCTGGGAGCATTTGATCCCCAAGGGTTTTAATCAGCAAGTTTTGCGCTTGCTCGCAGCTGGGCATCCTCAGCACCTTCTTGTTGCGGTCGCGGAAGGCATTCTAAGAAAGCACTGTCTCGTGGAAAACAATGGGAGCCAGCCGGTAAGACAAAAAGGAAAAGCTGTTGTGACACCGTATATACACCGAGTGGCGAACAATTTAAAGAAAATCGCAATGCGATCAAATGTAAAGGTAGTGTTTTCTGCGCCCAATACGCTCATAGACCTGTGCAAACTATCAAAGCCTGGCGTGCGTGCCAAACACTGATGTGAAAAGAAGCACAGAACGAAACTTGTCGACTGTAGAGATGGCGTGGTTTATCGCATTCCGTTGTCCTGTGGCAGGCACTACGTCGGGCAGACGGGGCGCTGCCTAAATGGTCGGCTTCGCGAGCACAATAATAACGTGCAAAAAAAGAACGGTGGCTTTCTTGACTTGCATTGCAGGACATGCGGTTGTACCCCACTGTTGGATGGATGCGTGAAAATTGGGAAATGCAAGTCAGCAGTAACACGCGAAATCATAGAGGCCGAGCACATTGACTATTTAGGAGACACGTGTGTTGCTTTGCCGTCGATTGCATTATCGAAGAAGGAATTGTTTTTCCTGAGAACGAGATAGTGTTGTTTCCCAGTTATGCTCTGCAATTGTGTTTTTCCTTTAGTTTTGTCGTTTTGTTGTCATTCTGACGATGGTTGAGACTATAAATGCCGGAACACGTTTTCAATAAAATTCAGTTGAAAGTTGTGTCCTCTTCTCTGCTTTTGTCCTCGTCTTTGTTGCGCACAAGATTGTATAAGTTGAGCTGCACTGACTAAATTGCTCATCAACAGCTGAGACACCAAATGCCCACCGAGGCAGACTAACTTCCGGCTGTGGAAACATACACACAACAATTTGTTTTTGCCACTAACAGCTTCATCGTACGTTTTCTCTCTTGTACACTTTACGCCGTACTACGAAACAGTCTATTCATTACATATATATATATATATATATATATATATATATATATATATATATATATATTTATTTATAGTGAACGAAGAGGGGAGAAGGTGATTATTGAATTTATTGCATTAAACTTAGGGTTTTCGCCAGCTCTCTTTCCCTTTCCCTAACTTTAATGCAATAAATTCAATAATCACCTTCTCCCCTCTTCGTTCACAATATTACTACAGCTGCACTTGTCAATCTTCACTCATTCCCATTATATATACGGTGCAGCCTGTCCCTATGGGGAGGAGTGGTTCCCTAGATATCTTGGAAGACGGGCCCTTTCCGACATTTGCAAGCTGAGATGACGAGCCACGTCACTGCCGCATGTCGGAAATAGCGTTGGCCTTAAATCAGCAGCGGTTGTCGTCTACCAAGTTAAGCGAATTTGAAACTAAACAGTACACAGAGAGCTGGTCAGAAATTGAGTCCGCCGAAACCAGTGGCCGGGAAGGTCTAATCATTCCACTTCCGGCCGCTGAAGCGTACGGACGTGCGATGTCTAGCTCCGAAGGAGCGGTGTCAGCGGCCCACGCTGGCCGCGGTATCAGGGCTAACGATAACGGAGATTATCAAGTCATTCTGCCTGCTCTGCCAACAGGACCCGTTGTTTTAAAAGCAGTGTTTTTTCTTTTTCACGCTGACATGAAGGGGCGGCCGTACCGTGTCGACGACTTCCGCGACGCGTTGGCTCCCCTCGGTTTGCTTCCCGAGGTCGCCTCCTTCGGCGCTTACCGCATGAACCATGTGTGGGCGGCGACGTTCAAGACCATCGAGGGCAAGACGAAGATGCTCGCCACGCCGGAGCTGACCGTCAAGGGCCGCCGATGCCTCGTCGTCGACCCGTGCCACCAGGACGTTCGAGTGAAGCTCCATTGGCTCCTTTTCAACGTCACCGACGACGACGTGAGAGCGGCCCTGGCGCCGTACGGCAAGGTCCTCGAGGTGGCCAGGGAAAAGTGGCGTGTCGACGGCTGCCAGACCGTGGGCACCATGACACGCACGGCGGTGCTCAGGCTCAAGGCGGGCGTCACGCTCGACGACATCCCGCACCAGCTGCTGGTGAGCGGTGAGTTGGCCCTCATCGTCGTGCCTGGCAGGGCCCCGCTCTGCCTCCGTTGCCAGCGGACGGGGCGCATCCGCAAGGAGTGCCGCGTCCCGAGGTGTAACGTCTGCCGTCGCTTCAGCCACGAGGGCTCCCAGTGCGTCCGGTCTTACGCGGCGGTTGCTGCGCCTGAGGGTGGCTTGGAGAAATCTGAGCTCCTAATGGACGAGGCCGAAGCCGAGGAGACCAGTGCGGGTTCAACTGGCAAGGAGAGTCCTGTGGCAAACGAACCCCCTGCACCTGCAAGCGGTGCGGCCCCGAACACCAGCGGCACAACACCATATGCGGTCCAGGCAGGGCAGGCGGGAAGCGGGATAGACCTGCGGTGGAGACGTCTGCACCGCCCAGTGAGGCAGTAGTCGCCCCCAACGTCGCCAACGAGGATCCAGCCGCCGATGTCACCATGGCCGACCCGGATGCCTCTCCGGGCGGTGCGGCCGCAAAATGGACACGAGAGGACGACGCCTCGGACCCTACGGCGGTGAAGCAAGAGGAGCCGCCCCCTAAAGCGACGCCCATGTGGAGGCGCCGCGCAGTCAAGCCCAACATCCCTGCCGATGGCACAAGGGCGGCTAAGCCTCCCCCGTGAGTGTGTGCGCCGGAGGTCGAACGGGACGTCGGAGTCTGCAAGGCTACAGTACAGTCGACAGGGGATGAGGACGATTCGTCCCATGCACACTCGTCACAGGAAGATTGGTCACAGGACGATTCTCTCCCCCGCAAGTTTGTCGGATTTTTTGTTCTCAACTTACGAATTTTAAAAGAGGCCGAGGTGGAAAGCAGTGTTTTTCACATCCGTCGTGGGTCGGATGTTTCGCTCGATCTCCAGCCGTGGATTTTCTAATACTAACTTTATTCAATCACTCTCTGAGGACAGGTTAAAGGCTCTAATACCGTAAAATAATTTTAGGCGTTTTGCTTTTTTTTTTTTGTAAAAATGCCAAAAACGCTTCCTCGGTTAATTGTTGACGAACTTTGACAATTAAATACTGGCGATCTTCTTGCGTTACGTCCATACTTTGTATGTCTATGGAGACCCCAAAACACACTTTTTATTTATATTATAAAACCACTCAGGCTGTATAGACCTTTTCACGCAAATTTCTATGGGCGCCGCCATCTTAAATCACTTGACCCGTCCGCCATAAGGTTGCTTCATGTTCCGCTCCGCACCCCTCCACTCGCCTCCGTGTGCCTTGTTGTCCTGTTGCCTGATTCATTGTTTCCACGCTTCTCGTCCTTCTTTTCCTGTAAATTACATTTTCCTACGTTCTCTTTTTATATAATTGTGTTTTGTTATTGTGCGAATCGCTTTTGAAGTGTTTTTTTACGTTTTTCTGCGTTGGGAGTCGTCGGTAATTCTTGCGACGCGATCACCGGCCGCGATGGCCCTTCCGTGGGTGGACGACCTGAAGCTTTGGCTGAAGATTCAGCGCTCATGTAAGTATCAAAGATGTGAACTGTGTTAAGTGTGACATGATTGACATGAGTGAAACGGGTAGCATTCCAGTGATAAGCTGAGAGCGGTCGACGCCGCGATAGCGAGTTATCACCTGCGGACTCGGTCTTGTTTACATTGCCTACTGGGGTATTCCGCTCGCTCGCTCGCCGTTTTAAAGTCAGCGTTGTAGGTATTTGAGCGGTAATTGTGTCAAACGTCGTTTCTGTGTGGCGGAATAGGAGTGTAAATGTATCGATCATTCGCGGTGTGTCCGTACTCAACGCGACACTGTTAACGCGTCAAGCAATCGCTGGTTTTTGCTGTCTTTCTCTCAGAATCGAGACGCTGTCATGACAGCGTCTCGATTCTGAGAGAAAGACAGCAAAAACCAGAGATTGCTTGTAGCGTCTCGATTCTGAGAGAAAGGCAGCAAAAGCCAGAGATTGCTTGTTCGCGTTAACGGTGTCGCGCTCTGTACGTACGCACCGCAAATGATCGATGAGCGGTACATGAGTTATCACCTGCGGACTCGCGGTCTTGTTTACATTACTTAATGCGGTATTCCGCTGGCGCTCGCTCGCTGTTTTAAAGTTAGCGTTGTAGGTATTTGAGCGCTAATCGTGTTAAACGTCGTTTCTGTGTGGCGGAATAGAAGTGTAAGTCTACCGCTCATCGATCATTCGCGGTGCGTTCGTACAGAGCGTGACACTGTTAACGCGAACAAGCAATCGCTGGTTTCTGCTGGCAGCTAGCTGTCTTTCTCTCAGAATCGAGACGCTGTCATGAAAACTACTGCCGCCACCGAAAGTGCTCATCTGGGGCACTAATATAAGCGGTAAAATGTGGTGGCCACTAATACCATTTCGAAGTAAAATTCGAAAAAGCGTGTATCATGTTGGCACTGACAGTGTCGCGGTGTGTACACATAGCTACACGGCTAGCGCAGGCACAACGCCGACGATTTCCTTTTAATTGTGCTTCACCCCGGAAACAAGGGAGGCAAAGTTTTACCGCTTAAGTTGGTGCCCCATATAAGCCCTTTCTGTCATTTGATAAATTTCGGTGGTAGCTGTTCATTCGTCAAAGTGAAGTGAAAAAATCACGCTACGGCTTGTTCGTGCTGTGTCGCAATGTGTACACTACATGACTGTTTAGTGGTGTTGCTCCGCGGAGCCATGCGTGAAATTTATGGAAGGGTAATAATATACCTAACTGGACGAGACGGTAGTAATTTGGTGATATGAGGAAATTTAGATTCTTTTAAGTGCATGACTGAGTTTCCTGCTGAGCTAGTATATTAAAAGCGGTCAATTGTTCTGTTTACTTCATTTGACCGGTTCCGCACACAGCTGTAGAACCTGGGAGCATAGGCACATTTCAATGCTATCCACTTAATGCCACATCTTCCAGTGCCCATCATGTAGTATTAATTTGTTGGGTGTAGTTGAGTTATGCAGCACTGTGATTTTTCATGTGGTGCATGCTTCTGAGACTTGAATGGCCTCATGCACTGCCCTGTGAAACACGCGCCCGAGTTGCAGGTTTAGTGCCCTAGAGGCTTAAAGCTCATCTCATTTTGCTTCGTTTCTTAGCAAAATTTAAAATGTATTTGATTTTGAGCTGCTTGATTAAAACACCCTTTTTTACAGTTATCTACGAGTACATGATTACCAGGCAAGACATTGATGGCAAGCCATCGCAGAATTTCAAGGGATTTGTCGAGGCGCTGAACTTGTTGGACTCTGGCCACGTGGGAGCAATCTTCGTGCGTCAAGAAGCTGGACTCTGCGAACTTCAATCCCAAGTCAGGTCGTCACAGACAGTGTCTAAACTGTACGAGACACAGGTCACCTTCACAGACAATGTGATCACGAGCATCGTCTGCTCCTGTATGGCTGGGCAAAGGCAGTCGTGCTCACACGCAGCAGCACTTCTGTTCAAGGTTGCAGAAGCAACAAGTAGAGGGCTGACTGGGTCACCATGCACCGATGTACAGTGCAAGTGGAACGCTTCCACTGCAAAGAACGTGGTACCCGCACCCTTGGAGGTCATCTACGGACTCAAGTCAGGCAAGGCTGGGTTCCCCCAATTTGACAGTCATAGGGCACTCCAAGAACATTTCAAGCGCTCTGGCTTCAGGAACATAGAGGGGACCATCCTGGCATCTGTGATGGACGCCCAAATGAAGAGTGCTCCCCTTCAAGTAGTGAGAGGTAATGCCAAACAATTTAATTGCTTCCTTTCATTCCTTGATGCCTTGTGTGTGAACAACTTTTCAGGCCCCCAGTCCCATGGTTGCCACTCCGGCGAGCTCCTCTGTGCCCCACGCAAGAGCTTCTACGACGCCAACGTGGCACTGACCGCAGCAGCGATAGCTTCGCTGGAGGAGCAGACCCGGGGCCAGGACAGCAGCCAGTGGCAGACTGCACGAAAACTGCGGATAACTGCCAGCACGGCTGGATCCATCCCAAAGACGGCCTCTACAGAGAAATGGATTGCCAGGCGTCTGAACAATACCTTTCGTGGGAACGAGAACACAAGGCATGTATTCAGGTTTATGTTGGTGCAGACATGGATTATTCGAGTACTCTCAGAGCAGCAAAACGCTGAATCATGTGAACAGAACAGCGCACAAAAAGACAAGGACAGGGAGTAAGGAACATGCATAACACAAAAGCGCTGACTCGCAACTGAATTTATACACAAAAGAAAGAATAAGAGGACGTTCTGAAAGACTTGCAGGGCACTCAGTGCGTGTCACACGCGACACAATACCATTTAACTACAATGTGTATGCCCCATAGTCCGATCTAAAAACAAGGTTTTGGTTTGTTTCTAAACCGAAACCTTGTTTTTAGATCAGACTATCAAACCGAACCGAAACGTTGTTTTCAGATCGACTGACTGAAATTCGAAACTCTAACCAAATTTTAATAAAAAGAAAAAAAATTCCCCGACGTTTCGGGACCAACTTGGTCCCGAAACGTTGAATGGGAGGGGGGGAAGCCGCTTATGTAGGCCGGTAGCGATCGCAGCGTCCGGGTTTTTCCACGAAGCGACGAAGCCCTGACACATATTTGCTTAGGAGACTGCCCGACGACCTGTTGATGTTACCTTTTGTTGTCAAGATGTACCAGGATTCTAAGTGCAAACGTTTATGCCGGTGTCGTTCCGCACCCTAGACCTCGCTTTTGTCGATGGACACACGGTGACCCAGTTTCGCAATGTGTTCAGCGAGGGCGCTGGCTTGAACGTCATTCTTCTTCACGTCGTATTTGTGGCGGCGGAAGCATTCCGGGAAGTTCTTGGGTTCCCTCACGTAGGCTGCAGGGTAGTCGACGCACGGGATGCGATAGATGAGGCCTTGGGATTTCTCCTTTCCCGGTCTGTTTTTCGGGAGAAGTCGGTGACGGATGGTGGACACTGGTTTGTGAGTGACTGCAATTCCATGTTTACTAAGGACGTGTCCGATGGTCTGGCTGACGTTCCTCACGTATGGCAGGCACAGATGACTCGAAGGAGCTGGGGCCGTGAAGAGGTGGGGATGGCGCAGCTTGTAGACCCGATTAATGAGCCTTTTGAAGTAGCCGTTGTTTGGAAGGTCGGCATTGATCTTGTTGACCTCTTTCCAGAGAGACTCCTCAGTCGAGCACACAGACATGGCACGTCTGAACAGCGTAGTGACCACCGACATCTTTTGGGTGATAGTCAAAGTTCAAGCACCTTCCAATGTGCTAAGGTTCCTGTACACCGAAAAGGCAAGCTTGTTTGAAGTCTTCTTTACACTGGTGTCCATAAACGGAAGCCCACCATCCTTTTTGCGTTCCACCGTGAACTGAATAGCAGGTTCGACCAGATTTAGGTGTTGGCAAAGACAATCGATTTCGGTCTTTTTAACGAAGCAAAACAATCGTCTACATAACGAAGGAAGATCTTCGGCTTTGGCACGAACAAAGCAAGGGCTTGCTTCTCTATACACGTTTCTGGACATCAGTGTAAAGAAGACTTTAGACAAACTTACCTTCTCGGTGTACAGGAAGCCTACACTCACCGGAAGGTACATGAACTTTGACTCTTAACATCCCACAACCCACAAAATGACGGTGGTCACTGCGCTGTTCAGACATGCCATGTCTGTGTGCTCAACGGTGAAGTCTCTCCGAGAAAAGGTTAACAAGATCAAGGTCGACCTTCAAAACAGAGGCTACACCAAAAGGTTGATTAATCGAGTCTACAAGAAGCTGCGCCGTCCCCGCCTCTCCACAGCCCTGGCTCCTTTGAGCCGTCTGTGCCCGCCATACGTGAGGAACGTTAACGAGACCATCGGACGCGTCCTTCGTAAACATGGAATTGCGGTCACTCACAAACCAGTGTCCACCATCCGTGACCGACTTCCCTTCCCCAAGGACAGACTGGGAAAGGAGAAATATTAAGGCCTCATCTAGCGCATCCCGTGCGCGGAATGACCTGCAACCTACATGGGGGAAACCAAGAACTTCCCGGAACGCTTCTGCCGCCACAAATAAGATGTGAAGAAGAACGACGTTCAATCCAGTGCCCTTGCTGAACACGCAGCGAAACTGGGTCTCCGCATGTCCTTCGACAAATGCGAGATCCTGGGCACAGAACGACACTGGCGTGAACGTTTTCTCCTAGAATCCTAGTACATCCAGACAACAAAAGGTAACATCAACAGGTTGTCGGGTAGTCTCCCAAGCGTCTGTGTCAGGGCTTCGTCGCTTCGTGGAAAAACCCAGACGCAGAAATCTCAACTGGCCAACATAAGTGGCTTTCCCGTCTGTCCAACCCACAGTCACCCGCGACCAAGGGACCGAGCTGGTCCCGAAACATTGGGGAATTTTCATTTATTTTTATTAAAATTTGGTTAGAAGTCCGCATATCAGTCAGACTATTATTTTCCTAACCAGAGAGATTTCTGTTGAAAAAACTTTTTACGTTCAAATGTTTTTAGATCGGGCTACGGCGTAAAGACATTGTAGTTAAGTGGTGTTGTTTCGCGTGTGACACGCATTGTGTGCCCTGCATCGCTTTCAGAACGTCCTCTTCTTCCCTTTGTGCATAAATTCAGTTGAGTCAACGCTTATGTGTTGAGCACGTTCCTTCTCTCTGTCCTTGTCTTTTTGTGTGCTGTTCTGTTCACCATGTCATCATAGCAACCTTCCCAGCTTACAACACTTTTGCTGAATCATATGCTTTCGACATGCTGCAACAGCTGCATTCATATAACCGCATGAACACCAAACGGAACAGTCAGTTGATGCTGTCTGCGTAAGACCACCAGACCTATCACTGCATCAGCACATGCTGATGCACTGACGGTCTGGTTGTTTAGCTTGGTCTTTTATTTTCATTAAACATTCAGTTGAAGTTGAGCGCTAGTCCTGTCCATTTCTTCTCTGTGTCTCCGTTTGTTTGCACACTGCTAACAGTTTGAAATCGTAAACCAACTCGCCTGCTTCGCCACAGTGATCGAATTTGGCAGGACTCTCCTAAAGCTGCTTGCAACATTTCATACTAGTCAGCACCAGTTTTCCCGAGGCGGAAACAGAAATTGATGCGCAGACGCTGCTTAACTTTCTCTTCCTCGATCTTGAAGTGCTACGCACACTGCAGGTAGCCATTCACTTAGAGGGTTCTGCAGAAAAAATGTGGGGAGATGACGGCTTCTGGTTATGCAGGCAACACAGAGTTGTCATCTGTGCTGCCTTGTTGCCACTTTACTGCGAGTTATAGCTTCCCCGAAAGAAAATCAGTCCCAGAATTAAATAATCAGCCCTCGTAAATAGTAAAAACCATGAGAAATCAATACATGTCAAGAATTCATAAAAGAAACTAAAATCATCTCAAATGCAGTTGGGTCGAGGCGAGAGCGCTGGCCTACGGATCTCCATGTGGCGGGTTCGAATTCCGGCCGAGGTGCTCGCAATCTGACGGTGGCTTACTGCGGAGAAGGCGCCGTGTAACCGAGCTTTCGGTTGCACGTGAAAAGATCCCCAGGTGGTCGGAATTAATCCTCAGTCCTCCGCTGAGGCGTGCCAGATGCCCGTCGTTGGTTTGGCACGTAAAACTCCCAAATTTGACTTTGATTTCAAATGCACTTGGCATGGGAGTGCAGAATGCTTGGGTACAGGAACTAAAACCGATTACTTCAGCATGAAGAACACTTCAAAGTGTCCGTGAAAAAGGTTTTTACATGATGCCCGTTACAAAGTAGCCGTCAGACTTTTCGGACCTTGATGCGGTTCGAAATAAGTGAATAATTAGGCAGTCTGAACGGGCCTCAATGTTACCGACGGCTACATGCCAATATTAGAATAAGCAAGCATGTCTGAAAAATCAATTCACTGCTTTACTTCGTTCGCTGCTAGGCTAATGTGGTGGTGGAAGAATTCATAAAAGAAAAAAAAACATCTTAGCTGCATTGGGCATGGGAGTGCAGAATGCTTGGGTGCAGGCACTAAAACTGATTACTTCTGCATGAAGAATGCTTCAAGGTGTCAATAAAAAAGATTTTTACAACATGATACGCGTTATAAAGTAGCCATCTGACTTTTCGCACTTTAATACGATTCGAAGTAAGTGGAAAACTGAGCAGTCTGAACAGGTCCCAGGCCACGGATGGCTACATGCCAGTATCAGAATAAGCAAGCATGTCCTAATAATCGATTCGCTGCTTTACTTCGTTCACTGCTGTACTAATGGAAGTTACATGCTTGTTGGACCAGTTAGCCAATGGTTTTGCATTGTGTCTACGCATACTCACGTGCAGGGAGCAATGTCAAGCCTTCAAAAGAAGGAAATCGATTAGTTCAGCGACCGTGTTGCGTTCGTTGCCCTGTCAGCTTGGCGTCGAAAAGTGCAGAGAGCGTAAGCAGTGGTCCTGATACATTTACTGTTTTGTGTTATGTGTTGGCAGACATAGCAAGAAAACCGAGCCGAAAGCCAGGGCCTGGTATGAAGAGGACCAGGACTGCGTGCTACGGCTCTGTGGCCTGACCGTCCACGAAGAAAACCCATGACTGGCGGCCAGCCCAGTTGGCCTGAAAGCAGCTGGCAACGTGTCAGTTGAAATCAAATGCCCGACACCAGACACTCTAAAAAAGTATGGCTGTCTAGAGTGCCTTTTTGCATCTGGCAAGTATGACGTTAGGTATGATGGCCCAGATCTCATACTCTCGCCCAAGGGGAGAATGCATATTACACACAAGTGCAGCTACAACTGTATTGCTCTGGGCAACACTCATGTGACTTTGTGGTATTTTCAGAGAAGAAGGGCTACATTGCTAAAGTGCCATATAACAAGGCCTTCATTGAGGGCTTGCTCCCAAAACTGAAATCACTTTATTTTGAACACTACCTGCCGGCACTTGTCGACGAGCATGCAGGTTTCTGAAATGCCAAAGTGTCAAAAAAGTAAACATTCACCAGAAGGACCACTGCTTACAAGTGACATTTATTTCAGTCTTCCTTAATAAGCGATGGCTGCAGATTGCAGATCCCTGCGATGACAGTCAAGGTGTTGTCAATACAATTGCTTCTTGCAAAGATTGACGAGGGTATATACTTCAAAAACCGAAAACACTTCACGCGGCTTATGGACCTTTCTACATGAATGCGCAGTTTAGACAAGCGACGCGAGTAAACCACTTCAGCATCCGAGAGCTGCTTTTTCTGCTTTCTGAATGAAGGAAGTGACAGTTTAACTCCATAAGGCAGCATGTCTTCAATGGTAAAGCCTTTATCTGCTAAGATTTGATCCCCTGGCAGAAGATATCTCAGCAGCCTAGAGTCTGAGGTTATGAACCGGTCACTTGCACGGCCTCCGTAGGCTTTTGAGATAAACATTATAAAGCCATTTGGTGCGATCACATGGAGAACTTTGGCTGTATTGTGACTTTTGTAGGGGCTGTACGTCCGCCCTCTCTTTAGCATGTTTTGTGCCCTGTCAACAAATATTTCGAAACAGTCGATTATGCATGTTGTACGTGGGAAATCTGCGAACACTGACGGACGTGTTGAGGCTATCGTCTCTTGTGGTCGCCACATAACCAGGTACTTGCGCGAAATATCTGCAAGTACTTGAATCCAAAACTTGAAAATCTTGCTTGCCAAACCTACAGAGACCTGGCAGCGGAATGCGAGATCTACAAGCAACAACCCTAACCTAAGCCTCATGAGAGTAAGTAAAATCTGGTCATTCACTGCAAGCTTACAAGTCATTTTTGCCTCTGACGACGCAACTCTGGTGTACTCTTCAAACAGTACTTTTGATAGACCTGTGGAAAACCGGAATTTTTTAGCAGGCAAAGTGTCACAAACTGAAAATGCCGTTTGTGTGGCACGTGTAGCTCTGGTCACAACAACAGGGGAGATTGGTGTACAGTACGAGTGGTCCTTCTGCTGTCCAACTTCGCACTGTATACCAACTTCTACCTTCCGGATGCCCCTACTGCAAGTGCATTGGGGGGCAAGAGTTGAGCTTGGTGATAGTTCATGTACGTCAATATCCTCCCCTTGGGGGGCACCACAATCCACAACCAAAGACGGTGTAGCTTGAGGTGGAGATTGGGGCGGAGCTTGAAGCAGAGCTGGCGGCAAGTTGGACAGCGCGCTGCTTGAGTGCACACCAGCGGGTGTAGCCAGTGCTGCATGTCCTGAGAGTGGGCGCCGGGGTTGCTTGCGCCTCCCCCTGTTTTTTGCGACCTTCAAACAAAAGATGCGAATGATGTTGGAACAGTTATATCAACATAAAAATGTGAAGAACCACACTTAAGCTTGGACTGGGGAGAAAAATGGAATACAGGCAGTGAAAAGGTCAGTGCTGCTTATGTCCACATTCTGCCTCGTCGGTGCCTGCTTTTATGCATCAAATTGTTTTGCCAAGATTTAAAGTGTTTCCAGCACCCCCACACTCAAATGTCTGCAATTTGCACATGCACTTTTTGTTTTACCAAGTGGCAAATCCTGGTGCTCTGAATGGCAATTTATTTGTAGATAGACTTAATTCATAGAGTACAATGTTCCATACCTCAAGCATGTTTTACAGTACTGATCCACTGTGCCTGTGCAGTAGTTGAGCCCTAATATTTTTCATTAAGCGACTTTTGATGGCATGCTTTAAAAGGAAGTAGTGTCTCCATATGACTCCAAAAGTCAATTGTCACCGGAGCTTACCTCATTTGTAGTCCTCAAGTTCAATGTCGGGTATGGATTTCTCTCAGTCGGCCTACCGTCAACGAAGTGAATGGAGCAAACCTGTTGATGTGAACATATATCAGTTATAATATGAGCGTACCGTCCAAGCATTAAGGTTAGCATGGTCGATAGGTAAGTTAGGCTATTATCAATGTACTGTTTACACCTGACCTATTTATGGAAGATGTTGACAGAGGTTAAATCAAAGGCGTTCACAACACCAAGCATATACAAACTTTGGAAATCGAATCGAGGTGCATGCGGGGATTGTACTAGGTACGCGCGATGGCGTTTGCAGCAGTATTGTTTGAGAGATCTAGATCAAATAAGATGTTGCACGCGTGTTCGTCGTCGCTCATTTTTGTTTACTTCAAATCTAGTACACGTGAGGCGAGCGCGTGCAGCGTGTCTAACTACATTCGTCGCGTGCCCCAGGGTGATTGGGAAATTTGCAAAAAATCTCTTCACGATTCTAGGTCTTTAATTCACGAGCGAGAGGCTCGTGCTGGCGTTCGTGTGCACGCGCGTTCTGTACCGGCTACCAATACCTCCCGAACCAGCGATGTCTGAAAATAATTAGGAACCTGATCCCCCATGAGATGGCTACGGGTTCATTTGACGTCTATTTGCCTGTTTCGACCCCGCCCCCAAGAGCAGGGTCCGTCTACGGAAGCGGCGGCCGCGGCGTCGGGCAAAGTCCGTTAACACGAGCCGTACTAACCTTTGCGTGCTTGCTGGGGTTCAGATTTTTCCGCTGCAGGTTTGCGACCCACTTACGTCGAGTTTCCTTGTTTTTCTCGCCTTGGGGAAAGCAGTACAAGGCATATGGCTGCAGGCACGGGCAGTCTTGATGTAGCAGCGGCGCATGTAGTTTGCACGTGGAGGCGTTCCACGCCTTCAAAAAACCTCCGCAATTTTTGCAGCCTACGACGGAACATGTCTTACCGGCCCGGTACGAGCTTTGTTTCTTTCCTATGGCACTCATGTGCTGTTAGAGGCCGGGAAAAGGCGCTGAAACGGAATGCTCTCCACACAACCCCACAGCGCAACAGCAGCAACCACGCCGATTTGAAGCAACCTTATGGCGGCTGCAGCGCCAGCGCCCCTGTGGGCCGGTCCGAGAACTACGGAAATGAAAAGGTGTATAAAACTCCATTTGCGGTACGTTTGCGTAAATGTTATGCGAAAACGAGAAAGTACCAATTTTAAAAACGATTTTCTCAAAAAAACAATTTGTAATTTTCTTCGTTTTTTTTTTTTGTTGTTTTGTTTTTTTAAGATGTGAATATGATAATTGTCTACTCGAAAAGCAAGCCAAGAAAGTGTGTATTTTGTTTGCATGTTCTATATTTAAGCATCAATATCGTACAAAAACGCGTTTTTACGGCTCGAAACGGACTTGCGAATTGCGCGTCTTCACAAACTTTGCCTTTCTTTAACGTTCCCACATAAAAATGAAATACAGTAGTTTCACCCTGTTATATTTATTGATAATTTAAATTTCAATATGGGGAGCAAGCTACATTGGAGGAGTTCAAAAGAAAAGCAGCACTTCTTAACAGACCAGCATGGCGTCCTAAATTTTTAATATGTAGAAATCGGCAGGACGTCTTATTGATTCGGGGCCTCCATTGGCCTCTACGGACTTCCCGCCCCTTCGGAAACAGCAGATGACCACGACCTTTCGCGCTCGTTGAGTTAGATAGGACGGCCCGTGACAGTAAAGCGAGCAGCGCACCCTGTTTTGCAAGGAGTGAAATGATACGAATGTGTCGTTGACGCGGCGAACAGTTACGCCCACCCTGGAGGAGTCAGTCAGTCGAAAGCAAAGGAAATGTTGCCTGGTAGCATGAGGACACCACGGCTTTACAATATCAACGGTCAACAACAGTTCTGCCGGCGAAAACAACGCCGTGTGCGCGATCAAACCGGCGGCGCGGGACAAAAATCCCGCAGACGCACACACAAAGATGGGCCGGTTTTGTTAGAGATGTGGGGACATTTCTAAACCAGCCACCCCTGCACACGTGAAACGATACCGCGCCTTTTCCCAAGCTTCGAGCGCGCTATTCTTGAAACGGGGGTGCTCTATCTCTCTCCGCGGAGATCCGATAACACCGAAAGTTTCTCTTTTTGAAACAGCAAAGCCCCGGAGGCTAACATTAAAAACGAGCGTGTTGGTAAATATGATTATAATGGAATTAAATGCAAAGGTGCGAGTGAGCTGGTAAATATACTTGTGTTTTTTCTGCCTGGAGACTAGTTGGGTTGAAGTCAGCCTCCTCGTCAACTATAACCGTTTGTGAAGAGTGGTCTTCTCCCGAGAGGAAAAGTTTGCGCCGGCTGACGTGTTCTTTTGAAAAAGGGAAGGGGAAAGAGAAAGTTTGAGTAACCGCAGTAACTACCTCGAAAGCTCCTCTCCCGATATGAAGCTCGAGGCATGTTACGCCTCAAATACCTTCTCGACGCATTTGGTTGTGTCCCGGAGGAGTTGGTTTTTGTTCTTGCCGTGTGCGGCTGAGTTTTTCCGTCTTGAATATTTTTATTTTTTTATTTTTTATGTTTCTTTTACGTGTCGTCGACTTCTTTGACTCTGCACCAGGCGTGGACCTATCGCCTTGCCAGCGCTCGAACTTAAATATTTTATTTTTTTTAGCGCAATTTTCGTTAAGATCGGAGTTGGGTAATATTATTCTTATTTATTTATTTTTATTCCCTAGTACTCTCCGTGACAATCTCTCCGTGTATTTCGGACCGGTTCTGTGTCTTGACTTTTATGTATAACGGAAGTGAAAAACCATTCCCTGGTGATCTGTGCGATATGCGGTGAACAAACCCTAGCGTTGGGTTTCGAAAAGAATTATATATAATATATCCATGATGTAATGACTTTCTACCTCTTAGTAATATGACAGCTAATAGCTAGTCATGCTAGTTTACAGTGAAAGTTTTATAAATCGAAACAATACAACGTGTGTGCCTCTTCGATATTAAAAGTCTACTCGGCCTGCTGATTTGATTGAATCCCGGAGAAAAGCTCACCCGAGAAAAGCTCACCGGAGATAAGCTTACCAGAGATAAGCTCACCGGAGAAAAGCTCACCGCGAAACCGGCGGATGCGGAGAAAAGCTCACCGGCCATTGAGCGTATGCGAAGAAAAGCTCACCGATTTTTTTCTTCGTTTTATATGGAGGATGTTGGATCATGCGTAACATATATCAATTTATTATCATTAAAATTCATCAGCTTTGTAGAAAAGAAAGTGTCTTTTTTGTAATATTTGTTAAGCTTATTGTGTATATTGCCTCCAATTTAAAAATTGCGGGCGAGTATTTTTTGTGGCATAATCTGTAGGCAACGAAAGCCGAACTGAAAACTTTATGAACTTGAAGAACAGGAAAAAGTTCGAAAACATAATAATGCCTGCCTAAAACCTAAAAATAAAAATTCTAAATTCCGAAAATCTGAAAGTGCATGCGCAACAACGCGGTGCCTGAAATTTCTTAGGACCGGATGCGCGGCGGAGCTGGTCCTAAGAGATCGTAAGAGGCTTAAAAACCGGTCTGGTCTCTCTCGGTCGTGGTAACCGGACAAAAGCTCACCGGACAAAAGCTCACCGGACAGAAGCTCACCGGACAAAAGCTCACCGGACAGAAGCTCACCGGACAAAAGCTCACCGGACAAAAGCTCACCGAACAAAAGCTCACCAGTTTTTTGACAGACCCGGACAAAAGCTCACCCGTTTTTTGACAGACCCAGACAAAAGCTCACCTCGATTTCTTTTTTTTTTTTACTATCCGGGCGAAACACGGGCTGGAATAAAGTGCGGACGCAATGGACATTGGATCATTTTTAGGAGAACTTGTACCTCATCCACTATTGAGTTGAGAATTTTTTTTAAATACTTTGAAAGAACGGGAGTTCGGCCTTTTGGAAAAGTACAAGACAGATGACCAATTTAAAAAAATTGTGCGGGATTTTAGATAGGCTCGGGTTGCTTCCACCACAGCTTGTTCCACAAGAACTGACCACCAGAGATAAGTCTACCGGTGACATCGCTACCTACTCGACTATTTTGATTGCACGTATTTCAACGGCCGCTTCCGTTATGCTTCTGTTCCATCTGCGGCGGCACCCAGAGCGAATTCTTCCCTTCGCCTGACTCTGCGCCGACGGCGACCGGAGTTTCTCCCGGTACGGTGGAATATGTACGACACCACTCTTCAAGATAAAGACCGGATGAGCAACACCTGCGAAAGATAGAGTACCGGGTTCCAGAAGCTCGTCGGCCAGGCCCATCCAAGCGTCTTGAGGCTGATTGAATGCCTGCAGCAAAATCAGGCGCTCGTTGCCACGGCATTGACAAAAGCCCGGAGAGGTGAGCCCACCGTAAAGCGGGTGCGAAAAATTTCTCTGCACCTGCAGAATCGTCTTAGAAATATGTGCGAGGGCTTGCATGTACATCGAGATCTACCAAGACTGCTGGAGCTAGTGGGGCACTGCATTCGCTTCTAACCAATCGATAAATAAACTTGTTTCTACTAAAATCAACAAACCATGCGTTTGTCAGATTTACTTTATCGTTGCCTTTTTGTGTCGCACGCATGCACCTAAGTTGTCCGCACTCGTGTTAAGACCAACATGAAATTTTCTCGTGGTGAGCTTTTGTCCGGGTCTGTGAAAATATGGGTGAGCTTTTGTCCGGGTCTGTAAAAAATGGGTGAGCTTTTGTCCGGTGAGCTTTTGTCCGGTGAGCTTCTGTCCGGTGAGCTTTTGTCCGGTGAGCTTTTGTCCGGGATTCCTCGGTCGTACTCGGTTGCAAGAGTGTGAACGGGCCTTTATGTTAACCTTTGAAAACAGGATAAACCAGTCAGTATAATATCGAGGCTTCTTTCTTCCACGGACATGAACGTTTTCTAGCCGTTCGTGCTGGTGTTTCCACACGCTGCCTTTGTGTGATTTTGCACTTCTACGGCGAGCCACCCATGACCTTCAGGGTAACCGGACAAAAGCTCACCGGACAAAAGCTCACCGGACAGAAGCTCACCGGACAAAAGCTCACCGGACAAAAGCTCACCCGTTTTTTCACTGACCCGGACAAAAGCTCACCTCATTTTTTTTTTTGCTACCACGGGTGAAACACGGGCTGGGATAAAGTACGGACGCGATGGACATTCCACCATTTTTATGAGAACTGGCATCCCATCCCATGCAAAGGTGTCGACGATAAGCCATTACAGGCTGAGAAGCAACGATTTGGGACCAACATTTAGGTCACTGAAACTGAATGGAGCTGATAAGATCAAGCTTGCTTGACTCAAGGTATGTCGGAGCACCCGTGTGCCACGCCCAAGAAACTTCGTGAACCGAAGTTTTGGAGCCCGAAGAGTGACCGAAGAAACGAAGTCACCCTTTTTTGACCTCGCTTTTTCATTGCGCTTATGTCGCGCTAAACGCGCACATAAAGATTAGGCACAATGTCTCTTCATTACGAATGCATGCGTTTCTTTAATTTAAGTTATCGTTGTATTTTAGTGTCGTACGCATGCACCTAAGTTGTCCGCACACTTGTTAAGACCAACATGAAATTTTCTCCTGGTGAGCTTTTGTCCGGGTCTGTGAAAAAATGGGTGAGCTTTTGTCCGGTGAGCTTCTGTCCGGTGAGCTTTTGTCCGGGATTCGACCTTCAGAGCTGCACACTGGCACATTGTTTCTCGTGATCTATATAAGAATTAGTCTTCTGTAATATAGCGAATTGGGCGAGTTGGTAAACGTTATACATGATAAAAACCGCTCAAACGACGACGGCGGAGTGAAGACAACAAACACGACAGGACGAAGCTGTTCACGTAACTAAAGTTTGTTAGTGAAAGTAACAAAAAGAAAACAGCGTAGCCGAAACTGATTACATCAGCAAACACCTACTTATCTATTAGGCACTACACAATATTTGCGCTAAAACGGTTCACACGTCGCAACTCATATTAGCTCGAAAAGTGCAAACCTCTTTATCTAACAGAGCTACCGACGGCGCACTTTCAGCTGTATATAAATTGTTGTATTTTTTACCGGTGTACAAAGTTCTGCTTCAATAATATACACAATGGGTGATTACTAATTTCTGAGGAATTAGTAATTATGCCCAATGAACTTCAAGAATATTACAAAAAGGGGATATATTTTTAATGAAGTGACGAAGGCGAATTGTGTTAAATTGACACGTTTGACACAGAACACTCCAAGTTAAAAAAAGGAAATCGGCGAGTTTTTCTCCGTATCCGATCAAAGGCCGGTGAGCTTTTCTCCGCATATGCCGGTTTTGCGGTGAGCTTTTCTCCGGTAAGCTTATCTCCGGTGAGCTTTTCTCCGCCGCCCGAACCATCCTAATGTAAATAACATCTTAAGACGACATTATAACATTCTCGACCAAAGCGAGCGCCTTAAACGCGCGTTTCCATCCGCCCCTGGGGTAGTCCACAGACGATCGCGTAACCTCAAAGACGCGCTAGTAAGCTCTCGGACAAATTCATCGCCACCACCTAACGAATGTAGGCCTTGCATGCGCCCAGGATGTCTGATCTGTAGACAGATGCAGCACACAAGCACGGCCAGCAGCACACACTCGCAGTTCTCGATCAAAGTTAAAGGGAACTTAACATGTCGAATGTCGTGTACTTATTCGAGTGTACGGTATGCAAAATCCAATACATAGGGCAAACTAGAACGGCATTTAGACTGCGCTTTAATAACCACAAATCTCACGCCATAAATCTTCCGACACTGCCCATATCCAAACATCTCGCTCTCCCGAAAGACTCGTTTGATAAATTATCAGTGACGCCCCTAGAATCTGGATTTAAATCAAATCGCGAACGTGAACAGCGTGAATCCTACCTAATTTACCGATTCAACACTATTAAACAAGGAATAAATGAAAGCCCCGGTACTCTGGCATCGATTAAAATGCTAACAGACGAATAGCAACAACGATAAAAAAACTTTTTTTTTTTTTTTTTAGGTTTTAGATTTTATTGTTAACAGTGATACTGTTTTTGTGGCCGGAACTGGACCATCAAATTTTCTCTTTTATTTCCAGGTCTTGATTATTCATTGTATTTGTTTTTTTTATTTCTAGGTTTAACACTGTTCCCTTCCAGGTATGACTCATGCATGCCCCAGAAAACAACACAAGTGACCGTGCCGCCCCCTTTTTTTTTTTCTTTTTTTTTTTTTGAGACAGCATTTTAGTTTGCGCGTGTAACTTTCATCTATTGTACACTATCGTCCAGGTCACCCCTGTCCGCCCGGACAGAAAGTGACCCTGCGCCCCCTCTCAAGAAGCTACAAGCGTCACCCCGCCGTCCTTGAAACTTGGCCCCGACCGTCAAGCTTCTTCACCCGGATAAGAACTGCCCTACGCTTCTCTCTCACGAAAGCTACAACCGTCACCCCACCGAAATTAGGACTCGACCGTAGCACTGTATAAATACCACCCGCGTTCATCTGTAAAAGTTCTTCCTGACGAAGGCCGGACCCCGGCTGAAACGTCGAAGATTAAATCGTCCGTTGTTGCTGTTTTCACTAAGGGTTTTTTCTTCTCACTTTTATACCCACGCCTTCGGCCTCCCGCCACCATGCCCGTTATATATATATATATATATATATATATATATATATATATATATATATATATATATATATATATGCACCCACGACGAGACTGGAAGAGTGACGGAGGAGTGACTAACAATTTAGAAAAACGTAACTCAATTATCTAATAAAATATATTCAGAACGTCAAGTTGTCGAAAATTACAATCGGTTAAAGTTTCCGTCGAATTTCGTTGTGCAAACTTTACGAAATGTCTTAGCAAAGTCCAGGAACACCGCAGCGATCTGTTTCTTTTTCTTACTGCAAGTGCGAAGTCATGACACGTCGTAAGTAGACTGGTCAATACACCGTGGGGAAGGCTGTTCTGTAGGTTTGACGATTTGTTTTTCTCAACAATTTGTGACACTTTGGCGCACCACGGGTTCCAGACATTTGTAACTTCTCAATGGACGTGATAACGGTCGGTGGCTTGACACGGTGAAAACATTATCTGACCAGAATATTTAATTGACAAGAGCATTTCTCCAGTCCATGAGGAGCCGACATTTTGACAAATATGCATTAAATATAGCACAGGGTTAATGGGGAACATTTTAATGTAACTGCATATAGCATGACATTTGTATAATATAAAATGCAACCCGGCGCTCTTTAACGTATTTTTGGCATCTTCCCGCATCTGGGTGCTGAGATCTGATTTCGACTGAAACCGTCTTCATAAAGCAGCGAAAAGAAACATTAAAAAATAGCCACATTATCAATTCTACTCTCGGCTCAGAAATGGGCGTAAAATTATTATATACCGAAAGATTGAAGTACACTCAAGAATTGCGTCTCTCAAGATTCTTGGAATAATGACTTCGGACAGCAACAACATCAACACCGAAGCATGTCACGCTATAACATCATCTGGCATCAATAAACCAATTCCGGGTTCTTCTAATTTCTATGTCAACGGGCCACATCAGAAGGTACATAACACACACAACGTGCGTGCGCTACTTTCTACACGCAACAGCGCCTTGTTTCCTGTGTGTTCACGGACTAGGTGAGGACTCGATAAGGTCCGGGTAGAAGACAAATACATCCAAATGTAAAAGCCGCGTGCTGGCAGGGATTCTCAACACATGACAATTAATTCATGGTTATTTAGTATCAAGCTCAGACAGAAGTAGGTCGCGTGAGTACCGATATGCCGCTCCAATCTTTAAGAAGCATGCTCTATCTGCTTTCCGTGTCTAACGCCATCTATATGTCAATGGCGATCTGCTACGGTGAATCAGCTCAAGGATTCAATTCATCCCTTCACAACTGGACTCACTCGGACCAGGACGTCATTTTTGTCTGCTGTGGTGGATCTTGGGACGCCCAGTACATTCAATGGCAGAAGAGCCTCGATGTGAAAGGGACACGATGGTGCAGACACTGGGGCAAATTAAAGACACTCCTTGAAGAGAACGCTGTGCACGGAGTTCGGACCCTCCTTATGACCTACCAACACCGGGGAACGCCAGAAGCCTGCATCGACCCGGTGCCCAAACACTCCAGGTTTTGGTATGGAACGAAATGGCTTGTGTTCGGACATTTCGAGACATGCCTACCTTCCACTCACTTGATTCGTAGTCAGCAGATCAAGCTTTGTTGTTGCGTCGCTTCGGCGCACTTCCAGAAATCTGGAATGATAACCATTGATTTAGGTGCCAACCGGTCCCATGAATATCAGCGATCCGAAACTGATCACTCTTTAAACGATCACCTATGGGAGAGTTTTCCGCGCAGTCCCTCTTCGTTTTCGGGGAAGCCGGTTAACATAGCTTGCAGGGAGTTATCCAGCATATCTAAACGCCAAACCACATGCGATCCGTACAGCAGGCATATAATACTACAGGCACTGGCTCTCCTCAATGCAACAATGGTAAAAACAGTATTCTCAGTAAAGGATAGTTGGGACAAGTACATCGCCGAGGAAATTGATATCTTTATGTGGTATCACAAACTGTATACTGAGCTAATTACAAATTTTGATGTACCAGTAGTCAACGATATCGGAGCATTCACGTTCTACGTGAAAGAATCAAGCACGATTCCACTCACTGCAGGATATGCCCTCGCAGCGTCGAAGCTGTCGCTGATTTTCTTAGTGCTATGTCTCGCATTTTGCTTTGTCACACTCGTTGTTACAGATTTATTAGAGTCTACCACATCTGAGATAATCGTGGCCTGCGACACGGTGCTTTTTCTTGTTGCTGCGTTCTTTTCGACTTCTTGTGATTTGCAAGCCTCTACCCGCTTCTGTACGAGTCGCCGCTTTATTGTCCTAGCATGGGTTCTTGGCAGCTTCTCCCTTTCGGTGTACTTCAAAGGCCAACTGACTTCGTGGCTGGTCGCTCGCATTCCAGAACCAATCGTGGACGATCTGATTAAACTCGAAACGGCGTTGGATGCTCACGCAATTCGACCGTGCTTTATTGAATACACACCGTGGAACTTTGGCGTCCGTGATAGATACGACACTGACGTCGTGAGCAAATTGCAGAAATCACTTGACCCACACACGGTAAAAGGCACGTTTAAAGACTGCCTCCATTGCGCCTCAAAGAAAGGTGGGCTGTGCATCACGGTTAGACAGTGGCCCTGCTACATGCGCTCTGTCTACCCCAGATTCACCGAGTCAAAGGATCCGCTGGCGCTATTCTACGCCGGGGTACCTGTGCGGAAGCACTACCGTCTGAAAATGGCCTTTCGGTCCCTCGTTCAAAGAGTGGACGAGACGAATTGGTTGCACATGTTAAGCATAGCGTGCGCGGTTTCTCAGCCAAAAGAAGAACTCCAGCCGTCGCCGGAGTCGCTGAATGTTGTCCCTCTGGCGCAGTTTGTATTGGCGTGTTTTGGTGTGTCGGTTTTCGTGTTCTTTTTGGAAATGATATTTGGGCGCTATTTTCTTCGGCGTGCTTCGAGATTGACAAGGGTACGGGCAGTGTAAGCATTATGTAACTAATGAGAGAGCCGGTATCTTGATTCGTTTTCACAAATGCTTTACAACGATGCGTTTTTTTTTTGTTTTTTTTTGTCCAACACTTTTTAGTTATTGCTGATAAAGAGTGTTCGGTCACCCGTAGGTCAACTGCGGCTGTCTTATTTTGCTCAATGCTTTGTGTGCTGGAGCATTTGTACAAAATAAGTGTCTTGTTGAGAAAATCACTGAATTGGGGGAGGGGGGGCGGGGCCGTGGGGCATTAAAATCCACATACATATCGATATATAATATAAAGGCACTCAAGAATGCACTTCTATGCAAGAAATTGTGCTTATTTTTTGTGCGCAATTTAGCCACAAGGATGGAGCCTGAAGTGGCCGTCTAAACCACGCATTGGTACACGAGGTTTCAAGTTTGTTTGTATGTTTTTTTCGAATTTTAATAAAACAATTTTGGTATTTATGGCGTCCTTTTTTGATATGCACGCCTGATGCCTCAAGGTCTTAGGTGTTGCTCTATATTTTGCATTTTCTTCGTGCTGAAAATGCACCGAAAGAAAAAAAAGGGCGCTTTGTTAGAAGAAAAATTAGAAAATAACTTCCGACGTAGGGCTCTAAGAACCCCGTAAGCATTTTGAGGAAGTGGTGGGATCCCAATACTACGACCCCCGTCTATATTTGCGACCGAGTCACCTTTAGCACGCGTACGGGGAGCGCTGTCCCCTGAAGCGGCTAATATAGTTCCGCTTTCCCAATAGATGGCGCCATTACTCAGCTGTTCAGCCCACCAGACAACCTTTTGGCCAGGGATGCCCGACACTCCTCAGCCCCTCTCCATTTGCCCCACCCGAGAGCACCCGACCAGGCCGAAATATTTTCCACAGTTGCAAACCAACGTTCACGCAACTGGGTTGCCGGAGACTTTCTTCGCCACCCTCCTGCGTCCCCTACGCTGGATCTGATAGATTTAGTACACCGCATGGTGCGCCAACAGATCGAGGCTCAGCAGTGGCAGAAGTTACAGGAAAAAGGGGAGCCGGAGCGCATGATGTAGCTTATTACGTCTACGCTCCGAATCGGACGAGATCAAAACATACAGCGCCGGAAGCAGAGAAGTGTTGTGGTACGCTTCTTAAATGTGAATGGAGGAAGACGTCAGCGAAAGTGGCATGAATTATATACGCCCCTACACATGCAACCCGTTTCTTTGTTTGGCGTAGCGAAAACTCGTTTGCGTGATATGAAAGAACCTCCCATAGACACAGCGCACTGCTGGGCGGGGTGTAATTGAGTTGAAGGTGAGAGAAGAGGTGAAGGCGCAGGCGTCCTTCGGCCATGTAGTGAACAAGGGTAGCCTCAGTTGTCGGAAGACTGCCGAGAACACATATGGGTACAGGGTAAAATAGATAACATACCAACTGCTGTATGCATTATTTATGTTTCTGTGGAAGCAAGCGTGAAAAAGAACAACACCACCCTTGCGTGCATTCGTCGAGGTATACATTACTTAGATCGCGGTCTCCCTGTGCCTATAATGGGAGACTTTTTAACGGCCATCTGGTTGAGTTTGACGCACGAGACGTCCACAACGGCACGATGATGAGACATCTGGCGGATGATTTCGAAAATGAAATTTTGAATTTAGGAGAAGATAGTAAGGGACAGTATACCTGGACAGTGCGAGACCTCCAAACATACATTGACTATGCGCGCGCTTCCAAAAAGTTGGGTAGTCGTATTGAAAGAATGATCGTCGATGAGGAGGGAGAGCGTAGTGTTGTTAGCCACCACAACAGCATTTTTTTGAACTTCGGTACAATTACGAAAACACAGTGTCTTTCACGGAGCAAAAGTACGATACACCTACGCGAGGAGGACATAGACGCTATCGCGAAGACATTTGACGAAAGTACTCGGCGTGTCGACGCCTGCATCTATGGTTATTATGCGATAGAACTTGGGTTCGTCATCTCTAAATACGCCATCGTGAAGGGCGCCAAACGAAGTCGAAAGCTTGTACCGTGGTGGGGTGATGAAATCAGACGATCCATCCAGTTACGCCAGGCCGCCGACCGCCAACACAGAAACGCATTGAAAGCTCTTGGTAAGGTGCCTGTGACTTTGGCATTAGAGGAAGAATACAGAAAACTTAGGGCCCAAACGCAGGACATCGTGGAAACGAAAATCCGGGGTGGCGGAAAAAATGGCTGAGAAAAATTCTGGAGATGTATTGGCTCTCTAGATGGCAAGGACAGAGCGTCCGAACTTCTTGAGCATGACTCTGGATTTCGAGTTCAGAATATTGCAGAACTACTTGAGAAACAGCTATACAGCATGTGTGGTACTGCACACGGGGAAGTCCCTGCAGAGGACAGCGTGGATCATAGTCGGCCTATGGAACGCGTGCCACTGTCAGCCTCCATAGATGACAATATTACTCGAGTGGGGCGAGTACATCTAAACCGCACACTCGCGCGGTTAAACGGGAGTACCGTCCAGGGCTTAGACAGAATAGCGGCTAAGGTGTTTAAGAGCTTGCGACCAGATTCACGAGACCAACTGGCTTACCTGTTTACTCGCATAGCCTGCGGAGATGAACTAATTCCCAGCGATTGGAGGCGTGGTCGAGTGACATTTATCCCCAAAAAAAACTTAAGCAAACAACATCTCAGAGGTTACCAACCACTTAATGTCACGGCTGTGGACTACAGGTTGTTTGCGACTATCCTGAATTGGCGCATTTCGTGTTGGGCTGAAAGTAATGCTGCCCTCACGGAATTGCGAAACGGCTTCCGCATTGATCGTCGGCTTGATGATAACTTTTTCACGCTGACGCAGTGTATAGAGATCGCGCGAAAGGAAAAAAGGAATTAAATAGGTTGCTGTTTAGACATTGCAAAGGCGTATGACAGTGTCCGCCCATTCTTCGCTACTCAGAAGGCTTTGGCAGCTCAACATGCCGGATGATTGGGTCGGCTGTATGATGGCAATAGCGTGATGTCAACGTTCAACGGTGTCACATTTGCAGACGTTCCGGTGCGCAGGGGTCTACGTCAGGGCTGCCCGTTGTCTCCCGTTCTCTACGTGCTATGTACATCCGGCATGGAGAGGGCACTGGAACAAACTGGCGTTGGGTTTGCTTTGCAACACAAGCAACACAGAGATGTAATAGTACGACGACTTCCCGGGCTCGCTTTCGCAGACGATATTGTTCTGATGGCCGACAGTGTACCAGATATAAGGTTACTGTTGTTGGCGTGTGAGGCGGCAGCGGATCGACTCCAGCTTCAATTTAATGCCAGCAAGTCGGCAGTTGTACAGTTCTCGGGACAGTGCGAAGGCTTGGGTAACTTTTGATCCAGAGCAATGTGCTTCTGGTTGACACAAAGTATAAATACCTTGGTGTGACACTCACCAGTTCAGAGGACTATCTGGGTGAACACTACACAAATCTCAAGGCATCAGCATTGCGAAAGCGAAACGTACTCCGTCGAAAAATCCTTTGAAGCTTCAATCGGTACGCCATCACCCGCGAGCTTTGGAAAGCAGTGGCAGTGCCTGGATTAACTTTCGCCAATGCCGTCAACTGCGTCCCCAGCGATATTCGTGAATATCTAAAACGCCATCAGAGGGAGATCGGAAGGCAGGTGCTGGGATGTCACGGACGAGTGGCAAATTAACTGATTCGGCGAGATCTCGGCTGGTCTACTTTCGAGGCGCTGGATGCCAGCGGAAAGATGCAATATTACGCCCAACTGCTACATATGAATGGAGATTGCTCGGCGAGATGGGTATTCGTGTACATCCACCTACAAAACGTACACACAACATGTAGTCGACGTGTCATCCGGCTTGGTACGAAGTATGGTGTTTTCGCTATGGTCGCCGAGCCTACATCAAAGAAAGAATGGGTTACCCAGGTGCGATCGCAAATCAAGACCCTAGAGGCCCAACGATGGAAGGAAGAGATGCAAAGACAGACGAGCATGCACCTTTACTCTTCTTTTAAAAACGAAATCACCCCCATCACCTTTTTCGGGAATACACTGAGCAGCAGACTTTTCATCGAGGCACGAGGTGGGGCCTTGCGCACCCACCTTTACCGACGGAAGTACGACGCCAGCGTGACGGACACGCGCTGCAGCGCATGTGCTGATGCGGAAAACAGTTCCACATTTGCTTCTCGAGTGTCAGGCACTTGTGCCTGCACCGAGAATCGGCACAAGCATCGACCAGGCCCTCAGCTTTACAGAAGGACAGAATTGCGTAGCATGTTCCAAACAGAGGCTTGAGGCTTGGTGGTCAATTCACGTGTAAACTTGCGGGATAGAACCACTCCTTTTCTAAAACTGTTACATTTTCTTTGGAGGGGGGGGGGGGGGGGCGTGGGGGCGTGTAAATTGTAGACTCTCGTTTCAAAGAGAAAGTGCCACAAAATACATACATCCATACCTTTGCAAATGCGGCCCATAAACTACGTGACCCCGATCGACCAGTTGGAAACTCTCTAATTCAGGCCAACATCTCCTAGAAGAGAAGGCCGTAGCGCTCCGAGTGGGCACGTCACAATGGTGGAGGAAGGAAGGCCATGGCGCAACTACGTGAGAAAATGCCGCTGTCAACGCGTATCGGCGCATTAATGTTCGTGCGCGTTTATCCGACATTAATACACGTTTTAAAAGCGCAGTCTTGTACAATTTATTCTTTATATAATATAAACGTAATATACAACGCGTTCCCAAGGTTGAAAGTACCAAATTTATATTTTTGATCATCCCCGTAACCGCGGGACTAAGCGCAGTCCCGCAGCTCCCCACACTTTACGAATGAACCGGCTCCGAATGTCCGATGCGACATCTTCCCTCGTACGGGCTCTGATTCTGGTAAATTTACGTTGCGTGTGAGCTGCTGACTGCATGCAAAGGTACGCTGAGACATTTCAGAAGGGAAAAGAACCGAAAGAAAATCCATTCATCGCCGCTGGGAGGGAGCGCACACGAGGAAGAAATGGGTCGACAATGCTAAGCCTCTCGTCCCACACTGCTGGTGCTGCTCTCGTGTGTGTGTGTGTGTGTGTGGTTTTGTCCTACCCATCGTTTTTTGTTTTTTTTTTTGTTGTTTTTTGTCGTCACCGCAGTCTTCGGTAGGTTTTTTTGTGTGTTTTCGCTTGATACTACGGCATTTACGTGGATTCGCGAAACAATTCCTGCTACGGTTTGACTGACGTGTGTGGCAACTAGTCAACGATGACACTGGCCGATGACCTCTCTCGACAGAGAGAGACTTTTTTATGTTCACGTTAAAATTTTTTCGTGATGGATCATGCGGGACGTATGCATACGATCGACAGGTGAGGAGCAACTTATTTACGAGCTTTCTTGGTCATGTAAGATGCAAGTGAAGTGCTGCAGTCGATTTTTTTTTTTAATATCATGATAGAATGGAGTTTTCTTCTTCGTCATTATACGTTTGCTATTGCGTCGACATTTATAATTATGCGTGGTAATATTCTACTTTTTATTGGAAGGTAAATAACAAGTTTGTGTGATTATTGAAAGTGCGTTGTTTGTGCTTATGTGTTTATTTATACTAATGTTTATTTGTTGCCTTTGCCGCGTTTATACTAGAATCTTAACTGTATTAAGGTAATAGTATCATTGTATACAGAATAGGTTATATTTTGTTCTTAGGCACATCGAGCCCATAGGGAGAATTAAATTAGTTGACTGTAAATAGTAAGTTTAGTACCCCTGCCACACGGAAAAGTTAATGTATTTTGATTAAATAATATGGGATTTAATGAGCTCGCTGTTTTGAGTGATTATATGAGCGTCGCAAGCTGATTTGTCGGCCCCATATTTTCATTCGATCGAAATCACATTGCTTTTGCCATGTGGCCGGGGTATGATGCAAGAATTCAGTCACTGCACGCGATAACATCGCTTACATAATCGTAAGTGACATTCCTCTAGCCGTGTCCGCGTTGACTACTTATACCTGATTTTTCAATGTGGCCTGTTTTGTTGTGTCCAATCAGTGCGTGTCTTGCCATTTTGTCGAAGTATTTCTGTGTAAAATATGCATTCCTGCAGCAATAATTGCGTGAATCAATGTTTTCTCTTTTACGCCTTCCTCGTACCATTTCATACCGATCACTTAGAGGTGTAATATTTGCCCGTGTAATGAAATGTTATTGAGGCCCGCTGCTACGTGCAGCTTTCAATTTAGCTAATAAGACACGCTTGTGTGACTAAAAGCACGGTACGACGATCGATCCACGCGCGTTGCCTTCGCTTCGCCGCGCGCCCTCGATGTCCTTCCCTCGCGACGTCATGAGTAGAGCGCTATGGCCTTGTCTTCTAGGAGGTGTTGTTCAGGCTCTCTAACGAAACCTTCCAGAAGCAACCGCAACCTCTCAGAATAGATGCAGAGCAGCACTGCCTCTGTCGGCGGCCGCTGCGGTACTCGAGTGTGACGAGGTCGTAAGTATTCGCGACTCCAACTCTCTATAGGTGGCGCCACTCGTTTCCCAAAATGGCGGGTACAGTGAGGGTTCGGTATACGTGCTGGTGTTCCAGTTGCTGAGCCTGTCTAGTCTGCTGGCTTCGCTGAGCGACACAAATTATTCCCGCGTAGAGGAGGAAGCTGGGGTGTTGTGCGCGCAGGCCACTTCTTCCCCCCCCCCCCCAAAAAAAAAAAAAAGGCGCAATAGTTTTGCCAGGAGGCACGTTTTACATCAGAAACAAAACCGGAACTAATTTAGATTTTAGACTTCTCTTGTCAATATAAGTGTTAGTTTCGGCTTCTCTCCTAATAAAGATATGTCTCACAGCGTAATCATTGAGCTAAAGATATTGTTCGCTCAAACTTTATTCTGTGACATGCAACCCCGATCCAGGCACTTCACACTATTCTGTACATCAGTGTCGCTTTAGAGCGAAGTGCCGAACCGAAACATAACCGTTATTTTTAGCCAAGCTGGAACTGAACCGAACCGAAATCTTCGCCGCCATCTTGGAACTGAACCGGAAAAATTACAAGGGTTACCGGTTCAAAACTGTTCAGGTTTTTGTTTTTTTTTCATTACAAAATGAGTGTTTGAGAAGTAACCATTGGCAGCTGTATTTGAATGTAGTGATCAAATTGTCATATACCGAATTACGATGTACAAGAAATTGTGGGTTTTGTGGCCTTTTCTATTAGCACTGCGATTAATCCTGTGTCACGTGGTCACGTCACGTCCTGGTGTCAAGACATGCTGTCAAATAATGCCACGTCAGGTGGTCCCGTGACGTAGTCGTGTCGGGTTGACTTAAAATAAGAACGACACTAGATGAATTAACGTTCTTGACACTGTGTCATTACACCTAATCACGAATCCTCACCGCGAGTCACGTGACACCGTGACGTACTTGATTTCATGAACCCGAATCGTGTGCTCCGGTTCATGAAAATCAGCATCGCCAACTATTCGTGTTGGCTCGTGTTCAATCAAAAATGAGAAGAGCCAAACTCTAGCAATGTCTGAAGCTCAACGCACGCTCTATTCTTTGCTAACCCCAGCGCATGACTATGATGAACACAAGCGGTATAAAGTAGCGTCAGATCACATCGCCGCTTCTTGTAGTCAATTGAGGAAGGGAAAGCTGTCGCTTCCCTTTGTATTTTTTGCATCTGCAATTGAGCGGAAAGGAGAACTAATGGGTGTGTTTGTAAGTTATCAACGTCAGAGATTAGCTCTTAGCTGTATTTATTGAAAGTACAAAAATTGTTGCAAGACCCATTTGACATGTACACATCATTGAAGCACCCACGCATGTTTTCGTTTTTGCTGAACTCTCTTGGAAAGTAGTTTCCGAGAATAGAAGCATTAAGAGGCCTAAATATGTCTTATCAATCTGACGGCAAATAGAACTACAAGTCTGTACGGCAGTGATACTTGAAAAGAAAGATTGTAGTTTCCTCAGAGAAACAGCCGAACGCTGGCAGCCGCTCAAATTCTCACAGTTTTGTTTATGCTTCACAGTTTTTGGGTGCAAAAAAAAAGGAATGAAGGATTTTTTGTAACAAAAGACAGAAATATTATTGTCGAATTGGCACCCCCAAACGATAAAAAAATCCCTCAAAAAAAAAAAAGAAAAACTGCATTTTCTGGATGAGCATTTTATTAAGCATTTCAACTGCGTGACTGAGAAATGTTCCAATCAACATAGTACGTACAAATTATTCAGTATATTTGCTCTTATAATCAAGCGCAGGGAGAAAATGCATTGGCTTTTTCCCATCGAAATTCATTACCTTAAGTGAATTTCCGACTAGTTGCTGTCTCCTTCAACTTGCTGCAGCACACTAGCGCCAGTTGAACTTCTAGCGTACATTATATTAGCTCTATGCGCTGCCCCAACCAAGAATAATTTTTGTTTATGAATATATGTGTTGCACTGAGCGGGAGCCTTCTGCGGCATGTATTTTGCTGCACAGGATTTGAATTTGTCGGCAAAGAAAAATATCTCCATGACCACTAGCATATAGTGCGATGATGTCACATGCAAACTATGTTAAATGGATACTGAACCGAAATTAGGATTTCGCGAAGTAAGGCTGCAGAAGTGTTGAACGGGACGCTACGAACTCCAAAACATCACTCGTACATCGATATCTCAAACGGATGGCCGTACTTTCGGAAAAGAAGGGCGCTATCAAGCAAGTTCTTTGACGTAACTGTCCTCTGGGAGAATTTGAGAATGAGGAGAAGCGGCCTCGCTTCTCTCCTCCTCGCTTCGGTTCACCAGCTTGACGGGACGTAGCGAGGAGGAGAGAGAATGGGAATCGTGACGTGCCTTGTCTCGTCGGCCTCGTCGGCCGGGTTCAAAATGCATGCTTCTTTTCCAAAAAAAAAAAAATACGGCGATCCGTTAGATACATTGCCGTATGAGTGATATTTTTTGGTTTTGCAGCTTCCCGCCTATCCGCTCGGCCTTGTTTAGTGAACTCGAAATTTCGGTTCAGTATCCCTTTAAACCGTTTAGGTTTCCGGTGAAATGTGACGTTTTCAACACAATCCTTCATTTCCCTTTATGTGTGAGCGTTGCAAAAGCTACAAAAGCGAGCTCCGGGATTTCAGCGTCCTTGCCAAGCACGCGCGATCGTGCAGTGCGAGCACAGTTTAGCATCACAGCTCGCTTTTGTGCAACGTTAAAGAGCGCCGGGTTGCATAAAATGCAACCCGGCGCTCTTTAACGTATTTTTGGCATCTTCCCGCATCTGGGCGCTGAGATCTGATATCGACTGAAACCGTCTTCATAAAGCAGCGAAAAGAAACATTAAAAAATAGCCAGATTATAAATTCTACTCTCGGCTCAGAAATGGGCGTAAAATTATTATATACCGAAATATTGAAGTACACTCAAGAATTGCGTCTTTCAAGATTCTTGGAATAATGACTTCGGACAGCAACAACATCAACACCGAAGTATGTCACGCTATAACATCATCTGGCATCAATAAACCAATTCCGGGTTCTTCTAATTTCTATGTCAACGGGCCACATCAGAAGGTAAATAACACACACAACGTCCGTGCGCTACTTTCTACACGCAACAGCGCCTTGTTTCCTGTGTGTTCACGGACTAGGTGAGGACTCGATAAGGTCCGGGTAGAAGACAAATATGCCGAACATTGGAGGCATTGAGGCCGGTTCACACATACAGCGGAGCGCTAAGTTAGCGCTACGTGAGCGCTCCAAGGAGCGCTCATGTGGCGCTTCCTAGCGCGTGATGTAGCGCTCTCTTAGCGCTTCAGTAGCGCTCTGTTAGCGCTTCAGAAGCGCTTTGTTAGCGCGACAGAAGCGCGACAGAAGCGCGACAGAAGCGCGACAGAAGCGCTTTGTTAGCGCTCTCACGCACCTTGTGTCGTGCTTGCTGTTGTGGCGCAGCGCGTGCACGGCGATGCCTTTGTTGTTATTTTTCCTTTGGCATTGAAAGAAGAGGAAGTAAAAGAGCTGCTCTCCAAGCAAAGCGTCGGGCAGGCGATCCAGAGTCATGGACTCTGAGCGACTAATTGATTGGGTACGATCTCATCGCTTTCTATTCGATATGCGTGCCCCTGGTTTCAAAGACACGCAGTTAAAAACAATCGCCTTCGAAAGAGCTCTGTGTCTCGGTCCCTCAACCTAGGAACAAGGTTCGCCGGGTACATTTCGGTATCTCGCTGACGAAAGATTTCGCACACCCAGAGGACTCCTCTAGGCGTTGAGCCGTCCACACACATATGCATTAATCGCGTATGTAAGAGCATTGGTCGCATTTCTATTTCAGCATCATACATGTCCGCCATGGTTCTGCTGATGCACACCCAACCACAGGAACCGGAACCGCAGTGCACGCGCTAATCCGCAGCACCGCGGTACAAGAAGCGCAACTGAAGCGCTAACACGGCGCTACTGAAGCGCTAACAAGGCGCTACTGGAGCGCTAACAAGGCGCTACTGGAGCGCTAACAATGCGCCACAGAAGCGCTAATCGCGCGCTATGTTAGAACTCAGTCACGCGCTGGGAAGCGCCACATGAGCGCTCCTTGGAGCACTTACGTAGCGCTAACTTAGCGCTCCGCTGTATGTGTGAACAGGCCTTTAAAGTGTGGCACCAGAAAATGTGACCGCTTGATCAGCGTGCGAGTTGAGGGGTTGAAAACTGATAATTTTACGATAATTTTTTAGAGATACTGTTTTTAGAGATACGGATAGAAAATGTTGCACAGTTTTTACTCTATATGAGCCTCAAGGATGCTTTCGGCACAATATTTAGCAAAAGTGAGAAAATGGTTGCACAGCTCTTTTAAAGCTCATGCATCAAAACTTTACCTCAGCTACTAAAGACAAATAATTTGAAATCACATATCAAGTTTATTATTTACAAAAAAGCATGTTCTCAATACATGTTCCACGGAGAATTAAAAATAAAAAAATTAAAAGATTGCATAGGTTTTCACGCAAATTTTTGTGTGAAATTAGCCTCAAAGCATATTTCAACTGATTGTTATAACCAAGCCATAGTTTCCATAAGCAATGCCTGAATCTGTTTGTGCCAACATTCCAGTGCACAATTCATCGTTTTCCTACCGTAAAATAACAGTCACATGCCCATGTACTTTCAAACATGTGAAAAATAGGAACCCAGCCAATGCTTTTGAAATAAATTGAAAAATTGCCTGCAACCTTTCCACAACAGCCATCTTCCAGCAGTTCATTATTACCTCCAAAGTTTGGGTGGGTGTATTTTTGGTATTTTACAGTGAAAGTTACAGGATGTGAACCAAGTTTTTGTTTAATCTTGAGCATTATCAGCAACATATTCATTGAATGTATATTCTTTTGTAACTAGCTTAACCATAAAAAGTGCTGGGCAAACCTCGTTAATCTTTTTCATAAAGATTTTGAATTTTTGCAAGAAATAACCTATCGGTTCGTCTACAAACACACACAGTGAAGCAATGTCTTCTTCACGAAGCAACCGCAGACCAACATTGGTTTGGGGATGCTCAATTTCACACAAAAAAGCATTAAATCTCCACAAATCAATTCCTGGCAGAGCAACAGGACACCAGCCTCCACTGCAAATATTCTGAGTACTCCACAAAGCTTGCCGTCGCTGGCTTCTAGGTACTCATAGCAAGTCTTGTCTGGCCTTCGATACTGGGCACTGTGCACAATATTTCCATTAAGTCGGGCCCTCAGGTACTCACTAACTGATGCTACATGACCTATGGTGTCTTCTATTAGCACCTTTATGCAATTTTCCAACACAGGGCGTGGCAAAGGAGCACCCAACACACGTGATTGGTTCTGCTCCCCTCGTTTACCCGAAATTAATTCTTGCTGGCGTTTCAAGAAAAGTGGAAGTTTCACTATCCATGTTAGCGACTTTAGTACCTCTCGCATGATGTAGCGTTCAGGTATTTGCTGAGGAACACCCTTGGCTGCAGAAACAAGCTTTAAAATTTCACCATTGCCCGCTTCAAAGGAAAATGCAGAGGTGACCCACAGCGGCCCGGTCATTCGCACTGATCTAGCGAGGTGGACAAGCTGGTGAACGTTAAATGTAAGGTGATTTTAACCCTACAGTTAGTAACTTCTACAAACTGATTGGGTAATCTTTCAGCGAGAATAATCTCGCACTCTTGAATAGTCGTCTTCAACAGCATAAACACACTTTGAGAAAGAGAAAAATGTGTTAGGTATGTTTCTGGAAGAAGATTTTGGAGGGTCGGCACTCCATAATACAGAAGCCAATATTTACATTCAGTGGCTTTCCAAAATGATCGTTCTGAAAGTGGTCTGGGAAGCCATGTGAAAGAGATTGGAGGGCGGATCTTTACGATTTGCTCATCGAGCTCCTTGAGCCTGTTTTCAATATACCACCGCTGTCCAGTTGAACACAGCCAAAGATCCATCAGTTGAGCAAATACGCCTTCCAGAACACAACGCAAATAATCTGGGAGGAAACCCCACCAAGTACAGTGAGCGCAGCTTAGCACAGGCTGATGGTCCCTTTATGCCGTCAACAGGACGTCCCCTTGCAGCTGCAATAGTCACTGCACTAATCACCGTGCTGTGGGATCTCTCTACCACGTCTGGGCCTTCGAAAGTGTATTTCATTGTCCCTGAAAAGCAGGAGCATGAAAATAAGTTTTTCCTCTTTTGACTTTACTATAAAAGGTGACAACCTGGGCAAAAAGCTGCGGTTACAGCCTGACAAGGTTCTATGTGAGCTATGTTTCTTTGACAGGCAGTTAAATTAAATGCCATAAAGTTGCCTTCATTCAGGACAAAATTAAGAGCAAACAGTTGCTTTAGTCTTATGTTTCATGTAAAAATGAACAAGCTAACACTTTGTAGTACAGCTGTAAAAAGTCTCACCGTCAACAAGTTTCCCTTTCTGAAAACACCAAGAACACCCATAGTAGCCGTTGTACTGTTTTGCATTAAGCAAACCAGCCCATGCCGGTGAGTCAACGCAGCAGCACTGGACACTGACCGTGGACTGCACAATTTGTCCAGCAAAGTACATGTCGGCGTGCCGATTGCATTGAACTTTTCCACGAAGGTCTTCAAGTGTAAGTGAGCACGTGGATGTTCTTTGGCGAACCAAACAGCGGCCAATAGTATGTTCTTCCAACGATGTGGGATAGGTAACTCATTCAATGAAACTTGTATTGGCCACAAGGACCCTTTACTTGACCTGAAAACTGGTGATCCGTCACTGTTTACAGTTACAGTCAAGTCACTCCATGTCATCTTATTTTCACTGCGGCATTTGCTTAGAGCGCAAAATCTGTGATATCCCGGTATAATCCTTGATGAGTCGAAAAAGCAAGCTCTTTTAGGTTCTTGACCACCAGCTCCCCAGCGTGTTTCAGCAAGTGCAGGAGTTGCTGTTTCAGGTCCGTCGTTTTACTAAAGCTTCCTTTCTTCGATAGCTGCGCCAAAGTCAGTACTTTGTCGCAGATGCCACAGCGCTGATGTTCAATTCCACAGCTTGTTGTCAAGAAACGACATGTTGGGCAGAAAGTATGGACTTCCACTCTCTTTGACTGCTGAAGCTCCCGGAGCTTTCTGAAACCAGTCTTTGTTGCAGGAAACACCTCTTGGCCCAACACTGCATTCATGAGCTTTAACGAACCATCAACCTGAGTCCATAGGAAGCCAGCAGCTGCAACAAATGTCAGGAAGAGTAGCACGGCTTGGAGCACAGTGGTAGATTGGTGAGGCAGTGTTGTTTCAGAGTTCACCTTAATGAATTCTGAAAGATCTCCATCGGGGTCAGAAATGTCCGGACACCTGCCAAGATCACATTCGTCCTGAGCACCCTGTTCAGCTGACAAGCTTATGTCTTCCAGATGCCCAGGGAGCTGACTGTCAGAGGTAGTACTTTCCATTTTCAGACTTGGATCATGCTCTGGGCTAGCATTGTTCTCGGCAGCGTCTTATTGGACCTCTATCTCCGAACTCCGCTGAAAAAATATGAAATAAATGACAGTTTAACAATGAGTGGACATTCAGCAGCAAAACGGGTCCATGTTATATGTGCGAATTGCACTTTAACGATTAAGTATCATTTTCGCAAACGACGTTTTAGAGAAAATGCCGTTTGCAGCCGGCAGCAACCAGGCTTCCATACAGAGCCCTACGGTTCACTGCCAAGAGTTCGGCAAGGTAGGCTACCAAAGCATAGATCTGTTCACTAATTTGAATGCCGCCGTTGGCTAAAGCGTCATTCAATGAAAAGTTCTGTTTTAGGTCGCAAAAAAGTCTTTCAATCTAGAGTACCTCAATATTGTTAGCTTTGCCTGCAAGAGCGGCAACATCGTTTGGCGGGGCAAATGCCACCATCTCCTGTCGTCTGCTCACGCGGAGCCGCCATATCCTCTCCCGCTCAGCGTATTAGGTGTATGCAAAACAGTGCGTATGAGGCTATAAAGCAGCGGTTGATTAAAATATTGGGGATTATCGCTTGAAAGGAAAGTACAAACAGGACTACGTGGTAGAACTATAAGAGCATGTATCTTCATACAAGCAATCCTCGATAACAATCATATGCGAGCAACCGTCAACAGGGTTGTCACCAACAAGTCTATGCCATATGCAGTCAAAGATGTGATCTTAAATTGTTAATGATGGGAAGCTAGTGTTACACTTTCTTAACATTGTGATACTTGTGCCACCCTCTTCACAAATATCACAGCCAATAGCTTTGTCAATTGCTCGTAAAGACGCCAGCGCAGCTAGCACACGACAGAGATGGCTCAACTCTGGGAGAGGTGCAGCCAGCAACGTGGAGGCACTCTACAGGGTCGAATCGAGAAAAGAAGGCCCTACATTTAGGCTTGCACAAAAAAAGTATGGATCGTCCAATGCTGAAACTGCGAGAATGTAACCTAGCGGTCGAAGCAAGATGCCAGGGTTTGGGAACGTAGCATCATTGAATTAAAATTTATGAGTCACTATAGAACATTTTTAACGAGAAAATGGCGGCAGACGGAGCTGAGGAGTACATGGAGATGAATAGGAAACGCTACTGGGACACGACCCCATTTCCTCATTCAGGTGTTCAGGAAATTGCTTATAACTGTTCAAAAGAAGTACTGACCTTGTGGCATATAGTATATTGTAATCAGGTTGTGTTTTAGATTTACTTTTTCTGGCTTGATGCTCCACCATCCTAGGCTTTTGGTAGGCGTCGCAAATAAATAAATGGCTTGAATTCATCGACGCTACGTTCTGAAACTTCGGTATCTTTCTCGGACCACTAGGGTTACATTCTAGCAGAGTTTCGGCATTCGGTGATCAATAGTTTTTTTTATGCGGGCCAAAAAGTTGGGTTTACGCTTTAAACAAAATTTGGAGGATCTTCTCCCAAATCTGTTTAAGAGGCATGAGGACTCGTTCCGCCCTTGCACTGCGCGTGCGCTATCCTCTCCCCTCGCCTTCTAACCCTTCCCCAGAAACTCTAACTCTGTATTCCATGATTCCTTGCCTGCGCGAGACCCTTGGATACGGTGGCTAGAAGGGGGAGGCGTCAGAATCGCCTAAACCGCGCCGTTAAAGGAGGCGCGCTAGTATTTCACGACGACGAGAGGTGGGGCGCGTGTCGACTCTGAGGCGCCCGCGCGAACCGGAGAAGGCACTGTCGGCGAAGGCTTGTTCGGTTTGTTCGCTCCGCACTTTGCTCCCAGTGCTCGTTTTATCGGGGGGGCTTCAGAATCGTCGCCCCTTGCGTCCAGACCACAGCGATGGCACAACGTCTAACACACTGCTTTGCTTCCGGATGCACCACAGGGTACGTTTCCGCCAAAAATAAAGCGCAGAAAGCCTCCCTCTTCGCCGTTCCCCACGACGATGAACGCCGTCGGGCTTGGCAGCACTCAATCCCGCGAGCTGACAAGCCTCTCGAGAAAAGCTCCGTAGTCTGTGAAGCTCATTTTGACGAGAGATTCATAGTTCGCAACTACACGCACGTCATTAACGGCGAGACGGTGGAAATTCCCTGTGATCGCCCTTGCCTGACAGCCGATGCAATCCCAGCATTGTTTTCGAACATTCCCGCGTACCTGTCGAAGAAACTGCCGTCAAAGAGGAAGTCGGTGACGTCCAACGGCGGCGTGCCTCGAAAGCAAAAGAGGGACGACGTCATTCGTGAACACGAGCGCATCGTTGTAGCCAACATCACACCAATGACGCAGCCCAGCACAAAAAAAAAGTTGGAGAGCATGAAAGAAGAATATCTTCCAAGCAAATACTGGGCAAAGCACGCGATACCGAAAGCACCGAACGTCGTAGCGTTTCCAGTGCGTGCACCAAATGGTGAAACTCTCTGCTTTCAGAAGCTGCTTTTGTGCTCTACTAGCGAGACAAGTATCCACTGCACCGCACACGTACAGGGATCAGTGGTGACAACTGTGGATGTCGACAGCGCTGATGCTGTGAAGGACCTGCTTTCAGAGATGGATACCCTTGTTCCTTGTGAAGGGTTTGAGATGGGGACGAGCATTGACATGATGCAAACAAAAACAAAGCACAAGACATATGCTGGCAAGTTTCGCAGTGTGAAATGTGGTGGAGTTTCGCAAAATGAAAAGCGATGCCTGCAATGCAAATATTGTATTGCAGGCATTAAAAGGTTGCTCTTGAACCAGGCTTCTTACAAGCGCACAAGAGCAAAACAGACCCGTGTTGAGGCACCACGAAAGGTGATTAGAAAAAATGTGCAACTTCGTCGTCAGAAGCGCAACATCGCAAACCTGAAGAAAGACATTGAAACGATGAGGACGGAGAACGAGTCCACCAGTACCGCTAGTTTTCAGCGGAAGATGGAAGGCCTGTCCAAAAATGCCCGTATTTGCCCGTACCCGCCATGCCGTGCCGGGATAGCATGCCCGTACTTGCAGCAGCAGCTGCAAATACGGGCATGCTTTGAAGCTTCAACGAGGAAGGGGACCAACGGTATGAAGTTTGATCAGGAATGAATACTCGAGTGCATTGTCATGCACATGAAAAGCCCTCGACTGTACGAGCATATTCGAACAGACAAGTTCATGGTAGTCCTTAGCCCTTCGTGCCTACGGACATATGGAAAAACCTACAAAACCAGCTTTGGATTCAATGAGAAGGTGTTTGCAGCAATAGCCGAGATGTCAAAGGACATCGATCTATACCGGCGACACGGAGAGATTCTCGTTGATGAAATGAAGCTTTCAGAAAGCCTAATGGTCAACAAAAAAGGACTCATCGATGGATTTGTTGACCTCGGCAGCTACAGCTCTGCGGGTCAGGAAAGTGTTACATGCGACCACGGGCTTGTGGTTCTGTTTCAACCTTTCACAGGCAAATGGCAGCAGATTCTTGGCGTCTTTGGTGCACGAGGTAATGTGAAGGCAGATGTGCTGTCCAGAATCTTTGTGGATGCTGTGATTTCTGTGGAGAAGTCTGGACTTTTTGTTGATTTCATCACATGCAATGGCGCCTCCTGGAACAGGAGTATGTGGAAAATGTTTGGTATCACTGGGAAGCTCACGAAGACAGTCTGTGAAGTTCAACATCCAGTGGACCCGAGCCGGTATCTACACTTCATTTCGGACTTCCCGCACCTTGTAAAATGTGCGCGGAACTCTGTATCTTCAACAGGGCTCCAGACTCCAGATGGACGAGTAAGCAGCGAGTTCGTAAACGAAGCATGGAAATGCGACAGTGCAAGTACTGTGCCTCTCAAAGCAATGCCGCACGTAACAATGGCTGTTTTTCAGCCGAATGGATTCGAGAAGATGCGAGTGAATCTCGCATTTAGATTCTTCTGTGACGAGGTACTGAGGGGCCTTTATGTATACAGACACGAAGAGGAGAGCCGTTATGGATCTGGGAGCGCAGTGGCCACTTCATTGTTTGTCGCTATGCTGAGGAACCTCATCGCTTCCATGACTTCAGGGCACCGCCGAACTGGTTTGAGACCAGAGACGGAACAAGTCAAGCACATCAAGAGGTTTCAACAATACCTTGACATCTGGGAAGCCACTGTTGGAAAGCTGGGGTTTTTGAGCCAAGCTACAGCTGAAGGCTTTCGGGTGACTCTTGCAAGCACACTCTCGCTCCTGACATACATGACAAAGACATTGGGATTCAAGTATTTGATGATCGCACGTCTCAGTCAGGACTCTATCGAGAATTTGTTTGGCATCTTAAGACAGATGTCAGGCTGCAACGACCATCCCACGCCGACGCAGTTCTTGATTTCAGTGAACTGCCTGAGCTTTTACAGCTTAGCCCGGTCACCTACAAGTGGCAACATTTCACAAGGACTCTTAAACAGCCTTCTTGATCCTCGCAGCAACTCTGACTTGGCGGAACTGCAAAACAAGCTGGACGATCTCTTGGATGTGGGCTACTTGAACGAGGCTCATGAAATGATAAAAGCATGCAGTGCATTGCCAGGGCACGGTGACATGGTTGCTTCGAAAAGCGACTCTTGGATAACCTACAATGCTAGTGGCAATGTCGCCCGCAAAATGCTGAAGAAAACCAAGTGCGAAGAGTGTTCGAGGTTGCTTCTTCAGCCCAAGGATTCGCCCTCGTACCCAGGAGAGTCGTGCCTGACAAAGTACATGAACAGGGGACGCCTTCTTTACCCATACCAGGCACTCAAGGACCTAGGTGAAACAATGGAAGATGGATTCACGTACTGTTTAACCTTCAATAAGTTGAGGGCGAACAGCGTAAGGGACCTCATCTCCTGCCTCTCCAAAAACAGACTGAACTTGGTTGGCTGCGCGGAGCACACTGTCGAAGAGACAAATCAAGTTATACGTTTCTTCGTGCTGACTAGGATGCATTTCCTTGTTGCAGCTCAGAATGCGTCCAGGCAAGGCAAGAGGGACAAGATGAAGTACCTCAAGTTGCGGCATACAACGTGATTTCCGTTTCTGGTTACCGTCCAAACTAGTTTCTGTACATTTTTTTTAAATATCGGTTGTTTTGTAAATAAGTGAGAATACAGGTTTGAATATTCAATTGAAGGTGGTTTTTCTATTTGTTAAAAGGTGTCAGATTGGGCCCTTGTGGCCCATATCTAGCAGGCGTGAAACTTCATTGATTAATCGAGTGTTCTTCCCCTCCCCTCCCCCCTTTCAAGTGCGAATGTTGACGATCTCAACGAACCATGCCCATCCCAACGCTACTAGCGGACCTATACACGTTCACTAGAGCCCAGAAATAAATGAAACATAAAATGCGTAAGTTGTCGTGCTCGTTGCATCCTGCGCGGGCACATTTCATTTGATGATCATGAACCAACTAGCCGAACTAAATAGTGTAAGACATTTCGCGGCACCATGTTCTCGAGAATCGTGCAGAGAGACATATTCGTGACCAGTTAATTACACGAATTCTGGAGGACGCAATTCAGGGCTTCTAGAGGCCGGTATTTTCGCGTGCCCCTAAATTTCGCAATTTTCTTAATTTGTGAAGTTCGCAAAAAATTAGGGCTTTACGAAAAAAAAAATGTTTTACAGTAGTTTCTCTTGTTGATAACGCTTCAGCGTATCGAGAGCCTTGGGCGCCCACGCGCACCTAAATCATTATAAAATGATTTGCAGGTTTATTAGGGGGTTGCTGTAGCCACACGTTCGAAGTCAGTGGAGCTAGGTGGAAATTAGCTTAAAGGCATTCATTTCAAGCGCCGCACGAACGCGCGGAGCAAGTACCAAAGCGCACGCATCGGAGCGGACGCGCCAGCGGACGGGCACCTCAGTGGCGACAGCAGCGCCACCGCTGCATCCTGACGGGCTGCTCTCTCCGTCACACCGCGATTCTGACACCTCCCCCTTCAAGCCACCGTAGCTTGGATCACCCGGACCCCATCATTCTATGGAATTACATGTTTGAGCCAGAATTAACCGTTAGGCGCTTCACCTAGAGGCCTAGACGGACCCACACCATTTTGGCAAATGGCCCCGCTTAGTGCTAACGCACTCAAATAAGGAACGCCCACACGGAGCGAGCATAAACCGCATGTGAGCGATATGTTCAGTTCTGTGAGCGGTGGAGCGGGCGTAAAGGGGTAAAAAGGCTTTAATTTGGTAGAAAAGGGGCTGGGTTACAAGTTCGTCAACACACGAGGCTCATGGCGGCTCTTCACGCTCCTCGCGCCCGGCTGCCCAAGGTTGTTAGACCTGGTCTCAGTGTCCGCTGTCTGGAGGTCACCACAGCTCACATCCCACCCCATTTGCAAGTTCAAGTCCTCTTGGAACAAAAGAACAACCTAATCTTGCAGCGACAGGTCATAGTCCTGTAGTCGCTTTGGTGTTGCCCGATGACGCTGCGGTCTTTGGTTTGGAGAGTGGCCTGGGTCCTCACTGCGGCAAAGGCACCAAGTCAGGTTCAGCTTCAAGTCCCACGGAGTTGTGTGCGGGGGCTTGATCTTCAGTGGTCGACTCAACCAGAATTGGATCGAAATATGGGGGCCGGTATTTTTTCATCTGGCTTACGTGGGCGCATCGGGACTCTGCTGTAGTCGTCGTCGAGTTTGTCACACGTCGCACGTCATACGTAACTGGAGTTCCCTTGCGTGTGACTTGATATAATCCTTTAAATTTGGGAGCACGTTTCTCCGATCCCTGAAGGATAGGCTCTTGTCGTCGTATCCATACAAAGTCACCGATGTCATAAGATGCATCGCGGTGGGTCCTGTCATATATCGTCTTCCGTGTTTCCTGAGCTTGTTCAGAGTTACTGACTGCTTCGCTTCGCAGGTCTGGTAGTGCTAGAAGTCTTTCGCTGAGGTCAGAGGTTTGATGTGGGCGGACTTTCTGGTGTGGCAGCTTTGGTATGAACCCGAACAAAAGTTTGAAGGGTGAAAATCTGGTGCCTCGGTGGCGGGTTGTGTTCACAGCAAAGGCGGCCTCTTCCAGTTTAGCGACCCGGAGTGACTGACCACCGTCACACAGTTTCCGAAGTACTGTCACAAGCGTCCCGTGGGCACGTTCCACAAGTCCGTTGCTGGCAGCACGGTATGCTACTGAGAAGTGCATGTTCACACCATGCATGCGCATGAAGCTCCTGAACTGGTGGAACTCGAATGACTTGGCATGGTCGGAGAGACAGTCATCACAGGCTCCGAATCTGTAGAACAGCGAATGCAAATGTTTCAGCACATCTTTTGTTGAAGTTGTAGGCACTGCTGCTGGGACAATGTATCTGGTTGCGAAGTGGATGACGTTGAGTATGCACTTATCTTCTGTTCCTGGCACTGTGATATGATCAAGGGCTATTGCACTGAAGGGGATCTCTGTAGTGGGCATGAAACACATTGTGCCAACTGATCGCGTGGTGGGTCGGTTGTGAGCTTGGCAAACTTGACAGCCTGAGACATACTCTTTCGTAGTAGCAGTCATCTTCGGCCACCAATAACGGTCTTTGACCTTTGTGAGGGTGCGTGACACATCCATGTGTCCATTGGCGTCATGAGCAAGTTCAAGGACCTGCTGTTGCATCTTGGCCGGGACAACAATTGTGCACAGTTCTGGATTCACAACTCTGCACAGGGTCTTGTCGACCACAACAAAGTTCTGGGTGTCCTGTTTTGACAGAAGTTTTGCACGGATGGCCTTGCATGTTTCGTCTTCAGCTTGCATTGCGATGAGTGTGTCGACCTGGGACACCGTGGCACATGAGTATCGAGAAAGCATGTCAGCCACGTGGTTCTGAAGTCCGGGTCGGTGCTCAACCGAGAAGTCAAACTCGGTTAGATCCAGTAGCATTCCTGTAAAGCGTAGCGACGGCTTGAAGTTTGTGGTCAAACAGGCGACTGACCAGTTGTCAGTCAGAAGATGGAACCGTCGTCCCAATAGGTAATGTCAAAATTTCACTGTGATGGCCCAATGCACGGCCATGGCTTCCCAAACATTGCTGTGCAGTTTCCGTTCAGGTTCCGTGAGCAATCGGCTGGCATACTCAATCACAGTCTCTTTTCCGTCTTGCTTCTGGGCGAGTACTGCTCCAAGGGCTGTAGCAGATGCGTCTGTGGCGACTGTCGTAGGCGCGTCAGCATCAAAGTGGCCTAATATTGGTGGTGACGTTAGTGCAGAGCGAATAGTTTCAAAAGCCTGCTGGCACTCGGGTGTCCACTGGAACTCGACGTTCCGAATGGCGGCTTGAAGAGGCGCTGCAATCTTCGAAAAGTCACATATGACGCGTCTGTAAAAATTGGCCGTTTGGAGCCACGAAAGCAGCCGTTTCGACGTTGTTGGCGCTGGGATTCGCAGGAGTGCTTCGATCTTTGAAGGGTCTGGTTGTTTACCTTGTTAAGAGATCACAAATCCAAGAAACTTCACAGAAGGAACCGCAAACTTGCACTTCTTCAAGGAAACCTTGAAGCCGGCCTGCTGCAGGAGAGTCAGGGCCTCTTCGAGAAGATCCAGGAACTCCGAAAAGGTGTCGGCAAAGATGATGATGTCATCCAGGTATGTGCGCACACCTGATTTGGACTGTCGGGGCTTCAGCTGAGGAAATATCTTGTGCATCGTTTTTTGAAAGGTGGACGGTGCATTCTTCAAGCCAAAAGGCATTCGCGTCTACTTGAAGGTACCCTGATGAGTGATGAATGTGGTTTTCTCTTGGTCTTCATCTTTCACTCTGATCTGCCAGTACGCGCAGCATAAGTCCAAAACCGCAAAAAGGGAGCTTCCACCAAGGTCATCAAAAATGTCATCAGCTCAGGGGAGTGGCTGCAGGACATTTACTGTCATCTGGTTTAGAGGTATGTAGTTCGCACATAGCCTCTTTTTGTCTTTTTGCGTCACAACAATTGCTGGGAATCCCCATGGTCCAGAGGATGGGCGAATGATGTCATACTCGAGCAGAGATGCTGTCTGACGCTCGAGGAACTGTCTGTCACTGGCGGTGTAGCGGTATGGCTGTCGACCGTAGGGCTTGGCGTCGGGCATCAGCTTGATCTCGTGTTCAATGCCTTCATAGAGGTCAATGTCCTCAGGGCTGCTGCTGAAAAGACCAGCATGGCGTTGTACAATGCTCTTTACGGCTTCTAGTTCTTCGTGACTTAGCTGAGCTCCTAGGCAGATATCGGTCAAATTATCATCAAGAATGATAGCAGGCTGGTCTGGAGGCAACTGTCTTGGGGGGCCTGTCTCGAGGTGGCTCGTGGAGCGAGTTGTGTTCACCAGAGCCAAGGTTGCCTTGTTGAGTTGGATCCACAAGGGTTCGTTTTCATCTGGCTCGTGCTCGACTTGGAGTGGCTGTGCAGTAGAGGGGGGGGTCAAAACGTGACAACGCAGAAGTTGTCAAGATTACTGCATTCGACATTCTTGGCAAGAGTTCCTCCTTACACTGCACGATAATGTTGTTTGACGGTTGGCAGATCACAGGTAGGAGCGGAGGCTTGAAATGCAGTTCCGCTTGGGCTGCGTAGAACCAGTCTTCTCCCAGAATGAGCGGGAGGGCGTTCCTTTCAAGGACGGCTGCTTTGACAACTGCAGACAGAGGTCCGATAGTTATCCGCAGAAAGACTGATCCTTCGGGCATGACTGAGCTTCCTCCTCCGACAAGCAAAGGTGGCTTGGTCCACGGTTCCAGCTTGAGGTTTGATGCTAGGCTTGCTGCAAGGATGGTGACGTTCGAACCACTGTCTGGGAAGGCACTGATCTCTCCCAGTCCTTTGACTTGTGCGGTGACTACAGCACATTTAAACTTGGATCCAGACACGAAGTCCTCGGCGCGGCCAACACAAGCCGTTGGTACTTTGGGGACTGTCTGCTTGTCACGAAAAGGCTGTTTTGGTTCGGTACATTTGCTTGCGAGGTGGCCCTTCTTTTGACAGTTGTAGCACACAGCATCTCTCAAGTCTTGTCCTCGTCTGTATGCTGGGGCACCATACTTCGTCGAAATGGCCTCATACCTTGATTCTTGGTCAGGAGGTGGTAGGCTGGTGATGCGAGGAGGCGGCATAACACGTGTGGTGTGCTGGAAGGCAGATGATCAAACAGACTGTGGGGAGTTCACGGCACTGTCAGATTTGGCGATGGTACCTTGAGGCGTGGGGCGTCCTGAGGCTTGCTCTGTTGACTTTGAAGATGCCAGGCGGGTGTGGTCCAATGCTCGGTCCACTTCAGACACTATGCTGAGGAAGTCGTCCACGGTCCGGGGTCGCTGAACAGCGATGGATGTGGCTACCTGTTCGTCACGAATGCCTTGAACGAGGTATTCAATGCGTTCCTTGTCGGCAATCTGAACTGGACAGCGTGACATGAGCTTCAGCTTTGCGAAGGCGTACTGCTGCAGGCTCTCTCCAGCTTTCTGCGTGATCGCTGCGACTCTCTGGTGCCACTGTATGAGTAAAAGTTGTTCACCGAATTGCTCTTCAAGTCCGGCTTTCCAAATGATCCAGGTTATAAGTTGTCGCCCTGTTGACACATGCCAGTCTGCTGCGACACCACGTAGCTTCCCTTGTACGATAGCCAAGAGAGTTGGGTCTTCCCATCGCGCAAGTCGTTGAGTGCGCTCGAGCTCTTCGACCCAATGCTTGAGGGTAGGGGTGCCACTTCCATTGAAAGTAGGCAACGAAGCTGAGAGATCCGGTAGCGTCGTTAGCTGCACCGGATTCGCTTGACTCGCTATCGTTGTCATCATCACGGCCATGTTCTGATGGAGGAAGGCTGTCATGCTCTGCATGTTCTCTGCTGGGTCTGATGTAAAGGTTGGCATTTCCGGGAATGACATCGTAGATGCTGGCACGGTTGGAAACGACGTCGAAGCTGCGGGCACGTTTGGCGGTGGTTCTTGGGCGGTATCGACCAGACGTCGGTCGATCAATTCCTCCTTGATGCCGGTTGTGGAGAGGCTCCGGCGCTGCAGCTCGGTTTTTATCATCTGTACATTCAGGGTGGCAAGGTCTTCGGCGGTGGCAACACGCCAGTTGATGAAAGGCATCGTTGTTGACGGGCTAGGCAGGGTAGGCTTAGGAGGCGGTTGACGTTCCGACAGCGCTCAATCGAAAGCGGAGGGGCTTACTTGACGGGCAAAGCGGCTGCGGCAGGTTGCGGGCGTCGACTGCGCCATGTGTGAGCGGTGGAGCGGGCGTAAAGGGGTAAAAAGGCTTTAATTTGGTAGAAAAGGGGCTGGGTTACAAGTTCGTCAACACACGAGGCTCATGGCGGCTCTTCACGCTCCTCGCGCCCGGCTGCCCAAGGTTGTTAGACCTGGTCTCAGTGTCCGCTGTCTGGAGGTCACCACAGCTCACAGTTGAGAGACGAAGCGAGACCAAGAGAGGCGACGACGACGCGCTGTCGCCGGACCGTAGCTTGCCGAGGCAAACCCTATGCCCAGCCCGTTGCTCGGTACGTCGCTCGCCATTGCTTACATGCGGTTCAGGTTGATTTAGAAGACCGCAACCTACACCTGAAGCAGACTTGCTCGCTCGCTGACTCCACGTTGTTTGGCGCGGGACTTTCGTTGACGACGCGCCGGGTTTTATATAGGAGCAGTAGCGCCTTTTGGATGCACGCTGCATCACACACAATGTTCTGCTGGGGGAGTTTTGTAGCGCATGCAGACAAGCCATAACAGCCTCACAGTACACCCAGACATTTCTCACGCACAATACGAAAAACCGATCACACAATCACTGCCTACACGGCTCACACGACCAATAAAAGAAAAATTTAGCAAATGCGAAATGTCGCCAAAAAACAGTGCGACTTGCCGCTAGCCCATTGAAATCGATAGATCTAGCGAGCGAAAATAAAATAAACTCCATATAAAAATCAAGACAAAAACAATTTTTCGTATTTTTGCACAACGAAACTTGTAATAATTAGACAGTATTTTGTGTTTACTAAATATCATTTGTGTTCGCATGGTCTGGACTCTCAAAAGTTGTGGACGAAATATAAAACTTTAGCTAGATTGCAGCGCCAGTTGTATCATGCCGCGAGACTTAACGGAAAGCAGCAAAGCCTGTCATTGTTTTTGCGCTTAGGCCAACTTGGGCAGTTCAGCGTGCTTTGTCTTTTGACTGTTTTGGCGCTTTGTCGGCCTCGTTGCTCGGGTTTAAACGTGTTTTTATTTTTGTGCATTCGGACACAGCATCTTTACTGCGACCCAGGCTGCGCCCTTTTTACTCCGACCCCATGCTCTGGGATCGCGATGGAGTACTTCGTGTACGACAAGTTTCTTTTCTACGAAGTAAAGAAAGTTACAACGTCCGGCAACGTCAAGAGGTTCCATCCAGAGCACGCGCATGACTTCAACCCAGGAGATGTATACAGCGTCTACTGAGAAGGGGATGACAGGACGCGTGATGGTTACTACGAGGCGGAGCTTTTACACATGACAGGTAAGCGGAATATTCATTATTTCAGTTTGGTTGGAACTTGGAACCTCCTTTCTACCTTCCCCCATCTATGGCGTTCTCTCAGGCGGTTATACTGTGACAAGTTTTATTTTGAGTGTGTTAAGAAGCGTAGTGTCTATAGTAGAGCACTGCACGGGCTTGGGCCAGCGCGAAAGCCCGAGCCTAGCTTTGATTCACACTGAGTTCTTGTAATTTGTTTACATCAGGTCTGCGACATGGTTCAAAATCACTGTGGGCTGCTATCGGAACAGCACCTCCGCGAACTTGGTTGCACATTTTGTAATCTCTGCCCCGCAATAAAATAAATACTGGGGCGAAACATACTTGGCACTAGAAATATCATTCTTCAGTCATGTCTCTATAATACTGTATATGTCGTAGTCAGAAGCGATAGAATTTACCATGAACATTACAGGTTTTTCGTGTACGCTACGTGCATTCTGGTAATACAAGGGTAATCTGCGTTCATTATTCATCGCCGCGCCGCTCATGATTTTGTTTCTCGTTTGGTCAAAACGCACGTCGTCCTATAGGGGACCTAAAATGGCCGGAATAGGCAACCTGCAATGCTGTTTGGTTTGGCGCCATCTAGCGACTGAAACAAGAAATATTGGGTACCCTTGGGAGTGGCGGCTGCATTGTTCAAACGCAATCCTTTACTCTGGTGGCGCCGCTTAGCCTAGTGTCTGAAGCAAGAAATACTGGGTATCCCAGGAAGCCGTGATCGCGTAACGTGCCAGTAGAGCGGAAGCTACGGCCCTGGCGGGCCAATCGGAACGTGACTCCGTGTCACCGGAGCGCGCCTTAACTCCGGAGAAGTATCAGGCTTTTCGCTGCGTCATGCTTCAATATATGTGCGTTGCGCTCGTATACGTCGCGCATTTCGAAGCCTTCGGCACGCAATGTGGGGCTTATCGCTCACCCTTTGCCAAGTAACAACGAAAAAGTCTATAACCGTGCGCTCTCACGCTGCTGGCGCCGCCTGGCCGTTGCCGGTTGGCTATAGACAACCTTCAGGTCACAGTTTAGCTTCTTTTATGACTGCAGCTGTTCATCGTCTACAGCAATATGCAGGGATGAATAAGTGTCAAAGTTATTTCGCAGCCTGGTGCACACAAAACGAGTAATCACCTGTAACCAACGTCAACAATTCACAAACATTTTCAAATGATGTAGCCGGGTGGGTTACAAACAGATGCCTCTGCGAGCAAAGAGCGCTTGATCTGGTAGACGACACGCATTTGCCTGCTGCCATGGTGCTCTTCTTCCGTCGAACCTCTCTGAATACATCATTGTCTTCATCTCCCGTAGCGACGTTGGCGTCAATTTGTCGGCCTTTCTGTTCTGAGATAGAGTACTGGCACGGGGACCCGTAATTCTCTGAAGAGAAACACAAAGAAGAGTATTTTTCTAAAACTGTCATCGTACATCTTCCTTGCTTCACGGTACATTGAACAGTTGTGGTCAACTTGCCCAGTTCTGTACATTTCTGCAGAAAGCCGGCAAACGTAGCTTGTGCCTAATGAGGTCATGGTGAGGTCACGGTGGGTGGATTTTCGAGCAGAGCAACAAGTTGGTTCTGTATGCATCCCCATATCAATGCGGATATTGTTATATAGAGGGTAAGCATGCTCCTTCATGCATTGTCGTCATTCATCACCAAAATCATTATGAATCAACACATGCGTTTGCTCTTATAATTTTGGAGAAGTTTAAAGGGTTGTTAAAAACCGGTCCCATATTAAGTCGCTTCCACAACTCCGCACCAATCGAGCTTTACACTGAGGCTAGTGGGTTCTGTTTGGGAGCTCTGCTAACTCAGCAGAAAGAAAGCTGCACCAGCTACGTCGCGGTATGCCCCTTGCTATCGTACGTTCAGGCGATTTGCCGTACGCTCAAGTAACTTGAAGAATATTACTTCAGAACCCAAAAAAGGGGTTCGCCCTCCTGTGGGCCATTGGCGAATTTCGTCCATACTTGTATGCCCGCTTCATTGTAGTTGTCACCGATCACCATGTCCTTCTGTGGCTAACTTCAGTCAAAAACCTATCAAGCCGTTTTGGAAGATGAACGTTGCATCACCAAGGGTTCGATTACACTGTCCACTACAAATCAAGAAAGAATCATTTTGGTGGAGACCCCTCCCCGAAGAATCATCAAGCTGCTCCTTTCACGAACCACTTTGTCTTCAGTCGTTAAGCTTGACAATCATGGCAAGTGAGCGAGCGTCGTACCGTTGCATAATTCCAATCATTAATCACCTCGATGACTCCTAGTCAAATTCCTAGTGTCAATTCATCGAAAAAAGGGTAAAAGAACAGGCGAGCTGGTGAAGAACTTCCATCGCAAACCGGAGACACGAAAAAATAAAAAAAAACGGACAAAACAACAAGTCTCAAGAAACTATTGAGACTTCTTGTTGCTTTTTTTTCGTTTTTTTTATTTTTTTTATTTGGCCGTGTCTCCGGTTTACGATGGAAGTTCTTCACCAGCTCGCCTGTGCTTTTACCCGTTCTTCGTTGATTCTTCCTGATGCTGGCATCTGTGGAAGTATACAGCCTCCTAGTACTCTGCAAGTTGGGACAGCGGATGGCAGAGCTTGAGGCGGATTTGTGTTTTCTGGTCTTCTGCTCAAGAGAAAGGTACATCGAAGAATCAAGATGGCCCTACCTCTCTTCATTGGCTTGTGATTGCAAGACCAAGAAAAAAGTTCTGACGGCCTACAGAAACTTTCTAAAGGACCAACTCAGGCAAGCTTGGAAATTGAGACTTGTTGTTGTTTTGTCCGTTTTTTTCCTATTTTGCAGTGTCTCCGGTTTACGATGGAAGTTCCAGTTCATCACCTCACCCCCTCACCCGTTAAACCGGAACATCCACTCTATAGAGCGCAGTGGTAGAAGAGGTGGCCAAGTTTTTCTAACCAATAAATTTCTCCGCCATGGTGCGCCGAAAATTATACCCTCCTAGTATTGTTCTACGTGGCTGTTTTAGCAAATACAACCTTCGTTTCCCGTGATTTTGTTTCTCTGTGCGTCTGTGCGCGTGTGTATCTTTGCGGGTAAATGGGTGTGTGCGCGCCTTGTGTTCAGCCGTGGTACCTGGTTAATGCAAAGTTTAAAATATTGCACTCCCGCTTTTGGTAAAAAAAAAATAATCGAAAAAGAATTGCGAATGTAAGCAGAGCGAAAACTCTTGGACCTAGAGGCCTCATCCAAGCGAAAGCAGCCAGTGTTTTTCTCGAAAAACACAATGCATATTGTGTTTTCCGAGTCACAATGCGTATTGTGACTCAAAATGTTTGTGCTGACCTAGTTTCTGCTGATTTAAAGCTGAACAAGAAACAAAAATATACATAAACAAGAAGGTCACATAGCAGAAGGTAAGAGATTTTCGCAAGTTTAAAAGAAGAAATAATTGTGTGGACTCTATGCGGGGAGCGCGGCGTGCTTATCATCGCTCGCTTGCGCCTTATCATCTATCATGTGGTTTTCGTGCTTGTTTTGTTGTTTTCTTATTGAAACAGGTGTCAAAACCACAGATTCGATAAGTCGCGCGAGTACGATGCGAAGGCGCGCGCGATCCTTCTCTGTCTACTAGTCTGTAGACTACTGTTTTGTCGACGAACACAAAGGTACACAACCAACGAGTCATATACAGCTTCGCTGTAATAGCAAGAGCATGCCCCGAAATTGCGTGTCATTTTGGTAATCGTGCCAAGAGTGCGGTGATACGCATTGCTCACTTATGCCGCATGATCGGAGTATTTCAATTTAATGTCCAAGAAGGCTCCTAGAGCATCTACGACTGAAACGCGCTCAATCGAGCACTTGTTCAAAGTGTAGTCACAGTTGTTACAAAATTATTTTCTCGAAAAATATATATTTTGTTTTATACGGGGTGAGAACCAAGTTGTTGTCTTTGCACCAAGCTTCTTATGCGGTTGGCCACACACCACCGTATAAAACAGAATTCCATAGGTCACGCGGATAGATCTGAATCAATTCCCAAAGCGGTAAGAAAAGACCATAGGAGGCAAGTTTTCTCTTTTTCTTTTTTAACTTGCAACGAATCGTTTATCAAGTCAAATGCTTTTTGTAAAATCAAAGTGAATTACGTTGACCTGCTGCTTTTTCCTTTATGTGGCACACACAAATTTTGTACTCATGTTAAATTAACCTGAGACTGGGGTAGAGAAGAAACATCAAAACGTAGTAGGGACAGACAATAGGCAGGACGACATCTCAACCTCAAACAAAATTGTAAGCGCAATTAAATTTGTTTCCCCAGAACGATTTGGAATGAAACCACGTTGCGAGTTTATACGCCTGGAAAAAGCCGCATAATATAAAAACGAATAGCCTTTTCGAACACCTTGACAAACGTTCATATAATTACAATTGGGCAATAATTACAGACAAATAGCGCTGACTCAGCTTGGAGTAATGACACAACCAGTGAAAAGTTCCATGTAGATGGGAAAAGCCTATCGCTCAGCGACCGATTAAAAATTACAGTTAAACTAGAAGCTAACACGCCGTAGCGCCCTATGAGCATAAACGGAGGAATTCTGTCGGCTCCAGCCAATTTCTTAGGTGGTAACGCCCGAATCGCCGCCAAAACATCCTCATTGTTCAGCTTTGGAATTGATAAGAATACGTTTTCCTGGTCCGGTTATGTGCAAGTTTAATACGGACTCTTTTTAGTAAACGCGCTGGCATTGCATCCATTTTTACAGCAAAGCTTTATATGACCTGTTGTCGGGTTTTTCGTGTCCGTCGACAGAACAGTAGACGACAGAATAGCCAAAAAAAAAAAAAGCATCACGCGCGCCTTATTATCCAGCATGTGGTCTTAACACTTGTTTCAAAAAGAAAACCACAAAACAAGTGTCAAAACCACAGAATCAATAATGAGGCGCACACCAACCATGGAAAGTACGCAGAACGCTACGCCTGCGTTTCGCGGTAAAGGTTGCGGTTGCATAAGCCGCCCCGCAACCAAAACGAACGAAGTTTTTCATATATAAAAAGGTTTGGTATAGTGCATTTACTTTTCTTTCGTCAATCATTTGGTATATACCCCTTTGCTGTTAACAAACATGAACCGCCGCTTGCGTCCGAAGCCACTTCCGGTCTCACCGTCTTTGCAAGCCCGTTCAGCTTGCTTATCCGACCACTGCTAGAAAACATAAATGCTGCCCGCACAAGAAAGTTGGAGACTTAACCAGGACCTTTAACTGTAGATTATTAATCTTGGAGGAGGCAAGTTAGTTTACAAGAATACTCGAAACTTTTTTACATATGTCGCACTCCTTTCTTTTGGCGTTCACCTGGAGAACTGGTGGTTAAACGTTTCATATTCCTTTCAAGCAGCGGTGTTAAAGGCCCCTAAAAGAGAACAGTCTGATTGGGGCATGCGTGTCAAAAAAATACAATTTACGCTGAAAAATATTCTAGCAATATTGTTGACGAGAGACTTATTTGAAATTCTGCGCGCAAAGTCTATGACGTCACGGAACGGTCATTTGCTCTTTCAACCTCAACGGGATGGTCTCTCGCTCTTTCCACTTCAACTCGAAGGCGATGCGAATCCACGTCTCCTCCATGCGCTCAAAATGCCGAGAAAGAAAACAAGTGGAAAGGAGGCGACTACCGACTTAACCGCGTCTCACGCCGTCAGTACTGCCCTAAAATTTTTTGTTTCGCATAAAATTAATTTTTCGACACGCGCGTCCGAACCAGATTATCTAAAAAAAAAACATAATTTTTTGTCTTCACAACGGCCCTTTAAAGCGGCCTTCCTTCCCTCATTTTATATAACAGAAATTCTCTGGAACGTCAACGGCTGGAGCGTTTTTCATCAAAAGCGTGTTTAGTGCAGTGGGCAATCGTTGCAGGCGATACCACAGCTTCGCTGGCCAACCACCTTCACGGCGTGCATTGGAACCTCAATTTTTTTAAGGACATAACGCGGACACCACAATGTGCTCTCCGTGTTCTGTAATTTATATATTACTCTTTTGGTAAACAATTTGATGCATACTTCCTGAGGGAATCAAAAACAGCAAAAGGAAATTTGGAAACGCTTGACAGACGTCACTCGGACTTCTGATATGTTCCGAACTGTTAGATATTGTTGTCTTCTGTGTCGTTTTCTTTTTATTCGAGGAGTTCCTTGTATATTTACAAAACGTCGCGAGTTTCGCTTTAGGCCTGATCGAACGATTTGAGTGTAGTTTTTGTGTCACGACGACAAAGACGCTTCGCCAAAGAGCGCTCCAATTTGAAATTTTTGTACAACAGATTATAAGTCTGCTTGTAATGTTTGTGATAACGTAGCTTTTTCTTCGTTTTCATGTTTCCATTTGTGGGAAAACGAGGTAGAGTAATGATTTGTGATACCCTATCCGTAAAACGACACCATCATCATGGCTGCTGTCACTATGTCTGTGAGCATTGACCCTTGTTTATCTACGTCATTTTTACATGATGCAATCACTGACCAATCCGTGTTTTCAAGGAACTCGTTAAGCCTCAGGTAATTCCAATTGCAAGGAAAGAAAGAAGAGTCGCTCGCGGGCATGCGGTACCTTGTTTAACATCTATATTATAATATACTTTAAACAAGACATGGAAGATGTCAACATGGAAAAGTGGGGCAATATTTTGTTGGATTATACATTCGTTATGATTTGTAAAAACAGATCCAACATGTTGCTTTTATAGGTGACAAAAACATGTTTGGTATAGTTCCAATTTGATCGAAAGCTTAGATAAATTATTCGCTTTCTTTCGATACCTCTGAGTTGCGCGAGTTTACGCTACCAGTGTCCCAATTCATACCAGGCAGGTTAACATTGCCTGTAATAAAATACGGTACTCTGCGGAGTATATCATGTTCAAGATGCGATTTATCAAATAACTAAAAGTAGAAGAGTCGCATTGTCGATAGAAATAGTAACTATCCAGAAGAGTATTCGGTTGCCCTTAAGATTAACTTTCATCTACACTGATTTCTTGTAATTTTTATTATATCAGGTCTGCCATATGATTCAAAATTACCTTGTATTGCTACCAGAGCAGCACCTCCGCGAATTTGGTTGCACATTTTGTGATATCTATGCCCGCGATAAAATAAATACTTGGGCAAAAAATACACGGTACTAGAAATGTCCTCCGGTATCCATGTCTCAGTAATACAGTATGTGTCATAGTAAGACGCGATACAATTCACCATGAACATTCCAGCCTTTTCATGTAAGCTACGTGCATTCCGAAAATACAAGGATAATCTGGGTGCATTATTCATCGCCGCTAATGGTATGGTTTCTCGTTTGGTCAAAATGCATGTTGTTCTTTAGGGAACAATAAAACGACCGGAATTGACAGCCCTCAGGTCACAGTTCAGCGTCGCTGATGACGTCCAGCTTGTCATCACCTGCAGCAATATGCAAGGATGGATAAGTGTAAACCTTACTTTTTAGCCTGGTGCAGACCAAACGGGTAACCACAAGTAACCGGCGTCAACAGTTCACAAACATTTTCAAATGAAGTAACAGTCTAAATGCGGGTGTCAGACAGAAACTTCCGCGATCAAAGAGCGCTTGAGGTCGTCGACGGCTTCCATTTGCCTGCTGACACGGTGCTCTCCTTCCGTCTAAACTCTCTTAATTCACCGTTGTCTTAATTTGCCGTAGCAGCGTTCGCGTAAATTGGTAGGCATTTTCTGTTCTGGAATATATTACTGGCACTCGGATCCAGAGTTGTCGTCGTACTGCTTCCTTGCGAAGCTGTGTATTTCTTTAAAAAGAAACATAAATGTCTGTATTTCTCTAAAGCTGTCATCGTGCCGTGTTTTTTTTCCGCCACGGTACATTGAAGAGTTCGTGTCCACTTGCCCGATTCTGGACATTTCGTCAAAGCGCCGGCGAACGTTGCTTGTTGTTTCCCTGGTGAGTTCACGGTGTGTGCTTCTTCGAGCACAGCAGGACGTTGGTTCTTTAGGCATTCACATGCCAATGCTGATATTTTACATATAAAATAAGCATGATCATTAAGACATCGTCTTCATTCATCATTAAAATTATTATCAATCAAGATACGGGTTTGCGCTTATTTTTAGAATAATTTAAAGGGTTTTAACACGCGATACCATATTACGTCGCTTCAATAACTTCGCACCAACCGAGCTTCCAATTCCAACCCATCATTACCATTATCAATCATCTCAATGGCTCACCGGCTACCGATCGCGTGTTTTTCAGGTAAGTTCGGCATTTTCGTCTACGAGATTATCTTGTCTACCACAGGAAGTCATTCCGCAGGCCCAACGCTGGTTGCTTAAAACCCCTCAACACCTCCATGGAGAAGTTCTGGAGCAACTGCAATAAGACACAATGGCCGTGTTCCAAAATTTACTCGATCTTACTCCAGGGTAAGGGTACCCTTCGTGTTTTAAAACCTACCCGCGTTTAGCGTTTTTCAATTTGTGCTGTCGCGTGATACGATCCGCCGAAGTAACTCGGATCCTTCTCGGTAAGATTTGGAACACAGTCATTGTGAGGTCATGCTGGCTTTCCAAAAACGTTCACTCGGATGTCCCACCGATACTTTTCACCCGGTTTCTACTTTAACGTGCAACGATATCTGCGAGGTTGCACCGAGCGCCAAAGGCGTGAACGGCCAACGCAGGGGCCATCTAGGCTATACAGCCCCAACCCTGCCCTCTCTTTATCCTTGAACGAGCTAGCATTGAAATAATGGGATCCTTGCACTCTTTATCCTCTGGAATCGCTGGATCTTAGTTGCAATTCATCACCTCCCCCCCCCCCTCCTTACACCCTCTAAGCCGAAACATCTGCTCTATCTAGCGCGACGGCGGAAGAGGTGTCCAAGTTTTTCTGACCAATAAGTTGCTCCGTCATGGTGCACCACAAATTATCACCGCCTAGTATTAATCCACGTGGCTGTTCTAGCAAAGAAATCTATCGTTTCTTGTGCTCTTGTGTCTCTGTGCTTCTGTGCGCGTGTCTGCCGTTGCGGGTATATGGATGTGCGTTTGTTTGTTTGTGTGTTTGCGTTTTGGTGTAAGCATTTGTGTGAGGGCGTGTGCGAGCGTGCGTGTGGGTGTGTGCGTGCCTTGCTTTCAACTGTGGTAGCTGATGAATACTAAGTTTTATTTGCTGTGCTGCCACTTTTCGTAAAAATACAACAATTAGTAAAAAACGAATTTAGGGAAAATAATTTTCGCAAATGTAAATAGTGGGGAAACTCTTAGACCTAGAATTCCCATCCAAGCGAAAGCAGCCAGTGTTATTCTCACAAAACACAATGCATATATTGTGTTTTCTGAGTCACAACGCCTATAGTGCCTCAAGATGTTTCTGCTGACCTAGTTTCTGCTGATTCAGTGTTGAGCAAGAACCAAGAAAGATACATGAAAACGATGGTCCGCCAGCTAAAAGTAAGAGACTCTCAGAAGTTCAAAGGAAGCAACGATTGCCTGGAGTCCGCGTGGAGGCAGACAAAATAACTTTTTTTTTAATAGGCAAGTTTTTACTTTTGGTGTAATATTCCACCTTTGGAGCGACTCTGGGCAAGTGTGCGCGAGTAGGGAATTCCGGTGCGTGAATTTTGTTTGCGTGAATTGTCTTTTCGAGAAAAAACCATACCGAAATTCGCCACGTGGTCATTTATCAAGCAAGGAAAATATATCGCTGCAAGGTAGCTTCTTCTTCGTTTTCGTATTCATGAGTGACTAAAAAAAAATGTATTTTTTTAAAGCCAGTTGTAATAATATTTTGTTGCAAAAAACCTCTTAATGTTATCGCAATTTCCATCCTGGTTGTCAAACTGTCATACAAAGCACTATTTTTGTTTCGCCTAATAAATTCTGGCAATTGCTAGGTCACTCTGACATTATTATGTTCCACATGACACTGAGTGGATGGCAGGCTCCTTCCTTCTCAATCGCAGGTTGTGCCATAGGTGTGCCATCAAGGGTGAGGACCTTATCGCAGGCTAAAGTAATAACTGAGTCGGGAAAATTAGAGTCTCTGAGTCTAGCGACCTGTACTGAGAGGCTTTCTTTCATCTTATGAAAACAGGTCTTTGTCAACGCTGACTGTAAGCAAGAATAGGCTATACCGTTTTTTACGAGCTTTGAGTGTGCTGAACGATTGTCTAGTAATTTCTTCGTGGATCTGGGGTGGTGCATCCAACATACATGATCTTCTTTCACGTCAACTAGGATGTCTAAAAATTGGATTTTGTACTCCTTAGGAGTCTCCAAAGTGAAGCGGAGTCCTAACCCTTCCTCCGCGAACTTCCCTAACACTTCACTCATTGTTCTACTAAAATCGTTTTTCTCTACGAAAACCAAGTAATCAAAACCAAGTAACGCACGGCATCCTCGAGATTTCCGCCTGTATCAAGAATGGACTAAGATCTCCGTCCAGACCACGGAGTTCCTTTGGCATACAGTCCGCCTCACGCTACCTCCCAAGAAGAAGACGCCATGTAAAGAAGGCAAGATATTGATCCTTGGAGAGCAGTCGGTTCCAGAGGTACACCATGATCTCTTAAAAAAAGGACCGAAGTTTTGCTTTGAGCCAGGGTTGGACCGGGTAGATCAACTGGTTTTATCACGGTCTGTGTCACGGCGGGTCGCGGAGGAACAAAGGCCTAGATGCATCGGGGAGTACGTGGGGATTTTGTCAAAAAACGAAGGGAAGCCCCCTAGAAGAAGAAATTTAGAGCCGGTTATCGGTTATCTGACAAGTAATGGGTTGCGTATTTTGTTGTCCGACAAAGAGGGCTTTTTGTTATTCTGCCGGAAGGTAATTTTGATGAGAAGGCTAACGCAGCTGTACAAAAGAACTTTAGGCAGGTCAAGGAACAGCCAGCAAAGGTTAAAGCTCAAGCCTTGCAGCTTCTAAGTAGCTTAAACCTGGGAAGGGTCTTAGCTGAAGCCAAGAAAGGGAAAAACCTTATGTTAGAGGTATTTTTTTACCGCAAAGACGCATAAAGCAGAAATACCATTCCGCACACTAGTGTCGGAGCGAGATTCCTGGCTCAGGGCAGTTTCAGGGTATCTGCAAGTCCACCTCAACTCACTGCAGATTGATGACCCTTTTAAAATTCCAAACTCAATGTTTGTTATAAAATTCGTAAAAGACAACAACCCAGAAGGATGTAGCGCATTTAGCATAGATGTGGAAGAGTTATATTACTCTATGCCCCATCATGAGCTCATGAAGCGTGTAAAAGAATGTATTTTTGAACGCAAGGATGAAACGAGGTTTAGGACCAAAAGTGGAGTCGCAGTAGAAGGGTTCCTTGAGCTTTTGTCTATGTATCTAAAATCCACGTTTATCGATTGGCAGGATAAAGTTTATGTACAAAAGTCAGGTGTATGTATAGGTTCAAGAGTGGCCCCTATGCTGAGCAGTATTTTTCTATGTAAAGTTGATAGGGCCCTTGAGCACAGGCTGGCGACGAACACCAAAAAGGTTGTCATATATGTAGATGATTGCTTGGTTTTCGTAGAGAAAAACGATTTTAGCAGAACAATGAGTGAAGTGTTAAGCACGTTCGCGGAGGAAGGGTTAGGACTCCCCTTCACTTCCGAGACCCCTAAGGAGTACAAAATCCAGTTTTTAGACATCCTAGTTGACGTGAAAGAGGATCATGGATGCTGGATGCACCACCCCAGATCCACGAAGAAATTACTAGACTATCGTTCAGCACACTCAAAGCTCGTAAAAAACGGTATTGCGTATTTTTGCTTACAGTCAGCGCTGACAAAAACCTGTTTTCATAAAATGAAAGAAAGCTTCTCAGTACAGGTCGCTAGACTCAGAGACTCTAATTTTCCCGACTCAGTTATTACTTTAGCCTGCGATAAGGTGACTCGGTACATCAAGATTGATTCCAGAAAACCTGACAAAGAAAAAGCCAAGATAGACAAAAAGAACGTCGCGTTATTCCTTACATCCATCGTCTTTCGCACGGGTTAAAGGGAGTCGGTTCGAGGTATGGGGTCAACGCAATTTTTTCATCGCGTAACAAACTGAGCAGGATTATAAACTTGGATAAAAAGCGTGCTGACAGAAAAAGTAAGCCAGAACTTTTTGGACATCGCGTCAAGCATGGCATGAAGTTCGTGTCCTGTGCACAGGGGACCGTTTATGAAATACCTTTCTCATGCGGTCACTCATATATAGGTCAGACGGGACGTTGCCTCAACATTCGTCTACGAGAACACCACAGTTCATTAAAAAGTAACGCGTACTCCCATTTAGCTGTCCACTGCCGTGATTGTGGATGTGAGCCAAGATTCAGGGACACAAAAGTGCTGTTTAAACACAAAGATCAGCTATCGAGGGAGGTAGTAGAAGCTTATCATATAGCAAAACGAAAACCCGGGTGCGTGAGCCAACCATCCCTTAGCCTAGTGGACAGTGAGGTAATTTTTTTGGACATGGGTTGACCTGAGAATAGAATATCGAGATTGAAGATCCAAGAAAGAAGAAAGGAGGAGGAAGACGCTATGACTTATACCTGTGCTGGTGTGCTTTAATGTACTGGCGTGTTTTAACTTGATATGATTTACAATGTTGCGTGCTTAATGGCGAATGATTAGTGGAAGAGGAAAAAGAAGAACCCGTCCTCGCGTGAATTTCTATGTATGTGTTCTGAATAGATAGTTGATAGTCAGCGCCTCGTCCTGTGTGTTCCTCCTTCTTGTCCGTGCGGTATTCGCGCTGTTTTTCAGAATGAAAAGTTTAATATCTCGTCAAGAAAGGCATAAATAAATATTGCTCACTTTTTTTTCATAAAATCACTTATTTCACTAAAATCACTAAGATCACTCATATTTCGCTCATATTCTCGAAAATGCATCGTCCAAACCGGAATATTTTTTGTTTAAACAAAACAAAAAAAAAACTTGGTTTAAATTTGCAGCAAATTTATATCAAATATGCTCGCTTTACGCTTAGATAGTTTTTAAATTAAAGCCTTCAAGCCCTTTCGGGCTCATGCATATAATCTGTAGGGCTCGGTCCGGGCTGAGGCTTATATTTCAAAAAGTTTGTCGGGCTCGGGCCGAGCTCACGCTTCTGTCTAAAATTAGTCGGTCCCGGGCCGGGCCCGTGCAGTGTCTTTTCTGGGCCGGGCCGGGCTTGGAAATCATAAATTCTATCGGCTCGGGCTGGGCCCGGGCTGTGCTTGTACTGGGCCGGGTCGGGCCGGGCCTCGGGATTCCGGCCCGTGCAGTGCTCTATTCTACGCCACATAGTGTACGTAGTGGCGCCCTTTTCTTTGCTGCGTCCTGCCCTTATTTCGCCCCGAACAGGAAGTCCAAGCTTTCAACCCAGGCCAAGCCCGCTGTACCATCAAACTCTTGAAGCTTACCTTCCAGTGCTGTCATCACTGAGACGGTGCGAGACTTTCCATGCGCAGTCCTTGGCTGCCGTCGCCACCAATGTTTTGTCCTAGATAATCAGGCGCCAATCAGCAAACGAAAATGTCTTATGGTTTATTGCGGCTCAGCCATAGCGGCTGATGCGGATTGTTGTGTGCTGAATGTCCTCGCACTTGATGGCACACCTATTGCACAATCTGCAATTGAGAAAGACGGAGCCTGCCATCCGTTCAGTGTCATGTGGAACATAACATTATTATAGTGAGATAGCAATTGCCTGAATCAATTAGGCGAAACAAAAATGGAGCTTCGTATGACAATTTGACAACCAGCATAGAACTTGCAATAACATTGAGAGGTTTTCCGAAGCAATAAAAACATAAAACTGTAGCATCTTGAAGGAATACATTTTATTAGTCACTCATGAACACGAATATGAAGAAGCTGCCTTGCAGCAATATTGTTTATCTTGGTTGATAAATGACGACGTGGCGAAATTGGGTATGGTTTATTTCGGAAGGCATAATTCACCTAAACAAAATTCAAGCACCCCAATGCCCTCTTCGCGCATACTGGCCCAAAGTCACCCCAAAAGTCGAAAATGACACAAAAAAATAAAAAAAATTTGCGCAGTAAGATAAAAAAAAAAATATATATTATTTTGTCGGCCTCGACATGGACTCCAGACAATCGCAGCTTCATTTAAACTTCTGAGAATCTCTTGCTTTTAGCTGGAAAACCTTCGTTTTCATGTCTTCTTTTTGTTTCTCGTTCAACTTTGTATCAACAGAAACTAGGTCAGCAGAAGCATTTTGAGTCGCAATACTCATTGTGATTCAGAAAACACAATATGCATTGTGTTTTGCGAGAATAACACAGGCTGCTTTCGCTTTGATGAGGACTCTAGGTCCAAGTGTTTACCCACTGCTTACATACGCTAAATGTATTTTCAACTTAAATTTTTTTTCGACTAATTCGTTCTTTTTTTAAATCGGCAGCAGAGCAATTTAAACTTGGCATTAATTAGCTACATCAGCTGAACACAAGGCACGCACACACTCCCGCGCGCGCACACACGCAAACAAACGCACGGATGTCCATATACCCACCAGGCACACACGCGCAAAGACGCTTAGAGACGCAAGCGCACAAGGAACGAAGGATTTGTTTGCTAGAACAGCCACGTGGATTAATACTAGGTGGTCATAGTTTGTGGTGCACCATGACGGAGCAATTTATCGCTTAGAAAAACTTGGCCACCTCTTCTGCCGTCGCGCTCAATAGAGCGGATGACTCGGCTTAACGGGTGAGGGAGTGAGGTGATGAATTGGGACTAGGAGCCAGTGATTTGCAGAAGATGAAGAGTGCAAGGACCCGATGATTTCAATGCTAGCTCGTTCAATGGTCCGGGAAGGGCAGAATTTTGGTTGTAATAGCCCAGGTGGCGCCTGCGTGTAAAGTTTACGCCTATGGCGTTCCGTGCAACCTTGCAGATATCGTTGCACGTTAAAGTAGAAGCCGGGCCAGAAGTATCGGTTGGACTAGCTGGGAAATTTTGGCAATCGTTCGATATCTTCTCATCATTTGAAAAAGCGCGTTATTAGCACAGAATGTGTTTTTCAAGATATTTACGAATCTAGATGGCGCCACTGCTCTGGCTTTGCAAAAGGCGCTTTGTATGCCAAGCCAATCTGGCATACCTTTTTGCGCTTTCGCCGACATCTTCATTGCGTGAAATAATCCCCGTGAAACCCGCTCGATTATCTTTTTTTTTTTTGCGATATATCCCCGCGCTATACTTGGGGCCAAGCTTCAGTGGCAATTAAGAAGTGAAGAGTGCGTGAGCATGACGATGATCTCCACTCCATGCGACCGTGCTCTTGGCGCCCTTATGTGGCTTCACTGCCACAGAAAACTGTCGCACACTTGTTTCCAGACGAGTAAAATACTTCTGAGTGTTGCCGTTTTTAACCTTCACTCATATGGCGCGTTTTTACCCGCTTTTAGAAGCGATGAACACAATAGTCTTGGGTTGTAGGAATCGCAAGCTGGCTAAGCATTTATAAACATGCATCCCAGCGGCGTGCGGTTATGTTATTTAAAATAGAGAGTGTACTTCGCTGATAAATTTGCTATATACCAAAAAAAAAAAAAAAGAATATCGCATATGAAACGATTCTTCTAAACGATCTTGTTTTTTTTTTTTTTTTTTTTTGGTTGGTTTTTGTTAGCTCAAATCACCTATGCGGCCGAATCAAGACTTTTGGTTTATACTCAGGGTACTATATTTCCCGTGGTGGAAGATAGAGAAAATCTTCGAGCCCCTCCGTAGGCTGACAAGATGTTGCAAAACATCGACGTATCGTCGTCTGCTAGTTCGTCAAAGTGCGGATTAGGGTTCGCATTGACTTTCTTCGATCTGGTTTGAATGTCTTCCTGTATCACGTTTTAGGAAAACTTGGAATAACATGCTGCGCTAGACTGATCAATGTTTGTAGCCAAGTTCAACTGATTTTAGTTGAACCCGTCACTAGGGCACTGACCGTCGTCAAAACCCAATAGAGAGCCTAAATTTGAATAGGGGTTCCATCTCGAACAATCGGAAACGTTCGCAATAAAATGGTGGACAGCTGCAGCGCACGGTCGCAAGTGCGCATGCGCTGCGTTTTCGCGTGGAGAGGAGGAAAGCAGGAGGAAAGGCGGTGGCGTTTGCAGACGATCTACGCTTTCGTCACCTCGCTGGTCGTAATGCAAACAAGACCCCCAAATTGCTTGACCCCGATTAATTGCTGTAAACTATGTAAAAGAGGATCACTACAACCCAATACCGCCTGAAGGAAAAGGCCTGTTCATGAAGTCACGTTCAGTGGATCCTCGACTCGCCTCAAGCGGCAAACACGCTGAAGCTGGTGTAGTTACAGCAAAAGCGCAAGACGTAAACGTCTTGCAGACGCTGGGTGCTAGCGTTGCGCTTGTGAGACGCTGCGTGACGCGCTTGAGCAAGCGAGCTAGGTGGTGCTTTGTGTGCTTACTAGTCATTGCGTAGGGGACCCGAAGGGTTAGAAATCTTTCGGAAGCTCTTTTCTTGTAGCTTTCGCAAAAGAATGCGGGATTGAAACAGTGATGCATGTTCCTTTTCTCTGTCCTTGTCTTTGTGTGCGCTGTTCTGTTCTTCATGATGTCGACTATTTTTAGGAGTGATGAAGGGGCACTGAAGGAGGACGCAAAAAAGTAAACGCTGCTTTCCGTTCCGTGACGACATGGGTCTAGAACATCGGATAATGACGACATTAGATGCTGGAGGTAGGACTGGATAAATACGTGCACGTGACCCTTCCTTTCAAATGCATGCGCTCAAAATGTTGCACGTCTTGCACCTATTATGTGTAAAGTACATATTAGTTCTTCTTTGCTGGATTTTGTATGTGTTAATCTAGAGTCCCGCTCACTAGTTTGAGCAAACGCGATGCAAATTAAAAATGTTAGAAACGCTTTGCAGAGCCACATTAAGGCGGAACTGCTTGATATCGATTTCTCTGGTGTCTTAAGGGGGAACACTACCCAGAAAAAACAATTTCTGCAAAAAAAGTTGCTTTCTGAAAAATGTCATATGTACATTTACCAACATCTAGAGAGTATTCCCAGAAAGTTTAATTAATTTACACCGCATAGTTAATTTTTTGTAAATTTTTTTTCGGTCCACCGATGCTAAAGAAAGGGTAGGGGTTGAAACACTTTGAACGCATTTTTCTTCATTCCACTTTTTCGCATAAATTTCACTTTAGGAAAATGATCGTTTTGCTATTACCAAACTTGGATTCATTTTATGAGTTTTTCTAGGGTGAGATATTAAGGGGAAGATAGCTATGAACCTGTATTTTTTTTTATTTTTGTCAATTCCCATGCTCAAGAATTAAAAATTTGGACAAAGGATGGAAATCTAAAAAAGAGTATGTAACTTTATGTGACTTTTTTGTGATGAAATATGGCATAATATAGAAATATAGCTCCATATGTATCTGCTATGAACTTTTCTAAAGCAATATAACACATGAAAACCACAAATTTATAAGTAATTTCAAAACGATAGTTTTCCTACGCAGACACGCCCACTTTCATCTTTAAACATTTGCAATTCTTTTCGTGCTTCACCCAGGTTAACAAAATTTGGCACAAATGTTCTCAACATGAACAAAAACAAGCCCCGTAAATGTTATTTAAATGAGACAAGGGATTCAAAAATTTACGTTTTGGGGTAGTGTCCCCCCTTAAGTTTAAGTGTTCACTCAGTGCTGTATTTTTAAGTAATTAACGTTTTAATGCCATATTGCCCAGCACTACAATTGAGTACCACTTCTCAAACCCACAGGCGGGTCTTATTTCAATATAATTTACAGTCTCTCCACACTTTCTCTGCAAGCACAATGGCAACCGTATTGAAACCCCGTTTGTAGGTTCCACACGAGTTCTGGAAGGCATTGACGTATCCTTCAAGAATTTCTGAGGTGCCTGAAATATCTGCTAAAGTTTTCTAAAAAACGCGACGTGCCCTTCAGGATTTCTGTAGGCTGAGATTCTCTCCGCATATATGTGTGTGTGGTGCCTATGACGATGATTTTGGTGAAAGGTAGTGACCCAAAAAGTTATTAAACAACCGGTAAGAATAAACAGGACAACATGACCCTTTAGGATATATCCGCGCGCGTAGCCATTTAGCCATTTTGTAACGGGCAACCGCAACGAATGGCCGCCCAGTGTCGGCTTCCCGTCTCACGCATAGGATCTATCTCCTACGGCAACTTTGTGTGCGAATAAAAGACAAGATGTCTGGGTGCTTTTTCTTTTTGCAGTGATTGGTCCGTTTGGCTCCAGAGCTGGTCCAGCGCGTGAAAAAGACGCCGGGGACGCCACCGTGACATTACAACGAACATCACCGTAACCGTGCTCGGGACTTCATCAACGGCGGAAGATCTTGGATTCGCGCACGTGGTTTTTGCGAAAAGTGCTACTGAAAGTATGTGTGTGTGTGCATGTACTATCGCGGACAATATGAGCTGAAACAGCGCTCCGGCCTGTGCACGGTACTACCTGCGCCGCCTGTCGCATCGCTCCGTAAGCACGGCACACCCTGGCCGAGATAAACTCTCACTTGCGCTCACTGTGCCGCTGCGCTCTTCCGGCCGTCTGCTAGCGAAAATATTGGTCGACGGAACCACCATCACGGTGCGTGTGCCGTGTAGCCTAATGTTTACGTTTTCAGCTAACGTGCATTTCAGTGCATTTCATGAAAGCGCCGAAGTGGAAAATGCGTTGTCACGCTCGTATCTCCTCGAGGAGCGCTGCCTGACGAAGCTGCCTTGGCCCCCAAAAGGAGCCGATCTGAATGTCATCGAAAACATCTGGAGGCGCATCAAGGTAGCCATGTCACGGCGTCCCCTCCAGCGCGCCACTGCCCACAAATTGTGGGAAGCAATCAGAGGTGAATGGGAGTGGCGTCGGGCTGAGCCAGACTTCGTGGCCGCGCTCTATGATTTCTTACCAGACAGGATGAGAGCCGTGGTCGCGGGTCAAAGGAGAATGACCCGGTATTCAATTATTTTGTAAGTTTTACTATGCCTCAGGAACCCCTGAACCGGACTTCTGCCGATTGGAACAAAGCTGGATGCTACGGTTGCGACACACTGTTTAACGCCGTTAACCACGCACACTTTTTGTGTGGTGACTCCTTGATCCCAATCTTCTTGTATAGTGCAGTTGAACTTCCACGCCGACTATTAATCTTTTGTGTCTTGCATTGTTGTCCGAAAATTTTCTTTCGATTAAGTTTACATCTCCTTCTTCGGGAAATTATATGACTGTTTGTCCCACTTTATAAAGACTAGGAATTTGTGCAAAAAAAAAAACTAGCGTCTTGTCAGCAACTTGTTTTTGTTCGAAACAAACAGGTGGGCCCAGTAATAAAGAAATTATATTTTTGAACCTTTTCATACAAATCAAGGTTACAAAACCTTCTCAGTAACACGTATGCTTACCATTGTTTAAACATTTGTGATCAATGAAAAAGAAAAAAAAAGTAAATACCTTGGAGCCGGACGAAGTCCGGCATACAGTTTTTGGTCTATATTTTACGATGTCCTATTTTGCGCATGCCCCTATAATCAAACAAAAACAACCTCCAACGTCTTTTGATGTGACTTTCAAAAAGGATAATCGCAGCTGAAATTTAAGGCACTTCAACATTTTTTCTTCGCCAGTTAGCGCTTTTTGTACGGGATTCTGCGTGATAGAGTAAAGTTAATCAATTCCGAAAGAGGAACGACAAGTGTAATGTTTTGTTCCCCCCGCCTCCCTACCACACACATGCCCGCTGTCGCACTTGCCGTCTCGCTTGCAGACGGCCGGAAGAGCGCAGTAGCGCAGCGAGCGCATGTGAGAATTTATCTCGTACTCAGGGTGCGTCATGTGCGCGGAGCAAGGCGAAAGGCGGCGCAGGTAGTACCGTGCGCCGGCCGGAGCGCTGTTTCAGCTCATATTGTCCGCGATAGTACGTGTGTGTAGGCGTGTATGCTTACGTGTACACTTGGTCGTCCTGGTCCGTGTACTCGTGTGCATCTGTATGTGTGCGTGAAGGCGCGTGCGTGCACGTTCGTGCGCGTGCGCTTGGGCGTGCGTGTGCGTGTGTGCGTGTGGTGCACTCAATTGGTTTTAGGACTTGAACTTCCGTACATCTAGGGAATTTCCTCCACAGCAATGTTAGCAGCTCCAAAAATATTTTGGCTACAAAAACACTCAGTTTTCGCTATTTGGTCTGATCGCTTCTATTCACAGTTGATTGCGGCAAGGTTTGAGTACACTTTGGTTCTTATCGTCTTTTTCTGTTTTAACGTCCATGTAAGGGTCAATGTTAAAAACACTTATCCTATGACATTTCGGACAACTGCATTTAAGTATTATGGCTTACAAGCACTTGGGAGTCTAGTGTTGAAAGTTTAAAGGGGATTGAAAGCCTGAAGGCTTGGAGGGTGTGACGGTCATAAGGGTTTAAAGGGCTAAAGGGGTTTGAATCACTGAGGGGTGTTATGAGCTGAGGGGGATTGAAGGGCTTAGAAGGTGTCGTAACACATCAGAGCTAAAGGGTCATTCTCTACCGGGTAACTTGTTATCCAAGCAACGTAAGAAAACAACTAATTGTCTGGACGTCGTTAGATAATGACACTGAACCTCAGCCAAGTTTTATCGGGGTTTCGAAGTGGTTCCCTAAACACATGATCGAGCTCTCTTTGCAAAGTTGGACGGTAGTACAAACCACCTCAGACTAAAAAAATAATCATCGTTAGCAATAAAACCTACACCGTGCGTCACATGTTTCGCGCTATATTAATCTGCAAAACAAAATTAATTGAGGCTCTTGTGATATAATTATTAAAAAAAAACAATCTCTACAATTTCTTCAGAAGCTTATGATTGATGTCACTCAACTTCCATAATGTGCCAATGATCGCGAACCTATAAAACATTGCTTAAGAATGCTGCACCATTTTGTTTGTAAAACATATTTGTTAGAGAAAGTATTTTTTTCCGCAAAAAGGCCCAAGATTGTTTGCGGTGAGCAAGGTATCGGGACCTAAATGTTTCCCATAGGGAAAATAGTATTTTCAGAATTCTATTGGCCTCGAGATCGCCCTAGAGGTGGTGCTACGGTCGCGCTATCATCATCATCAAAGCGGGGAGAGGAGAACTGCCGCCCCATAGGCTCTCCACGTTCGCGCGCGAGACGGCGTAGATTTTTGCGTTTATTTTCTCGCATACTATTCGCTGTGCTTAGGTTTTCATTTCAGGCAGTTAAAGTCTGACAAAATAAAAAAAATAGTGCAGTTATATACAATGAACAATAGAGACGAGTGACGACTTTTGCGCCTTCTTTATTGTTTCGGCTTCCAACGGCACGCTCTATATTTTGTTTGGAATAAAAATCAACAATGACGCGAAGAACATGTATAACCGCAAAAATCCTCACAATGGCTGACACAAAAAGAATGGTCCACAGCATTACTCTAAGGTAACAATAAATTATTTTTCTTCGCGCGTTTCCCGATATTTCTATGTGGAATCGCATTTGCATAAATATGAAAACAATACAATAAAAAACAATTCCTATTCTAGCGTAGGACTATTTAAACCCGCACAAAGATTAGCAACGGCATCGTCGACATCTACTGTCCAAGATGAAGGCAACCCTCGTAGCCATCTGCTTCGTTCTCGCGATTGCGCACGCCATGGGGGGAAGCCTCAGCGGTAAGCCCACGTTTCTCTAAACGTTACACTGCGTCTCTCGTGAACTGATGTAAATTTTCTTGCTCACGAGAAACGTCTTATCTCTCACATAAGCATATTGCGCGTTATTGCTTTTGCAAGTGGACTTCTTCAGAGGGACAAGAGAGAACGAATTCTGTTTAACTATACCTAATCCATAACCACTTGTCTTAGTCCGCTGCGATTTTTGTTTATATATTCAGCTTAAATACAACAAACAAATCTCCTCTCAGTAGAGCGAACCGCTAAACAAAATCTTACATGCTATACTAACCGCCATGCGGCGGTTCGTGAACGGGCGTTAAGGAAACCAACAATTTGTGATATGTTTATGCCAAGCGATGTTAACATGCTTTCGGGTTCGTGGGTCTCGGTCACTACAGTGATACTGAAAGGCGGAGACCCTTCATAAGATTCTTAAACACTATATAAAGGCAGGACATCAGAAGGACCTACCAGAACCAAATTGACTGATCTAGGCACCAAACGTCACACCAAACAAACATCATATGTAATGCTTAATTTACTCACTGCCTTTTAGATGCCCCCAATCCAGGCACTGTACAATATGTTAAATTCCTTAATCTATCGAAATGGTGTAATACGTCTGAATCATTAGATCATAGCTATTTAATTATCCTGCCTTTCACTGTTATATTTCCCTAGAAATACCATAACTTCGAGTAGCACTCAATAGTCAGAAATGCATGTTTTATCTGAACTCCAAATAAATTAATTGTTTCAAATATAGTCATCAAGCGTTAAAAAATATATTTTAAATTTAGCCGTTCTATAGAATACCAAGATTTTCAGTAAAGCTATACTGATGTGTGTGTGTCTGTGTGTGTGTGTGTTTACACATCCACTATAGGCCCCTTTCCATTAATCAAACCTATATTATTGGTATAATCGTGGGTTACAGATTCAATACTAAACCACCTAGAAAAAATTACACGCCAAGAACGATTGCGTAATTTATTGTGTGCAGGAATCATTGCATTGAGCGTCTCCGCTGCTTTAATGTCGCCAATGTACCTCAAATAAAAATGGCTTCTAGCAAAAATTGTTTGTGATGACACGTTGAATGGATTTATCCGATTACGTTTTTTTATAACTACAAGTTCTATATTTATTAAAATATCTTAGAAACAAGAATGTAAGCCCACTAGTCTACAAATAGTCGGTGGCGTAAGGATGTTATAGTAACAAGAAGATTAATATTTGGGAGATCAGTGGAAGGTTTTAATGAGAGAGCACTAACTATCCCATGCAGGGAAGCCGGCGTTGTCTGTAGATCGCGAAAAACGGCACCTAAATTGGCTGAGCGAAACGGCATTTAAAATCACATTCGCCAAAAGCACAGCAACGAAGATGCTTCGTTACGCAAGCCAGCAGGGAGCTCAAGGTTGAAGCGGACGCGCCTTAGGAATGAAACACAGAGAAAAGCACAGCAACGCAAATGCATCGTCATGGAAGCCGTAGAGCCCGCGCGGGCGCCGCGCCTGAACAGTGGGGGTGCGTGACATGACACCACCGAAGCGCCGTGTGAAAGAAAAAAAAAGACGTGACGCGTTTCTTGTAGGAATTCTCTGCTTGAAGGAATTTTTTCGCATTCCTACACGTAAGCAATTTTAAGTGTCTGCGTTAAATTTTTTCGTAAAGTCAGGTGTGTCCACTTCGTCAATATTTAACATTGTTGCACTGATTATCCCATGCTTTATGTTTTATAAATTAAAAAATAAGGAATACGCAGTATTATATGGATTACAATTTCCGTGTGTTTTTGTTTCACCCCGGAAGTGATCCATTGTGGATGCACACAGCGCCGCCTAGCTCGCGTCAGCATCGCCTCCAGCGCGTGTCGCAAACTCTCACAACGAGCGCAACGATGACACGCAGCATCACCCAAACGTACTTGCCTACCGCTTAGCGGTAGCTCTAGTTCCAGCTCGGTGTAAGTCGGGGATCCACTGAAGATGACGTAATGAGCATGCCTTGTCTTGAGATATGACTGCTATACTTCACGTCGTATAACATAAATTCACCCAGTGCTGTGTAATTTCTATCTATAGATAACATGATTGCACGTTGTTACGGCGCATGATATACATGCTTAGCCCGGCGGGCAATTCCTTCAACCCAGAACGCTCGTGTTCATCGTTTTGAAAAGCACGGTAAAGACGCACTATATGCGCGAACGCTGATAATGGCACCAATCAGAAGCTCTTAAAGTTATTGGACGGGGAACAACTCGGAGGCAGCATTTGTGGGCCAGTGAAGCAAGCTATGAGCGCCAAGCTCACGTCCACCAAGCGTGCCAAGGTCATGCACACGCACTTTTTACTTCTGATATGCCACTCAAGCTTAACCATACACTGTTTAAGAAAATCAAGCAGAAGTTTAGTGGCGATGATTTCATCCAGAAGAAATGTTGACAAAAGCACAAATGGGCATGATAGATTGGGCTGGAGCACCCATTGCAAAGCCAGAGGAGTAGCGCCATCTAGATTCCTTAATATCTTTAATAACAACTTCTGCGTTAAAAAACGGGCTTTTTCCAATGGCGTGGCAGCAGCTGGCGGGAAGATATCGAACGGCTGCCATGTTTAGCAAAATAAATCAGAGATTGTACCAACAGTGCCTACAAGCGGCACAGCCCACGTCGGCGCTGTTCATACATAAATCCCCGTCCACACTAGCGGCGCGGAGGCGTGCCGCGCGCCGCTGGCTGCCGCGGGCTGCCGGCCAAAACCAGTTTTCGCCCTCAGCGGCTCGTCGCTTGCCGCCGTCAGGGCAACCTACCCGCGCGCGGTTGGGGGCTCGCCATTCCTAGCCTTTTTAAAAAAAGAAGCCAATGGGAGGTGGCGTAGATAGTGATGTTGCGATGCCATGGCAACGCGCAAGCCGCTTCTCCGCGCATCTTCCATGTTTTAAGAAAGCGTAGCGTTGTTTTGTTTCGTCTACTCTCCCTATTTCTCCCAACGCCTTTCCCAAGAAAGCTGTTCCTCGAAACTGTGCGACTGTTTCCCTTTGTATATGACAAGACGTAGCTAAGCTATCTAGACAAGGATGCTAAGAATAACCGCAGGGAAATGATCGGAGATGAATTCGGAATAACAGGTGTGTCTCTCCATGGCACTTGTCGCATGTCGCCTGCCTTGTGACGGATGTCGTTTTTATTTGTCGACACTCTCGAAAGTAGCTTTCATCTTTGCCGCGCAGCCGGGGCAGCAGAGCGCTGACTTCTCCCTCGGTTTCGGTAGCACCAACTCGGTCGAACCCAAGACCTGCGCCTCTTTCCCTTCGGAGAGCGGTGACGTCGCAAGATAAACGAACAAGCCAGGATCATCACATTCACGCTGATCACCAGGTCATCATGGACACCTACCATGTAGGCGGCGAGTGCGGTTACGACGCTGATATATTCTTAAGATGAGAGCCGAAACGAAAGAACGTAACGAAGAGCAGACGACGAAAGCTCAAGGAATCCGGCGGAGGCACGTACGCGATGTCGAGAAAGTGAGTGTTAGTGCTGTCACGTGACACTAAAGCCCGCAAAACGGAGGTCAATGTGTCCTCCTCGCGTTCGGACGCCGGACAGCAGTCTCGCCAGGCGGCGCCGACGGGCGGCCCCGTTGCAGCTAGTGTGGTCATGCTTTTACACCTGTGGATCCGGCCCGCAGAAGTCTTCCCGAAGGCCCTGGCTGACCGCGGTATTTACAATGAATCCCAGCCCATGTCCCGCGTCACGCAGACCTTCTGCTACCGGCGCCAAATGAAGTGCACATAAAGAAACGGCGCTGCAACGCACTCCAAATGCGAAAACAAAGACACCAGAAAGAACGCAAGAGAAACTGCATTGTAAAGCGGATCCTCTCGCCGTAATATTTATTAATGCGAAAGCCTCATATGTCTCATCAACCGGGCGAACTTCAAAGTCCTTAAGCGAAAACACGTTGGCGACAAGAAAGGCGCCAAAACGTTTACATGACGAATCAAGCGATTTAGAGGCAATGAAATTACAAAGCGAACTACAAGGAATTATAGTGAATTAAGAGAAATTAAAGCGAATTAAGAGTAATTAAAGAGAAGTAAGAGTAATCAATGGATTTGAGGACATAAAGCGAGTTAAGAGGAAACAAAGCGAATAAAGAGGAATGCTAGTGAATTAAGAGGAATTAAAGAAAAGTAAGGGTAATCAAAGCTTTTTAAAACGGATGACAAAGCTAATTAAGAGGAATTAAAGTGCATTAAGAGGAATAAAAGTGAATTAAGAGGAATTAAAGCGAATTAGTGGATGACTAAGCGAATTAAGATCATGACTCAGCACATTGAGAAGGATGAGTCAGCACATTAAGAAGGATGATTCAGCACATTAAGGAAGATGACTCAGCGAATTCAGCTGCCTAATTAAAGTGGATAACTAGTGTCGCTAATTAGCACGGCTGACAAAGCGGTTTAAGAAGGTCGACCACGTGGTGTAACATAAAATGTGGACGTCTAAATAGTGTTCGACGGTAAAATAGTCACGCCAAAAAAGGAACGTCGGAAGATATGTCCAAGGTGGACGTGTGTATGGCTCCGCTAAGGGGAGTACACCTTCTAGCGGCCCCACCCGACGTGAAAACGTGAAACAAAGTATATCATGTGTCTGTCCATAGTGCACCAACGCTTGGCCTTTCGCTTCTAAGTCGTCTTAGGGATAACATACGAGAATCTGTGAATTTTTGAGCATTGCCACCAGCATCGCCATTGTTAGCCCCGTGCTTCATGTCTGAAGCTTTCTTAAATTTTGTTTGCTTTCTCTTGCTTTGACTGCTTGGTTTGCTCTGTCACAACTATTGCATTTTGTGAGCATTAGATTTATTATTCTCATTAGTTTGTTGCACTGGGCCAATATGCCGATTTTTTTTTGTGGTCTTATTTATGCTTAGAGAATTTTCTTGGTCACAATTTTGGTGGAAGTAAATAAATAGCTGAATATTAAATTCCAAATTGAGGTATTGAAGCATACTCGTTTATCAAGATTAGAATTCTGTTTTTAATAATTACTCTGAGAATAATTTTTGTGTTGAAATGCTTATCTAGGTGTGTGTATTTTGGTCTTCCTCTTTTAAAACTACCCCCCTTTTCTTTTCCTTTTCTTTTCTTTTTTTGAGACCCTCGAGATTTTGACAGATCCCTGTCCGGCCCCTTAACCAAATAGTTTGGAGACCCCTGCTCTAGGACAATATGGAATTGTCGTAGTGCAGGCGGTTTCGCCACTCGCTCTTCTGTCACAGAACATGCGACGAAGGGCTCTTTAACAAATCGAGCGCAGGCAACGCCAGTCGAAGAGAGAAAGGGTGAGCACTAGGAACGCCGGATCGTAGAGAAGGGCAATGGAGCGCGAGGGGAGAAGGGGAGAACACTAGGAACGTTAGAGGAGAAAGGAGGTTTCTCTTTTACTCCCCAGCCTTCTTACCGCTTGCCCTTTCTCCACTCGCCTAGCGTTACCTTCTCCGGTACTGCACGCAACTAGTGACACAGAGTATAGTTACGTTTTCATGGCCGTTTCACCAGGTGCAATTCTGCTTTCGGATTTTTCCAATCCGAGTTTGCGCATTTGCAAAGCGTCACGGCACCGGGTTTTTTTTTTTTTTTTCACAGTCTTTTTGCATTTATACCAGCGGGTCCTCTGGAAGCGGGCCGTGGGCCAGGCTTCAGTGGGCAGACAGCGGCCAGCCGCAGGCCGGTCGGACGACTTTCGCGGGCAACGTTTGACCCCTGGGCCGTTGTTTGAAAACCCCTGGTCTATCGTAGGATCCTTCGGTCCACCATCAACCTTCCTCAAACGTATTGTAATAACGGCGGCCCCCAAATACCCCAGGTCGCACTGATGTGTGGCACGTCAATGAACCCCATAGTGTTTTTGGCGTGCCAATTAACTCTACTGATTGAGCTACATCACAACTGTTGCCTAGGAAACGTATATAGATGGTAGGTATGGTTTTACATTGTCCCTAAATTGTGCCTTTGTGTGTGTATGCGCAGGAAGCGGTGCGGTTGAATATGAAACGGGTAAGTAATTTTCACTACTATAATGTTCAGCGATAAAAAAAGTAATTCTGGGTGCTAGACTATATCTTGGCTAATCATAACCACCTATTAAGCAAACTTACCTTGTCATACAATTTTTTTTCACAATGGCGTTATGCTGCATTTTGTTTAAAGGTTTCTGGCTCAGTACTCCATATGGGATCTATTTGGTTACAACTAACAGTTCCAGGCTGATATTTTTAACAAGAAACACAAACCTGAATGGGAGAATAAACCGCTAGCACGCCTGTTTATATCCAAAAATTCTCATCTGTTGTTCCAAAATCGAATCCTTCACCTCACCTCGAAAAATTTTATCAAGCCTCTTGAATTGGGTGGCGGTAACGCCAGACTACAAATCCATTAAACCACCTGTAATGTGTAGCACGTAATTTAACTCTATTGATTAAGTTAAATTTGGAACAAAGTTTAAAGCGGAATCCTGCATTTTCTTTTTCCAAAAGCACTGATCTGCAAAAAAAAAAATAAAACGTAAACGGAGGGGGGTGAGAATGATTATTTAATTTATTACAACAAAGTTAGGGAAGGGAAAGGGAAGAGAGCTGGCGAAAAACTGCTACCCACTTAAGCGAATTCGAAACTATACTTCGTTTCAGCTTCGGTCCGAGCGCGCCCGGTGTTATGAGCCGAATGGCCAATCAAACAACGAAAGAGGCCCAACGTCATGGCGTGCTCTCTGCAGTTGTTAAATAGGACCAGCCGGTATTCGCAGTCTCTCGTGCTCTTCCGCCGGCTTGTCCTATCAAGCGGAGAGAGCACGTCATGACGCTGCATTTTTTGCGCTGTTTGATTGGCCCTTCGGCTCATAACATCAGCCGCGCTCGGACCGAAGCTGAAACAAGGTATAACAGTAAAAACAGAGAGCTGGTCAAAAATCGATACGGCCGAAGCCAGTAACCAGGACGATCTACTCCAGTGGTCTCGAACTCATTTGAGTGTGGGGGCCAAATAGCCCACACCTGAAATGTCGAGGGCAGATGTAAGACAGGGCGGGGGGGGGGGGGGGGGGGGGGGCGGGGAGGTCAAAAGATTTTAGAGAGAAAGTATTTCGTGCCCTATGCTTTTTGTAAACTCACGGCTTTGCCAATGACATGTTTAGGTTTGATTTGTTTTTATATGACTACTTTGGGCCATTACTTGGTGTGATAACAAGAATTAAAATGGCACCGCACCATCGACGTGCTGGCATTTTTAATATAAAAAGAGAACAAGTGCACTGACATCCCCGTTGCTCAATTCACGCAGGAATTAACCAAGCTCAACTTGTTTCTAGAAAACAGTCAGTTAAGTTGGCAATTGTTGCTCTCCTAACGATTTTTATTACAACACTCTGAACAAATACTTGTATTTTAATGATGAAAGTTTTTGAGCCCGGGCCATGATCCTTACCGAGACGCTGTTTACGTGCCATGTAACGAGCTTCTAGTAGTGCCATGTAAACAATATAACACCCACGTTGCCTTTATTGACAAATTACGTGGGAAATAGAATCTCAGCATGCTTTCGATAGCTTTAATGTCCAGTTCTGGCAAAAAGGTAACGCTCAGCACGCCCCCCCCCCCCCCCCCCCCCCCCCGCCCTTTCCGGGAAAATGGAAAGTCTACGCCGCTGCGTAGCTGTATGCTTGGTAGAACTTGCTCCTGCTGATCAAGAGTTCGCGCAACCGAAATGCAGCCTTCAACGAAAAGCTCGCGCTTGCAGACTAGTAGCGGAATCGTTGCATACTCAACAAAGCTGGGGGGGGGGGGGGGGAGGGCTTGTTTGAGGTCCGAATGTTCTACGCGTCAAACATTCCACGCCGACTATTCCAGAAGCTCACTCGTGTTAATAAGGGGCTTCGCGTAGCGAGCCGGAGTCAGTCTCGCCCCAGCGCTCGATCCTGCGGTTTCGCCAACATCGGCGCCCGCGACGCTCTGCTGTTTTCTTCTGTTCCCGTTTTGTTTTGTTAGTTTTGGGCACAAGTTCGCCCCATTAAACGTTTAGTTTATTCAGTTATTACCGCCTCATCCATTGTCATTCGTGACAATATATACATATACAGGGTGCGGCCGTAAAAACTTTTACATTTGGCACGCCTAGCAAAAATCGAATTTCAAACATACATACCTGAAATTGGGCACACGAACGTCGTTTATTCCAAAGTTTTTTGCCTATCTTTTTTTCATACGTCAACTCGGGAGTAGCGAATTATTAGAAAGATAACAAAAATGGCAGACGTGCATTTCCTATGGCCTATACCCGCCCGTTCGCCGCCTGCTACCTAATTCGCGACGCCGCTCCCAGGCGCCGCACTGAACGCAAACACGCGGGAAACGCCGCACGAAAGGCTGGTGTCGGGCGAGATAATCGCGATAAAAAGTGATTTGAACGAAATATGGTGAACGATTGTTAAAATTACCTGTTTCAAGTCAAGTTTTGACAGATCGTCATGCAAGCAAGACGACACCATGATGCGACGAGATCATTTATTTACAGCCTGGAATAGCAAGTGAGGCTGCTACCGTTGCAGACAAGTTCGTTTTGAGTTATCATTTCATTCTGATTTTTACAAGGCCGCTGTAACACATAAAGTAATTTTTTTTCATGCAGCTTGGGTATAATTAACACACATATCGCGAGACATATTTGTAAAAAAAGAAATCATATTAATTGGAGCAATATTTACGGCGCTGGAGTCATTTCGGTGGGACGGTGATAAAATGGCTGGTATTTAAGAGAAATAGTCGTCTTCTTGCTGATTTCCCATTGGTACCTCTATCAGCAGCCTCTACTTTGCTCTCAACGTGCGGCAAGCAGCACGAGAGAAAGTAAGAGGGAAACTAAGAGTTTAAACTTTCCGTGAGGACGTGAAAGTTTTGCGTTCATTCAATTGTTTATTCTTGAAAAATACATCTTCTGATACGCCTCTTCTGTTACGGCGGTTTCAAATAATGTTGATGCTGCAGCGGCCCTTTAAACGACTAGGGTTCGGCCGATTCTATGTGCCCGCCGTTTACAGACACGCAAAGCCGAAGTCGAGCTTCGTACTCCAGGAAAGCCCTTTCGCGCATCCCATCGTCGATCTCGAGGAACGCGCCCTCAATTTTTTCTTTCAGCTCTTCGATGCTGGGGATCCTCTTCTTGTAGACAAGTCCTTTTATAAATCCCCATACGAAAAGTCGCACATATTTAAGTCGGGGAATCGTGGAGGTCAGTTCATATAGTCTGATCCCCCACCCATCCACCACCCAGGAAACGTGTTATTGAGCCATGCCCTCAAACTCTTTGCGTAATGGGGAGCTGCCCCATCCTGCATGAATATACAGTTTTCTTTTGTCATGTGGTACCTTTCAAGCTCAGGGAGCATTTCCGTTTTCAGCATGTCCAAGTAGACATCTGCGTTAACGGTGTCATCGAAAAAAAGGGGCCCAGTATGCCTTCACGCCAAATCCCACTCCACACTGTCACCTTCGGTGAATGGAGATGCCGTTCGTCCACGGCATGGGGGTTATCGCGAGCCCATATCCTGCTGTTCTGGCGGTTCACACGTCCATCTAGGTGAAAGTTTGCTTCGTCACTAAATAAAAGAAATTGGAGGTGCCCCGGTTTCTCTTAATTCGCAACAACTCCGCCTTGCGAAATTCTAAACGTCGGACGTTGTCGCCGTTGTGCAACTTGCATCTTTTATACGTACGGGCGCAAATTATTTTTCCGCAGAATCCGTCGTACGCTTTTTTTCCGAAATTCCAAACAACCTGGCTGCTCGTCTTGTTGACAATTGCGGGTCGCTCTCAAAGACAGCAAGCACCGCTTCATTGAGCTCCTCATTTTTCAGCAGGCTCTCACGTTCACTGACTGGATTCTTCTTTTTAAAGTCTTCTCCACTCACAAAACAATCCGCCCAAGTCAAAATAGTCGGGCGTGAAGGCGGGCGTTTATGAAATGCAGTGCGAAATTTTCGTTGTGCTGTGGCCACCGAGTTCCGCTTCACGTACCACTTGACTGCCTGGGCACACTCACTTGCCGAGTATTGCGGCATCGCAGGGCGGCGCGGAAAATATTTTGATAATAACTGCACAAGATAGTGCAACAAAAACAATAAATAGGAACAATCAAGATGCCTCAGCAGCGGCACTCTTGATTCCAAAGTTGAGCTTTCACCGGGAACGGACCCGTCAACAGATAAGCAGACGACAAAGGAAGACACACGTTCGTCTGCTTTAAAATGTATTTTTATTAAACGAGGGCGTCCGCCAGTTTCTAAATTTCATGTAAAAGGGCGTAATCGTTCACATATTTTGGTAAGATCACTTTTTATCGCGATTATCTCGCCCGACACCAGCCTTTCGTGCGGCGTTTCCCGCGTTTTTGCGTTCAGTGCGCCTCCTGGGAGCGGCGTCGTGAATTAGATAGCAGACGGCGAACGGGCGGGTATAGGCCATAGGAAATGCACGTTTGCCATTTTAGTTATCTTTCTAATAATTCGCTACTCCCGAGTTGACGTATGAAAAAAAGATAGGCCAAAAACTTTGGAATTAACGGCGTTCGTGTTCCCAATTTCATATGTACGTTTGAAATTCGATTTTTGCTGGGCGTGCCAAATGTGAAAGTTTTTACGGCCGCACCCTGTATATAGATATATATATATATATATATATATATATATATATATATATATATAAGTAGCACGTGTAGTTTTATATCGTGTCTAAATCGTCCCTGTGTGTGTATGCGCAGACACAGGTCCAGGGAGCGGAATGTTTGGTAAGTAATTCTCACTAATTTCCAGCGCTAAGAAATGTCAAATCTGCTCTTTCTATGTCCCGGCTAATCATGATCGCTTATCAGAGAAGCTGCCATTCTCCTGCAATATCTATCCAGTGTAACGTTAATAGACATTCAGGATCAAGGATATTCATTCACGACTCTATTCGATTTTCATTTCATTTGATATTATAAATGGTAGGTCTGTTGAAAGAAATTTGCGTACATCTTTAGATTACTGTGTGTTGTTTGTTTTAAATAAAAAAGCCAGTACATGCAAAATAATTTGATTAATCAAAAGCCTTTAGCAAAGTCAGTCGCGTGTTGCTTTTGCACAAATATATGTCTCTATGGTGTATGTCCGGAATTAATAACTGGTTCAAGAGTTATCTGTCTTTTTGATCAAATAACGTACGGGCCGCTTACGGTTATTCCCAATTGATTTTTCTCATTATCAGGTGTACCCCAGAGGTCAATTCTGGGTCATTTTTTATTTCCAATTATTATCATTTATATAACGCAATGTGTAAAAACGACTGAACTTCTTTGATTTGCTGACGACGTCAATTTGTTCAAGAGTGTTCATGGCACTTTAGGTTGTCATTTGATACAACGGGATGTGTCCGATATTGCACAGTGGTGTAAACAAAATCACTTGCTTTTTAATCCTTTAAAAACAAAAGTGACATCTATCTGCTGACGCCGTGCCATCAAATTTATCCTCTTGAGGGAAAACCGATTGAAGGAGTTGCACTCATAAAATACCTTGGTGTGTATATTGCCTGTCGATTAACTTTTAAAAATCTTATATCTTTTGTTTACAGCTTTTCTATAAAAGTTGGAGGAGTTAGATCGAGTTTGACCAAGCATTTTAAAAGGACCTTTTGTTTGATGCATCAATTTAATTCCTTAGTGGTATCAAGGCTAAAATTTGCTTGTCATTTGGAATTCAGTGTCTGTAACTCAGGCTTTGATTATAGAATGTGTGCAAAACAAATTTCTCCGAATTGTTTATAATAGATGGATTGGACGGCGGGTTTATTATGACTCTGAATGCTTACTAACTAGATTTTCGCAGAAGCTCTTATCTCACAGAAAAACGGTCCGTGACTTGGTGTTCCTCCATGAAGTCATTAATGTTGCCATTGATTCTGCGTGACTTATTTGTAAAATCAATTTCCATGTTCCTTTCTGCGCTACGAAACAATTTGCCTGTTTTTGTGTTTGTTCGCTTTGGAGCGCGTCACCTCTCTTTCGCTTCCAGTCATTACGGAACAGCATGTTACCACATCAGGTTGACGTCACTACACCCATTTCTACATACCGATCTCGGTTGGACGAACTTTTGGTCACATCGCAGCGCGTCAGTGTACACGCACATGTATTTTTGTATATTTATTTTTATTATGAGTAGTACAATTTTCAATAACTCCTTGACGTCAGGGATATTCCCTGACGACTGGAAACTGGCAGTGGTTGTTCCGGTACTGAAATCTGGAAATAGTGGTGATGTTCTTAATTACAGACCGATATCTCTTCTCTCTTATTTTTCCAAACTCTTTGAAATGGTAATCCATCAATTTCTCTCCTTCAAGTTTCGTAGTATAGTCATTCCTAATCAGCATGGTTTCATGTCCGGCAGATCGACATCCACCAATCTCGTATCTTTTATGTCTGCTGCCTCTGAAGTAGTTTGTAATAGAGGTCAGCTTGACGTTTTTTATTTCGACCTGAGTAAGGCATTCGACGTAGTCAACCACAACATCCTCTTATACAAGCTTTCTTCGTACGGAGTATGTGGTTCGGTATACAATTTGTTCAAAAGCTATTTGTCTGATAGGCATGCCTACGTCCGCGTCAACAATACTACCTCGTCCTTGTACAAGGCAAGCTCTGGAGTGCCTCAGGGATCTGTCTTGGGCCCCCTCCTTTCTAATATTTTTGTAAATGATGTCTCTCGAGTTATATTAAATTCTTCATTTCTGCAGTACGCTGATGATATAAAACTTTACAAAAAATATCGACCTTAGAGGATTGCATCGCGCTTCAGAATGACGCATATTCCTTCGGTCGTTGGTGTTTAGAGAATGACCTCCGTTTGAATCATTCTAAAACAAAAATAATGACATATTCTCGCAAGACCCATGATATATTCTTTCCATATAGTTATCATGGCGAACTGCTGTCACGTGTAAGTGAACTGAGGGACCTTGGAGTTGTCTTTGATTCAACCTTGAGATTTGACACTCACGTCATCAAAGTGGTTCAATCGGCCTTGCGCACGTTAGGTGCAGTGTCTCGCATAACGAAGGAGTTCAAAAGCCCGTCCGCTTTTTTTACGCTGTATTGTTCCTTAGTTAGATCCCAGCTAGAGTACGCCTCGGTTGTTTGGAACGGCATTTCCAAAACTAACAGTTCATCTGTCGAGCGAGTCCAAAACAAATTTATTTCTATCTTTAAATATCGTTACCTTGAGAATGGTGATCCTTGTCTGAACGGTGTGTGTAACTCGCAACTTGTCAACTTGTTGAGCCTCCAGCAGCGTCGGGTGAAGGCAGATTTGTTGTTTTTGTTTAAGACCCTGCACGGCTCGATTAACTCTCCCAGCCTTCTGTCCGAAGTGAGCCTCAGAGTTCCACGTGTGCCTACACGGCTCCAATCATCATTTTATATAGCTCGACATTTTAGCAACCTAAACCCGATCCAAAGATCGGCGGAGTGTTATAATCGCTACTCTGACACAATTGATATTTTTAACTCATGTGGGAGCAAGTTCAGAAATGCTGTTCAAACCTTCCTCTTGCAGGAAAAGGGCTGATCAGTTGAAGCGCTGATGTAGTATTTGCTTTTTGCTCTCACACCTGGTGAGGTCTCTGTTTTGTGCTTTTGATTTCCCTAGTTAATCTGAGTGTTTTTCATACTTGTTAATATTTTTATTCTCAGACTGGAGAACTACGTTCTCCTTCTGCACTCGTGTGTATGCGTGTTGTATGTGTGTGTTTTTGCTCATTTTTTTTAGTGTGCCAGCACTAAGACCGATTGGTTGTTCCTGGACACTTTATTAAACATTGATTGATTGACTGATTGATTGATTGATTGTGTTAAAGATTCCATTTGTACGAGTTGGTGCACCTAGCACAAAACCGTCTGGTCATTTTAGTGCACCCGAAAAATAATAATAATAATAATAATAATAAATTTGTATTCAGGAACATTCATAAATTCATACAGGAGTGCGGGGGCAATCAAAGCCAACGGTGGCTTGTGTGACGCCGCCCCAAAAAAAATGAAAAAAGAAAGAGACAGAGGTTGAATGTCCAAGAACATAGTCAGTAAAAAATTAGCACAAAGAAAGCAGAAAACGGGAAAAAAACGATCATAAAGATTAATATTATTAATATTATTATTATTATTGTTGTTATGGGCATATTTGCACCACGGAATGAAACTATTATTTTTTTTCTTACTTTTTTAAATTTTTTTTTTTAATTTTAATTTTTTCTGACTTGATTTTTTTTTTCTTTAGAAAGGGAAGGGGGGAGGGGGGAGTTTAGTATGCAGTTGGAACTGCTGCAAAAACTTAGTGATAATTCTGTTTTTTGTTTTTTTATCTAGAACTGAGTCTTTTATTTTTATTTCAATTTACATAGTTGGTTTTGCCGCACAAGCCCATGATGGCTTTGACGAACCTGCACTTTTCCTCGATTATGTTCTTCCGTCACAAATACATTTATTATTATTATTATTATTATTATTATTATTATTATTATTATTATTATTACTGGCTTAACTGACGTTTGACCTTATCCTTTCTCCTTCTTACCTTATTATATATGTAATAACTTTTTTTGTTTTAATTTTGTTTTAACTTTTTTTCATTTGTTTACCTTTCCCTTTGTCCACTGCACTTTCATCGCTCCCCCCACCCTTTTTCTCTCCCTAATGATTCTAATGACATTTCTATGTATTTTGTAATTTTTTTTACATCTCTTTGCTTTCCTTGTGTCATGTACAATCGTTTTGTGTCTGTGTTTCATTTTGGTTTCTCGTTATTTTTTTTATTTTGTTTTTCCTGTCGACATGTGCTTTAATGTGCTTATTCATTTCATTTTTCTTTCCTTTTTAACGGTCTCATGACAATTACTATTTTTCCTTCTGCTTTTCTTCTCCTTGATGTGTTTTCCAACGTCATGTTGTCATGTCAGTGTTGGTCTGGTGAAATCGCTTGAATTTTTTTTTTTTTATTATGATCAGCGACATTTCCAGGGTGATGTGCGGGCTGAGTTGAGGGCGGAAGCTTGTAGTGGAGAGGAGAAACCTCCTTGCTACTCCGGACTTTCATCTGCTTTCTCCTCTCCAGATCGCACTCCGCTCTTGGCTTGTCGATGATTATACTTTCATTTCCATATCTCTGGTATCTCTGATGGCATTCATGTATACAGTTTTGTCCTGATATAGTCTTCCTTTAATTTGTCATTATTTCTACGTTTGCATCTCTGCCGATCTTATTGTTTTTGTTTTTTTAGGGCGTCATCACACAAGCTTTTTGCTGGTTTTGATGTGCCCATACTTATAAATGTTGATTCCGATGGGCAAATAAACATTATTACTATTATTATTATTATTATTATTATTATTATTATTATTATTATTATTATTATTATTATTATTATTATTATTATTATTATTATTATTATTATTATTATTATTATTATTATTGCCCATTAATTTCAATTCGTATTTAGGCATCAACCGAACTCTCCCATTAACGCCGCGCCAGCTGGAGCTATGCTTCGTTTCACCTTATGCTGTACCGCAGCGAAGGCTACAAGCGCGAGCTCATTGCGTTGGCAGCTGCTCTTAAGTCACGAGAGCTTGTGCCGCCGAGATGTTTCCCAGAGAAAGGAGGTCGCGCTTGTAGCCTTTCCTGCGGTACATCATAAGATGAAACACAGTATAGTAATGCAACCTGTATTGCGTTTTTGATGGGGAGCTATTTCATGAGTGCGTAAAGGAGATGAAGCCGTCTTTGTCCTCTGGCCATGACGGCATTCTGTCGGTCCTATTGAAGGCCTATAGTGCAATATTTATCCCTATTTTGGTACACATTTTTAACAACTGCGTAAAAACTGAAGTGTTTCCCGTCTTGTGGAAAACAGCTCTTGTTGTACCCGTACATAAGTCCGGTTCAAGAACAAGCGTCTCAAATTGCAGGCCTATATATCTTCTTTGTACATTTTCAAAACTCTTCGAAACAGCTTTGCACAAAATATTGTCGTTTAAGCTCAAACGTTTTCTCATCCCTAGCCGACATGGTTTTATGGCGGGTCGCTCAACCGCGACTAACCTCACTTGTTTCATGTCAACTGCTGCTCAGGTGGTCCCTAATAGAGGCCAACTTGATGTAATTTACTTTGACTTAAGCAAAGCGTTTGATCTTGTAAATCACATGTTGATAGCAAAGCTGTCAAAGCTTGATGTCCGCAGTTTGTTACTTTTTTTTCTCAAAAGTCAGTTGCGTGATAGAATGTGTTTTGTCAGCCCGAATGTTAATTCGTCTGCTGCTTATCAGGCTACGACGGATCTACCTCAAGGTTCAGTTCTCGGCCCCCTTCTGTTTTCAGTTCTTGTGAATGATGTTTCGGCTGTGATCCGTCACTCCTCCTTTCTACAATATGCAGATGACATTAACATGTTTATACAGGTACGAGACGAACGCGGCGGTCTTTTGCTACAAAATGATGTATATGTTTTTGAAAACTGGGGAATCAGAATGCCCTAAAACTAAAGAGTTCTAAAACTAAAGTCATGTCCTACACTCGAAAGACACCTAATATTATATTCTCTTATGACATTCAGTCAGTTCTTTTGGCGCGCGTAAATGAAATCAAAGAACTTGGAGTTGTATTTGATAGTACATTAAGCTTTTCGAGTCATGTTGACCACATTGTGATCTCAGCTTTACGCACGCTTGGTTACGTGCCGCATTACTAAAGAGTTTAATAACCCTAGTACTTTTGTCACACTGTACAGTGCTTTATGTCGACCACATGTCGAGTAGGCCTCTGTTGTATGGAATGGAATCTGCGCGAAAAACTCGGCTAGGATGGAAAGTGTTCAGAATAGGTTTTTATGTATCTACAGACATCGTTTCTCGTCATGCAATGCGTTCTACCTCAAATGATGATCCAGCAGTCCCAGTCTAACATAGCTTGGCATTGCCCATTCTGCGGCGTAGGAGAGAACATGCCGATATCCTATTTCTGGACAAACCAATTCATGGCATCACTGACTGAACATCATTGATCTCAAATGTGCGTTTGAAAATTCCCGTAAAAACTACACGGCAAAATGCATCCTTCTACAATGCTCGCATAACTAATCTCCACGACCCCGTGTCAAGAATTGGGCACACCTCAATTCCTCTTTTACAGACACTATTGATATACTTAACAATAACACACCGGAGTTCATCAGAGCTCTAAAGGTCCTCACCTAAATTTTGCTTACCATTTTTTGCACTTGATTAATGTTGCTCAGAACCAAATTTTATACTCTCGCTTTCCTTTTCTTTCGCTATCGTGGTGGTATACCGTAGAGGGTTTATCTGACATGTGTGATCTGTTCTAAGTGTTTTTATTGTTTACTGTTTGTTTGTTGTGTGTAGTGTTACGTTTTTCATGTTTCCTGAGTGCACCCGTACAAAGACCGCATGGGTGCTCGTGGGCTCTTCAATAAAAAAATATTGATTAATTATTCTTTTTATTATTATTATTATTATTATTATTATTATTATTATTATTATTATTATTATTATTATTATTATTATTATGAGCTTCTTGTGTGTTTTTCTTGCAACTGCAGTCCTGTAACTTACGTGGATAAGGTTAAATATCTTGGGATAGAATTTGATAATGATCTGTCATGGAACACTCATCTCTCACAGCTTTGCAGAAGACTGCGGAGTGTGTCCTGTTTGCTGTACAACACACGATCCTCAATACCTAGTTCGACAAAAAAAAAGCAATAGCTCAAGGATTAGTATACGGAATTTCGCGGTATGGTATAACAATTTTTGGACATCGCTCTGGAGCCTGGTACAAAAAATTAGATACAATTTAAAAAGGCATTTTTAGAAGCATTGTCTATGGACCAGCGTTGCAAACCGAAGAGGAAAAACTCGCCAACTTAGGTTTGCCCTTCTTCAGAGCTTTTTTGGTTCAGACTGTAGTCCTCAAGTATATTTGGAGCGATATATATAAGATACCCCACCTGGCTACTAGATCACTTATACACACAGAACGATTTAAGGTACCTTTCGTCACAACAAAATATGGGAAGAAGGTTCGGGCCTTCTATGTACCAGCGATTTTCAACAGCCTACCAGACGACGTTTATGATGCGGACTCCCTGAAAAAACTAAAACGAGCACTCCAAGATCTCAGCAAAACATCATGAATTTGTGTGTCTGCATGTGTGCGTGACCCTGTGTGTGTTTTGCGTGAACGCTAACAATCGTGATTTTTTTCTTTTTTCTTTCTTTATCATCGTCAGTACCATAGCGTGGTAACAGTGCTTGAGTCGGGAACTACAAATCAGGGGGACATTTTGTACTCGTGAAGTGAAGGGTGCTGTCCCACAAGTCTTCCAACTGGCTTTGACAGACCCGTATTTCTACCAAGTATGATACATGCAAAAAAAATAAACATTATTATTATTATTATTATTATTATTATTATTATTATTATTATTCTGTCCATTACTTCGCTGCGAGGAGTCAGAAAGGCTCTCAAAAGTATCACTCTCTGACAAGATCTTCGACTGAGCATTGATGCATGGCCTGCATATTTTATTTTATTTTAATTTTTTTATGTATTCTTTTTATTTCGTTTATATGTATATATATATATATATATATATATATATATATATATATATATATATATATATATATATTTGTGTGTGTAGGTTACACATATGCAGCCTTAGGGTTGCGACACTTCACATTTTAACTCGATGTTGTGTATTTGTGTTTAGTATAGGTCGCCTTTTTCCTTTTATGCTTAACGCATAATTTTGCTCTGTCAACAAGCCTGCTCTTCTTTTCTTTTTTTTTTTACTTCCTTTTTTTCTTTTTTTACTTATTTTTTTCTTTTTTTACTTCTTTTTTTTTCTTTTTTTTACTTCTTTTTTTCTTTTTTCTACTGCGTTCCCTACCTAAAAATCCGGTATAACTTTTCGCTATCCAGATTATGGAACCGGAAAGCTATCTGGACTCTATCCGGATTCTATCTGGAGTTTAGGTTTTCAGAAAATATTCCTTTATCTACAATCTGGATTTTGGGTTTCCAGAAACAAATTTCCGGTTCCATAATCCGGATAGGGAAAAGTTATACCGGATTTTTCGGTAGGGTTGTTTATGTTTGACGATGCATTTGGTAACGGATTCGCATATCTGTGTATGTGTGCGTGTGTTTGTGTGTCTAACTGTAGCGTAAGATACCCGGGACATCGTAATGACATCTGTATATAGTTGAGCCTCAGTTCACATGCGGGTTCCAAGTTGCTACGTTGCTACGTTAAACGGTTGGGTAGCATCGCACAAGCCTAATGCTGGCTTTGATGCGCCCGTTACGCAACCCTGTTTTGTGCTGCGTGCAACAAAAGCATTCATTATTATTATTATTATTATTATTCTTTTTTTTCACATACTTTTTACAAATTATCTCTCTAATCGTTCCCAGGTTGTTGCTCTGGGAGCTCTAAACATGAGCACACAGGTGTCTCTGACGTGTGGCGTTCGACAAGATTCCATAATCTCCCCCTTATTGTTTAATATTCATGTGAATGATTTTGAAGAAAACATCTTAAATTGTCATATATTTCAATATGCGGATGATACAGTTTTAGTCGCTCGTCACACCAACTACACATCAGCCGTACAAATACTACAACAAGCTGTTTTCACTGCTATGAAGTGGTTTCGTGACAACCGTATCAAAGTTAACGCCTCAATAACTAGTTTAGTATGCTTTAGAAATCCTTTACAACAAACTGTGAAAAACACTCCTCTGTTCATTCATACCTCTGATTGTGTTTCTTGTTCCTGTGGGGCGGTTTCTTATGTCAATCCAGTTAAATACCTGGGAATTTATTTTGACAGCGACCTTGCTTGGAACACCCACCTGTCCTATATTTGTAGCAAACTCAGAAGTACAGCCTGGCTTTTGTACACCATTAGACATTTTGCTCCGATCTGTGTGCGCAAAGCAATAGCCAGCAGTCTTGCATACGGCATTTTAAGATATGAAATTACTATTCTTTCCAATTGCCCCATAAGATGGCAAGTAAGCATCGATAATATTCTGCGGAACTTACTGAAGAGCTTGGCGTATAACTGTGATTTGACAGAGTGCGGAAGTATCTTTGAGTATCTTGGTTTACCTTCCTTCCAAACGTTATTTGTGAATTCACTAATTTCGCGCCACTTTTGAATGGATGATTTAAAAAAAAAAAATTCATGTCCTCCCGAGTTCTAAGAGATTGTCCTCGCTATGTTGTGCCTCGTTCTTATACTCGCTACGGACAAGCTACTCGTGATATTTATGTCCCGAAAATATTTAATTCGCTTCTTGATGACATTTTTACGCTTACTTTAAAAGAACAACTAAAAAAATTCCTAATTGGTTGGACTCTACCGTAAGTGTTAATGTTTCCTTACCTTTCTTTTTTCGACTACCTTGTCCGAACCTTTTCATTTTACCTGTATAGTCCACCGCGATGGACTATCTCTGTCCGCGGCATGTATATATCTATATGTATACTTTGTGTGTATCTTTATATGTACCTGTACATATGTCTATAATGTTTCTACCGGTCTACTGTGATTTACTATCTCTATCCGTGCCATGTACAAAGTGACTGACTGCCCGCCGCCTTCCCCTCCCTCCCCCACCCCGGACAACTATGATTGTTAATCGGTGTTAGTTTGTTAACTAGGTATGTATATAATCACTTACTACCTCTTCCAGGCAATGACCCACTAGCCTACTTTGGCTTTGACGGGCCCGAAAATATCGAAAACAAACATGAAAGCGGAATAAAAATTATTATTATTATTATTATTATTATTATTATTATTATTATTATTACAACTAGACTATTCGGTCGATGCGTTCACTCTGCAAGGCTGGGCTCAATAACAAGAATCGCAGAATCATATAGGAGTGCAAAACAGTAGCACGCATTTCCAGCTTCAAAGATGCTGAGCCGATACTCTGAGGTCTAATCCTTCGGTCTACTCTGAAACTTCTGCTACAAATTTATTACTTGTATTGCGATAAACACGGCCTCTAATTACATTCCATCAAAGTGCTATATGACACGTCAATCATACGTATTGATTTAGTTAACCTTAAAACCAATTGGTAGTATGAGTTGTAACTTTTTTTCTTTTTAAAAATATTAACAATGTAACACATCAAAAGTAGGTTTATATTGTCTTTAAACTGTGCCTGCGTGTGTTGATGCGCAGGAGGGCACGGTGGGGGCCCGGTGGAAGGAGAGGGTAAGTACTTTGTGCTACTATAGTATACAATGCTAAGCCATATATCTATCTGGTGCTAGACTATGTTGTTTAATTATAACCACCTATCAGGCCAGCTAACATTGTCAAACAAAATTAACTCAGAGCGACGTCATTGTGCATAGCGGCTAAACATGTTTTTGGTCCACTGCTCTATATCGGCTACATTTGGAGGCTGCAGTAACACTGTCAGGTTGATATTTTTATTAAAAACCACAAACCTAAACAAAAAAATGCAACAGTAGTACGCCCTTTTACACCCAAGAATACTGAGCTGATGTTCTAAAGACTAATCATTTGGTCCACGTTGAAAATCCTGCTCAAACTTCCTTAACCTTATTGTGAAAGTCCCGTCCTCCAAATGCCTTACACTACAGTGGTATCCGGCACGTCAATTTACCCTATTAATTTAGTTAAATGTGTAACTAAGTTGGAGTGGGAGTTTTGTTACTGTTAAGTAATCCTCGGTTTCGTCACCGCTTCACGGAGAAATCACAACAACTGCTCACGCTGACGGTTAATTGGCTACTATATTTTAGTGAAAACAAACCGAGGTGCGCATCCTTTTCGATCTCGCTGTAAAAGATTCAAGAGTCGAGATCCTATTACATGATTTTAACTAGCAAACACATATAAATAGTGAGGGCGGTTTTATATTCTCTAAACGGTGTTTGTCTGTGCGTATGCGTAGATTCACGGCTGCCAGGCCTGTCAGGACAAGGTAAGCACATCTCACCTACTAATATCTGCCGCTAAAGAAAATGGAATATGTTTGATTAACCTGGAGACTGGAGAAAAGAAACATCAAAACGTAGAAGCGAAACAAAATAGACGGACGTCGTCCCTTTTACTTTTCGTCTCTTCCACGTCTTGATGTTTCTTCTCTACCCCAATCTCAGGCTAATCCAACATGGTTAATATTCACCAGCTCACGGCACCCTTATGATATTTTCTATGATATATGTGTTGCCTCTACCTTGGCTAATCATATTTGCCTATCAGGCAAGCTAAATACAGTAACACAAAATGTATTTAGAGTAACGTTAATCTGAACTCAGGTTGAAGGCTTTGGTTGGCGAGTAAAGTTTATTTGGTCGCTACAATGGCCCTGCCCTGGCTGGGCTTTATAACTAAAAACCGAAAGCCATATTCCTATTATTATTTATATATCGATTAATTTTACCTTTTTTTTCGTTGTGTGTGAGTGTGTGGGGAGGGGGGGGGGGGCGGTTGGTTAAGCAGTTTCTAAAGCCTACAGAAAGGTGCATCATTTGTCATGAATATATATTCTAAGGTGAATAGCCGACACACAAATGCATGTAGAGTTTGTGTACATAAAATGTCATGTGATAAAAGAAAGTTGTGTGCGAAAAATTTAAATTGAAAGATTATTTGATGTAAATATGGAGCATCAAACAAAGTAAGAACCGTGAATTTATAACAAAACACAGAATGCAACTCAAATAGCAAACACGTCTGTGATAGCAAAACGAAAGTACACCTAGGAGCTAAAAAATACTGAGCTGGTACTTCAAATTCGAATTCCCTTGTAACAATAATAATCCTGCTCAAACGTTCTTAACTGTAGTACGATAACGCGGCCTCTAAATGCCTTGGATCACAGTAATATGACGCCCCTGCGTCGCAATGACTGATTTAAATTTAGAACAAAGTTACAGACAGTTCTTTTTTTTTTAAGAAATGTTTAGGAAACATAAAAATTAAGTGCAGTTGTACATTGTATTTTAATAAGTGTCTGTTTGCTCAACAGCTGGTCCCCCCTCTGCAGGCCGCTAAGTATACAGTAAGTAATACCCAACCACTAAGGTTAACCGCCAAAAAGTCATTTCCGGCGCCGGCCCTTACCTCGGCTAATCATAACCACCTATCAGGCGAGCAAACATTGTATTACACAATTTATTCAAACTGAAGTTAATCCACATTAAAATTCAAGACGTTATATATGTATATCAAGTTTGTTAACCCTCACGTGGACTTTTTTTATACCTTTTAAATAGTTCAAGAATCATACAGTGGTCAGGATTGCCGTGTAGTTTGTTTAGTTCAGTGCTGTTTTATTACGTCAAGTGTAACCCTAAAAAAAGGTCCCTAAAGCTGTTTGGGAAACACAATAAAGCTCTCTGATTTATTGATTGATTGATCAGGTCTCTACAATGGCACTGCCAGGCTGGGTTTTATAACGAACATAAAAAATCATAAGGGGGCGTGAAACAAACGCACGCCTTTCTGGATCCAACTGAGCTGATGTTCTATTGTCTAATTCTTCGGTCCACGTTGAAAATCCTGCTGGAGCTTTTTGAACTTTATTGTGATAACACCGGCCTCCAAAAAACACAGTGATGTGCCCCATGAACCCGGAATATTGATTGATATTTATAACTCAGTTGAAGTCAGTTTCGTCTTCTGTTTTTTTAGAATTGCCTAGAAAAATTATATTGATTGTAAATGTGGCTTGATTGTGTGTCTAATTTGTGTCATGTACATGTGGCAGATCGCATTAGATAAACTATGCCTTTACTAATATAACACTCCAGCGCTGATGTTTTATGGGATCATATCAGCGCTGCAAACCTCTTCACCATTTCAGATCCCCCTAGCCATTCAACCCTTTACACAACCAAATGACTAAACCATTGACCAAAAGTGCAATTTCAAATGGTATTGAACACGTATTTTAAAATTTGAGTTTTACATGCATGTTTAAACTGAAAACGACGATAAGAACCTACGTTAGTTCAGACTCGGGCGCAAGCAGCTGTAGAAAAAAGCGATCAGACCAAATAGGGACAACTCAGCAGGTGCACCGCACGCACATATAGACACTTTCAGTAGCACGTTCAGCGAAAACCAGGAACGCGCAACCAACATCCGCCGCCATTGAGGAATCCTGAGCACTGTCACGGTTTCGTCTCTGATGCAGTCCCGGTGGCGTCTCTGTCGTCTTTTTTGCTCGCTGGATGCTTCTAAAGCCAGACGGACGAAGAGGCGCATAAAACAGTCTGCTGAGAGACCTTCTTGATCCGCACACCAAGCTTCTCTACAAGAGAAGCTTGGTGTGAGACGAAAAGCATGCCACGGAAAGCCGACACTGAGCGTCGTCCGCTCGCTGTTGAGCATTTAGTTTGACATCATTAACAAAAAAAAACAAAAAAAAGCGACCAACTTCTCACGAAGGCTGTATTTCGACTGACGAAAACAGGTTATCTTCAAACAAAAGGCAAAAAGACCCCCTTCCATTTTTTTTTTCACGTACCCTCTCCTTCTTGCGAGTGCGGACATGGATTCCTTGGGCATCCCTAGTTCAGGCCGTGAAACAAATACACAGGACATAGAAACAGCAATGAAACCGCGTTAACTAAGGCCACGACAAGACAGGGACGGGGGGGACGTCTCAATTTCCAACACTCGTTGCAGCCAAGCAATACAAAATGGCCAAGCGGCTTTCCCGACGCATGCATCCTGAATGGTCACGTGATCTCCCCCAAATACCCCTTAAAACGATCGTGATGGGAGCTGTGGTTTCACGGAAGACATTGGGAAAGACCCCACAGGCCTCTCAAAAAACTATGACGCGTCACTTACACCCTTTAGGAATTCTTAAAAGTACGTCAGGCCCCTTAGAAAACTTTGACGAACATCTCAAACTCCTCGAACATATTTGAATGGCACGCTAAAACACTTCAGAAATCCTTGTGGGTTCTATAGACGGCTTTCCAATCGGGTAGTTCACCCAGACAGAATATAACACTGAAATGAACAGGGGACAGGCACTCACAGTTCTGTGAGTGTTTGTCCTTCGTCCATGTCAGTGTTTTATTCGTTCTGTGTAGCCGCAGGAGCACCCCGCCCCGACACGCAAATAAGGACAGAGTAAGTAACATTCACTAACTAGTGTAGAACCCTCTATTTTTGCGGCGCTGTTCGGCAACGGAGTCCTATTCGCGAGTACTAAGTTTCGCGATTTCTGAAGGTTGGAATTCGCCTTTACAAGCAATGGAAATATTCGCGCCAATAAAGGTTTGCGAATATTATAATTTGCGAGCTTCGCAAATATTAGGAGCTCGCGGACATTAAAGGCCTTACAGCAAGGCACAGCTCTTAACAACATGTCAAATGTGATCCTGGCCCCTTTTTTTCCTAACCATAACTACTTATCAGAGAGCTAAAATTGTCACAAAAGGTATTTCGTAAAACGCTAATCTACGTTCGAGTTCAATGCCTTTGGTGTACGACTGCTTATCTGTATATTTGATCACAACAATGACACTTCCGGTCTAAGTCATCTAACAAGCATCATAAAAAAATATAAAAACTCAAAACTTTAGCATGCTCATATTGGTCCAAGGAAGCTTATCTATTATGACAGCCAATCACATCATCGCTCCACTCTAAAAGCAAGGCATATACAATTTGTACTGTAGTGTCATAACCCCGGCCTCGAAATATTCCTGATTATAATGCAGTGTAGTGTGCCGAGTTCATTATTTTATTAAATTGTGGCTGTCAATATCAATCCGAGCTCTGTCTCTATTTGTTGTGTTGCTGTGGTGGCTACCCTTGGCGTGTCACGCGTAAGTTACGCAATTTCAATAAGAAAGAAAACCCAAACCTCGACAAATATGAGTCACATTTCAACACCGGCACTTCTAAACACTGAAGAAAGTTAACAAGGTATTACACCATACGAGGCTAAAGTTAGCCACTCCCCACAATTCTCCGCTTTTCAGTATGTTTATTATCTACTCCTTTACTAATTAGATTGTACGCATGACAATTTTTAACTTCAATTTAACCCCACTTGTAGCACTGGTCTACTCACGGCATGTAAGAATATCCCTAAACATTTAAAAAATTGCTGAATCATAGACAGTGTTTGGAATTCCTGTACTAGCGTGCAGAACTTCGAGTGAATTAAAAGTGCCTAAACATTCGATCGGTCCTGATTTTAAATAAACGCTTTTCTTTCAGGGAGATAATCCTGTGCAGAGTCGTGGTTGGCTTTGGACACGTCAGCTGTTGCTTATTGGAAAATACTTGCAACAAGGTGCCTGCATTTCTTTTAATAAAGTTATGCATTAATATACACTTCGCTAATTATTGTTGTTCAGTTTTAAACCTTGGTGCAAATGAACTTTTAAATACGGATTTTATTGATTTCGTAATTAGTGCTTCTGTTTTTATGCGGTACTGCATTCATTGAACTCAAATGATTTCTAAACTTACATGAAATATAACTTGGCTAAAAGTGTTCTGTTTCTAATTATTTACCTTGGTGCTTCAAGTCAAATATGACTCAAACCATCATTGAAAGAGCATGTGTTGTTAGCGTCAGGTGCACTTTCCTTTGCGTATCGTGGCACCTTTAAAGGCATTTTTGGAACATAAAAGCAAGGGTGAGTAAACGTGTGGTACATCCTCATCAAGCGACGACAACGACGACGACAACTACCTCATTGACACCATTTAACTCCCTGAAACAAAAACAACCGCGCGATGCCAGTGCAACCTGCGCTTTGAGCATCTGTGCCTTGGGGGTGGTAGCTGTCTGCATCGAGTGGACTACCTCTTTGGAGACGGCTGCCTTCACCAAAGTGAGCCACTGCTCTGTGCACCCTCCGAAAAGCACACATCGTCACGTTGGCTAGCTGTTGCTAGTTGAGGCTGTTGCTTCAGCTGCCACCACACAGACTTGAACAGCCTATCTAGACAATAACCGCAAGTATATTTCGTCCAACTTGCATATACCTATTACATAATCACTTTTATCATAGACGCGACACCGTAGGCGGCTCTCCTAAATCAATGCATCAGTATCACTATCTCCGTAAATGTGCAGTTGGGAGTGTGAAAGCATTAAGGGAATGAGGTGCACCTGCATGTGTTGAAAGAAAACTTCAACGTACACGATAGGGGTGGTAAGGCGCTAGGGAAGCGTGTGTCTTACATTGGGGACATCATTGATGGGGTAGTGCGGTACATGCTTGACCATTGCGAATAACAAAATAAGGTGTATACCAGCAATCAGACAGCTTACTGCGTCATTTCGTCGTTTTTGGTATCCCGACCAGGATGAGGGAAATATAAACGAATATTTTACTCGAGTAAAGGTAGACCACGAACAACAGTCAACCGTTCTCTGTGCTCGTGTGGAAGCGATTGATGCAGGTTGAGGATCTCGGTTAGCTCCATCGAGACCAAATTATTTTTTCACTATTATACAAAAAACCTTTTTGTACAGTAGACAAAAATTCTATTGTAAAAATTGAAGTAACTAGGCCTGATTTATTAACATGAAGCAAGAAGACATCACTAGAAAATGTTTATTCATACAGAAAACGTTTTCTGACATGTAACAACAAAGTTTTATTGCTGAGCTTACCTGACACGACAAGCTAAGCCTAAAACTTTCTTCTCGGATTCCCCGCGGATCACCATTTGAGATCCACGGGCGAGAGCATGAGCCAAAAAAAACGTTTGAAGTTACTGCTGTTATGAAAGACAAACAAACCTACAAACTATTTTCCCCCAAGGTACCGCGTGCTCCCATTGGCTACACCGCGCATGCGGGTGTAGCTCCTATTGGAAATAATTCTAAAGGGCCCATAAGCCTTGAAGGATTATGGGACCTCACAGGCCTTCAAAACCCTTCAAAAATACCTTACAGAAAAACACTTCGGGTATACCCCGCACAAAAGCCCTCCAGCCCCGCAGCCCTTCAACCCGTAAGACCCTTCAGCCCAGACACCTTAGCCCATCAACCCTTTAGACGCCCAAATGACTGTGAACCATAGACAAAAATGCCTTTCAAAACGTTATTGGCAATTTATTGCGGACATTGAGTTTTAGATGCATATTAAAACTCAAAAAGGCGATAAAAACCAACTCTTGTTCAAACCAGGGCACAAGCAGCTGTAGACGAAAGATATCATTTCAAATAGGGACAACTGACTTCTTTATCACAACGAAAAATATCTTTCAAAGTACTCACAATGCCGCTGAATGAATTCGTGATGTACGGTAGTTCAGCTAATAAAACCGAGCAGGTGCACCTCACGGACACATACACAGTCTCAGTAAGCACGTTTAGCGAAAACCACGAACTCGCAAGCAGCACCCGTCACCGTTGAGGAATCCTGAGCACAGTCACGGTTTCGTCCATGATGCCGTCGGGGCGGCGTCTTCGGCGTATTTTTCGCTCGCTGAATGCTTCTGAAGCCGGACGGGCGAAGAGGCGCAAGGAACAAGGCGGGACGGCGACCGTCATCCACCGTCTCAGGAACCACAGCGCCATGATCCCGAGGCACAGGCACTACATGCGGTGGGACGCTGATCCCGACTGTCAGGCTTGCGGCGAGTAGGCCGACACTGGCCACCATATCCTTGAATGCGCTGAACACGATGGCGCTCGAGCGGTGCTGAAGGCGGCCAACGCCGAACTGAAATTCACCTGTGCAACCAAGGAAAAAACTGCACGAATCAAAACAGACCAAGGGGCGAGCCCTCAAAACCGTGCTCACCTTTTTTGAGGAAACCGGTCCGTTCCAGATATCCATGGCGGTAAGAAGCCAACCGCCCACGAGTGGAAGGAAAATGGCTATAGCGGCCTCCTGGCTTCCTCGGCTTCCTCACACCACTCTTTCCCGCCGACCGCTGGAGAAGGGTTGTCATGTCATGTTGGTGGTGATTGAGAGGTGTTAAGTAATCTCACGGAGACAATTTGGATGCGTTATATAAGCTTTCACTGGGCAACAAAAGAAGATTGAATAAAAAGAATATGTACAATGCTAATTACGTTAGAGTTATTAGTGCACAAATGTCTTACTTAACGCGCACGTCGTTGATTGGCTGAGGGAGCAGGCAGTCGGGCAGTCAGCCAAGTGGTCGGGTGGTCAGAGTGTCGGAGGGCAGCCGGTCAGTCGTTCGGGTCGAGCAGTCAGTCACTTGGGTAGCCGGGTGGTCGGCGAGTCGGACGGAGTCCGGGGCTTGAAGGTTCAGATTGTTGTCGCCGGTTGCTTTCCGCGCAGCTGAGTCGACCTCGTACGGGCCGGCGCCTCGAGCGCTTGGAAGCAGCGCAATCGTATCTCTCGGGGTCTGGGCACCCCGACGGAGGTCGTTGCTGTGTGCTCGAGTCTCGGCCGATGTTTCGCCTCTCGGAGCCTGGGAACCCCGACGGAGGTCGATGGTGCTCGTCCCGGATGGTCTGCGACTCGACTCCTACTGTCCCGAGCCCTGCGTGCCGCTCTCTCTCACGAGCCCCTCATCTTCTTTTTTCTTCCCTTCCGTCCTCTTTTTCCTCTTCAATCTCTGTCCGGCAACGACCATGACACAGGCTTTTTTTTTTCTTTTTGGAGAAAAAAACAACTAAGTTACATGCGTCGATTACGGAAAGAAAAATGTACAGAGTCCAGCAGTTCAGCACAAATGTTTCAGTTCGGTGTCAAACAACTAGACGCAACTGAGCCAAGTGCGCACACTCAATTCAAAATCCATAATTCGCGCAGACAAATAAAATCAAAATTTCCTCAAATCAGGTTGTGTAAAAGGTCACCTTAAACGCTATATTTAACTTTGAAATATTGTACGACACTAAACTTTCAACTGAAGTCATCGACGATGCCGAAAAGGTAAGGCCGTACCAACTCCAAAAAATTACAAAAACATGAGAAATGAAATACGGATACGGCTGGCCAGTTACTTCTCTTGTGTATCACTGGTACATAAACCAGACACCTCGCCCTATCTTGACGTAACGTCCTAGATAATGCCATTCACCACGACTATTCTAAGAATATTACACGCGGCTCAGGTAGTCACCGCCCACGTTGTCAACTCCCTTAATATACTCAACTGTAAACTCGTACTCCTGCAAAAGCAAACTCCACCTCAGCAGCCTGCTATTTGAAGCTTTCATTTTGTTTATATACTGCAAAAGCTGGTGGTCGCTTTGAACGACGAATTTCTTGCCATACAGATAAAGATGGAACTTTTGAATGGCCCAAACCAAAGCTAGAGCTTCCTTTTCAACGGTGCCATAGCTTTTCTCCCTAGGTAGCAATTTTCTGCTAGCGCACGCGACGGGATGCAAAAACGACTCGTGCTTCTGCATTAACATAGCTCCGAGACAACGATCTGACGCGTCAGTTCGAAGTACAAACTTCCTGGTGGAATCCGGCGCTTTGAGGATCGGTCCCTCTAATAGTGCCTTCTTCAACTCGTGGAAGGCCTTTTCTTGACTGTTGGTCCAACGGACATTATTGGGCTCCTTCTTTGTTGTCAGCTCAACCAGAGGCAAACTTTTCTTTGCATAATTCGCAATGAACTGCCGGTAATAACCGGTGAGTCCCAAAAATAACCTCACTTGTTTTTTGCTTGTGGGTCGCTGAGATCCTACCACCTTGTCCAACGTCTCCGGAACAGGGGCGAGCTCACCGTTCCCTAGTAGATGTCCAAGAAAAGTGACGTGCCTCCTTCCAACCTCACATTTGCTGGGCTTTACGGTTAAACCCGCGTCCTCAATCCTTTGAAGAACTCGCTCGAGTACAGAGAAATGCTCTTCCCAGGAATCGGTCGCAATCAAGACATCACCGATATAATGTCAGACCCCGTCGATTCCTGACAGCACCTCTCGCATGAGTCGCGTAAAGACTGCGGATGCAGTTTTAATTCCAAACGGCATGTACCTAAATTGATACAATCCCGACGACGTGGAAAACGCCGTCTTCTCCTTTGAGTCATTCGAAAGGGGGATTCGCCAATACCCCTTGGAGAGGTCTAACTTAGAAAAATAAACTCGATTGCCTACCTCGGCGAATACGGCATCCACTCGGGGATTGGGTTCGGCATCGGAGACTAAAATGTCGTTGAGCCGGCGGAAGTCAATGCAAACCCGGTAGGTCTTGTCTGGCTTTTTTACGAGAACCAAGGCGCGAACAGCAAGCAGAAGTAGACTTCTCAATTACCTTTAGTTTAAGCATTTCGTCTACCTCTTTTTCGATCACGCGCTCCAAGGAAATCGGAATCGGGTACTGAGACGTACGAATGGGTTCATCTGTGGGCAGCTGCAGCTTATATTCCAGGAAATTTGTACGTCCCGGTACAACCGAGAATATTTTGGCGTGTTTCTCCAGAACGTCTGTGATGTCTTCCCGCTGTATTCGACTGAGATCGTCAGCTAGTGCCACTTGCTTTATTACCTCTGCACTCTTCAGGTAAAGGCATGGAAGTGGTTGATCACTTGTGTCCTCAATGGATATCACTGACGACACTTGCTCTGCCGCGCCCGCTGCCTCACGTTCTTCATACCGCTTGAGCATGTTGATATGAAAGAGCTTGGTGGCGTGTCCTAGATCAACCTCATAATCGGCCTCGTTAATTTTTCTCACCACTCTGTAGGGGCCCTTCCATTGCAACTGCAGCTTGTTCCTCTTCGAAGGTATTAAAAGCAGGGTGCGGTCGCCTACTTTCAAGTCTCTCTTCCCACTTTGCTTGTCATACATCTTCTTTTGGTATCTTTTTGCTGATGCTAAGCTTTCGTGAGCCAGCTCCATAGTTTTCTCAAGACGGCTGCGCAGGTCAAGAACGAATCCATACGTCGTCTTGAGGTTGGTTCCTAGTTCATCTCGAGTCCACACCTCCTTTAGGATCGTCAGCGGTCCTCGAATATGGCGGCCGTAAATGAGCTCAAACGGGAAAAAGCCAAGACTAGCTTGAGGCACCTCGCGGTACGCGAATAGCAAAGGTGCTAGGTACCAATCCCAAGAGCGCGGCTTCTCCTGGCTCATCTTGGTCAACATCTGTCTCAAAGTGCCATTGTACCTTTCAACCAATCCATTACAAAACGGGTGATAGGGTATGGTTTGTAATTTCTGAATCGATAGGAGTTCTGTGAATTCTTGCATCAATCCGGATGTGAAGCTTGTGCCTTGATCCGGTAAGATCTGCCGGGGAAAACCCACTAGGGAGAAAATCTCTAGTAATCCCTCCGCGACGGCGCGCGAATCGCACGATGGTAAAGCAACGGCATCGGGATATCTCGTTGCAAAATCCACCACCGTAAGGATGTACCGATTTCCGCTATCTGAGGTAAGTGGGAGTGGACCTATTAGGTCCGTGGCCACCCTCTCAAATGGAGTATCAATCACTGGCATTTGCCCAAGTGGTGCCCTTTTTAGTTTCCCCTTCGGAGTGGCCCTCTGGCACGTATCGCATGATCTGACATACCTCTTAATGTCGGCTTGGACTCCTGGCCAATAGAAAGCCTCTAATACTTTGTCAATGGTTCGCTTGATCCCCTGGTGGCCCGCCATCACACCATCATGCGCCACCTATAGAACATAACGTCTCAGTGGGGTTGGAACGACCACCTGCTTGAACGACTTTCCACCCTGTTGTTCAAATCGTCGGCAGAGTACTCCTTTCGAGATGTAAAAGTTGTACCTCGATCCATTCTTCGTGTTGTACACTTGCCCTATTTGGTTTCTACACACCTGCAATGTGTCATCAGATTTCTGCCTCTCTTTTAGTAGCTCAGAGGTAACTTCTTCCCTTTTTACTTCGCTAAAAGCATTCGTCTTATTCGATGGGATCAACATATGTGCGAATGATACATCGCTCATATCGATCGAGTCCTTTCGGGTATCAGTCATCTCTCCTTCTGAGATTGGTTGCATATTTTGTCCATTCCAATTAAGATCAGGTTCATCGGCTCTTCGGGCTCCCTCAACGTTTCGTACAATTACGTCGTAGAGCGGTGCGTCCATGCACTTCACGAGTAAATCTCCAGTAAAATACGGGGAGCAGAGATTCACTCTCGCCTCTGGCAATTGCAATGGCGCTCCATTTATGAGAATCACAACGCCCGTTTTACCCGTGAGATTGGCATCTTCCACTAGGCTACTTCGAACGATTACTGTGTTACTGCCTGTATCGCGCAGCACACTGACCGGTCTTTGGTTTAGCAAACCACGTACGACAGGCATATTGTTAGCTTCGATCAATCTCGTCTGTTCCTGAACTGCACTAATTAGCCCAGTCTCGCCATCTCGGATAGGAGGAGGGTTTAGTTGCTCTGTGGTATGCACTGATGAGGTCACTGTGCTCTTATCCGATACCGGATCAACAAAACACGATATTTGTGGCCTATCTTGACGTTTCTTGGGACAATCTTTCGCGTCATGTCCTTCCCTTCGGCAGGGCGGGCAAGAAGGAATCTTTGTTTGTACCCGCTTCGGCACTGAGGCGTCTTGTGGCCTAGCCTTTCGATTGAGAAACACTTCGACTTAGAAAACGTTGACTGGTCCGAGCTTCCTCTGTTTGACGACGCGACTTTCGGATCATCTCTAAAGGAGGATAGATTGTTCTGTTGTTGAGCCTCCAGAAATCGATCGGCGGCCTCAACCATTGATTTAAGCGTCTTTCAATCCCTCTCTTTTTAAAACAGTGAGCCTCGCATGGCATTGTGACATAAATTGTTCTGTCAAGATCTTATCTCGAAGCGCTTCATACGTTGAAGGCGTCTCTCCTTCCTCCATCCACCTCTCAAAGTCACCTTGCAGTCGGGCGGCGTACTGACTAGACGTTTCCCCTTCCTCGGGTTTCGAACTCCTCAATTTCTCCCTATATCCCTCTGTTGTGAATCGAAACCTATGAAGAAGAGCTTTCTTGGTTGCTTCATAACTTAACGAATCCTGCGGGGATAGCCTACCATACAGCTTCATCGCCTCTCCCGTAAGACACATGCTCAGAGCTGTCGCCCACTTTGCTTCTGGCCACTCCTACCCCGCAGCGATGCATTCGAAACGTTTCAAGTATGCGTCGAGATCATCCCTCCTTTCGTCAAAAGGAGGAATGAGCTTCCGGGGACAAAGATAAGCGGAGTTCATTCTCCCGCTGCCATGTCCCTCTGAGGCTTCTGGAGTGGTTGCCCCAGCCGCCGTTTCAGCTACCCTTATACGCAACTGCAATACCCTCTCTTCTCTCTCTGCCTTATCTCTAGTCGCGAGTCTCTCAGCGGCTTTTTCCTCTTGTTCATATGCATATTTCTCTTCCGCCCACACTTTTAGTTCATCGGCCTGGAGGCCCAATGCCTTGCCAACTTCTACAATATCTTTTAAATCTATTGCTTTGTAAATACCTCTTAACGATCCAAAGTGTCTCCGTCCTGTCACGGACGCCAAATTGTCATGTCGGTTGTGATTGAGAGGTGATAAGTAATCACACGGAGACAATTTGGATGCGTTATATAAGCTTTCACTGGGCAACAAAAGGAGATTGAATAAAAAGAATATGTACAATGCTAATTACGTTAGAGTTATTAGTGCACAAATGTTTTACTTAACGCGCACGTCGTTGATTGGCTGAGGGAGCAGGCAGTCGGGCAGTCAGCGAAGTGGTCGGGTGGTCAGAGTGTCGGAGGGCAGTCGGTCAGCCGTTCGGGTCGAGCAGTCAGTCACTTGGGTAGCCGGGTGGTCAGCGAGTCGGACGGACTCCGGGGCTTGAAGGTTCCGTTTGTTGTCGGCGGTTGCTTTCCGCGCAGCTGAGTCGACCTCGTACGGGCCGGCGCCTCGAGCGCTTGGAAGCAGCGCAATCGTATCTCTCGGGGTCTGGGCACCCCGACGGAGGTCGTTGCTGTGTGCTCGAGTCTCGGCCGATGTTTCGCCTCTCGGAGCCTGGGAACCCCGACGGAGGTCGATGGTGCTCGTCCCGGATGGTCTGCGAATCGACTCCTACTGTCCCGAGCCCTGCGTGCCGCTCTCTCTCACGAGCCCCTCATCCTCTTTTTTCATCCCTTCCGTCCTCTTTTTCCTCTTTGGTGTAATTTTTCAACACACGCCACAAAATGTGGCTCTGCTAGCATATATTTAATGCCCTGTCGTCTCCAAAAGCCTATTATATAGAAGCTCAAATAATTTTCACTCCCAAGAATATATTTTACGTTTAAATGCCACATATTTTAATAAATGTGTACAAGTTGAAAACATAAAATCGAATGCAGCAGAACTCAATGCATAAAAAGTAAAGAAGATGCAGTAAATCTCGTACAGCTTCTCGTTTTCTGTCGATTCTTATTTTTACGGGGGATCGGTTGGCTAGCGCACTCAAGCTCGGAGCACGTGGAGCGAAACCTCGCGCTGCAGAACCCAGGCAGCCTGGGTTCAGTTCCCACCCCTGCCCGTTTCAATTAGGATGAGCATCGTACCGGCGTGCGGTCGTGTATCACTACTGCGTGGTGCACGTTAAAGACCCCAGGCTAGCAGTCGTACTGCACTGGTAAAATTGCTTATCTAGAGTGGGTAAAAATGTCGCCATGTTCTGGCAGACTAAACTCCTGCTGTATAAACAACTTACGACTAATTTGTTTGTCTCATTTTTACCAACATGCTCCAACACTAATTTCAACCTTATGTTGTTTTTTTATCGTTGTGAGTAGCAGTATTTTTACCTTGTGTAATCGTCTTCACTAAAAAATAAAGAAAGCATCTTTCCACAGCAACACTTTCGTATTGACACAGCATGATTTGAAAATAATTACAATAACTTAGTTTTCAACTTTTGTCCAGCAATCTTTTCTTGCAATATTTTGCCACTAAAGAGAGGTTGCACAGCGGTCAACGCCCGTCAGGTCTCCTGCAAGAAAGACGGTCGCTTCCCGCAATGCTTGGACAAAGAACGGTGTACCATTGCGATTCACACGTTTACCAGCGACCACCACGCTTGCCCATGCCCCGTTGTTCGGCAGCTCAGTGAGTTGCGTAGTGAATTTTGGGACAGTTTGAAATGCGGGACATTTTTAAGATTTTGATATTTCTTGCGGGACGCGGGACACGAGCCCTCAATGCGGGACAGTCCCGCGAGTCGCGGGACGGGTGGTCACCCTACAAGGCATTGTAAAGGGCACTTCATACATTTTATGAGAGCCTCTGACGGTGCCAACGAACCGACCAGGAAATATCGGTGCCCACTTCAAACGTCTCAGGAATTCCTGAAGTCCCCTTCACACCCTTTAAAATATTTTGAAGTCCCACTCAGAGCGATTTTTGATAGGGCTAGGGCTGGTGCTATGCAAACATTGAAGTGTTGCCATAGAAAGATTTTAGAAACTAAAAAACCTCGGTTGGTCGCTATACAGTCATTATTCGGCTTTGGCCCGTGACGACTAAATGACGTATGACCTAGCCCAAACTCGATCATTTGGGGCGCTAAATCACAACCTTACCGTTGGCGAGTTTTAAAAGACAAACAAAAAAGATGGCGGCGTTCTTGTTCTACGCTCTTAGGCTGTGAGACTTAAGCGACGTTGGTTGGACCCACGAGCACGACCACGGCTGGCACGATAACGTGTTTTTCGCTAGTGGACGACTCCTTTCGGCGACGGCGACGGCAAGGGCTGCTCAAGCGAACAGTGAGGTGACGATAAAAATCTATTCTGTTATAATAATAATCTTTATTTTGACTTCTTGAGTCGCGGGTGGAGGGGCAAAAAGTAAACAAATTTTACCTGGCAAGGCCCCACCACCCTGTACATAGCTCAGCAGCATACAGCAGTAAACGCTAACAAAAACTATGGAGCCAATATCGTGTCTATAAAACAATATTCTTATACAAAAAATACAAAAAACAGAAATAATAAAATTACACACATATAAATATTAACATCCATGATAAGGCACTTCATAGAATTTACAGTAATAAATTGCTAGCAATTTTTCGCTCACAAAGCAATGTATCGGTTAACAAGGATAAATACAGAAAACAAAAAAACTGATAAGCAGCCCCATAAATAGGCAGAAAACGATTAAATAAACAGTTTCACGACACAATTCATAAAATGGCAGGAGATAACGTTTCATATTTTTCTTGAAGGCGAAAAGCGAAGTAGAACTTTTTATTAACCCAATGATATCGGGGTGGCTGTTTAGGAGCTCGGGTATTTTGTAAGTTTTTGTTTGGGAACCGTAATTGATTCGTATTTTTGGTTTCATGTAGATTTCGTTTCTCCGATTATATGGCGTTGGCTTCGGGTAGTAAGTCTCACTAAATGTATTTTCATCACTGTTGCAGTCACTATATACAGGGCGTTTTTTTTTTTTGTTTTTTTTTTAAGCTTAACAGATTTGTTTAAAAAAGCCGTGAAAGTTACACTTATGCCGCTTGTGGAGGTGAGTTATACGGCCAGGGGGACATATTATAGGGGGCTAACCGTAACGATCAGTCTTCTAATTAATTAAAATTAATTAATTAACTTTTTAATTAATGAAAATAGACATATGGTTCCAATTAGAAACTTGCACAGCGTCATCGAAAACAACTAAATCAGTCATTTTCAGAAATACTTTCGACGCGTGAGAAGCGTAGTATCGTACTAAGGTTACCACCACTCATGGAGCAGGTACAGTCGGGGACAAAAGTCTCCAGGACACGCGAGCTGCGACTGAAACGCATTGCTCTGCCATCTGCCGGCAGGTCGCCTGGTTTCGAGATCACAAAAAAGCGCATGCGCGTCCTACTGCATCTGCAAACCATGACGGTTTTCCCGCTCCTCTGCGGCGCGGCGCCAAACTCTGAATCGGGCGCGTGGTACAGCCTCGGAGATAGCGCTTGCGGCTGACGAGCGTCTGCTACACATTCCGAAAGTGGAGATACCGCCTGCGTCATTGCGCCGCATTTCGCCGTGTCAGCGCGCACCGGCTTTTGAGCCTGTTCAGATTAAACTTGGCTGATATTTTTTTGCAGCGTGTACTTTATACATGCTATCATTTTACAACTTGTGTATACATTTCTCAGGAACCTTAATACGCTCACAGTGGTGACTGGTAAAAGCCTAGAGCCCAATCGGTGAAAGTAGGTGCGGGGCATGTGGTCAAGGATAAAGGCGGGAGAAAAAGACAAGTGCGAGTAATTTATTCGCATAAAAAAAATAATAATAATTATTACGACATCTGAAATAAATAATTACTGGAGAGCCACGACTAATGGGCGGTGAAATTTCCCCCAACGGCAATCACTTGCTGTAGTCACCATGGCATCGATTCATAGAGCCCTGCAACCAGCTCAGGACGCGCACGGAGTGCGTTCCATTCTTCGTTCACCGCTTCAAACAAGGACTCAGCGGATGCGCGACTGAGATGTCGTTTTGCGAGATTTTTTTTCATCGTGCCCCAGATGTTTTCAATGGGGTTGCATTCAGCACCGTTTGGTGGCCACTCAAGCTGGTGTATGCCGGAAGCTTCCAGCATCGCGCTGACTTTGCGCGCCTTGTGCACGGGGCTTCGGTCTTGCTGCAGGAAGAAGCAGCCGTCGGGGAATGGTCCGTCCAGGACGTAGGGAATGAGCGTGTTCTCAATTGGCGGGGGGGGGGGGGGGGGGGGGGGGGGATGTCGCAGTAAGTGTCGGCATTAAACCGGCCGTCAATTCTGACGAGAGGGCCTAAACCCTCCTTACTTATTGCCCCCCACACAGCAATTGCGCATCGGCCACTTGACAGCACACTTTGCATATATTTGGGACGGTATCTGTAAAAAAACAAAAATGCAACAAGAGTCACTAGAAAATAAAATAAATAAATAAATAAATATATATATATATATATATGTATATATAAATATATATATATATATATATATAACGGGCATGGTGGCGGGAGGCCGAAGGCGTGGGTATAAAACTGAGAAGAAAAAAACCCTTAGTGAAAAACAGCAACAACGGACGATTTAATCTTCGACGTTTCGGCCGGAGTCCGGCCTTCGTCAGGAAGACCGGCCTTCGTCTTCCTGACGAAGGCCGGACTCCGGCCGAAACGTCGAAGATTAAATCGTCCGTTGTTGCTGTTTTTCACTAAGGGTTTTTTTCTTCTCAGTTTTATATATATATATATATATATATATATATATATATATATATATATATATATATATCTCATGCGCGCAAAACAATCATACCTTAAAGAAAAAATAAAATGCTGTGTATACCGAAATGAATTCTACCCAGGTTCTTCGCGAACCCCTTGTATAGAGTTTCAATATTTATTTATAATTAAGCCTAATTAATATCAATATAACACTAATTATCTAACTCTTTAAATATTTTCTTTAGAGCCTAAATGTCACGTAAAAGATAAAGTGACTTGAGAAACATCCGCAACGTGATACGGTTTGCATGCTTCTATTATTTGGCCTGGAAAGAAAGCCCGCGTATATTGAAATAGAGTGTAATAGCTCGTGTGCGTTGCAACGTGGTATTTTTATATATTTCACGGTCTTTTTCAAAGGCCGGGAAAAAAACAGGCAAACCGTTTCACGCTTCATGCAGACACATATTCGGGGTGGTCCTCAAAGCGCTCGACAGCTTTCTGATTTACATTTCGGATCCCAATACATTATTTAAACAGTTAGCTAATTAGTCCTAATAAAATAATTATTTTCGATGCAAAAGAAAAATACGGCACTCTCGTAAGGCGCGTGCGAACAACATACGGTGTCTTTAATTCACAAAAAGCGTTCTCCTTAAAAAAAAAAAAATTGGACGAATCTTTGGGACAGCCGGTGCTCACACAGCTGGGTCTAACAAGCAAGTTTGTTACACCCATTAGACGTAATTTACGCTACTAGATTCCATGAAAGTTTTATACATTGCTGTAAACGACTGTATTTTTCCGGGCTCGCTTCGGCGAATTCTGCAAAGCGCTGGTTTCAGAAATATTTGGCCGGCACAAATATCGCGGTTGAGAGTGGTATGCCAGGTTTTATAAGCGCTGTGTGATGGGGCGATTAATTGTTCGCATTTCTTTTTGCAAATCCCGAAAATTAGGCAGTGGCCAAACTTAACCAGATTAGAAAAACAGTACCGTAACGAGTCATCACACAGCAAAATTACTCCCTTCTTTAGAATGCCAGAACCCTTGCTAAAACTAAAAAAGCCGCCCCAACCGACGCCAGTGATACTACGTTCTGCAACTATGCAGATGACAAATAAAACATTCCGCTGTTGTTTTTGAGCCCGGAATTTTGTTTTTGTTTTATATTTATTAGAAGCGTTACAAGTGGAGTATACACACTGGACATTTCGTTTTAATTAATACAAATATTGTACATATTGTTTCTCATTTGTCGTTTTAAAAGAACACATTTTCTGTCGGGAGTTTCGATGCACGCTATTTTTACCTGCAACTCATGGGCCGCCAAACGCGCCGCTTTTGGTCCCACCTCGTTGGAAAAGTGAACTCTTCAGTGAATATTACTTCGAACCACTCCGTTACCATCCAGTGCTCCAGGGCCCTTGCAAAAGAGTCTCGCCCGGCGCTGTGCATCCGTGAGGTAAGGCTTTTGAGCAGCCATGCACTTTTTCATCCCTGCTTCCATCAGTCGCCTTGCCCTGAGCCTCTCCAGTCTTACTGGAGAGGCTCAGGGAGAGTTCCTTTCGGATTTCTTTTGCTGACATAAAAGGGTCCGTAACAGCTGCGGCAACAATCAGCCGGTCTTCATCTGTGGCCCTGGGCCGGCCGGAGCGAGGAGCATCCACAAGTAGACCGCCATCGTCACGGAAGGCCTTAATCACGCGGGTGACAGTCCATTTCGAACGACCAGTGCGTCGGGCGATCTCCCTTTGCGGAACTCCCTCAATAAAAAGACGCGCGATTAAACGCCGTCCCTCGATGGGAACCGAAGGAGACATCTTTAAAGACTGGGTCTTGATAGAGGAACATGCTACTGTACGCATACTGCATACCGCTGGCCAATAGTGAGTCTGGTTTTTAATATGCAGTCATTTTACGTTTTTCTCTATACTGTGATTATTAGGGCGCGGGCGCACTTACTGACATGGCACCCATAAGGGAAGAAGTCACGACAGCTCAACTGAGCGTTAAGCTGAACTGGTGATGGCTATAAAGCAAGGTGCGCTGACACAGCGAAATGCGGCGCAATGACACAGGCGCTATCTCCAGTTTCGGAATGTGTATCAGACGCTCATCAGCCACCAGCGCTATCTCGGAGGCGGTACCACGCGCACGATTCCGAGTTAGGCGCTGCGCCGCAGAACAGCAGGAAAACAGACATGTCTGCAGGCAGAGTAGGACGCGCATGCGCTTTTGTGTGATCTCCAAACCAGGCGACCTGCCGGCAGGTGGCAGAGCAGTGCGTTTCAGTCGCAGCTCGCGTGCCGTGGGGACTTTTGTCCCCGACTGTACAAGGCTGGGGCTAGATAAGAGACGGAAAAAGCGTGCGGGCGCCTTATCACAACCGCTAGCTTTGTACCTGCTCCACGAGTCGTAACTTTAGTGCAGTCCTGCGCTTTTCACGCGTTCAAACTCTTTCTGAAAATTACTGATTTAGTGGTTTTCGATGACGCTGAGCAAGTTTCTGATTGGAACCATATGTCAATTTTCATTAATTAAAAAGTTAATTAACGAGTTTTAATTAATTAGCCGATGGATCGTTACGATTAGCCCCCTATAATATGTCCCCCTGGCCGTATCACTCACCTCCACAAGCGGCATAAGACTAACTTTCACGGCTTTTTTTTAACAAATCTGTTAAGCTTAAAAAAAGATGTATATACATTGCAAGTTTAAAGAAAGAGGGGCTTTCAATACCCAAAATTCGGTGCTTTGCAAAATATGGAGCTGTAGGATCAGTATAATCCAGGTTCTCAATACAACGAACTGCTTTTTTTTGTAGACCAAGTATGCGAGTCAAGTTAGAATTTGTAGTGGTTCCCCAGACCAATAAACAATAATGAAGATGGGTTTGTACCAGAGTGTAGTAGAGCTGACGCTTAAGCCAACAAGAAAGGATTTCTTTGAGTTTGTATAAGAAGCCAATAGATTGAGATATTTTCGAGCCAACATGAGCAATATGACGCGACCAGCTTAGCGTTTCTTCAAACCAGACGCCCAAGAATTTAAGGGAGGACCACTCTTTCCAATTCCAAGTTTTTAAAAATTATTTTTAGATTAAGATTACTACGAAGTTGCTTATGACCCGGTTTAAATATAATATATTTCGTTTTGTTGACATTCAGTTCTATTTGATTGGACTCAAGCCAGAGCGCTAGTTCATGAAACCCCGTATTTGACAAATCTTCTATCATACTTAGATCCTTATCAGTAAAAAATACATTGGTATCATCTGCATATAGGATTATGTCGGAAGTGCCAAATATGTTCTCTATATCATTTATATATAGTAGAAAAAGCAATGGTCCGAGGATTGACCCCTGGGGTAGACCATAATTTATTTTTGTTGGTTCAGATTCAAATCCATTAATTTTTATGTATTGCGGTCTGTTCGATAAATAGCTGCAAATTGAATCCCAAGCTTTATCCCTTATACCATAATGCATTAGTTTTTTTAGAAGGATGTCACATTTAATCGAGTCGAACGCGTTGGGGAAGTATAAGAAAATTCCCACGGTATATAGCTGACTTTCAATACTATTGACCAGTTCATCTTTAACATGTAATAAAGCCTTTTCAGATTTATTTTTCTGAAAACCATACTGTACCTTCACTATTATCTGTCTTTCTTCGAGATATTTAGAAAGCTTAACATTAATTATTTGTTCCAGGATTTTAGAAAATAGTGGGAGTACTGAAATTAGCCTGTAGTAGTTTATATTGTTGCGCGGGCTACCTTCATGTATAACAGACACTCTCGCAAGTTTCATTTTTTGTGGAAATGTACGAGTTGATAAAGCAGTGTTGCAAATATGTGTCAGTGGAAGACTGATAAGGTGAGAAACTGCTTTTATCAGTACTGCCTTGAAATCGTCTACCCCAGCTGCTGTGTTATTTTTTAAGTTCAAAATAGTCTGTATTACCTCTGTTTCTGTCGTAGGGCAATGAAATACTGAGTTCGCATTTTGAAATGATGACAGGTCTAGATCAGAATTACTACTCAATGTACATGATGAGGCACCAGAATCGAAGAAATGTATGTTAAATTTGTTGGCCAAGGACATGTTTGAGTACAAATCACCACCAATTGTTAGTTCATTAGGTAACGTATCCTGGGGGGGTCCGAGAAATAAGACTTTTTAGGTTTTTCCATATTTGCTGTGGGTCGTTGTAAACTGACGGTAATTTGTTCTCATAGTACTGCTTGCGTGCTTTTTTAGTATCTATATTCAGCTTATTTCTAGTCTTTTTTATATTCCCGTAATGTCGCTTCATCTCTCGTTTTGATAAAAGTATCAAAAAGTTTATTCCGATATCCTTATTTATCCACGGTTTTCTTATTTTCTTGTGTTTTCTCGCATTTCTGATAGGAAACGCTTCACCATAGCATTGGTTGATTTTTTTTATAAGTGTCATAACATACATTTGGATTCTGTTCACTGCATACATCATCCCAATTAATACTCGATATCATGGCATAAAAGGTGTTTATATTTTCACGAGTAATACATCCTGAGGCTATCACAGGTGAAGAATAGGATGTGGCTCTCGTTTTTCGCGAAGATGGAAGAATAAAGAAGATGGATAGGTGATCGCTTATAGGACTGGAAAGTATTCCGGGGAGTGACTGACTCGGTAAATGACTTGTAATCCACAGATCAATTACAGTTGCGCTATCAAAGGTTATTCTTGTTGGGGTGGTGATAACATTACTGCACCCGAAAGATTAAATTATGTCAAGAAACTGTCTGCAAGAAGGATCTGAGCCAATGACACTAATATTAAAGTCGCCTATTAGTGTGACTGGTAAATTTAAGGCAGTAATATAGTCTAAAAGTTCAGTTATGTAATTAATAAATTTACATACTGTTCCTGAAGGCGGGTGATACAGCGCAGCAACTACGGAACCGTCGCATATTGCAACTATCGATTCGTAATGACTGGTCACACCCGAATACTCGGGCACAACACGATAACTAGCGCTATTACGGAAGTACAGGGAAACGCCTCCTCCTCTTTTGTTTGTTCTAAACACCCCTTCCCTCTTGTATCACTGAAAATTAACTTCGACACTGACACTAGTTTGCCAAGTTTCTGTAAAAGCCAAAACGTCGAAGCTATAATTAAGAGAGCCCAAAAGGATAGTGATTTCGTCATGTTTATTAGCAATGCTCCTAGCATTCAAGCGGAAAATCGAGAAATGTTGCTGTAGGTACAGCGGATCTTGCCGGATAAGTTGGCTAAAAGAAGTCGGATTATAATACAATAAAACAGGAGTTGTATCAGCCATTCTCAGATTATTTTGCCGAGATCAACTTCAGATCCGATTTTGATAGCGCGTTCGCCTTCTGCCTTGCGTGCGAAAATGTTTCCATTTTTTTGCCAGACAAACTTGTAGCTTTTTTCTTGAGCTTTTACTTTAGTCATCCAGAAGAGTTTTTTTTTTTTTGTGTGTGTGTGTGCGGTTAGGTTGTCAAGAAAGCGCACGTTCAGATCAGTGTCTCTTAGATAAGTCCTTTTAGCCAGTCATTGGTCACGTGTTACTCGCGATACAAAGCGTGCCAAGACGACCGGAATCTTACCGGTCTTAGGCGGCAGTCTGTGCAGGTCTTCTAGATCATTTGCTGTCAGTTGAACGAGTTCGAGCTTTCGTGCAATATCATTTACTTTTCAGAGAAGATCTTCATCTTCGCCTCGAGGCAGTCTATGTTTTTCTAAGTTAGTTCTGCGACTGTACTGTTCCAAGTTATTTACTTCTTGTCTTAGCTTTTCAACTTCAGTGTTGTTTTGGATCTCAACATCCGATAGTCGTTTCTTTAGGTCTGACATTTCTTTGGATTGCTCTGTCATTTCTGACAGCACATAGTTATACTTGTCAGACAATTCCTGTACCTTCATTTCGATGTTGATTGCAGTTTCTTTTATCGTCCTCAAGGAGTCCACCCTCTCCCGGATGGTCACGAAGTCACCTAGTTTTCGGTTCATTTCAGTCAGCACCTTACGAAGATCAAGTTCTGGCTCTTGTTTATATTTTTCTGACAATGATGCTCCTCGTGCCTTGGAAGTGCGACACGTTTGGCACCTCCACGCTTTTTTAGCTCCTTCTCTTCTGGACTTAGAGGTATTTTCACAGACTCCTGAGCAAGAGCCCAGGTGATACCCATACTCACAGTCGCAGCACCTCGAGAACATGCCATCTTCAGGGAGCAGTTCATTACATAGCAAACACAATTTAGAGTCAGACAACTTCGCCATACAAACATCTGTGGTAACAATATACTTCGACGACAGCAGCAGTAGCGGCGGCAAAACAAAAGAAACAATGTCCTTACGTACAACAGATTCCACCAACCTGCGAAGATCGGTGACAGTGATATCAGCACTTGTTCCTTGCGCCGCTACTGCTGCTGAGCGAATGTGACGATGCCGCGTGCGATTCTCCTTTTATCGGCGATCGCAGGTAACGTGACGTCGCTGAATTGGTCCCGTGGTGCGTCGATGACCGTAGGCCACGGTCTGCAGCGTACTCCCGATGCGCCTGGTGTTAGCTGCGAAGATCGGCAAGATGAGAAACTCGGCTTCTACTTTCAGCTATGATAAAAGTGAAGGTGTTTTCCGTCGCTGGTTGATTTATAACAGCAAGAACGGCGTTGACGACGTCAGTCACAGCCGGTCGTCGCGCAAGCCACAAGGAAGGTAGGATACATCAATAGTGTGTGGTGTGGAGGCCTTACTTCAGCCTTATTGCAAGAGTGTAGCTGGCTTCGACGACCACCGACGACGGCAGGGTGCTGATCAACGTGTAGCTATGTAGACCGGGGACGCAAAACTCGCGTTGTCTTCCAGTATGCAACGGTTGTACAGCCGGCCGCTAACAAGAACATGATCAAAGGAGCGTGTGGCTCGTGTGGTCCGATGCCTTTGTCGTCACCGAGACCGTCCGCGACCGCTCCCATGAAAAACCGAGGCATGACGGTAACATCACGGTGGCGTCCGTCGTGATAAGAGGTGATTATAATGCAATTAAATGCAAAGGGGTCATTCCATTTCAAACGTCCCAGGCGTTGCGCTCGACCCCTTCCGATATCTAAAAAAAATGCATGGCCTTTTGACGCAATGTCCATAGCCATGCCCTGAAATAGTTTTGGCAAAAGAATTTTTTGCTGACGTTAGCGCGGTTCAAACTTTTAAAAACAGCGTGAAACTAGGCATCACTCAATAATTGATGAAAAAATCCGGTTTTTAGTGAAATACCCAACAATATTTTTTTCTTATATTTGCACGGATTTCGACTTACAATGTGGTTGAGCCTGTAAAGCTTTGTTTAATTTAAATATTTTTTAAAAGAACTACAAAACTTGGAATATTTTAACATTTTTGTTATTTTATCGAAAATATCTAATTGCTCCCGGGACTTCATAGAAATTTTTACCGGCTGCCCTGCAGGTATATAATCTATAAAAAATGTTTACAACCGCTCAATTAAATATGTCGCAGTAAAAAATCCAGAAGTTGCAAAAAAGTGGTAGAATAGGCTCACCAGGCGTGCTGCAAACTGTGCTCCCGTTTCCCCTTTCCGGTTTGGCGTTCCGAAACTTTCCCGGAATCCCTCTGCAGTCAGACGGAACCGTCTCACAGTGACTTCTTCACGCCTTCATAGTCAACGGACTCCTCCGGTGTCAGTCGAGAAATTACTGACAGTGTCTCGCCCTTGAAACACAATGCGAGCATCGTAGCATATTGGTCGCGAGGCCCGAGTTGTTTCAGGGCTAAACACTCGAACCGTCTAAGTTGTCCTCCTTCCCATCAAAGGCCGCCATCCAGCGTTGAGGGCTCGTTAGGACGGCGCTGTGAGTCGCCAGAGCCCCATTCGTACGGCTCGCATTTTTTACTTCTTGAAGCCGAATCTTCAACTCTATCATTTTCTTTGCCTTGACTTGCCGCTCGTCCTCCAGATTCATCTCATCTCTCACCCAGTTTGTCACTTCCACCCCCTCGTAGCCCAGCTCTTTCCCAAGCGCGGTTAATTCTACTCGCGACATGGTAGCGCAATAACTTTCACAATCAAAGCAAGAAACAAACAATTACTCAAATCGCCCGCCCTCGTTCTCCCTCGCGGCCCTCCTGCGCAGTGGGGTCATCTCCCTAACCTTGCACCATGCCACCAGTCCTGTTCCGGACGCCAGTTTGTCAAGGAGTGGGGGTCAAATTATTAAAAATAAATCAATGATCCACTTTGAGGATAAACGAGAAATTACGGATAAACCAGAAAAAGAACAAAAGAGCTAGGTTCTACCGGTGACTAGCACTAGGTCCACGCCTGGTGTTTGATCAATAGAAAAAGACGATGACACTGGGAGGATAAGCAAACAGAATATTAGATTTGATAAAGTGAAAAACTAAGCCGCGCACGGCAATACAGTCAAGCCCGTGTATAACGAACAGCAGGAAATGCTCCACCCTACTGAAAATTCTCATTTGTATGAGAAATTTCTTGTGTCCAATAAACACATATGAATCATACAAGATATATAAGAACATATAAGAACATATAAGAACCGTATAAGAACCATATAAAAACTATATAAGAACTATATAAGATATGTGAGAACATACAAGCACCATATAAGAAACTAGTGGGAACTTTCTTATAAGTTTCTTATGGGGTTCTTATATATCCTATATAATTCTTATGTAGTTCTCATATAATTCTTATATGGTTCTTATATGTTTTTATATGTTCTTATATATCTTGTATGATTCATATGTGTTTATTGGACACAAGAAATTTCTTATACAAATGATTTTTTTTACTAGGGCAATCAGTTCGATATAGCAAAAACCATTTACAACGAACTTCCACGATGCGTTCGTTGTAAGGCGAGAGCTTCTTTTCCTCTCACATCTCTTCCCTTCCACCTTGTAACAAAGCGCTAATTTTTTTTTTTCTTTTTTTGCATGCGTGCATATTTTAATTTTAGCTGATGTACCCTTCCGAATCACTTCTCTTTGTAGGCAAACTCTTTGGGATGAGTGCGTGCCGTTCTTTTTTTTAGCTTTCTCCCCTTCTCAATCGCTTCTCTTTGTCAACTTTGTTCGCGGCTTCAGCTTTTTGGAATTTGCTTTCTTTCCTAGGTTTTTTTTTTTTGTGGATTGGAAGGGACAGTCTACAATGCGATTGTTTGCATGTTTTTGGAAGCCTTCCCGGGTGGAAAAAGTTCGATATAGCCAATATGTTTTTCATTATAAAAAGTAATTTTTACATGCATTTTTATTTATATTTTCCGTAAGTTCGATATCGACAGTTGTTCGCTGTACCTCCGTTCATTCTAAACGGGTTTCACTGTAGAGCACTTAACACAAACCACACACCAGCTCAACGCTATGGAGCCCTGCGAGGCAGAAACTAATACTAAAAAAGTGAAAGCCGTTTACAAATCCCTGTAACGCCGAATTGGAGCGCAGCTGTTGAGGAGGAGGAGTGAAGGGTACTAAGGGAGGGTAGACCCCTCCTCCCCCTCCTCCTCCCCTCATTCTTTAATATGCTCCGGGGGGGGGGGGGGGGGTCACGTGACCTCGGGGGGGGGGGGGTCACGTGACCGGGGAGGGGGTCACGTGACCTCGGGGAGGCGTGACTTGGGGGTCACGTGACCTTGGGTGTCACGTGGAAGTCACCTCAAGGTCACGTGACCCCCAAGGTGACCCCCACGTGACCTCAGGGGGTCACGTGACCTCGGAGGGGTCACGTGACCTGGGGGTCACGTGGGGGTCACCTTGGGGTCACGTGACCTTGAGATGACCTTGGGAGGGGTCACGTGACCTCGGGGGTCACGTGACCTTGGGGAGGAGACCACGTGACCTCGGGGGTCACGTGACCTCAGAGGGGTCACGTGACTTGGGGGTCACGTGACCTCGGGGGTCACGTGGGGTCATCTTGGGGTCACGTGACCTTGAGATGACCTTGGGCGGGGTCACGTGACCTCGAGAGGTCACGTGACCTTGGGGGTCACGTGATCCCAAGATGACCCCACGTGACCCCAAGGTCACGTGACCTTGCGGGTCACGTGACCTTCAGGGGGTCACGTGAACTCGAAATGACCTTGGGAGGGGTCACGTGACCTGGAGGGGTCACGTGACCTTGGGATGACCTTGGTTACGCCGACGGCGACGGCGACGCCGACGCCGCTCAAGCCGGGAACGGGCCCCTAAGAGCTGCGCTCTAAAAGACTCAACGCTCATAAAACAGGAACAAGCCAACCAAACAGTGACGAAAACCCGACACTAACTAACAGCGAGACCAAACCGAGATGGAACTTGAACAGTACCGCTACACACAATGGATAATCCCCCAAAACAGTCGCGGCAGAAAGTAGCACTGCGTAAAAATCGTCCGAACGTTCAACAGTTCGTACTTCAGAGTCAGAGGATGAAATAGACAAGTCATAGAAAACCAGGCTTAGCTTTCCGGTAGGTGCTGAGTCCAGAGCAGTTCGTAGTCTGGAGTTGTCAGCCGAAGAACGACGTCTCAGAGTTCGGCGGTCCGGTTAGAAGCTTGATGATGTCGACACCGCGCACCACACAGCCACGCATGCTTCAGCACAACAAACTCGAGCAGTTGCCTGACAGGCAGGGCAGAAGCCAAAAATTAAACGCTCAAAGACTCACGTGCAGGGAGTAACCGCGTCGAGCACCGACCCGGCCAGCTCTGGGGTTCGACTACCTTCTTTGTTTCCGAACCCCCTTTTATAGGCTCCTCTACCGACCAACCTCCCTTTCCCCGCCTTTCGGGTCAGTCAACTTTCCAGAAAAACAAAGCTACCCGGCATCAACCCAAATGGCAAACTATTACATTTTTCCGACAACCAAACATACGTACCCATCTATTCCCCCGTATGAGTCCACAAACATCAATTATCGCCGATACGTAGAACACGACAACCACGACAGGCGGCAGACTGAGCAAAGCCGCCGCTTTCAAAAAGCGCGCTAGCCAGCGTAAACATCTTTGTATCCCGGCGGCGCCCCCGCGTGTAAATTGGCACCATACACGAGCCAGCACACGCACCCCTCCGTCCGCAAGGTCAAAGCCACAGACTGTGACTGGGATGATCTACGTCGCCCGTCAACAAAAACCCATTCCACAAACGAGCAAATCCGTTAGGGACTTCGAAAAGAACTACGACGTGACGAACTGAGATTAAAAGCGGCACCGCACTCCCCCTTCCTGACCGTACCGACACTTAAACTGGTCCGAAAAAAAAAGATCATAAAAATATTTTTTTTAGAAAATAAAGAAAAGCCTGAATTTCTAACACCCAATCCTGTGTTTATTTTGTGCTTTTTCTACCACGAACCAAGACATTATTCCAGTTTGGGCACCAGATGTCACTCCCGTCTGAGATCATAAGATTATAGGATCCTAACTGCTGGCAGCTAAGTGTCAATTACGTCTGGCTTGTGCATACAGTGCAACATCTTTCGCTATTTAACCGATCATCACTTTACAGCCTGGGTATCCGTTCTTGTAAATGACAGTAGTGCTACATGTTAAACGGCTCTAAAGCGGTGCAGCAAACTCGCATCTCATTATCTTTTAGCTGAATAAACTGTTTGTTTGGTTATGCTTGTTATCCAATCTTTGTTTTAAATTTAATTTTCTCATATGGACACCTTACATTAGAGAAAAAAAAATGTTATAGCACGGAAGTGTCCACATTAAGGAGACATGACTGTATCATCTTTGGAACTAGTTTGCCACACTCAGAGTTATAATATGTATTGATTTTTTATGCAGTGCCTGCCTTTCCTTGCCCCTCGTGAGGACGACTGAGAAAGCGACTTTACGCCACAACGACGGATGGCAGGTATTCCAGGTGTCGTCACCTATAGTGGTCATGTGATATGTGCTCGCAGCAGCATTGTAGGCCGACCGTGGAGCACTTTCAAAAGGAACTTTCGCCGTGTGCACAGTAGAAGAAGAAGAGGTTTATTTAGAAAGACAGAGAGGTCGCTCCATGCAGTTTGCATTAACCAGTTTCTCTGTGCTGGGGAGGGGGAATAGGGGATGCCAAAGAAGGGCAAGAGGAGGAAATTAATAAAAACACATCAAAATAACGTGGAGCTCCATATCTGCTCCTTAAAGACGGCAAATAAGTTGGGTATCACGTAAGAAACGTAGTAGGTATTTGGTCGCATCGGCCAGCTTTTCTGGGCTCTCCCACGCTCCTAAGATCTTCTGGAGAGAGAACGGTCGGGAGTCCAGCTGGGAAAGTTCTTCAGTAAGCACCTCCCTTTCCACGTCATAAATTGAGCAAGTGCATAACAGGTGTTCCAGTGACTCCACTTCTTCACATATCAAGCAGTTTGCAGAAGGTTTTTTCCCAATACAGTGGAGATATTTATATGTAAATGCAACGCCCAGCCTGATTCGGTGAAGTACTGATTCAGTCTTTCTTGTAAGGTTTCTGGGCGGTCTGAACTTAAGTTCAGGATCTATATTATAAAGTCGTGGATAGTGGTGAGAAGGGCTTGCCCAGAGGGCCGCACCTATCTTTTTTCCGACCCAGAAAACCGTTGCACCAGCGTCAGTTCTTGAATATGGAACAGAAATGCTAGATATGTTGTCGTGACCGCTCTTTGCTGCTTGGTCAGCGGCCTCATTACCAGGGACGCCACAATGGCTCGGGATCCATTGGAAGTGAATGTGGTGGCCATCCTGTTGGGCCTGTTGGCAGAGGCTGACTACGGTGAATGTCAGCTGTTCATTTGCTCCACGTCGTAGATAGTGCTGCATGCTCTGGAGTGCAGCTTTTGAGTCAGTGAAAACGGACCATGCTCGTGGTTCGGTGCGTATTATATATTTCAAGCTTTCCCTAATGGCCACCAGCTCCGAGACAGTTGATGAGGTGCGGTGGTCTAGTCTGAATTTAAGCACGACTTGTTCCATGGGTATAACTACTCCGGCAGCTGAGCTTTGATGAGTTGTTGACCCGTCAGTGTAAATGTGAGTTCTGAACCGATGGTTGATATTGATTAATGAGAGGGTCAGTTGCTTTAATACAGTTTGTGCAGTTGACGCTTTTTTCTGTATGCCATCTATATTGAGTGAAATTGTAGGGCATGTTAGTGTCCAAGGTGGAACATCCGCCAACTTTGGTGTTTCAAACTGCTTTGGTATATTAGGCTCCTGCTGTATCAAGAATTTAGCATAGCTTGAATCTTTCCTGGATGATTGTATCCGGGCAAGGTGGTGGGATTCATGCCTTGTTAGGTGGCGTAAGTGTACACGTAGTGTTTCTTTTGCACGAAGTGCTTCAATGGACAGGCACCCAGCTTCTGCTATAACACCTAAAGTCGACGTTGAGTGCGGAACACCTAAGCAAGCACGAAGAGCAGAGCCCTGTACACTTTGTAGTCGCTTCAAATTCGTGGCGCACATCCCATGAAGGACTGGCAGGCTGTACCTCAATAGATCCTCAAAAAGAGCTTTGTAAAGACGCAGTACTGATGTTACTTTCGCACCCCAAGTTGTGCCACATATAAAACGTATGAGGTGTATAAAGCTGGTCAATTTTTTTCTAAGGTGCATAATGTGAGGCGTCCATGTCAGTCCTCGATCGATCGATATGCCTAAAAATATGTGGTGTTTTACATACGGAATGGCTTGGCCGGATACCTTGAGGGCGTATTTATCCATGCAACGTCTAGTAAAAGCTATGGCGGCTGATTTCGATGGAGAGATGGTCAATCCGCGATGAAGAAGATATCTATCAATCGTGCCTAATGCTTTTTGAAGACGAGCTCTAACCTGTACTCTGGTAACTCCGGAGGCCCATATGCAGATATCATCTGCATATACCGATGATCGAACTGTTTCTGGAAGTTCCACTCTGAGAGCATTAAGGCATATCATGAATAATGTCGGACTTAGTACGCCACCCTGTGGGACACCCATTGTGACATTATAAAGGGTAGTTTTTTCTTGTGCCGTAGCAACAAAAATTGCCCTGTTAGTTAAGTAACTGGAGATCCACTTGTAGAGTCGCCCTCCTATTTCCAGTTCTTCTAGTGCGTCAAGTATAGCATCATGCGTCACAGAGTCAAAGGCACTCTTGATGTCCAAGAATACGGCTGTGATCATTCGTCGTTGAGATTTTTCGTGTTCCACCGATGTAATTAAATCAATCACCCCGTCTATTGAAGACCGGCCGCGTCGAAAGCCTGACGATTCATTTGAATATAGACCATGATGTTCGAAATGCCATTCCAATCGCGCCAAGATCATACGTTCCATGAGTTTGCCTATGCAACTTGAAAGCGCAATGGGTCGATAGGAAGTGATGGTAAGGGGTGATTTACCTGGCTTTAGTAACGGTATAACTTGAGAGACTTTCCATGATGTAGGTACCTCGCCTTCGTTCCAGGATTGGTTGAAGAGTCGAAGAAGGCATTTGATTGTACTTGGTCCGAGTCGTGCAATTGCCGAGTAGGTAACACCATCTGGTCCAGGTGAGCTTGACTGCCTACATGATGCAAGAGCAGATTCGAGTTCGTTTAGAGAGAAATCAACGTCCATGCATGACAGAGTTGACGGTGGTGTCGGCCGTGGCGTTTTCGGTGTGCTTGTGTGTGTAGATTGCGCCTGCGTAATTCGTATACAGAACTGATTCGCGGCCTCTATATCTGAACACTGCATCGATAGAGCTAGTGCCCGAAACGGATAGCGTTGTTGCGGTGTTGCTCGAAGACCTCTTGATATTTGCCATATTCTCGTAGTACGTTTCCTTGGATCAAGTTCTGAGCACATTTTCCGCCAACGACGTTTTGCAAGTTTGTTCAAATGACGTTTGATTTTTTTAGTTACTCGTCGGAACTCACGTAAATCCTCGGGCCTTTTATGCTTTCTAACTCGCCTCTCAGCACGCCGGCGAATAGCCCGAAGTCGCTCATATTCGGCATTGAATGTAGTTTGGTTAATCGGTAAGGTGGTTTGCTCTCTTGATTGGTTTAATGAACGAGTGATGGCTTCTGTGAATGATGGTAAGTCCATCTCTTGGTTGCATTCCTCGGTCATTTTTTCTTGAAAGTTTGCCCAATTGATATGGCTAATCTCATGATGAGTTTTCATGTTTTTAATATTCCCAAGCCTCGTATAGGTGGGCACGTGATCACTACCTCTTGATTCAATGTCGGCAAACCATGTTGCCTGAGATGCTAGCGATGGCGAAACGAATGTGAGGTCTAGGCAGCTGCTACTTTTAAGATTCTGTATATACGTAGGGCTACCGTCATTCATCAGGCAGAGATGGTGACAGGCAGCAATATCGGCCAATCTCCTACCTCGAGGGTTGGTGTGCGTGCTGCCCCATACAGAATTATGGGCGTTAAAATCACCTGTTAAGACAAATGGCAACGGGTACTTCCCGAGAATGTCAGTGAGGTAACCTTCGTCAAATTTAGCTTTCGGTGGGATGTACCCAGCAATGATGGTGAAGTTGCCCTTGCCGTCAGTGACTGTAGCCACTATGTACTCATTATCTTGATGTGGTGGAATAGCGTGATGCACGTAACTGAGGTCTGTGCGCAGGAGAAGGATGACTCTACTTGGTCCTGTAGTCCGGGTTGAAGAAAGATATTCATACCCAGAAAAACGAAAATTGTTTGGAAGCCTTGACTCACATATGGCCATGACAGGAAATTGATGCTTCTGTGAAAATTGCCTGAGATCAGATAGACGCCCCCTTAGGCCTCTCGCGTTCCACTGGAATATAGTCGCCTTGTTGTATTTGTCATCCATAGTGAGTGCTGTCATAATTATAATAAATGGTAATTAAGTAGTAACAGTTGAGTTAACTCAACCATTGTTGCAGGAGCGGAGTAAATGTGTCAATGAGTTGGACAATGTAGATGGCAATGGGTGAAGACACGTGTTGAAGCAGTCCACGTAAGGCCTTGATCGCAGCACAAAAGATGCTTCCGATGCCCAGCGCGGGTGGTGGTGGTTCAGCTGCAGCACTCGGTTGTGGAGTGCAAGCACTCTTGACAAGGTTGGTGGCAATGTTACTTACAACCTTCCATGTAGAAGGTTGATTGTGAGCGAGGTCTTCTTGTGTCGTAGGTACTGTGTTTGGGAGATGCGGAAAGGACTCGAGGTCGTCTGTATTAAGTTGTGTACTTCTTCCTGGTTTATCGTGTGGCTTTTTGTTTTCCTTTCTTTGGGAAGGTTGCGATGCTGGGGGCGGCTCTTGAATTGGTTGTTTATGTGGCTTGTTACCCACTGGCATGCTTCCTGCTGACTTTTGACCGTGTCCGGGACCAGATGTGTTATCGGTATTGTGTTCAGAGGCATCAGCTTTTACTGCTGCCTTCGCTGTTGGATAGTCGCTTCCGTGAAGAACCCGGTAACGAACGACATCCCTTTCTTCTTGCCATCTTGGACAGCTTCTAGAAGTAGAGGGATGGTCACGTCCGCAATTGACACATTTGGGTGGTCCATCTGGACAGGATGTCGAGTCGTGCGTTTTTCCGCATTTTGTGCAAATAGACGAAGATGCACATGATGCAGCTACGTGTCCGAGGCGACCGCAAGTACGGCATTGTGTTGGTTTTTCCACGTATAAATATACTTTGTGGCGCACATAGCCTACACATACCGCATCGGGTAGAGTTGGGCATGCAAATGTTAATGCAACAGATTGTGACTTTCCCAGTCTTCGGATGCGAACGATTGATGTCTTTGAGAGTAGTGCCTCAGTTAGTTGGCTGTCGTTGATATCTACCGGTACTCCATGGATGACACCCATTGCCATGTTCTTAGAGCGGGGCTCGTATGCACTCACCGGAACCCCACAAAGGGACTTGATACGCAGTAAGGTGCTTGTTGTATCTAAATTGCGAGTGTCTACAGCAATCACATTCAGCCTTGAGTTAGGTCGAATGCTGTAAATTCCATCAGGACAGTTGGCTTTCAAGCAGTCCGAAAGCTTGATAGGGTTGAAGCTTTTGATGTTGGTGTTTTGGTCGTCTGGTGTAAATATGACGGTGAGCCCAAGAGCCTGGCAGTTGATTGCTGGTTTGGGAGATCTTGATTCTGAGTCCGTACTCTCCCTGCGTCGTTTGCGCGATTCAACCGTCTTGTACTGGTTGTCGGGATCTTGCGACTCTTCATTGGTAGAGGCATACAGTTCTTCCATATCTTCGACATCGTTTTGGTCGTCGGTTTTTTCTTTTTCAGAGAAGGTCTCAATTTCTGTGTCAGTGTCGTACTCCTCAGGTGGTAAGTACTTCATAGTAGTCGTCAAAATGTTGGGCTGCAAGTTTTGCGTGGTGTGCGTTACAGAAGTCATGTCGAATCGAGCAGGGGCGAGTATTGGTTTCGAGGTGGCATCATCGGGTTCCATCAGGCCTACCGGATCGGTGCCGTCCAGAGCACCATCGGGTGGAAACCCTTCGGTTAATCGAGGATACTTCCTGCAGTCGAGGTGTTGGTGATATTGCTGGAGACAGTGAGAGTGTTCTTTTGCCGCGGGGTAAGTTGCAAAACAGCAAAAACTGCCAGAAATACGAACGCAATGTCCAGGCGCCGACTAAGAGCAAGCTTCGTCGTCTTTCTCCTCCGTGTGCACAGTAGGACCATGTACAATACGGGGCGCGTACAGTCAGAAGAATAATGAGAGGGAACATGGGAGCGCGTGTCACTTGGTACAGGCAGAGCAGTCTAGCAAGTGTCACGCATGCGCACTGAGGGGCAGCACCGTAGCAGCAAGGGTTTTGATACCCTTGCTGCTACGGTGCTGCCCTTCGACTGGGTTCCCCTCCAGAGGACCGAGCCTTAAGTAGGCCCGGCCCCCTGGCGACGGAACCCTCTCGACCCACGGAGATGTGTGTGGTTGAGCCGAGAGGGAACGTCGGCGGGGTTCCCAGCCGTTGGGAGCCATCGCAGCCAGCTTCCTTTATTGGTAAGAAGTACAGTGGCTGCTAGAGCCTCAATGAAAGAAAAGGTGCGGCCATGACCGCGGGTCAGGGCGTGGACAATTGCAGCATTGTCACAGTGGACGAGAGTTCTCGGGGGGGCACAAAGCAGAGCAAAGAACACGGCATACAGCTCTCGTCGGTAGATCCCCTTGGGTGTAGAGGTGATGACGGCCAGGTTCCCGCTGGGCGCACAGACACCGAGGCCAGACAGGCTGGCATCGGAATAAACAGCGTGCTGCACCGCTGGGGGCACGAAGGGGACCGCAGCGGGCAGCATAGCTAAAGTAAAAGAAAACACATCTACCCACTCCAGTGGGGGGGGATCCCGGTGAGAGCAGCCTGGTGAAGAGGCCGCAGCGCGTGGTAATGTCCTTGGTAGATTGAAAAATAAAAGTTCCACAAGCCAGCTAACCGCTGGTAGGTCGAAATAGGGAGAGGGGTCTTGAGCACTCGAAGGGTGTCAAGAAGGTCCCTGTAACGTGCAGGGGTGTGTCCGATGGTACCTGAGGCACCGTTAAGAAAAAATCCCAAAAACTTGATACTTCGGCTGAGTAGGAGCTGCGAGTCATCGGGGTTCAGGCGGAACCCGCACTGGACGAGGTCAGTGACGAAGTTCTTGGTTTGCGCACGGAGAAAGTCGGGGTCAGCGTGGGAAAAAAGAAAATTGTCGATGTGCGACCAGCACCATAATCCACGTGACCTTGCTTCTCTTGTAATGGCGGTTGCCAAACTTTGCATAACAAAGGGGGCAATCCTGATCCCGAAGGGGAGTACTCGGAACTGGTAATAAGTTCCGTCCAGTCGAAAACAAGTCAAAGGCCTCGTGCGAGGATGAAGAAAAAAATGATAGTAGGCATCCTTGAGGTCAATCTTCGTAAAAAAGGGTTCTTTGGGGAGGGGACACTGCGTCAAAACCTTGGGCAAAGGTGGTAGGCAAAACGGGGGGGACGGCAAGTGGGGAGTCAAGTGCGAGCAGTCCAGTATAAATCTGGAAAGGGACTTAGACTTTGGCACAACCTGAATGGGGGAGAGGTATGGTCCACGTGCGGTCTCTTCAATTATTCCCGCGTTGAGCATGGACGCAACGGCGTCTCGAAGCACAGGTAGTTGACTTGGAGGGGGATTCCGGGCGTTGAAGACCGAAGTCTTTTTGCTCTTGATTACAAGAGCCGAAGGGTCGAAAGGTGGTGAGAATCCAAAGGTCGTGCTTACCCTTTCCCAGTCGATAAGGGGCGGTGGTAGGCTGGGTCGAACTGGGGGATGGGGTGCGCCAGCAGCCAGGAAGGCTGGCCTGCGGCTGTCGGATTCTTCGGTGACGTCGTCATGGTCGTCCGGGGGGGGCAGCGGGTCGTGGACGTGGAGCCAACGCAATATGCGGATCGCAGCGTCCTCGAGGCTGTCGTGTTCCTCTTCTTCTGGTTCCTCGTCGTTGTCCGAGGGGGTGGAGGAAGGCTCCGACTCCGTAGGCGATGAGGGGGTTTCAGGAAGGCTGTGCAGGTCGGGTTCCCTGGGAAGGCCAGGAATGTCCGGTGGCTGCTGTTGGCCGGCGATGCCGGCTTCCCGGATGGCTTGGGCAAGTATGTCTTCCGGGCGGATGACGTCCTGGAGGAGCGCCAACGTCGGAATGCCATCTACAATGGCCAGTACCGACTGTGCCTCGCCGAGGATCAGCTCGAGCGGCGCAGGCACGCCGGTAGTTGCATCGTAGTACCGTAAGAGTTCTGCACATTCGGGGGAACGGCGACTCCGGGCGGTATCGGTACGGGCGACACACAGTTTATGGCGTCACTCACATCTCTTGGGGGAAGGCCGAAGGTAGAGACGGAGGGGGCTTGGAAGGGTTGGTCCACTGGGGAAGGCCCGGTGGTTCCTTCACTGGGTGTCGGTAGAGCCACAGGGTGGTCTCCTCGGGGAAGGCCCTGGGAGAGCTGGTCCTGGGCAGGGGTCTGGACTCTTGGGTCCAGGGGGCCAGGGGGGCCCACGTCTTGACTACTTTTTCGTCTTTTTGGGAGACTTGGAGGGGGTCGCTGACTTCTCGTGGTCGGCCTGTTTCTGGTGGGGCTGGAGGTCCTCTCGGCAGAGGTACTTCGAGGCTGGAGGGGCCGGCGTGCTGGGACGGGGGGGCCAAGGAGTAGGGACGCACTAGGGTCCGCATACCCGTCCAGGGCGGCTCCCCAACCGGACTGCGCAACGTGGTACAGAAGGCGCACTCTGTCAAAGATCTTGAGTTTGTCCCGGTTGGGGAGCCCTGTACACCTACAGTCCCACACCTGGACGAACATCTCGAGCAGCTGTAGTTCTGTGACTTCTCGCTTTCCAATGTGCGGGGAGTGCCTTGCCGCCTGTTGAACGTGAAGGAATGCTTCGGCGATGTCTCTCTTGGCGGGGGGGTCATGGATCGTAAAGACCCGCTGGCGGCCTGCAACCTGAACGTTGTAGGGCTGTGTGGTGAAGTCGAACGGCGCATAAAAGCGCCCGGGGTTGGGGGGGGGCGGGAGCCCAAAGGGCTGCTGCTGTTGCTGCTGGAGCTGGGGACTGGGTCCGGCGACCGCGGCTGCGTGGGTCGCTGCAGAAAGATTGAACTCTGACTGTGATACTGGCGGCCAGGGGTCGGCGGGAGGGGGGACGGTGACTGGGGGCTGGGAGTCCGAAGGACCCGTTCCGAGTCTGAGCCCTCCAAAACTGGTGATGGGGGGCTGCGTGATCTGGGGGGGGACGGCCTGGGCCGCTCCGGCGTGGTGGAGTCCTTGTGATAGGACTCTGCCGACGGCATTCGCCACGGCGTCTGCCATCTCGCGGTGGGCTTCTTGCTGCTGGCGATGGGCTTCAAGGAGTAGGCGCTCAAGAGTTTGGTTGGCAGCAACGCGGTCGGCATGCACGAGGTCTTCGATGCGCTGTGCGTGCGTTTCAAGGGCGCGCACCACTGTCGGAGCGTCAGACTCGCTGTCCGAAGCTTGATCGTCGTCATCTCGGTTAGCAACAGTCTTGGGCGGCATGGCGCGCAGAAGATGGTGGTTGCGGCCAACAAGAGCAAGTAAGTACCGGACGGGTCTGCCACACTGGTCTTTTAAGGGGGGGTCTATCCGGAACGTGGTGTTGATACCCTTGCTGCTACGGTGACCTGGTTTGAAGAGCCGAGGCAGAAGTTTCAGCGGCGCTGTCACCGCCCTGGCGGCTTGTCGCCGAAGCAGAAACGGGGTCAGCTAGCTTTGCAGGTGGCTGGCTTTGTGTAGTGTGTGTAGACCGGGAACGTAGGCTTATAAACTTTGGCAGCAAGCATACTACGCGGCTCTGGTGTTTTGGTACGAGCAACAGACGTGACACAATCTGCTACGACTAGCAACGACCACCCACCGCAGCGGTGAAGGCATCGAAGAAGCGCAACCTCTGTACTACGCCGCTGCCGTAACCCAACAGTGCTCATTTGGCACGGGGGGCTTTCCACCCAGAGACTTTGCTCGTTAAAGAGTGTTATTTCCCGTGTTTCTCTTTGTGTGCTCCGTGGTTGGACGGGCCTCATACAGCAGTTCTTCAGGCTCAAAGGTGACTAAAAGTTGAGGGTGGATGGATTTGCAGCGCTCCTCTCAGTTGGTGCGTTTGACAGAACCATTGTACGGCATCATCGGGAGTACACTGTTGTAAGTTCGCAAGTTGTCAAATTTTATGTTCATTATAATTTAAAATTTGAAAAATCTTGTTTAAAAGGATGCTGGACCAAAATTTGGATTTCATAAAATAAGGCCGTGGAAGCTTTGAATGGAGCTCTACAAACTCCGAAACATCACTCATACATTAATATCTCAAACGGATGGGCGTATTCTTGTAAAAGAAAGGGCGCAATGAAACAAGAAATGTGACGTGATACTTTTCCTGGAACACTTTAGAATGAGGGAAAGCGGCCTCGTTTCTCTCATTCCCGCTTAGGTTCACCTGCTTGAGGGGATGAAGCCTAGAGGAGAGGGAATGAGAATCTCGACATCACATGTCTTGTCGGTCTTGTTGAATCTCACACGTTTCCAAAAATACGGCCACTGTTAGAAATAATGCTCTATGAGTGATGTTTTGGGGGTTTTGCAGCGTACCGCCTATCGCTTCAGTCTTGTTTTGCGAGCTTCAAATTTCGGTTAAGCATACCTTTTAGCATAAATAATTGTGTCAACAGAATGTTAGAACATATCAGTTCTACACAGCTACTCTCAAACATTTTTTAGTGGTCTCGCCTGCCAGATGCAAAGGGGGCGGGGGAGAGGGGCAACATGTATATGTTTTTATCTACAGCACAAATTGTTCCTATCATGCACTGTAAATAACTGTCAATTGACAGACTAGGTAAAAGAGTGAGCACAAACAAATCCGACTACCAACAATGCCGTCCATGGCGAATCTCAGACACCATGTCTTACGTTATGTGGTCTCAGCAGTCTTTGTGTAGTTCTCATTGTTGACGGTAGAGCAGCTACCGATAGTGGGGTTTCAAGGGCGTCAACTTTGAAATGCAGTTTCTTCACATAACGATTGCATTTTGGGAAGTTTCTACATATATACCTTGAAGTCGTTATTGTACGGATGAAACGACTTTATAAAGGTGTCTATGAAAACTTTGGCAGGGTTCTCTTTAACGTGCCTGACTTACGACAAGGCTGTCCAACTTGACAAATTTCACTGGTGGGAAGCTTATTAATATATAAGAATGGTGTACTTCTTCACAGCGCTGTATGTATGCAACAGAAACTCCAGATCTGTTCAATAAAAGTAGCATTTGCTAATATTGTGTTCTCTGTGTATCTGATGCGCTAGGTGGTATTTGTTTTGAACACGTGCGACATTTAGGCTTTACAAAATAGTCTAACTTTTATGAACATTCAAAACCAGTGCAACTTAAGTCCAACAAGCATATTGAAAAACAAGTGCCCGGTCTGAATAAAAGATTCCAAAAAATGCACACTAAAATAAATTGCTACTTGGGGTAGTAAAAATGATGTTTTACAGTCGACTCTCATTATTTCAAACTCCAGCCACACACTTTAGTTTGAAATATCAGAAGATTGAATTATCAAAATTCATCTAAATATTGTCACGAATAAAAACATACTTATTAATAAAACTTAAAATCAGTGTGTAATGCGCCGAACTTGTGCTGAGAAACATAAAGTAACAAAGACCTTTGACGGTGACGGAAAGACAGCTGCCTCAAGCAGCCATGCGAAGGTCCTTTTGTAAGCGCGTAGGTATCTAGAAGTTTCCGAGCTCGAACAAAATAAACTCTCGAGTCATCTCATCATTCATCATTCCAGTCACGCAAACAAAAAAAAAGATAAAAAGGACATGCGCTGGCATTGTCAGCGGCATGAGAGTCGATCACGCTGCTGACTCAGCTATTTGCAGGCAGCATTACTCCCCTCTTGTGAAAGACTTATCGTCTCTATGCAACACAAAATGAAATTAACAGCTTAAACAAGACTAGGTCAAAATACACAGTCCCGTAAATAGCAAATTTTCACAGTCCTATCGAGCATACCTAGTTCATTTGAGTCGGAAGACGTGAATCACCTTCGGGTCGCAGAGGGAGGCGTGACAATGTTGGTGTGCCATTGGTCAACGACTTACAACTTAGCTCTCATGAAGCGAATAACCTTGAGGTCGAAGCACCACTTTAATAGTTCCTTGCTGCGACGATGAATTGGTGTTTACATTCACACTTGGTAGCCAGGCTGAAACTGGGCGTCGTGGCGACAACGATTGTACCAGCCATCGTCAGGAAGATGTGACTTGCATCAAAATGCGACCGAGCTGGCTAACCTCCTCCGTTCGTTGAGTGACAAACCAAGCGTCGTCGTCCTGTTCGTCTTCGTGGTCGATACCACACTTGTCGTAGGTATCGTCATCGGGTTCATCATCAAGGTCGTCGTCAAGGTTGTAGTCATGGTTGTCGTTGAAGTCATCGTCCGGATTGTCCTTGGATCGTCTTCCACGTCATTGTTCAAGTCGTCGCCTGGGTCATTATGAGTATCGTCATCAAGGTTGAAGACTGTTTGTCGTCGAGGCCGTAGTCAGGTTGGTTGTTGACATTGTAGCCGGGGTTGGTCTTTGGAGTCGTTGTCCGTTTCATCATCGGCGTAGAAGTCGTCATCATGTTTTTGTCTAAGTGTGGTAGCCAGGGGCTTTGTCAAGTTCATTGTCCAGGTCGTTTCCGAGGTCATAGTTGAGGTCGTCGTTGATGTCGCAGTTGGAGTCGTCCTCGGATGATTTCAAGGACGTCGCCTTCAGAGTTATAGTGTTCACAGATGATACGCTTCATGGGCATAGGTTGCATTACCCTGCACAGCCACCAATATTGTCACGGGTGGTGACCAAAAACCAATAAATAAACACGAATAAATAAACATTTAATGTGGCGAACTTCTTCCAAAAATAAAAGGGTACAAAAGATAATAACAGACCGTCGCGGGCGTCGAAGTCGGCGTAACAGCAGAGTCGAACGCTGGGGCGAGACTCAGTCCGGTTCGCCGCGCGGCGCCCCTTATGCACATGCGTGAGCTTCTGGAATAACCGGCGTAGAATGTTCGACGCGTAGAACATTCGGACCTCGAATACGCCCAACACTATTCTCGAATCTACCAGAAAACTAAATTGTAGGAATAACAAAAGATGCGGCGCTCCCAGGAATCGAACCCTGGCTTTTCGCGTGGGGGGCAGGCGCGATAACAATCAGGCCACGCGCGCGCTGCCTACTTGGCCAGCTGCGCGCGCGGCATTACTCCCTCCTTTAGAAAGTGCATCGCCCCGATGCGGGACAAAACAAAATAAAGCACATAAAAATAACGGCAAACTAGAGTCATTTGAAACACATAAGATCCACAGTCCTATCGAGCGTGGTACGGCTTCAGGCGCACGACGTGGACGACTTCAGGTCGTGGTTGGCGGCGTGATGATGTTCTTGTTCCGTCGGGCATCACCTCGTAGTTCAGCTCGCCGAGGCGACGAAGTACCTTGTATCGTCCAAAGTACCGTTTCAGCAGTTTCTCACTGAGGCCGCGGCGATGGATGGGCGTCCACACCCACACCCTGTCTCCGGGCTGGAAGTGAACGTCCCTGCGACGAAGGTTGTAGCGGCCCGCGTCGACGCGTTGCTGGTCTTGAATCATGAGTCGGGCGAGCTGGCGGACTCCTTCGGCGCGTTGAGCAACCGCCTGGGCGTCGTCGCTCGCATTGTCAGATGGCTCATGGGGCAGCATTGCGTCCAGCATGGTCGTTACCTTCCGACCATGTACCAGCTGGAAAGGGGTGAATCCAGTGGTCTCTTGAACCGCCGTATTGTAGGCGAACGTGACGCAGGGCAACACCTCGTCCCACGTCTTGTGCTCTACGTCGACGTACATAGAGATCATATCGGCGATTGTCTTGTTGAGTCGCTCGGTCCCCAGGCAGCAGATAAACGTGAAGAAAACGTCGAAAGAACGTCGAAGACGTCTGTAACGTGACGTCGTACAACGTCGAAGGTCCGGACGCTTCCTTCCTTCGACGTCGATGAAACCTTTAAATGTCCGCGAGAAAAGGTGCACAGAAGGTCGAGAAAACGCTCCCAATGACGTTTGTCACACGTCACATGCACGTCTCAGAGGGCCGTTGCGTCCTCTTTCGACGTTTATGATACGTGTGTTTACGACATCCGGACTACCAACGACGTTTATAGAACGTCGAGAAACCATTAAAAATTATGTTCCCTAGGCGTCGTGGAAAAGACGTTGTGTCCACCCCCCCCCCCCCCCCCTCCACCCAAAAAAACAAAAATTTACTTTTTGAGTAATATTGCGAAGGCAAGTTGCTCCTAATGCAAGTACGAGGGAAGTAACTGAAACACAGGTTTGGTACGAACTGTTTATTTTAGCATTTTCAGACACGAGATGCACTATGGAGCGCCGCCAAAAGACGTCCCTGGATGTGGCAGCCAGAAGTATATAAAACAAACAAATTCACGTACAGAAATGAACAAGGGACGATGTCACGCCGCGCGGAATGCTCCACCGCTTAGCTTAATCTGCTTCTTATTAATCCACTGACGCGCGTGCTTCATTCACCCCATTGCACGTAACTGGTACTCACGCTGCGTGCACGGGAATGGTTTCAGAAGTGGGATCCCGTCCGCTAGGCGTTCTTGACTGGGATTGTCGGAGGCGTCTGAAGGGTCTTGATCGGAGACTGGACTTGACGCGCCATTATCTGCACCGCCCCTTCTTTTCTGGGGAGCGTCAACCATATCCTCACAGGCACCTTGAACCGAGCAGTAATACGATTCAACGTGTGAAGCCTTCTGGCCTTGAGAAAGGTCCGCGAGCCGTGACTGAACACGACGGCATTTTTAGCGATCACCGACTTCTTCATAGGGGCGACTTGAGCGACTCAGTCTGGGCAGCATTATAGAGAAATCGAATCGCAGCACTTCCACTGTATGCAGGCTGGAAGAAATCGCGGCGACAAGCAGCCTGCCTCGTAGACCCCGTAGACGTGACGGCCGGTTCTAGTGACGGACTTTCGGAAAAAGCAGCACCGGGTTATACCGAGAGCTGTTTTCTCTGGGCCAACGTAGAAGTTAGTGAAATATTTTCAGAACGACTGAGAAATGCGTGCACCCGGAACTAGTGCTTGTCAATTGTTCGTCGCCACTATCTCCCCCCCACCTTTCTCTCTCGCCCTCATCTTGCCGATTTTCCCGACGCATCGCATGGGGCCCTATGGAGTTGCCACTGGCATGTCCTCTGCCTCAGTCCTTTTACACTATCTCTCGCGCCGCGTTGACGCCGGCTTTTTTTTATTTTTTGCCGACACGTAGGTGCGGGCTAGACTTGAACGCTTTTTGGACCGTCATCTTGGCCATTCAACAGTTGGAATCATGAGTGCCACTCTATACAACCTGTTGACAGTATCTACCGGATTTCGTCATTGCCGGCCATTTTATTTTTTGGAGTAGTGCTCAAAAATGCGCAAGTGTGCAGTGAAATTGTGCTCTGAGTGTGCCGGCGTGCGATTTTGTTGGGGTTCGTTATCAGTGCCAAAAAAAGCAAGATCTGTTTTGGCAGTCACGTAAGAAGACTGCGCACCGTTCTACCGAAAGCGCTAATGTGCTGATGTGCTGAAAGTTGTTGTTGTGGATGAACTGTGATGTTGATGCGAATTTTGTGGTTGTGCGCAAGTGAGCATGGGTAACAACAAAACACGAAGAGAAATTGCCGAACCTTAAAAGCGGAGCAGTATGCATGCTCCTAGGAAATGATGCATGCCTGAAATCACCTGCAGAGGGAATAGTGTGGCGACGCGCTAGTGGCGCGTCCCAGGACCCAAGCAAGACCACAACGCGCGTGCGAAAAACAAGAATGGCACAATTCGATCTGTTCTAGACGCCATTGGATTCACTTCCATTGGCTTGACTTCGCAAATTAAAACCATAACAATATTTTGAACGAACCAAAAGTATAACAAGCACGTGTAGAAGGAATGATATTTCCAACAGGCCTTTATATTATTTCTTTTCCTTCAGTGCGCATTGAGTTTTGTATACACCCTCCCTAGCGTAATCCCATGTGCAAATAATAGTATCTTGAAATAAATAAATTAATGTGTAAATAAATACATTTCTCAAGCTCCCAGAAATTAAGTTTTGCTTGCGGCTCTTGAGCGGTGTCACCTTGACCACAACTGTTATTGAGCGTTTAACAGTGAGCGCGTATTATACGTGATTCTGCTGCTGTAGTTGGAGCTGGAAAAGCTAAAAAAAAACACAAAACAAAGGTTGTCGCATGACATCACCAGGGCGTCAATGACAGTACAAAAATAGAACGTAATTTAAATAAGTCCTCAACGTTGAACAAAACATGAGTGGTCGACGACTCGACGTTGCCAGTACGTCCTGTATGACGTTTACGACAGTTAGCTGTGGATGCGACTTCGCTGAAACGCCACTGACGGGACAATAATGTAACATCACTATATGAACTTTATTTTAACGTCGAATAAACGTGACTGTTCGACGCTGCTAAAACGTCTTGTCGTGACGTCGTGGCGACGATGACGACGTAGAGGTTGAAACATGACGTCGCCAGCACGTCACGGACAGGACGATAATGGAACGTCATTTATGAACTTCACTTCAACGTCAAAGAAACGTGAGCGTTGGACGTTGCCTGAACGTCGTGCATGGACGTCGTGGGAACGTTGACGACGTTTAAGTTCAAATACAACCTCGTCACGTCACTGATTGGACTCTAAGGGAACGTTATATAAGGACGTCAGCTCAACATCGGAAAAACGTGATCGAAGTCACGCGGGACGTCACGGACGTTAGGGACCCTTTCTCGACGTTTCCACGACGTTTTGTGCTGCCTGGGTCAGCCCGTTGGTCCGCGGGTGGTATGCAGTGGTTCGACGATGGCCGGTGCCACTGAGACAAAGGATCTCTTGCGTCAGCTGGGCCATGAACGAAGAACCACGGTCTACGATGAGGACTTCACGGGCGCCGTGCCGAAGGACAATGAACTCGATGAAAAACTTGGCGACTTCAACAGCCGTGCCTGCTGGAAGGGCTTTCGTCTCGGCGTACCGTGTGAGATAATCGGTGGCGACGATAATCCAGCGGTTTCCCGACGTTGACGGCGGGAAAGGGCCAAGTAAATCCATTCCGATCTGCTGGAACGGCGTAGACAGGGGAGAAATCGGATGCATAAGTCCTGACGGCTTCGTCGGCGGTTTCTTGCGTGGCTGACACTCGTGGCATGATCGAATGTATAGGTGAACGGTCTTCGGTAGCCTCGGCCAGTAGTACTTTTCTCGAATCCTGGCGAGCGTCCTGCTGTAGCCAAGGTGTCTAGCCGTTGGGTCGTCATGGCATCCTTGGAATATTTCGTCTCGAAGGCTGGCAGGAACAACCAACAGCCATGCTGCGTTGTTGTTGACGAAGTTCTCCTTGTACAGCACCCCTTGCCGCATGGAGAATGTATGCAGGACTCTTAAGAAAGCACGGGGAACCGAACTCGCTTGTCCCTCTAAGTGCTCGATGAGCGCTCGCAGTTCGGGGTCGTCTCGTTGGAGCGCTGCCATGTCGCTGACGTCCAAGGCGCCGAGGAAACACTCATCGTCGTCGTCTTTGATACAGGCAGGACCGGCCTCGACGGGAGCTCTTGACAGGCAGTCGGCGTCATTGTGCTTCCGCCCGGACTTGTACACAACGGTCCTGTCGAACTCCTGCAGTCGTAGGCTCCACCGGGTGAGGCGTCCGGAGGGGTTTTTCAGATTCGCGAGCCAGCAGAGCGAGTGGTGGTCCGTGACCACGCGAAAAGGACTTCCTTACAGGTATGGGCGAAAGTTTGTTATTGCCCAGACGACAGCAAGGCACTCCTTTTCAGTTGTAGAGTAGTTCCTCTCCGCCTTAGACAGCGTCCGACTCGCGTATGCGATGACTCGCTCTGCCCCGTCCTGCCTTTGAACTAGCACCGCGCCAAGTCCGGTGTTACTGGCGTCCGTGTGGATATCTGTATCAGCGAACTGGTCGAAATGGCCAAGAATGGGGGGCGTCTGGAGTCTTCGTTTCAGCTCATCGAATGACTGCTGGTGTTTGTCTGTCCATTCGAACTTTACGGCGTCCTTCGTGAGGTGCGTCAGAGCTGCGGACAGCTTGGCGAAGTCCCGAACAAATCGTCTGTAGTAGGCACAAAGTCCGAGGAATCTTCTCACGGCCTTCTTGTCAGACGGCGGCGTAAATGCAGCTACGGCGCGGGTCTTCTCGGAGTCAGGGAGAACACCTTTGCTGCTCACGACGTGGCCAAGGAGCTTAAGTTCACCATAGGCGAATAGACACTTTGTTGGCTAGAGTGACAGGCCGGCGGTCTTGATGGCTTGAAGCACGGCTCGAAGTCGTTTCAGGTGCTCGTCGAAATCTCGTGAAAAGACCACGACGTCGTCGAGGTAGACGAGGCAGCTCTGCCATTTCAGACCTGCCAGCACGATGTCCATGACACGCTGGAAGGTGGCTGGCGCTGTACAAAGCCCGAACGGCATCACTTTGAATTCGTACAGTGCGTCGGGAGTGACGAAGGCAGTTTTCTCCCGGTCGCGTTCGTCGACTTCAATCTGCCAGCAGCCACTCTTCAGGTCCATCGACGAAAAATATCGGGAGTGGCGCAGTCGGTCTAACGTATCGTCGATGCGGGGGAGCAGACAGACGTCCTTTTTCGTCACAGCGTTCAGTAGACGATAGTCCACGCAGAACCGCAGGGTTCCGTCCTTCTTCTTTACAAGGACGACTGGGGACGCCCATGGACTTCTTGAGGGTTGAAGGACGTCGTCGTCGAGCATTTCTTGGACTTGATCCTGAATCACCTTCCTTGCCGTTAAGGAGACTCGATACGGCGACTGGTGGACAGGGAGCGCGCCGTCGTCGGTAATAACGCGATGTTTCGCCTTTGGTGTTTGACGAACTTTCGACGACGTGGCAAAACAGTCACTGTATTCGGCGAGGAGATCAAACAGTTGCCGGCGCTTAGGAGCTGGGAGCTCGGGGTGGATGTCGATCGGCGGCGGCGGCGTGCTGTTCTGCTGTGACGACGGGGTTTCTTCGGAGATTGCGGTGACCACGGTTGGCGCCTGAAGCTCCTCAATGTGGCCCACGGTGGTACCCTTCGTTAGGTGCTGCGGCTCCTCTCGGAAGTTTGTCACAAGAACAGTTGTAGATCCTTCTTGGAGATCCGTTACGCCTCGTGCGGCGCCAATTCCTTTCTCAAGGAGCAGTTGGACGCTGCCTTCCAGAACAGCTTCACCGTGCATGGCTGCGTCGGTTATGACGGTGACGAAAACACTCGACCGCGGCGGTAAGTTCACAAGGTCGGCGATCACTCGGATCGCAGTTGACGTCGTGTTGGTCTCCACCGGCGGTAAAACAGGCTTTCGCAGCGTCAGCTGGTTTTCCCCGAGGTCGATGACGGCGCCATACTCGCACAGAAAGTCCATTCCGAGGATAACGTCCCTCGAACAGTCTTGCAGAACGACGAACTTCACAGGGCACGTCTCACCGTGGATCTCGACGCGAGCAGTGTATCCCCCGACTGGTGTGATGAGGTGCCCTCCGGCGGTTCGTATTTGTGGTCCATCCCACGGCGTGGTGACTTTTTGAAGGCGGCGGGAAAGCCTCTCACTCAAGACCGAGTAGTCTGCTCCGGTGTCCACGACCGCTGATGCGTCGTGGCCGTCAATGACGACGTTTAGATTATTGGACACCGCTGCAGGGGTGTCGTTTTGGTCTCTGGTAGCGTTCGAGTGGGGGCCCTCCGTCGTTCTTGGAGGCTCTTTACGTCGGTTGTCTTCGGAAACTCCACCTCCAGGGGTTGCCGTGCCTAGTTTCCCCGGCGAGGAGCGAGGGGTGACAGGCTTTCACGTCGGGGTCGGTGCATCGGCGAAGCTGGACGTCGTGGCGAAGGCGACCGGAACTTTCGGCGGGACGCAGGCTCGGGGGACTGAGGTCGTCGCAGGTACTCGTCGATTTCCCGAAAGCGTTCATCATAACGGGGTCGCGGGTCGTTCGGGTGGAACCCGCGCAGCCCAAGTCGACGGTATGGGCATCGGCGGTAGGTGTGGTCTGCTTCCCCGCAGAGGAAGCTCAGAGGGCGTCGGTCGGGCGTTCGCCACACGTCGGTCTTGCGGGGTGCGCGAGGCTCCGGGCAGGCGTACTGGACCTAGTCGTCGTGGCGTCGGTTGTGCTGCGGCGCAGGAAACTGACGTCGGGGCGACGCGACATAGGTGCGACGAGGAGGCGCTGGCCGTCGGGCCACTGCGGCGTAACTTAACGTCGGTGGTTCCGGAGCGGTGCTGACGAGAACCTCAGGCTGCAGCGCTTGCTGGACTTCTTCCCTGACGATCTCGGCGATTGAGGGAGAAGCTGCGCTTGCGGCGGCAGGTAGAAGCTTCTTGATCTCCTCCCGGACGGCGTCCCGGATTATCTCGCGGATGTCCGTGGTGTTGCAGCCGGAAGAAGGAAAGGAACCGATGCCGGGAACTCGGTGATAGTGGGCGGCTCGTGCTTAAAGGGCACGTTCGATGTTGGTGGCCTCCGTCATGAAGCCTTCAGCTGTGGTAGGCGGGCTTCGCACAAGACCACCGAAAATGTTTTCCTTCACGCCGCGCATCAAGACTCGGAGCTTCTTTGCTTCGGATGCTTCAGGATGGACGCGGTTGCTCAATCGCAGGACGTCTTCCACGAAGCTAACGACGCTCTCGTTAGGGCCTTGGATCCTCGCTTGAAGAAGCTCTTCCGCGCGTTCTTTTCGTTGTTGGTTCGTGAATGTTCTTTGCAACTCAGCCTTGAGTTGCTCCCAGGAAGTGATCGAAGCTTCGTGGTTCTCGAACCAGTTCCGGGCGGTTGCTTCCAAGGCGAAGTAAGCATTCTGTAGACACTGTTCTGGTGTCCACCCGTTATGACGGGCCACTCGTTCGTACTGTTGGACCCAGTCGTCGATGTCTTCGTGGTTTTCGCCGTGGAAGGGAGCCGGTGTCCGAGGAGCGACGGGTAGGTAGACGACGGCAGGAGCGGCGGGGTTCTGCGACTGGTTGGCCACCGTCGTCTTCTTCAGCTTGGGCTAGTCCAGCAGCAAACCGTACTCAGGATCCTCTCCCTTGGTGCGGCGGCTGGTCCCAGTTTCAGGTTCCGCGGTGAGTGGTCTTCTCACCAAGCCGGGAATCGGACTTGCACTGCGGGCCCTTGGAGGGGAACGCTGCACGGGCATGCGGTACTCAGCACCTCCACCAAAATGTCACGGGTGGTGACCAAAAACCAATAAATAAACAGGAAGAAATAAACGTTTAATGTGGCGAACTTGTGCCAAAAATAAAAGGGTACAAAAGATAATAACAGAGCGTCGCGGGCGTCGAAGTCGGAGTAACAGCAGAGTCGAACGCTGGGGCGAGACTCAATCCGGTTCGCCACGCGGCGCCCCTATGTATGCACAGTGGTAATCACACTTGTCTATAACGCGCGAGCGTGCGGCTTTATCCGGGGAGTGCTAGACTGGTGGCATTCGCAGAAACGAAGCTAGTCACGTGGCGCAGCATGGGACGGCCCGCTCGAGGGGTGTCCTGCCCACTCTATCAGCTGGCGGCGAACGCGGAAGGCTGGCTGCTCGCACGCTGTTTACAAACATCATTGCTCGAACAATAAACAGACTAAAGCATGAAGGCGTATCAACAACTTCGTCATCAAAAAACCAAAAATATATCATAAAGCACTTTACTTTTATCGCTTATCAAGCTGATAGAGTGGGCAGGACACCCCTCGAGCGGGCCGTTCCATGTTGCGCCACGTGACTAGCCTAGTTTCCAAGAATTCCACCAGTCTAGCGCTGCCCGAAGAAAGCCGCACGCTCGCGCGTTATAGACAAGTGTGATTACCACTGTACATGCGCGAGCTTCTGAAATAGTCGGCGTAGAATGTTCAACGCGTAGAACATTCGGACCTCAAACACACATCATGATTCTCGAAACTACCAGAAAACTAAATTGCAGGAATAACAAAAGATGCGGCGCTCCCAGGAATCGAACCCTGGCTTTTCGCGTGGGAGGCAGGCGCGATAACCATTAGGCCACGCGCGCGCTGCCTACTTGGCCAGCTGCACGCGCGGCAATATGTCATGAACAAAAACAAACTTGATTGATAAAACTGAAAATCAATGTTTAATGCAGGGAACTTGTGTCGAGAAACATAAAGTAACAAAGACCGCACGTACTTTGACGGCGACGGAAGGACGACTGACTCGAGCAGTTATGCGAAGCTCCCTTTGTGAGCCCGTAGGTAGCTAGGAGGTTCCGAGCTCGAACAAACAAGATTCTCGAGTCTTCTCAAACATTCTAAGCATACAAACAAAAGAAAGATTCTCCATTCCATCCAACTCCATTCCAGATAATTGAATTTTCTAATACTAATTCCATTCCTTTGAGCTCCTGGAAAGTAAAACTGGGCCCATCCCCACTCCTGGAATGGCTGAACTGCTCCCTTCCATTCCTCTCAATCCCTCCCAATTGTGAAAAATGGCACTTGACAGATAGTACTTAGTTACCGGAAAATAACGTCAGCACAAAGCTGGCGTTGTGAAACGCATAGACAACCACAAAATTATGCAAAACCCAACCCGCAATCATTGATTTTACTAAGCTGAGCGGTGGTCGCACATAGCGCTAGTGGCAACTGGTATGGGGGCACTGCAAATATCGATCGCACCACCGAGCGTAAAAGCCTCGTAACAGAGAGGAAAACTAAGCACCCATCGTCTCCACAAAAGAACCGTATATGTCCTCCACTTTTACGAAATACATAGTAAGTGAGGAGTCACGTGTATTAACTAAATACGGGCGGTGTGACATTGTCCCTGCCTGGTGGCCTGCGACTGGTGCAGTAATCACACATGGTCCAAGCAGCCTTATGGTTGCATCTCACAGCACCAGGAACGACACCTTGTCCGCCTACAACTCTACAGTTTGGGTTGCTTCACTGGGGTTGCCACATTCATTCTCGAAGGAACATAAGCAGTCAGATAACTAAACCGTCAGTTACCTAAGTGCAATGATGCCGTTTCAAAAGCCCCTTTGACCGCATCGACGCATTAGAACAAAGCCTATTGAATTCCTACCCTAATCTGGGCAAAATACAGCTACTAATTTCATTCCTATTCCATTCCACTGCTGCCACCGTTTTATTTGCATTCGATTCCAGGGTCGTTGAAGTGCGGAATCGTTCCAACTCTGGAGTGGCTCCACAACACTGGTGATAGTCACCAAGGAACCCAGTTCAGTCCGAATACTGTCATCACAGCCCATCCAAAGATGTTATTACTGTAACAGACTCCAGTACTACGAAGTAGTTTTATTCGGAAGCCTGTTGTGCAGATTTGTACCTTGCATTGTTTCCGGTATTTTTTATTCCTTTTGTAGTTTATAATGGACAACTCTTCTTTCTCAAGAGGGTAATAAGCGTTCTAATCTCGGCATTATTTCCAAACCTGCAGGTGCTACCATCGATGCACTTTTAAATAAATATATGCCACGGCCGCGGATCAGCAATGACACTTAACCTGGGACTTATGTATTTCGTAAGTATTCATTTTCATTGCGCGATAATGATGTTCGTCTTCTGTAAGAATTCAAAAAAAAAAATATTCGACATGTTGGATAATATTGGACACCCACGGCATGTCTGATCTGAGCATTTGTTCTTTTCATCTGAAGTGTGTCTCTTGCCTACTACCTATAGCGTATACGATGTTGAGGACGGAAGAGATGCTGCGACCGACTCCGAGCAATAAAAACATTCTGTATATTTTCATGTCATTGAGCTCGTGGCAACGAGTATGAGTAGCATTGTCACCTTTGGCGGTGCCGAGGATGAACCGATAGACTGCCGCAGGGCTGTCGCCCTCAGCTCTGCAGACTGTGAGGAATGGCACGATTTTGTTGAAGTGATTGCGGCTCCACAGGTGTTGTTGCTGTTGACATGTACCGCAAGCAGGATGACATACTAGAGTGCAGGAAAGAGAGCGTTCGAAAGCCGTGCATGGTAGTCGAAGCCGATGTCAGGAAATGAGGCAGCAGACAGGGAGGAATCGACCCTGTCATGCTTTCAGTCCGGCTCGATCAGTTCGGAGTGTACAACCTCGGACTGAAATGGGGATGCCAGCCGACTGCAGGGCCGATGCAACATCTCCCAAGATGAGGAACCGAGTTGAGAGAGAATGCCTGCCGTGGCAACGATAAGGAGACCCTGGTCGGCTAGGAACATGCCTTGTGAACAGGGTGGAAATGTCTATGAATATTCACGTGCCGAACCGGTGGCGTGAGCAAGGTGGTCGCAGCCCATCGCTGGGAGATGCCGGCGCTAGATGCGACAGAGGAGAGGCGGAGGCGCTGCATATGTGGAGGCTGTGAAAGTTGAAGATACGCCTAGTGCATTTTCGTCCGGAAAGGCAGAGCCGTTGCCGTGCCCTTGGCTACGAAGAACATTCCCCTGGATAGCAGGCGCTCGGAGTTGATCATGATGTCCAGGTCACCGATTTCTAGCACTTCCGATGTTGAGAACGGAAGAGATGATGCAACAGACTCTGAGTTTGACTGTGAAAACATTCTCTTTATTCTCGTACCGTCAAGCTCGTTCCGACGAGTAGCTTGCTTTTATAGACTGCAGTCATTAGCATTATAGTTGATCTAAGTGTTTTGCAACACTATTAATACGGCAGATTGGGCGAGTTGTTAAGGCATAATTACGAACCAGCGTACGAGTAGACAGTTACTAAAAATCCAAATACACAAAAATATTCCCACTCACAGCGCTGATGTGAATATTTTTTCTGTTTGGATCTTGGGTAACCGTCTACCTGAGCGCTGGTTCGTAATATTGCAACACTGCTGTCTTTAGGTGGTGTGGAGGCTTAACCAATGGACCGCCACAGGCCCATATCTGTATCTGTTTCATATACTGAATGCTTTTTTGCACGGCTCTGTGTTTACCTTTGTTTTCCAGATTTTAGGGGCGAAGCTCCTTAAGGCCCTGTCACATTGAGGAAACACGGCGGAACCATGAACAAAACATGTTTCTCAACAGTCGGGAAACATGTCGGCTGTCGGCTCTGTTGCCCGACAACCCTGTCACATTGAGGAAACAGCAACACAACATGGACGACAGCGACAATGTTGTCTCGGTGTGACAGCTTTTGGCAACGGAAACCTCGACAACTTGTGTCGGACGACACGTGTTGCCCATTTCGGTGGCTGAGCGAATTTTTTTTCCAGCAACACGGCAACATCTATATTTTTCTGTACAGACAGTCGCACGAGAATACTTCAATAATAACGTCAAGCGTGAAGGGCAATTTCGAACGCGGCTTCTTGCGCGGCGGCAGCTGATCGTCAAAATCATCTGAATCGATGGCAAAAAGAAGCACCCTGTCACACTGCGGAAACAGTCGGAGAACTTTGTCCTTCAACACGAGGAAAACATGTTTTCGGGGACCCTGTCACATTGCGGAAACAGCAACAGTCCGGAAACATGTTGCTGTAGTCCGAAAACCATGTTTCCCAACTTGTTCTCCGACACGCGGGGAACATCCTGTCACACCGAGAAATCGTGTTGGAAGAACACAAATTGCCTCCTCTCCTGCGCGCTGCCTCCCTCTCTCTCTCGCCCTCGTCTGCCCGGCCGGCTCGGCTAAGCTACAAGCGCGAGCTCCGGGCTTTCAGCATCCCTGCCAAGCACGCGCGCTCGTGCAGTGCAAGCACTGTTCTGGGCCAGATGCTCGCGCGGCTGCGTCTGGACCGAAGCTGAAACGAAGTATAGGCGGCCAGGCTCAGATCCGCTGGCTCCGCTCGCCCCTTGAATCGTTGCCATTTTGGATCGCCGTCTCATAGCCGTCGCTCTACCGTAGTCGATTCATCAGCCGCGCGAACCATCTCGTGTTCTCTGGATTTGGCAGTTGCGTTCTGCTACAGGGCTAGACCCTTGCAGGATGGCATACGCGCCGGCCACAGCAGCAGCTTCTGCTTTGGTGCTTCTTTGTGCCATCGATTCAGATGATTCTGACGATCAGCTGCCGCCGCGCAAGAAGCCGCGTTCAAAATGGCCCTTCACGCTTGACGTTATTATTGAAGTATTCTCGCGCGACTATCTGTACAGAAAAATATCGATGTTGCCGTGTTGCTGGAAAAAAATTCGCTCAGCCACCGAAATGGGCAACACGTGTCGTCCGACACAAGTTGTCGAGGTTTCCGTTGCCAAAAGCTGTCACACCGAGACAACATTGTCGCTGTCGTCCATGTTGTGTTGCTGTTTCCTCAATGTGACAGGGTTGTCGGGCAACAGAGCCGACAGCCGACATGTTCCCCGACTGTTGAGAAACATGTTTTGTTCATGTTTCCGCCGTGTTTCCTCAATATGAAAGGGCTTTAAAGCAGAAGCTGCTGCTGTGGCCGGCGCGTATGCCATCGTGCAAGGGTCTAGCCCTGTAGCAGAACGCAACGGCCAAATTCAGAGAACACGAGATGGATCGCGCGGCTGATGAACCGACTACGGTAGAGCGACGTCGATGAGACGGCGATCCAAAATGGCAAATATTCAAGGGGCGAGCGGAGCCAGCGGATCTGAGCCTAGCCGCCTATACTTCGTTTCAGCTTCGGTCCAGACGCAGCCGATGCTACAAGCGCGAGCATCTGGCCCAGAACAGTGCTTGCACTGCACGGGCGCGCGTGCTTGGCAGGGATGCTGAAAGCCCGGAGCTCGCGCTTGTAGCTTAGCCGAGCCGGCCGGGCAGACGAGGGCGAGAGAGAGAGGGATGCAGCGCGCAGGAGAGGAGGCAATTTGTGTTCTTCCAACACGCTTTCTCGGTGCGACAGGATGTTCCCCGAGTGTCGGAGAACAAGTTGGGAAACATGGTTTTCGGACGACAGCAACATGTTTCCGGACTGTTGCTGTTTCCGCAATGTGACAGGGTCCCCGAAAACATGTTTTCCTCGTGTTGAAGGACAAAGTTCTCCGACTGTTTCCGCAGTGTGACAGGGCCTTTAGGGGCTAGCCATGTCCGTATGTCCGTCCGCCGTTCGGCGTGCCCCTGCTCGTGAGCTCACAAGCTCCTGCCCATGAGTTCAGCAGCGAGAGCAAAAAAAAAATGAAATGAAAAAAATAAACAAGAAGAAAAAAATAGGGGACTCTGAGATGCCATCCCATCTGTCTTCCTTAAAAAAAGAAAAAGAAGAAAACCCCACATTCCTCTACTGACATGAATGAAAATGGGACCATCAGCACTACCTATGACCAAAATCAGTATCAGAAAAAAAGAAAAAAAAAGAGTAGGGGGTTCTGAGTTGCCATCCCATCTGTCTTCTGACAAAAAGAAAAAGAAGAAAACCACACATTCTTCTACTGGCATGAATGAAAACGGCACCATCAGCACTACCTATGACCAAAATCAGTATCAACAACAAGTAGAAAAAAAAGAGTAGGGGTTCTGAGTTGCCATCCCATCTGTCTTCTTAAAAAAAAAGAAAAAGAAGAAAACCACACAGTCTCCTACTGACATGAATGAAAACGGCACCATCAGCACTATACTCTGTTTCACCTTGTGGTGTACCGCAGGAAAGGCTACAAGCGCGAGCTCCTTGCTCTGGGGCACATCTTGGCAGCACAAGCTCTCGTGACCGGCTACAAACGCTATGAGCTCGCGCTTCTAGCCTTCGCTGCGGTACAACATAAGGTGAAACGAAGTATAGACGCTTTACACACGCGCCAGAATACAGCCGCCATTGCTGACCTTCTCTTGTTTTACCGCGATACCGAGCCACTGAAGTTGGTGTGGACGAGCCTCCACAAAGGCCAATGCTGGGGAAAAAGACAGAATACAATCTAAAATGGCAATAACCTGGCCTGCTATGGTAATAATGAGGTGAAGTAAAGGTAATAAGTGAAAACAAAAACTGAAGGTCAGTTATGGCGGCGCCCATGCACAGCTGCTGCAAAGCGTCTATACCTATGACCAAAATCAGTATCATCAGCACCACCCGAGCTTCGCCCCAACTAACATCATTCACTACGTGGAGATGCGGTCATTTTTGTACTGCTCACTTGTTGTTTTTTTTATGTTATTTAGAGGATACTACAGGCCATTGAAGGCTTAAGTAGGAGTGGGGTACAATATATGCATACACACATACACCAACAAACAAATAACACGACATTAAACGGTTTACAACAACTAACCAGCAAATATACAGGATATATATACAGGCACAGCAAGCATCAAGCAGCATTATTTCAATCACTTGTAATAATAAATGTGAAATTTAAAACTGTCATATTTAACATTGAACATTATCAAGCAAATGTGAATTTAATTAAGCTATAAATTTTACATAGACTCAATTTTTATACAATTGTGTCGAAAATGTCAGGATACAATCTGTCTACAAGTAAGCATAAAGTAACTGGAAAGTTGAAAGCAAATTCGAGATTGCAAAACCTGCTTCTCAATAGATAATTTCCTTCCAAAGTATTTACGTGATAGTGCAACTGAAGGCCCCTTTTTCAGTTTTTTATTTCACACAAACTTTAAAAATACATTGCTTTCTAAGATTTTTTTTATGCTCGAAAAATTAATTTACCGATTGTGTTCAGCTTGTTCTAAACTGTTTATATGAAATGCCAGAGTGCTTGTGATAACAGTGGCTATATAAGGTTTTCATAATTTCTGATAAAACAAACTGACTAGTTTCTCTTTAGTGACCGTGTCGCCAAGGTGACAACAGAACAAGTAACGGATCTCGATGTCAAACTGCGGGAATTTGAGATATATGTTTTCTTAGCGAATGCACGCCACTGCTGTGACATATTTGAATATCCTTATCGCTTGCTTGGGCTCAGAGGGTAATGCAAGTCGGAACTAGCGTGAGTTTAAAGGTTGAACTGCATATAAGCGATTTAGTGAGCGACGGTGACAGCGACGATTGATTTGAGTTTTATGGCGCGAGAGCTACCAGGGGCAAAATGCGCCAAGTGCATAAACTATCGCAGAAACAAGGGTTGAAGAAACAGAGCTATAGTAGCTGATTATCTAATAAAACTATGAACATGAGTCGCGTATCACATAAACATGAGTTCTGGGTATAAAAAATTACTATGTCTATAAGTTTTAAGATTACACACTGACCATAATCTACAACATTTTAAATTATCTACAATGGGAGCGATATATTTTATGAATGAAAGTTATAACCGGTGTATGTAGCCAGTTACTTCAAGAAATTCTAAAACGCGTCGAAAAGGGTCCAGAGGTTGATCTCCGAGAAGGAAGGCAGGGTGAAACGGGAGATGATATCTAAAAAGTTCTGGAAAACATGCTTGTCGCTGATCATGTAGGTGCCTGCAATTCCACAAGATATGTAATACAGTCACTACGTTGCCGCAGTGCTCACACTGTGAAGCATCTCCATCACAAAGCAAATGCAGGCGTGAAGCGCGAGTGGCCAATCCTCAATCGGGACATCAAATCTTCATGGAAACGATTCTTGTGATGGGAACTCTCCCACACCTCCAAACAAGGTTTGATAACATGTAGTTTATTGTCAATTTCCCTATCCCATTCTGACTGCCATACCTTAGTAATTGCTCTTCTGAAAGCTCTCTTAAAATCTTCATATGGCAGTTTAAGACATATTTTAACGTTATCCTTGAAGAAGGCGGCTAGCTTATCTGCCCCTTCATTACCGATAATTCCTGCATGGCTTGGTACCCAGCAGAATTTAATATCGAGTCCAAGTAGGAGAGCACGGTGCAGCTTTACACGCACGTGTTGCATAAGCCAGTTTTTTGCGTCGGTAAGAGAGCAAACTGGGAGCAGGGCACTCTGGGAGTCAACAAACAAAATAGATTTCATCACATGATTCTCTAAGATATGTTCAAGGGCCATCATTATACCATAGAGCTCAGCAGTAAAAATACTTGCAATGCTATCGATACGTCTTGCTTTCTTGTACTGTGGTGAAAACACTGCAGAACATACATAGGATGATGTTTTAACACCATCAGTATAAAATTGTATGTAATCTTGATATTTCTCTAGCAATGCTAAAAACTCCTGCTGAATCACGAGAGGTTCGACTGATTTCTTTTGAAATTTGGCCAGTGACCAGTCGCATGAAATTTTACGGCACTCCAGGGAGGAATGCTCTCGACCCTTGTAATCATGCTATTGTCAGGGATTGTAAGCTGCAGGGAGGTTGAAATACTTTGAAGCCGAAAGCTTAATGGTCGCACAATGCTTGGCTTGTTTTCAAAAATTCGTAAGAGAGAAGAAGTCTCTACACAGCTAAAGGAGGGATGTGCAGGGTCATATTTAACTTTGTCCATAACAAAGGCTAAGATAGTGTCTCCTTTTTCCTAAAGAAATTTGATAAGCATCTGCATACAAGCTCATTATAGGCAAAGTCCGAAAAGCTCCTGTAGCAAGTCGAAGGCCAAGATGATGGACAGGATCTAGCATTTTTAAAACAGATTCCCGTGCTGATCCATAAACAATTGCACCGTAGTCCAGACGGGAACGAACCAGGGCATTGTATAATCGGATGAGACATCGCCTATCAGACCCCCAAGAAATGTGGAAAAGTACCTTGAAGATATTAGACGCTTGCAGGCACTTCTTCTTTAGTTTATTTATTTATTTATTTATTTGCATACTCTCAAGGCCCGGAGACATTACAGAGAGGAGTGGTACTATACAGTAAAAAATCGTTGGCTACTTTCTTGAAGTCTGTGGCTTCAGTGATGGCAGCAATAGAGGCAGGGAGGTGGTTCCAATCGTTAGAAGTTCTTGGAATGAAGGAGTCAAAGTATATGTTTGTTCGACATGATGGAGTCCCCACCTTAAACTGATGGTCAGTGCGAGACGATATGTAGAATGCACGAAGCTATAACTGGTCTCGAAGAAGCGGGTTATGATGATAAATATTGTGGAATAGGCATAGGCGAAGATACTTGCGACGAAGGGCAAGGACAGGTAGATCCAGGGTTCATTTGATTGCGGAAACACTTGCATTACGAGAATAATTAGAAAGAATAAAATGAGCAGCACGGTTTTGGATGGACTCGAGAATGTTTGATAATGAAGCCTGCCCAGAATCCCAAATTGTACAAGCATACTCAAGTTTAGACCTAACTAGGGATTTATATAATTGTAGCTTCACGGAAACAGCAGCAGAAACAAAGTGTCGGCGTAAAAACCCTAGCATGCGGTTAGCATTATTACATACGTATAGTTCACATGCATGTTCCAGGAAAGATTATGAGTTATCTGTATGCCTAGGTACTTGTACGAATCGACACATGATAACGGAGTATTGTTAAGGACGTACACGTTAGGGTCGGCGATCCTCGAAAGACGGGAAACACGCATGCTTTGGCATTTATTAACGTTAAGCTTCATTACCCAGCTGGAGCACGAAGAATAAATGATATCGAGATCGGACTGGAGCATTGTAGTATCACATGGGTTAGTAATCACGCGGTATAACACACAGTCATCGGCAAACAGTTTGATAGAGGATGCAATCTGGGCAGGAAGATCATTGATGTAAATTACGAACAATAGAGGACCGAGGACAGATCCCTGAGGCACCCCGGAAGATACAGAAATAGTAGAGGAATTATGTTCGTTAGCAGTGACATATTGTGATCGGTCAGATAAAAAGCATTTAATCCAGCCCAAAACGTTAGGGTCAATATTTAATTTACTAAGCTTAAAAAGAAGTAAATCGTGTGAGACAGTGTCGAAAGCCCTAGAGAAGTCTAAAAATATACAGTCAACAATATCGCCAGAATCAATAGAACGAAACAGGTCATTAGTAAATGATAATAGCTGCGTTTCACAGGAAAATGATTTGCGGAACCCATGCTGACAGTCAGCGAAAAACGAGATGGATTCAAGAAATGCGATAAGGTGAGAGTAAATTATATGTTCAAGGAGCTTACAGGGCACGCTAGTTAATGAAATGGGTCTGTAGTTTAAGGGAGAGCTTGTATTACCTGATTTATGCAAAGGAACCACCTTTCCTACCTTCTAATCACTTGGTAAGGAGCAGGAATGTAAGGACTGGGAAAACATTTCGCAAAGAATTAAAGATGAGTAGGCCGCTGTACTTTTCAAAAACTTAGAGTTGATACCATCAATTCCTGCAGAAGAGTAAACCCTTAAGTTCCGAATTAAGCACTCAACACCAAATGAGTCAATAGAGATAGGAAACATCGGCAAAAAAGAGCGTTAGGAAAAGTAGGGTAACTAGTTGGCGTAACGCGAGAAAAAAAACGAGGCAAACACGTCATTCAAAACAGTGCAACAATCATTTGGAGCGATGGGATCATTACCGTCACAAAGTTCAATCTTATCGGACCTATTGCCGCCGACAACATTCCAAAATTTCCGAGGATTTTCTCTGAGAAAGAAAAGAAGTGTAATCTGATAAAATTGTTCCTTAGCCTGTGCGACAGCTTGTTTGTACTCGGTATCAGCAGTGTCATAGGCGCACCAACGCTCAGGAGTGTTCGCTCTCTTTGCGCGCCGAAATAGCCGTTTCTTTTTGTTCAGCAAACGCCTAAGGCGCGGATTAAACCAAGGGGCCCGCGAGCTCGAGCAGATACATCTTTGTGGAATATACCGGTTAACTAAAGAAGTTATTTTCTGCTTGAACAGAGACCAGTTTTCCTCAACTGTTCTTGTATGGAAACTAGGAATGTAAACAGCAATAAACGCTTCTAATTCATGGTTAATAGAAACAAAATCGGCACTTTTGTATTCGCGAATAACTTTCCATGAATGAACTGATAAAACAGAGGCCTGCAAATCGAACTGAATAACACAATGATTACTTAAACCAGGTAGGTATGTCAAGGGGGACACAAGTTCAGGGATTGTAGTAAGAACCAGATCTAATATGTTCGCAGAATGAGCTGAACATCGCGTAGGTCTGAGTACGAGCTGTTTCAAATTAAAATCTAGACAGAGGTTTAAAAACGCAAGGCTTTCTGGGGAGTGCTCATATAACGTTGGAGAATCAGCATTCCAATCAATTGCGGGGAAATTGAAGTCACCCAGGAGCAGTAGAGGACAAGAAGGAAACCGCACAACCAGTAGGTTTAGAACATCGTAAAGCTCAGAACCAAAGCTAGTAGAAGAGGTTGGTGGCCGATAACAGGCGCAAAAAACAAAATCTTTGTGCTTAACACATACACGTGCACACACAAATTCTAAGGATGTGCTAATCGTTATGGCATTAGAAATTATACAATCACAGACAGCGATAAGTACACCACCACCTGAGCGCAAAGCACGATTGAATCGATAAAACCTGCACACGCCTTCGCATTCAAAAATTTCGTTATCAGCAATTTCGCTAGACAGCCACGTCTCGGTAAGGATTACAATATCAGCCGAGCATGTGTCGATGAGGGATGAAAATGTATCACGTTTGTTAACAACACTTCGCACGTTAGAATAAAGGATAGAAATGGTTTTAGCCACCGGGCCTGTTGTTAGCTATGTTATAGGCGGTCTAGCAATACACGGGCATTTGAAACGATAAATCACTCTATTTTATTAGACCGATTGTACAGCATAGGGATTCGGGGAAAAGTACATGACCTGTTACAAAATTACCTTCTTGAAAGTTATCAAATAGTGCGACTAGGATCGAAATATAGTAGAACAATTAGAGTAAAAACAAGGAGTACCGCAAGGTACAGTTCTGGGCCCCCTACTGTTTAATTTATATGTCAATGAAATTGCGCAAGTAAAACTAACAAGCAAATTATTTCAGTTTGCAGATGACGCAGTAATTGTATACGCCCACAAAAATTATGAAGTTGCCGTTCGAGAAGTGCAAGAAGACATTCACAATATTTTTCAGTGGTACTGTAGAAATCAGATTATCGTAAATACTTCAAAAACTCAAATAATGTGCTTTAGAGATCTCAGAAAAATACTATTAACTGAATTACCCATTAAAATGCACAATAAAAATTGTAATAACTGTTCATGCCTACCAATTGAGTATGTAAAAAATGTAAAATACCTTGGAATGTATATAGACCAACATCTTAAATGGGACTCACACGTAGAGCAAGTTTGCAAAAAATTAAGGACACTGATGGACTCTATGTTTCACATGCAAGATATGGTCCCCCATACTATACTTAAAATGATTTATAACTCGTTAGGAAAATCTGTAATTCAATATGGAATAACTGTTTACGGGCACTGTGCCAAATACCTACAAAGAAAAGTTGAAACTCTCCAAAAACAGATATTCAGAAGAATCGGTTGCCAAATCAAGAAGAGAAGCGATTTAATAAATGACATACATAAAGAAATAGGCGTATTTTATTTTAGTGATCAATTGAAAGATGACATAATCACAAAATTCTTTTTAATCAACAACCACAAAAAAGAAATTGTTAAAGAAAGAACATTACGACCAAATAGGAAATATTTTGAGCCATTAATAAAGACAAAGTATGGAGAGTCTACAAGAAAGTACTATGTGCCTAAACTTTTTAACGAACTACCTGAGGAGCTGATTGAGTGCAAAAATCCACATGCAATGAAAAAAATGGCAAGAATATGGATCAATGAACAGAAAAATTAAACAGTGCGAATTAATAAAAAAGTGCCAACATACGACCGTAACCACTGTATGAATTATATGGATTATTGAAACAATGCTTTGAGATATATTACTAAATAGCAGTATGTGACTTATAGAGGCATGTTCGACCGGTTATAATGCACGTGTATATATGAGCTGCTTCTTTTTTATAATTTGTTTGGTTTGTTTAAACTCATAGAATGAGTTAAAACTGTAAAAATTATGGTTTTTAGTCACCTGCCGCGTCCCACACACAAGCCTTCTTGGCTTACGTGGGTACAGAGCGAAATGTATTAAAAAAAGAAAAATAAACTGTATTGTATTGTATTGTATTGTAGTGCTTGGGGTGGTTGTTCGCTGATAGCTACATGGGGCTCTCGCTGATAGCTACAGTTCCTTGATATGGGCCAAAAACGTAAGTTTCTTGTCAAAAACAACTCCTAAAAATTTGTGCTCTTGCTTTACAGGTACAGATATACTATTGAGTTGTAAACTGGGGTCAAGTGAGAGGCCACGCCGCAGTGAAAAGGGCACGCATACCGTCTTTTCAGGAGAAAATCTAAACCCATTTTCATCAACCCATTTACTCATTTTATTTATAGAGACCTGCAGTTGGCGCTCGCAACTCGAGAGGTTGCAGGAAGAAAAGGAAATCTGCACATCGTCTACATATAACGAATAGGAGACAGATGGTGGTATCGCTCCAGCCAGGCTTTTTATCTTCACTGCAAACAGAGTAACGCTCAATACACCCCCTTGGGGAACCCCGTTTTCTTGAAAAAAAAACATCAGAGAGTGTGGAGCCAAACCTAACCTGAAAAGTTCGGTTAGTAAGAAAATCTTGTATGCAACGCAGCATTCGGCCATGGATGCCATACATGTGCAACTCCTTGAGAATCCCATAACGCCAAGTTGTGTCGTAAGCCTTCTCTAGGTCGAAGAATACCGACACACAGTGCTGTCGATGTACAAAAGCTTCATGTACGGAAGTTTCCAGGCGAACAAGATGATCTAAGGTTGAGCGACCTATTCTAAATCCACATTGATTTGTATCTAAAATTTTTCCAGCCTCCAAAAAGTGCACTAGTCGCCTATCTATCAGCTTCTCGTACGTTTTCCCGAGACAACTGGTCAGCGCAATGGGACGATAACTCGTAGGTAGTGAAAAATCTTTACCGGGTTTCAGCAAGGGAATTATATTAAGCGAACATTTCCAGCACTGAGGAAAAACAGAAGCTCCCCACAAATGGTTAAAAAAGTCAACAGATGTCCTAGGGATTCACGGGACAAGTGCCGCAACATTTCATATTTAATTCTGTCAGGTCCAGGTGCAGATTCCTTTTTTGTTGCAAGGGCCATTTCAAGTTCACACATTGTGAAAGGCTGGTTATATTCTAGAGTATCTGATCCAGACATACCAATTGGCTACTTTTCCGCTATAGCCCTGAATTTCTGAAATTCGGCAGTGTAACTGGATGAACTAGAAACTTCTTGAAACTAATTTGCAAGACAGTTTGCCTGGCCCTTTAATGTTGGCACAGCTGAGGGTAAAAGAGGTATGCTAAAAGAAAGATAATTGTCCCGAAGTTTTCTCACTCGGTCCCACACCTCTTCTGAAGTAATAAAACTGTTCACTTTGGAGACATACTTCATCCACGAACTCCTCTTGGCTTCCCTCCTTGTCCAACGAGCCTTTGCTTTACTTTTTTTTTTTAATTCAATCTTGTTCCTAGTACTTGGGTAGCGACAAAAAGTGCCCCAGGCCTTGTTCTGAGACCTACGTGTGGCAGTACACTCCTTGGTCCACCAAGGCTTGCACCGCTTCGGAATATTCCCCGATGTTTGTGGTATAGAAATAGATGCTGCATTTATGATTCGGTCAGTAATGTAAAAAGTGGCATTCTCAGGCGACATAGACAAAAATTCGGTAGAGTCAAGTACCGCTTCCAACGCAAAAATGGCCCAGTCCGCCTCATCTAACTGGTTCGAAGAGAAGGGAGTGATACCATACTTTCTAAATTCACAGGAAAATGGTCACTTCCAAAGGGATTGTCTAAAACCTTCCATGAAAAGCATGGAAGTAAGGATGGTGATGAAAGAGACAAATCTATGGAGGTGAAAGTAATATGAGATGCACTAAAAAAAGTTGGATCACTTCCATTTAAAAGGCAAAGGCCAGATGATAACAAAAATCGTTCAATGACCCCACCACGGGAGTCCTGGCGGGAACTGCCCCACATGGGGTGGTGTGCATTAAAATCTCCTAAAATTAAAAAAGGTTGGGGAAGCTGGCTAACGAGTCCTTGAAGGTCTTGTAGATGCAGTGAAATATTTGGTGGTAAGTAGATTGAAACCAATGTAATAAGGCGGTCAAGAAGAACACGGACTGCCGCTACCTCCAGCGAGGTTGTGAGAGAAACTGGAGCACAGGCTAGACCGCTCTGGACAACAACAGCCACTCCACCAGACGAGTTGCTAGATGATGCACGGTCCTTTCTAAAAACTTGATGGCGGCGTAAAACTTTGGCATGCGTGTCCCTAAGATGATTCTCCTGCAGGCATATGGCCACAGGTCGAAGCTCATCAAGAAACAAATTTATGTCATCAATATTAAAAAAACGGCCGCGACAATTCCATTGCATGATACTATACTTTGCCATCTAGAGAGGAAAAATGTATATATACGAAAATCGATTTAAAAGAGAAGTTTTAAGGTTTAAAATCTATCTTAGCACGTGGCGTGCTCTGTTTTTTTGGAGGGTCTTTCTGCCTCCAAGTGGGCTCACTGGCGACAGAAATAGAGGACTCTGATCCTAAGGGGGGAGCATCCTCCTCGGACCCGGGCCCACTTTCATCCATGGGCTCGTCTGTAGCCGCCGGCAGCTGACCCTTGGAGGTCGACTGCTTCGGCGGTTCTCGGGCTTCCTCTGGGAAGCAGAGGTGCGAGGAGGTAGCCCTCGGCCCGTCGGGGTCAAAGTGGCAGGCGGAGCAGGGGGGGCAGAGGTACGAGGGGGTAGCCCTCGGCCCTTGGGGTCAAAGTGGCAGGCGGAGCAGGGGGGTTCAGCCCCTGCCCTGAGGTGGATGCTGAGGAGGCAGCATCCACCTTACGATTCGAAAGCGTTGCCACTGGCAACGCTCCCGAGGGCGAAGGAGACCTCGACGGGAGGCGCAGATCGTCCGTAGACGTCTGCGTTCCAGTCGAAACCATAGGCCGTACCGGTCCCCTGCGTACGGCCTCGGCATAAGAACCTTTGGAAACAAAAACGAAGCGCTTCTTTGCATCAGCGTATGAAATATTTTCGGTAACCTTCAAGGTGAGGATTTCTTTTTCTTGTTTCCATAATTGGCAAGATTGGGAGTACGCTCGGTGCTTACCGCTACAGTTAGCTCAGTGGGGCTCATTCTCGCACACATCAGCGACGTGCTCCTTGCTAGAACACTTGGCACAAGTGTCACTTCCTCGGCAGTTCCGTGACCATGGCCAAACCGCTGGAACTTAAAACACCGCTGAGGGTTTGGCACATAGGGGCGGACGCGGCACTGGAGATATCCTTCCTTCACAACTTCAGGAAGTGTGGTTGACTCAAATGTTAGGATGATGTGTTTGGTCTTGCGTTCAACACCATCGCGGCTAAGGGTAATACGCCGAGCAGCAATTACTCTCTGTGTAGAAAAGCCCTCAACTACTTCGGTTTCTGTACTCTCGAGCAGGTCGTCTTCTGAGATCACCCCTTGAATTGTATTAAGTGTTCTATGAGGTGTGACAGTGACCTTGTAATCAGTCACGCAGTTTAGTGCTAATAGTGAATCACTTTGTTGCTTACTGTGTATCTCCACTAGGAGATCACCAGATGCCATCTTTTTTGTATTGTAGTTCTTCCCAATCACTCCATCGAGAACTGTTGAGATGAGGAAAGGGGACGAATTGCCAAGCGGTTTTTCATCCTCAGAGTGCATGGCAACAAACTTGGAGAACTTTGAAAATGTGTACGTTGGTTTTTCTATGTGTAGTGCTTCGGTGCGGACCCTTTTCGGGGCCCGATCAAAAGGTTTTTTTTGCTTGAGGACCCATATAAATAGGAGAAAGATTCAATGCCCGGGTGCGCCGCCCACCACGGAGCCCAACAAGGGCGTAGGTAATGTGCCATAGCAAGATGGGCTTGGCTGACACAATAGACAGTTTTAGTGGACCGTACGCTATAGCTTTGCGTACGCAAGGATATTGCGGGTCGTGAGTGCGCATGCGCAGAACGCAATAGAAGGGCTAGCGTATTGCGTACGCACGCAATGCTGGGGATTTTGTGTTGCTGGCTAGCGGGCCTTGCGGGACGCTCTCGAGAGATCTCGGACCCAACGAGAGCGCCAGTTTCAAGATGGCGGTTGCCTCGACTGGTGCAGCAAAGGCGACGTGGTGTTTTCGAAGTTCTGTGTTACGTGAAATTGCGTGGTGTTCAACTCGGCGATTCTTTCCGGGACCTACCGCGGTCGATTTAGATCGCCCTGCAGCTGAAGGAGTGCACAGTGGAAATGTTCGCCGCTCGCAGTGTGCGTCGACGCTGCGATCTGCTCAACGCTAAGCCTACTCCCACAGTTCATCGCCGACGGACGAACAACTCTAAAAGAAACCGCCGAAGTTCTCGCTATGCACTGGACATCAGGGTCATGAATTTCATTCCGCGATAGCATTGATAAAAGGTGCCGTTTCCACGGGACGACTGACGGAGGCTCCGTGACCGAATTTGGCTACGCACTGGTACTCGTAGCCTCTGTACCCCGCAGAAAAGCGCGCTTGACGAGGCAGCTGTGGCTTGGTTTGCTGCCCGGGCACTATACCCTAGTGTGGTTGCAGGGACAGGACATGTTTCCACTCAAGGTTGGCCCTTGCCGCCTAAGAAGATGAAAAAAGAAGGAAGAGAGTGTAGAAGAAAGGAAAAAGAGGTGGAAGGAAAAGTGAAAGAAGGAAGAAGAGGGTAGAAGAGGAGACCGGCTGAATCATCCTGGTCGGGCCAGGCCAGGACACCCGTCTACGAGAAGCAGAGGTCGAAGCGGTGTATTGCCTCGCCCGGGGGGCCCCAAAGGGTCCAAACATACCCCGGGCTCAGCTCAACCACCAGGGTCCCCTTTTCCCCGGACACGGGTTAAGCCACGCACAGCCAGACGTGGGTGAGCGAACCCACATGGCTCGGGGTTCGTAGTGACGCCACTCACCAAGCACCTACTTTAGTAGGTGCCCCCTGCGTGCGGGTATGGTGGCCCACGTGGCTGGGGTCCGTGGTGACGCTACTCACCAAGCACCTAGCACCTAAGGTAAAGGCGCCCCTTGCGGGGCTCGGGGTCCGTGGAGACGCCACTCTCCAAACACCTGCTTTCACAGGTGCCCCCTGCGGGGGACAGCGACGAGAATCAGCGACGAATGGCGAATATTTCTCACTATCGCTCGTCGCGTCACTCGGTTTTTGGATTTCTAGAAAACATCGTTCCGCTTTCATGCGGCTTGCGTCGTCGCGCGAGTGACCGAGAGTCAGCGAAACGGGTCGCCGTCGCTTATATCGTCGCTCGCAAAATCGCTTACATGCGGTTTATATTTCACGCTGTCAAGGATACCGACTCGAGCGCGCATACTTTCACCTCTCATTTTCACGAGAGCGCGTGTAAATCAAACCCTAAACCAAGACGGAGGCTGCAGCCAGCAGCTTTGAGATAGTCATACAACGGAGTATGGTTTGACAGAAGCAAGCACACACTTAGCTAGCGCATTTCAGCCTTGAGCGTTCGAACTTCGGAAACGAAACCAGATTTTGCTACATTTTGGCTAGCTCGAAACATTATTTTCAAATATAGGGTGTCTTTTAGCCATAATCTAGACTAAGAGAAATGTGTTCCTTCCCAAATTACATTTATGTCACTGTACTATATAAGTAATATTTGTGTAGTATCGGTATACGTTCGTGTAAAATACGGTAGGGGTCACCGGACCTTCGTCTGAAACAAAACGTCTGCTATATATATCGAGCGAGTCACTGCTAGAATTGAGTAGGAGTGTCGGGTTGTCTGTTCCTCTGTTCGTTGTATGCTTGTATGTTGATCTTGTGGTGTGTGCTGTTGTGCTGTATGTGTTGGTATGCCGCCGTCCGCTCGAGTGTGGCAGTTCCAGAAATGCCAAAATCGCCTCTATTTTCGTATTTTTTTGCATACTCACTAGGTGGCCAAAGCAGCCGCCCGATTTTATTTTAGCTTTCTTTGTACGTAGTCCATTTAGTGTGTAAGGAACCACGCCACTATAGCTACAGTCTAGTACAAAAGTTACCGCGTGTTTAAATGGCGCTGGCGTACAGTTCGTCGTTCGTCGTCGTTCGCTGGCTGTTTCAGTAGCAGTTTCGTGCCCCGAGAGCCGCAAAATTTGCGTACACACGCAATATGAGTGGATACGTCGAAACGTCGCGTACAACTTTGCTCGCGGTAAAGAGGTGAGCGGGACGTCGGAAACGCCGGTCAGGTCAGGTCGGTGTCGGAGCGATCCGTCGTCGCTCACGGCAAGCGGGCTTTTCAATAAAGTTCATGGCTGTGGTCGGAAAAAATTCCTCCTCTGGAAATTACCCGGTGTCAGTGAAAATACAACCGGCATGAGGCCTCGGAGATCGGCCGAACCGCCACTCGAACGGGACCTGCTCGATGGGGAAACATGCTGCTGGATCAAAGCTGGATGCAGTCGATGATCGCTCCCACTGTCGCGTAATCGCCGTAATGAATACGGCGTCGGCACTTGGGGGTGAAAGCCTGCGGTGGTTTAGCGCGCATGGACGACCACAAATGACCACGTGCAAACTACGCTTTCGCTGCGGCGAAAAGCCGTGTAAAGCGCTGGGCCTCGCTCGTAGATCCCGTCTCACGTCAAACGGCCGCCATTGTAAAAAAACACCCCTGGACGTGTGATCGCGGAACGAAGTACACGTTAAAAGATGTTCGTTTTACACGAGACCTCGGGTGCAAACGAAATACACCGAGCCTCGCGTGTAAAACGAACACCATTTGGGGTGCCCGCCCTGGGACAACGGTTTACACGTCCAGGGGTGTACTTTTTCGTCGTGTGTACAGCAAATTTGTCCTGCATTGCTCCACTGTGGTCGAACCTCTTCGTCGTTTACTCCGAAAGCGCGTTCGTTTTGTCTGGTCCCCCGAAGCGGACACGAGTTTCCAAAACATCAAGAATTGTATTTCACATGCCCACATTCTAGCCATGTTTGATCCGTCTCTACCCATAATCGTAGCTACAGACGCGTCTCATTACGGCCTGGGTGCCGCCTTTCAACAGCACCATGGGAACCACAGTGTCCCTGTCGCTTTTGCCTCCCGATCACTCACGGACGCTGAGCGGCGGTACTCAACTGGGGAGAAGGAAGCTCCGCTTGCCTTTGGGCCTGTGAGAAGTGGCATCTCTACTTATGGGGACGTCCATTCGTTATTCGAACCGACCATCAAGCAGTTGTGACGCTGTTATGTAACAAAGGATCTGGTGTTCGCCCGTTGCGAATCATACGTTGGACGGCGAGACTGATGAATTATAATTTCCACATGGAATATCAGTAAGGATCTACAAACTTAGTCGCGGCTCCGTTTTCACGACTACCTCGCCAAGACACTGAGGGTGGTACCCTGTTTGAGGAGGATGTTGTTGCTCTCACTGCAACGCCCTTGTCACGTTAGGAATTTCAAGAGGCTACCGCCAATGACACCGTTCTGCATAGCGTCATTCGCTACACCACTCAGTCATGGCCAGAAGACAATACTGTACACCCTGATGTTCGGCCGTACTTCCACGTACGAAATCAGCTGTCCCTCCATGACGAAATACTTTTTCAAGGGGAGAAGGTTGTTGTCCCTCAAATTCTGCGAGACCACATCATTCAACTGGCTCGCGAGACTCACCAAGGGATTTCTAGAACAACGAGCATAACAGAGAGCAGTACTGGTGGCCGCGAATGAACCAGAAAATAAAGTTCAAGATACAAAAACTGCTCAGTCTGTCATTCCATCGATAAGCCGGTCAAAGCAGCACCAGCACCTCTTTAACCGATCAAGTTTCCTGAGAAACCCTGGGAGAAGCTCGGAATCGACACCGTGGGCCCCATAGAGCGGGCGCCATTAAGTCAGCGGTTCTTCATTGTCCTTGTGGACTACTACTCCAAGTGGCCGGAAGTTCAAGCAGCAGCTTTCGTGACCTCATCTACAGTTATAAACTTTTTTAAAAACATTTTCGCACGTGAGGTATTACCCTGCGAAATCGTCTCGGACAATGATGTCCAGTTTGTGTCGAAAGAATTCCAGGAATTTCTTCATCAACACGGGATAAAACATCTCAAGGCATCCCTGTACCACCCTCAATGCAATGGGCAGGTGGAAAGGGTTAATAGAATCCTCAAGTCTTGTCTACAGTTGGCCATCGTTCAAGGCCGTCCTTTACCAGATGCGGTTCGTGATTATCTGGAGGCTTATAGTCGGACGCCACATGCAGCAACTGTAGTTGCACCATCATGGCTTCTTCACGGTAGAATTCATTGGTCGAAATTGGACCTACAAGGAATGGAGACCAGGTCACTCCCTGTGGATTTTCGCGAGACACGTGCACGACTGCCACAGCGTGTGCAGCAGTACCAAGAAAAGATAAAATCGTATTCGGACAGTCGTTGAGCTGTTCGACGACCCCAGTTTGTCCCTGGATGACTGAAACATCCGTCCGGATTTTTCAGTCATCCCATCGAGGCAAGTTACAACCGAAGTATTCAACTCCACATATCAATGAAAAACAAGTTGTACCTGTAACACAGTGGTTCTCAAAGGGGGTCCGCGGACCCTTTGGGGTCCTTGAAGGCATTCTAGGGGTCCGCGAAGCCCTGCCTCATCAGTCAAGCCCTACAATAAAAGTTGTACTTTTTCAGGTTGAGAAGAAATGTTTCAGTTTTCGAGCGAGTTTTCTCGTGTGAATGTCAATAAGAGAGGTCTACTTTACACTAGCAATAGTCATATCCATTTATTCAATAATTATTACATTTAACGTATACATTTTCCTTCCCCTCACCACGAACGGGGTCCTCCGTCATCTCCTCCGATCCACTAGGGGTCCGCGAAGCATCGATGGTTGAGAACCACTGCTGTTAGATATGAATTATCCGATGGACGCCTATGGAACGCAGCAAAATTTACGAGGACGCCACCGAAGACAGCGCGAAAATATTTCGATTCAGATTGGGAAGATGACGATATTGATGTGCACCCTTTTTTTCAACAATCTGGTTTTTCAGTACCAAACACTTCGGGTCTTGGCTCTGCCCCCGAGGTAGCTAAACCTCTTCCGTTTCCTGCTGTGGGACCTCTTCTGCAGCCGGTTCCTGGGCTGGCGACGTCCCTTGCTCTTGGACATGGGTCTACGCCCGAGCCTGGTGGTGCTCCGGGTCCTCGTGCTGCGTCTGAACCTAATGGGGCCCTGAGGCCAGATTCACTAAGAATGGCTTATCTTAAGACATTTGTTTCTAAGAAGTTCTTCAATCAAAAAGTTCTTAAGATGTGCCGGAATCGGCATTCTCGAAGGGGTTCTTACGAATTACTTACGAACGGACTGGCTACGACAAAATTAAGTGAAGGAAAGAGAGAAACTTCTGGTATCTCGCGTTGCTCGCAAACAACGAGAGCCATGAGAGCAAAGCGTTGCCCTGACGACGACAGGCAACTAGTGTAGTTGCCTCAACGACGGCAGTAGTGCAGGCCGTGGTCTACGCGAACGATGGCGACGCAGTCAGAGGGCAAAAATCAGCGAATGCCAAACTTTACGGAGGCTGAACTGGAAACTCTAGTCGACGTGTACGAGGCACGAAAGGCGATGGCCCTCATGTCTCCGCCACCAAGCAGCGGGCCTGGCTGCAAATCACCAAGGATTTATATGCCGTTTCCGGCGTAAGACGAGACGTGGCCGATGTGAAAAAGAAATAGGCCGACTACAAGAGTATCCACAAAAAGCGAGGTAAGGCATCTTTTGAGCTTTCTTACAGCTCCCGAAATAAGTTGTTGCGATATGGTCGTTAGAAACACGCAGCAGAAACCGACTATCTCTAACAGTGTCGCGCTGTGTGTATAAGGCGCGAAACGTTTGGCGTGAACGCAGAGTCGACGAGCGAGCGCATTTTATTACTTAGCTTAGTGCTGCCAGATACTGCAGAAGGCTGTTGGCCTCTTTCAACAACAAAGGACGTCAGCCCAAGCGTGTATTGAGGTAGATCGGCAATTAAGTTCGCTCGTACCTAGTACCAAACGTGAAAAATGATCGCATGGCTCGAAAATATCCTTCGCATATTCTACCAACCAGCCCAAGCTTCAGTCTTAGCAACCTTCATACCCACATTCGATCGCACAAACAGTAGGGTAGTAGCCTTCGCTGCGCGAACGTAATTCGAAAATTAGTGATATTGCTTCGATTAGCATTGCAGTAAAATCGGTTAAAAGTTATGGACAATCTTCGTCATTAAAGACGTCTCGTGCTTGTCCTTTTTGTGTCGAGGGTTTGAGAATGTTTAACGGTAACCAGCTCGACTGCCTAATCACGTTGTCCTCAAAAAAAACATGTCGTATGTATTTTTTGCGCAATTATTTGCGTTATTTAATTCGTTTTAGTATGAACCAACTAACCTAACGAAGAGTCATGATGTAACTGATAATTCGCGAAAACTGCATCCCACTTTGACGCGTTACTTGATACTGACGTGATGCACAGGTGCATCCTTGAAGCGCAGCCAGGGAGACACCGAAGGCGGGGTTGGTAACAAGCCTAACTGCTTGCATCCCCTCATTAATGGGTGCCATGTGTTGTCACAATTGGCTTCCAAAACGTTCCACAATTGTTATGAGGTTCTGCACTTGAAGTAGTTGCATTTCATATGGTCGTGTTTCCCTGTTCCAACAACCACTTTAAATTCCAATCATCCAGGTGCTCCCGCAAAATCACATCCAGCAAGGACAGGCTCAGTCGGGCTAGTTCCCTCCGTTGGTGAGCTTTTCGACTTCAAAATTCAAATGTAGCGTGACTAATCATTTATCTCTGTATTTAAATGATCTAGACGATGGGACCTAATTATTCGGTTAAACAAGACATGACTGCAGTGCTACCTTTCTACCAAAGATTGTGTTTGTATCAGAACAATGTTTTTTTGTTGTTGTTTTTTGTTTTGCAAGATACGACTCCAGGACCATGCAGGCCTGCTTCAGCGAGACCGCCACGTGCAAGGTTTGCTGCGTAGAACTTTTCGATTGCTTCTATAATGGTAGCACCTGTATCATTGGAGGAAATTGCATTTAGCGTCCAGAATAGACCTACATTTCAAAGTAGAAACTGTTATTTAACTCTTTTTTCTTTCGAACAGCGTTAGAATGAAGAGAATTTGATCATGACCTGTTTGCACCAGCATATTGACCCAACAAGTTTTCTGAAACCCCCTCTATGTAATAAGGCCTTCAGGACACTGCAGGTAATCATCGGTAAATAAGTACATAACATTGCCCATAGCGGTTATAATTTGAACACCTAATGTTTTTTTTTTTTTCTTTCAGTTTATTTGGCGTTCAACGCGTACACCCACTGGAAGATCCAGGTGGGTGGTTTTGGTTCTTTTGGTTGAGCAATCATGCTTGCTCGTCACAATTTGTTGTAGTCTATCGGTCATACGTTAGCCACCAGTTTACAAGGCAGTGTACTCAGCACTATTCGTTTTTCTATTCAGAAAACCACGATGCCAGCGGATGCCTGCTGCAAGACGACCGTGGGGCTTCGCTCCGCACTTTACGGAGTCACAAGCCCAACCAAAGACGTTAGCATCATTCTACTAGATGTGGATTGCAACACCAACCTCACATTGAATCCAAAGCCACACTGCATAAAATATCCAGCAGTGTAATAAAACTAGTCTGTAAATATCAAATCAGGGCAATCTGCCCGGTAACATCCACCGTAGAAAAGAACACTCCTCCCGTCGGCTTTTTTTTTTTTTTTCACTTGTTCCACGTTTTCTGTGTGCTGTGCATTTCGCTCAAAAAAAAGTATTACATTTTTTGCTGGCTAAAACATGATTAAATACCAATATTCCTTTCGTTAAATCACCTCAGGTCCAAAGAACATGATGTTGTTGCACGCACTGCACATGGGAGTGTCTGCAGCAGCAACTGTTCCATAACAGATACCTACTTTACAAATGACACCTTGCACATGCATTTGCCAACTTTATTTTGATCATTTACTACCCTAATTTTTCTATAAAGATAAGGGGAATGAATGTGCCTGCATCTTGGTGCTTGGGTAGTTTGGCAAAATGTCCCTTCTCTCATTAACGACTTCTTTTTATCATTCATGCACGCTCCCTATGCTTAACCTGGACATGTATTCTTCATGCGAGTTTCGCAACAGTATTATGAAAACATGATCACAAAATGGTTTTTCAATTCTCAATAAGGCAAGCAACCATTTTCCTCTATGTGCTGATGACATTGAGAACTTTAGCCACAAGATTATCTAATCTCAGCAAGCTATTGTTGAACGCCTGGACCAGATTATAGAACTGCAGAAGCAGAGGGTGCCACTTGAAGCCTACAAGCTCAACTTGCAGTTTGTAGATGGCAAAATTGTCCCTATGTAATAATAATAAGACACTCGAGTACAATAACAAAACTCTGTTTCTTTAATACACACAAGGCATTTTTTTTACCTGCACCCATTGATGCTCAAGGTTTTGACGGAAGAGCTCCAACCAAAATCTTAAAAGTGATTCAGCCCGACCTTTCAAAACCTGCTCGGTTTCTTCATCAGGGGGGATTAAATCGTGAGGAGCAGCAGCAGTTTTCATCTTCTTCTTAGTTGTTCTTGACTCGAATTTTCTTCTATTATACAAATGGTTTCTTGTTTGTTGCCGTCGACAGGTAGCGCAATTCATGGACATGGACCGCGCTACAGAAGAAAACTCGAGTCGAAAACAACTGAGAAGAATATGAAAACTGCTGCTGCTCCTCGCGATTTAGTCACCCCCGATGAAGAAACCGAGCAGGTTTTGAAACGTCGCGCTGAACCGTTTTTGCATTATGGTTGGAGCTCATCCACTGAAAATGTTCTCATTCAAGCCAATGATGCTTTGTAGCATGCTTTCACAAACTAATTTAAAAACGGTGTTGACAAGCTCATTTCTGACTGCGGTGCCAGAGGGTGTGTCATGGGCCGGTGCTCGGCCTGTCCTCTTCTTCCTCTTGTTCGTCGTCGGATTCTTGAACTGTTCAGAACACCATATTTAGCACAGCACAAAGGGACGTCAACAAGGCTTTTAAGAACAGTTATAACATTGCAATAACTCAATAAGCTGCCGGAAGCACTTTCCAAAGAACGTGTTTACAAACTATAGGCTTCACATATCATACTACAGGCTCAAACTGAAATATGTAAATTGAACTGTAAGGAGATAGCAATATGCAAAGGTTATGGTAGGTGGTGCCACCGTACTACAACATCCTGGAAATGCCGAGACTTGAGCCACTGAATAAGCTACGCTCAGGGTAACCACAATTTCTTTTCAGACTGCGTTGTGGGGGTGCAGTTGACGATCATTATAATTTTGAAATGTGGCTTCCTGAGCGGTGACAGGAAGTTCAGGCGACACTGTTTCGCTTTGTTGCGGATTTTTAAAATATTTCTGACGGACGGAAATCCATTTTTTCTTTTTTGCCCTTTCAGACATAACTTCAGATAACTGGCGAATATAACTTGAAACGCCGAGATAACAAGCGTCATTGCTCTGAAGCGTAGCTTATTTGGAGGCCCTAGACCAGACATGTAACGGTTGTGACCTGACATCGCATGACTCAGTTTGAACAATGACTAGGTTGCTTATGGCAAGGCGACGGGAATCATCGGCATTTGAACGGGGCATGGTAGTGGGTGTCTGATGGATGTGAGATTTCATTTCCAAAGCTGCACAGATAATCTACATTCCTTGATCCACGGTGTTGTGATATTTACTAAGAATACCGCGTGTGTGTGACCTTCGTTAAACAAATGTAAAGCCTGTATGTGTGAGCCATGAAAGTGCTAATTGAACAATGTGTGAATTTATACCTACAGACTGGAGAATTTCTAAACAAAAATTGAGCTGCAGTTGTAGGCAGCTAGACTTAGTCGCCCACTACCATCACGTCACTAGCAGAGGAGAATGATACTTCTCGCAGAGCAGATGTTAAATGAGCCCAGAGTCGCACCAAACAAGGCTGTTGCTAACCTCATTCATTTGTGGCATTTTTAGTTCATCAAAGCACGAAACCTTTAGCAAATACGTCTTTCTTACCGGGCAGTTCTGCGAGGGAGATATGGTGGCGAGTGCAGTAGTTGTGCAGGACTGCGCAGGTTACGATCAAGCGGCAGCACACACCAGGAGAGTATTGCAGGACACCGCCGGACCAGTCCAGCACCTAAAGTGGGACTTCATTATGTCAAAAGTTCTCTCGATGACTTGTCTCGTCTTCGTCAGGCAGTCATTGTAGTTCTCCTCCTCCTGCTTTTGGGGCTTGCGGAAGGGCGTCATGAGCCATGGCTGGAGGGGGTAACCTGCACCTCCTAAAATGTTGCAAATAACACAAGATGTAATGTCAGTATGTGCATAAGTAATGTACTCATGACAATGTTGAACTTGAACATAACTAACCCGCCCTTTCTGAGTCATACCTAATTCGCACAACTCCCACCAATATTTTCGTTTTTAACAACCATGTCAGCTATATTAGGCATAAAGCAACAAAGCACTCGAGCAATGCTTGCGCTGAGAGCCAAAAGGTCGGCGAATTTAGCTCTCACTATCTGGTAGCTCCGACATGAACAGGCGTAGTGTTGCTGTGCTTTCATAGATAACTACTTTGAGATGTACAGTAAACTCCCAAGAAGGTAGACATGCAGCACTTGCCAAACTTCACTCGGCACAACACATACTGACCGCGAAAAAATTTTCAAGACCCTTAAAGGGCCCATGAAACGAATTTCGGGCGGGATAAACGAATTCAGATTGGGATTTTACTAAGAACATATCGTTTAGTGGGCCAAAAGAAAGAAGGCAGAAAATCAAAAACCTAACTGTAAGTACACAAATTTGAAAACACAGCGGACTATTTCCTACCTCCTTCCCTTCGAAAGCTATCTGCCTTTTCACTGTGATACATCCGCGGTTCCCAAAGCGTGTCACCCGGCCCAAACACACGTCACACCCCTACACTGGGCCACACTTATACCTGACACCCTTCAGCTGACAGTGTGGTGGAAGCTATGCCCTTGCTGGACTAAGCAGTTGCTTCCCTTTCCTCACTAGCCAAAGTGTGGCTGGCCCAACGAGCACGTAGCTTCCACAGCATTGTCAGCTTCGGGGTAAACGGGATGGGGAATGGAACTTTTGTTTGAGTTTTGAGCGACAGGCTAATCTTCTAAAAAAAGAATGGCAGTGTCGGGCACACAAACGAGGGTCCAAGTAAGAGGGGGCTCCTTCCTTTCCGTCTTCTTGAACTGTTTGGTACAATGCACGATTTGTGAGTTGAGAAGGAAAGCTAAACAGGAAAAAGTTTAAAAATCGTTTTTGACCTTTTCAAACTTCGCCTTTAAAAGGATGCTGAACCAAAATCTGGATTCTACAAAACACGGCGGCAGACGCGTGCAACGGGGATGCTACGAAAACGAAAACATCACTCATACAGCGACATCTCGAACGGATGACCGTATTTTTTTTTAAAAGGAGGCGCATTTGACAGGTATGTTGACGTCTTATTTAGTTGAGAAGAAGAGGAAATGGCCTCGCGCCTTCTCTGCCTCTCCGCCTTGAGGGGGCGAAGCAAAGAGAGGAGGAAACGAGATATGTTCACGTCGCGCGCCTCGTCGGCCTCGTTCAATCGCGACGTCTTTTTTAAAAAATTACACCATCTTCCCGAGGGGAACCATGGAGTGATGCGGACCATCGCGGATCGTTCGGGCTCCGCCGCTCGCTTCGTACGTTTACGTTGAACTTCACGGTCCCGAACCTCAGGTTCTGCTGCTCGACGTTCACGAACCAACGCGGCTTCCCGTTCTCGAAGGTCGGGTTCCGCCGCTCGCTTCGTACGTTTACGTTGAATTTCTCGGTCCCGAACCTCAGGTTCTGCTGCTCGACGTTCACGAACCAACGCGGCTTCCCGTTCTCGAAGGTCGGGTTCCGCCGCTCGCTTCGTACGTTTACGTTGAACTTCACGGTCCCGAACCTCAGGTTCTGCTGCTCGACGTTCTCGAACCGCCTCTGCTTTACGTTGTCGTAGTTCAGCATCCGCCGCTCGACGTTGACGAATGGACGCCGCTTCTCGTTGCCGTAGTTCAGGGTCTGCCGCTCGCTTCAAGCGTTTGCGCTCAGCGTCGCCTGCCCTTCGCTGCGCAGCTTTGTCTTCAGTGGACGTTGCTGTTAGTTTGTGGGGTGGTGCTGACGCTTGCTTACGCCAACCCACTAACTGACGGGACTGTTGCTTCCATCACACTTCGTCGGAAGAACGGAGTGAAGTCAACAGCGGGTGAACTGAACGCGCGCAGCGCGCTACCACTGCTTATATTCACACTTGAAGGAGAGGAGACTAGAGGAGGAGAGTTGCGCATGCGCGCGCAGTGTGAGTAGAAGCGAACGCACGCGAAGCGCACGCAGCTGGTAGAGAGAGAGAGCGGAGAGAGTAACGCGCAGCTGTTGGAGAGAGGTAAGGAGGAGAGTTGCCCATGCGCAGTGTGAGTGCGGACTACGACGCCGCGGGACATAGACCCGAGCAAGAGATGCTCCGCATCTAAAATACGGCCGTCGATTCGAGATATCATCTTACGAGCAGTGTTGTGAGGATTGTAGGCTTCCCGCCTACCGCTCCTGCACTGTTTACAGAAATTCAAATTTCGGTTCACCATCCCTTTAAAAGTGGAACCTGACAATGTTTTTTTTTTGTTTTTTTGTTCTTTATGTTTACTGTGGCCTCCAAAACTCCCGCACAATCTCGGAGGCATTGGAGGCGCCAGCAAAACATCTCGCCGCCAATATGGCGGCGAGATGTTTTGCTGGCGCCCTCCAATGGTTACCTTTCTTGACGTCATTACCTTGTGAACAACAAGTTCGATGGTGTTTGTAATTAGCATGGTGGAAGCTTGAAATCATTGCGCTCTGAAACCAACATTGGCAACACCGTCAAAATTGAAGTTTTTATATTAATCTTATTTCCGTCGGTGGTAAATCCTTTGCTGACGTCATAGTCAACATTCCTTCAATCGTGGAAGGCCGATGACAGCGACGCTTTCGATCGCTCACGTCGCCAAGAACGTAAAAGCCCCGGCTCGTTCCCAAGGCGTGCAAGCGGGTTTGCGTGGCCTAGTTGGTAGCATGCCGGGCTCGCAACCAAATGGTCGTGTTGGCGAAAAAAGCTTCATGACGCAGTTTAAGGTGTACAAATCGCTGGAATCCCACGATTATTTCACGAGAGCCTCTAGAAGCGGCGATTGAAAGTTCTTCCTAGTAGCCACATTTTTACGATTTCACAAAGTGCTGGTAAATGATGTAGGGCTACCATGTCTGATTCGCTGACTGTTGCCAAGCTGTTAAATTATTGGCACAATAAAGCGAAAGGCAGAGGGCAACCATGTCATGAACGGGGAAAGCCGATGCAAAGGCTTGCATGAACATAAACACATCAGAATTGTGTTGTCACACCCTGCAAATGAAATGCGTCCAAACTAAATAATTGAGACTGTATAATCAATATTCGTTGTCCTTTTGAGCTTTCTCTGCCACCCATACCTTTTCTTTCTCGACAGCTGCTCTGTTACAATTATGCCGATGAAACGATTACCGGCATATGTTAGAAACCGCCGTCTCTTTCTTCCTTGAAGGATTTCTACTACCGAATGCGGCGCAGTTTACTATAATTTTCAATGCAAATCGCTGTCGACTGAATCAACAGCATTTGGTGGTCGCTTGTGCTTAACATCATGATCTGCCGCAGGTACAGTAAGCATCAGTATGAGCTGGCTCGACGAAACGCCGGCCGGAGCGGTCAAAATCCCACATGGGCCGCCCCTGATGCAATAAGCTGTCGGAAGCGAGGCTGGCATGTACTGCCGCCATTTTATGCAAGGGGCAGGGTGAATCTATGAAAGTCACCACCGATGCACGGCTTATCGCTATTGGAGTGGGCATGGAAGAGCAGCAATGATGCAGACGCTGTTAAAGCCTTTCTGCTTTCTCGTACAGTTGCTGATCACCGCCTATCCATGGGCCGCTGTCTTCCCGGAACCGCCCGTGGGATTTACGTTGCAACCAGGCGACTTTCTACATCTTGATGCTTCGTCATCTGGCAACAACCTTCCATTCCTGGTCTTTCAACTTCCGCTGCTGGAAACAGCGCTTGTTTCCCGTCATTTCAAGTACACCGCATCGTCACGAACATCGCGTGGCGCTCGGATTACAAATAGCCTGCCAACGTATCTGATCGTCAGTGGGCATGGAAGAGCAGCAATGATGCAGACGCTACTAAAGCCTTTCTGCTTTCTCGTACCGGTTAGTCAACCTTCATCAGTTCATTCTAAACGCACTAGTAATCGGTGCTTGCTGCTCGTTGCATGCCCACATGTTCTGCTTGATTTATTTGTGGATAGCATCCATGTCTTGGAGTTGCTTTTTTTGTCGGGTGACATTGAACTGAACCCTGGCCCTAAAGATGATCAGAGCAAGAGTATATCTGAAATATTGGCTGCCATTAAATCTCCTTCTACTACAATGGAAACACGTCACGCCGAAGTTATGTCCTCCCTCAATGAAGTCAAAGCCAGTCAAAAATTACTTGAAGACTGTGTGTCCGATATGAACGTAAGATTGGCTGCCGTGGAATTGAAGGTTGACGCGCTTGAGGGTCTTCATGGTGTTCTCGAAGTTCCCCGCCTTGTTGCTGAAGCTGTTAGAGACGAACATTTCGCACTTCAATGTTGTCTGGACGAATATGAGGACCGATCTCGCCAGGATAACTTAGTTTTATATGGCATCCCCGATAGCCCGATTGAAACGTGGACCTAGGCCGAACAGAAAGTGCGCTCGCTTCTGGTTGAATCGTTCTCCCTTCAGCTCCCCGAGGAAGCTATTTCAAGAACACATCGGTTAGGTACCTTTGTTGTCAACAAGTGTCGCACGATAGTTGTTAAATTTATTTCCTTTACAATTAAGATAACATTTTATCACAAAGATCTGAACTAAAAGGCACGAGAATTTCGTTGCAAGAAGATCTTTGTAAAGCTACCCGGCTTTCGCGTAAGAACCTGTCAGATTTCGGCAAGGCAAGTGGAAAGAAATACAACTTGCGTTACAACAAATTATTTATCGGCAATAAGTGTTATGCATACTACGCTCAAACCGACAGTGTGTGCGAAGTTTAACTACCAAACGCACGCTCTGGTACTGACGCAGAAAATGTGGGTCAGGTTAACGATAATGGCGCTGAACACTCACCTCCTTTGATACCGTCCCCTCCTTCTTCCTAGCTATCCGCAGCCGTTCAGGCGCGACCTGTTTGTGACTACTCTTTTCTTTTTTTCAATATCAGAAGCATTTTAAACAAACGGGATCCCTTATCGTCCCTGGCTGACACCTGCCTTGCCGATGTGATTGTTTTGACGAAGACCTGGTTATATAGTAAAGTTGACAGCCGTGAACTGTTTTCTTGTCAGAATGACTATACCGTTTATAGACAAGACCGTTGCGGGCGCCTAGGTGGGGGAACTTCGATTGCTGTTGCTGATAACATAGTTTCTTATGTTGTTCCCGTGCCTTCGTCTCTCGAATTTCTCTGTACGTGTATTCGTTTAAATCACATAGACACGGTATTTTGTGTTTGCTACCGGCCGCCTCAGGCTACGCCGACATTTTGTGATGATTTGTTTGATTGCCTCAATAATGTGGTCATTAGATTCCCTAAGGCCCCCTTATTCCTGCTAGGTGATTTTAATTGTCCGGGCATATCGTGGAAAGATTGTTGCTCTATTGTGACTTCTGGTGCGTCGGAGTGTTCAGCTTTCATTAGCACTTGTTCTATGTTTAACCTCTCCCAACTTGTAAATGTACCTACTCGCGTTACTAGCTCATCAGCTAATGTTCTTGACCTCGTATTGACTACTACACCTGAATCTGTCTCATCTCTATCTCTTCTGCCTGGTTTAAACGACCACTCTGCTATTCACTTCACTTTACAATCCAGTTCCCCTTGCCTTCCTAAGCAGTATAAACTAGTTCGGGACTATGGCAAAGCGGATATTCGAGCAATCAACGCCGAGTTGGCAATTTTTGCTGATACTTTTTTTCCGCAGTTCTGGGAACCATCGATTCATGAAAATTAAGATATATTTAAAACCAAGGTCAGTACTCTCGTTGATAAATATATTCCTCTTCGTCGAATATCCTGTTCTCGAAAATCCCCGCGGTTCAACCTATCGTTAAAACGTCTTCAGAACATAAAAAAGCGTCTTTGTCATCGCTCTAAGGAATCCAAGATAGGCGAACGCTGGTCAGCTTGTCTGTCCGTGGCGTCGGAGTATAAACAAGCTATTGTCAACGCCAAGCACGCTTTTTTTTAATAACACGCTTCCATCTTTGTCATATACTGACCCACGCAAGTTCTGGAATGTCGTCAGTATGCTTGAACGTAAAGACATCCGTCTAAAATCCGAAAGGGGTCTGTTGATACCACGTCACCAAAGCTGTGTTCTTTTGAGTACTACCTTCACACTGTTCTTTACGAATTGTGCACCTACTGCATTACCTGTTATTCGGAATTCAGATTTCACACGCATGGATCCTATTTTCATCCACTCGGTTGGTATTTCTAAGCTGATTGGAAACGCGAAAGTTTCATCTTCAGTAGGCATTCATGGCATCAGTTACAAGTTTTTGAAGAGTACTGTGACTTATTCATCTGTCATCTTGTCTCAGATTTTTACGCAGTCTTTGCAGTGTACCACCCTACCCGGCGACTGGAAGGTTGGCAAGGTCGTTCCGGTGCACAAATATGGTGATGTTTTTAACCCTAGTATTTACAGCCCAATTTCCTTGACATCCGTTCCATGCAAGATACTTGAACATGTGATATACTCCAATCTTGTTCTTTTCCTTGCATCAAATTCCTCCTTTACATCCTGCCAGCATGGTTTTCGTAAACATTTCTTCTGTAAAACCCAACTACTCGTTTTTACTAATGACTTCTTTCTTGTGTTAGACCGTTCATCTACCATTGATTGCGTTTTTCTTGACTTCGCTAAAGCCTTTGATACAGTTCCGCATCGTCTATTACTTTACAAACTTAGCAAACTTAATCTCAATAGAAATATTTTAGGATGATCGAGTGCTTTTGCATGATCGCACCCAGTACGTATCAACTAACGATCATGATTCTCAACTTTCTTCTGTGTCATCAGGCGTCCCTCAAGCGTCTGTCCTAGGACCCCTTCTTTTTCTCATTTACATTAATGCTCTTCGTGACTCTATTGTCTCGTCTATTAAACTTTTTGCTGGTGATTGTGTTGTATATAAAGAAATATCTAACTCCTCTGATGAATCTATCCTTCAAACCAATCTTAACAGCATTTCCGTGTGGTGCGACACTTGGCTAATGAAACTCAATGTTAACAAATGCTAGGTAATGAGAGTCACAAGATCAACTAATCAATTCAATCCGCCTTCTTATCTTCTTAATTGTTCCCCCTTGTCTTCCGTTTCTACCTATAAATATCTGGAAGTTCACATTACCTCTAATCTTTCCTGGCAAACACATATTGAATACATTGCTAATAATGCTAACCGCATGCTCGGTTTCCTTCGTCATAATTTCTTTCTCGCTCCGATTTCTTTGAAACTGTTATTATATAATACACTTGTGCGTTCCAAAAGTGAGTATGCTTCGTCTGTATGGGATCCAGATATCAACTCGCTTGTTCTAATCCTTGAATCTATCCAGAATGGCTCTGCCCGTTTTATTTTGTCCAGCTATTCCCGTTTAGCTAGCGTCTCTCAAATGAAACAAACATTAAATCTCCCCGATCTCTCTATCCGACGTCGCATCTCCAGACTATGCCTCTTTCATAAAAACTATTTCACCAACGACAGCCTTTGTCAGTCACTTTTTACAGTCTCCTTTTATGTGTCATCCCGTTACGATCATTGATTTAAAGTTGGCGTACCCAGTTGTAGGACTAACCTGTACTTCGACTCCTTTGTCCCCAAGACTAGCGTGGACTGGAACCACCCTCCTGCCTCCGTCGTCTCCATCAGCGACCACATTTCCTTCAAGTCTGCAGTGTTTCATCCCTTGACATCATAACTGTTCTTTACTCTACATGTTTTTGTTTTCCACCACTCCTCTCTGTAACGCCTAACGGCCCTGAGAGTAAATAAATAAGTAAATAAATAAATAAACATCCCCTCCCCCTTTTATGAAACTTCGGTTTTTGTTCCAGCCTCTATCAGGGGAGCCCGATGCCGAATTTTTACGGCTCCGGTCGGTGTTTCGTCGAGCCAGCTCATATGGATTCCCACTGTACAACCCAAATAAAAACAAAAGTATGTACCAAGCAACCACCCTTCAGGCATGCCGCCTGCCTCAAACTTGTCGGCACGGTCGCAGTTCCGCCACATGAAACTGTCATGCGTGCTACCAGGCCATTTCACCGTCAGCTGCGTTATTTCGTTTGAGGCATCGCAGATTGCCTGCACACCAAGGGAGTCATATCCCTTCCAGTTCCTGTAGATGTGTTGGTCTTGTTTGGCTATCTTCAGGGCGATGTTAGTGCCGTCTATGCACCCCAGCCAATTGGAAAACCCATTGATATCCAGGAAACCTGGAGGTTACATCAACCAAATGTGCAATACTCTGTCATGCCATGCGCATTCTGAACACTGTTTGCAGCATTGAAACAAGTGATGCAAACACTTTGCCCGAACGAGAGGGGACCTTATTAGTCAGTCATGCCTTGAATGAAGCAATATAACAATATTTTAAACGCGATTAACTAAACAAGGACGAGAGGTGAGGGTGCGACATGCAATTTTACTTTCCTTTTTTTTTATGCTGTCCATCGTTCAGCCTACTGCTTCGCGGACATTCAATATGCAATCTATAACTCACAAAACGTCGCAGCAACCTGCCTACGCACTCGCATTCTGTAAGTTATTCTAGTTTCGAATCGGCTCCCCCTCTGGGCCGGTTTTCTCGAAGCGATGGTAAACCCATTTTAGTAAACCACGGTGCCTAGGAAGGAAAACGTACATAGGTACTGTAATAAACAACTGGATATAGAACAACAAAAATTATTTTTGATTGGGCACTAAGATGCGCCATCTATCGGTGAAATAAGCCAGTCATTTTCTTTATCCTCTTTTTCCGCTGGTTGTTAGCGATCTAGTATGTTATTTTAAGATAAAATATAGTAATGTTGTACTTGAAGACCAATTTATTTGCTTCAGATGGTACGAAGAAATTTTAGCTACTATGCTAGAGTTTGTCGACGAATATTCGAAAATGTAAGAAACATTTCCTTGAATATGTTTCGCCATAAACAACGCATAACTTTCCCGTGTGCCTCCCAGTCTGGCAACGCCGGTGCTGTAGTCTCGTTTTTGTTCCTTGCGAAGCACGTTTCTGCGATTCCTGCTGATCTCAACTGTTTGCCTCCTCTTCCATTTGCCCAACCGATCCATTAGTGACGAGAAGCTAAGCTTCTCGTCTCCGTTGAATTGCTGACCACCGGGGATATGTAGAAACCTCGATGCTGTCGGCGTACTGTCGGCGCACTGCGAACAGAAAAACAGTACAATGTCCCAGCTGTTCACCCGGAACGATGACTTTATAAAGAATAACCCCCTTTCTTCGCGAAGTAATCGCTGCTCACGAGTTGGCGTGCATAGTGTAACAAATTAAACGTGTTAGTATAAATATATACCAACACTCGTTCGCAAAACATTTTTTTACTCACCATAAAAACACTTGCAAGGCTTATGTACCGTCATATCCCTTAGCAAAAAGAGGCAGTACTTAAAACGAACTTGAAAAATATTGAATACGAATATTCATTTTGTATTCATTCTGTGTTATTTTGTCCCCATTCGAAATACGTGCGAAAGGTATTCAAAATGTATCATAAGTATTAATCGGAAAAAATTTTAGATATACCAAAAATATGATTCCTTGCCCCTCAAGATGCCATTTGTGCACATTTTAGTGCACAAATGGCATTTTGAGGGGCAAGGAATTATATTTTTGGCATATCTAAAATTTTTTCCGATTAATACTTATGATATATTTTGAATACCTTTCGCACATATTTCGAATGGGGACAAAATAATACAGAATGAATACAAAATGAATATTCGTATCGCTACACAGCTACACATTTTTGGGGGGATTTTGTTAGTAAACGTGTCCTTGCGGTACTTGAAGGTACTACTAAATACATCCCACAAATAATCATTACAAACGAACACAAACACAAACACCATAACGCACTGAACACCTGAATGACAGTCCCGTTGACTGCTCTAGAGCCTTATTAGCCTACATAATAAAGCTAATCATTTGGCCGGTGAGCAGCTCTGCACTTATGAAGTCTCCAACAATTCGATAATCTCCTCGGGAGTCTGTCAAAGGGGAAACGGTGTTTTGAAGATCGTGGACGATATCTCTTACTACAAGCATTAATACAGCTAATAATAATTTGGCGCAGTCGCTAAACAATATCCATAAAAACGGCTCCTAGAAAAAATTGTATTGCTTCTCTGCGTAGCACCACCCAGGATGAGGCGAGTGAAGCTAGTTTCTTCACTTTAAAATAGTTATTTTGCTTTTCTTTACTAGTTGACTATTTAATATGGTCATTAACGTCACTATATTAAAGTTACTGCTCACATCACGTACAATGGTGAGTATACGCATTCAGTGAACTAACATTGTGCTAACACAGTTACACGCCAAACATATCTGCTCACAGCACTAGCTGAAGTTTTCCAGCATCAGCATGTGTTGTGTTTGTGGTTCCCGAACCCCGTTTGTGATTGGTGCGCAAGAAACTCATCAGGGTCGCTAAACTCGTCAAGAAAAATATTCTTTGTGTTATGACATAGTGGGGGGAGGAGCCGAAAGATTGCCTGCGAAGTTTTTTTTCTAACAAACCCGCAGATTCGTCTGTCTTCGTGACGTTTTTCGTTGAGGGGACGAAAAATCCCTACGCCTCCCTAGGCACCGAACAAGAGCAGCACTAGAGAGCGCGCGGAGACGACCGTGGCTCATACGTGTGACGTCACAGCAAAGATTATCAGCTGCAACCGTCATGTTTGATGGTCTCTAAAAAACACGATAGACGCTTGGGAATTGCATTTTAAAATCAACACCGTCGAAGCTGATAGTCTGGTGTCGTTCTTATTTCCGCCGATAAAGCAGAATTTACTAAAAAGCGTCCCTGCCGTTCTTTTAATTCATCTCGGCCTTTCGAATCTGGCCAAAGTGTAGCCCGACGTGGCTAGGTCACAACCAGCCGACTACCATTGCCCACTTTCGGGCGAATTTCGCCTCCGGGCAGTTGTCCCTTCATCGGCGGGATAAAATCGTTTTATGGTAGACATTCGTAGATCAGTCAGTTTGGGATTAACTATGTTTATCAACGTAAATAAGGAAATAAAAGTAATGTCAGGTTGTCAATATTGGCGGTGATGCTTCAAGAACGCAAGGACACTAAACTTGACATCGTCGATTTGAAGACGCACCATCAAATTTGTCGTTCACAACTGATAATCCTGACTCCGTCGTTAGAGGTATCAACTATAAAATGACGTCACTGAACGCGCCCGCACACTATATACGTGCCCTGGCACGAGTCTTTTGCTTGAAAGTCTGTCATGGCCACTCTCGAGTTCATGGAACGCGAGCCGTTTTAATTCCAGAATCTCTTGAACCGTTATTTCGAAAATTGCAGGCTGTGCTGTTCCTTGTTATTGCTCATTGGAAAACCCACGGCCGTGGAACACCTCTAAGCAGGGTCGTCGAAAAAGGAAAATAGGGAAGGGGGGGATTTACACCCCCTCCCCCAGTTGCGTCGAAAGAGGGGGCAAGGGGCATAAGGGTGGAAGAAGGGGGGGGGGGGGGGGGGGGGGGGTAGGGAGTATCGCCCCAGCCCCGAACCACCATAGCATTTCAGAGAGTTATAATAAAATATTAGGGAAAGGAATATCCCCCTTCTTCACCACCATTACCTCCTCTCTCTCTCTCTCTCCTGAACTATTTCTACGGCCCTTCTTGAGACTCCTATTTGTTCGTGCGTGTGTGTGTGTGTGTGTGTGTGTGTTGGTCGTACCTTAATTCTTTCCGTAGAGCGCAGCTCTTCCGCGCCCGTTTCCGGGTTTCGCGGCGTGGGCGTCGCCGTCGGCCTAACCGGCCCGCTAAATTTAGCGCGAAATTGACGTCACATGACCGCCAACACCAATTCAATTCCCAGCTACGTGACTTCAACGCCAATTCACTTCTCCGCTCGATTGTCATGTGATGTCCCTTTCCCTGCTAAATTTAGCGGAGAAACTGAACGTGAGGAGAAGCGGAGGAGAGGAAGAGGGGAGGAGGAGGGGCATACCCTCCTATCCGTACCCTCCCTTATTCCTCCTCAAGAGTTGAGCTCTCATTTCGCATTACAAAGATTTGTAAACGTCTTTAATTTTGTTCTTTATTTCTCTTTCTTCGGATTTTTTTTTTTTTGTTATCTCCCGTTTTCCCTCATCTCTCAGACATTACCGACGTCTCTACACAAACCGCCTGCGGGTGACCCTGCTGGCGTTGTTGACAGTGGCGGAAGATGAGCTCTATAAAGCCGCCCGCGTACACCGCGCACGGCTCCACAACATCACAAAGTTCAATCTTCGCCTCGATTCCGAAGCGAAGATTTTGGCCTCAAATAACTCCTTCCCAAAGTTGTGAAACGTCACTTTGTCGTCACCAGTAACTTCCACAAACGAAGATCTTGCGACGAGAAAGTTCAGAGTATTTACCGGCCGCCTAGGTACAATCTACGCATCATTGGCTCTAACGCGGCGTAGGGATGTAGGGACCCTCGGGCGAGACGTCATCAGTGCAGCCGTTCAATCGGCTACCACGGTGTTGCTCGCACGCGCTTCGATGGAGCTCGCTACGACTTTGTGTTTTACATTCTCGCTGGAATTTGAGCACCGAGAGAGCTTGGATGATTGACACCTTGCTCGGCTTGACGTCAGCGTCGCGAGAGTCCAATTAGCGCGTTCCGCAACTTTCGGACACAAAGTTGTGCTCGACGAGTTTAGCTACCCAGGTCTGTTCTTGATAGAAAAAAAGGAAACAATAGCATAAACTGCGCTGATTTATCAGTGCGATGCTGCACAACTCAATTGACAAACTAATCAAATGTTGTGTTTAGGCGCTTCAGTGTACTCCAAATCTGCTTGAAGTGAACCTCTGATAGGCGAGCTTTTCAATACTTTGATGGTTTAAGTCAGACTACCAAAGTGTTGCACTCAAAAGATACTTAGAGCATAACACAACAGTATTTACGATTTCCAGGTACTTTAAGAGTATTCTGCACATATTTTTTATCGCTGAATTTTTATTAGGGTTGAAGTATATTTTGCATGATATAAATACATATTTTAAAAAATCTATGTGAAAGGTATTTTGGGCCTACTAATTTAGTATTTACAAATTTCAGAACGCCTGAAGGGAACTTCAAATGTAGTTTAAATAAATGTATTTTTAAAAGATTTTCGGAAATATATTTTAGTACTAAGTAAACAAAAAAGAAGTGTATATTTTCGGTCTATTTATTGTGTACTCACAATTATAAACTGTACTTCAAATGCACTCAAATTAGAATGTGGTATATTTCAAACGTCTTAGTTTTCGCTAAGGAATGTCTTGGATCCCGGACTGCTAAAGAGTGATGCGTTCGCGGAAAGCTGCCGTCGGCTAGTTTAGTAGTCCCTCTGAACTACCGCTTTGCTTGGCGTGCTAATAGGTTGATGGTCTGTCATTAATATAACAGCCGGATCGAAATGAATGTTCAGCAGAACCAAGAACTATTAGCCCTCATTATAGGATGTCGCGGCCATTTTGCTTATAGGTACTGCTCCTCCCTCGGTGCCCCTGCTCTCCCAGTCACGTGACCTAGAATTTCCTCTTCTAGGGACAATAGTTAACTTTAACCCACGGTTCGGGTTCGAGAAAACGGGCCCAGGTAACTCATAAATTAGCGTCGCGTACAGAAAGCGGTCTTCGATGGCAGTGTTTCTGTCCCCTCATCAAATACGAGGGTCAGGCAAAGGGAGCGGGCTAGAGTGTTTCTTGGTGCGCGTTAATGTCGCTAAGCAGAGGGTGCACGACATCAGCAAAACACCGCGTGCAGTCAGCAGTGCGGCCCGCGACGTCGCTGGAAACTTGATTCCGGATTTCGCGAGTTCGCACAGGGCACCGCCCACCATATGGATAATCCTGGAGGCACTGGTCTGGCTCATGTTCGCAACATCGCCAACCACCGACGCAAAACTGCCGCTAGCGTAGAAACAGAATACACAGAAAGAATAAAACACATGAAGAACGAACACAGACGCACACAGTTCTTTCAATGAGCAACGAACATTTATGAAATCCCCATGACACTACGACCGTGAACTTGAAAGAATTGAAATAAAGAGAGCATGTGTTTTATTCTTTCTGTGTATTCTGTAGTTTTCAACGCGCTCTGCTATGTGTAGCGTAGAAACGAAGCGCCAGCAGGACTTGGGCGTGTACGGGCTGCGAATGCGACCGAGCTGTCGGTCGGCGAAGCGCTGGCGCTAGGGCATCGCAGAGCCACTGCACAGCGGGGCCCGGCAGCCGGTAGTATCGCTCAAGGTGATGATCGGCTATTGTATCTAGTGTCCGACGGGTCTGGAAGACGCGCTGCTACCGCAAACTTCTTCTTGCGTCGTTTTGCTGCTCAATCACGAGCGCGATGTAGGCAGCCATTTTGGTCGAATGGTTGCGAAGAAGTTCGTAAGTGCTTTTGGACCCCTGTCGTAGGATTTTGTCTTAACTTAGGCAAACACTAAGAATATTTTGCTTCGCGAATACCGAAAAGTTCGTAACTTTTGCGCAAGTTATGTTTACGAACTTTTTTGTCGTAAGATAGCTTTGAGAACCCGGCCTCTGATGTCTACTGGTGCAGCTGAGACTGCTGCACGTGTCTCTGGCGTTGAGCCGGATACGCCTTTGGTCCCTGAGCCATTGGCTGCCCCTGTCCCTGCCGCTGAACTGTGTTCCGGCTCCATTGTTTTACCTGATGCTGCACCCACCCTAGAACTTCGGGTTGGTACTGTTCCTAACTACGAGCCGGCCGGTGCTGTTCCTGCTCAATATACCGGTCCCGCCACGCCTTCAAAAGACATTGAGCCTGTAGAGGCTCCCTTTTCTTCTGCGACCGCCCTCGCTGAATCATGTGAAGAGCCATTCAGGCCAAGATCCACAGGTACTCCGGTCCCGTTCCTGACCGGCTCATCGTATTCAATGCTTCCTTTGGAGGATTCCATAAGTGCTTGTGAACCTGAACCAACCGTGGCTGTTGCGTCGACTCGACCAAAACGCCAACGAAGACTACCGGAGAGGTTGAAAGACTATGTGCTCTCGTTCTACAACACTCAAGAGTTGACACCGGAGAAACCGCGCCTGGTGGTGGGACCAAAAGTATCCCCCACAACGACATAAAGCTTTAGACAATTCACAAGCCTAAGGTTTGAGGAACGTTCAGAGTGAACTGTGTATACGTACGAACAGCGCTCTTCGGGAATTTTTTGGTATATGTAAACTTCAGTACCTTGCTTAGGATTTAAGTGCCACTAGTTTGTTTTCTACTTTTTGAAGTAATATCCGCTGAACTGTGTTCCTTTGTGTATTCACAGGAATTTTTTTTTTTTTTTTTGCTTTCTTTAAACTTTTGTTGCGTAGGACTGTCAAATGCCCACAGTCAAGTTGGAATCACTGGTGATTTCCCTAGATTTTAACTTGAACATGCTTTGAACTCTGAGTTGTGCAACTCCAAGGTGAAGAGGCGTTTATTCCCCAGAATTTCAGAACTTTTAGTCTGTAGGAAGGACGACCTACACAACAGTTTACCCCCATCCGAGGGGGAAAAGGAAAACTCTAAGAATTGTGCTTTAAACCAGCGGTGCAACGATATTCAGTTGGAATATTTTTCACTTTACACGAGCTTCCTGGCCCTAGTGGGACTCAGTGATACTCGCACGCAACGCCACTTGCCAAGAAACTCCTTTGTTGCGGTGTAATTTCAAGGACAAAAGCGATCATTTTTATTCAATCTCACCTTTGCAAAATTTAATGACGTAACGTGGGGATCGCAGCCCACCCCAATGACGATATTTGAATGCGGTTCATGGAATGGGCCCGACCATTGCGTGGACACTCGATTTGGGCCTGTGATAATTACTAGCTCGAGGAGCATTCGGGTAGTGGCCCGTTTCCAATCGCTACAACGGCGACAATAGCCCAACCATACCAATGTCTGAAACTCAGCGCGTGTCCTGTGCTTTGCCAACCCCAGCGCGTGGCTATGATCAACATTGGCGGCATATAATCGGCTCCAGATCACGTGGCCGCTTGTTCTGGCTGCGAGTTGAGGGGGTGAACGCTGCTTGTTTTTCCTTATTTTTTTCTGGGACTTCTATTGCGTGGGGTGAGAAACAAACGCGTTTCATATGTCATTAACGTCAGGGATCCGTTTTAAGCGGTATTTGCGAAAGTACAAAAAATTGTCGCATCGCCCCTTTAAGCTTTGCTTAAAAAAAGTAGTGTATAGACGCTTTACACACGCGCCAAATTACAGCCGCCATTGCTGACCTCCTCTTGTCTTACCGAGATGCCGAGCAACTGAACCGGTGGTTGACGATCCTCTACAAAGGCCGATGCTTTAGAAAAGGACACAGTTGAATTTAATGTGGCAATAACCTGCAGCCTGCTATGGTAATGATGAAGTGAAATAAACGAAATAAAAGGAAACAAAAACTGAAGGTCATTTATGGCGGCGTGCATGCACAGCTGCTGCAAAGCGTCTATATGTAGTGATTTTAGCACGTGAACTCAAAACGGCGCCAAAAACAAGCGCCGCCGGGCTGCATGTTCTAACGTGCCGGCGTGATACCGCACGATGGGCTCGGGATTAAAAGAGATCGTGCTTGGATTCGATCGGGGCCGGTCGTGTCTGTTCTTGATCCTAAGCCAGGGTTCTCGGACCCATTGAAAATATTACACAGCTGTTCTAAAGGGTGATGCCGAGAAAGCGGTGCTTGTTGGAACTATTCAGAGCGCGCGAAGACACCGGAAAAGAGAACAAGCACGCGACCAAAGCATTGGAGCTGCCACGATTTCGGCCACTTGATTACAAGATGTGCACTACGACGAGAAAAAGAAAAGGAAGATGAGATGGCTCCCGAACAGCGTTAACAATTAACGATTTGCAAAAAAGCTGCTGCGCATGCGCGAGCAGAGTGTGTTGTTGCCAGCGCCCCCTGCTCGGTTGGAAAACAAATGGGCGTGACGGCTATTCCTAGGCGGCAACAGGCGCGGAAGCGGGTTCGATTTGTTTGTCGCCATGCCAGCCGTACACACCGCTCTTCATGGACGGCGCACACGTCGCTCCCACAAGACCGAGCTCCTTGTCTGCGGTGACGAGGTTGAGCATGACGTTCTGAACGTATCCCTCTTCTTTGAACGCCCAACCACGATGTGCTTGACGGACTGTATGTGTGACCGAGTTCAGGTAGCTCCAGACGCTATCACCTGAGATGTTACAGAGCGACACGTCCGACACCCACCCCGTGACCCGAAACGGGAACGGGACACTGTCATCTTCCATCATTTCGAAGCACCGGGAAATAAAGAAGAGGAAGTACGGAGGACAGCTTGCGCGCACGAGCTCTAAGGCAAACCAAAACCATGCAGCACGAGTTGTTTTCCAACCATCTTCTAGCCTCGCACCCAAGTTTCCGGCGTTGCGCGATAGGTGGCGCGCACCTTTTTGCAAATCGTCATTCCTGTACCCGATATCGGATAATTAAATTAGTTTGTTTTTATTATATGGAAGCATCGACCTCAGACCAAAAAAGATCCGCCAGTGCTTTGACACAAGGCGCAGGGGCTGGGAGGCGGCAGTTGAAGCTTGATTTCCCGCAACCGGTGATTCCTTCCTACGAAGATCGAGGATGCTGCCTTGTGGCCGGAAATCGAAAGACCTTGGTCCTAAAGGAAGGCCTGGATCATGTTTATGGCAGATTGCATTATGACCCTTAAGCTCGGGTGCCGGAAGCCAAAGACCCAGGTGCATAAGTCATCCACGTACATGGAGATGCCAATCGGGACCTTTGAGCTGGGAAGAGTGGCTGGGAAGCCCGCGGTGGCGATGTTAAAATGTAGAGGCGACAGAACGTTGCCCTGGGGTAGACGACGGTGTACAGGTCTTAATTGGTTGAGTGTGTTGCCGAGTTTGACTTGAATCGATCGGATTGAGAGGAAACCCTCGAGGACGCCCTGAACTTTTCCCGTGACACCCGGAGTGGTTAGTTGGGCCAGGGCTGCATGATGCCGGTTTCACATTGTCGAAGGTGGCCTGGATGTCGAAGAACGCCGCCACGGTAGACGTACGGTTAGCTGCTGCATGCTGCACTGCACTGACAATGTCCAGGATGCTTTCTTGTGCGGAGAGACGAGACCTGAACCCAGTCATAGTTAACAGGAGGAAATCGTGTTCCTTCAGCCACCAGATCAAGCGGGCGTGTACCAGCCGCTCAAAGAGCTTGGCAACACATGAGGTTAAAGACACCGGCCGGTAGGACGATAAGTCTCCGGCGCGTTTGCCGCTCTTGAGTACGGGGACCACCCATGCCCGTCGCCAAACCGCTGGAAATTTAAATGAGGCCCAGATATTATTGAACTACAAACGAAGTTCCTGGAAACGTGAATCGGGAAGATTCTGCAACATTTGTGTTGTGACCCCGTTTGGTCTCGGTGCCGCTCGTCGCTTGCAGGCTTTCAGAGCGGATCTGCAGTTCAGAATCCGTTAAAGGGGCATCCATGCAGCAAAGTGCTTTATCCGCACGGCAGCGCGTGTTTGGCTGGGAAACGGCGGCGGCATATAGAGTGGCAAAGTCTTCGGCCAGGGTCGTTAGTAGCTTTCCCGTACAGAGGGTCAGAGAAGCGAATGGGAGGCTGAACTTTCTTTCCCCAGACAGACAGTCCATAAGCCTTCTGATACGACGGGCTGGTGTAATTGCATCCACCGAAGAGCAGATTGAATCCGACTGGCAGCTTGCACCATTTTTTGACGTAGCGTCGTAGGGCAGCGTCAATCCTGTTGAAGACGGTCTTGAAGGTCACGCCACCCTTACGTTGCAGAAGTCGCTGGACCCGCCGTCTTCCTGCACAAAGGTTTAGGAGAGTCAGGTCGGGTGCAGGAAACGATGTAGGCACGGTTGCCTTGATTGTGGCTTTCTTCGCTGCGTCGCTGATGGCCTCCCAAGAGGGGTCATGTAGATCGTCCTAGGTTCTCTTGGAATCGATCCCAGTGAATGACTGATACGTCGTGAACCCCAGGACGTTGTAGGCTTATAATGTCGATGAAGACTGGAAAGTGATCACTGCCCATGGTGTCAGCTGCAACCCGCCATGACAGTGGGATCTCCGGTGAGTGGGCTATGACGTCGATGGCACTAAAAGGGGAGGGAGGCCGGAAGAAAGTCGGGGAACCGTGGTTGGCCACAACAAGGTTGTTTTCCGTAGACTGATCTCCCAACATCCTGCCCCTTCCGTCTTCTCTGGTGTCCCCTCCCCCACCTACCTCCCTCCCCCCCCCCCCCCCCCCCAATAAGAGCATGATGAGCGTCCCAGTTCCCACAGATCAAAACCGGATCGGTGAGCCTGGCGCGCAGGCATTCCACTAAACCGGCGACCTCCGCCGCGCCCCCTCATGGGCGGACATAAACTGAGATAATAGTGAGGCGCCGCCCGGCGATCTCAGCATGCACTGCAACGAGGTCTCGGTTAACTATGCAGAGGTCAGAGACATCCACGATGTGGTGAGACATATCCTTTTGGATATAGAGCTCAGCGCTGCCGTTGGTAAAGCTTGGTATTGAAGGGTTTTTATAGGCGAAGTACCTAGGGATGCTGCGGTTTCCTAAGAGACCAGCCTCGCAATGAGCTAAAATGGGAATCTTCTATTTTTGGACTTAGAGGGACAACTCTGCCAGTCTGATCAGCAGTCCTGCACAGTTCCACCGTACAGCCACAGGGGTCTGTCGTCACTCTCTGGCGAGGGACCGATACACTGAGGGAGGCATCAGCGGGGATAAGGGTAACTCTGCCACTCGAGATTCAGAGCAGCGTCCCTACGATGCCCTCGAGCGCTAGGACGGCTTCCAGGAACTTACGGAACGAGGATGTTGGCAGGATGTGGATTAGATCGCGCACGGCGGCGAAGATTATGGTTACAATGGACTTGAAAGGATGCAACGGAAAGGGGGCGGCGGCTTTTATATGAAAGCCGCCGCCCCCTTTTCGTTTCCATATATGGCCTGTAGATGGCGGGACTGCAGCGCCTTGCCGAGAAGCTTGGGTGACGCGGCCATTTGATGGCTTCGAGCTTTTGACAGTTTCTGCCCAGGTCTGTTTTACCGTGGTGCCGGAGGCTGAGTGGCTGGTACCGGGAGTGGCGTCGTTTTCTTGGCAGGTAGGGCGTGGCACCGCCGGTGCATGAGTGTCGATTGGGGAAGGACGCGCGGCTGGGGGTACATTTTTGTCTGAGGGGGTGTTGCCCTGCGCACTGCGTGACTTGACTGAATAATTATAATTATAATGAAAAAATCCAGGCGGATTGTTTCGGTCGCGCACCAGTCACCTAGCTGTGTTTGGAGCTTTGTGTTTGTCCTTTGCCCCTCTTGTTCCTCTTCTTTGGTGATTATTTTCGTCATGCCTAACTTGTTGTCTGGCTTGGCTGACGAGGAGTTGCGGAGTGCTTCGCGAGCATCCCTGGAAGTTGCGCAGTTTTCTCAGCGGTAACGCGAGATGCCGACCTCTCGACGTCGGGTTGGGCAGGACGGACGCGTGGCCTCGTGACTCTGACGAAAATTGATGCACTTCGGCTCGGATGATTTGCACTCGCTGTCGTCTGAGGCGCCGCATCGTGCGCATGCTTGGGGACGATTGGAGACGGCGGATATATGGCCGTAACGGAGGCACCGGCGACACCGCAGGGCTTTTACCTTGAAAGGCAGGGCCGGAGTTCGAGCTAGCCCGTAGAGGAGGGAGTCGGCCAAGTCTTTCCGAGAGAGACAATTTTCATGATTTCAGACTTTCCCCACGTCGCAGCGCGTCCCAGATCTTGACTGGAGCCCGTATCTGATTCCAGATGTCGGCGTCAGAAAGGCCGAGTTCCACGTCCCTGAGCAGCCCGATGCAGGTAGGTGTTCGGGGGATTGGGGAGGAGTCTCGGACAGGAGTGTTGCAGAGTACCTTGAGGTCTAGGAGAACTCCCTTGAGCTTTGGTGTCCGTGCTTCCACCGCAATTAAGTTCCTTGCCTTGTTGACGCCGACTTCTCTGACAGCACCTGGCGTAGCACATTCGACGTATTCCGTTAGCTTGGATAAGCTGCGTTGTCGGGAAGGCGGATGGGCCACCGACGGCACGCGCTCCGGCTCCAGGTGGTAGGTGGGCCTGTCACCTTTGGACAAAGATCGGCCGTCAGTCATCTCGTCCTCGGCAAGGGGGATTGGAGCGGCCCTGCACGAGCCCCCCGGTAATTGCTTGCGGTAGAGCCGGCAAGGTTGGGCGTCGCCCAGGAGGCCCCAGAAGAAAGGCTGAAGGTCGACGCTCATAACGGCGAGGTTTTCGGCGCTAGGTACGACAGCAGGAACAACCCAACGTGCTTCGACACGACAGCGGACGCAGCTCAGTAGCAGCCGTCCACTTCGGACGCCGAACCAAAAAAGATCGCCATGGGCGAACTGCCGGAACGTGCGGTCTTTTGTAATGATTGACAAGGCTGTTGTCGACGGAAGCGCTACCGTGCTGGAGTGCCGAGGATCCACCAGTGTGAGACCCCGGAAATCAGCTTTGCGTGATGAGTCGGAATCTTTCATTGCCACGAAAGGGCCTATCCGTCCTGAAGATAGTGGCGGGAGCTGGCTCGGGCGGTTGAACGGGTTGAGAGGGGCCACGTTCCGGAAAGCAGAGTATCTGTATAAGGGAGACTAACAGTTTAGCGGTCATCGCCCCACGATGATTGCCGAGCCCATCCGAGCGACTTCGGCACTGTGCATGCTATAAACCTATCACTCGTTCTCATTTTCTTAGCTCTCTTACAATTATGATGCTCTTCTTGTGTGTTTCAAGGCAGTAAAATTATTTTTCAATGCCCCCAAGCACTGACACTGCGTATGATGGCAGTGCGAAGATGCGCGGTATCACACGCGGCGTCAGTGCTTGCGGAAATTGAAAAATTATTTTACTGTCTTGATACACGCAACAAGAGAAACATAACTGTAAGAGATCTGGGGAAATAATCATGAGTGTGTGATAAGTTTATTGCATGCACAGTGCCAAAGACGCTCGTATCGGCCAAGGTATACGCTTTCAGTACGATGATGCTCCATAGCGATCTTGGCGCGACTGGTTATAGTGGCCCTTTTCCAAGCTTCGAAGCTTTGAAAGGGTCCGAAATGGCGATCACCATGGTAACCGATAGCGATGAGCCAATCACTTTTAGAGGTTTCGTCGTCTGTATGGTGGCATTTGTTTGTGTCCGGCTAGCAGGTGGGAAGGCAATGGCGCTAATTTTCCAGATACAGTGACTTTAGATCCAGCGAGCAAGCTCGCTATCAAGGGACATTCATTGTCAAGCGGACGCTTATAACGGCGCAAATTACTATAATGTGAGAATCTATCACGAACACAGTAACAGGTCGGGAAAAATCCGCACTATCTAATCATGCCCGGTAGGCACGATGTTTGTTGTCGATAAGAGGTCGAGTCGGCGAAGCACATTTATCGGGGAAATACGCGCCTGGGTCTTTATAAACGCACCCAAGGTGTCGGGGATCCATTGTCTTTTTTTCCACATTTTGTCTCACGGTGTTGCCATGATTCGTGCTTCGTTTGTGCTGCTGGCCGTCTTCGCGATTGCTGGTGAGTGCTTCTTTTATGGCATTAGTTGTTACGGAATCTTCCCAACTTTGCAAATGACATCCATTGTTGATGTTGCAGTTGTAGTAGTTGGCGATGTAGGGCGTCCGTCGTCGATGTTGCAAAATTATTTTAAAAGATTGCTTGACGTCGCCTGCAGGGATCGAACCCGGGTCCTCCGCGTGCGAAGCGGAGACGTCAGCACTGAACTACGCCACAGAGTTTAGGAATTTTGTAGTACCCAATTCCCCCTGCACGCGCTCTCTAAAAAAATGAATAACAAAAAACTATAACAAAATGACAATGTAGCACTTTGAATGCCGAGAGCTCGTGCCGGGATACGCTCTTTCACGCTCTCCGGAACAAAAAAGACACAAACGCATTCGAAACAGAGCAGAGGGGAGCGACTCCGCCTCTGGAGGAGAGTTATATGTAGGAATGCGAAAGCTCGGGAAAAAAAATTAAATATATATATATATATATATATGACATTAAAATTGGAAAAAGTAGACGATATTCAGATTTTTCAGAAATTAACAAACCTGTTAAGCTAATCTTTTGAGCGAAAGTTTATTTGGAAAGTAATGATTGCGTCAAAATTGAAAATAGACATGACATGCATGTTTTCCTCTCGTTTCGTTGAGAAAGCAGGTGGAGGGATAATAATCGCGGTATACTAAATTCCGGGGTCGTCAGAGAAAAAAAAAACAGTGTTTCGGCTCGCATAAATGAACTGCACATCACAAAATTCTTAATAATATTGAGAATGTGGCACTAGTGGTGGTGACAGAATGCGAAAGCTTTTGCGGACATTACGTTTTTTTGTATCAAAAGATATATCAGAGGTGCCCACATTTTCTGAGCCGACGTCCATCTACGCCAGTATTCCTTAAACCAGAAAATGATACCGTGGGAACTATACTGTTTCATTCATTTTTTTTAAAAGACGTTAGTCAGGAAAACAGGCAGTATAGATTTCTTGCTTGCTGGCAGATTTTTGCATTACTATAAATGCTGCAGGCACCCAAAATCCTATTTTTCGGTTTGACGATTCTTAGACTTACGTGGACGTGGACCAACAGAAGAAGTCTGTATTCCAGTTTTATACTTTAATCCCGGTAACGTCATGTTCTCAAACTTTCCTATTCCATCACCACCACTAGCGCCACATTCTCTGGGACTTCAAAATTTCTATGCGTTCTTTATGCGGACCGAAAATTGGGTTTCATTTTCTTGCAAGAAGCCGGTATATCCGTTTCTCAGCCGATAAGAAAGAGATGCAGTACGACAGTGGTATAGCTAGGTAGATAGCTCAAGCGCTTGTGGTAGTCTGCTCCTGGTTGCACAAAAAATCATTAACCATTTGTTTCGTTGTCAGGCAGGGCTCGCGTGGCAGCATAGGAAAAAGTTTTGAAAAACGTTATATCGAGATAGGTTAGGAAAAAGTATAAAATAGAGGAAATATGACTTCTAGTGCTGTTTCAAGTGTGTTGCTGTAATTTGTGATAGCGTCTAAAAACACAATTTTTTATTTCATCTATGACATCCTTCTCAAACAATGCGGCTTCGACTGCTCTGTCAGCAGTAGAACACGATGTTAGTCAACGAGACCATTGCTCCCGTAATAAACAGTCAGGCATCCACTGCTTCACCTGCAAGTGCATACCTATATATATAATAACGGGCATGGTGGCGGGCATGGTGACGAAGGCCGGACTCCGGCCAAAACGTCGAAGAATAAACCGTCCGGACGATTTATTCTTCGACGTTTCGGCCGGAGTCCGGCCTTCGTCAGCTTTCCTGACGAAGGCTGGACTCCGGCTGAAACCTCGAAGAATAAATCGTCCGTTGTTGCTGCTTTCACCAAAGGCTTCTTTTCTTCTCAGTTATATATATATATATGTGTGTGCGTGTGTGTGTGTGTCTGTCTGTCTGTGTCTCTGTCTGTGTGTGTGTGTGTGTGTGTGTGTGTGTGTGTTCATTCATAAATACTAAGATAACATCATGATTGATGGACCATTTATTTATGTTAACTATTCAAGTAAAAGCAATACATGAATTCTAAATAAGATAGTGCAAGTTGAACGTTGATTTATTGTATCATTTCCCACTCTCTTCCAAGAGTAGAGCTGTGACTATTACGAACAGAACACAACCGATCTTGAAACAAACTACGATTGACCAAGTAGATATTTGCTGAACAAGAAGCACGCTCCAAAGCAGTAGGTAGATTGCGGCTACCCTGACTCCACGCTTGAGCCATTTCCGCCGTCGTATGTTAGATCAAGACCATTCAGACTGACGTTGGAGCGCACAAACACCAGCTTTTGCACTCCGTGTCTCTTAATACTGTTTCTACTTTTGGTGTGGACAGTGGCGACCTTAGGCCAGCTTTGTTCTCGCGCAGCGGTGGATGGTGGAACTTGAAGTAGGCGACAGGCAATCGGTGTCACGGGCCGAATCGTCCAGTTCCTTCCTTGACCACGCTCTTGACAGGGTTCTATATCCAGCCAGATTAAAAAGCCCTTTTCTGGCATCAAGACCTAACCTCTTTGCCACTACTGCGATGCAATTCATATGGTATACATTCTTTTCACTCAAGCACATTCCTCTGTAGTTCGGGCCAAGCAAATTTGCGGCCGCATTCGCTGGACGACATATAACGTTGCGTCGCTCACGCGGGATTTCTGCTGTTTTTTGCTTTTTTTTCGTTGGTGGTCAAGGCAGAATCCGGAAGGGCCTGTTCGACATGACTTGTTACCTTGAAGCTCTCATGAACATCTGAGAGAACAGCAGTGTCTGACTCAAGATTCGGAAATAGCGTGGCCAACTGGCTCCAACACGCGGAAAGCGCTCGGCTCGTCTCGCCAGAAGTCCTCTTCTTCAAACACCCTGGTTCTTAATTCACTGAAGATATGGGATTCTGCCGGGCAGGGGGTATCGGTGGCCGAGTGGGCTAGCGCACACCAGCTAGGAGCACGTGGAGAGAAAGCTTGCGCTGCAGAACTCAAGAATCCTGGGTTCAAACCCCCCCCCCCCCCCTTGCCCGTTTCAATCTGAATGAGCATCGTACCGGCGTGCGGTCGCGTATCACTACTGGGTGACTCCACGTCAGTCCATGCAATGATGGTCCGAGTCATAATTTTGATATTTTTGTTAAAAATATATGTGAAAGCCATGTTCTTGGGATGAACACTAAGCTATATATGAACGCCGTAACAAATTTTTTCGCCGAGATATAAAAAAGAGAAGCTCGTGGCGTGGAAATCGAGAAGATTTTATTATGCTACTTTGCGCAGTCGTCATTTTCTCATCAAAGCTTTCACGTCACCATACCTTTTTAATGCATTTTACAAAAGATATACAACACATACACAAAAAAGTAAAAATATCAATAAATTATTTCTATGCAAACAAAACTATCAAACATGGCATAAAAACGCGTTTCAGAGACATTTTCACAATTTTTTCGCAAATACACCATTTGTCATAATACTTCACAAAACTTATCAAAATGCGCGCCTATAAATATTCTTTACGAATGTATAGAGATAATATGCCTACCCTTAATTGTCTTTTTCTTCACACAACGTGAAAGCAATGCTCGGAACAGCACGACTTTCCGCTCTCTACGACAGAGTCCCGCTTTCCAGCTTTTGACGCTTCCATGAAGGAGACGTTATGCGGCAAAGCCGCTATAACGAGACGTCGGCTCACTCCGAGTGAAGGTTTGTCGCAGCTTTTCCCGTTCGGAGGTCATATGTTACTCAATGTTTTGCCATCACAGGTTAGTTCATGTCACTGCAAACTGCCAAGGAGAGTTTAAAAAAAAAAAAAAAAAGATGGACTTTTTTAAATACCGACGCCCTATCTTGACACATTTTGGGAAATCAGCCGCATTTCCGCGTTAATAACAAGAAGGCAATTAAGGGTGGGCATATTATCTTTATACATTCGTAAAGATAATTCAAAGGCGCGCATTTTGATATGTTTTCTTAAGTATTATAGAGATAGTTTATTTGCAAAAAAAAATGTGAATATGTCTCTAAAACGTGTCTTTATGCCATGTTTGACTTTTTTGTTTGCATAGAAATATGTTATTGATATTTTTACTTTTTTACATATGTATTGTATATCTCTTGTGAAATTTATTAAAAAAGTTATGGTAACGTGAAAGCTTCGATGAGAAAATGACGACTGTGCAAAGTAGCATAGTAAAATCTTCTCGATTTCCACGCCTCAAGCTTCTCTATTTTATATCTCAGCGAAAAACAACGTTACGGCGTTCATATATAGCGGAACGTTTCACCCAAGAACATGGCTTTCATATATATTTTTGACAAAAATATCAGATTTATGACCCGGACCACCATTGCATGAACTGACGCGGAATCACCCTACTGCGTGCTGCACGTTAAAGACCCCAAACTAGCGGTTGTACTGCAGTGGCTAAATTGCTCATCTACAGTGAGTGACTCGTCGCAACTTTGAAATGGCTGACCAACGTTGTATAAATATCCACACAACCACCAATTATTTTTATTATGCCGGGCACTGTTAGTATATTAAAAGGGATGTGAAGGCATAGAGAACTGCCAGAGGAAAGGAGGGGAACAACGTTTCGACCAAACGGTGTCTTCTTCGGGTATACTAAAATGGGAGATGGCAGATCGAAGCATATATACCTCTTATATACGAAAGGCGGAGAAAACACGTTTCAGAGGTGTGGCGTCATGGAGTCAGAGGCTGAGGGGAAAAGTTCTCAAGTACAATGCAAGAGGTCTCTAGTCAATAAGTGAAGGAATGCGGGCGAGGGTAAAGCTTAGGGCAGTCCGCAAAACCACCCAAATTAGCAAAAAAAAAATTAAAAGGGAGAGAGGGAGAGAGAGAGGAGCGGGCGAAAAAAGTCAAATTTGGGAGTTTTACGTGCCCTACCAACGACGGGCATCTGGCACGCTGGTTTGATGACGCATCCTCGCAAATGGAGTTCAGAATGATTCGTGAAGAAGTGTTTACATAAGTGTCTGTTGAGGCCTTGTTTAAGTTGACCCGCTCTTTCTAGTGTAACAAGTATTTTTGCGGTGTTCTTGGAAGCGTTCATAGAGTCGGCGGTCAGTTTTGCCGATATATGTATCTATCGGCGAAACTGACCGCCGACTCCATGAACGAAAGGTAGGACAGAGTGTGCAGAAAATAATGTATATCAGATTAGATGATTTACAGGTATGATTGTCAGTGATTTTCATTAGTAAGTTGAGAGGAGGGCCGGTGTGGCACCTGCAACAACATCGGGAAACAGAGTGCCGGCAGTTTAAAGCCTGGTTCGAACAGTTGCGTTTGACTGCGTTTGACTGCGTTGCGGCTGCGAGAAACCAGGACATCCCTGCTGCTTATATGGCGTGCCAAAATGGTTTCTTGAGTTGGATTCCACGCTTGATTCAAACCACAGATGTGCCGGTGACTCGCTTTCGGTTCTCGACGCAACGCACTCAAACGCACTCAAACGCAAGTGTCTGAACCGGCCGGTTCAGACACTTGCGTTTGAGTGCGTTTGACTGCGTTGCGTCGAGAACCAAAAGCGGGTCACCGGCATATCTGTGCATCATATGAAGCGCGGAATCAAATTGAAGAAATGGTCTTGGCACGCGATATAAGCTGCAGGGATGTCCTGGTTTCTCGCACCCGCAACGCAGTCAAACGCAGTCAAACGGAACTGTCTGAACCAGGCGGGGGATCGGTGGCCGAGTGGTCTAGCGCACACCAGCTCGAAGCACGTGGAGCGAAAGCTCGCGCTGCAGAACCCAGGGATCCTGGGTTCTACCCCCCCCCCCCCCCCCCCCTCTGCCCATTTCGATCTGGATGAGCATCGTACCGGCGTGCGGTCGTGTATCACTACTGCGTGATGCACGTTAAAGAAAATTTCTCATCTACAGCTGGGAGACTCGTCGCCCCTGTGAAGCAGACCAAGTTCTAGGCTGTATAAACACACACACACAACCCAATTTTTTTCTGAACCAGGCTTTAAGAGTAGCTCTTTTAGTGGCTGTAGAATCGTCCATAGATGAAAAAGGAATGAGAGTACAGAATAAATATGCTGCACGAACGATAACGCAGCTAGGGGTCCGCGCGAGCAGAGCACGAAGCGGCACGAACTGTCTTGTGAACTGGCGCCTGCCTTGTATAAACTGCAAATATGGCGGCGTCACGCATACGGGAACGCTTTGTGAGATCGGTCAATGGAACTTCTAAAGTAACTGAATGTTCATTTAGTGACATTCAGTGACATTGAGGAACATTCAGTGACTCTAGGAGCGGTCATTGCTAACGAGCTTATTTTTTGTCTTTCCAAGATGTCAGGCCTCTGAAGCATGCATTGACAAGCCTACAAAGAAGCAGGCGTTAGACGCGAGGATATACTGTGCCATCTAGAAAGGCTGTGACCTGTCCTGTTGTCACACTGATGATGTGAAGCGAATCGAATAAAAGAAGTGAACGCAGAGTCTATGTACAGCTCCTTTTATGCACAGATATGTTGATTGTGTCCTTCGTCTCTCTTACCGCTGTTTAGCCTTGGATAAGGCATGCACCAACTAGACCAACCTAAGGCCCTACCGCCTTCATTCGTTAACGTAATAATTGGTGAAGAAGTCCTCACAAGCCGATCAGGACATTGAATCGGAGCACGTAGAAACGCACTGTTTGAATCCACTTCTCCCGTGCGGAACTGCAACCTGCGTCGGTCCTGTTTTTTTTTTTTTTTTTTTTTTTTTTTTTGTTTTGTTTTTCAGACTGGCTCAGCAGGCCTTGGTTTTCGCCCTTCTCCTAGCTAACCTGAAACGGAGATGAGCGCTCCGCAATTGACGACGTGCCCTCTGTCTTCCTCGCGTTCCAGCTCATGCAAGTGTCCCGAACGGAACGTGCAGCGATGAGCACGTCAACAACGTACGGAGACTACTCCTCGCGGGCTTTGCCGCACTCGACGTAAAGGAAGAGCTGCCCCTGCGTGACGCCAACGATCCAGCCTTCAGCCTGTCCGCCGGAACCCTCTTTGGCCTGAGGTTCCTTAACATCAGCGGAGACATCAATACCACCTGTGGCGCCAACGAAAGCATCGCCGAATTTGTCGCGGTTGCCCCACAGGTGAGGATGCTTCTTTTCTTTTTTAATGACCATCCGAGTGGGACAATGGACCCTTTCAGAAATGCTGTGTCATCTAGCGGCTCAAATACCAGTCTAGTTTTTTGTATTCCAATGGCGTTTAAAATCTAGTATCTATTCTTCAATGGCAGATATACGAAAGTCATGGTGCTTTTCGCTGTACGATTCTTTCTTTGTTCCAATCATTTTAGTTTTAATGGTGTCAAGGCACTATCACTCTGTACGAGGAGCTTACTTGAGTTTAACTTGAGTAAATCTCTCGATAACATTCGCTACAAATTATTGTCGTGAGTTGTCTAATCCGTGCCAAAGCCGAGTATTCCAAAGGTTCCTATGACACCCTAAAATGCGTAGCGCACAGAAGCTCGTAAGTCTAGTCACGCTGACATCGAACAATAGTAAAGCGGACTACACGTATGGAAGGTTCAGGCTCCGTGTCGGTGCCTGTCTTCAAATTCTTATTTCCTCCGCCGTCACAACGCAGCCATAGCATGTACAGATGCTATACACTTAGGTGATGCTAGTTATTGAGCTGGCCAGACTTAATTTCGGAAAAGGTCGTGAGCCTAAATTTGGGGCGATGAAACAATTTTTGTACTTTCGATAAATACAGTTTAGAATTGTTTTTGACATTTATAACCCATAAAACACTTTCTTTTTCTTGCTAGTGTTTTGTTTACGCAAAATCAGTCGTAGAAAATACTGAAAAAAAAATGAAAGACGTTTACAACTTCCTGTAATGCCGAATTAGAGCGCAGCTTTTGAGGAGGAGGAGGGGAGGGTACGGAAAGGAGGGTATGCCCCTCACCTCCTCCCCTTCATTCCTCCTTATCTCCTTCTCCTCCTCCTCTCCTCCCCCTCCAGTTCCCTCTCCTCCTCTCCCTCCTCGTGACGTCACTTGTGACCCTCATGACTTCACTCGTGAGGATCGTGGCCTTCACAGTGAAGGTCGTGACCTTCGTCGTGATATTCAAAAGTGACCTTCGTCCCGCGCGTTGCATCATGGGACGTTTCCCATAATGCAACGCGCGGGACCCTCATGACGTCACTCGTGACCCTTGTGACGTCACACGTGGCGTCACGTGTTACGTAATTATGGGAGGTTTCCTAAAATGCAACGCGCGGTTGCCCCGGCGGTGACGGCGACGGCGAAGTCGCTCAAGCCGAAAACGGGCACCTAATAACTGCACTCTAGAAGAACACCCTTTACCCCCTAAGGTCGCAGCTGGAAAAAGTGGCCACGTGATTTGGAGCCGATTATGTGCGCCAATGTTTTTAACATCATGCGCAACGCCTTTAAATTCAAAAACTCTGCTTACAGCGTTTCCGAGAATTTCAGTGCACTCGTCAGAGAAAAAAGGCGCAAGCTATGGGACTACTCAAAAGAAAAAAGACAAGATAAGAACAACAAAGTATATCTTACCTACGACAAGCTGGTTATCAACGGGGACACGTACGCCTGGTATTTTGAACAAAGCACGACTGTCCTCGTTCGTAGAAAGGCTGCAACAATTCAGCAGGATTGACGCAGTGCGAGAAATTTCTGTCAGAACGCCGCTTTATCAGATGTCGACGCCTCGGTATTACTCGTGAACTTCCGTAGCATAAAAGATAAAGTGGACGATTTCTTAGCTCTAGACAATCAAACCCAAAGTTATTAGGGGAGCAGACATGGCTACAGGACTCGGTTTCTAATTCCGAAGTTTTTCCCCCTGATTTTACTGTATACCGCAAAGACTGAAATGGACACGGAGGTGGTGTGTGCTTGCTAATTTCATTGCACTGGAGTAGCGGTGAAATCGTTTTCTCCGAAAACAACACTGAGTCTGTATGGTGTCGTGTATTTTTACCTAAAGGGAACACTTTAGTTTTTGGTACATTTTATCGCCCCCCAGATAGATGCGAACTCGGTAGACAAACTACGTAACTTGTTGACGACAATTCCAGATAGCCTATTCTTGGGAGGAGACTCCAATTTGCCAGGATTCAATTGGTCTAATGAAGTCCTTGCTACAGATGGGCCCCGCGCTTACACAATGTTTGCTGACATGATTGGTGTATTAGGGATCGAACAATATGGTTAAAAAACCGACGCGAGCGAACGCTGTTTTGGATCTCTGAAATTTTCCTGTTGTAGTCGTCGAGGTCACTATACTTCCCAGCATAAGTGATCATTGCGCGGTTGTTGCCAAGCTCTCGGAGCCCAGATCGCGAAAGCAAGCGGTATGTTCACGGAAAATATTTCTGTGCGACAAAGGCAATTACGAAGCGATCAATGTAGAACTCAGAATCCTATTTTTATGCATTCAGTCGTCTGTCAAATAATAGGGACGTTGAAACTATATGGCATGCTTTTAAAAACCAAGAGCTAGAGCTAGCGGAGGTGTATATTCCATCGAAGCTAATAAGGAGGCGTAAAAAAATAAACCATGGTTTAATGCGGATATTCGCATACTTCTAGGTAACGCGAGACGTGCTTACAAAAAGATTTCCAAAAGTTGGTCAGTCCAAACTGAGCAGAAGTACAAAAAATCAATAAGCTTCTTAAAATGCAAAAAAAAAAGTGTTCTTTGACAAGTTTAGCGAAAATCTAAACAGAAACTCTAAAGCATTCTGGAAGTTTGTTAATGCGAACAAAAAGTAAGACACTTCTGTTCCTGCGTTGACAGTTGATGGTGGTACAGTGGCATTTGATAACGGGATGGTAGAATGTTTTAAATCTTGTTTTAAGTCAGTATTTTGGGAAGAGTCTCCGCATCTAGTATCTCCAGTGGCTTACCAAAGACAGTAAACCGTAATGCCAGGCATTACAATTGACACGAACGATATCGTGAAGTTGCTGCGCGGAACTGATGCAACCAAAGGCCGTTGTTACCTGCCGGCAATGCCCCTATTATTTTTCTTAAGTGCAGTCAATCTGTAGTGCGTTCTCTTTTTGTTATATTCAACGAATCTTTAAAAAACATGAAAGGTTCCAGTGGATTGAAAGATGGCAAACGTCACGCCTGTTTCTAAATCCGTGTCTTAATCCAGTGTTGAAAATTATCGCCCTATTTCATTAACATTGGTCTCGCGTAAGTTGTTTGAAGATATTATTTATAGTAACCGTATACTCGTTCCTGGATTCGACACACCTCTGTTCTCCCTCACAGCATGGTTTTCGAAGCGGTTACTCTGTCAACACACACCTGGTAGAATTTTGTCATCAGATATCCAGATCACTAGACAGCAAGAAATATTTCGACTGCGTGTTCTCAGACTTTCCCAAGGCATTTGATACGGTTCCACATGAGTTATTTTTGTATAAATCGGCTTTACTAAACATAGATCCAAACGTCCTGAAAGAGAAACGAGATTATTTAGAAGGTCGAGAGCAGGGTATCGCCCTAAACGGTACTATGTCCACATCAACTCGGGTTATGTCGGGTGTGCCACAAGGGAGTGTCGTAGGACCTTTACTTTTTCTCATATACATAAATAACATCAAAGGAAATATACAGCCTCATATTAAACTGTTTGTCAATGACTGCGTATTATACAGCAAAACAAACACATCAGACGAACTTGCAATATTGCAAACCGACATAAGCATTTTATCTTCTTGGTGCAGTCAATGGAAAATGAGCCTGAATCTAATTAAATGCAAACATTTTCGTTTCTCGAGAAGCAAGCTGCACGATTTTCAAAGCTACCTAATTAACGGTACCATTTTATGTACTGTTTTCGCGTGTGTTTACCTAGGAGTGCTATCTGGAAATTGTCTAAAATGGAACAGCCATATACAACGCACGATCGGAGAAGCTAGTAAAATGTTTTATTTCATCCGCCGAAATTTTAGATCCGCGTCACGATGCGTTAAAAAAACGCTTTTTTTTTCTTTGCCAAGAACGATCCTTGATTACGCGTGCGTTGTGTGGGATCCTTATCGCGACTTCGTCATCAAGAAACTAGAAAAATTCAAAATCAAGCAGTGCGCATTGTACTGAACAACTATGGCCCTTATGCTAATGTTACAGATATAAAAGCTATGCTTTGATGGGAAACACTCGAAGGTAGAAGAAAAAACTAAGATTCTTCCAACGCGTTTTTCACAACAAAACAGGAATTGATAAACACCGCGAAAAAGGCGAGCACGCTCCTCCGCCGACACCGTTGCCACCGAGGAGCGACGTCGGGACGTCATACCTCAGCGCCCTCAGTGGCGGCGCGGAACGAATTACTCCTAGTTCGAGGCTAGCTCCAAACACGATCTGGTCGTTCGCTCCCCGCGGGAAGAGCGGCCAGGGTCACCACATAAATGTGCTTCTTCCACCGTGGGCACGAGTCACTACTCAAATGCATGTCGAGGCATTGATTGTCACGAGCCAAAATCGAATGCCTACACAGTACTCGTGTTCCCTGTATGAGCCGCATTTGAATATTGTCACAGCAGGGATCGCAAATCTTGATTACGCTCTCCCAGGGATCGCATTGTTGGCATTATCCCCGCGGCTTCGTCATCATGTTTTGCGAAGGTGAGACTGGAAGTAAAGGTCCGCTTTTATCCCTGGACTTTCACCGCGACGAAGACGCCTCTTGGTCAGTGGCATTGAGTTCAAGTATTCTTGGGTCCCACTAGTGCAAGTAAGCAGGTGTAAGGTGATAAATAATCCTACTGATTATCGTTTCACGGCCCCATTAAAGGACTACTGGCACCAATTTTTGTTGCATTCATTCATTTCATTTATCTCATTTTAAAGGCCTAGTTAGGGCATAACAAAAAGGGGGGGGGGGCAGTTTATTCATATAAAACAACAGAAAAACGCACTAATGAAGAATAATACAAAGAAAGAAAGAAGAATCGTAGTAAACGTTATACAAAATATGAAACAGCAAAATAGCACTCACATAAGATGGGTTTGAAGAGCACTCAGGAACGCTGTAGAGTCGTTAATGGTAACTATAGATGATGGCGACTGGTTCCATTCGGAAATGGCGAGAGGAAGAAAGGACTCATTAAAAGCATTGGTCTTACCGAAAATTCGTTCCATAGCACAGGAGTTATTAAGGCGAGATGATATTCTTTCTGGGGAGACAGCAGTGAGTCCTCTGGGCAGTGATAATAAATGTTGTGAAGAAGGCAGAGTCGGGAGAGTTTCCTTGGGCAGTGCAAAGGGGTTAGACCGAGTTCATTTTTTAACGTAGAAACACTGGTGAAACGATCAATGATGATAAGATGAAGCGAGTCGCCCGGTTTTGCACTGTTTTAAGGTGTCGACGAGGTATAATTGATGAGGGTTCCAAATCGATGCTGCATACTGTAGTTTAGGTCTAAGGTACGTTTCATAAGCCATTTGTCGCACGTGTGGAGCGGCCTCTCGTAACTTTCATCTGATGAATCCAAGAGTCTTCGATGCTTCTGAAGAAATTGTTTCAGTGTGAGTTTTTCAAGAAAGGTTAGCAGTTAATCTGATGCCAAGATATTTGTACATGAAAACGGGTTCGATAACCTCGTTGTCTATGGTATACTGATTTGCTAACAGGGACTGCTTTCTGGTGAATTGGATGAATCGGATTAATTTGCATTTAGAATTATTGAACGACATCAACCATTTTCTGTATCAGTGACCAATTTTCTCTAGATCATTTTGAAGTTGGTAGTCGTCTGTTACTGATGAAATCTTGTTATATATGACACAATCATCTGCAAAATATCGTATTTCTGAGAAGATGATACACGGAAGATTGTTAATGAAGATTTAAAAAAAAAACGGGGTCAAGAACGGAAACGTCTAGAACCCCTCATGTAACGCTTGTTAGTCTTAATTCATAGTCGTTAGTGACTGTGTATTGAACACGAGATGCGAGAAAATGATTAATCCAGTAAAGAACTAAGAGGTCTACTAGCAATGACGATAGCTAGCAGAGAAAACTTTGGTGAGGAACACGATCGAACGCTTTTGAAAAGTCCAGAAAAATGGCGTCGGTATTTACATAACTTACAAGTTTGTGTGCAATTCGTAAACAAGTTCTCACAGTTGAGTGCCGCAAGAGAAACCCCTGTGGAAGCCATGCTGATGTCTCAAGAGAAAATTGTTTTGAGGACAAGCGAGTCATGAAATGTGAATACAAAATGTGCTCTAGAAGTTTAGGCGATATGCAGGTTAAAGAGGTAGAACGATATTTGGAGGCTAAAGACCGAATTCCCTGTTTAAAGATTGGGGCAATTTTATCAATCTTCCAATCAGGGGGTAGGCAGCTTTCGGAGAGTGACTGGTGAAATGTGAGATTAAGAAATTGCTGGATATAGCAGCTGTATTTTTAAGAAATTTTGCATTGATTTTGTCAGGGCCTACTGCCGACAAAAGTTTAAGTTTTTCAATGAGTTCACTGTTAACAGTGAACGGTGACATAAGATCATGACAATCTTCAGGTAAGGTTGGAATATTTAATGGTTATTTATTTGTAAATATTGAAAAAAGTACTCATTGAACACTTCGGGGCAGTCACTTTCTCTGACTTGTTCTTCGTTGAGGTCGGTGAGATTTATGCTCCTGGAACTACTTTTTATTGACATAAGCTTCCAAATTTTTGTCGGATTATTGCGCAAAATTGTCGGTAAACGTTGAGAAAAATTTTGTTTTCGGTGCTCTAAGGCTTTTTGTGTAGTTTCTGAGAGCAGCGTAGAAAGAGTCCTAAGCACATGATAGGTTATTTCGCTTAGCTTTTCTGAAGAGTCGTTCTTTTTTTTTCTTCTTACATAATGGCCTTAATGTTTTATTATATCATTGATTAGATGAGTCGGTGCAAATTTTTATAGTGGCCACATATTTTTGCACCAAGTTAAGAACATTATTTTTTAAAAAGATTCCAATTGCCTTCGATAGTTCTTAGCGAAAAACTCGGATTGGAAAGTGTCATAATAAATTGCTAATTCGTTATTTATTGCTTCATAGTTGGCTTTATTCTAGTCGTGAATAGTTTTGAAAATAGGTCTCTTCACAAAAACAGGTAATGAAAGAATAACGTGTAGTATTTTGTGGTCACTCAAACCTTCAGAGAGTTGGACTGACTTTACGAGGTCAGAAGATGGAGTTAATATGAGACGGCGAATGTTAGACGAGCGTCTGGGCTCGTTTACAACCTGCGTCAGGTTAAGCGAGAGGCACATATCAAGAAAATCTGCAGATGCGCGAGACCCTTCGGGTGATAAACTTTCCCAGTCATGCTTGGCAGAAGAGCGTGTTGGTTTAAGTCATGGATGAAGAAAGAATAAACAATTAAAACAGGGACAACACAACCACATCTTTCATGAAAGATGTGGTTGTGTTGTCCCTGTTTTAATTGTTTATTCTTTCTTCATCCATGACATTTCCCAGTCAATCTGGGGGAAATTGAAATCACCAAATAGTAAAAAATCTGCTTTGGGCAGGGAGTTTTAATGGCAACCAAAATGGAGGAGAGCTTGGCAGAAAATAGGTCATCACAGTCAGGTAGTCGTAGCAAGCAGCAAGAGTAATCTTGTTTGAAGGGGTAGATACACATACTGCGGAAATTTCAGTGCTACTATCTATGATTTCGACATCAAAGCAGGGAATGTTCTTTCTTATGGCGATAACCCCCTCTTTGCGCATTTCTATCATGTCGAAACATATTCCTTTGAGCGTGACAGGTAAAAATCTCGCCATCGCCAATACCGGGATTGAGCCATGTTTCTGCTGAGATAACGATATCTGATGAGCTGTCCTACATGATACCAGGAAGTTCGTCGCGTTTCAGGATGGCACATCGTATGTTAGTGAAGCGGACTGAATGGATCTTGTTTTTATCGTGATGTTCGAATCGACAAGAAGTAAAAGGCCCGTTTCGCTTTGTTTGCAGCGAATTTGGTTCGAGAAAATAAAGCTCGTTAACCCCCCCCCCCCCCCTCCCAGATTGATATATTTCATTAAAAGTAGCGTTTGTTACGAACAAGCAATTTGTCGAAGCGTATTTTAAAAGGAACGTTTAGAGCTTTCCCATACTCAAAGAGTCTTCCTCGAGCCAGCCGTACCGAAGCGGAGAAGTGCTCTCGGAGAGCAAAAACAGTACCTTTCAACTTAACTCCGCGGGCCAATACGCTTTCCTTGTCCTTGAAACGAGAAAATTAGACAAAAATAAGTCTGTTTTTGCCCTCTTGAAATCTACCGCGTCAATGCGACCGTTCCAGATTAGCCATCTTCAAGGAAAATTCCAATTTTCGAAACAGAAGGCAAGACTTTCCCTTCTGGTTGACTCTGCAGCTTTCGGAGGGGGAATCGGGACAGCTAAAGAAAAAACAGGTTAGACCGTCGAAGTCTATTTTGCTGGTCTTCACATTGTTTACGAACATCAGCCAGCTGAAAAGACATACTGTTTGAAGAGGTGGGACTAGATACGACGTGCGAGGCAGTCAACTCTGTCTGGACGGCGGTTAGTCTTGCGGAGAGTTGGCCCACTAATGCATTCGTGATTTTTCGTTCACTTTCAACTGCACTTATTTTGGCCAGCATGATACTTGGTGATATTTCGATCCGTTGAACAACGGCTAGAATGTTGGCTATCTGCTGGCTGTCGGTGAGGGGGCCCGGGTTTGATTCAACGTCCCCCGAATCTTCCAAAAGCAGTTGTGAGAGGCATGCAACGTCGTAAATTATAAAACCCCTTGGCACGGCCACCTCAAGCAAGAGCGCACTTCGTCGTTGGGGCACGACATCGTTAACAAACAAAGATCGCTACTGCGAAAGCACCGAACATTGGTGAAGTAACGAACCTGAATAAACCGACGGGCTTGCGTTATTGCGTGAACGGCGGTGTCGCGCCCCAACTGGCTCGACGACGGACGGCGCTTTTGTAGACACCCCTCGAGGCGCATTCCAGGTTGCCAGGTCAAGTAGGCGGATGCGTTCAGTTCCAGCAGAGGTGACGGTGTCGGCACGGGCGCCGAGTCATTCTTCGGAAAACTGGTCCCACTCCCGTAGCTGTTGACGACGAACAAGCTTGTCCCGGTAGTTGACGAGCAAACCAGTCCCAGGAGCAAGTGAATAAACAGACGGGCTTGCGTCATTGTGTGAGCGGATGTGTCGCGGCGTTTTCGCAATTATGTTTGGCCAGGTGATTTAATATGGTGTCAAGAAACTACCGAATCAATATTTTGCTACAGTCACGCATATTTTAGTAAAGCCAAAAAAACTCAGCTGCTCGAAACCGAGACACGAGCACGGAAGCTCATGACCGGAAGTCATGTGGCCACACCTGCCAGCGTGTTTTGTTTCCGCTTCTCCGGCGTGTAAAGCAGACGACGACAATGCTGCGTGTACTGTTTGTCGTGAGATTGTTTCGTACTTCTACTGCAGTATGCTAGAACACGAGCACGGAAGCTCATGGCCAGAAGTCAAGTGTTGGGACCGGAGCGGCTCGCGTGAGGCGTGCGGTGTAAATCGCGATAGGTGTCGGCACCGGCGTATCGGCAGTAGGGTCAGTATGGTGGTGGCCGTGCGCGTGTGGACAACAGCGACTTTCTACTGCCCCAGAGCCGTACATGGAGAGAGTTTGGCCATTAATTGGGAAGTCGGAGAAAAATGAGGAGGCACCATAGGCCGCAAGCGGGCTGGGCGTGTTCCAGAGAGTCTTCACAAATTCGAATGTGGCCATTCAGAAGCCGGAAATATTACCCTGGCGGTAATCACGAGAAACAAGCTCAGTAAGTGCGTCGGAGTAACTCTCGGTGATTGGAAATATGGTGCACGTGATGTTTCAATAGCGGTCATCCGAAATCATGGTGGAAGAGCGCGACTAGCGGAACAATCGACATAATCCGTACGCCAGGCTCCGAGGGCCGGTAATCTGCCGTCCGAGCAAAACAGAGTTCGAGCGGCACATTCGTTACTTACATATTTCTGCATGATCATGATTAAAACATCACGTGCATCCTATTTTCAACCAGTAAGAGTGACTACATTTAATTCTTACCATATACCAACGTGTACCTATGATTGAAAGTGTTTCTCGCTACCAACGCTAGATGATACTTTTCGGCTTCTGGTTGGTCAAGAGAACATGTCAAGCCCTTTTCTGAGTCTGGCAAACGCCCTGGCTCTGCCCACACCTCCTATTGAGCAAGCTCTCTCTATCCACGGCTCTGTAGTGCCCTGTCCACTGCAGCACCGCAATTGCTGTCTACACGCGCAGCCTCACAAGTTCCCATTATCGAGTCGTGCCGTTCCAGACACTACCTTGTATTCTAAATAAAAGCTTTTCATTGGGCTAGTTGATTCATTGTGATTTAGAGTAGTTAAAAGCGCAAAAAACACGGATGAAGACGGGACACATACCACACGGACTGGCGCTAACTTTCAACTGATTTATTCGAGGGAAACCACCCAAGACACATGCGTGAACACTTTTTTTTTATCTTGTCAACCCCCTACGGTAAAAGCAACCCATAAACACTAACAACAGATGACAATGATTTAAACATTCGTATTAGTTCAACGTGTCTTACACAAAACCATCTAGAAAAGAAACTTCCTTGTGATATCAGTCTTGTTGTTTGCTCTTTTAATGTATTTTGACAATTCTAACAGGGGATCACACCAGCACCGCATGCAGTGTACTGAAAGGTGTCCCCCCGATTCATTACGTACCGCTAGACGATGGTCACGCGCCCTTTCATTAAAAAACCGTCCAGTCTCTCCAATATAAACACCCCCGCACGTTAGTCGAATCTCGTAAACAACATTAGAGGCACAAGCGTACTGAGTGACGTGCTTTTTCGAGCATTGAAGACGTTTCTGCCTAGTCACCACAGGACACAATTTTATCAGCTTGCACCGAGCGGCGAAAACAACATTGACATCGTACTTAATTGCTATTATCTTAAGGTTATGCGGCACCTTGGGTAAGTAAGGTATCACTTGAACTCATGATTTTTTTAACTTTTCCCCGCTGACCGTCCCCTCTTCTGCCTTTACTTTTGATTTTTTGTAGGAGGATTTAACACACGCTGGTAATCAAGCAGGCGGGGTAGATAACCCCGCCCTTCTACTACACTGTACTTATATTCCTTCCGCTCGATGTTCCGCGCTTGAAAATCGATTGGCCGGTACACCGAACGACAGTTCCTTACTAGCGGCCCCACGTCCGTCCCAACGTTGGTCCGTCGACCGCCCCTGTCGAGTCGCACAGCCCACGGTACGCCGTGATGTTGAGAATGACGTGTACGTGTATAGAGCGCGCGACATTGTTAGCGCGAACAAGCGATCACCAGTTTTTTGTGTTTTTTCTCTTAGAACCGAAAGGTTGTCTTCGAAGATAGCATTGTTATAGGAAGAGCTCATATAGGGCTATAATATAAGGGGTAAAATTGTGAGCCCACTAATGCTCTTTCCTAATAAAATGCGAAAAGGCGCAGATGTCGTGTTCACGCTAACAGTGTCGCGATGTGTACTCCCTGTGAAATATGCAACATTTTTTTTTTCTTTTTGGATCAACGTATTTACAGCTTCTTGGAGGCCACAAAAGGGACTTTTATGTTATTTTCTATATTTAATATCGAATGTGTGCCTTGCATAAGCCACGACTTTGAATATATTTGGTACCCATAGTTTGAACTGCATGTGATCATGGAAAAGAGAGTGAGCGCGACTGAAACAGGTCAATTCTCGATCGGCCGTTTTCCGGAGGAAAGCAAATGAATTTTGAGCCGCAAATTGTGTTCTGGGTATTTGGGCTCTTGTAGGTAATGTTCCAATAAAAATCTCGGCGAGCATAAATACCCTGTCAGTGTTCCTTTAAGGCGTATTCACACGGGGGATGCTTTTGGGGGAGGGATGTGCGTGACGTCAATGATCGGCGAAACCCCAGCGGTGTTCCCTCCCAAACTGAAGTAATCAGACGAACGGCGAGGATGGATGGATAGATGGATGTTAATCAGAGCCGTATATGTAGAGAGTTTGCCCATTCGTTGGGAAGTATAGGAGACAAATCAGGAGGTGCCATTGGCCGAAAGTGGGCTGGGCGTGTTCCAGGGCGTCTTCACAAATTTGAATGTGACCAACCAGAAGCCGGAAATATTGCCCTGGCGGTGGTCGCGAGAAACAAACCTGATAAGTGCATCGGAGTAACTCTCGGTGACTGAAAATATGGTACACATGATGTTTCAATCACGCTCATCCAAAATGATGGTGGACGAGTGCGACTAGCTGAGCGATCGACATAATCCTTACGCCAAGCGCTGAGGGCCGGGAATCCGCCGTCCGGGCGGTCACACTCTGCCCGAGCAAAACAGAGTTCAGCGGAGCATTCGTTTCTTACATCTTTCTGCATGATCATGATCGAAACATCACGTACACCCTTTTTTCAACCACAAAGAGTTACTAAACTTCACTCTTACGCTCTTATTGAAACCCTATACGAACCATATACCATATACGAACCTTTGATCAGAACTGTTTCACGCTACCATCGCTAGGAGATTCTTTTCGGCTTCTGGTTAGTTAAAGGGGCCCTGCAACAACTTTTGGCTGTTTTCTAGTTTGCACCGATCCTGAGCGCACTGAACGTAGTAACTTCATGAAACATTTCTTTTCTAAAATTTCGCTTTATTTTAAAAGTTATAGGCAAATTAGAATTACAAAAACAAGCAAAAACTAACCTCCTTCATGACGTCGTAGGTCCTCACTTGAGCGGTCGTGAACTAGAGGGGGGGTAGTGAGCTTATCGAGCGCTCACGGCTGCCGCACTCCGTGTTAACGGCTCAGGAGGGCGCCACTAAAGCACGTGTTGGATAGGCTGTATGAAGCGGTCGGCCAGGGCGGCTCGCAATGCATTGGCTGCGCGATTAAAGACTAATTCGGCATAACACTTCATTGGTCACAAACAAAAGCAAACACGGGGTAAAGATCAGTTCAGAACGGGAGACACTTCGCTCTGCCATACCGACAAATGGCAAAATCGCCAGCCAAGCTCGCGCCGAAAGCCTTCGGAACGCTCGGAACCGGTCGGATCCTCGAGCCGGTATACATCTTTTCTACGTGGGCGCCGCCATCTTCAATTCAGGAACTTCCGGTATGCGCGAAAACATCGATTTCCTTTCGCCTCACCAGTAGAACATGTTAACATTTTAATTGCAACCGTCATTCCTTCTTGTTATGTCCTTTCCATACTTTTCTTTTTTTTTCGGGTTGAAATCGTCTGCTTTTTTTTGGAACGCATACCGGATGTGGGGACAACGTGGCTGAGTACGAGGCTAAACTAAAACGGCGTATACGACCGCAGCGCCGCCGCGTACATCCGGGACCTTTCTACACTCGCCGTTCGTCGACGCCTAGTCCCACTAGCCCTTTCTAGTATGCGCCGTTTTTTGCGCCGCTTGGTGGCAGGTATGTCGACGGGTCATTTCTTGTTTCCGTACTTTATAAACTGCATTTGTTTCTTTTCTGATCTAAAATACTGAACAAAAACTACTTTCATATATAATTTAAACGGTTCGCGACGCTTATATTTTGTATCTCAGCTAAAAAAAAAAAAAAAAAAAAAAAAAAAAAAGCTTTTAGCGGCTCTGATCAGTGGCAAGCTCAGGACCAAAGACGTCACATATTGCGAGCTTTCGGCAACGCTGGTCGCCCTCGTAGGTGGAGGAGGTTTCCGCGTTGTCTGGTTAAAATCTGACTCACTGATATTTAGTTACTCTCTCCGTGCCCGCTGGCTTGCCCGAACCCCAGGAGACGTGGAAACCGCAAAGAAGGTAGGCGCTTAAATATGATTGCAGGGCCCCTTTAAGAGAGCATGCCAAGCCCTCGTTCCGAGTCTGGTGCACGCCCTGCCTCTGCCCGCGCCTCCCATTGACCAAACTCTCTTTATACACGACTCTGATATTAATGGCTATACCCTTTGTAATGGGCCGTAGCTTTCACCACCTAGCCGAGAGCGATGTCGTGTTATCAGGCGCATTAAGCGGTCCCACTCTCGACAACAGTGCTCGGTGCTGGCTGACGAGTGTAGGAAAATGGAGGCGTACCTAAAATGTCGATCTGTGATTATGACAGCAGCGCTGTTATATGCAGAAGACGACGAATAGCTTCCTGCTATACGAAATACGCTTCTTCTTGAATGGCTGGATGCAACTCAAAGGACGTGGAATCAAAACCCAGTTGTACGAAGAGCGGCTTGATGACAGCATTGGTGATCATCGAAGACTGTTTCGGGCGCCTCGGACGGCGTGCGCAACAGCGCAAGCCACAACCAGTTAGGCAACCCCGATGTCACCTCCGGTATCTCCCTGAGCAAAATCTGTAAAGTTGGCAGGCACGCGATGAAAACACCGTCAATTTAAAAAAAAAAAATCCCACGCCAAGGCGTTTGTGCAGCCCGAGCAAAATTTCCCCCATCCCTTCGGGGATGTCTACGTCGGTGCGGTACTGCGCAAAAGCAATTGGCGTTGTTACCACGTGATACACATCCCGGGGAGTAAACGGAGATATTTTCCCCGGTGTGAATACCCGTGTGAATAACCCCAAGCGTAGTGTTTTGAACAAATTCGAAAAAAAAATTATGATTTAGAATTTCAAATAAACAATATTTATTTGATATAAATCCAACTTAGGCTACTTAAATCACATTTATTTGATTTAAATCTATAAATTTGATTTACATCACTGTGCCTAGAAAATAGTGACTCTATCACTACATGCACGTTTAAACATGTCAGATTTGGCTGCCCAATCCGTCCGATCACTGATAACAATGGGAAAGAAAGAATTATTCAAACCTCAAAGTATTTTTATTAACTAATTTTATTGATGTAACCTCCTCCATACTACATTTTTTAGTTAGCTAAAAAGCTTTATTTGCTTTTATTCGCGTACTGATTTGCATGCATAAGACATTACTTATCTATTTTTTTTTCTCACGTTATGATTTGCTGAAATAGAACGTTGCTTAACTGATACACGAAGTAGAAGGTAGGAAAAAAGCACAATTATTCGATATACTGAGAAGATCATTGCTTTTTGCTCATATTGAGCCTGAAATAAACCTTTTCTTTTGCTTCTTTTGATTTAGCTACGAAACAAATACATGTTGGATAATTATCAAATGATAGACGAACCGTAAATAAAAATACAATTTGGAATTATTTTTTTTCTGTAAGAGTTCGATTTAAATCGTCGTAGTAATACTGGTTTTATTTAGATCACAATTTAAATCACGACTTCAATCATTATTATGCTTATTGCCTAACCTGGCGCTTAAATGACATGTGGCACTGCACGGCCTGTTTTTGACCGCCATGTTTGTCGAGAGTGGTGAACCCTATGGGACTCCGGAGTCACGAATCGCTTCACGTCATCCAGAAGACTTGCTTCCAACTTGGCCTTCCTTGCCCCGCACTGCGCAGGTCAAGGGCCACTACAACTGGCGTTCGCGTGGCAACAGCCCCCTGTCCGGAGACCTGATCGTCGAAGGACGGAATGGCGCCTTCACCGGGCGGCTACGCTACGTCAGAGGCAACTTGCGCAGCGCGTCTCTAGCCTTCAGCCACTTCAGCGCCGTCTCGATCCAGCTGGACGGCGTGTCAAGCTTCTCGGTGCCGGGCTCCAAGATCATATCGCTGGGCAACAACGTCTTTAACAAGGCCGTCAGGAAGACCACCACAAACGTTGTGTCCCCAGCTTTCAAGAAGGCGGTGCAAGCCAGAGAATAAATTGTGTAGACAATGCGCGAGTGTGTTCACTTTACAGCCCTGTGCCTGTACATGGCTTTCACCGAATTCACAGTGACACGTGACATTACGGTGTTACGTGATGGCATGGCATCACCCGTTTGGGTAGTAATTTAGTTCTGGTAGTTAAATTTCTGTAATGTATAGTTACTTTTTGGGGTCATTTGTATTTGTTACTATTAACTTTTTATGGAAAGTAATTGTGGTTGCACCTTTCGACCACATTAATTGCAAAATTTTAGATTCATGGCAACTGCTTTACTTATAATTTTGTCAGGCTGGAGCTTCATTTTGTAGAGTCATCGGCAGGCGAAAATACATTTGACGTCATCCTCCTTACCTTCTGTCAGCTGGCGCTTTGGAAGAGTCAATACAGCACAAGGGTGTCGACCACTGACACACGCCTAAGCAAATTTCACAGCCACCGTACTCGTAGAGGGCCCCAAGTAGCACAAAATCCACGCTCCCGAAGGAAGGCCGACAAGGGTCCCACGTGGGCAGCCTATGTGTTTCCCACGTAGGTTTTGCAACTCAGGTCCAAGTTGGGCCAAGTTGGGCTGCCCACGGCCCGGGGCTTCCTTCGTGGGACCCACAGTGGGTCTCCTTTGGCAGCCCAGAAGGGCCCTCCTCGTAGGGCATACAGGGGGCCTAGCGCTCTGTCCTGTCTACTCCCTCTTCCTGTGTTCGTTTCTTGCGCTAATTTTGTGTACTATGTTTAACCAACTAGGCCATCAAATTATTTTGTTACAGTAACTTTCTTCTACATTAGGCCCCTTAATGTGTTCCTCCCAGCTCTTTTTACGCTCTCCGTCCTGTCTACTCCCTCTTCCTGCGGTCGCTTTTTTCGCTAATTTTGCGTACTAGGCCAAGATGGGCAGCCCAGAGGGACTCCCCCCCCCCCCCCCCCCCCCCCCCTTTGTGAGGCCCATGTGGCCTCAAATAGGGGGAGGGCTGCCCTCGCATATCTGAGGGCAGCCCCCATGTGGTCGCCCCGAGAAGGTTATTTTGTTCTGGGTCATTTCATAATTTCCCTACTGTGTGGGTCTCGCAATACACACCAAATTGAGCGTGCCTCCCTTTTCTCGTGTGCGTCCTGTAAATAATACCATATTGATAGAACAATAAAACATCTGGACCAAATCCATAAACGATTGAGAATTTCAAGTTTACGCGATGGAAGAAAATAAAACTGCACATTTCCGTATAAAATCCTGTTGGAAAAGCAGTCGGGATACGTATAGCGATTTTGAGCCGTCTACAGACACCACTATTTACGACATAGTGACGAGCGTGTTTTAAATTTCACCCTCAAATTCAATACTGTGCGTAAAAAATTTCACCCCACGTAAAACGGCCTTCTCAACATACACACTTCACAAATCAAAGCGGGTGGCGATCTGGCGGCTTAACAGCAAGCTAGAGCGAGGCTAACTCGACAAGGTCACGGGCAGCTCCTTATCTAGTGTGCGTCGGCATCGCGAAGATTCGGCCCAGAAGGTTCGAGCATCGAGCGTTTGGGGTGGGAATGAACAGGCACTTTCCAGAATAAAAATAGTAGGACAAAATCATAAAAGTTACTTCCGAATAAAAATAAACGCGAATCTTTTAGGATTCCGTGACTGAGCGCTGCTTGCTCGGCCCTGCACGTGGATATATAAATTGTTTCCTTCGCCTAGCCACTTTTGTGCAACCTTTTATTAGCATCAACTGCACGGCAAGTTCGATTCCTTCAAACACAGGACTAGCTGCTTAAAAGCACGCAGAAGCACCAGTCACGACAAGAAGGGGCTGAGTGATGAAGGACAATATTAACTGCTGTGATTGGTTATTTTAGGTGTAGAGCCAAATGGGAACCAAATAGTTTATTTCATAGAGATAAGGTTAGAATGGAATTATATACTGAGCTTTCGAATTTATGCTTCATGGAAGTACTAAATTTTTTTTTATTTATTTGGTACCTACATCGCCCGATGGGCATTACAGTAGGGGGGACGAAAGAAATTTGCAAAAGCAAACGTACAGTAGAACAGCAACATCAAATAAACCTGAAACCAGGAGAAACATATACTGCAATAATATAAGAAAATGAATAACAGCAAAATAAGCATGCCAAACAGGAGAAACATGCCAATATATACTGCAATAATATGAAACAAAAAATGATTAACAGCGTGCAGAAGTCACACATCGAACAAAAGGTTGCAATGAAACCCAAATTCGTAATTTAGATAGAAACAAAGCATTATTGACTTTTGATAATGAAAAGTCATTTCATACATATCACTTTATGATAACAAAAATTGGCTTGAGAGCGATAGATATATGCCTTCTTAAAACAGTGGAGTCAAATTCATTAAGGTTATTCCTAAGTATCCATCTCCTGCCACTGCTAACTTAGCTCTAACCTACTATCTTCACTGCACGATCACACAAGAAAAAAATAGCGTTTCTTTTTTAGGCTTTACACATTTGTTAAAAAAACAACGGAAAGCTACACTGAGAATGTTTGAACAGGTGAGTTATATGGCCAATGGGAATATAGGGGACTAATACTCACCATAAGTCGCCTAGTTAACTAAAGTCTGTTAGTTAACATTTTATATAGTGAAATACATGATTCCAGTTGTGATGTTGGTGACAGTCATAAAAAACCACGAAATCAGACATTTTTAGAAACATTCGGAGTGCGTGGAAAGCGCAGTGGTGCACTGAAGTTATCATTAATGCAGCAAGATGAAGGCTGGCGGCGCGAAGACCGACTTCGATACGAACGATTCTTAAGCCTATCGTTACGGCTTACAACCAGCTGCGCTGCTGCAGAGTCGGTCAGTCACGAAAGGCTAACCGTATTTTGGCCTCCCCGGTCGTAATTGCGGTCAGAAGTGTGTGAAAGGGCCCTTACTTTATCGCACGAGAGCCCTTCTTACGCGCTTCAAATATATAGCTAAAATTGACTGTGATTTTCCATAATGGTCAATAAGTTTCTAATAGTATTATTAGGTTATTTCAACTGATTAAAAAAGCTGACGAACAGATTTTACTTATTATCTGACTTCTCGTGACGAGTAGCCTCCTATACGTAACTCTATAGCCCGCCGCTCGCCCTCTCGCGGACGAGCGAAAAATCAGAGGAGCGGGGCGGCGGTAGAGACAATGGCAAGTGCTGTCGGCCGTGGTGATGCTGCATACCATATGCTTCTGGTCAGGGCGTTCGTGCGTCATAGAGTTTTAACGGGATTGTGTTCTGCTTGGTAACATCGTTGCAGGAACGAACCGGGATGTCTCATTTTATTGGGGACAGTTTTCGTGTAGATCGCATACGCTTCGGATTTTGAATGCTGCGGTCGCCAGCTCATTTTGTGCTTAATGTGAAGGCAAATGCTCCCGCTAGTTGTGCAAAGCACTTGCGTACGTTCTACCAAAAGTATATTCTTTCACGGAAGTATGAGAGAACTGCTCGCGCAGCGGTGTGCCGAGCGATATACATCGGGAATGGGTTCGCGTTTTACGCACTAAAGGCATTTACAAAAAAAAAACATGGCCGCTTGCTCCAAGCACTTTAAATTTAAATTTAAAGTGCGATTTAAATAAAAATTTATGTTTCGGAAATGTCATCTTAAAACCCAAGTAATGCAAAGAGAAGGAATTATGTATTTAATGGTATATGGGCATGGCATAAATAGCGCGGTGGATGTCAATTGCACCGGAAAAAATTGGCTTCTGGGTGTAGCTAGCTAAAAATGTTCACCACAGGTGTACTCTAGTGGTGCACATTACCTTGTGAACTTCCAAAGCGTAGATCCATTTCTGCAAGAAATAAGGATAAGAATCCTTGTAGCCTCTATGGTGGGTACTGATGCAGGCGACCAAGTCGCAGTGACCGGTTGGAGCCCGATGCGAAATGAGTACTCGCATTTCACACAGAATGGAGGACTCGTTTTCCAACGGGAGCGGGTCGAATCGAGCGATCAACTGGCTCTAACAGAGTCGATGCGACTTGCTTGTCTGTGTCTTTGACCCCATAGAGATTTAGAGGAATAGTGCTGTTGTTTCTCACAGAAATGGAGCTATACTTTGCAAGTTTACAACTTGTGCCATTAGAATACATGTTTGGTTAAAATTCTATCTACCTGTGTGCAGAAGCTATTTTTAGGGACCAATTTACAGCCGACCACTATTTAGGCCACCCTACACTGGGTGTTCGCTTTTAGCTGCACCAAATTTTCGAAACAAGAAGTTTCATTGGGTAGCCTCTTTTTTCGATTAGCTTACTCGGCTTGGCGGGCGCTACAAACAAGGTTGCTTGTGCAAGTAGGTGGCTAATTAACAGATAGTTTTAATTAGCCTCTAATTAGCAAACGGAACTATATTCTTTCAATTAGAAACTTGCTGGCCATGGTCGAAAGCCACTTAATCTGTTCATAAATGTTCGGGGCACGTGCATTGTTTTGACAGTCATTTAATGTAAAAACTCTGCATCTCACAAAAAAAGGGTTGGAACCTCATTGGTCATAGTAAAGGGAACCATTTCATGAGGCAGTAGTGCTTAGGATAATTAAGTTTTTAAATAGTTTCGCATGCAATATTAATAATTAGTTCCAGTTAGAGAGTGTGGGCACCCTGGCGGCTCCCAAGCCAAGTTGCCCGACTGCGGGGCTCAAGCCGAACTTTTCCCGCGTGGCGGCGACGTCACGCCAGCCACGCGCACATCGGATGCGCCGCCTTGATAAGGCAGATCAGAGGCGGCGCACGGAGAGTCGCTGCCTGGACTCAGGCGCCGCTGGTAACCATGTTAATCGTCTCGTCCATGTCCCATTAAATGTAGTTTCTTGTTGTTGAAACCGTTGGCTCCGTGTTGTTCCTCCGGGTCGGGTATGCAGCAAGGCAAACCGACCACAATGGCGCCCAACGTTTTCACGCACGCGAAACGGACCTTCCCACCTGTTGGCGAGGGAGGCTGCGAAGCCTCGAGCGGCGTCACTCAGTGGGTGAGTACGCCGGAGTACAAAATCTCCCACCTCGAACTGCAAGTCACGTCGCCCCTGGTTGTACTGTTCTGCCTGCTGTACTCGGGCGACGTCGAGATTTTCTCGGGCCTCTCTTAGGTTATCGGAGAAGCGCTTTCGCAGGTCCTCTGCGAACTTCACGTAGGGGCGAAGCCTTCCCCCAGACTGTGTAGAAAGGAGACTGTTAAAAAGCGGGAACGCAAGCTCCTTGCCGAAATTTAATTGGGCAGGAGTGAGACCCATTGACCGATTAGTGGTTGTACGGGTTGCGAATGCCAGCTCGGGCAGTTTCGCGTCCCAGTCCTTGTGGCGCTCGGTGTAGGCCACTAGCATCATCTTAAGGTTCCGATTTACCCTTTCCGTGATGTTTGCTTGCGGGTGGTACGGGGAAGTTCTTTTGTGCTTGATTCCCAGCACCGCGCATGCGTCCACAAACACCTTACTCGTGAGATAGGAGGCATTATCGCTTACAAGCTGTGCGGGAAAGCCAAACCTAGCGAATGTTTCGAGTAGACACTCCCAGATTTTTTGCGAATCTAGCTTCCGCAAAGGGAATAACTCGACCCACTTCGTGAAGTGGTCGGTTACCACGAATAGGTACTGATTGCCACGGGTACTACGTGGGAAGGGGCCCATGACGTCACAGCAACAAATCTGCCAAGGGCTCTGACTCGCGATTGGTTGCATGAGACCGGGGGCCTGACCACCACGTGGTTTTGCCTTCTGGCACACCGAGCAGCTACGAGCATATCGGAGCACATTCTGCCTCATGCCTGGCCAGGTAGCAATTTGGGATAACTTTTCGTAAGTCTTGCTCCCACTGCTGTGTCCTGCCAAGGCAGAGTCATGCATGTATCGGATGAAAAGCTTACGTAGCTTGCGAGGTATCACGGTCCGGAAAGCCGAGCCATCCGGATCGTCGTCGGCCTGGGGGATGTAGCGCAGCAGGAGGCCGTCGTCACTCATCATGTAGGAGTCGAACTCCTCGTCACTTGGGCGGTCGACTGGACCTCTTGCTGCCAGCCAAGCGGACACGCGTTGGCAGAGTCCGTCATCCAGCTGCGCCTTGCGAAGCTCCTCGCGGCTCACCAATGTACCCCACCGTGAATCTGGGGATCCTCTTGTAGTGGCCGCGACGGTCACCAAGCCATGGGTATCCTGCGAGTGTTCCTCGGGAAGTGGAGCACGAGAGAGCGCATCAGCAACTTTGTTAGTTGACCCCGGGCGGTACACAATGGAGTAGTCGTACTGTTGTAGCGTAAGCGCCCAACGAGCAAGACGCCCAGCTGGATTCTTAAGTCCCCTTAGCCATGATAGCGCTAAGTGATCAGATTGAATCTGGAACGTTGCGCCATCTAGGTACATATCAAATCGCCTCAAAGCATGAATAATGGCGAGACATTCACGTTCTGCGACACTGTAGTTGCGCTCGGCTGGAGTTAGCGTGTGGCTCGTGAAAGCAACTGGCCGAAGCACACCGCCATACTCCTGCAGCAAGACAGCACCCAGGCCACAGTCGCTTGCATCTGTCTGCAGAACGAACGGCTTGTTCAAGTCTGGGAGCTGTAAACAAGCGTTGTCAGTCACGGCTTTTGAAAGGGCTGCGAATGCGCATTGTTGTTGTTCGGACCAACACCACTTGACGCCTTTTTTTAGAAGGTGATTGAGCGGTTGCGATATCTCGGAACAGTGTGGAATGAAATCCCGGTAGAACGCAATCATTCCGAGGTATCTTTGTAGGCTCTTTACGTCATGTGGGCTTGGGTATTCCGTTAGCGCGCGCAACTTATCTTCGTTGGGGCGGAGCGTGCCGTTATCCACAACGAATCCAAGGAGGTTAATCTTGGGCGCGGCTAACTGAACCTTTCCGGGATGAATCGTGAGCCCAGCATTACGCATTCGCTCAAGTACAATGCGAAGGTGCTCGATATGCTCTTCGATAGTTCTCGAGAAAACAACCACGTCATCCATGTATGCCATGGCAAATTCGTACTTCGAGTTCCCAAGTACAACATCCATCAGGCGTTGAAAACTGGCTGGAGAGTTAGACAAGCCAAACGGCAGTCGGGTGAACTCGAACAACCCTCTGTGGCAGATGAAAGCCGTTTTTGGAACGTCTGATGGGTGAATCTCGATCTGAAGGAACCCGCGACTGCAATCCAGCGTTGTAAACACGGTCGCGTTACCGAGCGCGTACATCACAGAGGAAATGCTGGGGAAAGGGTAGCTGTCTCGTACGGACACATCGTTAAGCCGCCTGTAATCCACACAGAGTCTGGCTGTTCCGTCTTTTTTCGGGGCGAGAACAACGGGGAATGCCCAGGGGCTCTTCGACTCACGTACTGAACCGGTGTCGATCATTTCCTCGAGCGCCGCATCAAGGAGTGCCCTTTTGTGGACGCTGATCGGTCGAGGGTTGCACCTCCGAGGCGGCGCGTTACCGGTTTCAATGCGGTGCAGCAGAATGTCAGTCTTTCCAGGTGTTTCCGTGAACATCGGTGAGAAAGACTCCAGGACGGCTTGCAGCTCCTGCTTCTGCTGGCTGCTTGCGGGGCACTTTCGCAACGATTCTCGAACGCCGGCAGGCAAGACGTCTGGATCCGTGGTGAAGTGGGCTGCAGTGGTCGAGTTAGGGATGCAGTCCTCCCCTTTGGTAAATGGAGTCAGCTCCGGTTGTTGTCCCAGCCGGTATCCACCACCAGAAAAGTCGAGTGTCATGCTTTCGCCTGTAATGTAATCTCGGCCCAAGATCACGGGTACCACAAGTCCTGGCATATAAAGAAATCGCTGACGCCGCTTGTTTCCATTAAACCGAATCTGCAGCCTCACGGCTCCTCCAGCTGTTATCGCTGTACCAGAAGCTAGCTGCAAACGGGTTTCGCACTCCCGGAGGCTTATCTTTTTTGCTTTGCAGAGTTCGAAAACGAAATCCCCTATGAGCGAGATAGCGGCCCCAGAATCCAAAAGTGCGGCAATGGGAAAATCGAGCAGTGAAATCGTCATGCGCGGTTCAATGATATCAGGCTCGGGCTGGATTCGACATACCGATGGAATCTGTGCCACGGCCTCACTGCTCCCAGGGACTGCAACGGCCGTCGGCGAGTGGCTGTCTGGTTTCAGCGTCGCCGGCCGTAGTAGTTTCCCTGATTGTGGTGCCGGCCCTTTGCCGCCGTCTCGTGCCACCTCTTGTTTGTAGTGTCCAGAAGTCTTGGACACTGGTTTCGGTGATGGCCGGGCTGCTCGCACTCGTAGCAGCAGTCCGACGACAGTTGCCTGCTTAGGCCACCGGCACCGAGGTGCCCGTCGGACCGCCTCCAGTGATCGGATAAGGAACCACTATGGGTGGGCCTCCACCAGGCTTGCGACTGGCTGTTGTGGGGAGGGCTTGTTCCGTTGCGGCGGGGGTCAATGCTGCTGGGCTGCGGGTTTGCGACCGCACCGTGCCAGTTTTCGCCAGCACTTGCAGGAGCAGACTGATGAAGATGGTTCGCTTGGGTGGTGATCTCCGTTGGGCCCCAGCTTGCGACAGGGCACGGCCAACGACCTCCCACCTGTCGTGGCGACCCCCGCCCGAAACCCTCACGGGCCTCGCTGTGACCTCCGGGGACCTCTCGGGGAGAGTTAGGCGAACACACGCTTATCCCGCACGGGAGTTCACCATGCATGCCACGCCAACTCTCCTGGTTGACGTGGTGGGGAAGGGAGGTCTCGTTCGGGCAGTCCACTTGCGTGGAGGCCTCGGGGCCCCGCCATGCGCATGCCGGCTCGAGCGCGTACTTGGCTGGTGGCGGCGGCACGTAGTTCCGCTCGGCATGAAGAGCTTCCTCGATGAGGAAGCCACAAGACTTGAAGGGCATAATCACAAATCACTAAATCATTTAATTTTAGAGAAATGGGGAGCACGTACGGAGTGGTATTTCACTTAAGTTACCACCTTTAATGCAGGCGCAAGGCTGGCAGTGCGAAAATGTGGACGATGGGACGGAAAAACATGGAGGTCGCGACACATTTCCAGGAACCAGAGAAACTATACATGTGCTCCTAGTCTCTATATTTGAATGATTTAGTGGTTTTTGACGATACTCATCAAGTTTCTAATTGCAAATATATGCTTATTTTTCTAACGAAAAGGTTAATTAAAACATCTCTTGTTCCTAGCGGCCGCCAAGTCAAGTAAGCTAATGGCAGGCACTCTCAAGAGTGCACTAGTGCAAGTTCCCTTTAATATTTTTCTCCATAGAAAAAATACCAGGTATACATTCAGGAAATGTCATTGTTAAGAGCCCAAGAGGGCAGAGGTAAGAGTCGAAGTAGCTGCAAGTTCCCTTTAATATTTTTCTCCATAGAAAGAATACCAGGTATACATTCATGAAATGTCATTGTTAAGAGCCCAAGAGGGCAGAGGTAAGAGTCGAAGTAGCTTTGTTCAATAAATTCCTATTGGTCAGCCCCAAGCGTGGAAAAGTTAAGAAATAAAACTGCAGGTCTCTAATAGTATGTTGAAGAGATGCCATCTGGTAAGAGCCCAAGCGTGGCAAATGCAATAAATAAAGTGTTTATTTCCGAATATTACAATATTTAATATTTTCTTTCTTTAACAAGTTTGACGACTTTTTTGATAGCAAACATCCAGGCATTAATAAGTCCAGGAAGGTGGGGAAGGTGTAAATATGGCGTGTTTACAAAATGATTATTGGCTTATTTCAATTGATGTTGAATATTTGATCTCACTGACATTTCTGTCCCACAAAAAAAAGTTTCCCAGTTGATTTGAGAAACAATACACTTAATAAGAATTGGCGTTATTAAGAGACCCTCTAAAACGCTGCTAGACTGCGAGTTTTTGAAGCTTGCAAAACGTTGGTTGATAAGCCAATTTTGAAAACATGATTCTTTCACAGGTCTACAGAATACGGCAACTGTATTCTGTATCCTGTAAGCAGGGTGCGGCAACAGTGTATAAAGGCAGGTAGGAAACTATAACGCCCCGAAATGCTTTGTCGCAAAGTATAGCGTATTTATTAATCAAACAAAATATTGTCATGTTCCTCGCAGGCACTTAGTAATTTTTCAAAAACTATTCAAACTTATTCAAACTGTCTTCACATTCACATAGCAAAGTAAGACTCAATTCCGCCTCTGTAAAGGTACTCCTACTTTGGAGACTCATGAGCAATGTCGGCTTGTCTTCCAAGAAACGTAGTCTGAGCCTGTAGGCGAAACAAAAGGTAGTTGACCTATACACTCGGAAGATGCCACTTTCTGGACGTTGATGTGGAACTGCATACCAATCTGCCTAGTCCAAGCAAGGACTTCTATTGGACTGGAATTCAGCGTCACTCAGCAATAGAGAAAGAGCGGATAATAATGGAGGCCTTGTTAAAACAAGTGTAATTTTTTATTAAGAATGTGGCGATAATCGAATGGTAATGAATAAGTATATGCGATAACCTGATGGTAATGAATAAATATATGCCCCACCTTGCGAGAAAATTTGACATCACCTTCTAACTTCCTGTTGTACATGTTTCTTTATGTTTTAGTCCCGCAAAGGCGACAGACAGCGACAGCCGACTCTGACAAACCTCCAGTATTCACAGGATGTTATCTTTGGCAGGCTTGAATCACTCGAGGTTCGTTCCCGAGCTCAGTGTGCTCCGTGAACGAAGCATGACTGATTGCAAGTCTATCAAACTTCGCTTTGCATTAATCCTGCACGCACTCGAGTTTTCACTGTGTCGGCTGTTGCTTATGTCGCTTTAGTAGGACTCGGGCTTAACAGATTTTTTTTTCCGATGCTCTGGGACAGTTATTTTTTATAATGTAAACTCTGTTACATATTCTGATGGAAACTAATTTTCTTGTTACAAATTTTTATAAGCTGTATTTTTACAAAGCTGTAGAACAGAAACTCTGTATCTTTTTTAAGAAAAATGTTTTTAACAAGATTCAGAAATGGAAAGTCTATCTTCTTACAGAGTCCCAGAACAGACAACCACTCTTTTAACAGAAATAATTTTTCCATAGAATTGGCCCAACAGAGAGTCGATTTTTTTACAAAGTGCCAAAACAGACAATCCCTCTTTTAACAAAAGCCGGTGGTTTCCAAATATTCGACTACAGAAAGCCGATCTTTTTACAAAGTTCCAGAAGAGACAGTCTTTGTTTTAACAAAAACCGGTTTTTCTCAAAATTTGACAACAGAAAGTCTATTTTTTTACAAAAAATCGAAGAACAGGAAATGCTATGATTTTAACGGAAAGTATGAAAACAAGGAAACAGACGAAAACAAAAAATTCGTGGCAAGAAACGTGCCAAGCTTTTTCTGTTTTTTTACACAGTTAGTTTTTACAGTGAACGGTTACGAAACAAATCAAGCGGATCAAGCAGACATACCTAAAACAGCGAACAAACACAGGAGGAAGAAAATAGAGGACAGAAAAGAGCACTGACTCCAAACTAATGTATTGTGAAAGAAAGATAGATGAAGCTTCAGACATCAAGCCCACGCACACCCACAAGATAAAAAGAAGAAAAACGGATACGTTACTAAGCTGCGGTAGAAAGGGAGAAAACAACGACAATATAAGGTAACTACGAAAAAGAGGAGAAAAAAGAAGAGAAAAAAGAAACATTGACAGGCCGGCCAATATCACTTGTAGGGGAAAAAAAAGGATGTTGCGTGCTGCAAAGTTATCCGTGTTTCCCAACGCAGAGCATCGTGGGGCAGCACATTATTCTGCTGCAACAGTGTGTAAGACGTTCTTCTGCCGAAGCCAAGCTCAGTTTTTTCGAATGTACCCTACCCACTATGTTGCGCAACAACCCTCAACAATTTTGGAACGTCGTAAACCGTTCTGAGGGGCTTGACGTAGTGCTAAACGAGGATGAAGAGACGATAGCGACGAATGAGAGTGCAGCTGTGCTAAACGAATTATTCACAAAATCATTTTCGATTTTAACTATTTATTCCTATCCGGATGTTTATGAATACAATATTTGTGCTATGAATTCCATTAATATAGAATGTGCCGGTGTAGTGAAAGTCATCGCCAACCTTAAGGTATCGTCATCGTGTGAAATTGATAATATTAACTCGAAGTTTCTCAAAAACACTACTATGTATTCCTCTATTATCTTAACAAAGCTATTTCGTCAATCACTCGAACTCGGAAGCCTTCCCGAGGACTGGAAGGTGGGGAAGGTGATTCCTATCCATAAAGGTGGTGACAAATCCAGCCCAAGTAATTATCGCTCATTTCCTTAACAAGTGTCCATTGCAAAATTTTAGAGCACATAATCTATTCGCATCTCGTTAATTTTCTTAATTCCCATACATTCTTTTCTCCTGCTCAACGTGGCTTTATAAAACTGTTCTCGTGCGAAACTCGGCTATTAACACTTACGCATAACCTTCACGCTTCCCTCGATCGTTCCTCTCAGGTTGACTGCATCTTTTTAGATCTCTCTAAAGCATTTGACAAGGTTTCACATAGGCTTCTTTTGTATAAACTCAGTAAACTGAACATTGACTCTCATGTTTTGACTTGGATCAACGCTTTTTTAACTAACCGTTTTCAATTTGTTCATGTTAATGGCATTACCTCGCACCCCTCTCCTGTGACTTCTAGTGTCCCCCAGGGTTCAGTACTCGGCCGTCTTTTGTTTTTAATATTTATTAATAACCTTCCTTTGCATATCTCCTCCTCAGCTGAAGCGCGCATTCGTCAGCGAACATCAACGAGAGAGAGCTGCATTCTTGATTCTGTCCAGGACACTGCCCTAATGAGAGCGTCAGCGCACTCGTGGAGGACGTTTTGCGCTTGATCGAGCACCCACGCCGACCTTGATGCTACAGAAGACAAGAACCTAAGAATCCCATGTCCCTCATGTGAGGAACAACACCTTCGGCAGCCTTGTCCGCAACCCCCCAACAACAGTCGAAGTGTTCATATCACCGAGGCTTCCAACATTGAATGTGCACTGCATGCCCGAGCCTGTCATAATAAACAACTTCCCGGCGTCTCGACACTCGAGTTGTCCAGCCGCTACTTTGACACCAGCCTCCCAGGCATCCGCAACATCATCCACGACGTTGTCTGGGAAGAGATCAGGAAGCTACTTTCTGCCATCAGTTGCCCGGCTTTTATTTTGATTGCCGAGATTGTTTCGGAAGAAGTTTGACAGGTATTTCAACCGAGACTTCTGCGAGCGAAGCGGCATCTGACAAACCGAGGGAAACTTACGCCACAATAGCACGACGAAAGCACCAGCTGCCCCTCAGTATTCAATGCAAATTCAATGAGACACCCCATCACCGAAGCATTCCCGACATCGTGTGTAGGTCTGTGCTCAACAAAGTACACCGAGGAAAACGTAGGTGATGCGAATGGCCGACCGAAAACCACTTTGCTACCACTGCATGAAGCCGACGATGTCTACCAGAGCTGTCCGTACCAATGAATGGGCCTGCGAGGGTTCGTGCCGAAGGACCCTCGATCACATCTCGAGGAGCGACAACGGGAGATTAAGGATTACCTTCGGCGACCTTTGTCCCTGATGCCGACATTACCCCGAAGCTCCTGATGTCCATCACCTCAACGAGAGGTAAGCACGACAAAGCAGGTGAGCGGCAATGCAGTGACAGTGGATTTGGTGTCTGTTGTCGTCCAAGGACAATACCTAAACATTTGCTGGCACCAATTATCTGTGTCCACTCCACGAAGCACACAATTTCCAACTTTGAGGGAGAATGCCGCTGAGTGACTTAAAGGAATAAAATGGTTGGTTGCTCTCAAAAGTGTGACTGCAAGCATCACCAGACTTCGATAGCAAACAAACATTGTTGCCAGCTATCAAGTCAACGGTACAGCAAAAGGCACAGCCACGTAAGCAATACATGCCCGAGCTTGCTGCTTCGATGCAGAAAACTACCAGGAAAATTTTTGGATTAGAAGCCAGCCCTGCAGCTTCAGTGCATGAGATGTCAGTGGCCACACATGACGTATGATTACAAGACAGCGTCAGTCGGTCAAAGTTGCCACTCGACCAAACTGAACACCGACGTGCCAGGAGCGTCATACGACAACAGGGTCCACAGGTACTACGACTGAACGCCTGACACGAGACTGTCGCAGAAGAAACTCGTTATGGAACCATTTACTAAGAATCAATAATTATGTAATCAAGTGGAAATAAACATATTTGATACACTAACCAGATAAACATATTTCCGCTTGCCTTCACGCCTTGAGAGTCTACACCGAGAATTGTGTTCACTACACGCTCTGGACCTTACGAGGACACTCGCATCTCTGACCCTTCAATATTAATGAATGGGACATACCAGAGTGGCAGACTTGTTGCATGGGGCTGCACTCGTTCACCCTTTCCTGAACATATGGTGCATCCGAAAACCAACTCCAGTGATGTGAAAATTTTATTTATTAATTTATTCCCTCCAGGGGCCTTTGTACGCATTGCAGAGAAGATACTTAAAACTACACACATGATAACATTAAAGCACACTGCTGTAACTTGTCAATAGCAAAAACAAACACACCTCTGAGCATATAGTTTAATAGTATGCGTTAATGCATTGTTATATAGCAGGACACTTCCCATACGTATGACACAATTGACCTTTTGCAGAACCCCATCAAGCAACACAACTGTCACCATTTTTTTCGGCGTAAAGCGCACGAATGGGCCCCAGTTTACGTTGAACGCTAATGCAGCATTCGAGTACAATAGGCGCTGAGCCGAATTCACAGGGATGGCAGACATAACATTCTTGTCGAACAAATGCCCAAAGTATGAAAGCCTGGGGTAATTAGAGTAGTAGCTACTGTGATTTGTTTCATCAGAATTTGACAGACGGAAAAGGCTACAGTCTCGGTGAGTCAATATGCACATTGGAGAGAGGCACATGACAACATATCATCAGAGTGCTCGTCTGCGCAGATTTATCACACACCTTCGATCCGTCTTTCTCATTGGCTCGAGGGGGCTGTGGCGGTTGGCCTTTTCCAAATTACGGTGATACGAAGTATAAGCAGCCCACACTTTTGAAAAGAGTTTATAGAAGAGACCGAAAGGAATGGTAGTCAACATTTTTCAACAAGACTGCTCTCCAGGCAAGGGATGAACACAAATATGAGTCATCTTATCCAGGTAATTAGAACAATGAACTAATTGACCGACTAATACAATGCACTCTTGATGAAAAAGAGTATTGCTGCAATAAATCCTACGAAAGAGAAAAAATGTGTAGTTAATCTAGGCTTGCACCAAACAGTTATTCTTATAGCAATTGGAATAGCTTTGAAGCAGGCGCCTGCAACGATATATTCGTCCCCACACTCAATAAAACGTCATCCTCGGAGCTGAAAATAAGTGTGCACTTCGCACTCACAAAAAAAAAGGAAGATAAGCGATCGAATGTAGAATCGTCGATTAGCACAAAAGGTTAAAGATCGCAGGAGCTTCCTCGCTAAAAGTTGCTATGGTTATTCGGTGACGCAGGGCTGAAACAACTTCCCCTAGGCCCTAACGCGAAGTATACCTTTCGCTTCGATTCTCATACATTCCAACGTTCAAACGAAGCTAGAAAAATGCGAACATTTTATGCTAGAAGTTATATCGTAATATTGTTGATAAGTGCAAAACGTAAAGATCGCAGTAGCTTCCTCGCTAAAAGTTGCTGTGATTATGCAGTTACCTAGGGCTGAAACGAATTCCCCTAGGCCCTGCATCCGACGCATACATTTCGCATCGATTCTCAGATATTTAAACGTTCAAACTAAGGTAAGAGAATGCGAAAATTTCATGTTAAAAGCACTCATAGTTCTATCGATCCTCAAACACATCCCGGAATCCGAGCACCGGTACGGCGATGCAGAGCTGATGCTGTCTCACAGGCGTTAATATCCAGATGATCCAGAGGGATCTTGCGCAAAAACGGTATAAAGTCTCATTCTTTTATATTTGCACATTATACTTGCGTCAGCGAGCACGAAGAAGCCCGGAGTCGTCGGAAAGCAGCTGCACATCACGGCTTCCGCGCACCGAACAAACTCACATCCGCCAGCTCTGGGCGCTGCCATCTTACCGGTGACGTCACGGCTCTTAGGAGGTCACGTGTCGAGTGGTCACATTTGCGTAAAACATGGCGGCAACCGGGGAGGTGCCACTTCCGAACTTCCGGTTTATCACTCTAAGCCCCTCTACCTCGTTGTATGATTCATATGTATTTATTGGACAAAAGAAATTTCTCATACAAATTACTTTTTTACTAGGGGACCTGCGAACAGCTATTAGCGAAGACAACAGGGAACCTGGCAGCACGCAATCGAGTGTCTACAATGTGTACAGTCTGCGAAAAGCAGTACAGTGGACAGAAACTCATGTCCAATGGCAACTTTTTTGTCATCTTACCTTTGGAGAAGCAGTTCTTTTCCATCATTGCGGAGCGTGCTGTGAGTGACCATCTTCTTGAAACACTTAAGCAAAGAACAGAGCCTCGCAACGAGATGTTGGACATTACTGAAGGACTATTCTATGAGCAGCAGCGACAAAGCCTTGGCTGTAGAGAACTGGACCTAACGGTGACCATAAGCACAGATGGCAGTCCTAGCTGTGTTTAAGTCGTCGAGCTACTCGATATGGCCTGTACACCTTGTTCTCAACGAACTGCCCCCATACCTTCGTTGGGACAACGTCATAGTGTCGCTTCTTTGGTACGATGCAAAACACCCGAACATGACACTGCTTCTGCAAGCTTTTGCTGAGGAGATGGAGCGGCTATCCGTGGATGGGTTTTCGTGGAACGCAGGTGGACAAGAGCGCTCCATTCAAAGGCAAACATTAGCTGCACTATGTTTTGTACCAGTAACCTGCTTCTCTGCCTTCAGCAGGTTTTAACATGCACGCTCAGTTTTGAGAACTTATTCGCTATAGGGACACAGGTCAGACCTTTTACACCGACTATCATATATTTAAAAAAAAGAAGAAAATATTAGTACATGTTTGGTCACTTGCTTCCATGTTACTTGTTCACATACAGACATCTAAGAAACGGAGTACATATAGGGTTCTTCATTTTTGGGTAAAGCCTGATATGTGCTCCCCAACAGGTTCCCTGAAAATTGGATCTCCCTGAAAACTCACCTAAACAGGAATTTGGGAGAAGTAATAAAGGCTATCTGAGCTCTAACACAACTTTCTATATTATTACCTGTCTTTTGTTCATGTAAGTAAAATATTTCTTTTCCCAAAACCAATCAGTCCTCTTCATTGTCAATTATGCTTATCCTTAGTCATTTATAATTTGCGAAATACATATTCCAGACGAGTTCATAAAAAATATAATTTTTTCTTCTTTTCAGCTTTAAAAAAAGTCATCTTTACCTATGGCATGCTGAGAAATATTAAATTTGTAAACGAATAACCCTAAGTATATGCTTGCTAAATGATGGAGACTAGTTCATTTTGAACGTTACTGCGCACCACAAATAAATTTGGTATGTTAACGACTACACTGTTTAGAATAACTTTTCCTTTAGCTTTTTTGCTTTGTAAATTATATATGGGGTTCTCGTATGAGCTAAACGTTTGGACTGATGTGGTTAATAAAAAAAGAAAGTTATGACGCAAGTCTAACTCCTGCTTTTCCTAAAGTTGAGCTACTGCATCACCAGCGTTGCAGACGCACCAGCAAGGGCCTCAATCCAAAACATGCTTCAGTACAATGGATACTAGGTGTATCGGTGTTGCGCGGGAGCTCGAGTAGCAGCTCGGAGCCTGACGTGGGATCATGACATAAAGCACGAAAGTCAGTTCTCTTCTGGTACCGAGCTGTGTGGACTCAACTGATATCTGACCGGGCGAACCTTGAAGTCCAATATGGAGATGCTGAAACCACCGGAAGGTTTATCGTTCTCATGGAAGGTCGCAGACAACTGGAAACGTTTCCTTCAACTAGTGGAGCTCTTCCTTGAAACGACCGTGTCAGATCCAGAGGTTCGAACAGATAAGCAGAAGATAGCTATCTTGCTGCACGTCACGGGACCTGAAGCTGTCAACGTCTTCAACACATTCACTCTCACGGAAGACCAAAAGGAAAGCTTCGAGGCGGTAGTTCACAAGTTCCTAGATTATTGTGCTCCAAAAGCTAACAAGACATTCGAGCGCCACGCTTTTCGCAAGACGATCCAGATGGAAGATCAGTCATTTGAAAATGTTTTGAGAGACGTTAACCTCAAAGAGCGCTCGTGTAATTTCGGCGACCTGACAAATTCTCTTGTGAGAGATCAGATATTCGATGACGTCAGAGATCACCAACTGCGGGAACGTCTGCTGAGGGAGGATGACCTGACCTTTGAGAAACCAACGAGAATCTGCAAAGCTGCAGAGCATTTGTCGCAACAAGCGAGGATGTTGATGGATCAGCACCTGACACCAGTAGAACAAGTAGACGCCAAGCGAAAGAGTGAAAAAAGTGCGTCACGTCCGCGATGTCGAAAGTGCAACCGATTTCACGCACCACACCGATGCCCAGCTTTCGGCAAGGTATGCAATTAGTGAGGAAAGAAACACGCCATTTTGCGATATGTTGTGACGCAAAGCCTCAAGATGAGCAAATCAGGCGGCGAGTGGAGGAAGTAGAAATACCGTCAGAAGATAACTTTGAGATAGTCCAGGTCGGCGAGTCTGGGAAGATCGCCGAGAAAGACTGGTTGATCAAGGCAATGATTGAAACGGTGCCTGTACAGTTCAAGGTAGACACGGTTCCCAGGTCAATCTTCTCCCGCTGTCACTCTTTCAAAGCGCCAACTTCAGGCAGCACCTGATACCAAGTCCGGCAGTGTTACAAAGCTACAACGGCAGCGCTATCGGCCACCTTGGAAAAGCCGGACTCGTGCTCAAGTTCCAAGAAAAAGTTATTTCTGCCGAGTTTTTGTTGTCAAGAAGAACAGGCGTGCACTTCTAGGATTGCCTACTTGTGAAGAGTTAGGCTTGGTGAACCGTGTGCACGAGATCGCCACCACCATGGATACTCAATCCCAAGTTCAGCGAGAATTTCCAGCACTGTTTGAAGGCATAGGGAAAATCCAACGTCCATACAGCATCTCTTTCAAGGAAGCCACAGTGCCTGTCGTTCAACCCACCCGTAGGGTACCTCAAGCCCTCATGGAGCCGCTGAAGCAAGAACTGAGCCGCATGGTGCAGGCAGGAATTATCACAAGAATGAAGGAGCCCTCAGACTAGGTAAGCCCCCTAGTCTTGGTGAAAAAGAAGAACGGCAATTTAAGGGTATGCATGGATCCACGAAGAACCAATGAGTGTCTGAGACGTGAGCATTTCGAAGTGCCGAGAAAAGAAGCTATACAAGCTGAGCTTGGTAGCGCCACAGTGTTTTCGAAGCTTGATGCGCGGGCAGGCTTTCACCAAATCCCGTTGACTGACGAAACATCGCGAGTTTGTACATTTGGTACCCCTTTTGGACGATACCAATTTTTGAGGTTGCCTTTTGGATTGGCTTCTCCGCTAGAGGTATTCCAGCGTGCAATGTCTGAAATTTTTGAAGAACGAAGGGGGTACGTGTTTACATTGATGACGTGCTGGTCTGGGGAGCTACGCAACAGGAGCACGATGATCGGCTGCGATCAGCTCTGCAAGCTGCACACAGCGCAGGCCTGACGCTAAACTCAGAGAAATGCCAGTTTAGAATTCCAGAAGTAATTTTCCTTGGGGATGTAGTGAGCAAAGAAGGTATCAGGCCTGATCCGAGTCTTTTAGAACATATCGTGAAGATGGATGCACCCACAAACAAGAAAGCTCTCCAGCGCATGCTTGGCGTTATAAATTACTTTGGAAAATACTTAAAGAGATTATCCGAACGTACAGCAAATCTTAGACAACTCCTTCGCGCAGATGTACTTTTTGAGTGGACAGCGGCTCATGACAGTGAGTAGAAGCAATTAAACCTCATGCTGACCAGTGCTCCAGTCCTCACACTTTTTGACCCTAGTAGACCCACAGAACTGTCGGCTGACGCGTCTACAGATGGACTCGGAGCGGCCTTATTGCAGTTGTACGACAAGTCATGGCGCCCTGTAGCGTATGCCTCCCGATCACTTTCGGACAGCGAATCACAATACTCTCATACTGAGAAGGAGGCGCTTGGGCTGGTATTTGGATGTGAGAGGTTTCACTACCTCACATATGGTAGACACATCCTCCTCGAGTGATCACAGCCCGTTGGTCACTTTATCAAAAAAAGACTGGGTGATGTTCCCCCTCGCCTAAAACGTCTCTGTTTGAGACTGATGGGGTACGACTTCACCCGACAGTTACTACATGGCAGAAAGCTTGTGCTAGCTGACGCTTTGTCAAAAGATGGGCAACCTAGTTCTCTACACAAGCAAGGCTTGGAGGATGTTAAAGTACACGGTGTGGGAATGCTTGCCGCACTTGTGAGCGAGACAACACAGGACAGACTCAGAACTGAAACACAGAGGGACCCTGAGTTACAACACGTCCTTCACTGTTTAGAAAATGGGTACCCACTGCAAGGCAACTTCAGCTCACTAGACCCTGAACTGACGGTAGTCAATGGAATCATTCTTAAAGAACGAGGGTGGTGATCCCTTCGTCACTTCGGCGAGTTATGTTAGCTCGGGTCCACCAAGGGCACTTAGGTATAATCAAATGTAAGGAAAGGGGACGCCAACTTATGTTTTGGCCCAAAATGGCGCAGGACATTCACACCTTTGTTGCGGAATGCGCGCCATGAAAGAAGCTTGCATATCAGCAACCGCGCAAACCACTAATGATGCGCGAGCTCCCTCCTTACGCATGGTATCGTGTTGGCCTTCACTTCCAGTGATGTGATTGGCCTAAGCCGTTTTGGAGCACGTTCTGGAGCAGCCAAAACAGAGTTTTGGAGCAGCAAAACTGGATTTCAGAGCAGCTAAAACAGTGGTTCGGAGCAGCGAAAGTGGCTTTTGGAGCAGATATTCTTAGAAGAAAAAAAAAAAAAGATATTCATTTCAAGTGGTGGACAAACGAATGACATATTGCTCGCCGCAATCAACCAATTATTGTCAAGATAGACCACCTGGGAGTCTTTCAACATGTAACTGAAATGCCAATGACATGACACATTTTGCAATGCTTCAGTTAAATAATACAAATATATCGGACCAAACTGTACATATTAAAATTTATTTGAAAATGACCAGTTTAGTAGTAAATATCACATCATTTGGTTGACTAGTAATATAATAAATGGAAGCAGTCTCCAACTGATGAAACACGTAACTACTGCCGTGCAATGCGAAATTGTCGCGCGAGCGGAGATGGCCTGTTCGATCGAAACCACGCCACTCCACTCCGTCTCCAACTAATTCCCAAAATTGTATGCAAAATATAACTGTCCAACATACGACAAAAACAACAAAAAAAACAGTCCAGCGGCACGGGCCTGCCAGGCCAGCAGGCGAGGTACAAACTAAACACAGAAAAAAAAAAAAGAAGAAAAAAAAACCTGAGCGCATTGATGCAAGACATCGCGAGCCAAGGTCAAAAAATTCTTGGAGCGCTTTGTGCAACGACTGAATTGGAGACAAATAAGCACGCTGTGCGGGTTCAGCATGCGGACATTGCCTTCTTTGCTTTAGCTCACTTCTCTTCACTAACTTTCTTTCGCGGCTGATTTGTTTCACGTACCAGGGTACGTCTCTAAAGAAATACCGAGAGAAACCTAGGTAATCAATACTTCGACACAACAGTCTTTGAGCTAAAGGGATGTTTGTAGTAGCGTATTAAACAAGAACAAGATTATTGATGAACATGCGGCAGTCCTTACGTTTCAGTTTAGAAAGTGCCGTAACTGCAGTAACGTGGAAACGGCAACATCCGACGTCGCGCGACCATGGTGACTGGCAGGCAGGGATCAAATATAGTTTGTCCACGGCCGTTGCTTTCAGGAACGAGTGCTTCAGCCCATAAAGTAACCCCCCCGCCGCGCAAAAACATGGTTTCGTTTCACAGCATGACGGCATGGCTGGTACCCAGCACGCTAGCGTCGGAGCGTCCGCACACGCCCACGTCTATCATTGAATTTTTTTCTTCAAAAAGACGCGAGACGAGAGACGGCGGGAAAGACCATGTAAGGCCGGATGAACGATTGATGCAGGGTGTTTTGTGTCGGACGGCTGCTTGCACCACCTAGCTCATGTGTGCTCAATTACGGTACTCAGTTCAGCTTCGGTTTTCAAAGGCGACCAAAATTTATCCTTTGGCGCAGGCTTGGTGCAGATTACCCATATGTTGGCAAAATGTAGCAGGATGTAGCAGGGTTAGCCCCTTGGCGCAGTTTGGCGCAATTGGCGCAGCAATCACATCACTGCACTTCTTTGCCTACGGAGGTTACTCCTATTTAGTCGCGTTTGATGCTTACTCAAACTACCCAGAGTTTGAAAGACTCTGGGTAGTGTTCCCCCCCCAGACATTGTCATCATCCAGACATTGTCATGCTGGTTCGCAAGGCACGGCATTCCAATAGAAACTTGCTCAGATAACGGGCCACAATTTCCATCTTCCTAGTTTAAACGGTTTTCCAGGGTTTATGACTTCCATCACGTGACAACTAGCCCCCACTTTCCTCAATCCAATGGTCTTGCTGAAAAAGGGGTGCAAATTGCAAAGAGAATTTTGAAGAAATGTGATGACGCAGGGGATAATGTTTTTTTTTTTCGGTCTCTTAAACTATCGGTGTTCTCCTTTGACAGGAGGACAGTCTCCGGGAGAGTTGCTCTATGGAAGAAAACGGCGAGCACAACTTACTCATTTCTCATCGCAGTTGAGGAAACCTGTGAGCAATAGGCAACAAAACAAGCCTGGAACGTCGCTGAAGGACCTGAAGAGCGGTGACGTTGTCAGCGTGCGAGGAAAAGGCGGTTGGTTCGAGAAAGAGAGGGTAACAAATTGTGCCGGGCCACGCTCCTACACTGTCCAGACAGAGCGGAAGACGATCTACAGGAGAAACCGCCGTCATTTATCGCAAACGTCGGAGACATTCAATGATTGCCTGGATGAAGATGCCGCTTCACCGCAGCAGCACTCCGACGCCCACGACAATCCGCAGCCTTCACAGACTTCGCTGCCTCCGCACCCCTCGCAGTCTCCACAGCTTCCACAACCGCACAGTAACCCAGATTTAGACCAGCGTTATTTCCACACATCCCTCCCCAGCATCCGGTGAAACCTTGACAGATGAGGCTCCAGCACTGAGAAAATCATCACGAAGCAGACACTCACCACGTCGACTAACCTACGACAAAGCATTTGAACAGTTTCAATAGTTTTTTTTTTGTGTGTGTTTATTTGTTATTTGGTGCAATCCGCATTTTTTTATGCTATGTTATTTTCATACGTATTTTGTTTGTATTTCTTTTCTTTAAAGGGGCGATGCAACGAGTTTTGTATTTTGCGGAAATACCGCTTAGAGCGGATCCCTGACGCTAATGACCTGTGAAATACCCATTCGTTTTTCACCACACGCAATCGAAGTCGCAGAAAAAAAAATAAAGAAAAACAAGCAGAGTTCACCCCCTCAACTCGCAGCCAGAACAAGCGGCCACGTGATCTTGAGCCGATTATATGCCGCCAAGGTTGATCATAGCCGCGCGCCGGGGTTGGCAAAGCACAGGACACGAGCTGAGTTCCAGACATTGTTATGGTTCGGCTGTTTTCGTCATTGCAGCGATTGGACACAGGACACTACCCGAATGCTTCTCGAGCTAGTAATTATCACGAGCCCAAATCGAGTGCCGACGCAATGTTCGGGTCCAATCTATGAGCCGCATTCAAATATCGTCACTGGGCGGTACTGCTACCGCCGAGCTACGTCATCAGGTTTTGCGAAGGAGAGTTTGAATGAAAACGCTCGGTTTTGTCCTCGAAATTACGGCGCAACAAAGGAGTTTCTTGATCAGTGGCGTTGCGTGCGAGTATCCTTGAGCCCCACTAGTGCCAGTAAGCTCCTGTAAAGTGATAAACATTCCAATTGATTATCGTTGCACCGCCCCTTTAAAGGGGCGGTGCAACGATATTCAATTGGAATATTTTTCACTTTATAGGAGCTTACTGGCACTAGTGGGACACAAGGATACTCGCACGCAACGCCACTGACCAAGAAACCCCTTCGTTGCGCTGTAATTTCGAGGACAAAACCGAGTGTTTTTATTCAATCTCTCCTTCGCGAAACCTGATGACGTAGCTGGGCGGTAGCAGTACCGCCCAGTGACTATATTTGAATGCGGATCATAGATTGGACCCGAGCATAGCGTGGACACTCGATTTGGGCTCGTGATAATCGATAGCTCGAGAAGCATTCGGGTAATGTCCTGTGTCCAATCGCTGTAATGACGACAACAGCCGAACCATAACAATGTCTGGAACTCAGCGCGTTTCCTGTGCCTTGCCAACCCCAGCGCATGGCTATGATCAACATTGGCGGCATATAATCGGCTCCAGATCACGTGGCCGCTTGTTCTGGCTGCGAGTTGAGAGGGTGAACTCTGCTCGTTTTTCTTTATTTTTTTTTTCTGCGACTTCAATTGCATGTGGTGAAAAATGAACGGGTATTTCACACGTCATTAACGTCAGGGATCCATTCTAAGCGGTATTTGAGCAAAATACAAAAATCGTTGCATCGCCACTTTAAAGACCGGAAGATGTATCGGTGTTGCGCGGGCGCTCGAGCAGCAGCTCGAAGCGTGGCGCGGGCTCATGCCATGAAGCACGAGAGTCAGTTCTCTTCTGGTACCGAGCTGTGTGGACCACTGGTGTGGACTCACAATCAATACAAAAGGGACGTGGCTGGCGCCTCCACCCTGGAGCTTTTGTTGATGGCTGCATCAACTACTCTGTGACAATAGACCGATCTCACCAAACGTTTGGCGCTTGCGCGAGGCAGCCATAACTTTAGTTCACAGGAGGCATTCAGCAGTGCACGAGACTGTTCGTGCCCTGCACGCGCAGAGTCCCAGCGAGGTTGCCGCACGCGCAGAAAGACTAAAGTACAGGTTCCCCCGATGCATTGCGGCAGCGGTGGCGTAGTCAAACTGGCTGGTGAGATCGGTCTATAGGCCGATCTCGCCAGTCACTTTGGTTACGTCACCGCTGCCGCAATGCATCGAGGGAACATTAGTCTTTCTGCACGTGCGACAACCCTGCTGGGGCTCTGCGCGAGGGGAGCACGAGATGGCACGAGCCCTCGCATGCACGGCCGTCTGCCTCCTGTGAACTAAAGTTATGGCGGCGCCACGCATGCTCCGAACGCTAAGTGAGATCGATCTAATGGCACGGTGAATGATGATCGAGACAAGGTTCCAATGTTAGCAGACATGACAACCCCTGCATTGACAAAGAAGACTGTCCATGGTGTTAAAGGTCCATCTCCCCTTGTTAATATATCAGGGTTCGACCTTGTGTGGAGTTTTCGATCCGATAACGTGCATTGCGCCCTGCTTGGTATTGTGCGTCAGCTCACTGGCCTGCGGTTTGGTGATGTTGGAAAGAACTTCCACATTGGAGCCCCCACAACAGCTGCAGAAGTCGACAAGGAACTTTTGAGCCAAAAGCCTCACCAGTGTTTCAACCGGCCACCACTGTCAATCAAGTCCAGGAAGTACTGGAAAGTAGTCGATTGTAAATCATGGCTGCTGTACTACTGCCTACCCTGCCTGAAGTCCATTCTGCCAACAGAGTACCTGCTGCACTTCGTGCTGCTGACGTCGGCATTGCACAGCCTCATGAAAAGTCTTGTAACAAAGAAAATTGTTGATGAAAGCACGGTGAAGAGATTACAAAGATTGTCGTCAGGGCGCAGTGCCTGTATTGTGATGCCCAGATGACGTTGAACATGCATACTGTAGAGGGCGTGTAGCCGCAGAGAGCTACGGGGCGTCCTCTAGGGTGTACGTAAAAAGGGTGCGCGTGAATAAACAGGGGCTTTTGCCGTCCGAACACTCGGAGCGTCAGCTGTGTCAGTCTTTCCTCCGCGGCCCTCGGCTCTAGCCACCACCTCGACCCCCTCGGCTCGAACCCGCCCATGTAAGATATGAGGGCCGAGTCTTCGAAAGGAATAAGGAAAGTATATTTACATTGAATAAAGACGTTAAGTAATAGGGCTAAGAGCGAGTTAGTGCTGGCTGGCTTGAATGGCTAAAGGCTTGACAGGCATGAGACAGGCATCAGACTGGAACGCACGTGCCGTCCAGCCCGGGCACGAGGGGCGCGTCAAAGGTAGCAGAAAGAAGAAAATGAGACGAGGATACCACGCGCTCACATCCCACCGTAGCCTTAAAAGACCAAGTCTCTTGGTTTAGAGCAAAAGAAACAAACAGCCTGCTTAAAACAAAACAGAACGAAAAGAACGCAGAGGGCAATGGCTATCAGCTAATATTAAAAAAATACGCGAAAGTGTACCGCTAGAAGCACAAGGCTATATCTAACATCAAAAATATGCAAAACAAAGCCTAACCTTAGAAGCGCATAGTCCCTCACTCACAGCTAACCTCAAATAAAGGTAAATGATTTGACGCTGAAATACAAGGGCTTCAAAATAAGCAAATGAAAAAAGGAAAGAGACGAACACACTCACTCCCCGCCGTATCTATAAAACCAGGTCTCTTAGTTTGTGCTAAGCCAAATTCACAGTTACTAAAACAAGAATAAGAACGGCCGCGGCAAACGTTTAGTCCCCCAACTTATCCAACTCCAGCAACACAACGATCCAACAGCACAACGATGAAAGCTGTCTTTTCATACTCCTGGGGGCGGAGGCTGACTTGCCAGCATGGACTTTTCAAGTCCGTGGTAGCGAAGTACGCGCATCCAGCGACGTCATAGGTGATTGCATCCAGAAGGGGGAGGGGGTACACCACTGTGATGGTGCGTTCATTCAGTGGTGCATAGTTAACAAACAAACATTTCCTGCCTCCGTGAGAGACAACGACAACTGGAAAAGTCAATGGGCCAGACACTGAAAGAATAACACCTTGGGTCAGGAGTTTCTTTATCTGTTTTTTCACGAACTGTCTGTCCTCGGAAACAAATTGAAACGGGCTGTGGCTGTAGGGCAAGGTGTTAGGTAGCAGGTCAGTGCGATGCTGCATGCCTGTGAAATGGCCTAAGTCATCTTCGTGACGGGCGAAACTCCATTCTGTTGTGTCACAATGTCGGCAATAACAATATTTTGACTGAAAGGTAACTAATCTTCAAGGAGGGCTGGCGGAAGATCAGGGTGAATGACTATAGCCACAGTACCGGCTATCTTGGCTGGCGGCTGGGCACTGGGGCTACTTAAAGGCACACGTGGAGTCTCCTGGGCGAAGGCTTGCCAGGATGGCTGCTCCGGCGACGGCAAGGGCTCTCCTTGTAAGCAGTCTTGTGACAATGTCTGCACTTGTGAATTGAGGCTCGATTGGGTGAGAGTTACGGCATTGGACATCCGTGGTGCTAGTTTTTGTTCTGCTATGATAGAAAAACCTGTGGCCGTATGCTGGAGGCGGACGGGCTGCGGAGGCTCAAAGATCAGACCCGCCTGTGCGGCTCGAAACCAATCTTCACCAATGATGAAGGGGAGGATGTTGTGTTCCAGAACCGCGGCCTCGACGACTGCCGCGATTGGGCCAATGGTGATCTTAAGCAAAGCTGCACCCGCTGGGAGTACGGTGGTACCTCCTACAACTGCCAGTGGAGGCCCAGTCCAGGGATGTGGCATGCGTTCTGGAACAAGCGACTTTGCTATGAGAGTCAACTTGGAACCTGAGTCTGGGAAAGCATCATAGTTTCCAATTCCAGTGATGGTGGCGAAAAATAAACGAGGACTGCAGCTGAGAGTTTTCAAGGGTCGCTGGCATGCTATGAAGAGCTGGCGGAAATGGCTTTGCAGGCATGACCCTAGCTGCCGACGACGATGCCTGTGCTGACTCATCGGTGTATGCTGTACACTTCGAAGCAAGGTGTCCGAGGTGTTTGCATTTGTAGCAGACCGCTTGGGACAAGTCTTGGCCACTACGGAACGCTGGGGCTCCATATTGCGACGAGATGGCTCGGTATTTGGCCTCTTGCAAGTCGGTGGGCAGGTCTGCGATGCGTTGACGTGAGGCTGGGGGTGACGGTGATGTCAAGCCAGAGCGCTGCGTAGGGTGGGTAAGACGTTCGAATCCAGCCGACCTAGACGAATGATCTTGGTGATTTGGTTGAGCTGGAGTAGTCGAAGGGCTTGCCTTGGTGTGTTGGGCCGACCTATCCAGGCTCGCGCATGTCGCAAGAAAGGCTTGGACGGTTGTTGGCCTGTTGGCTGCCAATGCTGCGATGATATGTTGGTCCCGCATGCCTTGGGGTAGGTAGTCGATCTTCTGCGAATCGCTCAGAGTTACCGGGCAGCGTTGGATGATCCTTAATTTGGCAAAGGCATACTGATGAAGGGATTCGCCAATCCCTTGAGTCACGTCCATGACCCGTTCCTGCCAGTGGATCAGGGTCCATTCTGTGATGAAGCTCTCTTTGAGGGCGTCTCTCCAAGCTGGCCACGTGTCGTATTGGCTTCCGAACGCGAGGTGCCAGTTTCGTGCTGTGCCTTTCAACTTGCTTGCTGCGATGAGCCGGGTGGTGGCCTCATCCCATAAGGCAAGTTGCTGGACGCGTTGAACGTCCTCAAGCCATCCTTTGACGTTTTGCTTTGGCGAGCCCTCAAAATGTGGGAGGGTCGCGGACAGGTCTGGTAGCGTTGTAATTGTCGTAGAAGGACGAGGCAGCTGCTGCAACAAAACAGCAAGGTTTTGTATCGTGATGGGGTCTACTGCCAAAGAGCCAGCGGCAGGGGCCAACGCTTGGTCCAGGCTAGGCGAAGATTCGCGGCGCGCCTCGATGTCCGCGGCGAGTCGCTGGATGAGGTCTTCTTTTGTGCCGGAAGTGTCTAGCTCACGTGCAGCAAGCTCTTCTTTAATAAGCTTGACGCTTAGAAACGACATAGTTCTTGCGTCCAGTTCATTCCAGGCAATGCCGGGCATGGCTGTGTCGGGCGGCAGTGTCTATTCTGCCGGCAGCCGGCAGAATAATTTTTCCGAAATTCTACCGGCAGTCACCTCCGGCGCGTGTATCAGTGGGGCGCTCGTTAACATAGCCCCCCCCCCCCCCTCCCCCTCCTTTAGCGGCGACAGTCTGCGGCTGCTCATCAGAAATATATTGACCTATTTGGCCCACCAGTACCACCGCATCGCGGCGGTGTGCCGGCCGGCCCAAGCCCCGCAGTCCTCCATTCACCCCCAAAAAGGAAGTGTTTCGCCCACAACATTCGTTTTTCTTTTTTTTTTTTTGCGTGTTCTTTTTTTAGTGTTAATTCTAAAAGAGAGATGTCGTAAATATCGCCTAATACCTCAACAAAAAACAAAAGTCCGAAGAAAAAAAAAACAAATTTCCTCGGGGGATTGAACTAAGATCCTGCTGTGTACGAAGCGCACATCTTACCCACTGAGCTAATCCACAGCTTTTTTATTTTTTTTTCAAAAGTGTTTATTTACATGGGTATATACACGAGAACACTATATACAATTTACATTATGTACAAAGCGTCAAGGACACAGAAGAATTGAACGGTTGTCAACCTATACAAGGAGAGTGTTACTAGAAATATTAGAAAGCTCGGAAATAGTTGGAAACAAAGGATGTACAGCACACTTCAGTTTTCCTCTACAGGGAGTTGGCAAAGAGGGCCCTAAAGTGTTAAAATCCCGGTCTCGTGACACAGACTCATATGACGTCAGGTGAACGACTGATGCCTTCTATGGCTTGTTTCCATTCTTCATTATCTTCGCAGCACGCTAGCATGCCCTGACAAACGAATGTGGCAATATTCTTAAAGTTCACCCAAGATGGTTTGGCAACCCCTCCGTCCGTATCAACTTTCCGTGTCTTCCACAGGCTATATAAACCTATCACAACTAATGTGTCGAGAACCGTATTTAACTGGTCTCCAAAATGTAGGTAACGGAAATTACTTTCTTCGACTTCAAAGTCTTTTTTCACTGTCCTCTTGAAAACGTCCCAGAAGAAGACTGCATCAACACAGAGCACAAATGCATGGGTGAATGTCTCAGTTGTTTTGCAGAGCCTGCAGTTTGTGCTCCAAAATACGTCAAAACCCCGTGACTCTCGCCACTCCTTTACAGGTATTGTCCGCGAGTGAAAGCGAAAAAAGAACGACTTGCACTTCGGTGGAATGGGCAAGCGTTTGACTCTTTTTAAAACATCAGTTTCGCAGTTAGGGGGAGCAGCAAATACACCCAATCGGTACAGTGGATCTGGAAACAAAGAAGTTAGTAGACATTTAAGTAACTTCTTGGAACATGTCTTTAAGAAGTCACCGGTAAACCGTGCTCTCAGGAAATCAATGGTGTCTGCTACCTCTTTGTAGAAGCCGCGTAAAGTGATCGTTTTGCTCGATGACTCTGTATTTACTGCTGTTCCTGTGTACTTTGATAAGAAATATGTTTTACACGTTTCTAGAAACGGGTGCTGTGGTGTTCGATAAAATTTCCATCTCGCCATTAGCTGCCTAACAAAGATATGCCCAAGACCTAGGCCGCCGTCCTCCGTTCGTCGGAAGAGGTTTGATCTCCGCATGGGCTCGTACGTTGAATTCCAAATAAACATTGCAAAAATCCTGTTAAACCTGTTAACTGTAAGTCTAGAACACTGCATGACCTGAAGTATGTATGTTAATTTTGACAAAAGAAATATATTGCAAACGGCAACTTTGCCAAAGGTGGAAAGGTATCTTAGCTTCCATATACGAACGGCCGACTTGACTTTGGTTTCTAAAGAATCCCACATGGGTTTCGGATTGTCCATGACATTCAGTGGCACACCTAAAAGCTGCGGCTTGCTCGTTGTCCACTCGATGTCGACGAACTTGGCAGGTGTTGTACCCCACTCCCCGCACCACGAACCACTACTTTTATCCTTATTCACCAAAGCACCAGACACTGGGCAGTAGTCGTCGACATGTGACATCGCTGTTACGATGCTTGGTTTGTTGGAGCAAATCAGGACCAAGTCGTCCGCGTAAGCCAGGAGTTTGACTTCGCACGCATGAAGGCGAAACCCTTGTATGTCTTTGTCATTGATGATGTTTCTGCAGAGAGGCTCTAGGTAGATATTGAAGAGTAGCGGCGAGAGTGGACAACCTTGGCGTACCGACCTTCGAACTAGTATAGATTTTGTCAGAGATCCGTTTAAAAGTAATCTTGTCGATATGTCCTTGTAACAAAGCTTTACGCCTTTTTCAATAATTTCGCCAATATTTAGGTGCTTTAAGAGCGCAAAAAGAAAATAGTGGTCCACTCTGTCGAACGCTTTTGCGAGGTCAAGTTGCAATATAGCTGCAGAGTCTTGTGTACGTTGGCATATCTCCAACATCGATCGTACGGTGTGGAGATTAGTTTGTATGTTTCTTCCCTTGATGGAACATGTCTGATGATCACCGACGATTAGACTTATTACTGTTTGAAGTCTTCCAGCCAGCACTCGAACCAAAATCTTGTAGTCACAGTTCAAGAGACTGATAGGTCGGTAGCCTTCAACTCTTCGCAGCTTGATTGGGTCCTTGAATTTAGGAATAAGTATGGTATGTGCCTTCCGAAACGACAGTGGCAAGGTATCCTCGGCGTAAGATTCTTTGAAAACGTTGCAAAGAATTGGTGTTAGTCTTTCCTTCCATTTTTTATAAAAGCTTGCAGGCAATCCATCAGGACCGGGAGCTTTATTACTTTTCATTTCGGTGATGTTTTGCGTAATCTCCTGTATATCAAGGGGAGAATTTAGTTTTTCCTTCGTTTCATTTTCTAAGCTGGGCAATTTTGCTATTATTTCACGCAGACGTGGATGGGGAGACTTATTACTTGTTGCAAAAAGATCGGCGTAATGAGAGACGAATGCATTCTGAATATCGTTTTCGTTTGTCAATTCTTGACCATTTAGTTTTATCACTGACACTGACTTTTTTCGGACGTACTCTCGTTCAGCATGAATGTTTCTCTTCGTGGGCTGTTCACCTTCAATTAGTTGTAGGGTGCGAGTCCTCACAGCAGCTCCTTCATAGCGCTTCTTGTCGTAATCTTCGATTTGTTTCTTAAGGTTTTTGATTTCATTTTTATACATCCCTGGCTGCTGGCATTCAAGATTGTATAGGTATAAGAGGTCTCCATTTAAGCGCTTCTCTTCTTTTTTTTCATAATACCTAATTATCGATGACCTCTCAATCGCTTGTTCCCGTATCCTAATTTTAAACAGATCCCAACTTTGGCACCACCCGGTTTTGACTTGTTCAAGGTCATGTATGAGACCTTCTACTGCATTTTGAAATTCATTATCTCCTAACAATGTTTCATTCATTTTCCAACATTCCCATGACTGCGGTCTTTCCTTTCTTCTTTTTCGATCCGAACCTACACTGACAATGACCAGGCAATGATCTGAAAAATATGTAGGGATCACATTGTAGTTACTAAGTGCTCTGCTGGCCGAACCAGGTACGTAGATTCGGTCCAAACGCGCATGTGATGAACCCTGAAAGTGTGTGTATTTAAGAACGTTCTGTGTTGTGCAAACATCTATAAGGTCGCAATCCCTAACCAGAGCTCGGAGAACGTCTACACTTGGGTCCATAATTTTCTTGTTCGGAATTCTGTCCTTGACATGCAAAACACAGTTAAAATCTCCGAGCATAATAACATCGAATCTGGTATCAGCATGTATCCTTACTTGATTAAATAAGTTTTCTCTTTGCGCTTGATCATTGTACGCGTAAACAACGACTATGCGGCAGGGGTTTCCTTGTATAAGGGCATTAGCAACTAGGAGCCTTCCTGCATCCGCACCGTTGATTAAACTGCACATTCGATAGTCAAAACCTTTTCGAAACAAGAGCGCACATCCAGCAGAATAATCAATTGCTGGGCAGTGGTAGATGTCGTATGAGCTTGCCCATAGGGTGTTTTCCGAGAACAGAACATTTCCTTCAGAAACTTTTGTCTCTTGGAGTGCTACTATGTCGATGTTGTGCGGTTCTAAAAACCGAAACAGCTGATATTGTTTTTTGCGCGAATTTATACCTCGAACGTTAAGTGAGCATATGGTGAAAGTACTCGTCTGGGTGGTGCCAAGGTTGACTGTGGTCATTTACACGTTGGCTTCTGATCGGGTTAGGTTGTCTTTTTCCGTTCCTTAAACTTCGACTTTCCCCGCTGTTCTTGCAAGTCCACGCGCCCTCGTTCATCTTCACTAACGACGAGGGCATCTTTAGAGCAGCAAGGTTCCTCAATCAGAAGGGCTTCACTTGTGTCCACCTTCGCCTTCTTGGTCGTCCTCTCGTCTTTTCCCTCATTCGAAGTAGGCGAAGTTGATTGGATGGACAACTTTCTTGCCTCCTTGGCTTTGTTGGTTGAGCTGTCGTCCTTGGTTCTAGTTGGCGTTTCTTACGTTAAGACCTCTTCCCGACTAGGCTTGGGTGCTTCATCATGTTGACCCGAGGGCCCTTCACCTGAACTGGAGGTATTTTCGTGGGATTCCTGAGACTCGCCCATTGGTTCCAAGTCTTTCGTGAACATCTCATCGACGTCCATGATGTGCTCGCTCACATCAGCCACTGGAGAGGCGTTACCTTGTAGCTTAGATGCATAGGTAACAATGCATTCCTCGGTCGAATGGCCAAATCGCCAGCACTGCGTGCAGCGGGGGGTCGAGCACTGCCTGCGGATATGGCCAATCGCTTTGCAGCGCAGGCAGAGCGGAGGTCGTCCGGGAATGACCACCAGGGTGTTCACTCCGTAGATGTTCAGCGTGTGTGGGACCTTGTCAACCGTGAGATGGTCTTTGAGGGCGAGGGTCACTATTCGGGTCAGGGTGTCTGTTTCTTCGAGATCTGAAAATCTCCACTTCTCTCTTGTTATATCTTTGACCGTTCCAAACGGTTCCAAGACCTTCTTGATTTCACTGTCTGGAAGCTGAGGTGGTAGCCACAGAAGCTTTATCTTGATTTCGTCCTTGGTTGGATCAATCACGAGGCACCTTTTTTGCTTGATCTCAAGCTCTTCGCATGCCTTGATTTTGCATTTTGCGGCTCCGTTGGCGAAGACGGCCATCCAGACATGCCTCATATGATATGGGCCCAATGCTATTAGATCGGTTCGTTCAATCATCGAAAACAGAACTTCCTTGAAGTCTGTTGCCTTGTAGGGCCTTCCGGACATGTCCGCATGCAGAAAGAGGGAGTTTGTAACTAGCATACCTGTCGGTAGACGTGGAAGAATGATACGATATTCCTTGGACTGCTTGGAGCATTCCACTGCCTGTTCATTTACCCGGTCAACGAGGACCGTCATGCTGCTCTCCTTGGAGCTCATCTTGCGTCTTGCTAAATCGCTGCCTTCTTTGCAGCGGGTCCCAGGGCCACAAGGGCCCCAGTGAGTGACTTAAAATCGGAAGGCGAAAATTCGGGCGTTCAATGGCGAGCACTTCTTCTTCCTCCCACCCGCTAATCCACAGCTTAGAATAGGCGTGTTTACAATCCGTTTTATACGAGACCAATAGGCGACTACTGCCGGCACTTTTTCCCTCCGGTTATTCTGCCGGCTGCCGGCAGAATAGACACTTCCGTGTCGGGCAAGGCTTACCAAAGGGCTACGAAACGTTCCGCTCACCAGAAATTGCAGAAACGAAGCGCGTTCTTAACGCTTTGCGAAGACGCGAGGTGCGGGAGTACGTCGCTCCAGAGCTTTCGGGTTTCTTGTCGAGAACGGTTGCAGGTGTTCATGACGGGGCGTAGGCGGAACCAGGCGAATCGAGGCAAGGCTGGAGGTCGGGCTAGTGTAGGCTTTCACGGTTCAGAGTCGACTGCGCCAGATGTAAGATATGAGGGCCGAGTCTTCGAAAGGAATAAGGAAAGTATATTTACATTGAATAAAGACGTTAAGTAATAGGGCTAAGAGCGAGTTAGTGCTGGCTGGCTTGACTGGCTGAAGGCTTGACAGGCATGAGAAAGGCATCAGACTGGAACGCACGTGCCGTCCAGGCCGGGCACGAGGGGCGCGTCAAAGGTAGCAGAAAGAAGAAAAGGAGACGAGGATACCACGCGCTCACACCCACTACATGGTGTCAGAAGTGGGATGCCCTGTTCCCGTGGTTCGACATGGCTGCTAAGGACGCTCCGGTTCCTGCACTTGCTGCCGCCAGTTCAGGAGTCCGGCCCAGTTCTTCTTCGACGATGCCGGCGAGTGGCTTCCGTGGTTGCAGCAATTCGAAGACTACGCCTTCGCCACCGGCATGCACGTGGCGCCAGACGAAACACGAGTTAGGACCCTCCTCTATTGCATGGGTCCAAGGGCACGCCTTGTCCTCAGTTCGCTGATGTCCGGCGAAGAGGCCTACAAGTCCTATGCAGAAGTCACCCGCCGGCTCACCAGCTACTTCGTGCACCCCATAAACGAGGTGTACGAGAGCTCCCGGTTCCACAAGCGGACGCAACAGCTCGGCGAGACCGTCGACAGCTTCTTCACGGCCCTTCGGAACATGGTGCGCAAGTGTAACTATCCGTCGCCAGCCGTTGAAGACCGTCTTGGTCGCGACCGTTTCGTCGTGGGTTTGGCGGATGCTCGTCTCTCAGACAAGCTGTGCCGCACTCCGAGCCTCTCCCTGGATGACGCACTGGTGCAAGCCCGTCAGCACGAAGACACCGAGCGAGGGAAGCAACGCCTGTCCCTAACAGCAGGTCAATCGACAGCGCGCGCGGACGCGGCGACTTCACGTAAACCCGTGCAACGCGCACACGGACGGGACCTCAGACGGGACTCTGGCAGCTCTGGTAACTCTGGCAACTTTGCTTCACGTGACAGGCCCGAAATTTCTCGAACGAGCAATGTTCGAAAAGCTTCTAGAAGCAGCCAAAGTGCGTAGTGACTCTTCTGCGGTCACGAGAATCACCGACGGTCGGACTGCCCAGCTGCGAAAGCGGTCTGTAACCATTGCAAGAAGCAAGGCCACTTTTCGTCACTGTGTCGCTCAAAGAAGCGCCTCGCTTCCGCGGAGCTCCAATCCGTTCAGGCGGTGGCTCGGAACGGGCGGTACGTTGAGGTCCAGGTCAACGGGCGCCCTCTTGTCTTCAAAGTGGACTCTGGCGCCGACGTTTCGGTGGTTCCGAGCTCGTTTCCTGGCTTCTCAGTCGTCCTCGACAAGCCACGTGGCAAGGAACTTTTCGGACCTGGAAAACAATCCCTGAAGGTTCTCGGCACCTTCTTTGCGGCGCTGTCTTGGCGAGGCAGACACGTCAACGAGCGCCTCTACGTCGTTGCTGGACAAGAGCTGCCCCTTCTCGGCTATCCGGCTATCGTCGCCCTTGGCGTTGTCAAGTTTGTCGGCGCAGGCACAGCGGCACGGACCGCTGCTCTACTGGACACACCACCTCGGAAAATCTCTCCAGCCCTTTGCACCGGTTTGGGCACGTTCCCGGACGAGTACACGATCCGCATCAAGCCGGACGCGGTACCGTATTCTTCAGCACAGCCCGGCGTATCCCGATACCCCTACGAGACGTAGTCAAGAAGGAGCTCGACAAGATGGAGCAGGAGGGCGTGATCCGGCGTGTCGACGAACCGACGGACTGGTGTGCCGGCCTTCGGCCGTCCTGCCGAAGCCAGCGGGGGGTTACCGCCTTTGCGTCGACTTGACCAAGGTCAACCAAGTTGTTCTGCGTGAGCGGCACGTATTCCTGACCGTCGACCAACCCTCGGACTTCTCGGCGGTGCCTGCGTTTTTTCGAAGTTGGACGCAACTGCAGGCTTCCATCAAGTACGTTTGGCACGGGACTCCCAGAAGTATACGACCTTCATCACTCTTTTGGCAGGTACTGCTATTGCCGCTCCCATTCGGCATTACGTCGGCCCCGGAATATTTCCAGCGTCAGATGTCTCGCCTGCTGGAGGGTTGGCCGGCGTCGTTAATTTCATGGACGACATCCTCGTGTTTGGACGCACCACGGAAGAGCACGACCAGCGCCTCCAAGCAGTCCTCGGTCGCCTCCAACAAGCGGGGATCACCCTCAACGCCGCCAAGTGCAGTTTCGGCGTGTCAAACATAAGGTTCCTTGGTGCCGTCGTCGGAGCCAACGGCATTGCTCCTGGTCCAGACAAGATGGCGGCGATTCAGTGTATGCCAGCTCCTCGGGATATTCATGGTGTCCAACGCTTTTTGGGCATGCTCAACCATGTGAGTCGCCTCCTCCCGGATCTCTCTCAGACGACTGCGCCGATCCGAAGCCTCCTGAACAAGACTGCAGCCTGGACGTCGGGACCAGCGCAAGCCTCAGCGCTTGAGAAGCTTAAGACTATGCTGTCCTCGGACATCTGCCTCGACAACCCTGCACTCCCGACGACAGTCTCCGCAGATGCCAGTTCCTTCGGGCTGGGTACAGTGCTTCTTCAAGACCAGCCATCAGGGGATCGCAGACCAGTTGCATACGCCTCCCGTGCACTGAGAGAAACGGAACAAAGGTACAGCCAAATCGAAAAAGAGGCACTGGCTGCCACCTGGGCCATTAACCGCTTCGACGAGTTTCTGCTGGGCCTTCGTTTCACCCTGGAGACTGACCATCAGGCGTTAGTCAAGCTCCTTGGAACCGCGGACCTTGATTTCATGCCACCCCGGATCCAACGCTTTCGTATCCGCCTCCTTCATTACCAGATTGATGTCAAATATGTGCCTGGGAAACAGTTGACTACCGCAGATGCACTCCCGCGGGACCCGGTCGACCAGCTGCCAACGACTCCAGCCATCGACAAGGTTGAGCTGTACGTCCAAGAAGCGCTCCGCACTATCCCTCCCACGTTTGCGGTCCTCGTTGACGACGTCCGTGCCCACCAGGCTGCAGATTGGGAGTGCGCTCAGCTGAGGGCGTACTGCGAGCAAGGGTGGTCTCGGAAAGAAAGTCTGCCTGTCAGCATGGCTCAGTTTTGGGGTCATCGCGCTGAGCTCAGTGTCGGCGACGACCTTCTCCTCTGCGGGGGACTTTTACTGGTGCCTGCTTCTCTGCGAAACACGTCCTCTCCCTCATCCAAGACGGACACCTGGGAGTGAACCGCTGCCGCGCCATCGCCTGAGAGGCTGCCTGGTGGCCGACCTTGGGGAGCCAGATAAAGGCAATGGTGGAGAACTGTTCCAACTGCGCCACCACGTGGGTCCAGCGAGCGGAGCCACTGCTTCCTGCAGTGACGCCTAGCCGCCCCTGGGAAAGGGTCGGTGTGGACATTCTTCATCACCAGGGAACAGACTACCTTCTCCTCGTTGATTACTGCTCGAGGTACCCAGAATTGCTGTCCCTTCGAACAATGACATCCACGGCGGTGATCTCCATTATCAAAAGTGTCTTCGCAAGACATGGCATTCCGGAGACCCTCGTCAGCGATAATGGACCTCAGTTTTGATCAGCAGAGTTCCGTGCCTTCTCCCAGAGCTACGGCTTCTACCATGTCACCAGCAGTCCCAGGTATCTTCAGTCCAACGGTGAGGTCGAGCGGATGGTGCGGACTGTCAAGGAACTTTTCAAGAAGTCTCCAGACTGGCCCTTGGCCCTCTTGTCCCACCGTAACGCACCGGGGGTGACTGGGTACTGGGCTCAGCTGCTCATGGGGCGCAGCCTCCGAACCCGCCTCCCAGTCCCAACCGCCACGTTGGTTCCAGGATCACCTCTCGCGGCTGATTTCCACAGGCGCGACACTCCCCAACGACGTCGCCAGCGTCAGGATTTCGACCGCCGGCATGCTGCACATGCTTTGCGTCCCCTGGGGGAGGGGGAGACAGTGTGGACACGCGACGCAGATTGTGCTGGCACAGTCCTTAGCCTAGCAAAGCGTCCACACTCCTACGTGGTCCAGACGGGTGCAGGTGCCCTCGTCCGCAACCGAAGACATCTGTTACCGCAGCAGTCTCCATCAACGGGTGGTTGCGACCTCAGCAGCTCTGGTCCAGGGCCGCAAAAATCCCAAAGTCCACCACAATTTCCATCTCGCCCAGAGTCTGCGTGCAGCAGTCCCACTCCCAGGGCAGCTAGTCCTCTACCAGTTGCATCGCCACAGGGGTCCCCTGCTGCTCCCTCAAGACCGCCTGCGTCGGGTGTGCGCACTAGGTCCGGACGCTGCGTTAGGCCACCGCGGTGCGGCTGAACTTCTAGCGCGCACCATGTGGCTTAGGTCATTCATTACGTTCCTTGGGAGCTAAGTGTGGCTCTCGTTCGTTTTCCCTAAAGGGGGGATGCAGAGGGCGCGTAGGCGCAGTGAGCTACGGGTCGTCCTCTAGGGTGTACGTAAAAAGGGTGTGCGTGAATAAACGGGGTTTTTGCCGTCCGAGCACTCGCACAGTCATCTGTGTCAGTCTTTCCTCCGCGGCCCTCGGCTCTGGCCGCCACCTCGGCCGCCTCGGCTCGAACCCGCCCACGACACATACATTACTGCACATATTAAAGAGTGTGCTCCTTTATGGACCACTTTGGGCACTTTCATGCTTTGGGTTCGAGAGTAGCATAGGGCATTTACTCAGCTGGTGTCTTCAGCGAATGGCATCCCTCTCCAGATTCTTTCCCGCATATTTTTCCGGGACAACTTTCGCCAACTGCAGTCGATGACTTTAAAAGAAGCGAGAGAGCTTTGCTCCCATAAGGCAAGGAATGGGAAGACTGGAATGGAGCTTCTCGGGAAGGAAAGAGCTGCACCCGAGGACGTGAGAGTTCTACTCGAAGAGGACCAGGGGTCCGTGCACAGTATTCAAGACTACAACCGTGTGCGCGTGGGTGGATGTGCAATCCACAATACCAATCCACAGTGAACAGCACAAGACTCCCTTTAAACGGGACTCTACAGCCGTGAAAGTTGGGGACGAATATGCCAAAATAGCGCGTATGCTGTGTGTTCAGACAGCTGATGGGGCCGAAAAGATATTTGCCCTCTCTTATCTGTACGGAACTGCAAGCGTAGAAAATGTTGATCACCTCAAGCTTGCGCGGAAGACCTCTTCAATGCGGTTCTATCTACTTATCGAAGCTGTGCGTCCATGCATGCTTTTGAAAATGGACGACAGTGTTATATTTTCTCAGTTGAGCGGCCGTCATGGCTGGGCTTAGACTGGGTCTAGGATTCGAAAAGTCTATGTATATACTGTTAACTACTCATCCTGTTGCAAATTTTTCAATTTAAAGAAAAGACTTCCAGGAAGTGCATTACTGGAACAGATTTCCAAAATTTCTAATGACTTGGTGAATCTCGTATGAAAAGTTTGTTCCCCCGTGTTTTGAGAATATTGTACTCGTGCAAAATGTAGCATATCAATATGCATAGACCTTTATCACACAGTATACATGTGTGAAATCTTGTCAACATATTTGAATCGCGTCTCAAATAAGTGTGGATGTATCACTTTTTCTTGGCAAATCTTAACATTCATTGCCTCTGATCTTGGCTTTTTGTAACTAAAAGCAACATATTTAAGACACCTGAAACGTTTTGTAGATTAAACTTGGAGCAACAGCTTTCATTTATTTTATTAGTGAAATATGTGATTTTGCAAACTGTTGCCATTTGCAACCCAAATGGAACCACTTGAAGCTCATGTGGCATTATTTGCAACCCACGTGGTACCACCTGAGGAGTGGTACCACTTGGCTTGCAAGTGGTACCACTTGAAATACCACTTTACATTTTCACCTGCGATATAGGCTTCTCAAAAGTGATCCCAAAACCGCACATTTGAAAAATGCCATAATCATACTAACTACATCTTAAACCGCGGTCTTTTTGTGCAGTAAAGAAAAAAGATCATCTACATATCTGAACACGTTGGAAACTGGTTCGAACTCAATAGCTAAAGCAATAGCACGGTCGATTCTCGCAAGAAAAATATTACTCAAGACTTGCGTGACAGATGAACCAATACATATCCCTGATCTTTGTAAAAATATTGCGTTTTACCATCCGACGATTGTGGGATCTAAATAAAATTGCAGCAGTTGAAGAAAACTGTCTGTTGTCACCCCACTTGAGTTCCGGAAAGAAAGTTTGTCTTGGGATTCAATGCGGGCTCTGACTGAGCTAAGTAAAGGCTTATGAAAAAGGTAATAGAAAAGGTCTTGTACATCTACGCTAAATAACTGTGATTGGAAAATACATGTCATTAAGGTTTGAACAACAGTCAGAATTCTTAACCGAAAAGGGATTCTCAATCCGCAAACCGGAGAGATGTTTTTTTGGAGATAGGCCGACATGTGCCGTTGCCATGTGCCCCTCTCAGTGACTATCGCTCGGAAAGGATAGGCTTTTTTGTGTGTTTTGGTAGTAGACCTCCAAGTGCAGTCCTTCGGTTTTTTAGAGTGCAGCTTTTCAGACCTCGCGCTAAGCGCGTGCAGACGACAGCGTTCACCAGCTTTGTATCGCACCGTCAAAACTGTTGTTCATGGCAAACGATAAGCAGCTTACGACGCGTGAGCGGCGCTGCATCAGCGCTTCGCTGCATGTGTGAACCGGCCTTAAAGGGATACTTAACCGAAATTTGGATTTCGCAAAATAAGGCCGCAGAAGCGTTGAACGGGACGCTACGAACTCCAAAACAACTCAGATTGATTATCTCGAACGGATGGCCGTACTTTTGGAAAAGGTGGGCGCGATCAAGCGAGGTCTTTGACGTCATTGTCCTACGGCAGAAGTTGAGAATGAGGGGAAGCGACCTCGCGTCTCTCCTCCTCACTTCGGTTCACCAGCCCGACGGGACGTAGCGAGGAGGAGAGGGAATGAGAATCGTGACGTGACTTGTCTCGTCGGCCTCGTCGGTCGTGTACAGCAGCGCACTTCTTTTTTAAAAATACTGCGATCCGTTAGAAATATCGCCATATGAGTGACGTTTTGGGGTTTTGCAGCGCCCCGCCCATCCCTCCAGCCTTGTTTTGTGAGCTCGAAATTTCAGTTCAGTAGCCCTCTAAGGCGCCCGTTCCCGGCTTGAGCGGCGTCGCCGTCGGCGTAACCGCGCGTTGCATTATGGGACGTTTCCCATAATGACGTCACACGTGACGTCACGAGAGCAACGAGTGACGTCACGAAGGTCACTCGTGAAGGTCACGACGAAGGCCACACAATTCAGTGACCTCCGTGACGTCACGAGTGACATTACGAAGGTCACTCGTGAAGGCCTCAAAGGTTGCGCGTAACGTCATGAGGGTCACGAGTGACGTCACGAGGGAGAAGGGAAGGAGGAGGAGTGGAAGAGAGGAGGGGGAGGAGAGGGTACGGAGGAGGAGGGGCATACTCTCCCCTCCTCCTCCTCAAGAGCTGCGCTCTAATTCGGCATTACAGGGAATTGTAAACGTCTTCCCTTTTTATCTTGGCAGCCAACTGATGCAACGGCAAGCTGTTGCAAAGACTTTGAGCTTGTTTCCTAACCTTCCTCGAGTCTACCAGTAGCAGTCAGGAGTTTTTTCGCACGGCTGTACAGGCATTCGGTGCATTGTAAGACCTATACGTGCTCACTATCTTTAAAAATAATTACAATCATTAAGCGCTTCAAAAAAAAAAAAACGCGCGATGTGTTTTAGGCGTTTACCATCTCGAGTTTGGCCGATCGCTGCGTTAGTCAGCCGTCGGTCGCTTTGAACGAAAAAGAAGTTGCCTTTCTGCGGTCATTTGACTGTGACTGAACTGTATCCCCCTGGTGCCGGGGTCCCCTGTCGTGAATCATGATTCATCCTTCCTTCCACCTAATATACCAGAGTAGTGAGTACGCGCCTGTCTGTGTCCTGTGTTCCTTCCTCTTTTGTCCTTGTCTCTTTGTACGCGACCTTTCATGTTCAACGCTTACCAACTCGCCCAGCTTACCACTTTACTGCAGTGGATGATGGAAATAAATAAAGACAGGAAGGTGGCAAAAAAGTTTTGGGAGCTCATTAAAGCGCAGGGAAGAAAGACAGAGGGTTTCCAACACATACTTACCACACAGGAAGGGAGAAGAGTAGCTGGGGAAGAGGCACGGGAATATATTAGGCAGACAATCGAGTAGACCTTTTCCGAGTTTGAGCAGAGGAGGACAGTGGATAGCAGTGACAGCGGTAGTGTAAAGCAGCAGAATTGTTTAACTATGGAGACGACCAAAAGAGATTGGGATAAGGCAGAAAGTAAGGCTCCAGCAGGTACAGCGACAGACCCAGACGACATACCCATGGAACTCATTAAAGGACCCATGAAACAAATTTTGGGCTGGAGTAAATCAATTTATATTGGGATTTTACTAATAGCACATCGTTCAGTGGGCCAAAAAGACAAAGGTAGAAAGTCAGAAGCCTGAGTTTCGCTACGAAAATTTGCAAGACATAGCGAACTATTTCGTACCTCCTTCCCTTCGTAAACTCTCCGCCTTTTCACTGTGATACATCCGCGGACCCCGCAGCGCGTCACCGGGCTACTAGCCAAAATAACCGGGCCCCCGCAGCGCGTCACCAGGGCCCAAGCGCACGTCACACGACACCGGACCTCACTTAATCCCTTTACCCCTAAGCTGACATTGCGGTGGAAGCTACGCGCTTGCCGGACCAATCAGCCGCCTCTCTTTCATCACCTGACCTCATTCTCTGCGGGCCGGTATGCGCGAGAGAGCATGATCACGAGGAAAATGTGTGGCTGGCCCAACGAGCACGTAGCTTCGACAGCACTGTCAGCTTCGGGGTGAACGGGGTGGGGAAAGCAACTATTATAGTCGGAATTTTGAGCGACGGGCTAATCTTCTAGGGGGACAATGGCTGTGTCCGGCTACACAAGCGAGATTCCGAGCAAGAGGGGACTCCCCCCTTTCCGACTTCTTGAACTGTTTGGTACAATGCGCGATTTATGAGTTGAGGAGGAAAGCTAAACAGAAAAAAGTTGAAAAAGCGTTTCATGACTCCTTTAAGACACTATGAAAAACAAGCAAATTGAAGTTAAGGCCTGTGATTAATCAAATAATTATGGGAGGAAATGTACCCAGTGATGGAAACCAAGAAAAATGAAACTAATATAGAAATGCAGAGGAAACTAAAACAACATTGAGTCCTAAACGCCAATAATGGTAACTTTAGTTCCATGCAGATAGTAAAGCGGAGAATAGAGGAACGGGCAGAAGATATACAAAAACTGGGAGAGCTCCAAAACATATGGTACTAAAACTGGCTTTTGGCACTGGGGTACTATGCATGAAATCAAAGGTTCAATCAGGATTGGAAATTCGACAAAGAAGCGTAGGCAGATGGGCACTGGGAGCACATGGAAGGACACCAAATGAGAAAGTACAGGGGAACTTGGGATGGTCGTCTTTTGAGAGCAGGGAGGCAATTAGTAAGTGGAAATTTCAACAAAGGTTGACCGAAATGGATGATATGCGGTGGGCACGGAAGGTGTTCAAGTATTTATACGTGAAAAGTTTAAACACGAAATGAACAAACCAAACCCGAAAGCTTACAATTAAATACTTACACACTAGTGATGGGGCTGAGCAGAATACTACAGCGTAAAAGGGAGTGAAAAAGGCAGAAAAAGAATGTTGGAGGTAAGAATGCAGGAAAAATCCGCTCTAACAATGTACAGGTCACCAAAACAGGACATAAGAAAGGAAAATATGTATGACAATTCACTGGCAAGTTCTTTACTGTTTGAGGCGCGAACGGAAATTTCGAGGACGAGGACATATAGGGCTAAATTTCAGGAGACAGACACATTATATGCCGCCTGTCATAATGAGAGCCAGACACTAGAGCACTCGGTTTTGAAGTGCACGGGGCTTCGACCTGCCCTCCCTGAAGGGGTAACAGATTTGGCCTGGGCCCTGCGTTTTGCTGACGACGATGAAAGGACGGAAGAGAAAAGGATTACAGTCGCAAAGAGGTGATTTGAATATTCGTGGAAATTATCTAGGAAAAATTGAATGATGCACAACTAGCACAGCTGGGGACAATCGGGCAGAGGTTGTCAGTCAATGTTGCAACTCCTCTTTGCATCACTGGAAATATCAAATGAAGATCACGTTATCCAGAATGTGCTCATCGTTTGTCACTTGTGCAGTGGACGGCGTCAATACCTGGTCGGTCTTCTGCTCTTGAGGCAGAAAATATTGAAGAGAACCACACTCACAAAGGTTGACAAACAAAGTTAAAACGTCGCCTACTCCGCACATCACCGTAACCGCTGGTAGTACTACACTACATGATGTAACGACACTGTTGTGGCGGCGCCACTATCGCAAGGGTTATAAAAGAGCAAGCACGAATAAAGATAAGGTTGTTCTGTACCGGTACTGGAGAGTGTCACTTCGGCTGCGTCGGCAGCAACACAACAGTGGCGACGAGGATCAACGGGGTGACGAGGCAAAGCCATGAGCCTCGCGGTGCCGCCCCCCTTCCTGCCCGCTCCCGGGAAACCTGCTGTTCCATGGAAGCAATGGCGGCGGGTGTTCAACAACTACCTGCTGGCCACGGGAGGCGACGCCCACGGACCTGCTCGGACGAAGGCCCCACTTTTACACTGCCTCGGGGTGGAGGGCCAAAGAATCTTTTATACTCTTCCTGAGACGTTCCCTCCAGTACCGGAACCCAGTGAACCTCCTGCAGCCAAGCAGTCTCCCGCTGCACCGGACGAGTACGATGTCGCTCTGGCGGCCTTGGAGAACTACTTCGCGGCGACTGCCAATGTGGTCGTGGCACGAAACCGCTTCGGGCAGCGAGCAAAGCTCCCCAGGGAATCCATCGACGCATTTGTTGCCGAACTACGGGACCTGTGCCCGAACTGCGAACTTGGATCCATGGCGGACGAGTTCATCCGAGACCAGCTGGTAGCAAAGACTTCAAGCCAGCAGCTACGAGAACGCCTTCTTCTGGAAGGTTCTGGTCTCACGCTGGACCGGGCGCTGGTCATCGGGCGTCTGGTCGAAGAAGCAGTCCGCTACTCCAAGAAACTCGTATCGTTTTCAGCGGTGCAAAGGGTGGACGCTAAGATTACACTGAACGTCAAACGACCACCGCGTTTACGGGAAGGTGAGCCTTCATCGTCTACTGGAAAAAAGTGCTACCGTTGCGGGTCGTCGGGACATCTCGCGAATTCTGCTAAGTGTAAAGCAAGAGGCAAAGCGTGCGCTGCGTGCGGAAAAGTCGGACATTTTCGTGCTGTTTGCAAGAGTACCGCCGGACGCGGTAACGAAGGCCGCGCTATCAGAGAAGTTGCTCGATTCTTGTTTTTTGGAAGGGAAATCGCGCAGTGAAATCAAAGAGCGCTTGGACGCTGTGTACGGTGACGCTTATCCTTCGATGGCGACCGTCAAAAATCGGTTTAACGCGTTTTAACGCGGTCGCACGTCGGCTTTTGATGAGTCACGCCCAGGTGCCCCGAAAACGGCTACCACGGAGGATAATGTTACAAAAATCCACGATCTCGTATTGGCAGACCGCCGATTGAAGGTGCGCGAGATAGCTGAGACAGTAGGCATCTCAGAAGATCGCGTGGGTCATATCCTGCATGGAATTTTGGGCATGAGAAAGCTGTCGGCGCGATGGGTGCCGCGTTTGCTCACTCCAGACAACAAGCGCAACCGTGAGGCCACTTGAGAGCAGTGTTTGACGCTGTTTAAGCGCAACCCGAAGAAATTTCTGCGTCGTTTCGCGACCATCGACGAAACATGGATACACTGGTACACATCAGAGACCAAGGAACAGTCAAAACAGTGAACTTTACCCGGCGAACGTGCTCCGAAGAAGGCGAGGACTGTTCTATCGGCCGGAAAGGGGATGGCCACCGTTTTCTGGGATTCACACGGTGTGATCTACATCGACTACCTGGAGAAGGGCAAAACAGTCACAGGGCTGTACTATGCCGAATTATTGGGCCAATTGGACACCGAATTGCAGAAAAAACGGCCCATTTGGCGAAGAAAAAGGTGCTCTTCCACCATGACAACGCACCGGCTCACACCTCCGCCCTCGCCACGGCCAAATTGGTTGAATTGGGCTACGAACTTCTGCCCCATCCACCGTACTCTCCAGATTTGGCCCCGTGCGACTTCTTTTTGTTTCCAAACTTGAAAAAGTCACTCGCCGGGCAGAAATTTGAGTCAAATGAGGAGGTTATCACCACCACGGAACCCTATTTTGCAGACCTCGAGAAAACATATTTTTCAGATGGGTTAAAGAAGTTGGAGCATCGCTGGGTCAAGTGCACCGAACTAAAAGGTGACTATAGAGAAAAATAAATCGCCACTTTTCCAAAATTTTCGTTTTTCTTTTGTAGTCTAAGTACTTATCGGACCACCCTCGTACTTGAAATCGACGCCGTCGCTTGCTTGTCCCTCGAAATCAGTAGTCAGGCATTGAGGTGTTTCAACACTACATGCGTGAATTCGGGCCTGCCTCCGGAGCTGGTTGGGAAATTTGCTCATCTGTTCGACGGAACGCTCGGTACTGCGAAGGGATTCGCTCACACAGCGAAGACGAGTCAGGGAGTTGAACCCGTGTCTGTCAAGTTGCGAAGACTTCCTTTTGCTGTCAGAGACGAGGTCTCGAGAGAGCTCCAACGACTTTTACAGGCGCGACCATTATGGAGAAAATTGACGCTTCGGAATAGGTATCGCCGATCGTTGCAGTGAAAAAGAAGGATGGAAAGGTACGACATTGCGTCGATTTGAGGGAAGTGAACAAGGCTGTTGTGGTGGACAGTTTCCCATTGCCTCACACGGAGGAACTGCTTCAAGCGCTCGTCGGGGCAAGGTACTTTTCGAAGATGGATTTATCCAGCGCGTACCACCAGCTCGTCCTGAGTCAAGAAAGCCGAGACCTAACGGTGTTCCTCACACATGAGGGTCTTTTTTGTTTCACCAGGGTTTGCTTCGGATTGGCCTCTGCTCCTGCTGCATTCCAAAAGATGATGACTACAATCCTGAAGGGGTGCAAGAAAGTTCTCTGCTACCTGGACGACATCATTGTTTTTGGTGAAACGGAGGAAGAGCATCTCAGAAATGTGCACGAAGTCCTCCGCCGCATCGACGAAGCGGGCTTGAGGTTGAACAACAAATGCATCTTCAACGTTCGCGAACTCACGTTCCCAAGACACGTCGTCAGTGAACGGGGGGTGTTGCCCATGCAAAGCCATGCTACGTTCATTCTTGGGTATGGTCGGCTATTATGCGAAGTTTATTCCACGGTATGCGGAGTTGGCGGAACCATTGCGAGAACTTCTACGCAAGGAAGAACCCTTCTGCTGGACAGCAGTTCGGGAAGAAAGTTTTCAGCGGCTGAAGTCTCTGCTTTCCTGTAGGCCACTTCAGATGTTCTACCCCAAGCTACCCGTGGACGTGACGACCGACGCCTTGGAGCTGTTCTGCAACGGACGAAAGGGGAAGACCTGGTGACCATTTCTTTTGCATCCCGAACTTTGACATTGCAAGAGCGTAAGTACTCTGCGGGAGAACGGGAGGCGTTGGCCTGCATGTGGGCGTGCGAACATTGGCGTGTTTTCTTGTGGGGTCGCCATTTTACGCTCCAAACAGATCATCAGTCACTGCTGACACTGTTGAACTCTCAGGGAACTGGCCAGCGCCCTTTTAGGATGGCAAGGTGGTATGCTCGGTTGCTTGAATACAGTTTCAGCATGGTTTTCAAGAAAGGAGAGGACAACTTTGTGGCAGACGCCCTTTCACGGATGCCTCTGGAAGGACCTAACGAAACACCGTGTGATGATGAGGTTGTGTGCGCTATTTCGCTGTGTGTATCGCAGCAGAAATTTGCCAAAGAGACTCTGGACGACAGCCGTCTGCAGCAGGTGGTGGCGTGGACAACTAGCACGTACGTGGCCACGGAAGAAGGAGTTGCCTCCAGACATGGCACCATTCTCCCAAGTGACGGAAGAACTTTCCATGAGTGAAGACCTGTTGTTTAGGGGAGATCGTGCTGTGGTTCCGACCGCTCTTACGGCGAAGATAATGGAGCTTGCGCACAAGGCTCATCCTGGGATTACAAGAACCAAACAGCGTGTGCGCGACACGTATTGGTGGCCTGGCGTGGACAGGCACATTGAGACGGCCGTCAAGTATTGCAGTTTTTGTCAAGCAGTCGACAAATCAGCAAAACCGGTCGTGCCTCCTTTACATCCGGCCGAGTTCCCGTCTGCTCCGTGGGAGACACTTGGTGTGGATATCGTGGGACCGTTTTCCAGACGGCCAAGCGATTGTCGGTATGCTGTCACTTTAATTGACTATTTCAGCAAGTGGCCGGAGGTGCGCCTGACGAGTTTGGTGACGCCAGGAAAAATAATTGCCTTTCTACGGTCGGTGTTCAGCCGCGAGGGCTACTCCACCGAACTGGTCAGTGATCACGGGCCTAAGTTCGTCTCGGCCGAGTTCGAAGCATTCCTGCAGGAGCGTGGAGTGAAGCACACCTTTTCCTCAGTGTATCATATTCCACAGAGCAATTGCCAGATCGAGCGTTTTAACCGTGTCTTCAAAGACTTTGTGCAACTCAGTATACAAGAGCAGCAAGCGTCCTCTGAAGGACGCCGTGCTAGAACATCTTGGCGTCTATCGTTGTACTCCTCACGCAGCAACAGGCGAGAAACCAGCCTTCCTGCTACACGGGCGTCACCCCAGGACGAAGCTGGACATCGTGGGTGGACCATCCAGAGACTTCTTTAGCAACCCGACAAGAAGTCTTGCAGGGCTACGAGAACGGGTGGCCCAGTACCAACGAAAGTCCAAGGCATACACGAACAACAGCCGTGGAGCCAAGGCCAGCCTGTTCAAGCAGGGGGAGAGTGTTCGGATCAAACTGCCGGGTAACGTTTCAAAAGGCAGCACCAGCTACTCGGCGCCCAAAAAGGTGGTGGAGCACCAGGGAAAAGACGCGTACCTTCCCCAGGACGGCAGGGTATAAAACCGGCGGAGGCTCGTGAGGTCCAACGATCAGTCATCCCCGCAGGTTGCCCTGTTTGCCATGGTTTGAAGCACCATTAGCGACCTCATCCTCACCAAGGGCACCACCGGCACCCAGGGTCGCGCTCCCACAGTCACCGCACGCGACATCGCAAGATGTTCCCGAGACACCGTTCCCAGTTGCACGACAGTCACCTCGCACAACATCGGAGAGAGCGGTACCGTCATCGGAGTCATCTGTCGCCCCATCAGGACTACGGAGATCTGCCAGGCAGACATCAAGGCCTCGAAGACTGGACGATTTTGTGTTATATTAAGTGTTCGTGGTTGTGTTATCTTGAATCTAAATATTTTTTTGTCCTGTCATTTTTCTTTTCTTGAGGGGGGGAACTGTTGTGGCAGCGCCACTATCGCGAGGGTTATAAAAGAGCAGGCACGAATAAAGATAAGGTTGTTCTGCACCGGTACTGGAGAGTGTCACTTCGGCTGCGTCGGCAGCAACACAACAGACATGACCGCACGGCGTCCACTTTTCGTGTTCTCGCACGTTCGCGGAGGTTTGCCGAATATTCGCCAAATCTTTGCCGAACTTTCCTTCGAAAGTTTTGCAGTTGCCGAACTTTCCGAATTTGAAGTTAGGCAGATTCGGTCCATCACTAAGCATAACATCGGCGCACAGCATAAAATCAAACTCTATTTGGAAGGGGGATTGATGCCTCACTCACACAATTTTTAACCTTACTTAGCCTGAATACTGAATTGCGTCATGTAGTACTCTGCTCGTTTTATCTTTACACCTGTCAAGAATCTTCACATCATGCAACACCGGCAGACAGGAGCATCTACAACAGTGAAGGGGGAGAATAATGCGTATGGTTTGTCTCATTTCGTCTTCGTTGCTTTTGGCGCTTTTATACGTTTCAAGACCATGGACCAACATGCCCAAATAACCACCTCGTTGCTCCACACAACTTGCCCCCCCCCCCCCCCTCCAACCCCTTCCCGATATTCGTTTTTAGTCGTGTTCATTTTATTTGTGTTGTTGCGAGGTTTAGCAATGGGAACCTCCTCAGGCTGATTCATGCAGACTTTTCTTCGTACTCCTCACTCCCCCGCAAAGGAAATAATGAACAACATTATTTAAAAAGTGAATGGTCTTGTGGTAATTATGATAGAAGCAACATTTGACCTTTTGTATCAGGTTTCCTAGCAGGCAAAATAATGTTTGAAAAAGACTCACGCTTATGGGGCAGGTGCTAACATTTGCTAATACTTGGATATTAAAAAAAAAAAAAACGATTGCACCGCTAAAGGAGTTCTTCTGTAGACGACTGGAGACAGCAGCATATTACATATTACTTTTAGTAATAACAATAGAACGGGTGCAAAATAGAGGGCCTTCTTTTTAGAACTAAGGCTCTGGTCAGGGTAGGCTCCTTTATAATGGTTATTAAAAAGGGTTGAAAATATGAACCAGAGTGTTACACTTCAGTTGAGATAAAGCCTGTCTCCCCTTCACCCATTTACACTCGGTAGTTTATTTAGCTTGTAAAAATAATTTCTGTACAATGCCAGCGAAAGTCAGCATATCCGCTAGAGCGTCTATCATTACAAATTAGGGTGGAGAACAAAAATCAAGATGATTTATATTATGCCCGATTTTGTGATTTAAACCAAAACTTTCCAGCGAAAATAATCCTAAATAATTTTTCCCGTTTGTTTATTATTTTACATTTGCTGGCATTTGTTTATAAAGAATAATCAAGAAATATTTATATCCGAATGTGATGAACACGAGCCAAAGACGGTCTTTGTACCTTCTATTTCGTTGGTCAAGTACGTAATCTGCTATTACAAGCAAATCAAAACGCAACAGGAAAATAAAGCTTTTGTTGTAGCATGGCGAGGCTTACAAGAAACGGTTGTTAATTAGACTGTGCTTTAAATTTAGTTATTTACAGTAAATGTTGTTCCCATATTGTTTTCAGCGATCGGACGAGATGACCAATCTGCCACTTTTAAAAATACATCTAGTAATATGACTCAACTACCCTAGCTACAATTATTAAAAATGAAATTCATCTAATTTCAATCAAAAAATCTGATTAAGAATTAAATTAATCAGATTTAAATCAAACAAATCCGATTTTTCAAAACCTTCAAATTGGTCTGGCCTTTAAGTCATTGCATTTAATACTGCAGTTCTGGCATTACCTAACAAATATGAGTTCACTAGTCAAGTCAGCTTACCCGACGTTCATCTAATGTCCACCGAACATAACGAGATTATGACATGGTGAAGACGGCATTCGCCCAATTCTCACCCTCTTCCTCAAAGATAAAGAAAAAGATATGTTTAATTTTTAAAAATTCCAAGGACACCTAAGCACTTCTTACGAGTTGTGAATGCGAAAGCATGAACGTCGTTCTTCCGCTCCCTTATTTCGTCATTGACGTCACGTCCGCAGCCATTGCTATGTACCATGTTCCACCGGCCGTACCCATGAGCGATATGAAGGTGAACAGCCCACTTCTTGCTTTTGACGCTCCTGTAAGTTTTGGAACAAGCTCTGTTCCAGAAGAGGGCTAGAACGCAAAGTGTAGACCCCCAAGCCACTACCCTTTGAGACGTTGAGAGTTAATATAGCTTTAGGGAACCGTAAAACAGGCAAGAAACCAGGTAAGGTGTTCACCTTCATATTGCCGGCGGGTGAGCCCCGAGAGCAAACACAAGCGTCACTGCGGTCGCCGCGCCCTGATCGGGTGAGGTGTACCGTGACGTCAGGCGGAGGACTCCGCTCCACGATCTCGCATCGGCTCGCTTCCCAGCACCGGTTTCCTGGTTTGGCGTTGTGTGCCGCAAGCTCTTCGAGGAGCTGGACTTCGTTTACCCGGTGTACAAGACGTTGAGTTAGGCCGATATTGATGTGCTTCCGTACATTTTATAAGCCTGCTTGTCCCTTTTACCTTTAAAATTGGGTTACAAATCCCAAAAGCTATCGGCGGAGGCAATTCCGCCAATGAACCTCCCCGTCCGTCCACACGACGCAAGGCAATTTTGCGAGGGATCGGTGAAGCGGTGGCGCAAGTGTTTCAGATGCTGGAATTCTGTTCCTTGCGTGTTCATGATTTAGGACGATATTGCATCCCGCTTTCAAGGCATTTGAAGTGGCATTTATATCATGGGCCTTTGGGTGGTCGGCAAATTAGCTCGCGACCCCGACTTTGCGCTGCCACTCTGCATGCGCTGGTTCGCAGATGTTTTAAAGGCCCTGTGTTTGATTATCTTTGAAGTGCTCATGGAACAGGGTTGTTTTAAATAAATGTAGCTTCTTCGTGAATTAATTATATAGTTTATAAAAGTATGTAGGCATATTTCTTAGATGCTCAATTACTGGAAATTAGTTTGTATTTTAGCTGCAGAAACGGCCGAATTGCCCCCAGTTGTCTGTATATGTATTGAACTGCCCAAAATATGCACAGCAATAGTGCCGTAATTTGGAATGTTTATACTTTTTTTTTTTACATTTTTATTCCAGCCTTGGGTATTCGGAAAATACACCGTTTAGTCTGAATTGTCATTTCCAATTAAAAGAGGCACTGCTGCAGGTCTCCAAAAGCTTCCTCAGCCTCCAAACTCCCTACAGCTGGACTCTTTGACAACAGAGGAAAACAGGAGTAAAAGCAAGCATTCGAACGTCTGTCCAGTGCTAAATGCAGCACCAGTAGCAGAAAATGTGGAACCTCTGAAGGGCGACAGTCTGGGTGAGAATAGCTTCGGGTATTTTAGCTGCAGGACAATCCGATTTAAGTAAAATCTCAATTTTAGGGCTTAAGGGACTAATAACGAGCTAGACACCTTCGTTTACGTTTGTGATGCATTACTTGAGGGGTGATATAAACAAGTCCGCAGATACCACCCTGTAGTCCATTGAAATACTATCCGAATCCAGCAAAGGTCAAATGCGAGCAATGTATATAATAAATGTTCCTTGTTTTTTTACTTTGCCCCTGCACTTGGGCTGTCTTACTTGTGATTCTCTCCCCATGGCCCAGACTGTATTTAGCACGTTGCTCGAGCAGCATGCAGCTTTTCTGCTTCGGCGATCTTGTTTAAAAACATATACAAAAAAATAGTATACATAACCTGCCAATTCATTCAGACCATCAGCAGCATTTATTGTGCGAAATGTAAATCTATAGTGATGCTCCTGCAATTGTGGCCATATTTCTTTATTTTCATATACCAGCTGCGATTCATGCGTTGCCTGCCCTATCAACCACGCTTAAAATGTTGGTTGAAGTTTCGCCTGTAGCTACAGGCCATACGTCAATAAAGGAACATATAAAAATTTACACTTCCAACGAAAAACACGCTAAAAAAATTAAATAGAAACGAGCGCGCCGACAGCTAGCGTTGTCACAGCCTCCACAGGGCGAGTGGGGCGAGTCGGGGAAAAAATTCTCTCCTCGCGTGACGTCACCCCGGTTTGCCGTAAGGGGGCGCCACGCGAACTTCTCGGGGCTAATAGCTCCTACGGAGCAAAGTAACGCACGCAATCCTTTGATACGCGTGTTTTGCTGACATGGCCGACAGAGCAGCTCGGTGCGAGTCACGTGGTACTCAGAGTTCCAGAAGGCGTCCGCTTAATGGGAGAACACATGAAGATCGACGCCACACGGATGATCAAAAAATAAACGCCGAGCTCACACTTTTCGAAACTAGTCTGTCGTGAAGTTGGTAAAGCACTCGACACTTTATCAAAGTTTTCATAATATTGGATGCGCGTAAAAATTTTGAGAAGGCAATTTCCAGGGCAATGGGGTTTGAAGCAGACGACTATGTGAACGGTGTGGCGTCATTGCGTCGTCTGCTGCCATGATGCCGGTCAGCCACTTTAAAAAATAATAATAAATAATCACGTTCTTACATGGCACACAACCTAGCACAAATTATTGTAAACTGTTCCTTTATTATGTCAGAAACTAATGTCGTTCCGTATATCCTCAAAATATTCAAGAAACGATTTTCTCACGTTCCCCATGCATTTGTGACGACCGGAGTTGGAACCCTCGGGCGTTCGCCGCTGGTCGTCGACATGGCGTTCTAGATTGCGCTACTCTGCTCTAATGCAGCACCACTGAATCCGGCACCACTGAATCTCTTCTCCGCAAGGCGATTTCGCGAAATGTATGCTGCAGAAGGTACGGGCACAGGAGCGTGGTACGGAGCAATGGCGGCCGGTATAGTGTCATATGACGTCACATGCAAGGCATGCGCACTGGCGTCGACGGCCACGTTTCTTTACTACCGAAGTTGCGGCCGGCGAGCCCAGCCCAGCCCCCTTCCCATCTCTTCGGCAACGCCTAAAGCCCTGTCCAAACAGGCCTCTATAAAAATCGGCAGGCCACACGACTCCTGCAAAAATCGTCAAAATTGAAGCGTCCGGTAGTCGGGGGGTGAGCCGCGGGAGAGAGGCATCAGGCACACCATTGGCAGGTGGCGTATGACGTCAAGTCTGACGAGCATCGACGTCAAAGAAAAGTGGGGGAGGCGAGGAGGAAAGTCGTAAATTTGGCTTGGCTGGTGTCCAAACAGACATACGACCGACGACTCCCAGACGCTTCAATTTTCACGATTTTTGCAGGAGTCGTGTGGCCCGACAATTTTAGTAGTAGCCTGTTTGGACAGGCCTAGCAGGGAACACACGAGCGACAAAAAACGGACGCCACGGCAGTTTCCATGGCAACTTGCGCGCACGCTGTGACGTGCGGCTTGGCATAGGTCAAAGTCACAGCGTTTTGGGCTATTCCGATATGAATCAGCGCGCGGCACCTGTTTTTCCCGCTCATTTGTAATTCCCTGCTAAGCACGAGAGCGCCGGACGAGCGCGCGCTCTCGTGAAGCGACCGCCAATGGCTATTTAGGAGCCCTTTTGCTCAGTCCATAAAAAAAAGACATTTCTTTTGCTTCTTTTTTTTTTTTTTTTTTTTTTTTTGCTGTTACAGACATTGCTAGTTTTGCTCCATGGGATAGTTGATGCTTTCGCATTAAAAGTTAATTATCTTATATATACACAAACGTATGCGTGGATGCACCACCATTGAACAGAGCCGTATATGTAGAGTTTGGCCATTCGTTGGGGTGTATAGAGACAAATGAGGAGGCGCCACTGGGCCGAAAGTGGGCTGGGCGTGTTCCAGGGCGTCTTCAGAAATTCAAATGTGACCAACCAGAAGCCGGAAATAATACCCTGGCGGTGGTCGCGAGAAACAAACCTGATAACTGCATCAGAGTAACTCTCACTGACTGAAAATATGGTACATGTGATGTTCCAATCACACTCATCCAAAATGATGGTGGAAGAGTGCGAAAAGCAGATCGATCGACATAATTCGTACACCAAGCGCCGAGAGCCGGGAATCTGCTGTCCGAGCGGTCACACTCTGCCCGAGCAAAACAGAGTTGAGCGGCGCATTCGTTTCTTACATCTTTCTGCATGATCATGATCAAAACAAGACGTGCACCATATTTTCAACCACGAAGAGTTACAACACTTCACTGTGATGCGCTTATTAAAACCATTTACGAACATATACCTTTGATCAGACTGTTTTTCGTTACCACCGCTAGGGGATCCTTTTCGGCTTTTGGTTGGTCAAGAGAGCATGCCAAGCCCTCTTTCCAAGTCTGACGCACGCCCTGGCTCTGCCCGCGCCTCCCATTGACCAAACTCTCTGTATACACGGCTCTGCCATTGAAAACGAGGTAATGGCAAAGGAATTTATTCACAAACTCTCCAGCAACACATTTCCTTCGAGGCACTTTTCAGCATCATGAGCACAACCGTCCGCCGCCACACAACGGCAGCCTTGAAAACCTGGCAGTAGCTAAAATCAAATCCAGACCAAAGCTAGTCCTTTTTTACTAAGCATTTCAAAAGCTTTTCTCAAACCTTGAGGTTTGACTGGTTCAGCAAACCTTAGAGTATGTGGCGATGTTAGACAAAGCTATAAGTTTGAACAGTGTTGGTCGACTTCGACAGAAAAATTTCAAGCTCTTGGGGAAGAAAATAATTTTGCAGTAGTTGTAAACGTGATGCAATATAAAGCAATAGAATGAAGCAATATGCCTGATAAATATTGTGTCCCCTCCTCCCCCAGGTGGCATAGTCAAACCAGCCTAAGTTTACATTAAAAGTAGCGATATTCAAGTTTCAAATTGGAATCAAATACTCATTTACTGAACAATTCGATTATACTTTCTAATTTATAGTATTTGATACTTCAAATAACTTGAGACTGAATTTTCTTCTGAGAAAAATCCTGATCTATTTAGAAACGCTGTCCATCTGACGACATAGCTTGCACAGGTCTCCGCTAAATTGAATTCAAGATACGCATCAACAGGCCTTAACTGACTAAATATATGATGGAAAATAGCTTGTATCCTGTAGTCCTAAAGAGGAAACCATGAAAAACCGTAAACCACATATGCCGTCCTCGAATTCAAATATCTCATGTCACCTGCCGCCATCTCTTGTGCACTAAAAACATGTGCTTGTTAAGGGCCGATACATCTGTCGCCAAAGGACAAACTTTCCTCCAATGTGACTTGCTGTTAAGTAGCATATGCAGGGAGTGGTTCTAATATGACATTTAATTGCCAAATACAAAAATCTATACTTGAAACAGTCTCGTCCGCTAATGGCGCCTTCCGCGGCATCAAGCGAGGTGCAGCGGATAAACGGTGCAAGACGTCGCCCGATTGCGACGAATCAGCTGTATTCGACCATTTACTTCGTACTCTGCGTATCCACCCATGGATGGGTGGTCACATTATTTAGCTGCGTCTCTAACTTTCCGGTGCGACAGTCACAAACACCGTTTTTGTTCGTGCTAATCAAAAGCGGTTTTCTTTCCGCATATTTTGTTATAGAGTAAACACATAGCTGCATTTTTTTCTTAGTCTAATTTTTCTTTTTACTTTTTGTGCGCTACTATACCCTGTTGCAGGCTAAGAAAACCAGGACAGGCTGTTCCCGCCAAGCCCTTCACCCTTTCTACTTAGCAGAGCAAACGCCAGAGAGGGGGCGAGTCCCTCCTTGTTTCGTCTGGTCCCCTCTCGGGTGTTTTCTGTGCTAAGAGGAAAGGATGGAGGAGCCTGTTGTATAGTAAACGTTTTGGTATTCAATATGCAATTCAACATTTATTTCTGGTGGCCATTCGACAATATTCCATATGATCCGAAATTTCATTACTCGTACACCTCTAGTAAAAATTTGCAAGAGCACGTTCCCTACTGTCGATCTCCGCCGGCGTGCTTCCTGGCCAGGTGGGCCCTGAGCTCATACGGGAAAATGAACCCCTTGCCACAGCGTTCGCACGTGTGGGGGTACTCCTTGGAGTGCATCGCAATCACGTGCTTCCTCACGCTGTTAGCGTCGCCGCCCCTGAACCCGCACAGAAGGCACGAGTGCAGTCTGGCACCCGAGTGCGTCCGCACGTGCCTAATGAGGACATGGTTCTGGGTGAACCCTTTGCCGCACTCGGAACACACGTACGGACGCTCGCCCGTGTGCACCCGGCGGTGCCTGGCCAGGTGGCCCTGCTGGGTGAAGCCCTTGCCGCACGTGGAGCAGACAAAGGGCGTCTCGCCCGTGTGGGTCCGCTCATGCGCCACCACGCCGTCCGCGCGGTCGCTGGAGAAGGGGCAGTGGCGGCACTGGTGCCGTCCCTCCGCCTTGTGGTGCACCGCCTTGCGGTACACCATCTTCCGATGCGCCATCCTGCGGTGCCTGTCCAGGTGGTTGCGGGAGTAAAACATGCCTTCGCACTCGCCGCACCTGAAGACCCCCGCCGCCTTGGCGTACGGCGTCTCTCCCCCGCCTGCGTGACGAACGGGGAAAGTTACTAGGCATGCGAGACTGTTGTTATGCGAGATACTAAAGCCCAATGAGATGTTTGTCCTCCTTTTCAGGTTTTACTGAGGCAAGGAGGATGTTAAGAATGGTTTATTACTTAGCTCCACTTGAAGCCCGACCGAAGTCTGACGCTACGTTCAGATTGGGCCGACTCAAGCGGCGCCAAAAGTGCATCATCACGGCGCTTGTCGTCGTTGTGCGTCTGCCGTCGCCAGCTGAACCAATCACGCGCAGAAAAAGCGCAGGATCACGGTGCCTTCACTGTGCAGCATTCGTTTAGTTGCCCTTGGTAACTGCCCGAAGACGATGGCCGCCATGACATTGTGCTTTTGGCAGTGCTTGATTGGCCACATTGTACGTAGCATCAGCTGCGGTCGGACTTGAGAGTGAAACACGGCATAAACATTGGTTCGCACACTTGCGTTTTGCTAGGACCGACTGCGCCACAATTGGTTTTTAGGCCCCTCGCAAGTGCTTAAAAACAGCTGTGCAGCAGAGCACCCGGTTGTAAAAAGTCACGAGAAGCTTAAAACCAGTCTTCTAGCCTCTCCAGTCGCGTGTGTGAAGTGGCCTTAATGCTCAGGAGGAACCACACCTTTGTAACACCCTAATAAAAAAAAAAGGACAAAAAAGAAACATTACCAAGATATATTCTATTTGAAGCCTCAATATTTCGCAAATTTTGCGAAGAGCAGCTAGCCAAACCCAGATTCTCTAAAAAAACATGTACAGCATTTGTTTGGCAAAACAATGAATGGCATCCACTTGGTCCACGACTGTACAATGAGCTGCTCAAAAGGATGCTGGTCAACAACTGTGCAGTCTGTCCCCGGCTGCTAATCTTTAAAAACGAAGATTCAATTAAATTGAATTAAATACATTCTATCTTTACAGAAAACATCCTGGAAATGACTATGGGCGAAGAGCTGTATTAACAGCTTGACCAGATGACATTCAGCATATCCAGAAAATAAGAAACAGCATAGCCACTAAAAGAATGAGAATGGCGTGGTGCGTCTTCAAAGCGCCTGGCCTCCAGCACGCCTTCTGCCAAGCTTTGGCTGCACATGGACCCTCGAGACAAAGCGTCCTCAAAGGTAGGAAGCTGGCACTGGAGGCGCAAAAATTAAAAACTTTTTGGGAAAAAAATAACTTATGCAGCTCCTCCCTACCATTCTCACCATGTCAGTGACTGTGATAACAACTCAATTTTAACTCCTTCAGTCATGGCTGGAAAGCAAAAGATAAACAGATTTTGCCTGATTACGCCTAACCACGCTTGACATTGCACAGTAAAACAAAAACAAAAAAACTAACGAATCTAAACAATTAACATAGCACATCACCACACAGTCTCAAAAACAGTCTAGCACATAAGACCACAAACAAAGCATGGCTAGAGGCACACCAGCAGTTCACGAGGGAAGCTTCAAATATAAGAACCGACACACGCGGTAACAAGTTATTACCATTCCTACACAACTTTCATAACAACCAACACAACTAAAACAGTGGCTCTCACCCAGTTTACCAATGAAGACACAAGCATATTAAAATTACGCTAGACATGTTTTTTTTTTTTTGTTTTTTTTTGTTTTTTACATTTTAGTCCTAATGAAATTGATTTTGCATGGATGCAGCAATAGACCTTTTGCAAAATTAAGCGTGGTTCACATGTTTGCTTTCGAGTGTATTCAACTGCGTTGCAACTCTTTGCAACTGCTTACGAGAAAACATTGGTACCGTCTGTCAGGAAGTCTTGGAACCCCCCAACATGCATATATCTTTTTATGCAGTACCTTTTCAGCATGGGCCTGAAATAACATCGCCGACATTTTAAACGACGGTGTCTTATGCATAGTGCATTGATGTTGCAAATACTGCAAAATCTTCAGTCTAATAAGGAGAGCAAGTCGTCTGCTTCTTGTGCAGGAGTTGCGGTGACGTCACAACGACACCGAGCTCCGATTGGCTTTTATTGAAAGAATAGCGGGTAAACCTCAATGCTAGATGTCTTGTGGTCTACTCCCTATTTTTTCAATCAGCCAATAAGAGCTCGGCGTTGAGACATCATTGCAACCCCCGTGCAAAAAGCAGACGAACTTGCGCTCTGCATTGTACCCCGACCAGGAGTGTTCCGGGGCCACCCACAAGATGGTGTCAGTGTCTCCTAAAGTCGTAGGCAACTACAAGAGGTTACAATGAAAGTCTATCACACCCAGACGCAAATGTGCAAGCCAGCCCTTACTCGAGCACCGAGGAGCAAGCTCCGAACATGGTCGCACATGCTGCACGTGCTACGCGTGTTCCCAACATACTCCTCAGCGCTCGGGTAACTTCGCAAAAGGTCCATTACGGGAACCGCTGTCCTGTTTTAGTCTTTCTACGACTCTTGTGGTCTATGGGTTGCAGGTATTCTCGCGCGAATGTTTCCTTCTGGTCGTCGATGCACCACTCTTCTGTTGTTTCCTGCAAGCCGAGCCTTTCCCGCTCGGCCGTCCCATCTGAAGGGTCTCTCAACAGTTCTGCAACAAAGGAGAGATACGACAGTTATACACTTCCAGCTGTTCAAGTTCCACCTCTCATAGAGTCATACGACCCAGCTTGGCCACGTTGGTGGCAAAACATTATCAATACTCAATCTCTATACTTGCGGACAACTTTCTGCAGCTATTTGGAAGTGAAGAGTGCCCTTGCTTTGACTGCAGGGCTCCAGAAAGTTGTCCGCGAGTATTAGCGAGATAGAGCTACGGAGGGCACCACCGCGTTAAGACTTTATGACGGGGCTTGGCAAAGCGGACGACAAACATCGATCAACGCCGGCGCACGTTGGGTTCACCGACGCCAAAGTATAAACGGCCCAGGTACAATGGCAATGCCGATTTAATCCGAGCCTGAACCTTTGACGATGCAAGTTGCTTTAGCGACGAGGCGACAACGCGTGCACGTCAATGGCACTGCAGCCATTAGCATAACCCACAGCCCATTGGCCATCCGCTTCGCTCAAACCCTTTAATCACTAAATTTTTCCTACTGTGTCATGGAGAAAAAATGCTTTGCTTCTTTTTGTAATTTTAATTCGCCTATAACCCCCAAAATAATGTGAATTTTCAGAAACACATCTTTTCTCCGTGTTCCTATGTTCGATAAGGTCCGTTTCGGCGCAAATTTACAACCAGTTAAAAAATCATTAGAGGGCCCCTTAAAAGCAGCTGTAAGGGGATATACAAGGTGTGGCAGAAAATTATGAGACTGGCAACACTGTACTCGAACCCACAACGCTGCTGCTTCCCCCTTCACGTCTCAGTTAGGTTAGCCCTTGCCACTGACACAGTATAACTTTGAACCTGCTACTGTTGCTACACAGTTGTTAAGAGTCTCAAGTAAAGTTGCATTTGTGAGGTCTGTTACGAAAATGAACCAGGCAAATTTTCAGCAACATTCAGCCATCAAGTTTTGTGTAAAGCTAGGAGAATCCGCTACTGTGACTTATTAAAAGTTACAAATGGCAGATGGAGAACATTCCCTATCCAGGGCACGATTGTTCAAATGGCACAAGGCCATTTTATGGAGCTGACGAGAAGTGGAAGACGAACATCGTGCGGGAAGACTTCGACCTCAAAAACAGACGGCAACGTGGAAAGGGTGAAAACTTTTGTGGCGTCAGACCGTAGATTAACACTAAGAACGATCAGTAGTGAGTTAAATTTGAACCGGTTTAACGTCCACGAGATTTGAACACAGGAAAGTCCTCGAAAAAATCAGGAAGGGGGTGGCACATTTGCCACCGGCCATTGCACGCACTTAGATGCTGCACCACGACAACACCCCATACCACACGGCCATCTCCATCAATGAATTGTTGGCGGAGGAGATCATCCTTTCAGGAACCCCCGACACGCGCGCCAGCGTGGGCGGGCTTGGGGCGTATTACATGTACATTTGCGTCGTATGGGAGATTGGGAGTGTTCACCGAAAGACGCGTAGATCTGCGAGGTTCAGAAAAGTGGCTGTCCCAAGTTTGAAATCATCAAAGAATTCGACATTCCGGTAATTGCTCTTCGACACTATCCACCATTTTGCAGAGCAAGCAAGGCATACTGGACGGTTCAAGAGTTACTCGTGCAGCAGAAACTTCCCACGACCCGAAGATGTAAGATCGCCAACCGCTTTATGCACAATGGATCTGGTTAAGAGCATGCTTGCCAAGCCGGCGCATGATTTCTATAGCTGCAACGATCTCTACAAGAGTGTGTAAAAACATGTCGGCAAAGCCATTCAGGATAACTTTGATTCGTTCGCACTTGTCAATGCGGTCGCTCCCGTTGTTGCTCCTGCCGCAAATGCTGCGATAGTAGACCTTGAATGCGGCCAGGGTAAACAAGAACCGATGTCAGAGAGGCACCTCGGTTAAATGCCGACGACTGCAGAGACTGAAAACATCCTACGGCTGCTTCCAAACAAAGAGGAGTGCAGCAGCGGTGAGTGTTCTTGCGATGCCTGGAGCAGTTCAAAGAGAACTAATGCCCGGATGAAATTATCGGCAAACTCCACTGAATTATTTTTTACTCGGTCAAGCAGCAACGAGATGTTCATCATCAAGGTTTGTTTGATTAAATATACGGTTAGAGTGTTCCCGTCCACCTTCAAGGCTGCTTGCACTGTTTCTTTGGCTCTATCGCTTCTGTCGAATTACCACTTACATAAAATTTTTCTGCCATCCTGTTGACGTCCTTATACACCAACTCATGTTTACAAACAAACCGAAGCGCCCCTAGCGGACGCCACCGGCGCCGCGCATGCGCGATGGGGGTGTGGGCAAGCTCGTTGTCGCCATAAACAAGCCATTGGAATGCGATGTTGTTGGCGTCGGTGCGAGTCCCCCTGCCCTATGTCGCGTTCAAATTGTTGATTCTACCTCTTCCCTGGCGATGTCCGACTACTTGAGCGGCGTCAGCAAAAAAATACCGAGGCTCGTTACACCACAAAACTTTGCGTGAATAACATGACATGTGGCGACTCATTCCGCGTGGACGCTGCAGTATGCACGCTAAAGCCTGATTCGCATGATGCGATTTTGCTCGCAATTTTCAGTCACGACGCCGCGCGGGCTGCAAAAGCGTGAAGCCTAGCTGAGATGGTCGACGTCAATACTGAAAATCGCAAGCAGAATCGGATCAAGTGAATTAGGGATAACAAGTCGGTGATTGTCACTGGTAACAATGATCAACATATCCTTGTATCTATTGTTTACATCAAGCCTGCTAACCAACCTTCAAATCTAAGTCTTTTGAGGCCTGCACTTACTTCTTATCGCAAGTACCCAGCCAACATTTGGTCTACAGGCCGGCGTCATCTAAGAGAGCAGACGACAAGCAGAAACATTTGAAAGGGCAGACGACAATTTGATCGATCAGGCAGTCGTTTGAACTTTAAAGCGCACTGAACATAGTCTGCAGGTGGTCCGCACAAATTGACTGTTTTCTGGCATTCATGTTGGAACAAAACAAATAAATCTGATGACCACAAGTATCCCTGAATTCAACCCAAAGTGCTTGCCACCCAAGCGATCGTTGTCCGACGGCGTCTGCTTTTCCCTTTTCACGGCACATATCCAGATTCTCGAACGAACCGAGCGCGTGAAAACTGACCTTTAAACCTTCTCGACACTTTTGGTACGGCCCCAGTCGCGGCGTTTTGACAAGAAGGCAGGTTTTTGTCTGGTTCTTTCAAAACAATGGAGGAATACACGTCTGGCATGGGGACTTCTGCCCACAGCCCCAGACCGGAAGTGCGACCGACGTGCCACCACCGAGCTGTGACGTCACAGAGTTGAGTTCGTGTATAACGAGGGATTATCGTACCTTGAATAATATCCAGAAGAGTGCAACCTACGAGCTGAAAGGCATTCCAGCAGAAGCCTTCCGGCACTGCTAGGAACAATGGAAACAGTATGTCTCTCGGTGTGTCGCTTCCCAAGGGAACTACTTAAAGGGGATAACCTTAATTTGTAAAAATAACAAAACTGATGGTTAAAACAAGGTCAGCCTCATTACTTTTCTGCCACACCTCATAAGCTTAACCCACTGCGGCCTTTGCACTGAGCAGGTGCTGGACGCAAGCACGGTGCAATACTGCATTGCCAGAGCGGCTACAAAAGAGCCTCTGCTGGGACAATAGGAGGACATGAGCCCCAGCTGAATGCTGACACAGCGTTTGGCTGCGTCAGCAGAGCACTGCATCATTGTTGTTGTCCCCATGGGCAGAGTTCTAGTTAAGTGCTTGGGGTGCAGTAGCTAGGCCTCCTCTCTCATAGCTCCAGATCCTGTCATTGCCCTCCCGTGACAGACTCAATGCTTTGAAATCCACTCGACCACGGCATCGCGAGGTGTGTCATCAGGGTCATCACGGAATCTCCCCATCAAGTTCGCACTTAGCGGACAAGGCCATAGCCAAACCACGATCTGTTCTCGTGCGTCGTAGAGTCACTTTTATATTGAAACATAGTTTCATTGATGCGTGCCTTTGCTAAGCTCTCATTTGCAGTTTACACCATGGCTCCACGTTTTACGCCTAGCTGGAAATATTTTTCAAAGTCAGCGCACACCTAGATATCAAAGCGGCGTGACCGTGGCCATGCCTAAGCCGACAAATAGCATCTGCAATCGAGAATCGCCCTGAAATCAGTGCGGTGCACATTAGTGGAGCATCAAGTCGCTGCAACATTAGATACAAACTTCACTGCGCCTGAAAATGAAGAGATGAATGCATGCAGCTGAACCCTTTAAACTGAGTGGCAGCTTGTACCACCCAGCGTCGTCGGTGCCCGCAGAGAGCGCTATGAGTCACCTTGTATTTCGCGTGCGATGCACACTTTGCACTTCGAACAGTTCATGTAAGCTGTTTGCTGCAGGCCTGGCGGGTCCTTGTGTCTTCTTCCTGGATAGGATGAACACTAAAAACATACCTGTAAAAGCAAAACAATAATGGCCAATAATTTTTTTTTTATACAAAATAAACGACACAGACGCAGCACATCACTTTTTTTTAGCAGCTATACACAACCTTTTGGCGACTTCTGATTTTCTGTCATCCAGGCACCTTGTTGCCTAAATGATTTCCAGTTTTGGAGTGACCTGGCTCTTGTGTATGAGATTGTGCTCTTAAGTCAGAGTGCTTTTATTGCTTCTGTGCATAGGTTACATTCTGCCGAGACGCCTGGTAATGTGCTTAAGGATGCACCATGCGATTGTGAGAAGTTGTAAACCAAGCCTCGAAAGTGATTTTTTGTTGCCCGCGTGATGAACACCGTAGCTGTGCCCGTGGCACATAGACGGTGATGCGACCTTGCCTTGTTAACGAAACACAGCTGTAGCAACAAAACATTGCTGGACGTAGTGTGGAATGTGTGTCAATGATCACTTCATCAACAAAATGGGATGCAGAGCCGGGCAGGCCAAGAGGTTTTTATTAGCAAATCATATTTACTTCTTCAACATATGAAGTTATCAACTAATGACGACCTTGTAGTTGTTTTAATTGGGTTTATTAATGCGGAGATAAGTGCACTTTATAATCCTAGGCAATTGTGAATTACGACAAAGATACACTGTTCGAAAGTAACTAACCCTGCAATGCCCACGCAGTGACCAGAAAGGATAGGACTGGTCAGTGTCCCGCAAAAATCTAATACCTTCAGGGGGCGCCACCAAGCAGGGGAAAGTTGCAAGAGAAGACGAGGAATGATCATGTGGCGCGGGACACAGGTGTGACCAGAGTAGGCGTTGGCATCGCACATCTCATGAAACGTCAAGCACTCGCACGCTCGATCTGTTTCTCGGTTGGCACAGCCAGATTCACACAGCAGCCTGTCTGAACTTTGAGTACGCTTGATGAAGTTACGTCGATACACTACCAGGACGTATGTGCTTCACATATGTCGTGCGACAGACTAATCACTGAATTTGTTGTCGTGTAGCCGTGGTTTATACAAAGCTAGCGTTTAACTACGTTGCGGGAACTTACGTCGAGTTACAATTGTCAGTCACCAGGCCGTCCCTGCTGCCAAGTATGAATTTAAGCATGGCAATTATTTGGAAGAGCAGCCTCGTGCGCAATATACGATGCCCGCATGTTCTGGGAACTTGCTATCGCACTTTGTCTAAGCGTAGTCAAGTGCAACTGTACGAATAGGTGTTTACTCACGGTCATGTCGACGTAGCTCCTCGCGGTGTGCAATGTCATCTCGGGTCAGGTCACTTATGGTGCAAATGTTGCTCTTCATTAAACATTACTGAGTTTGTTGGGTGATACGTTTCAGACGGGTCGATGAACGTCGAATCATTAATGTTTGCTCGCAACGAGCTCGATCATTCAGAGCCAAACTTGAATGTGCGCTTGTCATTGCACGCGAACACCATAGGAAAACACACACAACACCCGTCAGCCGAAAATGAATATGGCAACAGGAATGGATGGATAGATGAATATGAATGGCTATACCCTTTTAACAGGCACTAGCTTGCACCCTCTAGCCTAAATTTATAAAGACAAACATACGATTCCTCCCACCGTTCTAACACCACTTTTCTCCCCCTAACTATCCCCGGGCAGTGTGGGATATACCAGGATCACCTTTGGGGGATCAAACAAAAAAAACTAAAAACATTGCCCCCCACCCCCTCTTTCCCCCAGCAATCCTCTGGTCAAACCTTGTCGCCGTTACCCCAGCGCCGGACCCACTAGGAGACAGGGTTGAGACTTTGGACCGGAGCCGCAAAGGAAAGTGTTCTAATTTTCCTCTGTCCTGCCTGTCCCCAGCTGTGCTAGTTAGTTGTGTATCATTCAATCTTCCCTAGATAATTTCCAACAATCATCTAATCGCTTCTGTGTGACTGTAATTCTTTTTATCGTCCACCCTCCTTCCGTCGCCCGCAAAACCAAGGACCTCGGCCAAATCCATTACCAGAAGTATGTGATTCAACACGGAAGGGAGACAGGTCACGAAATCACAGAATCCCAAAACTTGTATTATATCCCCATTTTAAAACCCTCGATTGAAGAATTGTTAAAACACTACCCCGTCCTCATTAATTCCTAAGGCTTTCAACCTCAAGTATCATTAACACGTGACCGTTTCCAGTCAAGCACAGGCACTTGTATCTCTTTACTCATTGTATGAACTTTTAGCTCACAGTGTTCAACACACAACTTGCCGAAGTCGTGAGTTGCCGAGGTTATACTGTTGGAAAAAGCCACGATATCTGTAAAATGTACTACCAAAACAGTCAAGCACAGACAAAGAACTCAAAGGAGACCTGGTACGCAGAGCTGTGTATAGAGAGAGTTTTGCCATTCATAGGGAACTACAGGAGGAAAATGAGGAGGGCGCCATTGGTCGAAAGCGGGCTGGGCGTGTTCCAGGGTGTCTTAAAAAATTAGAATGTTCCCAACCAGAAGCCGGAAATTATGCCCTAACGGTGGTCGCGACAAATGAAATTAACAAGTGCTTCGGAGTAACTCTCGGTGACTGAAAATATGGTGCATGAGACATTTCAAGCACGGTCATCCAAAATCGTGGTGGAAGGGCGCGACTAGCGGAATGATCGACATAATCCGTACGCCAGGCGCTGAAGCCAGGAAATCTGCCGCGTGAGCGGTCACACTCTGAGCAAAACACAGTTTGAGCGCACATTCGTTTCTTACATTTTTTTGCACAATCATGAACGAAACACTACGTACACCCTATTTTCAAACATGGAGAGTTACTACATCTAACTCTTATGCCCTTATTAAAACTGTTTCTAGCCACCACCGCTTGGGGACTCTTTTCGCCTTCTGGTTGGCCAAGAAAGCATGCCAAGCCCTCTATCTGCATCTGGTGCTAGCCTTGACTCTGCCCGCTTCTCCCATTGACCAAAATTTCTCTATGAACAGCTCTGCTGGTACGTGGTACCGGTATACATATACAATCAAATGATTCATCAGCCCATGGTTGTGATCTTTCCATTTTGAACCATTACTGCAAAATGCATAACAATTTTGTGAAATTGGAAAGCATCAAACTACTGTAAATTACTTATTTTTCGCGTGAACCCAACTTTCGCGAATTTCGCAAATCGCCTCTGATTTGAGGGGCGACAACCTTCCTGCTAGCTAAATGCAGGACAAGCGGGGCAAGGGGGTAGAGGAAATTTGTTAACACGCACAAAACGAACCAAGGCTCTGTTAACACATTTATTATTTCCTACTCCTTATACACCTGCTACTTGTATTGCAGCAATTAAGCTCAAATAATTTCCACTCCCAGTGATATATTTATTTGAATGCCAAACATGTTATTAAATGTGTCGAAGTTGAAAACAAAAACCAACTATATCAGAACTCAATGCATCAAATGGAAATAAGAAACAATAAATCTTTTTCGGGTTATTGTTTGCTGTCATTGCTTACTTTCATCAACATGGCCCTACACAAATTCTTAACATGATGTTCTTTTTTGACTGTTGCGAGTGTGGCCGTCTTCACCAAAAAAAAATCCACAGCAACCTTTTTGCATTGACACAGCGATTTGAAAACAATTACAATATTTTATATTTAAACTGTTGACGAGCAATTTTTCTTGCAATATTTTGCCACCAAAGGGAGTGGCACAACGGCGCATGTGCTTTGGCTCTCCTGCAAGAACGGCAATCACTTCCCGCAACGCTTGGATAGGAAATGGCGTACCATTTCGATTCACACGATTACCGGTGACCTCCGCACTTCCCCATGCCCCTTTGTTCGGCAGCACTATGAGTTGCGGAGTGAATTTTGCGACATGTGAAATGCGGGACATTTTGAAGATTTGAGAATTATTCGCGGAACGTGAGACACGTGCCTTCAATATGGGACAGTCCCGCAAGTTGCATGACGGGTGGTCACCCTATTGAAAAGCAACATTGAGACACCGGGAAAACATGCATTAAAAAGTATCACAATATCATTATATGCGATATGTGCATAAGATAAAAATTATCTTGAAGTAAATAATGCAATAAGTCGTAATTCACGCTCACCTCAAGAATTTTATTTGGGACCTTCAGACAGTTCCTCCCAAAGTACAGCCAATTCATATCACATCTTTACGGTTCCCAAAATCCGCGTACACTTCAATCAGCCACACTGCATGAACGGGCTTCATAACACTCGCTTGCAAGTCCATCTTAACGTCAGTTGCACTTAGTCCTTTTTCCATCACCTCTTGTACACATCCAGCATACCACTGAGTCAGGCGGTTCCTCATGGCAGTCTTGAACACATTGTTAATGTTTAGGTTGTTCGGTTGCAGGAGTCCCGTAGAGCTTGCCGAGACGAAGACATACCCAATGTTGTTTGCATTTAGTTTGTGCAGACTTTGTACAATGTGCAGTGAAGACGTTAAAAATACCATCACCCACACGACTCATGCACGTCTCCACGTACAGAAGAAGAACAGTGTCAACAAACCATAGCATTGTGATTGCGTTGCCAAATATCCCAGTCAGTTGGAAACTGACTGGGTCACTGTGCCACATGTCCCAGTCAGTTGGAAACTTCACCCTGGCATGACACCTGTCTGTTTTGCCTGCATACATTACTTGAGGAGGCAAGAGGTCGCCAGAAAGTGTCATAGTCATCAAAACGGTGACTTCCCTTTTGTTGTCCAAGCCAACCACCCAACTTGCTTGGAATCTTGGGCCTCCATCTTCCACTCGCTGGCCGGAACCAGCTTGACACCTGTTGGTCCCAGTTAAAGGGCAACTCCGGCCAAAACTCAACATGAAATAAATTACTGGTATCGCTGTAGGGACACAAAATACGACTCCGGCCAAAATATTACGTCCGTAGGACGCCGCATTCTCAACTAATGCCGATAACAAAAATGCGACCCGCCGCGACCCGCCGCTCCTTAGCGGGCATCCAGCGGATTTCCGATCGCTAAAGCAACATTGGGCCGTGACATCCGTATCGTTCTCTTTTTTTACTCCGGTGCGGGCGTTGCGCGGAGTGCGCTTCTTTGAGCCGCTACAACCGCTACTTCGGCTTGTGATTGGCGTGTTTAGCCGTTGCTTTTATCTGTAGCCCGTGTAGCTTTTGTATAGTTTTTTGTTTATTTGCTTGTGAGGACTTTAAGACTTGTTTTAGCGAGCAACTCGGTGCGCCCACGACTGCCCAGCTGTTCCTCGAAAGATGCCGAGTGCAACTTGTAGCGCTGTGGGCTGCTCAAACAACCCTCTGCGCAACACGGAGGTGCTTTTTCACAAGTGTCCGACGGACCGGAAATTGGAGAAAGTGTGGGTGAATGCTGTTCGACGAGTGGACTTTGGACTTCGGCTTTTGCGCACCCGAGGAAAAAAGAATGAAAAGCAGTCGTGTTCGGCCCAGCACACGTGTGTTCGGGCGCCGCGGCCCGCGCCGGAGCCTAAAACCTTCGTGTCTGGGACTGACTCGCAGCGCGAAAGCGAGAGGGCCCCCAGTACTGTACGTCACTGGCAGCGCGGCGTAAAGCAACGCCGCTCCATCCACGGAGCCCGGATGACAATTTAGGCCTAGCGACGAGTACGGAAGACCACACACACGGCGACAGCCGCCGAGTACGGCACGGAACGAGTTCACTTGTTTTCCAGTCGCTAGCTTTTGGGTATACAAGCAACGAGTACGGCATAGCGCGCGCACGGCGGTGGCCGCCGAGTACGGCACCGTACGAGTTCACGGGTTTTCCAGTCGCTAGCTTTTGGTTATACGCACTAACTTTTGCTACATGTGGTCGATAACTACCACGTATACAGAATTAAAACAAAATCAGCTTACCTCCTATCTTTAGGCGGCTAGCGCAACACAGGTAGGTGGCGCTCGGCCTGCGTACTCGTTGAACGAGAACGATTGTGACGTCACGTTCACATAGCGGCTGATTTCCAGTGTTGCCGGGGGCTCGAGCGGCTCGTTTCGGTTTCGTTGGCCGCGCCCCAAACAAAACTGTCAGGCGTCGATATCTTTAAAACTATGCACAATAACGAGAAAAAAATTACACCTTGCAAGTCAGGGACGCTGACTGCACTAAAAACAGTCATAATCCCAAAATCGAAAGTATGGACCGGAGTTGCCCTTTAAGCACGAAGTAATAGAAAATATTTTTTTTTTGTTTCTTTTTTTTTTTTTTTGTTGATAGTACACAGGAGCTTTTTGGCACCCTCAAAATCATTTGGAAAATTTCAGAGTCCTCGTGGCCTTTTTCTTGACGAATCCTGTGCAGGAAAGATCTTGCCCAGGGTCAGTTGAGAATGAGAGTCTCACCAAACTCTGGCAAGAGTGTAGGCTTGGTCGTCCGCACAATGCCCAGTGCAACAGCAATGCAAATCCTGGTGTTTACAATCCCGCCCGCTTCTCTGAGCTCCACAATGTATGCCCGTATGTCATCATCCAAGTTTCCAAGCACAGGCTTGACACCTCGAAGTCTTCTAGGTAAGCTGGCCAGCTCTGCCGGATGACCGGACTTGCAGTCTTGGACAGAGGTAGTCTTCATTCCCTTAACGGCGCACTCATTGAGAAGCTTTTCTCTTCCATTGGAAACCTTCCTTACTGCAGCAATTGTCCCATTTTCTGCAGCTCATTTTCCAATCTTGCATCTAAGTTTGTCGTCGTAAGCAGAGTAGGGCCCTCATTTCCGCTTTAGAGAGTCCACGGTGGTAGAAGCGGCAATAACACTTTGATTTGCCGAAGCAAAAGGATGTTTGTCATGTGTGGCTCGCATACCTGTGGATCAGGCAGTCCCGGCGTATGATGATCTTCTGCACTCTCGACCACTGGCTCGAAGTAACGTAGTAATGACATCGCGGGACAGCAGACTGACGGGCACAAGAAGATGTACCACACTCATACAGAGCGTGCTGGCGTCAACGACCACACAACGCGGCCAAGTTAGTTTGGCCCCTAACCCTACTTTGAGTCAACTTATGTTTCATGCTGAGTGTGTGACCTCGAAAAGTGAACTCGAGAAAGGTTCACGTCGAAGAAAACCAACGTGAACACTAACCCGGCCTTTGTAAACGTCTCGAAGCTGCGGGTAACTGCGGTGAAGTCTGGACTATTAGTCACGCAACCTACCACAGTCTTTCCCTTCCTAGACCTTGGCTAACTGAAACTGTGGATCCCTAGGATCGTAGAACAGAAGGACAATTGGGCAGGGGGCTGGAGGGAGGGGCTGTTGTCAGTCTGGATCCGCAAAAATTAGAACCCTTGAATAATTCCAATGTTGCAGCTTTGTCCCGATTCGCGAAACTTTGAGTCCACGAAAATTACGTCGTTCACAGTAACTCAGAATTCCAATAAGGAAAACGGTGCCATCCGAGTAGAAAATAAAAGGGCAAGAGATGGAATTGGGTAGGGATTTTCCTACTGACGGCAAACGGCCTGTGGCATTTGAATCAAGAGGCTGCCAGCAAAAAATAATAAATAAAAAAAAAAAACAGGAGAAAACGCAGGAAGCATGCAACACTTGCGAGTTAACTCGCATGAAACTGAGAACATGCCAAACCCATCCCAATATTAGCACAAACATAGGAAATGGGCTCCTCGGAAATACAAAATACGGCTTCAAGAAAGGCATATAGCCACGTGATTTTTTTTTTTTTTTTTTTTCACGTAATTTATTTTAAGTTTGCAATTTCGTACGATAGCCAGTCAGTTTTTATCACGTATGTTCTTACCAGAAGCGTAGAGCCAAACACAGCACGTTTCGTGTTTCAGCACTCGAAATATTTCAGTAGAGGTTGCTTTTGAACGAAACGTGCGATCGTTTACTGTTTCTCCCTTGTCTCGAGTATAGTTTGCACATTACAGCATCACTTTCCTCGTTCTCTCTTTATATGGAATTTGTTAGGCAATGGGGCTTCCTGAAGTGATCAGAATAAATCAAAAATATAGTTCAGGTACTTGCCACATACACGACAGAGGAAAGCATGTGCCGTCTTCACCTCCGATCTCCATCGGCGTCCAATATCTGCGCTTTCGATGTGTAGGTTTCAATGAACTGTCACTGTAGCGGGCTCACGGTGCGGCTTATTTTAGACAGAAGCAGCGAAAGAACAACACCTGACAGGCCGTTTGACTCCGAAAAGAAACAAAACTGCCGCCGCTACACAACCACTACCGGGTGAAACAAGGAGACGGTAGGCTCTTTAAATCGACCGGAAAATTCGGTTTCTTAACCTATCGCGCTACGACTTTGTGCAGCGTCGCCCACAGATGGTGCATTTTTTTTTTGTAAAATTTGCAAAGAGCGAACTTACCTGAGGAAAAAGTAAAGAAAGAAAAAGGCTTAGCTCCTATGGAAACGCAGCGACGCCACCGGTCTGCAATCAACACGGCGCCGTTTTGCACGGTAGACAAGAGATGGCGCAAGGAACGCCGCCAACGAATGAGCATACGGCGCCGAGAGCCAGCGTTTTTAGCAGACGATCTTTTCGAATCAAAAGCGGCGCGCGTTCCGCAAACGGCGACAGTTGCAGAAACAAAAACAGGCGCGGTAACAACAAGCAACTGCAGTTCCTTGTCTGCTAAAAACGCCGGTTCTCGGCGTCGTCTGCTCGTTCGTTGGCAGCAGTTGGCGTCGCGACCGCTTGCGCCATCTCTTGTCTACCGTGCGAAACGGCGCCGTGTTGATTGCAGACCGGTGGCGTCGCTGCGTTTCCATAGGAGCTAAGCCTTTTTCTTTCTTTACTTTTTCCTCAGGTAAGTTCGCTCTTTGCAAATTTTACGAAAAAAATGCACCATCTGTGGGCAACGCTGCACAAAGTCGTAGCGCGATAGGTTAAGAAACCGAATTTTCCGGTCGATTTAAAGAGCCTACCGTCTCCTTGTTCTGGCGTGCCCGCGAACGGAAAGTCTGGCGCACTGATACAATGGATGCAATCCGGCCAACGGACACGTATAAAAATAAAATAATTCAAATAGACCACACACACTTGTGAAATTCAGATAAGATTAACGTGATGAATGTTTCTGATTATGCCATATACTGTTACATAACACATGAGTATTATATAATTATCACTCTTCCCAGGATTATTTCTTTGTGCGGATAACGGTATGCAGTGCGGTACGACGATGGTGCGGATCACTGCGGTCCGGATGGTGGTAGGTGGTAGGCAGTCTTGGGCAGTAACTAGTTACTATACTCTTTTTCACCCCAACTTGTGCACCGGAGGCTCCACCTCTACAGGCCGCGCATTGGCCAGTCACCGTCGCACCACCACGAAGCGCTCCTCCGCCATTTTTGAATCAAATATAAACAAAAAAGTGTCTACAAAGAAAAAGTTCTATACGAGCGTCGTAATCGTGATAATCCAATCATCTTAAATAGGGCTTATTATGTAGCACGTTTTGAGCTATAATTTTTCATATGTCCAAATTTATTGGTGTGATTCTTTTTAAAATACGAATCGCACGCAGTCGCTGCGTGGTGACTGAGGCCCTACTGACTGCGTTCGTTTGTTCACGGAAGAGTGAGTCGTTCACAAACAGAATTGCTTTCTTAATAAATACAGCACTCCCGACTTGGCTAACATCTTCTCTCAAATAAAACAATTGTACCGTCAAACTGTCCACTTAAACGGCGCAAGACTTGCAGCCTGAGTGTCTATTTCTTTACTTCTGTTGAATTTACGAACGCGTCCGGTTAACTCGGTGACGTCATGTTGTTGTTGTAGTCGGGGAATCGAATGCTCGACGCGCTCGGCCCGATTGCGTTCTTCTTCTGCGTGTTCAGATATTTTTTACAACTTTATCGTTCTGTTTTATTATTCAGCGTATTTCCTTTGTGGATATCGTTGAGGTAGTGTCCATGGCTCCATCTCCACCGCCGTCGAGACGTAAGCCAGCCGCCACGACACCTATAAATTTGTGGAAGAAGCATCGGCAAGGACGCAAGCTCTCGAGCGATTGCAAGCAGATGGTTCTTTCCGTGTACGCCAAGCTGCGAGAACAATACCCGGACAGGTTGAGGAACGACTTATACCAGCTGACGTCTGAGTATACTGGCGTCGGAGCACGGACAGTTGTTGCCATAAAGAAAGAAGCCATCACGAATTCCGGGCTCCTTCGAACTCCAACTGGTAAGCGCCCAAAGTCGGTTGGCACCCGTCGTCGCCTGGTCCAGTACGACTCTTTTGTGCTGTCTGCGTTGCGGTCCTGCGTGCACGGCTTCTTTCGAAGGAACGAAACCCCGACCGTCACGAAGATACGCGAAGCCCTCATTGAAGCGCTGAAGGATGATGAGGTCGCCGTGGAACCGAGTCCATCGACTGTGTACCGTCTTTTGCATGACATTGGGTTCGAGCTGCAGAAGAGGAGTCGCAACTCCCTTCTCATTGAGAAGGACGACATCCTTGTGTGGCGTGCGAAGTACCTCCGCTCAATCCTGAAGTTTCGAGCAGAGGGTAAGGCGATCTATTATCTCGACGAAACGTGGGTCAACGCCGGACACACCATCAACAAGATCTGGGTCGACACGACGGTGCGTTCTGCCAGAGACGCAGGAAATCGCGGCCTCAGCACCGGTCTCAAAAATCCATCTGGCAAAGGCAGCAGACTGATTGTCACTCACGTTGGGGGTGACCAAGGCTTTGTGGAAGGTTGCCTCGACATTTTTCATGGAGTGAAGTCGGGCGATTACCACGACGAGATGGATGGCAACAGGTTTGAACATTGGTTTGACTTGTTCCTGACCAAGGTAGAGCCAGGAAGCGTTATTGTAATGGATAACGCTTCCTACCACTCAAGACGCGTGGAGTGTGTCCCCACGAAATCTTCAACCAAGAGTGTCATCCAAGAATGGCTAAGCTCAAAGGGAATTGACTGGGACAAAGACATGCTCAAGGTGGAACTAATTTCTTTAGTCTCCCAAGTGCGACACAAGTTCCTCAGCTACCGAGTGGACACACGTGCTGAAACTGTTGGGTGCACGGTTCTTAGGCTGCCCCCTTATCATTGTGAGCTGAATCCCATTGAGCTTATCTGGGGGCAAGTGAAGAATGAGGTTGCACGAAGCAACTCGTCTTTCAAACTAAAAGATGTGAAGGTGCTTCTAGAGCAGGCAATCAAGAATGTCACGAAAGACAACTGGACCGCTGCTATACAGCATGTTAAGAAGATGGAAAAGCAGTTCTGGGAGAATGACAGCCTGTCGGACAGAGAGGTTGCACCAATCATCATCGAAATCAATGCCGGAGATGTCAGCGACGACTCCTATGAAGATGAAAGCTGCGATGAAGTTGTCTCTGGATCAGGCCAGCCACACATTCCAGGTGTGGAGCCACTTAATATGTAAGCAGTGTGGCAAAGTATTTCTTCCATTGTGCTCTCCGGGAACTGCTGGAGGCCCACGTGAAGCCTTCTCTGCATATAAGGCGGCCTGCCTGTGTGGGCTGACTCCCGAGATCTGGTATGCAACCCTGCCTCTCCGAAAACGGCTGCAGCAACACGACGAGGCGGCTTCGGAAGCCCACTTGAAGCGTTCTCTGAAAACAAGGCGGCCTGCCTGTATGGGCTGACACTCGACATCTGGTATGCAACCCTGCCTCTCCGAGAACTGCTGCAGCAACACGACGAGGTGGCTTCGGAGGCCCACTTGAAGAGTTCTCCGAAAACAAGGCGGCCTGCCTGTGTTGGCTGACTCTCGACATCTGGTATGCAACCCTGCCTCTCCGAGAACGGCTGCAGCAACACGACGAGGCGGCTTCGGAGGCCCACTTGAAGAGTTCTCTGAAAGCAAGGCGGCCTGCCTGTGTGGGCTGACTCTCAACATCTGGTATGCAACCCTGCCTCTCCGAGAACTGCTGCAGCAACACGACAAGGCGGCTTCGGAGGCCCACTTGAAGAGTTCTCCGAAAACAAGGCGGCCTGCCTGTGTTGGCTGACTCTCGACATCTGGTATGCAACCCTGCCTCTCCGAGAACTGCTGCAGCAACACGACGAGGCGGCTTCGGAGGCCCACCTGAAGAGTTCTCTGAAAGCAAGGCGGCCTGCCTGTGTGGGCTGACTCTCGACATCTGGTATGCAACCCTGCCTCTCCGAGAGCGGCTGCAGCAACACGACGAGGCGGTTTCGGAAGCCTACGTGAAGCCTTCTCTGAAAGCAAGGCGGCCTGCCTGTGTGGGCTGACTCTCGACACCTGGTATGCAACCCTGCCTCTCCGAGAACTGCTGCAGCAACACGACGAGGCGGCTTCGGAGGCCCACTTGAAGCGTTCTCTGAAAACAAGGCGGCCTGCCTGTGTTGGCTGACTCTCGACATCTGGTATGCAACCCTGCCTCTCCGAGAGCGGCTGCAGCAACACGACGAGGCGGCTTCGGAAGCCTACGTGAAGCCTTCTCTGAAAGCAAGGCGGCCTGCCTGTGTGGGCTGACTCTCGACATCTGGTATGCAACCCTGCCTCTCCGAGAGCGGCTGCAGCAACACGACGAGGCGGCTTCGGAGGCCCACTTGAAGAGTTCTCCGAAAACAAGGCGGCCTGCCTGTGTTGGCTGACTCTCGACATCTGGTATGCAACCCTGCCTCTCCGAGAACTGCTGCAGCAACACGACGAGGCGGCTTCGGAGGCCCACCTGAAGAGTTCTCTGAAAGCAAGGCGGCCTGCCTGTGTGGGCTGACTCTCGACATCTGGTATGCAACCCTGCCTCTCCGAGAGCGGCTGCAGCAACACGACGAGGCAGCTTCGGAAGCCTACGTGAAGCCTTCTCTGAAAGCAAGGCGGCCTGCCTGTGTGGGCTGACTCTCGACATCTGGTATGCAACCCTGCCTCTCCGAGAGCGGCTGCAGCAACACGACGAGGCGGCTTTGGAAGCCTACGTGAAACCTTCTCTGAAAGCAAGGCGGCCTGCCTGTGTGGGCTGACTCTCGACATCTGGTATGCAACCCTGCCTCTCCGAGAACGGCTGCAGCAACACGACGAGGCTGCTTCGGAAGCCTATGTGAAGCCTTCTCTGAAAGCAAGGCGGCCTGTCTGTGTGGGCTGACTCTCGACATCTGGTATGCAACCCTGCCTCTCCGAGAGCGGCTGCAGCAACACGACGAGGCGGCTTCGGAAGCCTACGTGAAGCCTTCTCTGAAAGCAAGGCGGCCTGCCTGTGTGGGCTGACTCTCGACATCTGGTATGCAACCCTGCCTCTCCGAGAACGGCTGCAGCAACACGACGAGGCGGCTTCGGAAGCCTACGTGAAGCCTTCTCTGAAAGCAAGGCGGCCTGCCTGTGTGGGCTGACTCTCGACATCTGGTATGCAACCCTGCTTCTCCGAGAACGGCTGCAGCAACACGACGAGGCGGCTTCGGAAGCCTATGTGAAGCCTTCTCTGAAAGCAAGGCGGCCTGTCTGTGTGGGCTGACTCTCGACATCTGGTATGCAACCCTGCCTCTCCGAGAGCGGCTGCAGCAACACGACGAGGCGGCTTCGGAAGCCTACGTGAAGCCTTCTCTGAAAGCAAGGCGGCCTGCCTGTGTGGGCTGACTCTCGACATCTGGTATGCAACCCTGCCTCTCCGAGAACGGCTGCAGCAACACGACGAGGCGGCTTCGGAAGCCTACGTGAAGCCTTCTCTGAAAGCAAGGCGGCCTGCCTGTGTGGGCTGACTCTCGACATCTGGTATGCAACCCTGCTTCTCCGAGAACGGCTGCAGCAACACGACGAGGCGGCTTCGGAAGCCTACGTGAAGCGTTCTCTGAAAACAAGGCGGCCTGCCTGTGTGGACTAACTCTCGTCATCTTGATTGAAGCCCTGCCACTTCGAGAACTGTTGCAGCAACACGACGAGTCGGCTCCATTATGTTGCACAGAAATATTAAACACCGAGCCATGTTCAAGACGTCGTTCCATTCCCTTCTCGTCTCCCAGGCTAATATTGCGGGATTTAGCATGTCTTCAGCTTACACCGGCTTGTGTGCACGCATCTGCTAGTTCCTCTTAGATTGAATCTTTATTTAGGCAACAACATACAAACAGTCGTTGCCCAAGAGCTGACACAAAAGGCAAACAGAATTGCCTCACGAGGCGCCGCCCCCCCCTCCCCCTCCCAATCACAAACATCATACACACTTGTCGTACACAATATAACAGCATAATAAGGGTACAGCAAAGGTTACAGAATAGACTTGCACAGCAGAATTCAATTTTAGAACACCCCTGGCCCCAAAGACGCCAGAAATGCAGTTCGTTGAATGCAGAGTACACAGGAAGTGCCCGAGGTCTAATTGAACAGTGCAGGTCTACAGAATTTGCTTGTGTTACCAGTTTTTGGCTCATGAGCTTACATCACATTGTAAACCTAGGACACAGGACAAACACGAAAGGGCCTTTTAGTGTTTGTCCTGTGTTCATCCTAGGGATGTACAAAATACGAACTTCAAGAAGGTTATGAGTCGCAAAGATGCAGGGCTGTGGCACTGCAAACAAAAGCTGCCACAAGTACATTCGCTATACACAAATGCATGCTGGTGCTGTCCCAGAAATATTTTATAGTGATTCAAAGGATTAGACCTGCAATGAAGTGACATAGTTCCGTACTAAAATAAGTGGATGTGGGGCGGTCAGTTATAGTGCCCAGATGTAGTACAGCTGCATCTGTTTTCTCGAAGGTAAGAGAACTGGGAACAAACAATGCAAGCATTGTAACAGGAAACTGTTTTGGGCAGTACAGTACAATACCGAAATTGTTCGTTTTAGGGGGTTTTACCATGGGGGAGGGGGGAAAGAGAACAACCAATGCTGTCTATATCCACCATTTGATCATACAATTTTTCGACTTCGAATGCTACATGTCATCGCAGCAAAAAAGCAGGGGCTAGAGGAGCTGTGGACAGTGGCCTGCAATGAACACAGAACATGAACCAGAGCTACTATGAATGTGGTATGCTCCTTGTTACCAACAATAAACCTTGTAGATATACTTGCAGTTTTCTTGTTGACTGATTATATTACTATAACTGCTCATATTAGACCAACAGTATTGTATAACTGCTCATATTAGACCACAATTCTCACCACTCCACATTCCCGGCTTTGATGCAGTCGACTTCAGCTGCAGAAAACACGTTTTACACTATTTTGAGAATCTGCTGAGTAATCCGCCTGTTGCAGCAATCTGGCACTTTACCAGTCATTTCCAAATGCTGTCGGACATCTCGCATGCCTATCGCGGTGCAGCAGAGAGCCGTTCGCGGGCGTGGTATTTGACGCTGGAGAGACTGAAATCGCAAGCTACCAGTTCAAGAAGCAAACAATATAAACTTTTTCAACAAAACCGCGACCGTAACGTAAGGGCATGTCACATACCAGGCAACATAAAAAGCGCGAATGTTGCGCGGCAGCGAAGTTGCAAACGCGGTCCGCATGCCCGATTGAAAGCGATGGCGACGAAGCGCGACGATAGCTGCAAATCATGTTTTCTATGCATCACATTTCCTTGCAACTGTTGAGATGCCGGCCAGTGCGGTTTGATAGCACAGACTCCCGCTCTTTCGCGAGCGACCTGAGCGACCGCTACGAATACGCACGCCACAAACCTGCTTGCAACCCGCTGGCTGAATCAACTGTCAACATGCACTCTGACTCCTCCCAGTGGGAGTGCGGGTGAGGACACCCGGCACTCTGGTTGGTTGGCGCACTGATACAATTCTCTTTGAGGAGAATTCGCCGGTGCACAAGTTGAGGTGAAAAAGAGTATAGTAACGCGTTACCGGTAACTATAGTCAGTTGCAGGTTAAGAAGGTAGCGGCAAATGCCCCTCAAAGGGAATCAGATATCCCTCCGCCACCTCCGCATCCAATAGCGTCAAACCGTTTTCGTGACGTCGCGGCCAACGCGCGAGGAGGGTCTTGCCTTTTTGTACATATTTGCTTCATCTTTCGGCTTTGACTTAGCATTGCCATTGTGGAAGCCACGAGAGGGAGATTAGAGTTCTCCCCCACCGACGGAAACAAATACGACTTTCGGGGATTAGCTTCCCCCCCCCCCCCCCCCGATGGATACAAAGGCTGCTGTCAGGGGCTCGGTTCCCTCTCCGATGAATACAAAGGTCGCTTTCTTAAAAAGTGGGATCGGAGACAAGTGGGAATCCATTGAAGCGGAACAAGGAGCGTTTCCAGTGAACTCTTCTTTCGACTGCGGAGATTTGAAACGGGCGCATCACGCTTGTGGGAGGAGCTCCTCCTACCTTCTTGACTTGTAACCGACTATAGTTACTTTTTTTCGGTAACTTTTACCTGTAACGCGTTACTCTTTAATACTGGTAACTTGTACCTGTAGTACTGTTACTTTTTATCGGGAAACTGTAACTGTTTAGGCCGTTACAGTTACTTTTTTTTTACTATATAGGCCTCCTGCGTTGCCCAGGGGGTGCTGCGAAAAGAGATTTGTTAGGACTTGTTTTGGGTAGTACAAACTTTAGTGTCTCAAACTGTCACGCATGCAGAAGCGTGCCTGCTCTGATGCGGAGCGAGAAATCGCGATGTAAATACGAAGAAACAACAAAACTCGAACGCCGTCAAAGCTAAGACGCTGAGAGCGAGCCAAGAGTTGCCGTTTCACGCGTTCCAAAGTAGACATAAAAATGAAAACAAAATAAAAGCGTCGTGACACAGGTGTTCTGACGTCACCACCCAGAGATAAGAGACGCGTGCCCTAGCGGTGGTGTCATGAATTTGGCACTTTCGATTGTCTTGCAACGTTGAGTCAGGCCCATTTTTGGCGTCCAAAGGTGTTTTTTCGTTCTTCAGCGCCACACAGAATTAAAAAAGCTCAACCAACGTGCCATAAGTAGTGCGAGGCTCAATCAGGTGAGCTTGTACTACCCAAAATGAGGGCGCTACAGTTTGTTCAAAGCTTCAGCGCAGGAGGCCTATAAATTATAACCCACTGTCGCGGACATAGAGAAATTGCCATCTTGAAGTATTTTTCGCCAAACTCTTCGCTGAGAAAAAAAAGAAAAAGAAGCGTGGCCACGCACTAAACAAACCAAAAATTGCCTGGTTTAGCCCACGACCTAGAAAGTACAACGGACGAGTCAGCACGAAACCGGGAGGTAAAGGAAGCGGCGCCCGCGGTGGTAGGGGCGGGGCAAACAATGTCTGTTTCACCGACTTTGGCTCACTGTTCTCTCGTGAGGACCATCTGCGGGTGTCGGTGGTCGTGCGATGCCTCCGAGTATTCCGTCTGGGATATGTCCTTGCTGTTGTTTTTACACCCAGCCGTTTGCCGTTTCCTCATTCCTATTAGTTTTCAAGGAAACCGTCCCCATATTGTGCAGAAAGCCGGCGCTTATTTAACTTTTTCATTCTCTTCGGAGCCGTTCGAGTGAACACGACTTCCACACTTGGCGTTTCCGTACACTCGTAAAGCACCAGAAGCTAATTGTCTCCTTTCCCCTTTTATATTTTCGAAGCTGTTCGACCTGTTATGTTCAGGCCTGCCCATAAGGGGATTATGTGACCATCTCTGTCCTCATTCATTTCGGAGTGAAAACTAAACCAAAACGTTCATTGACGCGGGCCGACGACATTTTTGAAAAAAACGGTTGATACTAAGTTATAACAATTATTGCAAATAAATTATGCACATCAAAATGCTGAAACGCCAATCACGCAAAAAAGAAACACCCTTCGGGTTTAAATTTTTCTAATTTCTCAGTTTACTTTTCTTCTCACTATAGTGTAACAAATAAAATAATACTGTTTTGGTTTGCGATTCCTTGTGTCCAATTTTTGTACTGCAACGAGAAAGTAACGGCGTTACTATTTTTGCAGTAACTAACTGTAACACGTTACTTTTTGAAACCGGTAACTGTAACTGTAACAGAGTTACTTTGTCCCCCTAGGTAACTGTAACTGTAACACTGTTACTTTTTACTGGTAACGTGCCCATGACTGGTGGTAGGTATCCGAGACGTCCGACTCCGAGGATCCGAGCACTGTGGACTGTGTGTCCGAGCACAGGGTCCGGGGCTCGAAGCCACGGCATCCGAAGTCTCGGTTCTTTTCGGGTGGTGCTCCAATGACCTCGATGTTCGATCCGCGATAGGTCGTGCCCTGGCGCCCTCATCGGGCTCACTTACCGGGTGTTCGATGTGCAGAAAATTTTTGGCGAACTTTTTCATGGGATTTTTTTAGGGGTGTGCGAATAGTGATTTTTGAAACCGAATCGAATACGAATCGAATAATTGTGGGACCGAATCGATTACGAATACGAATCAAATAATTTTCGAATAGTAAGTAGACAGGTTAAAGTAGAGCAAAGAGATTATAAATTGACTTTTATTGTTCCAAAATGTTTCTTAAAATTATTGTAAAATCGCAGCTAGACAATAATAACTAGAGTTCAACTATATATATTTAAAGGAGCTGTGCAACGATATTCAATTGGAATGTTTTTCTCTCTACACGAGCTTACTGGCACACCTGCGACTCAAGGATACTCACACGCAACGCAATTGGCCAAGAAACTCCTTTGTTGCGGTGTAATTTCAAGGACAAAAGCGATCATTTTCATTCAATCTCTCCTTTGCAAAATTTGATGACGTAACTCGGGGATCGCAGTACACCCAAGTGACGATATTTAAATGCGGTTCATAGATTGGACCCGAGCATTGCGTGGGCACTCGACTTGGGCTCGTGACAATTGCTAGCTCGAGAAGCATTCGGGTTGTGACCGTGTCCAATCGCTGCAACGACGACAACAGCCGAGCCATAACAATGTCTGGAACTCAGCGCGTGTCCTGCGCTTTGCCAACCCCAGCGCGTGGCTATGATCAACACTGGCGGCATATAATCGGCTCCAGATCACGTGGCCGCTTGTTCTGGCTGCGAGTTGAGGGGGTTAACGCTGCTCGTTTTTCTTTAATTTTTTTCTGGGACTTTTATTGCGTGGGGTGAAAAACGAACGCGTGTTTCATAGGTCATTAACGTTAGGTATTCGTTTTAAGCGGTATTTGTGCACAGTACAAAAATTGTTGCACAGCTCCTTTAAATAAAGACAAAAGCTAATAAAATATTAGAATGCTAAATATAATATCACGGTTCACGCGAATGCTGAACATAAAATCGCAGCTCGCTTGAGCCTGGTAGATTCTGAAGCATTGTCTATGATAGGAACTCGACATTATCTTTTTATTCCTTTTTGTAGCAGATCTCCTTGAATTGAGGATCAAGGAATGTGTAAGGGCGTGATGTGCCTTTGCGCTTACGTCCAGGAACCTTATTTTCACTGATCTGAGAAGACTCTGGGAAAACGCATTGTCTTGATCTACTTGCGGCCTCAAAAAGCAACATCTTCACACACTGAACAAGTGGAAAAACCATGGAAAGTGTTGGGAAAGACTCGACACAAGCAGCTCTTGTGGCTTATTTAATTGATTGCATGGGAGCGGCCGAAAAACTTCCCCACTCTAGTGCGCTTTCTCTTCGCACAACTTCCTGCTTCTACCACTTCTACTTCGCTTACACAGAACGGCGGTACCGTTGCAACCAGTTGTGGAACGTCTCCAACACACGCTTTCCGAAAGAGTGTACGAGCAATCTCGTGCGAAAGTTGTTCCTAAATGCTGAACCGCATGTAAGCGATTTAGCGAGCGACAAGACGAGCGACAGCGACGACGAGGGTCAGCAGCGAGCGACAGAGATTTCTCACTGTCGCTCGTCGCGTCGCTCAGTGTTTGGATTTCTAGAAAACGTCCTCATCGCCTTGGTCACTTGCTCACGCCACTTTCATGCGGCTTGCCTCATCGCACGACTGATGGTCGACGTCGCCTGTCTCGTCTCTCGGCAAATCGCTTACATGCGGGTTATACTTAACACAGTGGTTCCTAATGGAGGCAACAGCAACGTTCGTACGGAGAGGGACGGCTGCCGCCGATGATGACAATCATTGTCTAGGAGAAGAGGGTACGTATTGCCATCTTGCGGGCACATATTGCAGGTGTGCCGGCGCGTTGTGGGACGCCTGTGAAGGAAATCTCGGGGCGCGACACCGTAACGACTATTCGGAACTTATTCGAAAAATATTCGAAACTCTTGAGAAATATTATTCGATTCAAATAACGAATCGGATAGGGTAATATTCGATTCGTTATTCGAAAATAACGAATATTCGCACACCCCCAGACTTTTTGTTTTTGATTGTCGTAAAACGTGAGACCCCGCACATTAAAAATACCCGAAAAAAAAGCAAGAAAAAAAACGTGCAGGTATCGTTTTTACGAAAATTTGAAAACATAATAAAGGTTTATTTGTTTATTCTTTTGTCTCAATAAAACGCGGCATGTCCGAGTTCTTGCAATTTTAAGCGAGTTTCATTTTGGTGCGTACGCCAGACAGAACACAAAGCCGAATCATCAACTTGGCCAAAAGGCCAACAGCATGGAATGGCGAAGTGTTGGGAGTTCACTGGACTTAGATCCTTGGACGTCCGGCAGACCAGTGCTTCCAAGCATTGGCCAACCATTAGTAGCTTCAAGAGAGAATTCAACTAAACTATGGCTGATAAAATAAAATAGTGTTCCAACTGCAATTTTAAAGACTGCCAGTGTGGATGGCTCAAGCAATTTAGACAGGTAGTATAAAAGAAACCGGCTTGGAGGTATTCGCCAACAATTTCTGGTCTATCACTTTTACAATTTGTAATATAGGTAATTTCCGCGTTTTATTTATTTATTCATTTTTTTCTGCACCTAGTTTTGGAATGGTAGGAAATCAATGTTGCGCATATGTCAGAGAGTTCACTTCTCTTAATTTAATACACGGTTTGCAAATATCTCTCTTGATATGGCTCTGCCACATGACACCAGTGGTCGTAATGAGCAATGTGAAATCTGTGCATCGATACCAATGATATCACAGTGCACATTGGTGCTAACTATGTGTTGCCCCAAAATTGGCTTCTCCTCTGAAATTTTTGTGTTTCTTCCCGCGTGGTGCGGCTTTTCTGCAGCATTTTAATAGCGCCAATGAGCGAGGCGACAATTTTGCTCATTGGTGCTACTTACACACTCGCGCTCATTGGGTTTGGCTCGGGATTTCCATGCGAAGCTGGGAAGATGAGAAAAGTTAGGAATGTCGGATGTGCAACGTCGAGCATGATAGTTTCGTGTTTAGCTTTATGCAGATAAAAACCGCTGAATAATGCTAATAAAAAGCAATATTATTTTGTTTCGGCACAAACTCCTTGTGAGCCGCAAACGACTGCTATAATTGCGAGGAGGGCTTTAAAGTACTTGTCAGTCAATGTTCCAACTACCTCGTTGCATCACTGGAGAGATGAAATGAAAATCCTGTCATCCACATTTGTCACTTGCACAGTGGTCTGCGTAAATTCCTGGTCAATCTTCTGTTCATGAGGCAGAACATATTGAAGAGAGCCATACTCAAAAAGGCTGACACACAGTTATCATGTTGCCTACTCCGCACCTTGCCGTAACCACTGGTAGTACAACACACAACATTACTAGAACAACTCAGTTGGGAAACTGCCATGGAGCCTGCTCCGAAAAAGTGGCACCGATCCGTACTCGAGAACCAAGCTAATACGCCTCGCAAGTGGGCTCATTTCTGTCTTCTGCGAATGAGAAAGGAAGTGGCGGTGACGTCAGAACGCCGAGCTCCGATTGGCTGATTGCGACCTCCTATCTGAGCGTCGTCTGCTCCTTTGCAACGTCGTCTGCTCGCAACGTCGTCTGCGTCTGTCTTACCTTTCCTGCAACTTTCGGAAGTGCAGGTCTTTACGAGCGAGCTCGACTTCGCCTTTCAGAGAGGGCAGACGAAATAACTCAAGCGGTACGTTGTTTTTATCTAACTAGCAGACGCGCATCAAGGAGGGAAGTCAAAGGACTCACTGGCGAGGTGTCCAGAGGCGCCGAGATTTGTTTGCTAAGAACCGAGAGTCAGGGTGGTCAGTGTCTGCAAGTTCCCTCCCAAATACTTTTTTCCTCCTTTCGTGTGCGGCGAGACCCCTCACTCTTTAACGGCGTCGGCGGGTTGGCGCAGTTAACGTCGTCCGCTTTACGTCTGCTAGTCAATGCGATGGCTGCTTTACCGCTCCTGCGTCTGTCGGAGATTCACCGCTTTTTCACCGGCGAGAGTCACCGTTACTTCGGGAAACAAGGAGATAACAAGAGGAAGAAATTGACCTCTTAATCTAAAATTGAGGTCAGCGATCAAAGTATAATACGGGAAGTGTTCACAAGGGTCGCGCGGGCATATTCCATTCAGCACGCCAGCCGGTCGTGGGCAGACGGTCGCCGAGTCGCTGAGTGCCTGCTAAGCCTACCTGCTAAACTCGCTTGGTCGCATTCGGTGGAATCGTGGCCGTTGGAGCTTTTCCCGGGTGTTTGTGGATCCAGCGTTCTTGTTCGTCGTGGTTTGTTTCAAGTACATTTTACTTTTTTTCTTGCTGCTTGAAGTCGGGACGTGTGAGAAGCGCACGTAGAAAAATAAACGTCCATGGGTCGTCGCGACCGCAACGCTGTCGGCCATGCTGATTTGATCGTAAGAAGTGCGTAAGACAGCTTCGGAGCTGTCCGTAGGATTTCGTCGTAACCTGCGCAAAACTTACGAAAATTTCGTTTCGTGAATACGAATTTGCTTTTAAGTTTGGTCTTACGCACATTTTTGGCGTACGATCGTTTCGTGAATCTGGCCTCTGCACTTCCAAAAGTCGCAAGAAAGGTAAGACAGACGCAGACGACGTTGCAAAGGAGCAGACGACGCTCAAATAGGGAGTCGCGATCAGCCAATCAGGGCTCGGCATTCTGACGTCACCGCTACCCCCTGCGCAAGAAGCAGACGAACTTGCCCTCCGCATAGGGATCGCAATGCTGCCGGTTCTCCTGCAGTGGCCACTCGGGAGCACCGCATTCGAAGGCGTCTGCTTGGACTGTTGTAATTAGGCTTTAATCGGCCATTTTGGCACTGAAACATATACGGTGGAAGGGTTTCAGGGATGCCAAACCCAGTCTGCCATGCACACGTGCTGCGAATTGCCACCGAAGTTAGGACACGCCCAGGTCGTGACGTGCTACCTGAAGTCACCGGTGAGACATGGCTGTATGAAAACAATATTAATTGTGCTGCAAAACCTTGTTAGCTGAAGATTTGAGAAAACACTGTGCGCCCGACATTCTGTACTCTCTCCAATTAAAGTTCCTACAAAAAAAACTTTTCCAGTTTGTTTTTATGAAAAAAACAAGCTTTATAATTGCTCGCAACAACCACAGAAGCAAAAAAAAAGAAAACTGAGGTGCCATCTTGGTGCCATCGAGCCTTGTAGTTTGGGTACTCTAACTCCTACTCAGGTTGAGTCGTGCGGGGGGTAGTGGTGCTGTCTCGCAGTGACATTTTGCAGCAGCTATATAAACCGACTTTCATGTTTTGACTTGTCGCTAAATCGCGGCGCTGTTATCGTATTTAGTTTGCTCTTGGTGGACGCGAGCAGTCCAGGTTTCAAGGGTGACTTTCCCAACACTGTATGAGTAACGTTGAATGCACTGTACGATGTACTGTTCGACCGCTCGGTGTATATCCTTTTGCGTTCTCGCGCGTGTGCAGACGTTTACCGTATTTTTTACGAATCTTTGCCGAAATTTTCTTCAAACGTTTGCATGTGCCGAAGTTTGCCGAATCTGGAATTTGGCAGATTTAGTCCATCACTAATCATAACATCGGCGCGCAGCATTTTTGATAAAATTTTGAAAGGGCGATTGATCCCTCACTCACAATCTTTACCCTCAGCCCGAATTTCGAAATCCTCATGCTGTTCTCTGCTTGTTTTATCTTTATATCTAGCAAGAATCTTAACGTCATGCAACACCAGTAAACAGGAGCATCAATACAACAGTGAACGGCAAGAATAATGCGCCTTGTGTTTGTTTCAGCCTCGCCTTCATCCTTGTTGTTTTGGTGCTTTTATACATTTTAAGGCCTTGAACCAACTGGCCCAAATAACCATCTTGTTGTACCACATAACAATGGAGTTTTATTGCGATTTCGATCAAATCTTTCCAGCAAAAATAATTCCCCTAAAATTTTTTTTTGCCGTTTATTATTTTACATTAGCTGAGGGCATTTGTTCATAAAGAATAATCAAGTAAGAGATAATCACATTTGAATCAGCCGAACACGAGCCAGAGACAGTCTTTGTGCCTTCTACTTCGCTGGTCAAGTACTATGTAATGTGCTAATACAAGCAAATCACAACGCAAAGAGAAAAGTAAAGAAAGCTTTTTATGTAGCATGGTGAGGCTTACAAGAATAAAAGGTTGCTAATTAGACTGAGCTTTAAATTTACAGTAATTTCTTTTTCATATTGTTTTCCATATATTTAAAAATACATCTACATAGTATTATAACTCACTATACCCTCGCTACAATTATTAAAAATACAATTCATCTGATTTCAATGGAATAAATTTGTCTAATTAAATTATTCTGATTTAAATTAAACTCGTGATTTAATTTAATTCAAACTAATAATTAAAGTCAACAAATACGAGTTGACTAGTCAGCTCACCAGACGGTTATCCTCTCATCTAATGTCGGCCAAACATAAAGAGATTATGACATGGTGAAGACTGCATTCGTCCAACCCTCACCCCCTTTGTAATTACGCGGAGGCAACCTTGGCTCCCTTGCAGTTGCTAAAATCTAACCCAATCCAAAGTCAGCCCTTTTTGCTAAGAATGTCGCAAGCATTTCTCAAACCTTGAGGTTGGACTGGTTAGGCTAACCTTAAAATAGTGGTGACGTTAGACCAAGGTGAAGTTTTGAACAGTGTTGGCCGACTTCGACATTAAAATTTCAAACTCTTGGGAAAAAAATAATTATAATGCAATAGTTGTAAATCTGATGCAACATAAAATCAAACAGTTTTAATGATTCGTTCGTACACCTGGCCCGTCACTGGCCGAAGAAGAGGGCACAATATTAATCATTTGTATTGCGTCACATTAATAATGTGAAGCAATTCCCTAGGTGCATAGTCAAACCAGCCTAAATTTACATTAAAGGGCAACTCCAGCCAGAACTCAAATTGAAATAAATTACTGGTATCACTGTAGTGACACAAGATACGACCCCAGCCAATATATTATGTCCGGGGGACGCTGCATTCTCAACTAATGCCGATAATAAAAATGTGACCCGCCGCGAGCCGCTGCTCCTTAGCGGGCGGCCAGCGGGTTGCCGATTGCTAAAGCAACATTGGGCCGTGACGTCTGTATCGTTCCCTTTTTTTTTCCTCCGGTTCGGGCGTTGCACGGAGTGCGCTTCTTTGATCCGCTACCACCGCTACTTCGGCTTGTGATTGGCGTGTTTAGCCGTTGCTTTTATCTGTAGCCCGTGTAGCTTCGGTATAGCCTTTTGTTTATTTGCTTGTGAGGACTCCAAGACTCGTTTTAGCGAGCAACTCGGTGCGCCCAACACTGCCCAGCTGTTCCTCGAAAGATGCCGAGTACAACTTGTAGCGCTGTAGGCTGCTAAAACAACCTGCTGCGCAACAGGGAGGTGCTTTTTCACAAGTTTCCAACGGACCGAAATTTGGAGAAGGTGTGGGTGAACGCTGTTCGACGAGTGGACTTCGGACTTCGGCTTTTACACGCCCGAGGAAAAAAAATGAAAAAGCAGACGTGTACGGCCCAGCACACGTGTGTTCGGGCACCGCAACCCACACCGGAGAGCCTCAAAGCTTCGTGCCAATAACTGACCCGCAGCACTAAAGCAAGAGGGCCCCCAGTACTGTACGTCACTGGCAGCACGGCGCAGAGCAACGCCGCTCCATCCACGGAGCCCCGATGACAATTTAGGCCTAGTGATGAGTACGGAAGACCACACACACGGCGACAGCAGCCGAGTACGGCACCGAACGAGTTAATTCGTTTTCCTGTCGCTAGCTTTTGGGTATACAAGCGACGAGTACAGCATAGCGCACGCACGGCAGTGCCCGCCGAGTACGGCACCGAACAGGTTCACGAGTTTTCCAGTCGCTAGCTTTTGGGTATACACACAAACTATTGCTACATATGCTGGTTAACTACCACGTATACAGAATTAAAACAAAATCAGCTTACCTCCTACTTTAGACGGCTAGCGCAACAGAGGTAGGTGCCGTTCGGCCTGCGTACTCGTTGAACGAGAACGATCCTGATGTCACGTTCACATAGCGGCTGATTTCCAGTGTTGCCGGGGCCTCGAACGGCTAGTTTCGGTTTTGTTGGCCGAGCCCCAAACAAAACTTTGAGGCGTTGATATCTTTAAAACTACGCACAATAACGAGAAAAAAATTACACCTTGCAATTCAGGGACGCTGACTGCACTAAAAACAGTCATAATCCCAAAATCGAAAGTATGGACCGGAGTTGCCCTTTAAGGAAGGTCGGAAGAGCACAGACATTTCTGTAGAATTCAGAGCCTACCTCTCAAACCCTGTGAGGCGGAGCTCAGTAAAAGACATCCGACACCGACGGCTGCTCGTGAAGAACTCCCCTTTACTTTTTATAAAGAACACGCACGGCCTCCCTCTACACTAAGAGGGCGCCACTAGCTGGAACAACTGACAAATAGCAACCACTACATCTTCTTAGAGGCCGCGTTTTCGCCAAAGTTTCGAATTTGAATTGAATACTGAATTACCACATAATTCAATTACACTTTTAAATTTAATGTATTTCATAATTCAAATAACTCAACACTTTGAATTTACTGCTGGAAAAAATGTGTTTATTTAAAAACACTGCCCATATGACGCCATAGCTCGCACAGGTCTCTGCTGAATTGAATTCAAGCCTATGCATCAAGAGGCCTTGACTGGGTAATTATTTTGATGGAAAGCAGTCCGCTATTCAGCAATAGTCGGTTTGAACCAAATTATCATTATTCGCACACCTCTAGTCAAACGTTTGCGAGAGCCAAACCGAACGAAGCTAGGGGCACGGCGGGTTTGCGACGTCCCCACTGTCGATCTCCGCCGGCGTGCTTCTTGGCCAGGTGGGCCCTGAGCTCGTACGGGAACACAAACTCCTCGCCGCAGCGTTCGCGCGTGTGGGGCTACTCCGTGGAGTGTGCCGCGATCACGTGCTTCCTTAGGCTGCCTGGGTCGACACCCCTATATCCGCACACGTGGCACACGTGCAGTCTGGCGCCCGAGTGCATCCGCACGTGCCGCATGAGGGCGCTGTTCTGGGTGAACCCTTTGCCGCACTCGGAGCACACGTACGGACGCTCGCCAGAGTGCACTCGGCGGTGCGTGGCCAGGTGGCCCTGCTGGGTGAAGGCCTTGCCGCACGTGGGGCAGACGAACGGCGTCTCGCCCGTGTGGGTCCTTTCATGAGCTACCATGCTGTGCTTGCGGTCGCTGGAGTAGGGGCAGTGGCGGCACTGGTGTCGCCCTTCCGCCTTGCGGTGCACTGTCTTGCGGTGCTTGTCCAGGTAGTCGCGGGAGGAGAACAGGCTGTCGCACTCCCCGCACCCAAAGGCCCCCGCCACCTCGGCGCGCGGCGTCTTTCTCCGGTCTGCGTGACGAAGGGAAAAAGGAGAGGCGGGGATGTTTGGGGACCTTACTGGGTGTGTGAGACGGTCGTTATGCGAGATAATAACACCCACCAGGATGTTGTTTGTTCTGCTTCTTAGCTTCCGTTTCGTGTTTTAATGTCACGGGTGGAAAGCAAAAGTCAAAACAGATTTCGCCCGATTACCCTCGACACTACACAGTAGTAAACACAAAAAAAAAAGGAAACCAAGGAATCTAAACAATCGACACAACACATTAGCACACAGTCACAAAAACAGTCTTCCGCATAACACAACTAATTTACCCAATCGCATCAATAACAAAGTATGGCCAGAGGTAGGCCAGCAGCTTACGAGGAAAGCTTCAAATAAAAAAAACAAGGACACACGCGCTAAGAAGCGATTACCATTATACTCAACAGACTTTAGCAACAACACAATTGAAGCAACAGTTTCAACTCAACAGACTTTCATAACAACCAGCACAATTAAAACAACAGTGGCTCTGAGCCAGTTCACCAATAAAGACACAAGCATGTTAAAATTATGCTTGACATTCTTTCTTTTCTTTTTGCATTCCAGTTTTATTGAAATTGATTTTGCATGGATGTAGCAATAGACCTTTCACAAAATTAAGGTTGGTTCACATGTTTGCTCTCGAGTGTCCTCGACTGCATTTCAACCCTTAGCAACTGCTTACATAAAAACATTGGCACCACCCTTCGGGAAGTTTCGGAACACTTTCGACATGCATCCTTTTATGCAGTACCTTTTCAACATGGGCCTGAAATAATGTCGCCAATGTTTTAAGCGACCGTTTCTGATACGTAGTGCATAGGTCTCGCAATAACTTCAAAATCTTCATTTTAGCACAGAGAGCAACTTGTCTGCTTTTTGCACAGGAGTGGCATTTATTGAAAGGATAGAGGGCAGACTTCAATGCTAGATGGCTGGAAATCAACCCCCTATTTTTTCAATCAGCCAATAAAAGCTCGGCATTCAGACATCATTGCAACCCCTTTGCAAGAAACAGACGAACTTGCGCTCCGCATTGTACCCCGACGAGGAGCGTTCCGGGACTACCTGATAGGTGGCATCAGGGTCTAATACCGTCGTAAGCAGTTACAAGAGGTTACGATGAAAGTCGAGCACACCCAAACGCAAATGTGCGAGCCAGCCTTTACTTGAGCTCCGAGGAGCACGCTGCAAGCATGATAGCACATGCCACACGAGCTCGCAGCTGCCAGCACACGTGCTACCTACGTTCTCAGCATCCTCCTTGGTGCTCAAGTACCTCGGCAAAAGCTCCATTATGGGAACCGCCGTCTCGTTTTATTCTTTCTACGTGTCTGGTACTCTGTGGGTTGCAGGAATTCTCGCGCAAGTGTTTCCTTTGGGTCGTCGATGCACCGTTCTTCATCGTTTCCTGGGAGCCGAGCCTTTCTTGCTCGGCCGTCTGTCTGAAGCGTCCCTCAACGGTTCTGCAATGAGGCAGAGGCACGGCAGTTATACACTTGCAGCTGTTCCTTCGAGTTCCATCACTCCTAGGGTTGTACGACACAGCTTGGCCAAGCTAATGGCAAGACAATGACAGTACTCCCCCTCTATACTTGCGGACAATTTTTTGCGGTTATTTGGAAGTGAAGAGCACCCTCGCTTCAATTGCGGGGCCTCGGAAAGTCATTTGCGGGTATTGGCGAGACCGAGCTACGGAGGGCGCTCTGACGAGCTTGTTTTCCCAGGAGCCCGGGGGTCTACCCACCACAAGGCCTGCAGACTCAACCGTTTACGTCACCTTCCTGGACAGAGCGCGGGGCACACTGTAACAGAGAGTTCACAAAATGGATGGAGCGATGTTGGCAAGACGCGACGGCAGATTTCTCTCCTGAAAGGGACCCCCTAATGACATTTGAGCCTCCGCCCCATTTACGTTGTTACATTTTTAGTGGTTCAAGCTACTCGGGAAACAAACAGTGGCCCCGAAATATTAGCGCATCATACTTTAATTTGATCGGGCCAAACAGCTCAACATCCTTGTGATTGGCAGTGTCGGCAAGATCTGTCGGAATTTTTAGTATGTAGGCTAAATAATGTGCATCACTGTGTAAACAAGAATTATTCTTTCAAAAAAGTGTTTTTTGTTGAGCGAGAAAGATAAAAAATAGACAAAAATATGGTTTAAGTGTGTAGGAATAAGGAAAAAAAATCAGACATGCCCACCTCCCAGCGGCGGAACCAGCCAAACCAGCTGGCGCGCATGCACACCAGCGCTGCTGCGCTAGCCCTCACACGGGTGCGGCGGGCGCCCCATTTGTGAATCGGAATGTGGGGCTAGTTGAAGTGTGCGCGACGCTCATTTCTGCGATTTTAGTTTGCAATGAATCGTGTGCCATTCTCGTTGATCAGTTTCGTCCCCACGTTTTTCTGTTGACGAGCAAGTACGCACTTTATTGGGCAAGTCTGCGCGTCAGAAGATCTACGCACCACACCAAGAAGCTTCGTAAGCCTAATGAGCCAGACGCATTTTCGCCGAGTGCCAGCCAAAGCGCGAAGCTCTAGACGAACCAAAGAAAGAGTCTATCAAAACTTGGGTCGACCTCGTTTATGAGCTTTTGTGACCTCGTGTATGAGCTATGAGCGGCTTTAGCGACGAGACTTTGGAAACATTTTTCAAAGTCGGCACACGCCTAGATCTCTAAGGGTCGTGACTGTGGCCAATGCCTCCACTGCACCGACAACAAATCGCATCTGCAATCGAGAATTGCCACGAAATGAATACGGTGCACGGTAGTGCAGCACGAAGTCACTGGACCATTGAATACAAACTTCACTGTGCAGGAAAAATGAATGGATGAATGCATGCGGCTGAACCCTTTAAATTGGGCGGCGGCTTGCACCAGTTCAAGTTGCCGGAGGCAGCAGAGCACGTTATGAGGCGTCCCTTCGCATTCTATGTATGTTGCACACTTTGCACTTTGAGCAGTTCATGTCAGCTGTTCACTGCAGGTCCTTGTGCCTTGTTCCTGGATAGGGTGAACACTAAAAATGTACCTGTGAAGGCAAAAAAAAAAAAAACCAATGAAGTGGACTATTTTTATTATTTTTAGATAAGAAAGGACACAGACATTGTACATCGCTTTTGCTGCTGCTGTGCATAGGTCATATTTCGCCAAAATGCCTGAAAATGTGCATATGGATACACCATGTGATTGTGAGCCAAGTTATTAACCAAGCTTGAAAGTGATTTTGTTTCCCGCGTGATGAACACTGCCGTGGCCGTGGCACATGGACAGCGATGCGAGCTTATCTTGTAGATGAGACACAGCCGTAACAATGAAACGTTGCTGGACGTAGTGTGACATATGTCAATGAGCATTTCATTGACAAAATAGGATGCAGAGTCTGACAGGCCAAGAGGTTTTAATAGCATATCGTATTTACTTCTCCAACATATGAAGTTTCCAACTAATGATGGCATGGTAGTCTTTTTAGTTGTGTCTATTAATGCAGGGATATCTGCGCTTCATAATCCTCAGCAATTGTAAATTACGACAAAAATATACTGTTCGAAAGTTACTAAAACTGCAACGCACACGCAGTGCCCGAAAAGGACAGAACAGACTGGGGTGCTATGTTGCGCTTTTTGCACTCCCAGGAGACTTGGAAGAGGGAAGTGACGTCAACGACACAGCAAATGCAGATTGGATGTTGACAGAAGAAAACGAAATCAACACCCAATCTGCATTTGCCTTGTCGTTGACGTCACTTCCCTCTCCCTAGTCTCCTGGGAGTGCAAAAAGCGCAACATAGCCCCCCAGGTCAGTGTTCCACAAAAACCCAAACAACATCCTAGGTCTTGCTATCTTTCTGTCCTGCAGTTACACGACCTGGGAGCACTCGCAAGCTCGATATCACTTACGGGTACGTGTTAATGTTAGCTCGTAACGAGCTCGATCGTCAGAGACAAACTCGAATAATGCCCGCTCGTCATTACCCGAGCCCCCAGACGAGAACACACACCCGGCAATCGGAAATGGATATGGCAACAGGATGCCGCCTTTTTGTTTTGTTGTTTACCTTGTTTTTGTTGTTATCGCGCTGTAGGCGGCACAACTGAAACTCCTCTCTGCCTTTCGCAATCTGTCAGAGACCACGCAAGTTACCGTTCGCCGCGGGTCGACCCAACTTCAGGTTGCCTGCGTTCAGTCTCGTCTTGCCTTTTCGCCGTCTCCTCCACCCTCCAACTTCGCGAGGATTTTGCTGGAGTCGCATCGCTTGAAACGTTAGCACAGCGTCCGAACTCGCTGTTTGGTTCGTTGTCTCGGAGCGGAGTCGTCACAAGATTTTTAGTGGGTTGTTTACATGAGCATTACAGATGCTCTGAACACCACTACCTACAGTCAATTTCTCACGGTTCTTTTCGCTCATTTCACAGAATTGAAACATCCCACCGTTTCCGCTCTTTCTGACATGAGTGGCAACCCTCTTTTTGGCCCAACTCGCGTAAACCAGAAATAAAACAAAGCTCCAACGTGTTAAACACCAGCACACATGCCCGCACACCAAGCTCCCTCATTTTGCACAAGGCCTGCCATACTCCTGCCGCTCACTACTTTCTTTCATGGAGCTACTTTGGTGGCGCTAATGATCAATCAATTAACCACCGCTCCAAACAAACCGTTGCTAGGTGCGTTGTTATGGACGAATACAGGGAACTATGATGGAACTGCATTTCGCTCCGAAAAAAATGACCGATAAAAAATCGGACGTGGAATTTAAACGTCTAAAATAATAGATAAATGAACCAGTCCATGGCAGAAGTTGACCGAGAATCGAACGACAACTTCCGGTGCTCGAGACGAATCCCGAAGAAAAGCTCACCGGAGAAAAGCTCACCGCAAAACCGGCGGATACGGAGAAAAGCTCACCGGCCATTGAGCGTATGCGGAGAAAAGCTCACAGATTTTTTTTTCTTCTTTTTATATGAAGGCTGTTGGATCATGCATAACAATTAAAATTCGTCAGCTTTGTAAAAAATAAAATGTCCTTCTTTCTATTATTTGTTAAGCTTATTGCATATATTGCTCCCAAATTAATAATTGCGGGCGTGCTTTTTGTGGCTTACTCTGTAGGCAACGAAAGCCTAACTGAAAACTTTATGAACGAACAGGAAAAAGTTTGAAAACTTAAATAATGTATGCCTAAATCCTAAAAATCAAAACTGTAAATGCCGAAAATCCGAAAGTGCATGCGCAACAACGCAGTGCCTGGAATTCTCTTTGAAGCTTTTGCTAACCTTTGAAAACAGGATGAAACAGTCAGTAGGATATCGAGATTTCTTTCTTCCACACACATGCACGTCTTCTAGCCGTTCGTGCTGGTGTTTCGACACGTTGCCTTTGTGTGATAGTGCCCCGTTACGGTAAGCCCCCCATGACCTTCAGAGCTCCGGTGAGCTTATCTCCGGTGAGCTTTTCTCTCGTGAGCTATTCTCCGGTGAGCTTTCCTCCGCCGCCCACTCGAGACGTCTCGCGATGCTTGTTGCAGACGACGAATAAAGGAGGTTGAGACGAACGCACGACGGTAGCACACGGAGCGACTAGGTATGTTGTCTTCAAGAGCTTGAATCGTTTGCACAATTATACGATTAGGATTTTCTATTTATTCGGAACGTGGCAGGCTTAAGAGAACTAAACAGGTTTGTAAAAATGAATTGTATTTGCGTGCGATACGGGATGCTGTATCTGATGAAAATCATCGGACACCTGCAGGTCTGCTAAAAATACAGCAAGAAAAGCATCTGTTTAATAATAATAATAATCTTTATTGGCTCAGGAGAGCCGTGGCACCGCGTAAAGGCGATAGATAGCCCATACCACGGAGGTTTAGAACATGATATCAAGGCAACGTCGGGCGCCTCTTTCTGATTTTGCGGTTGCGATTGTAACCAGAAAGTGATTTGCACTTTCTGATTACAATTGTGCGCGGCATTGTAATGAAAGAGCAATTACCTTGACTCTAACATGCGGCCCGAGGACCCCGACTTCTTTTTTTCCAAGGCAATATGGGCGTGTTTTGTATGCCTTGTATTCATCGAACTGAGAAAAAATTCTATTCAATTATCAGTTTTAATAAGACCCCAAGCGTACAGGCATAAAGGAACGCTTCCCCATTCCTCTAAAAGATTCAAACCATGTTCAAGTAACCTAGCTGAGACTAGGACAGAGAAGTAACATCAAAACATAGAAGAAACAGAAAAGAGGCAAGACAACGTCTCAAACTCAGTTAACTTGTTTATTTAGTCTACCTCCTTATACAGTCTCAATCTCAAGGTCATCACCACGAGCACAAAAGGCCAAAAAGTTCAAGCGCCAGTCAACATCACACAATGTAAGAATGCCGACAACCGTACAAGTCGACGTGGTAAGGCAACATCCATCCTCCTTCAAACTTGAACAATACAACCTCTCTCCCCTTTCATTCTGAACACATTACTTCATTACAGTCACCACCTCCGATTCAAAAGGGGCCCTTTCCATTCACTACCCCCCAAAAACATTGAAATGGCCTTCAAGCCAACACACACCCAGAACCAAAAAGCAGAAAAAAAAAAAAGGTGCTTTATTTTGGACAATTTCAATAAAAAATTCCCATTTCACACTGAAAAAAAAAAAATTTTTTTTAAGTGTTTTTAATTACTTTTGAACTGCAGCAAAGCCTGACTTGTACGATTGCCTAGATATTTTATCCACACAGTCTCCGTTACTACTCTCTTTACGCCATTTTCCTCTTTTCGTATGATTTCAGTTTCAGCCCAGAGCGCTGTGCAGTTGTTACATTCATAGATATGTTTCACATTTTCCGAGTTTTGTGCATATTTCTTCACATTTCTTTTATGTTCGTTTAATCTGTCATTAATGCAGTGTGACGTCTGTCTTGTGTACTAAACACACACTCCAATGGTATGTTTCATACACACAACACCATTTTCAAAACATACCGATTTTTCCCGATGGGCCTTTTTACACTCACTCACGCCTGTTTGAAATGGCATCAATTTGCTCAACCTAAAATCTGAACGAAAGACCGTGTCCACTCCGAACTGTCTTGCACATCTTCAAGTTGTAAAAAATATCATGAATTAACATATGGGATTACAGCAAATCGTTTTTTGATTTCTGTTCAATTTCTCTCCTGCCTTTGGTAAACAATTCAAATTTCCGTTTGATAAAACTGTCATCATATTCTACACTAATCAACCTTTTCCTTTGCCTTTCTACCGATTCAGTAAATACGATGGGCACACAGCCTTTCTAACGCGTTCCTGAACAATGACTTTACAATCCAAGACTTTACGACCTTCGAATAACAGCCCATTCTTGGCAAAACCGGTTTCGAATTTCCTTTTCCATATCTTGGCAAAACCGGTATCAAATTTCCTTTTCCATATTCCCAACATAACCCTCGATGTACGTGACTACGTAAAGCTAGAAGGCTAGAACATCTTCCTTCAGTTTTTTAAACTGTAAACTTCAATTCTGGAGTCATTGACCTTATCAAGTTTTCTACGCTTTCCAACAGACCTTCCATAAACGTACACACCAGGATGTCATCTATATATCTTCCCACTATTGCCCAGTCTTGGGTAAGTTACTTTTAAAAAAAGTAATTCGTTATAGTTAGTTACTTTCAGAAAAAAAGTAGCAAAGTTACCATTACAATTACCGCAACAAAATAGTAACTCGTTACAGTTACAGATATTTTTAAAAAGTAACAACGTTACTTTTCAGTTACTTTTCTATAACAAAAAAAACAACTAGAAAACGCCCCTTACAACGTTTTATTGCATGAAATTAAAAAGTATGCTTTTTACTTCATATTGTAACTTAGCAGCAGTTGCTTCTCGAAGTTAGTGTTTGAAAGTTTCCACGTCAAGAGTCGTGGCGCAAATCAAAATACGAAACATGTGCAGTGCGGAGTAGTGGCGCTAATAAAAATACAAGACATGCGCAGTGCCCTCCACGTGTATTGTTGTTTCACAGTTGATTCGCCCGATTAAAACGCATTTGCACAGAAAGAAGAAAAAACACAACATAGATGGTGCTTCAAGACACCAAAGTGCAAGTGTTCAGTCACAAAGTACAAGCACGTGCGTAAAGATAACTAAATATTTTTTCATAAAATCTACACGTGGCTATATTCGGTTCGCGACTCGCGAAAAGAACGTATTCACAACTTCGTGCAAGGCCAACTTGACACTCAAAATGTCGGAATAGACGATATGGAAAGTACACGGAATGGCTAAATTGCACATGTTCAGTGATATATTATTCATAAAACACAGGAAAGTAACGACAAAAGTAACGTCGTTACTTTCGTCGTTACTTCAGAAAAAAGTAATAGTACAGTTACAAGTTACATTTTTAAAAAGTAACTCGTTACAGTTACAAGTTATCAAAGAAATAACAAAGGTACAGTAATGCGTTACTAGCAACGCGTTACTACCCAAGACTGATACCAGCTAGGGGACAGCTCCTGTAGATTATTGCGCACCGCACAATCTAAAGAGTTTAGGTAAATTTCGGCTACGATTGGTGCGACTGATGACCCTATACGAAGACCTTCTTTTTGCATATACTTCCTTCCTTCGTACTACACTACCGCTGACTTCCGGTGAAATTCCAGGATTGTTAAGAAACTTTCTACCGATACATCTGAGCTCGATTGAAACTTAACATGATTCATCTCCAATGCCTCCCTCACTTCCTGCATCAACAAAATCTTTATCAGAAAATAGTGCAAGTCCTTAATGTCCATCAGTAACACCAAACAATGCCTTCTATGATGAGTCTCTAAAACTCTCAAATTTCTTTTGTCCTTTGGGTATGTCTCATTTATTACTTTTTCCATCCTACCGATTGCATATCTACGAAAGCGACTTCTTCTGGGTTAACCATTCTGGCTACAGTATGGATGCAAGACAACACGACAATCCCCGAGGGCTTCAAATTCAAACAATACTTCGGTCCCTTGGCTAAAACTTCCTCCGTCCTAAGTGATAACACTTTGCCACAGGGATTGACAACAGCCCTGCCGGGGCTCACACCATTCATCAGTTCAAAACCACGACTTCCGACGCCAATTACCATGAGGCTTTGATACTGTCTTTGATATTGTCCATGACATGCCTTTGCTTCACGTTCCACAGCCAGTCAAACAGAGTTCTTTTGATGCTGCTCCATTGGTGGTACTCACGGTGGTGCCTGGAATTATCTCCCAGGAGAAGTGTCCAAAGTCTGTCACACGCACTGCGGATGTCCTGGATCCTCCTGCTGGCTCCGTTCACGGGATGCCTCAATTATTATTTCTTTGCGTATTACGGAATTCCCGATGACGACAGATGTCTGAAGTGCTCTGGGTCCACGGAGCTCCATTCAATGTGGTTCATATTCATCAGCTTGCCTGCACCCTTACCATATTTTCTTGGAAAATTTGAGTTTACTCTTATCCCGAGTGTACGTTGGAGGCCAGAATGACCTGACCTAGTCAGCCTCGCCTAGTTCACTAACGAACATTCCAAGTCAAGTGTTTCAGATGCCGAAAGTAGTGAACAAGGACCCCATTGAGGGTTTGTCGACCCGCAGTCAGCCGTCACGCGGGACGCCTTTTTTGCACGTCATCGGGGCGCAGTCCCGTGACAACAGGGATAACGTGACCGCCTATGAACCCCCTTTTGTCTTATACCCGTGCCACACGGGCAACTCGAATGCCATTTACAATGAATGACATTTGTGTGATCGGCGAATCAGCTTGCAATCTGTCGCGCGTGGAATGCGCCACGCCCGGTGTGTCGCGCGCTGATTGGCCGTCCGCTCAAATGTCATTCGTTGTAAATGGCAGTCGAGTTGCCCGTGTGGCACGGGTATTAGTCCTCCTCCTTGGCGTTTCTCTCTCTCTGCTTGTGGTTTCCCACCGACGTCGCAGTGGGAGCTGTTTCATGGTTTCGTTCTATTTACAGAGTTTCTGATGGTGTTGTCAGCAGTGCTGTGTTGACGTGTTGACAGAGCCACATGCTGCGTGCCTAAGAAGTTTCGGTCCTCGTTGGCAGTGGAAACGGCAAAAATATCTTCAGCGTGTGTGAGGGACTGGGCTGACGGCTGATCCTTTCGGGCCTGACATGCTCGGCGATGATGTTCAGCTCGCACGTCATTTTGGCACGTGTCTCACTTAACGTATTACGGCAGAGCTGTTAAGGTTTAGTTCCCCCAGATCGTGTCTCCTGCAAAGAAACGTCGACACAAAACTCTGGTTGCCGGCCGTCACTCATATATGGCGGTAGCTGTCCAGAGTGTTGTGTTTGCCGGTTGTCCACTTGCCACCATCGCTCATAGATGGTGCAACCTTTCCAGCCTTTCCACTCTGGCTTGCCGATTTGCGGCCGGTCATTTCATTCCCACCATAGTACAGCTTTGCTGGTCTTCCTTGTTCACCACAGTGGAAAGGCTGAAAGTTTTTTTTAATCTACAACAAAGGCGAGCTGGATATCCCATCACGTAACAAATGTAAGTGCGTACACTACATAACACTGAGAAATTCGGCACATATTTTTGTGCTTGCATACCGTGCAAATGTGTCTTCGTACGGTTGGTTTCGCCCTGCATACGACCCCCGCCTTACTTGTTTTCAGCCGTCTTTCTTAAATTCCTTGTTTCATTTAGATTTACCTTTTGGTTCGTGTATAACGAGCAGATTAACCACGAAACAATCGGAAGGTTAAATAAGAGGTTGCGAATGCAATAATTATCTCCTTGATGTTTCTTGATTGGTGCAAACAAACAAAAGTTCTGGCGCGGCTGTACGAGATACGCACATTTTTCAATCAACTATATATTTTACGACACAAAATTTCGCTCCTTTGCCTACATAAAATACATGAAATAAATCATAAAAAGCAACGGGCAATGGGCACAGCCAAGCAAAGATTACGTGAGGCCCGATAAAATGCGGTGCGCAAGGTCGCCTACATCTGTGGCAAGGGATATGGTGATGTCAGAACGCTCTTTCGTCCCTTTCGTCTTTTTTAAAAATTCATTTTCCCAAAGCACGACTCTCACAAAATTTGGTGTACCACTTGGCTATTCCTAATCTTTTAACAAGACGATGAAAGTTTGCAAAGTTTTGAAACGTCGAACGTATTACATAAGCAATTCAACAATTTTCGAACTTCCAAATTTTTGCCACTGAAAAATTCAATCGTTTTCGAACTTTCAATTTTTCGCGCTATAAAGTTAGAAATTTAAGACCTTATCGCGCTAAGAAATTCAACCATTTTCAAACTTTCAAACTTCTTAATTTCAGAAGCTTGATGAACTTCGAACTCCTGAACAAAAGTCAGACAAAGTTCGAACCAAGCTCACCCCCAGGAGTTCAAGCGGTTCGAGGCAACAAATATAAATAAAACAAAATGCATGAAGTGGAGTTAAAACTGCACTAAAGTCTTACTTAGCTGATTGTGCCACAAACAAATCGCTTGTAAAGCACTGAATGATCACTTTGGTGTAACCTCAATCTCACGCCTTTTTTTTTCTTTGGCTTCCAAAAGCCTCTTTCGCGTATAACTCCCCAGGATAACCTGTGAGCCAACAGATCCCCGATCTGTAGGCTTGAGATTCAACCGAGGCACTTTGCTGGGATCGTCCTTCATATCATTAGTTGTTTTTAAACACAAGTCTCCCGATTTCCTGAAGTAAAAAAAGGCGCACGCGTAGCGCGACGCCGATGCGCTACAGCGAATCTCAAATCGGCACTTACTTCATTACCGTTAGTATAACTGGCTGCATTTTAGAGCGGCCAATATCTCTATTTGTGGAAGAAGTTTCAGGCAGCGGCGCTATGGTCAGGCCGATAACAACATGTCGTGACCTCCCCATTCCACGGGTCATTCCGAAGAAAATAAACGCCCAGAGCAACTAAAAATGTTTGGAAGCCTGGATGCCTTTATGTGCATGCCCTGAATATTTAGTTGTCCTATGCCAGCACTGCGTCTAGGCAACATTTCATGTGATGGCTACTAGTTCGCAAATAAGTAGGAAATACTTTCACCTGACCCCCTCGGGGCTTTTCTATGAATCAGTCAACTAGTCCAACGCTTGTTTCATAAGTTACAAAAGATAACGAGCAATACAGGTAGTACCATCTGTACCCCAGTACAGAAGGAGTATATTCACGGCATAAAAGAAATGGGCATGTTTTCAGTAAAATTTGTAGCACATTTCGCATTTCTTTTTAGAAGAATTCATGAAAACTTAGTGTGAAATTGCACAATTTGATCTCCGTTCGAGAAATGAAAAAACTTCAAACTTAAAATCAAAACTTCCAAACTTTGCGACCTTGTGCCTCGAAAAAATTCTAAATGTTCAAAAAATCTTTTCTGTTCAAACTTTTCTGACCAAACTGTCGAAAAATCTAAATCTTTTAACTCTAACTTTCAGAAACCTTGACATATTCACACTATTTGAATGCGAACCTCAGCGGGGTTTTAAAAGACAAACCTTTTGAATTCAAGCCTTAGCGAGGTTTCGAATTTTCCAAACTTCGAGAAGTTTGTGGCATCCCTACTCGGAACAGCTTTTTAAAATCAGGAATCAACCAACACTCAAGCCCAAGGAAGATCGACCTGCAGTACTACTGAGCATAATTTCAGAGCCCGTCACACTAACCCTAGTGCCCTCCCGTATCAGCCGCTGCCCCTAGGCAACACCGTCCAGAAGACGAGGTCGTAGTGCTGACATTTTTGCATCACCAGCGAAGGCCAATGTCGGACACAGATTGGAGACGACTGCCGCATTAGCGCTCAGCTCCATGTCGAGTTTGAGCAAAACATTGACGCAATTATCGTGTCCAATCTGCGACCAGCGTCTGCCTTTGCTCATGACGACGCTCTATCGGCACTGCGGCTTTGTTATCTAGGAGCCGTTGCCCTAGGAATCCAGTGCATTGCGGTGAAGCTCGATGCATGCTCAACAGTGAAAGGTGGTGAAGGTTGAAGCAAACGGCGAAAGTGCCATGGTACACCGTCTGTGGCTACGGCACGAAGGTGTGTAATAGACAAGATGATCGAGTGATCTTATCAGGAGTAAAAGACCCCAATTCTGCATTATCCCAGTGGCCGCCGTCCCATTATTTTGCAAAATAATCTCGCGACTTTTAGCTCCCGACATTGTCGACATCGTCCGGAAACTCAAAGATGTGGCCGGCGCGGTTGACGAGTAATCTCTACACTTCGTTTCGACCAAAGTCCTAGTGCAGCCGACGTTAGACGAGCCAATGGGACCAATAAAACAGCACAAAAAACCCGACATAGCATTTGTCACCTTTCTTCATGTGTTCTTTCATTGGCAAAACCAATCAAGCACAGCGAATGCCCCGTAACTTGTGCTTCTAGTCTGTATGTTCGCGAATATATATTTTCAACCTTCGACTCTGCCCTGATCTAAGATCTATACCGTGAGTCGAGACGCTGTGAAACAGATATTTGTACGAATTTCCTTTCCCTCTACTTCTCCGAATATTAGGGTCACCCATAACGAAATATTTTGATCAGCTATAAGGTCAGTGCCGGTGTGGCGGAATTGTCAGCAAACATGGCCCTCTGGCAAAAGATGCACTTTTGTTTGTGGTGCAACTTGGCGCAGGACTTCCATCACTAGCTACACACATTGCTTTATTTTCAGACGAGTTTTCTATTACTATGTAATTATCAGGCTCGGCAGACATTAGATGGGGAGACTATCATTAAGGTAAGTTGGCTAATTGTCAAAAATATGTCAACTCTTTTTGCAAGAGTTTCCAAAAAAAAATTTTTTCTTTTAGATATTAATATAATCAAATTGTGTGTTTTTGTTCAATTTCGAAATTGAGCTTCAAAAGAATGTTGCAAGCACTACCCACCATGACGAGACCGAAACGACTTTGTCACTCTTCCAAGCGTCCTTGCCTACAGGGCTTGCGGCGCTCTTTTTGCGTGCAAGTTTTAAATCGGGCGGAAAAGCCCTAAAATTGATTGATTAGAAGAGCCATTCTCTTTTTCAAATCCTTCAAATTGGTCTAGACTTCAACGGGAATTGCAGTCAATACTGCAACTGTGAGATGATGCCTCGAACTAATAATTAAAGTCAACAGATATTAGCTCATTAGTCAACTGACCTTGACGGTTATCCCCTGATCTACTGTAGCCGAACCTAATCAAGAGATGGTAAAGCTGGCACTTGTCTAACCTCACTCATTTTCTAAAAAAAGACTGTTTGATTTAAAATTAGTTATCTTATTCATGCACACGTAAACAAACCACCATTGAAAACAAAGCAATGACTAAGTACAATTTATTTACACACTCTCCAGCAACACACTTTCTTCCAGGCACCTTACAGCGTCATGAGCGCCAAAGTTCCCCAACCACACGCTGGTAACCTTGGTTCCCTTGCACTTGCTAAAATCCAGTCCAATCCAAAAGCTAGTCTTTTCACTAAGGATGTCGCAAATGTTTCTTAAACCTGGAGGTTTGACTGGTTTGGCAAACTTTCGAACCCCTGGCAACGTTCGACAAAGTGGAAAGTTTAAACAATGTTGGCTGACTTCTACACAAAAATTTCAACCTTTTGGGAAGAAAATAATCTATGCAGTACAGTGCCATCCACTTATAACAAGGAAGGGAAAACCCAAAATTTCTATCGTTATAACCGATTATTGTTGTATCTGGACTAGTATCTGATCGTTTCTACACTAGAAACTCTAAAAAGTGATTGTTATAAGCAATACATTGTTATATGTGGTATCGTTATAGGTGGATCACATTGTAGTTGTAACTTTGACACAATATAAAGGCAAACAAAGTTTTGCACAAACAAAGTCTTGCAGAAACAAAGTCTGCAACCTGCCGGGAAAGTGGGCACAATATGTATCATGCCTATTGTGTCACATTAACTATAATGTGAAGCAATAATCCTGGTAAATATTATGTCCCCTCCTCCCCTAGATGACATAGTCAAACCAGTCCAACTTTACCTTAAAAGTAGGGACATGCAAATAGTATTCAAGTTTCGGAATCGAATCAGATACTGATTTACCGAATAATTCCATCACACTTTGTAATTTATAGTATTCAACATTTAAAATAACTCGACACATTGAATTTACTGCTGGGAAAAATCCAGGTTTATTAAAAAAAAAATGCTGTCCATACGACAACACAGCTCGCACAGGTCTCTGCTGAATCAAATTCAAGCCTGCATCGAGAGGCCTTGACTAACCAATTCGTTGGAAAGTAGTTTGTATCCCATAGTCCTAGGAAGGAAACCACGAAACACCGTAAACCCACCCACATCGTCTTTAAATTCAAATATCTCGCATCACATGCTGCCATCTCCTGTGCACTACAAACAAATTCTTTCTTCCCAGGTGACCAAAAAGGTAGTTGCGCAAGACAAACTGCTTCCTCCGACGTGGCTTCCCGTTAGTAAAAGCTTGGTCTGCTGGGCAAGTTAGTAGTGGACATTCATATTAAAAATAGCGCAATAAAGTTTAGTTGCCAGTTAGCATTTGTCCTGTGTGCTTCTTCGTCAAGTTGGTAGTGGACATTCATATTAAAATAGCGCAATAAAGTTTAGTTGCCAGTTAGCGTTTGTCCTGTGTGCTTCTTCGTTTTTTTGTCCCGTCTCTTTTGCGCTATTTTTAATATGAACTTCCCGTTAGGTATGCGTAAGCAGGGAGGGGTTCTAACATGACAATTACCAAATCCAAAAATCTACATTTGAATCAGTCTCGTCCTCTGATGTCGCTTTCCGCAGCATTGAGCAAGGAGCAGCGGCTAAACAACGCAAGACGCCACCCGACTGCGACAAATAAGCTGTATCCGTCCATTCATCCCGCACGCTTCGTATCCACCCACACATGGGTGGCCAAATTACTTAGCTGCGTCTCAAACTTTCCAGTGCCACAGAGTAGTCCTTAATGCCTTTTTCAATTGTGCTATCCAAGGGCAGTCTTCTTTTCGTGTATTCTGCTGTAAAATAAACATGTAGCTGGATTTTTCCTTAGTCTATGTTTTCTTTTTACTTTTCGTGCGCTCTTAAACTCTATTGCAGGTTAAGGAAAGCAGAGCAGGCCCCTCCTGCCAAGCCCTTCTCCCTTTCCACTTGGCAGAGCGAAAGCCAGAGAGGGGGGATTCCTCCTAGCTTCATCTCGCCCCCCTCGGGTGTTTTCTCTGCTAAGTGGAAAGGACGAAGGGCTTTGTGAAAGAAGCCTGTCCTGCTTTTCTTACCTGCACCAGCGTATAGCAAATGTTTTAGTATTCAATATTTGAGTCGACATACAAAATTTTGGACGCTACTCATTTTGGGCCGAAATTTCATTATTTGCGCACTTCTACTTAAAGTTCTGCAAAGGTTAAGCTTAACGAAACTGGAGCCTCGGGGCGTTTGTGATGTCCCTACTTTCAATCTCCGCCGGCGTGCTTCCTAGCCAGGTGGGCCCTAAGCTCGCATGGGGACACGAACCCCTTGCCGCAGTGCTCGCATGCGTGGGGGTACTCCTTGGAGTGCACTGCGATCACGTGCTTCCTCACGCTGCCCGAGTCGCCGCCCCTGTACCCGCACAGGTGGCACGCGTGCACTCTAGCGCCAGAGTGCGTCCGCACGTGGCGGACGAGGACGCTCTTCTGGGTGAACCCCTTACCGCACTCGGAGCACACATGCGGACGTTCGCCCGTGTGCGTCCTCTCGTGACGCCGCAGGTCTGCGAGGTGCGCCAGCCGCTGGCCACAGGTGGTGCACTCGTGTGGGCGCTCGCCCGAGTGCACTCGGCGGTGCCTGGCCAGGTGGCCCTGCTGGGCAAAGGCCTTGCCGCACGCGGAGCAGACGAAGGGCGTCTCGCCCGTGTGGGTCCTTTCGTGTGCCACCACGCTGTCCACGCGATCGCTGGAGTAGGGGCAGTGGCGGCACTGGTGCCGCCCCTCCGCCTTGTGGGGCACCGTCTTGTGGTGCTTGTCCAGGTAGTCGCGAGACGAGAACAGGCTGTCGCACTCACTGCACGCGAAGGCCCCCGCTGACTTGGCACATGGCGTCTCTCTCCGGTCTGCGTGCCAAAGGGAAAAAGGATAGGCGGGGAGGTTCAAGGACCTTACTAGGCGGGCGACACAGTTGTTATTCGATACTAAAACCCAATGAGACACTGTTTGTCCTGCTTTCTGGCTTTAAGTGTGGTGGGGAGGATGTCAAGAATAATATATTACTCAGCTTCACTCGAAGTCTGGCTGCAGACCGACGCCACATTCACAATGAGCCAGTTAAGCGGCGCTCGTCGTCATTGTGTGTTTGCCATCGCCGGCCAAACCAATCGCATGGCTAAGGCCTGCTTCAGACGGGGCAACGTTTCCAGCAATTCTGAGGGTGTTTCCTCGTTTTCCTTAGCTAGACACAAATTGCTGAGATTGGGTTTGGCTCGAAACGGCTGAGCAACTCAAAGAACTTGGAGACGTTTGAAGCGGCAGCAGTCAATCAAGCATGCAATATTTTCACGCGATACCTCTGTGGTGGTGATGATGACAGGTTAAGACTTGGTTCTAGTGTGAAATGGATTGTTTTTGGAAATAAACCTTTTCAGAAAGATGAGTTGGTATTCTCGCCACACAGATATAAAAGCATGTTTAAGCTGTGCGTCTAAATAGTGCACGAAAAATCAAATTTCATGATGATGATTGCAAGTTGTAGCAATTTGGTTGCTGCGTGTGAACGCGGGCGGGCCGTGTTGCTACGTCAAGTGGCTGGGCGAAACTGCCCCGTCTGAAGCGGGCCTAAGGACGAAGCTCGAGCCAGTTGGTGCAACACGATTCAAAGGTTTAAAAGAGGGTAAAAGTTGAGGGACGAGAGGTAGAAGGACACAGCGCTGTTTCTGCGTCCGACTTATCGTCTGTTACGCTCTTTTAAACCAATCACGCACAGAAAGAGGTGCAGGATGACAACAGCTTTACTGTGCGGGATTGGTTTAGCAGGTGTTGGCAGACGTCCAAAGAGGATGAGCGCCGTGACATTCTGCTTTTGGCGATGCTTGATTGGCCTCACTGGATCGAAGCGTTAGCAGCAGCCGGACTTAGAGTGAAACGGAGCATAAATGTTGGTTCGCACGTTTGGGTTCGACTAGGACCAACTGCGCCACAACCTGTTTTTAAGCCCCTTGTGACTGCTTAGGACCGGCTGTGCGGCAGAGCACCCGGTTGTAAACAGTTACAAGGCTTAAAACGAGCCTTCAAGCCTCTCCAGTTGCGAGTGTGTGAAGCAGCCTTAATGCTCAGCTGAGACCGCACATTTGTGACACCAACTACCCTAGTGAAAAAAAAAAAAAGAAACATTACAAAAACATATTTTGTTCTCGAGGCCTCAATATTTTGCATATTTTTGCAAGGATTGGCCAGTCAACTTGGAGTTATCAAAAAACATGTACAGCATCTGTCTCGCAAACAATGAACGGGGTCCACTTGGTCAACGACTGCAACGAGCTGCCCTAAAGGATGCCGGCCAGCGACTGCACGTCCTGTCGCCAGCTGCCAATCTCTAAGATGACATTCAACATGCCCGGAAAATAATAAATGCCATAGTCACTAAGAGAGTGAGAATGGCGTGGTCCATCCTCCATACGCCTGGCCTCCAGCACACCTTCCGCCGTGCTTTGGCTGCCCATGGACGCTCGAGAGAAAGCGTCCTCGAAGGCAGGAAGCTGGCACTGGAGGCACAGAAACTTAAAACTTTCAGAATATAAAATAATTCACGCAGCTCCTCCCTGCCATTCTCACCCTGTCAGTGACCATAATAATTAAATCTGAAATCCTTCAGCCACGGGTGGTGAGCAAAAGGTGAACAGATTTTGCCCGATTAGGCCAGACCACCCTCGACATTGCACAGTAGCTAAAAAAAAATACCAAGGAATCAAAACAATCAATAAAGCATATTATCGCACGGTCACGAAAAAAGTTTTGCATGTGAAAAACAAATTCAGAATCGCATCACTAACGAAGTCTGGCCAGAGGTAGTACAGCAGTTCACGAGGAAAGCTTAGAATAAAAAAAGCCAAGGAGGTATGCGGTAACAAGAGATTATAATACCACTCAACAGAAACTTTCATAACAACCAACATGATCAAAAACAACAATGGCTGTCACCCACTTCACCAAGTAAGACTAAAGCGTATTAAGATTATGCTGGGCCAGATGTTTTTTTTTCTTGCATCCCAGTTCTTATGAAATTGATTGTGCATGGATGCGCCATTAGACCTTCCGCAAAATGAAGGCTGGCTCGCACGTTTGCTTTTGCCAACTGCATTGCAAACTTGCTTTTCAACTGCTTACGACGAGAACACATTGGCGTCGTCCATCGGGAAGTTTTGGAACACTTGCGACATGCATATATCTTTTTATGCAGTAATACCTTTTCACCATGGGCTTGAAATAATATTGACAATGTTTTAAGTGATCGTTTCTCATACATAGTGCATAGATGTCGCAAATACCAAAAAAGCTTCCGTCCAATTGTACCGACCGGAAGTGTTCCAGGGCCACCCACAAGGTGACATAAGTGTCTTCCACCGTCGTAAGCAGTTACAAGTGGTTACAATGAAAGTCGAGCACACTCAAACACAAATGTGCGAGTCAGCCTTTACTTGAGCACCAAGGAGCGTGCTGAGCATGGCCGCACACACTGCATGTGCTGGCAGCTGCCAGCACGTGCTAGTTACGCTCCCAGCATCCTCCACGGTGCTCAAGTACCTCGGCAAAAGCTCCATTATGGGAACCGCCACCCCGCTTTAGTCTTTCTATGTGTCTGGTACTCTGTGGGTTGCAGGAATTCTCGTGCAAGTGCTTCCTTCGGGTCGTCGATGCACCGTTCGTCGTCGTTTCGTAAGAGCCGAGCCTTTCCTGCTCGGCCGTCCGTCTGAAGGGTCCCTCAAAGGTTCTGCAACGAGGAAGAGACACAGCTGTTATACAGTTCCATCGCTCCTAGGGTCGTATGACCCAGCTTGAACAAGCTGGTGGCAAGACAATGCCTGTACTCAATCTCTATACTTGTATATAACTTTACGGGGCTATTCGGAAGTGAAGAGCGCCCTAGCTTCGACTGCAGGGCCCAGAAAGTTGTTCGCGGGTATTAGTGAGATCGAGCTACGGAGGGCGCTCTTTGCAGCTTGTTTTCCCAGGAGCCCGGTGTCTACCCACCACAAGGCCTGCAGACAACTATTTGCGTCATCTTCCTCGATAGAGCGCGGGGCGCAGTGTAACGGAAAGAGTTCACAACAGATGGAGCGATGTTGGCAGGACGCGACGGGTCGGATCCCTATCCCGAAAGGGGCCCTCTAATAACATTTGAGCTTCTGCCCTATTTGTTATTACCTCAATTGGGGGTTCGGGCTACTCGAGGTACAAGCAGTAGCCACAAAATATTATCGCATCATATTTTAATTTGATCGGGCAAAAACAGCACAACGTTTGTTGGCAGCATAGTCTGTTGCAAACGTGCCATGTGGTGACGTCGCTAGCAGCCATATTGTGAATGTCAGTGTCGACGAGAGACATCTGAATTTTTTTACGCAGGCTAAATATTGTGTATCACTCTGTAAACCATAACTATATTTTCAAAAAAGAATTTTTTTTGTTGAGCGAGAAAGATGGAAAATTGAAAAAAAATGCTTCAAATGTGCAGGAACCAGGGAGAAAATAACACATGACAAGCCCACCTCCCAGCAGCGGAACTAGTCAGCGCGCAAGAACACTAGCGCTGCCGCACTAACCCTCACCGAGGTCCGGCGGGTGTCCACTTGTGAATTGGGATATCGGGCTAGTCAAAGCGTGCGCGAGACTCATTTCTGCGATTTGAATCCTCCGCAAGGCATCATGCGCTGTTCAGTTTTGTGCTCCCATGTTTTTCTGTTGGCAAGCAAGTCTGTGCGCTCGATCGGGCGAGTCTGTACACGGACGGCTCTATGCGCTACCCCGAGAAGCTTCGCAAGTTGAACGAGCCGACGTGCTTTCACGGGCTGCCAGCCAAAGCTTGAAGGTCGATGACGAACCGAAGGTAAAGTTAATTGTAATTCAGGACGACCTCGCATACGAGCTAGGTATGATCATGCGCTAGTCGTATCGCACCAGCAGCCATTCCTGTTCGCAACGGCAAATGCATAGTGTAGAAGTGGTGTGCTATGAAAATGAAGTTGAAGCCCGAAACATTTATTCAGAGTGCACTATTTCGAATGCGTAAACAATGTAATTAAGGGATCGTCCACCCCCTTCAATGTAATACGCAAATGAATGCTGCTGCGAAACGCAAGTGCATCAAATTTGTCAAGGCCGGCCAGTGAATGCTTGGACGGACGCGACATTGTGATCTTTCTTGCTTTTTACCCGTGGATATTTGTGCATGTTCGGTAGAAAATAAATGCCTATTTGCACTCATTATCTCCAGCATTCACGTTTCTTTTTTTTTAACCTATCGCAGTGCGACTTCCTGCTTCGAATCGCTGCTTTGGTCACACCACCACTATGCTGGGCTCTATGGTGGGGCTCAGTGAAGTAGACTAGAAACATCGCACTACACCTGCGCACGTTGGGTTTGCCTACGCCAAAGTATAAAGAGCCGAGGTCTACAACAATGCAAGTGGCTTCAGCGATAAACGACGGTGTGTGCACATCCTCCTCAGGGCAGCTACGAGCCAAACTCGCAGCCAATTGGCCAGCCGCTTCGCTCAAGCCCTCCAATCATTTTTTTACCACCGTGTCAAGGAGCAAAATGTTTTGCTTCTTATTGTAACTTTAATTTGCTTATAACTCCCAAAAGAACTCAAATTTCTGGAAAACCATTTTTCTTTTATGCTTCTCCGTTCAATGAGGTCTGTTTCGGCACAAATTTCAAACTAGTTCCAAGATCGTTGGAGGGCCCCTTGAAAGCAGTTGCGAGCAGGGGCGGATTTAGAGAGGGGGTCCGGATGTCCTGACCCCCCTCTTGATTTCTGCATGTGTAAAATTTAGGGCGTGAAACAAGGGAGAGGGGGAGGGGGTTCCTAAACATATGGTACGCTGACCAACAGCTGACCTTCCCCTCAGGAAATTCCTGCATCCGCCACTGGTTGCGAGAGGATGCAAGCTTGACCGACTTCAACCGTTGTGCCGAGTAGGTGCTGGACGCGTGCACGGTGCAATGCTGTATTGTTTGCGCAGGCTAGAGTGGCTACAAAACTGCACCTCCTCCTCCGACGGGAGGACACGAGCGCTGGTTGAACCCCGACACACCGTTTGGCGACGTCAGCAGAGCGCTCAGTCATTCTGGCTGTACCCATGGGCATAGTTCTAGAGTTAACTGCTTGGGGTGCAGTAGCTGGATCTCTTCTCTGATAGACCCCAATCCTGTCATTGCTGTCCTGCAATAAACTCAATGCTTTGTAATCCACTCGACCACGGTGTTGAGAGGTATGTCATTGGGGTCATCTTGGGATCATCCCACCAGTTTTGCACTTAGCGGACAAGGCCATAGCCGAACCACGATCTGTTCTCATGCGTCGTAGGGTCACAGTTTTGTGTTGAAACATCCTTTCATCAAATCATGCCTGTGCTAAGCTCTCTCTTGCACTCGACACCATCGCTCAATGCCTTGCGCCTAGCTCACTTTTTAAAGTCGGTGCACACCTAGATCTCTAAGCGTCGCGACCATGGTCACGCCTTCAGTGAACTGACCCCTAGCATCTTCATTTGCACCAAAATCAGTACGGTGCACATTAGTGGAGCACGAAGCTACTGCAGGTGGCACTCACTTGGTCGAACAACGTTTTAGCGAATGTCAACTTTTTATTTTGCATCGAAAGACACTTTAGCAAATGGTCAGCCGCCGCGAAGCGGCATTTATGGGAGGGCAAGGTGGTTTAACATTTTTGTAATGAGCCACCGCAAACTGCTGCTGCAAAGGCAGTGTTAACACGCACCCTAGTGATTCGTCAACTGGCTCAAATGACCGCTGTTTGCTAAAATGCCATTCGCTCATGCGATATGGACCCAATCACTGCAACATTGAAGACAAACTGCACTGCACCTTAAAAGTGAATAGATGAACGCATACGGCCGAAACCTCTAAATTGGGCGGCGGCTTGCGCCACCTAGCATCGCTTGTGCCTTAAAGAAGCCCTACGAGTTTGTTTACTAATTTTTAATTTTCACCGAATTTGAGCACACTGAACATAGTAACTTAAAAAAAATCTTTTTTCGAATTTCCATTTATTTTAAAAGTTATAGGCAAATTAAAATTACAAAAACAAGCAAAAAATAACCTCCTTCACGACGTCCTTGGTTGCTTGAGTGGCTGTGAGCTAGAGGAGGGGTAGCGAGCTGAGCAAGCGCTCACAGCTGCCGCACTCAGTGTCGACGGTGCGAGAGCGCGCCACTAAAGCATGCTCTGGATAGGCTGTATGCAGCGGGCAGCCAGAGCGGCTCTTATTGCATTTGCTGCACGATTAAGCACTAATTCAGCATGACACTTCATTGGCCACAAACGACAGCAAACAAAAGGGAAAGATCAGTTCAGAATGGGAGCCGCTTCGCACTGCCATACCACAAAACGGCCAAACCGCACGACAAAGCTACTCGCCGAAGGCCTTAAGAACGCTTGGAGCCGGTCAGATCCTCCAGTCCATACGAGCACAGCGCCACAGCGTACATCCGGGACCTTTCCGTGTCGGCGCTTGATCCCACTACTCTTTTTTAGTATGCACCGCCTTTTCCACCGCTTGGTGGCGGGTATGTTGACGGGTCATTTCTTGTTTCTGTACTTTATAAACTGTATTTGTTTCTTTTTTTGATTTGAAATACTGAAAAACTACTTTAATAAAAAACTGAAACGGTTCGCACCACTTATATTTTGTATTTCGACCAAAAAAAAGCTTTTAGCAGCTCTGACCAGTAGTAAGCCCAGGACCAAAGACGTCACATATCGCGCGCTTTCGGTACCGTGGGTCGCCCCCGTTGGTGAAGGAGGTTTCTGCGTCGTCTGGTTAAAATATAACGCACTGATATTTAGTTACTCTCTCCATGCCCGCTGGCTCGCCCGAACTCCAAGAGACGTGGAACCGCAAAAAAAAAGGTAGACGCTTAAATATGATTGCAGGACCCCTTTAAAAGTGAATGAATGAATGCACACGACCAAACCCTTTCAAATGCGCGGCGGCTTGCGCCACCTAGCGTCACCACTGTCGTTGCACACACTTTGCACAGTTCATGCCAGCTGTTCCCTGCAGGTCTGGCAGGTCCTTGTGCCTTCTTTCTGGATAGGATGAACACTAAAATGTCACAGTAACTGCAAGAAAGAAAAAAGAAGAAAATTGAGATAGTTGATGAATTGTTTTCTTTTTTTTATAAAAAAAAATACACAGATGTAGTACATCACTTTTTCCAGCAGCTATAATTTTGTTTGACACGCCGTGCGACTTCTTGATAATCAATGATGTTATAGCCAGTGGCAGGATGGGAATGGGAGAGTGCCTCCTTCGAACACCCGGCCTCCAAGCACACACTCGCTGCCCTCCGTCGTGCGTGCTTTGGCATAGCCTCCTTTATACTCACAAAGCCTAGCAGTTCGACGACAGAGCCATTGAGTGCCTGGTCGCAGATTTGGAGCGCGAGGATCTGGTAGCACTGGTAGCAGAGCATCAAAGAGCCATTTCTCTAGGAACCTGGACGTCAGCACACAGCTTTTGCAGCGGCGATGACCCGAAACGCACTTGTTCGCTCGGGAGAAGTGTGTTTCGGCCGCTCGCCGCAGCGGGGCGCAAGTCACGTGGCTCTCCTTTCACCCGTTGTCGTCCGCTCCACCTTTTCCATTTCGGCAGCCGCTTCTCGTGGCGATCTTCCAGGCTCTGTCAGTATAGAGGAGGTTATGGCTTTGACTACGCGCTTCGGGCACACGACAAAGAAATGTCATCGAAGGCAGGAAGCTCGCGCTGGAGGCGGGCAACTGAAACTCCTTCCTTCCTTTCTCAATCTGTCAGGGACCACGCAAGTTACCGTTCACGGTAGGTCGACCCAACTTCAGGTTGCCCGTCCAGTCTCTTGCCTTTTCGCCGTCTCCTCCACCCTCGAACTTCAAGACGACTTTGCTGGAGTCCGGCATCGCTTGAAACGTTGACACCGTTGGCACAGTGTCCGAACCCGCTGCTTGGTTCGTTGTCTTGGAGCAGAGTAGTCACAAGATAATTCGTGGGTTGTTTCCACGAGCATTAGATAGATGCTCTCATCTCTCATCGACACTACGTCCTCCCCGTCGCAACCTACGGTCGATTTCTCGCGGTTCTTTCGCTCATTTCACAGAGTTACAACATCGCACCGTTTCTACTCGTTCCGACAGAAGCGGGGATCATCTTTTCGCTCGAACTCGCGCAAACCAGAAATAAAACACTCCAACGTGCTCATACGCCTGGAAGACCTGCATAATCCTGCCGTGCACTACTTTCATGCAGCTACTGGGGCGGCGCTAATGGTCAGTCAACAAAAGCCCCTGTTGAGTCCTGTACGCTCACAAGCGATTCCTTGCACCGCTTGCACCTTGCACCGACGACACCGACCACACCCCCAGCATCTTACAGCGTGTTTTTTATAAGAGCACTGCGCGGCTGCAGCACTATGAACACTACGCTAGCCTTTACGACATCAAACAAACAAAACAGGCCACGTTAGTTATCACTATTACCACTAAAACCAGATGGCGCAGAAAACCGCCTATTTAAAAGTTTATGCTTTTATTTATTTTTACACTAGATTGTTTTATCCATCTATGTCGTGAGAGTGTTCACGAGAGGGTTGGGCAGTCAGCTGGCTTCGCCGTCTCCGATGCGCGAGCGGTCATAACTTGATCGAAAATGATCGCTAACACGCCCGAAAAAGGGAATAGTTGATGATGATATCGACAGCTTATTCGTCAGGACTTCCTTTACGTGGACAAGGTGACGTACCGCGACCCTCACCATTTCCTCTTGCATAACTCCTTTCCTGCATGTGGAGCCCGGCTACCCACTTTCCCCAATCGGGAAGCTTTGCAAATATCGCATTTAAACAGTCGGCGATTCATTTACCGTTTTATTTTTTTGGTTAGTGAAATTCACTTTTAGGTTGTCGCAAATGCTAGTGGCGCGTTTTGGCCATTAGTTGCGATCAGCTCTAGATCGACGCCGCCGCGAAGTGTGACAAGTAGCGGTAAAACTTCACGATGGCACAGGCACGTTTTCGCGTCCTTTGCTTCGATTGCCGGTTTGCATTTCTTTTTATTTCTTTTTAATGCATGCTTGGTTTAAATTCATGTTTTAGTTCGCCAATGTTACCGGGGCAGTGTTACGTAACTACCCGCATTTCAATGTTTGTAAACGGCCTGAAGTTATTCGAGTGAAGCGTTTGACTTCCGCGTTTCGTGGAATGTTTTTGTTGGGGTTTTTCGTTAATATTTCAGTTTCTTGTAGATGATTTCCAAGAGAAAGTTGCGCTGTTATAGCTTCCTTAAAAGAATAAAAATGAAAATATTCGAGTGGAACGAGTACAGACATGCTGGATGTACACCTTCGTTGCTTTACCTGTGCTTCGTGCCTTTGCGTCAGTTGGCAAAATTAATCTAAAATATATTCTAGTACGCTATTCAGTCCACTCTGAATTTATTTGATAGCTCTAAAAATGAAAAAAAAAAGAAGATATCTTGGGATTGGTAGAGGATTGAAATGAATGAGCATATACTTCGTGTTAAGATCGCATTTAAAAATTTTCATAGCAGTTTGTTTTCCGAATCTTCATTCGGAAGATGTGTAATAATAAAAAAAAAAAAATAATAATAATAAAAAAGCTCATTTTGAAGTGCATAATGCTCTTTTGTGCATCCTAATCAAGGCAATAATAGTTGGTTACAGATTAAGAACGCAGTAGATGCTTTGCCTCGAGCACAAGCTTTGTGCGTTTGATAACACTTTGTCGCCCGCACTGCCAAACTTCAGCAGAAGTCAACAAGTGCATAATTCTAAACACTTTCATAAGTCTAAACAGATACCATGACAATCACTTTCATTTAACTTTGTGAACAGCGTTAAACCGTCAATCCAGTTCACACGTAAAGCAGAACAGAAGAGCGCACTGCCTTTCCTAAATGTTATTGTAAACCGAAACAGCACCAGACACATAGAAACAACTGTTTACTGTAAAGGTTGCGACACAGGTAACTTCTTAAACTTGCATCATCCAGTCGAGCACAAAAGAGCAGTCCTAAAACCCCTGTTGTATCGGTCTGGTTACATTTCTTCTAATCTGGAACGGCGAGCATTGAAAGATACATTTATTGTCAACTCGCTGGTGAAGCGGGATTATCCTAGACGTTTTGTAGGAAACACGCGTAAGCAGATGGGATAAGGGAGACGTTAGGATAAAAATCGTAATAGAGCAGGGCATCTAGCAATTCCCTATAATAAAGGCATTTCTGAGTCTATCTGCAGGGCCCTCGACCCTTTAAGTATCCTAACAACTTTCAAACCGCATCTTAAGCTATGTGACCTCGTTTCCAAGCCAAAAGACATACCCCTCCCCAGAGTCCCAGTGTGGTGTTGTGTATAAAATGAACTGTCTAGATTGTGACGCATCATGTATTGGGGAGATGGGCTGCGAACGTTGCACCCGTATGAAAGAACACAAACGTGGCGTGGCACAACCGACGCATGCCACTAGGGCAGAGCTGGTTGACCATTGTTGGCAAACGGGTCACAGTTTTGGTTTCAAGAACGCGTCGACCTAGGCGCGCGAACAAAGGTGGGGTCCACGAAGGTACTTGGAGTCATGGTGCATCCGGTGTGATTCATCTGCTTGTAACTCCAACCGCGGCCCCCTTTCCGAAGTGTATGTGGACCTCCTTAAGTGGAATTTCTGGCTGGCGTTTTTCTCATTGCTGCCTCTGGGCTTCACTGATGATGTCTCCCGTAGGGGAGACAAAATGTCTAATTAAATTGTTATTTGTGTTATGCCAAGTCGGTGTGGTTTGCTTAATCAATCCGTGATCCACAAGGATGGGGATTTTGGCGTGTGGGTGGATTTGTGAATGCTCCGCATCCACATTGTTGAGGGTTGTTCACACACTTGCAACTGCTTGCAAACGAGTTCATTGCGACCTCTTGTAATCTCTTAAGACGAGAGGAAGTACTGGCGCCATCTGTCGAGTAACCGCGGAACACTCGTAATTTCTGTATTTTTCTTTTTCGTGCATTATTGTTTTGATATTGGCTCGAAAAGTTTTCGTGGATGTTCTATAGTTGGTTACAGGTTAAGAAGGTAGCGGCAAATGCCCCTCAAAGGGAATCCTAGATCTCTCCGCCACCTTTGCATCCAATAGCGTCCCATCGTTTCCGTGACGTCGCGCCCAATGTGCGAGGAGGGTCTTGCCTTTCTGTACATACTTACTTTATCTTTCGACTTCGACTTAGTATTGTGGAAGCCACGAGAGGGAGATTAGAGTTTTTCCCCCACCGACGGAAACGAATACGACTTTCGGGGATTAGCTTCCCCCCCGATGGATACAAAGGCTGCTTTCAGGGGCTCGGTTCCCTCCCCGATGAATACAATGGTCGCTTTCTTAAAAAGTGGGATCGGAGACAAGTTGGAATCCATTGAAGCGGAACAAGGAGCGTTTCCAGCGAACTCTTCTTTCAACTGCGGAGAAATTTGAAACGGGCGCATCACGCTTGTGGGAGGAGCTTCTCCTACCTTCTTGACTTGTAACCAACTATAAATGTCAATTTCTCGTAGAGAGTATCTACATTTGATCTCGTATATACTGTGAAATCGTTCACTCCAGTGAAGTGCAGTTCTGGGGCCAACCTGTCGATGGCGGCATAAGATATTGTGGTGCACTCGTTCGTTAGCAGACGCAAGTGTGTGGACTGGCCTTAACCAAAGAGGTGCCCCGCTTCCTCTGACCAGAGACCCTTCCCTGCAGTTCCAAATTTGTGTGATGCCGTGGAAGAGTCCAGCGAACAATGAAACCCCTGAATTGCTCAGAGTTACTGGAAAAGGGTTACACACCGACTCCATCAGAGGCTTATGCAGGTGAGCTCTCTTCCTGCTTCCTGTGTGGACCTTAGAGCCGCTAGATGGGCGGCGCTTAGGGTATTGACACCCCATTCCCGATTGTCTCGTGGGCGCCACCATTTTGTTACCTATTGCAGAGTAGGTGCTATAGACCGTTCTCACCAAGCATTCGGCACAAGCGAGACGCTGCCATAAGTTCAGTTTGGCAGGAGGCAGGCGGCAGTGTACGAGACGGCTTGTGGTGCTCCATGCTCTGCATGCAGAGAGCTCCTGCGAGGTTAAAGCTAGAAGGCTAAAGTACCCTCGATGCATTGCGGTAGCGGTGGCATAACCAAACTGGTTGGTTAGATTGGTCTATTGACAATGGTTATGATTAGAAAGCTGCAGCCTCCTGAGCCTTAGCTATGGTGTCGTGATGATCAGGCAACATTGTTTTAACATTTCTGGAGGACAGAAGAGCGTTCCATAGGATTTCACGTAAAGCATCGAACAACTGGAAACAATGATTTTGAGCAACATTCTAGGCTAGGTGGCAGAAGCTACTGCCCGTTATAAAGGCTGCAGCCATTAGCATCCGTCCATCCTGTGGCTAAAGCATTATTACACTGAAGCATAACTTTTTTAGTGGCTCTGGTTGACCCGTCTCTTCATGTGTGGGCTTCTGTGATATATCAGCTCTACGTGAACATGATAAAACAGCGCACAAAACACGGAGGAAGAGAAAAGGACAGGTAGAACGAAAGAGCGCCGTTATTCTACCTGTACATTTCTCTTCCTCTGTGTTCTGTGCACTGTTTTATCATGTTGAGGTACAAACTAGCTCAAGTCTCTACTTTAATTCAGTTCTACGGTGTGGTCGTCCGAGACAAAACACCAAGCTTCAAACTATCTGATATAGCGAATGAAAAAGATCTGCCCTAGGTATAAGAAGTTGTCGCATATTTTTGCCGATACCCGACGCTTTTATCACTGCTCATGTAGCACCTGGTTCGGTCTCGTCCTGTCGGAAGCGCACAAAATGGCGTGTACCTCTAACAGGGTTGGGGGACTGACGACTGGGTGTGTCACCGTGCTGTAGTTTGGGGCGTGCAGAGCTAAAGCTCACGCTGCAGAACCCAGGGACCCTTGGTTCGATCCCCGCCCCTGCCCGTTTCAATCTAAACAAGCGCCATACCGGCATCTGGTCGTATATTACTGCTCCTCAATGCACAGTAAAGACCTCGGGCTAGCAGTGGTACTTAATTTCTAACCTACGGCGTAAACGAATGACACAATGCGAGGCTAGACAAACCTCGCTGTGTGTGTAAACAGCTAACGTTTAATTTGCTCTCCCTGACAACAGAGCGCTTTCGTGCGTGTGCTACTCTGGTCGCCGTCTCTTTAACGCCGTTCCTGCCACCTCAGAGACCATAGTCTATGCAACAACTTCTGTACTTCACTTTTTTTTTTCTTAAATGCGCATTCAGTGGAAATGAAGGTGCCACACCCGAGGTTTGTGCAATGGGTCAGCTAATGCAGGTATAGTGTTTACAATGATTGCGCCCTCAAATTAGGACCACTTCACAATTACTCAGAAACATTTAAAAATCTTTTATTACAAACTAACAAACTCCTGGGACCTTCAAAACCTTTATTTTGCCATTGCCAGTGTAACGGGCTTCTAGACCTTGTCAAGCTGCTCTTTAGTAGCTTTTTAGAGCACAGCTCTGAGGTGCCCATTTTCGGGTTGAGCGTCGTCGCCGTCGGCGTAATTGCGCATTGCACTATGGGACGTTTTCCATAATGACGTCACATGTGACGTCACGGGGTAAAACTTTCCCGGTAAATTTAGCAGAAAAATTTCTTCGCTATATTTAGCAAAGAAATGTTATTCTCGTGACATCACGTACGACGTCGCAAGGGTAAAACTTCTCTGCTAAATTTAGCAGAAAAAGTTTTCCACTAAGTTTAGCGAGGAAATTTTCCCGCTAAATTTAGCGGGGAAATTTTTCGCTTAATTTAGGGGGCAATTTTCCTGCTAAATGTAGCGGGTAAATTATCTGCTGAATATAACAGGGATTTTTTGCTAAGTTTGGGGGGGAAATTTTACCCTCGTAATGTCACACGCGACGTCACATGAATGAATGTGAGGTCACAAGAAATTTAGCGAAAAACTTTCACCGCTACATTTAGTGGAAAAATTTTCCCATTAGATTTGGTGGGGAAATTGACATCACGTGACCTCAACACCAATCCAGTTCCCCCCTAAATTTAGCAAGAATATTTCCCCTGCTACATTTAGCGGGGAAATGTTTGCTAAATTTAGGGGGAAATTTAGCAGAAGTTACCCGCACAAAGGGAGGGGAGCAGGAGAGGAAGTGGGGAGGGTATGGGGGAGAGCAGGGGCATACCCTTCCCTCCTCCTCCTCAAGAGCTGCTCTCTAATTTGGCATGGCAGAGAATTGTAAGCGTCTTTCATTTCTTGACCGGTAGACCCTCCAGAGCACATCTGGAAGATCAAGTTTTGAATTTGGATTGAATTTTCGAAAGTGGTGCCAAGCTGGTGGGCTAAAGGTGCAGGAGCTTCGTGCAATGTCCACGTATGCGTAGTAAGAGTCTAGATGGCATTGTGTTTTAGGCTACAGTCCCTGGGTGGTTTAACCATCTATGGCATTGCTTCTCAAACTGGGTTCCAAGGGACCTGGACGTTCCTCAGGGTGCCCCCGAGGGGTACCCAAACTTTCAAATTTCCTCGAACGTCCCTGCCACTAAACAAAGTGTTCTTCCAGATTAAGCACTGTCTTGGCAGATTTGAGCCATCCCTTGATGCGTATATTGAGTCAAACACAACCTAGCTAGGTGCATCCTTGTTTTCAAGGTCCGTGGGCTTTTGCACCGCTTTATCGTGTCAACGCAGAGACTAGAAGAGGTTCTTCAGCTTTCACTAAAGCCTCGAGATCAAATAGTTTGAGAAACCCTGATCTACAAAGAGATGCTGATGAAATGACGAGATGCCCTGGGATAGGACACGGTGAAAAAAACTGCAGTAAATGCCAGACAATAGATTCTTTTCAAAAGCCTGCGCCATTGCGTGCCCACCATTACTTGATCACACACTTTAAGGGTAATCAGATTACCCTTGTGATTACTTTGTAATAAATGTATCCAAATGATTACAAAATTACTCCAAAAATCAATTACAAGTTATTTGATTAGTACTTATAATGAATACCATGCAAGTCTGCTTCTGCCCCCCAACCTGAAACAACAACAACAACAAATATCCTGCTATTTCTGGCTCCTTCTGTTTGCCTTTCTCCCAATCAGAGAAGTGTCGAGTTACTCTGGGAGGGAACCGGCCACGCAGAGCATACACGAGAACGGTTGCCACGGCGATAGATTAATGAGCTGTCTCTTACGTAAATACCGGGCCGGCCGGCCTTTGAGGCCGCGCAGCTGGGTTCTGTTCTGTAACGTGGCGTGATATTTTAGTCCCCTTGTCTGGGTTACGAATGAATAGAGGAGAGTTGTCGCAGGATGCCTGGTAATTGAATTGGTCGCCATAAAGCCATTTCCGGGGAACTGATATTGATAGGAATGGGCGAATATTTGCTTATTACGAATAGCCCATCGACTTCGGTTCTATACGGCATTCACGTCGAATCAATTTTAAGTATTCGACAATATTGAATTATTCAACAATATTGAATTATTCAACAATATTGAATTATTCAACAACATTGAATTATTCGACAATATCGAATTACCAAATAAGGGCAAATATGAAACTATAGTTTAAACATGTCTTGTGGTATTTGTTGCTTGTACTATTCAAGCTGTTCGATTCAAAATTATTTGGCTAAAATCACTATTCGGTTCGAATTTGATTCGGACCCAAAATATATGTTCTGCAAAAGGTTGTCATTTTGTTTATTATGTGCCTACTTTTGTTCCGGGGGTAATACACTGAATACATTGAGCTTCATTGTTCCGAAATGCTCCAATGATTGTGAATGTCGATGCAAATTCAGTAGCAGTGTGTTTCCTGCTGCCTTCTCTACCATTTTAATAGGAGACAATGATTGCCGACGTGGAAGTAAAAACGTTTTTACGGCTCTATGCATGTAGCACACGTAGCTTGTTTGTCATCAGTAAAAAAAGTTTTGATACAATGGTGAATTTCCGTAGTCAGCCCAAAACAATACATAGAAGGAATGACTGTCAAATGATTGCTGACACAAGAATAAAAACCTTTTTATTACCCCATCTACGTAGCACGTGTTTATTGGCAAATGGGGCTCTTATTTGTCTCGAGCAAAAAACAAAAATGCACTGGTGTTTTATTGAAAATATTTATTGTCTATTAAAAACAACGTGAAAAAAGCAGTGACCGACATTTCCCCAGACTTCACATTACGGCTCATTTCTATGATTGGATAGATGGATGGTAGTGACTAAACCCTTAGCGTCAAACAGTAGCTTTAAATTTTGCTATAAATTCCACCTTCCATTAGAAATCATCAATGTCGCCTACTGGAAAACTTGCATTCTACGCCTTTGCGTTTGCATACAGCACAGTAGGCGCCACCAGGGTGACTCCAAAAGGGAAAAAAAGAAGGGAGCATTGGATTACGCAGCTCCAAATACAATTGCTAGTGTACTTACTGGGGTCATCGATAGAGCCACTTGTCACGCTTGTGCTTTTCATAAAAGCAAAACATGACTCGAATGACTAATCTGCACGCAAACTAATGGGTGAAGTGGCATACACTTGGTCAACATGGTGGAACGTGGCTTACCAGAAGTGAGAAGGCAATTTGTGAAACTGCCCCATATTAAAGATTGTTTTGTCGTTAATTGGCTTCGTTATAAGGTCATTTCCTGCGGCATGCTCCCAGTACAAATCTTGCACGAATCCACGCAGTTGAGCCATTAGCCAAAGTTTTTTCCTGTGCAATGTCTTTACGGCTCAGTGAAGAATTATTTAGTGCCATGATTTGGTGCATCAGCCAAAGCGGTCGATGGCAGAAAAGAACCGCAGCTGCTCCAGTTGAGGTGGTCATCTGCTCTGTCTGACGTAGTCAGTGACAATGCTAATGAGTTTATAATTAAGCCAAAAAGACTACTGCCTCCATGCAGAGGAAACCTAAGGCGACAAGGATTCTCGCGGGATTTTGTGAGCGGAATTGCGTCGCTTAAAATCACTGCTGTGGGAGTTTGTCGCAGTATAAATTAACATTGGATTAGACGAAGAAAAATGAAAGATTCAAATGTGGAAAGAACAGAACAAAGGGGGCCAAACAGTGTCTCAAACTCGGCTACAATTTGTTTAGTTACCCACCTTAAACAAAGTGTCTCACGAAACACTGGTAAAAGTGCTCCTGTGGAAACTATGTTGCGTGGAGAAAGGCTCGTGTCGTATAGATGTCTACCAAGAGGCCTGTTTAAGGAAATGAAAAACGTTCGGTATAATTAAGTTCCTAATTACTTTTGATTAATGAATTCATCAATAAAAACCACTAAATTATCCCAATTTACAAGAATATAAGCACGCATAGCATTTTATGGTAGTCCGATAAAGCGCTAAATTTGGATGCATTCATAAGTTTCGGTTTCCTAATGGAGCACATCTCTACAGCAGCAGTCTTGCTCCTTGCCGCCAAACTGCACGGTTAATGTGCTTCGCCGCTCGCTCTGTGCATGACCAAAGTGAACCCATGAGTCTTTGAACGCCGTGAAATATTTTGTAAGGTGTGACGATTTAGTGGTTTCCAATGAGGCCTGGGATGATTCAAATTTACTACTTAAGAGGTAATTACTCAAAAGTAACTAAGGACCTAAATATACCAATGTTTATTAATATGTCTAAATAGTGGACCCTTTGGCAGGGACCAATATAAGACAATTTTTTTTCTGTGCTAAAACTACTTTTCGTGAAAACAATTTGGCCTGCGTTTCATGAGACACCCTGTGTATCCTTCTTCTCAATGTCACCAACAAGATATACGAGGGAACATCACGCTTCCATGCGGTCATACAAACCACTTGCACACTCAGTTTGGAAGAATCACAAACAGCAGAGCAAATCAGACACACCAAAATGACCTGGAAGTCTCAGATTCTTTGCCTTACTTATATAAAAAAACCTGACTCCTTCAGTGAAATGGTCACCATACCATTTAGGTCTATCAAACGCAAAACAGAAATCAAGAATTCAAGCTCAAAGCACAGGTAATAAGACATGCTCCGCACCTTCGGCCCATTTCGTTCTAACCGAAATGGTCACCATAATCTCAAAGTTTATTGAACATCAAAAGTTTCCGAGAATTAACATTTCCAGCTTGCCCATATGATTACTACACTTTATGGAATGTGATTTTCAAGAACAAAAATTCTACAGTGCTTCACTGTCTGCTGCACCTTAAGGGCATTGGGGCGAGGCAGGAACTCTAAACTCTAGTATGTGCACTTTTTCCGGCTCCTGCAAAAAAAAAAAAAGAGCAAAGTATGCGTTTGTGATTAGACAGCATAAGGTCGCTCTGCCTTCGAGGTATGACGACACTGGTTGACGCCATTGATGAGAAATGGAACCAGCCCAGTACGACTGCTAGCCTGGAGTCTTTTAACGTGCACCACGCATTATAGTAGTAGACTCGTTTCATTTACCTGCACTTCTGCGCCAGCTACACACAGTGCACACTGCCATACTGCCATATTCAATTTACGAGTGCAGCCTATCTTAAAACACATACCAGAAGTACACTGCCCTACACTTTTCTGGTAAATCGGTATGCTGTTCATCCAGATAATTGAAATAGGGCAGTTTTGAGCCACGGGTCTCTTTGTTTTGTTGGATTGGTGGTGGACAACCTTGTGTGTGCGTGCAGTGCTGGGCAACTGGGGCCTGTTTCTGGCGACGGTGGAGAGCCTGATGGTGATGACGACGGTGGCGGTGTTCGTGCACGAGTGCCTCTACCTGAGCGCCTGCTGGCCCACCCGGCCCCTGGTCTACAGCTCCCTGGCCCTGTCCGTGTTTCCGGTGAGTTCCTAATGGGGGCGCCGGGTCTAGGGTGGGACGACGGCTGGGCATCGGCGTATTGGCAGGACATCGGCGGGTAAAACATGGGGCTGGCAGAGTGGGGAAGAACTCCAGCAGGATGTTGGTGGGACATCCGCAGGATGTTAAGCAGACAGTTGGGCATAACATGGAATTGCACGTGGGCACTGGGTCTGGAGGTAGACGTCGGCAGGACATTGGCACATTGGCGGCAGTAAAAGATGGGGCAGTTAGAGGGGCTAAAAACTCCAGCAGAATGTCGGCAGGGCACCATCAGAGTCTCGGCAGACAACTGGGTGGAACATGGGATCGCATAGGGTGTGGAGGGAGACGTTGGCAGGATGCCGGTAGGTAATTGGTAGGGTATTGGCACGGTGGCAGGTCATTGGCAGGCAGTAAAAAATGTCGTTGGTGAAGCGGGGAAAACTTTGGCAGGATGCTGGTAGGACATCGGCAAGGCATTGTGGCATGTCTACAAAACGTCGGCAGGCACTAAAACATAAGGCCACTAAAGTGGAGGGAGATTTTGGCACAATACCAGTAGAATAAGGCATTGGCATGTCAACTGGACATCGGCAGGCAGTAAAACACGAGGCTGGTAAAGCAAGAATGTTTCCTATTTCCTTTACGTTGTTTTAAAGGAGGAAAAAAAAAAACTCAACTTCCTTAGTTTTTTTTTTCCTATGTCTTTTCCTTGGGTCTACATCTCTAGCTGCAATGTCGTTCATCTTTTCTACCAATCCTGTTGCTCTTTCTCCCTGCCTTCTTTGACTCGCGTGTGCCTCTCTTTCGTGACTGCTCACTCTCTTTCTTTCCTCCTCTCCTTCCTTCCCCGTGCTGCCTCGGCGCTGCCCACCAGGTAACCTCGGTCTGTGCCTTAGTGGCTACCGTGTTCCCTAGGGTCCACGACGCCACATCTTCTATTATCATGCTGTGAGTAGACCGGCGTCGGCGACGCACTGCATGGCAGACTGACGTTCCTGTTAGAGGCTTCCTTGGCTCTGGCGCAGTTCTCAGGCGTTTCCTAACTGGTCCAGAAACTTTCCCTTGCGCTGCGGGAGACGTCCCTTTCCTCGGGGAAAAGCCGAAAGTTACGGTGGGACGCCACACTCCGTCCCACCGTAACTTGGCGGAGCAAATGCACGGCCCCCTCGAGCCAATATACGCGTCGAAGGAAGACCCATGACCACACTATCCGTGCAGTGCTGCCTAAAACCACAAGCAGGAGAGAGTGGAAGGCCGTGTTTGTATGAACTCCCTGTGGCAGGCTATTTTCTGGGACAGTGGTGCTCAACCCTCACTGTTTCGCGGACCTCTTGTGGGTCTGCGTAGATGACAGTGGAGCCCATTCGTGATGAGGGGAAGGGAAAGTATAGGTTAGTCATGGTAATGATTTAAAAAAGCTCGAGGTACACCTAAGCATGTCTTACAAGTTGTGAATGCGAAAGCATGCAAGCCGCTCGTCCGCTCCCCTTAGTCGTCTGCTCGTCCGCTCCCTTTGTCGTCTGCTGCGTACTAGCGCGCGCGCTCTTCGGGATCTCGGAGACGATGGCGCAGCGGCCAATGGGAGCCCTGTCGACGCGCGCCAGCCAATGGAACGGAAGGCACGCGGATACTATCTGCCGTTTTCGCGCTTCCAACTGATGACGTCAGCTCGCTCCATGACACAGTTAATGCTTTCGCATGATTAAATAGATATAACTTGGGGCTGGTGCGAAGCAAACTTCTCTCATTGACATACGCCTGAGAGAAATCGCCCGAAAATCAGAACATTCCATCTCAATGTGGAAAAAGACAACTTTCATTGCCGGGCTTGACTGATGAGGCAGGGCTTTGCAGACACCTAGAATGCCTTCGCAGACTCCCATTTGAGAAGCACTGTTCTAGGGGATGATACCAGTGTCTGGAACACACAGAACAGGGTCCGGGTAAGAGTGGAGCTCCTCCTTCCCTCTTTTCCAACTGCTTGGGTTACGCCATCACCGGCGTTCCTTTGGTTAGGACTGTCACACGCTTGTCTCCGTTGCTCCGATCGATTTGACGAGGCCTAGGCGTCGGCTTTCTGCCAAGTTACAACGCAACGAAGTATAGCACGCTGCCCGGAAGGCGACTCCGGCCGGTGGGTTTACCGCGTCTTCGTTTGTGGTCTCTCGATTTCTGCTCGGCGACGTCATACTCGTGTCGAGCTGTTGCCTGCCTCCGTTCCGGTGGTGGCAAGACCGCAGGGGTGGACACAGCGGACGTCCGACCTCCTGTTAGTTGCTCTCCAGCTTGGCAGTTGAGGGAACTTCGGAATCAGGGACTTGACGCTGCGACGGCAGCGATGCTTGCCGTCACAGTGTTAACCGCCAAGATAGTGGCATCTGACGGCATGACTCGTCGGCTTTCCTGCGACATACTTTGTTGCCGCCTTGGGACTCCTCTCGACACATGGGTGGAAAAGAATGCCAGACAGACCGGTCAAGAGATGTGTTTCGTGCGCTGTAGCGCTGGGGGGAGCCGGTCTGATCGAGCGAGGAGACGACCAGGACTAGAGAGGCGTCTGTGCTCGCCTAAAAATCTCGTAGAGCATTCAAGACGGTGCCGCAGACTTCCCAGTGATTCAAGATATTTGGCGATAACATCTGGCACCTACGCCGATGTCGTCAAAAGGGAATCCGAGGCCGTCGACGTGCGAGGGGCTGGCTGTGCCGTCTGTCGCGGGGAGGAGTGTTTTGAATGCTAGTATCAACACATCTTTTTGTTTAAATGCTTGAGCAGTATGTGTTTAAGCTATCGTGAATCAAGCTTGAATACAGATTGACAAGTTTTGCCCTTGGGACTATTTGGCTCACGAAGGCTTTCTTTCCCCTTCCGCGAGGTGCGACATACGTGACAGAAGTATTTAGCGGGGCAAAACACGGCAGAGTTGCTAGACCAGAGGCGTCTAGGGGTCGTGGTTCCGGTTGCTCAAATTGCTAATGTGATGGAGTACAGGTAACTTGCGAGGTGAGGCACGTTTCAGCGAGGCTAAAACTTGGTAGCTGTCCCTCTTTGCGTTCGGGAACCAAAGAGGAACAGATCCCTTTTGTGCCCACTTGGACGAGCTTAAGAATACACTGACACACACCCCAGAATTTTTTTTTTTTTTTTTTTTGTATGCGATTTAGTATGGTGTCACAAGACTACCCTATCAATATTTTGTTATGGCGTCACATATATCTTTATTAAAGTAAAATAATGCAACTGCTGGAAACTGAAACTGGACTGGGGAGGAAGAAGCAATGGGGGAGAAAGTTGCTGGAAGTCACATGGCTACACCCAACCGTGTTTTATTAATGTTTTTCTCTGCTTCCCCAGCTGTGCGAAGCAGACAAAAAACGCGCGTGTCCCACGAAGAATGCAAAAGTTAAGCACTTTGTGCTTGGCATTTGCATGTTTTTTAAACTCTTACCAATTCATGTTCATTAGACAAGCGATGTCTTCAGCTAGGCGAAGGTGCGACGACTCGGCGATGTCTTTGTGCGAGTCAACTTGGCAGTCGGGCGTGTCGTGTGGAATGAACCTTAATTGTTTTAATGTGTAAACAATATTTCTATCGAAGCTAGACAGATTCGCCGGTACCGCAAACAATAGTTCTGAAGTAGAGGTTCCATCCCCATCATCTGCCGCCATCGCTTAGTCTGCTTCGTTCAGCCGTCCAGCCTGCAACTCTTGCAATACGGTGCCATGTTGAGAATTACACACATAATGCACAAAGTGCTTCGGATTCTTTGTGCAACTCTTTTTTTAATTAATGTATTTTTGCAGCTTTTTAGAAGCAACAAAAATGGGTATCATGTTTTTTCCCTATTTTTAATATTGAGTGTGTGCCATTGATGACCCACGACTTTGATTGTATTTGGTGTGTGTGTTTAAACCGTAGAGAATGTCATATGACCACAGAGAAGAGAATGAGCGGTAGTACTCAAACCGGCGAGTTCTCAATCGGCAATTTTTGGGTGGAAAGAAGACAAATTTTGAGCCACTAATTGTGCTCTGGGTAGTTAAGTTCCCACGCGTTATGTACAAATAAAAACCTTTGCAAACATAAATACCCCGTCAGTGCCCCTTTAAGAATTCATAATGGGTGCTAAAGTGACATACAAGAGGCGCTCAATGAAGAGCTCCAACATGGAGTATGCCTTTGCTTGTCTTTGCTGAGGCTAACTTGGTGATCACAATCTCCAAGTAGTTTTTGACGACGCTCGGGAAGTTTCTAATTGAGACAATATCTTTACATTTACTAAGTAGAAAGTTAACTAACAAATTTGAGTGGATTGACCGACCTACTGTGACGATTAGCCGCCAACATGATGTCCCTCAGGTCGCATAACGCGCATAACACAGACCGCATTAGTGTAGCTTTAATGGCTTTTTTTAAAAGAAATCTCTGATGTTTAAAAAACATTCCATGTAGTATGTGGATATGTCTGTTGTGTGTTTGTCTGCATGTATGTGCCTGCCACCCCCCGAAATTCGAACCCACGTCCCGACCTGATTCTGTATAACAGGACCGGTTTCTGCCCGTCAACGTTTTGCCGTGCATCATGGGCCAAGCACGGAAGGCTGGAGAGTAACCTTTGTGCCTCTGCCTCCTCTGCCAAGGTACCTTCCATTTTCGCTGGTGATGTACTTTGAGCTGATTGGCTGCTACGCCGGGGGCTCGGAGCAGCTTGTGCAGCGGCTCATCAACGAGGAGATGCCGCTGCGGGGACCGCCCATCTGCTGCATCCTCTGGTGCTGCCCCTCGCCCTCCTTCTCCAAGTGAGCACACCCTCTCTCTCTCTCTCTTTTCTATCTCATACACTGCATTTCTTTTAAATTCTCTCTTTCTATCTCTCAGACTCATTCTTCCTCAGACTTTCTTTCCTCTCTTTTTCTTTCTCTCACTTTCCTTTCTCACTCTCTCTCTTTTGCCCTCCAGCTTTGGGTGACCTCCATTGGGATCTCATCTCAGTTATTGATTTTTAGTTCCAGGAACAGCTTGCAGGGCTGGACTGTTATAAATAATAAAATGAAATACCAAAAAAAAAAAAAAAAATTGTTTTTGGAACATGGTCAGATATAATGAATCAATGAAGGCTGTTAACTAAACAAAATCACGCCTAGGTTTTTTGGCATTTATTATAGGTGTCTCAAATAGCGGCCTGGCTCTTTAAATCGACTGCGAAAATTGGTTTCTTTAACCTAACGCACTACGATTTTGTGCAGCGTTGTTTACGGGTGGTGCATTTTTTCTATAAAATTTACAAAGAGCAAACTTGCCTGAGGAAAAGGTAAAAAAAGAAAAAGGCTTATCTCCTAAGGAAACGCTGCGAAGCCACCGGTCTTCAAACAGTAGGGCACAGCTTCGCACGGGAGACGAGAGATGGTGCATGCGGTCGAGACGCCAACTGCCGCCAACGAACGAGCACACAGCGTCGAGAGCTGGCTTCGTTAGCAGACAATCTTTTCGACTCAAAAGTGGTGCACATTCTGCAGGCAGCGATAACTCTTGCAAATCAGACGACATAAGTACCCCGAGAAAAACTGTCAAAATAACCCGACAAACCATTTTTTTAATCGATTATGTGTCCATTCATTGCATTTTATTAGTAAGGATGGTAAAATCATGCATTGGCAACTGACATTCAAAAAGCTCTCGCTGCTTTTGAGTCAAACAGATTGTCTGCTAATGACGCCAGCTTTCGGTGCCATGTGCTCGTTTGTTGGCGGCAATTGGCTTTGCAACCGCCTGCGCCATCTCTTGTCTTCCGTGCCAAACAGCGCCCTATTGTTTGAAGACCGATGGCTTCGCTGTGTTTCCATATGAGTTAAGCCTTTTTCTTTTTTTACTTTTCCCTCGGGTAAGTTCGCTCTTTGCAAATTTTGTAGAAAAAAATGCACCACCCGTAGACAATGCTGCACAAAATCGTAGCGTGTTAAGTTAAGAAACCGATTTTTGCAGTCAATTCAAAGAGCCTGGCCGCTATTTGATACACCCTATATATGGATAGAAACAGAGGGAGAGGAGAAGAGAGTGCACAGGGACATCAGAGCGCCGAGCTCTAGTCTGAACGGTCAGTGCGTAGACGCAAAGCTAGCCGTCTTTATCTCTGCTCGCTGTTCGAACGCTGGCCTCCGGCATTCATGACCAAACTGTGTGTCAATAGTAGTGTCACGTGATGTCATGTCACGTGAATAACGTCTGCAAAATTTATTTAAGTTTACCTGAAAGGCCCAAAGGCATTACATAGGTGCGTGATAAAAAGAGGAAATGAGACATACATATGAAAGCATGGACATACATATAAAAGCGAGACATACAAATAAAAGCATTAAAATAAATGTCAAATCATGTTGTTAGTGACCCTTTGGCGTAACAGACGGGATAAGTGACTGAAACGATAGTTTCCGTCAATGATTCACCGAGATTCCAGAGAAGGGATTTAGAGACAGGACTCGGTGGCCAAGACGCTGATGTTACATGCGTACAATGATGTTATGAAACGGGCTGCCCTTTTTTGAATTGCCTCTAAATGAGTTGTTAGGTATGCCTGTGATCAGACACGTAGCCAGGGGGGCGGCCCATGGGGCCCGGGCCCCCCCCCCCCAAAATCTTTGATTTTGCTGGGACGTCCTCTCCCCCCTCTCCCTCATACAGCATTTTGTCATGGGCTGTCCCCCCCTGAAACAAAATCCTGGCTATATGCCTGCCTGTGATGGACTCCAGATAGAAGATGCCAATTATAATTTGGGTCCTACATATGTTTTGTATGCTAGTAGTTTTCGTATACATGGGGGTGGGGAGGATCTATTTATAGCTTCGCTTAATGTAACCAAGTATGCGTTATGCATCAGCAGCTATTGATTTTATGTGGTGCTGCCAAGGTAGGTTTGATGGCAGATGAATGCCAACGTACCTGTAACAGGATTCCGACTTTACGAAGTCAATGTGAACAAAGTAAGAGCATATAATGAAATATCACGTTTTCTAACAAAAAAAACTTGCATTTTTTGGTATTTAGTTTTAACTAAACACGACGCTGTAACTTGTGCAGCATCCTGGCTGTCACCGCGGTTCATTTGCAAGATACAACAAGGAACCAAGAATATTTTTTTTTTTCAGAAGCCCTTTACATTGCCTGTAACCACCTTGCCATCTTGTGCATTGTCCTCCTCCCCCCCGTGGTTGCAGACGGAGGTATCGAGTGCTCCGGGTGGTGGTGTATCAGCTGTTCTTCATTCCCCTCATACTGGTCACCATCATCTTCATCTGTACACTCACCGGAATTCACGAAGGGGACAAGGTGAGTCGGGGGCTTGTTCCACCCCTCTTTACGTGCTACATTATATTCATCAATGAGGTGAGAGCAGCAGGGAGCAGCCTCAGTTGCCCTGCCTCTAACACAAGGTTCCTTTTTTCAACGATGTTTCAACATGTCGTGCACCTCGAGCGCGTGCACGTGCAGCTAAAGCTTAGTGGAAGGCAGGGAGTGCACATGCACAGAAGAAGCACAGTGGAAAGCATGGAGAGTGTGTTCGCAGCTGAAGCACAGTGGAAGTCGTGGAGGGCATGCACACAGCCAAAGCGCAGTGAAGGGCATGAATGGCATGCGTGCAGCCAAAGCACAGTAAACGGCATGGAGAATGCGCAGATAAAGCACAATAAAAGGCATGGAATATGCACAGCGGAAGCACAAGGGAGGGCATGGAGAGTGCACATGCAGCCGAAGCACAGTGGAAGGTATGAAGCTTGCACATCCAAAGCACAGTGGAAGGCATGGAGAGCACACGCGAAGCCAAAGCACAGTGAAAGGCAGGGAGTGCACGTGTGCAGCCAAAGACAGTAGAAGGCATGCAGCGCTTGTGCGCAGCCAGAGACAGTTGAAGGCACGGCAGAGCGCGTGTGCACAGCCAAAGCACAGTGGAAGGTGTCAAACGCGTGCTGGAGGCCTGGCATTCGAAAGCCGCGCCCTGTCGTTTTCATTCTGCCGGCGAATAAAGACTTGGAAACTTGCCCTAAAGTGCATTCAGCATTAAAACGTCTGCTTCTGTGTTAATGTGTCCTTACCAAGAAAGTGCCACCTCACGGACGGTCGGATTGTCTCCGAACTCATGCTCAAACTGCCGGTCGGTCGTCATGCGAGGGTGGCTGGTTTCCTGTCGCCACTGAGCCCATCGCTCTTGTTTCAGAATTGCATCTCTCGCTCATCTCCCTCTGCCTTGTTTTCTTTGCACCTTTGGCGGTGCACAAAACCCGCAAGCAAGGGCTTTTATAGTGCGTTTCAATGCTGTTGAGCGCTCGCCGTGGGAAGCCTCCAATCTGAGAGCTGTTGCCGATTGCACGTGAAACGCGGAAGTGGCAACTGCAAGCTCTTTTCCATCAGAGCTACATGCCGGGTGCAGATACGAAAAGTGCTATGGGCTAGGCCAGGGGTGGCCAGGCTGAGCCGGCCTAAGAGCCGCAAACAAAACCACGAAGCTTCCAAGAGCCGCAGGGGGGGGGGGGGGGCAATCTTTTCCAGAGCGATAAACGAAACTCGAAGTACTTTCAATCTACCCAAGTCAAAAGCAGTCAAACTATACGTAAGGTAGCAGTCGCACCAGACTACCAAACCGCAGCCTGTCTTTCGATTTAAAACGCGTTTCATTTCTCAGTTGGGGGAATTGCTCGTGTGGCTGGGAGGGTGGCCGGGGGGGGGGTGTAGGGGAGGGGGCCGCGAGCCGCACTTTAACACGCAAAGAGCCGCATGCGGCTCCCGAGCCGCAGCTTGGCCACCCCTGGGCTAGGCTCATAGATGCTATGCGTTTAAAAATACGGTCGATCATCCTCGCCCCCATAAGAAACGCAACTTTGTCTCGTCGTTTTCCCGACATTGCGTCGAAGCATTCGGTCGACGAATTCATTCTGACCAGCCTTTGGACGGTGTCCCGGTTGGCGAGTCTCAACTGCAGCTTCGTGTCGCGTCCAGAGGTGGACTTACCGACAAGCAAAATTTGAGGGGCGGTCAATTTTCGGAAGGCGGCTAAGGTGTTGCCATTGGCGACCCATTGAAAGCCAGCCACACTCGCACAGATAGACGAAAACGGGATTCATTCTCAATTTATCTGAAAAATTGACGGCAGCAATGTACAGGGTGTCTCAGCTAACTTGGCTGACTTGTGCCGGGACTTGAAGAAGGCTGGTGCAAGCTATGCGTGTCGAACCGACGCAGTATTTGCAACTCCAGCAACCCATAGGTGTCGTCACTTTAGACAAAATATGGCAGCCAAAAACAGGTCAGGTCATGTCATGCGCCAGCTCCACACACAGTGCTAAAGTTCAGCAAGGCACGCATTTGCTTCAAAATTTTTTGCCCCAATATTTGTATGCGACGTTTCAAACCTGCGGCGGTTGTGCTGGCATAAGTGTGCCTCCAGAGGCTTAGCCCTCTTCCAGGAAGCGATGGAAGGACTGCCTACTGTCCTTTTACAGCGCCAATGAACGTTGATGAACACCTAACACCTGGTTCACGCAGCTGCATAGGTTACGTTCAGGGTGTCCTGGGCTACACGCTGATACGACAAGGTTGACAAATTCGCAGCCAACTGTTGCATCGCGTGAACCGCAACATGCAGTCACGGAAGCCGCAAGGGACGAGCAGAAGTTGCGAAAGGACCTGTTTTGACTGCTTCACTGTTTTCCCGCCAAGTTTTGCTGGAATCACAAATTGTTGACAGTCCCATTGAACAAGTTAAAGGTGTTAATTATTTTTATTTTTTTGTGACGCATGAAATTGTTTAGTTAACATAGAATCATGAGCTAGTGCCTTAAATGTTAACTAGTTCACAAACCCTTCAATGTAAAAGTTGTTGAGTGTGTTGAGAAACATTCTGTCCTATTTATCAAGGTAGCCTTCGTGCGTCTAATTTTCGCTATCGCTCGAGATTTAAAAAAAAAATACCATGTGACTGCCCATCAGCACGTGAGTTCTCAAATGGAACTCCTTCAAGTACAGGGGTTTTTCAGAGTGCCCTCGTGGTTTCTCTGTCTTCCCATTTTTGTTTTTACCGTCCCCGTCCCCGAGTTAAATGTTTTTCCGGTTTAATATGCACTATTTTAGCGGATCTAAGCCACCCGTCAATGCATAACTATAAGCCAGACACTCCCTGGGTAGGTTAATTATTGTTTACAAGCTCTGTGGGCTCCTGATCTGCTTTGCTGCATCAATGTCGACACATCGTTTGGTTATCGGTCAAGGCATATGGAATCCCTCGAAATTGAAACCTTGGGAAAAAAATTGTTCTGGTGAATTGCAATGTTAGTGCCATAGTCGTTTGGAATTATTTTTTAAATCTCGCGCAATATGGTTAAAAGGTTTCTCCAGCCGAAAATGGGGGCTGTTAGTTTCATATAGAAACTTTGTAACAGGTACCAGAACCTCCTCGTGGAAGTGTCCCCGAAATTTAGGCTCGCGATTTGAAGAATGAGGCATGCGAAATGCCTCTGGAAATTCCCGTATTGCAACTCGTTCGATCGACGAGCCTTGAGGTAACAGAATCAGGATGCCGTCTCCTTAGGACGGTTCTTCCTCTGTCCTCCTCGTCTTCTATACGTTGCTTCCCTTCCCGCAGTTCCGCCTATTGGCGGGACGGAGGGTCCGAGAGTGGCTCAATGTTGATCAGGAGGTTAACCGCAAAAGGCGGGACATTTAGATTGGTGGCTGTGGTAGGCATCCTGTTAGGTCGCGGATTTTGTCGAGCGGTGAAACTAAAATGTGTCTATCAGAATTTGAGCTTCTTGAGTTAATTTCCTAACGAAATCTTGGTTATTTTAGTTTAATAATTTGGCAAGGTAATTAAAAGTATGTAAAATTGCACAAAGCGCGAAGATCTACGATCACTATTTTCAGGCGGGAGAGGGCCTTTTAATGTTTGAAAACAGCATGTATGTTTTCAACAGTTGAGGGGGAGGGTAGTTTTCAACGGTTTCCTAGTGCGGCAAAAAGAAGGGTGGCCATAATTCTCAGTGTAGAAGACAGGACGGAGGTGGGTGAGGCTTTTCAGTGAGGCAGAAAGAAAAGCTGTGCTGCTAGTCAGGTGAAAGTAAAAATGAATATTGTTCCAAACATCTTCAAATATCAAGTGCCTTCGTTGATTATTTTTAAACGCTGGTTAAATGTTGTTGCCCAAAGTATGCCAAATTAAATTGCAGTGGAATCTCGTTAAATCAAATTCGAGGGGGACCGAAAAGTTGTTTGAATAATGTGGAGTTTAAATGGTTTTTAGTCATGGGACTCGTATGAGACCTGCGTGTTAGTTATTTGTGAGTTTGAAATAAGAGGGTTTAAATTATTGAGATTGCCCTGTATACGGCAAGTTGCCCACTCGTACGTCTACTGTACAGAAAAAAAAAGGGTATTTCCAAATGTAACCACGATGCACTTCCCGTGCGCTCCAAAGCTTTCAATAGTATAGTTAACTGATTTAGTCATTTTCAATGATGCTCCGCAAGTTTCTAGTTAGAGCCATATGTTTATCTTTACCTATTAAAAAAGAATGAGTGAACAAATTTTAGTTAATTATCTGACTCATCGTGATGATTAGTCTGCCTGGCCATGCAACTCGTTTACAAAGACCACATTAGTCTATGTTGTGCAGCTTTTTTAAAACAAATCTGTAAAGCCTAAAAAAAAGCACCCTGTATATTTGGTAGCTCAGTTCTTTGGGGGCCAAAATTAGGTTTTCGTCTGGGGATTAGGGACTTACAAAGCCCGGAGAAACCAAGGTAGGGGTAAACATGACCTCTTTGACCAGAGTCTGGATGTATAATTCACCAAAAAAGTGCTAAAGTTAGACTTCACTGCTAGTAGTTTGGCATTCGTCTGGCATCTTTGGGCCTAAATTGCCAAATGAATGCCAGAATTGCTTAACTTTTAATTCGGTTTTCATGCGACAACGTCTGGCCTAAGTTGTCAAAGAAGTGCCGAGTTTTGGACTTCGCTGCAGGTTCTTCAGTTCATACGTGGCTTCTTTGGCTCAAGTCTGGCACTCTGACGATTATGTGGCGAGCCAAAGAGCCGTAAAAATGCCAAGGAAAAGGGTTCTGGCACTAACTGCCCAGAACAAGTCTGTATTAGGCCCAAGTCAGGCTTCTAGGATTAGTAAGCTCGTGCGGAGTTGGGCGTTTCTCCGGCGCGCCACGTGCGTCTTGGCCTCAGGTGGCACCCCCCCCCCCCCCCCGGCACAGATGGAGGCGACGAATGCGTCGCCGTACCTGATGCTGCTGCAGGCGGGCTCGTTCCTGCTGGGCACGTACGGCTTTGTGATCTTTGTGAAGCTGGCCTCGCGGCCGCTGCCCCAGCAGCTGCTGCTGCGGCGCAAGTTCACCCTGCTCCACCTGCACTTCACCCTGACCCGGCTGCAACTGGTGGCCTTCAAGGCCGCCGGGCTCACGGGCGTGCTGCCCTGCGTGCCCCCCGTGGCCTCCGTCGTCACGGGCGTCTGTGAGTCCCCCTCCCGCCTCTTTTTTGAGGGGGGTAACAGAGTTGGTGGGAAGAGAAAGAGGACGTAGAACGAGAGAGAAAATGCATGGAATGAAAGAAGGGTTAGAGTGAGAGAGAGAAAGTAGGATGAGAAGGAAAGGAAACGGAATGCAAGAAGAGATAGAATGAGAAAGGAAGGGGATAGAACGAGAAAGAGGAGATAGGATGAGAAGGAAAGGGATGGGGAAGGAGAGAGAGAAGATAAACAAAAAAAGGGACGAGGTGGAACGAAAAAGGAGAAAATGGGATAGGGCGACAAAGAGGGGATGGAACGACAAAGAAAAAGTGGATTGAGAAGGAGGGGATGGAATGAGAAAGGGAGCATAGAATGAGGGAGAGATGAGATAGGTAGCATGTGAATGAAAGGGGGTGGAAGAAGAAAGAAGAGATAGGATAAGAAAGAGAAGGCAGAATAAGGAACAAAGAGAAGAAAATGGGATAGAACACGAAAGAGGAGATGGACCAAGAGTGAGACGAGATAGAATGAAGAAGAGAAGGAAAGCAGATGGAACAAGGAAAAAGATAGAATAAGGAAGAGAGGAAATGGAATGAGACAGAGAAATTAGAGTAGGGAAAACGGGAGATAGAATGAGAATTAAAGGGGATAGGACGAGAAAGATTGAGAAAAGAGGGAATAAAACGATAACAGAATAACAGATTAGTGGAAGACGAGAGCAGGCGCACTGTTGAGTGTGTTTGTTTTACTGTTGCACATTGAAGTTGTCCAGTTGCTTTTCTGTGTTAGTTTTTCTTGATGCAGTGCATGCTGCCAATGTTTTTCTTTTTGAAGTAAAAGAGAAAGAGGAAGACAACAGAAGGCACCCTGTTAGGTTCGTTTGTTTTGCCACAAGAAGCAATTGTTCATTTACTTCTTAGTTTTACTCTTCCTGGATACAATGCATGTCACCAGCATTTTCTTGAAAAATAATGCTAGAGAATACTAGGTAATGACCTTGCAAGTGATACTTTGGAAGACTCGGAGTGGGAACTTGCGTTTCACTACGAGTGTGTGCTGTTTGCCGCTTCAAGGCAAGGCGCCGTCCTACGGATTCCCAGCAAGCTGGTTTGAATCCCGGCCAAGGTGCCACTGCCTAACAGGGGTTCGTTCCGGAGAAGTTGCAGCAGAATCAGAATTTTCGTCGCATGAAAAAACAAAGAAACAAGGTGGTCAAAATTAATCCTCAGTTCTCCACTAGGGCATGCTCACTTATCTCTTTTGTAGTAGGCTGGATCGCGGATCGGTAGCCCGATGGGAGCACCACCAGCGGCCATTGTTTGACACCAGGCAATACGTGCAAGTCTATGGGAGGAATGAATAAAAATTAACTTTTCGAAGATCCTGTGATGCATTTTATAAAGAAACTATTATGAGGTTTTGCAGGTCAAGTAGGCCAGAATTTGCAGTTGTGAATAACTGTTGAGAAGCTAATTGAATTACACAAACACTGTGCCGATCTCTGTCGTCTGTTACCATTGATGGACCTTAGCGGGGTTCCACTGACTTCCAGCGATCTTTTCTCAAGATTAATGACCAGAACTATAAGTAGAAGCGATAGAAACAAAAACAATCGCAACCAAGGTGTCATGTGCACCGTGCGATGCCTCAAACACTATCTAAATCCTTTGTAAATAAAAACATAAAAGTAAACATAGAAGCAAACTTTTCTGGCTGCCTACATGACGGCATGCCTTCCACTGGCTGGTGATGGTGTTACAAATGGAAGATGAAGAAGACGAGGGGGATCGAGAGCGCGAGTCTTTGTGAACGAGATGGAGCCGAACAGTAAAAGAGTAAGGTCATCCTGACCGAATTGTCTATCTTTCTTGGGGGAGGGGGGAGGGAAGGGAAGGGGAAGGGAGAAGGAGGGGGAGGGAGGAGGGGGGAAGGACTCGACGGAGGATAGAAGAGTTTTTTTTACCCTAGATCTTTAGTGCAAGAAGTATTGACATTACAACACAAACACAATTCCTAGAAATCTTCGTTGAAGTTGGTCAGCCAAAATATAATATTGTCACGGGTGGTGACCAAAAGAGCAATAAATAAACAGAAAGAAATAAACGTTTAATGTGGCGAACTTGTGCCAAAACTAAAAGGGTACAAAGATAATAACAGAGCGTCGCGGGCGTCGAAGTCGGCGTAGCAGCACAGTCGAACGCTGGGGCGAAACTGAATCCTGCTTGCCAGGCGGAGCCGCTTTTGTACACGCGTTGGCTTCTGGAGCATTCGATGTAGAAGGTTCGACGCGTAGAACATTCTAACCTCGAATCAGCTAGACGGTTCTCGAATTCACCAGTACATCACATTACAGTGTAAACAAAAATGTGTAGCCGTGGCCAGGAATCGAACCCTGGCCATTCGCGTGGGAGGCAAGCGCGATAACCGTTAGGCTACGGCCGCGCTGCCTACTTGGCGTGCGGCAATATGAATGAGAGAAATCACTTTTTCACGTTTTTCTCATAGGGTTCTATGCATTTGCTGGTGTCAAGCAATGGCCCCCGGTGGTGCTGCCTGACCCAGCAAAACAAGCCTCAACCCGCGATCCAGCCTGTTACTATAGGCATCAGTGGGCATGCCAGATGCCCTTCGTGGGTTTGGCACGTATAACCCCCAAATTTGACTTTGGCTACAAGATCGTGCCCAGCAGAAGCTGTATCTTAGCAAAAAGTCGGCCACTACTTTGAGGCTTTTGCGAGGTCCTATCCTTTATTTCTTTTTGGCCACCACTGCCGTACCCTGCTGACTTTTCTCAATTTGCTGTTTCCCTTTCCGTCTCCGCGTTTGTTTCTGACCACAAGTTCTTCCCTTTCCTCGTTTTTCCAAATGTTCTGCTTATCTGGTCAGCATACATTGTTCTATGAACAAAAACCGAGATGGGCAAAAGGGGGACAGGACAAGCCTCGGAATTATCGGAAAATTTACTGACAAGCTACCTCTTTAGTATGATGTAAAATACCGAGCATCTGCCCATTCCGTAATAAGCACCCACCCCTCAATTTTGTAACATTCAGAAAATATACAAAAGACATATTTTTACATATCTTTGACCTAAGGAGTGCCCATCCCCAGTTTTATATCCTCAAATTATGAGCGGGCATTATCTCTGAATTTTGCGGTAGTCTGAACACAAAGACAGAAAAGGACACAAAAAAACACAAAAAATCAAACAGTACGGTCCGCTGCCCAGGTTGCGCACGTCAGGGTGGCAACAACCTGGCCCAACCAAAAAGACGAAACAAATCCTTCTTTTTGTTCTCCCCACCAACAGCCAGGACGATACGTCCTGGCCAAATGATGACCTCAGCAGAAATGGTGTTACGTAGTCACAGCGGAGGATACGCGAACATTGCCGACTGGGAAGGACAGTCGTCTTTGGTCCATACCTGCAATCACAAGTTTCGCAGGTCATAAAATCGGAATTTAGCTTTCTTTTACACTTTTTTTTGATCGCACACCGAGAGTTAGCTCACTCCATTTTTTCACCCGATTTGCTTTTGCTTAAATGTGCGCTATCTCTCGGGACATAACGGTAAGTGCATCGTGTTCCCTCATTTCCGACGGAAGGGCACGCTGGAGCCAACTGTCGCGTAATCGGGGAACATTTCCAACCCGCACGTAGCTTGGCCGAAGGTTTTACAGTGTTTGCGACATCAAACCTGCACACTTGCCATCTGCAAAAAATAGTCGCTCGGAACATTGTCAAAATTATTTCGAGCTCGTGACAAAAGAATGATGCACAAGAAATCGTAGAAACGTGCGCCATAGCATCTCGAGGTCTTGCCCACCTAAAATTCTTAAAAGTGGGGTGGGCGACATCTCGGCAGGTAAGCGGGAGAAGTTTAGAAAAGGCCAAAAGGAACGCCCATCTTGCCGCGCAGATCCAGCACGGCTACGTGGGAGATGTGCTGAACTCGAAGCTCGAATTAGTCAGCCCAGGAAACAATGTTTTCCCGTCGTGGAGGATGTCGTTTGCACACCTGCGACGAACACCGCCAGGCAACATCAATCAAAATTTTGCGCGGCGCGAACGTTGGTTCTGTGAAAGCACGTTTCGAAACCGCAATGTTCCAGGCTCGGAAGTAATCCTAAGAACGAAAAGAGTAGTCGAAGTTTTTTTCAGTTATGAACGAGAGAAATCATCATTCTGTGGTTCTGTTATATATTCCCTTTGCCTCGCCTATCAGTCTCCTTTAATCTTATGTTCTGCGGTCGAATTCCCGGAGATTAGGTGTTCACTGACCCCGTGATTCAGGGTTAACTTACTGCCTGTGTTAGGGATTTTTGAATTTTTTTGGGGGGGCAAATAAATTGAATTTAGTTTATCAACAAAACAAAGTTTCATTTTGTTATCCCTCTGCTTTTTCCTTCCTTCAAACGTTTGCCGACATTCTGGTAGAATCGGGGAGAATGGACAAAAAAAGTAAAGTTCCTTTCTCTGCTTCATTTTTTCTTTATCGCGTATGTCCTACGGCTCTGCGACACTCGAGGAGAATGGATGTTCGCGGATCACGGGGTGTGCGGACCATTTCTGGGGGTAGGCAATGGCCATGTTTTTTTGGAAATCAATGTTTTGCCCAAAAGGTGGGGTAAGCAATGATTTGGGGTACTACAACACGCAGATTGAAAGTGTGTCTAGGGTTCCAACAGGAGGCACCAGTGTGCCACTGTGTTATCTTGTCGTAGGCAGCTACGAGGGAATGCAGCGCCACTGATCTCTATTGTACGGTAGACTCTTATTAATTCAAACTTTCGGATAATTCAAACTAACATGCAGGTCCCATCCTATGCGCCTCTATGGTAGGAAACTCCCGGCAATTCGAACTTTGCATTATTCAAACAAATTTTTGATCCCCCTCGAGTTTGAATTAACGAGATTCGACGTAGTGGGCCTGATTGCGGATCGTGACTTGTCTTGCCGGGGTCGGGCGGCACCACCGGCAGCCATTGCATGACACCAGCTAATGCATGAGACTCTATGGGAAAAATGGGAAAAACTGAAATATCTTACCTTAGTAGGATGTTCTTCACGATGAAACATCTATCGTGTTTTCTGGGAACGACCGTTAATATTCTGGGCACCAACATCAAAAGCGTTAGAATACCAGTCATGTTTCAGGGTTGAGGGTAGAGGCTCGAGACTTCGTTGGGCGCACCTAAACGGTGATGCGGTTTAATGAGACGAGAGTAGCCGAGCGTCAGTGTGGAGTCGTTCGTGATCTCAAAGTCATCAGAGCTTAGCAGATGATAATTTAGGAGGCCTTTACTGGTGACATTTGCATAGTTTCAAGCTCTTGTACAAAGTACTTCTGCTGCAAGCTTTTGCTTTGAACTGCAGTGAGGGCTTTTGTGACAAACTAAAACTCGGAGCGTCTCGTTCATTTGTAGAATGTGTCACTTATTGAGCAATTGAAGCAAGCGACGCCGGCATAGTCAGTGGTGCTCCGGCACATTTTATTTTTTCAAGCAGCATTCAAATGCTTGACAAATAGCGATTCAATCTGCAAACACCCGACATGATGATCGCAGCACATCACAAAATACTCGCCTTCCAACACTGCGTAGAAGCTTCAACATTCCTACTTTCGTGTTTCACCTATAGACTCGCGTCCATTGCCTGGTGTCCAGCAACGGCCGCTGGTGGCGCTACCAACATACTCCCGATCCAGCCTACTACAGTAGAGATGATCAGTGTCCCGCCATCTTTTAGTGTGTTTGTGCATAGCCTCCTGTATAGGGGAAAGCCTGTGCTTTTGGCGCTAGGATAATAGACAACCAGGTCACGGTAAAAGAGGTAGGAGGAGTGGTAGGCGAAAGGGAAAGCATCTCGAAAGAAGCGCCACACTGGTGTCGCAAAGCGAACTACTGCTCTTCTCTTTTTTGTATTTTGGATGAGAAACAAAACTATGAACGACTGGCTGCTTCCCGTCCCCTCTTTGTGGAAGTATGAGAATGTACTGAGGAACTGGGAAAAGAAGCTAGATCAAAACTGAAAGGGTAATTGCAAAAAGAAAGACAACTTTCTTTTTTTTGCAAATAAACAAAGAAGAGAAAGAGGAGAGTTTCGGAGAGTGCCGGCAGATCCTCGAGCTTACCACCAACCTCTGTCCTCTTTCTGCCGTGTTCTGTTGTTCTATTTCTCCCAGTTGTGGTGGCCAGCTCTGGCGTCGAGAACTCCCCCTCCCCATATAAAAGGCTACGATTTGTGCAAAGCATTTTGCGGCACTCGAGTCCCGAAACGCCGTCCTGACCGACCTGCGGTGCCCTTTCTTACTTTCCTGCCACAGACCTCAGCAGTGCCATGCTGATGGGCCAAGGGTTCATGGTGTCAACGGTGTCGCGCTACTTCTTCCTGCACCCGCAGCCTGGCACCACCGCCACCAACACACTACCACACGGCGCGGTGCAGGTCAACTCCACGACTCGGCTGCAGCCGGCGTCGACCGTGGCTACGGCCACGGCTTGCGGCGACGGCCGGCCAAGATCGTCTGCTGCCTCGCTGCCTCGACCGCAGGCCAATGCACACCAGGCCGCTAGCCGATACCTGGCTGCATTCGCATACTGACCTCCCCGCTTGGCCGACGGTTCGTTCCAAGCCAAGCCAAGTCGCTTGACTTGGGCCCTCGGATTGGGAGAGAGTGGTGATGTGAACGGTGGTCTTATTTATTTATTTATTTATTTGAAATGCTGCAAACCTTTCGGCTCACGCAGGTAGGGTAAGAAACAGAATAGCTTGTGCCACACTGAAAGATATAATTATATTAACTGGCTACACTAAAGCCTTGATAGAACTTTACAATAGTGAAGGTTTCCTGATAACAAACTTTTCATAAATATCCCCCACTTAATTTTTATACTACTGCAAAGGCCCATTATAATAAAATCTCACTAAAATAAAGTTTCACTATAATTCACTTTATAATAAGGTTTAATTATAATTAACATTCAATATAACGAAGTTTCATTATATTTTAACATAATTAAGTTTCACTATAATGAATCTTCACTATAACAAAGTTTCGCTCGCAACTGAATTTATATCGGCCATCGCTATTTCATTGAGAGAGGCTCTACTGAATGACAAGGGTCAAAGTTCAAAAATTGTTTCACACACGTGCCACCAATTAAACCTGCATTTCGAATGCACAAAAAAATTGTCAAGTGCACCTTTGTTCCATTTCTATGCGTTCATTTTTTGTCAAAGCAGTTGTACCACATAAATTTGATCGCAAGGAACTGTTCACATTGAGGCATTCCCTTTTGCCAACCGACCGCCATTCACGACACCACTCTTTCGCCGGTGCTGGAGGGCTCGTTCCTTGGACCCAAACTCCTTGCGGAGTCCACTACATGGTACTCTCCGGTGGTGCAAACGCTCATTTGCCTCTAACTACACTCGGCGGCAAGTTTCACATGCCACGCCCAGGCTAGCGTGATTTCTGCTGTGCTCTTTCGCTGTCGAAGCTACTTGTGCAAGCGTGCGGCTCTTTTGCATCTTCTTTGCACGGGAACGTTTGCAAACGGAGTACAAGACAAAGCCACGTGCTCTCAAAGCAGTGCGGGGGGCCGCAGAGCAGTGTAGAAGCCACGCTGGCCTCGACAATGTGGCATGGGCAAGTCGACGCCGGGCGTGGCGGGACGCGTGGGACTTCTTTCTGGTAAATTATCGCGGGCGGTTTTTCTGGGCTTCCGACAGGCGGTGGTTTCCGCCGGATGAGTTTCGCTTTTCCCGGCGTGGAAACCGTTTCTTGTATCTTCAAACCTCCGGCTGCGACTGTGCCTTTTTGTGAAGCGTTGAAGGTCTTTCGTTTCGTTTGTTTCTTTCATGGCTCTTTCTGCTTTCCCATGCGACTCCGACATTCCGCCGGCTTTTGTATTCTTTCGCGACGCCCACGCCCCATTCCTTGCTGTCTTTCCGCGACGGCTGCAAACGTGCTGGCAACAGCGGCGATTTTTTGGCTGGTTGCAGACGACTCAAATCGTGCCAGGTGCTGCGGCGTTTCGTTTGGTTTTGCTTTCAAGCTGCTTCCAGCGTCCTGTTTTCCCGTGTCCAAAATTTTCTTGTCGATTGCACGTCCAAGCAAAGCATAGAGAAGAGGGGCCAAAATGGAAGTTTGTACAGAGAACACCCTTTTTTTCGACGATTCGGCGTCTCATCGCTGACTCGTCTTGGGAAAACGGGGTCTAGCTTCTGATTGGTCCGCTTCAAAACCAGCTACACGCGATCAAATGGAGCAACAGCAGAGGTCGATCTAGGTAGCTTAGACTCGCTGTAGGTACACCAGGTCACAACCAGCAAAAGGTTGTGGCATTGCCAAAAAAAAAAAAAGATGCTGCTGGAGTTTTTATTGCGGGGTTTATTGCCAGTCCAGCCATTCATCGTCACGTGAGGATGTCCCGTAGCCCAGTCGACGGTCTAAAGCTTTTAGCCCGCTAGTTAGGTTAGTTAGCGACGAATTAGCAGAACAAAGCTTAGCAAGGGTGTCGTTTTGCAGTGAAGTCTGTTGCGGTGCTTCGCATACATGCTCGTTATTTGTTGAGAAGTCGCTTTCGATTCTTTTGCGTTCGCGCGGGTGTTTTGTAGCTGGCCGCTCCGCGGCGTTCGAACGTGGTACGAGTCTGTGAATAGCGTGCACATTTGTAACATGAACATGCACATTTGTAAAGCATGGAACAAACGCCGCTTCAGCGGCGGCTGCACGTCGAACACGCCGTTCCTTCGTAGACCTGCACTCCCCGCAAGCCGTTCTCTGCACGCGACGTAACTCCAAGCACATCGACTCGGCGCACAATACGCCGAGAATCTGCGAGACCTTTGGTAAGAATGTACTACTGTACCCCTCTGTCTAATGCGAAAAACAAAAACCTGACACGCTTTTCCGAGCTTCGAATGGATGCTTCCCGCAGAGCTGTACCTCGAAATTGGAGAGGATGTTTTGTCCGTTCATTGAGGAAATGAGTCCTCGCGGTTCCTTTCATTGGATTTTGTAAGGCTGACACTGCGGCTGCTTTGCATCTCTTTCGGCTGCAGCATTTAAAGCAGTCTTCGGAGGACGGACTAATCTTAATGCCGCCTTGCCCGACAGAAGAGCTCGCCCAAAGAGTCGTCGCAGATTCTCGGCCTTTGCGTTTCAATCCTCGAGAACTCGTCAATGCACAATCGAGTTGATCCTCCTGCGACCTCTAAACTTCGTCTTTGTAGAACAATCAGTCGGCCTCGGGCCAGTCCTTGCTCCTCGCCACACAGCTATTTATTCCTCCCGCCACTTACGGGAGGATGGTCTTTGAGGACGATTTCGACTATTTTTAGAATGTAGACGTCCAGAAATCTAGACACTCGTTCCATCTCTGAGCTCGTCTGTTCCCACTTCGTCTTTATTTGACTCTGCCAAGGAGAAAATAGACAAAGCCCGCCCTGTTGTCTGCCATGACTCATTCAAACTAACCTCGGAAGTTTAAACTTTCTCAGCATTTTCGGTTAACGCTTTAATAGGGCTACCTTAATACGGCGGCGGCATAATGTTCTTCTCACGTCCAACACGTGAGTGTGCCACGCCAAAGAACTCGTAGAGGTCAAACGTACCAGGCATGTAAGTTGATTGTACAGTCTAAAAGTGTGGCGGTGGCTGTTGGTGTTAAACAATCCTTGTTCGCAAGAGATGGAATCTTTCTAGTATCAAGGGTTCCTTCAAAATCTATTCTCAGACTCCTGAGCTTTTAACAAATTTGTATAGAGAGATCAAACTGTATATCTTCAGTCCTAGATAATCATCATACAAAGAACTTCTCAAAAGGGCGTCTTTGGTGCGAAATCTTGCAACCAAACTCCCAGAGGGCCACGAAAATTTTCTCTCTGCAAAGACGAGGCATGGTTCTTTCATTCCTGACCCTAATTGCGCGTGTTCCGAAGTAGAATGCAAGGGTGTGCCGACGTAATGCCAGCATGTGCCGACATGGTACCAACGTTGCACATATTGTGGCTCGAGTTCTGGACGATGCAAGGGACGTCTGGCTTCGCAAGGTCGAAACCTTTCTACGAGTTTGTCTTTTAAAACTCAGCCAGACCTCTCGCGTGTTTCTGCATCAGGTGAAGGAAGAAAATTGTTCATGACTCCGCTGTTCCCACTGTGGAGTTTGCTCACAAAGTGGCACGTTTTCGGGTTCTCATAGGCCACACAACCCCGGAATTCCTCATACAAAAAGCACTTGCGCACGACTGTTCGGACGAGAGATGTCTTGGCCACGCACGAATGGGCGCCAGATTAGTATCCAGGTTATTTGGGTCATCTTTCCACGCCACCTGTTTTTAAGGTTCGGAGGCACAATCTTACAAATGCAATAGACTCATTATTTCAGACTCCAGGAAACCGCAAATTTTGTATGAAGTATCAGGAATTCATCTACATAGGATGCAAAATAAAATTATGCTTTGCCATATGAATGGCTACACATACACAGCAGATATTTGATGATTTCCTCTACATAGGCCTACTGATCGTAAGCAGGTATGCCACACATGAAACATTTGTGAAATGTTTTGTGTAAGTTCATTTATCCCTCAAAAATGCTGTTTATCGTGTACTCTTTAGACAGCACATGCCAACTCAAAACAAAATTAAGTTTGTTCATCGGGCCGAGAAGTTGTCTAATAGAAACTATTAAGCACGGGACACGTGAGCGATGAACACGGGCACCGTGTGGCAGTTTTCATAGCAATTTTAAGAACAAAGGCAAGCGGCCACATTTGTGTTGTACGAGAAACACTCGGAGTAGAGCCCCTCAATCAGCTACGGTCAGAGTATTGACACTCCCCGATTATCTCGCGTGTGCCACCATTTTGTTGCGTAGTGTAGAGCGAGCACAATTGCCAACGGGGTCTTGGCCCCGCCAAGGTACTTGCGTCGAGAATCTCGGGCAACACCCTTTTGCTCCATTGCAGACTTTCTCAACATTTGTGGTGACTGGAAAAGCCTCTCCCGTGATTTCAGAAAGGCCTCGGGAAACTGGCAACAACCGTGAGGACGTTTCTCAAGCTTTCTTTCGAGGAATTGTGCCCGTAGAGAGAGCGTGTGCAGGCGTAGAAACGCGAAAGCCCGGGCGGTGCAGCCTATGAGCCGGAAAATGTGGTACAGCCACCTTTTTCCCCTCTGCACCTCACGTGTGTCTTTTTCCTGCCTTCCATTGTTTCCCACATGTCTTTCCTCTCAAAGTTCCCACAACAATATTTTCGAGGGAGCCGCGTTCAAGACGGCGGCTCCGCGATTGACGCAAACCGAGGCGGGGATCGTCTCTTGTTTGGGCCAGCAGCATTGGCCGGCGGTCGATGCCCATCGGTGTTTGGCGAGTTATTGACGCCGTTTAAAAAAGTTGGTTAGTTTGGCGAAATTTCAACAGTCACCGAGTTGCCTCAAAATTGATTCGATGCATTAGTAGCCACATCTGAACTAGTAACCCAAATTGCAAGCCGGAATAATATTTTTTAGATACTTTATTTGGGGAAAAATATTTTAGTTACAGAAATGCCACTTTCAGACAGGATCTCTTAGGAGTTCTACAAACTGATAAGAGTATACTTTTTAAAAAACAACTCTTTAAATGAAAAAAAAAAATCCCAAAGAAAAAAAAATGAAAACATTTGTTTTTTTTTCAAATTCTTTTTTTCTCGGTTTATAAGTGGCAGACACCATATTTCTAATTACTACAGTCGAAAAGCGCACATTTATATAGTTACATCGATTCAAGGCTTCAGGCTTGGGCTGTTTACAGGCACATTTTGAAAAGCTTTTCCTGTTCCCTGAGAACTTGTTTTTTTGTGATCAGTGAAACTAATATCTCTAGAAAACGAAACTTTCTAGTTGGCAGACTTGAATTACTAATTTTTTAGAATGGCGCTAAAATCATAAGAATGGTTTTGTTGCAGTCCCTACCGTGTTAAGGGAGGCATTGTAGAAAAGTTGGGCAAAAACATCTGATAGAGTCGAGATTTTCTCAAAAACTATAATAGATAGGAAAACAGTGAGCTTACATTTATGCTTAGCACAATAAACTATACTCGGCGTGAGAATTTAATATAAATTAGATGAGAGACGACAGAGAAATGATCAAGACCAAGGTCTCCCCTTAAGACGGGGATGAACTGAGCTAGTTTGTTATACATTGGGAAGAACCAGCTGAACATACAGTTACAGGAACATTCATACAGATGAGAAGAGACAGAAAAATGTGTGAACAACCACTGGGCTACCAACTTTTTTATTGATAAACAACTTTCTCAACTAGTTTTTTTTCCTTGTTTTTGTTTTACAACTTTGCCTCCTTCTTGTATTTATAATTATTAAAAGGGCTGTAGCCTTGCAGGAATATTTTCTTTCTGTCATAAAGCAAAACTGATGGGTAACTAATGCAATTTTCTTTCTTCTCCTCTGTGGTCAGGGCCTCCAACATCTCTTGCGCGAGCTTGTTTCTGTGGTGTCCTAGGGGGTGACTTGATTGAGCTTGGCCTTGCACTTGCATTCACGACAGTAAGCGGCTAAGTGTCCTGTCGTTGTCAAGTCAAAAAGACAAAAGTCGGTCATGACCCCGCAGCACAGAAAAAAACACGAAAACCTTTTGCAGTAGTCCCTTGTATTCATGGTATCACCCACAAATTAAAAAAGATTGCAAGCCAATAAGATGTACAAGTGGTGTGCTCGGCACCGAATATAGCCTATTCTATGTGCCGCAGGGCGAACCAGGCACGAGGCAACGTGAAAAATGTATGTGGCACAAATCATAGGACGAAATACGCCCCGTCTGATGTGGAAGTGATCTGCAACATTCCCTTAACATGCGGCCGTCGCTACATTGGAGAAACGGGACAGTGCATCAACGAAAGAACACGGGAACATGCAAATAATCTTAAAAGCTCGACAACAGGACACCTAGCCACCCATTGTCGTGAATGCACGTGCAATGCAGAGTCTTGGGACGCCACAGAAACGAGCTCGCACGGGGCCCTGGCCATAGGAGAGAAGAAAGAAAATTGCATTAGTTCCCCATCAATTTTGCTATACAACAGAAAGAAAATATTCCTGCGAGGCTACAGCCCTTTTAATAATTAGAAATACGAGGGGGGGGGCACACAGTTTGTGTTGCAGAAACAAATAAAGCAGAAGAAACAGAAAAACAAAACTAGTTAAGAAGTTTATCATTAAAACAGTTAATAGCCCAGCGGTTGTTTGCGCATTTCTCTTTTTCCACTAATCTGTATGGATGTTCCTGTAATAGTATGTTCAGCTGGTTCTTCCCAACCTCCTCCCTCCCCTCAAAAGCCGTAAAGCAGCCAGAGAGGAGGAAACCCTTCTCAATTCTTTGTTTCCGTTCGGGCAGAAGACGATTCTGTATGTTGACTTTTAAGAGAAAATAGACCGATCTCACCAGCCAGTTTGACTACGCCACCGCTGCCGCAATGCATCTAGGGAACTTTAGTCTTTCTGCACGTGCAACAACCTCGCTGGAGCTCTGCGCATGAGGAGCACCAGATGGCACAAGCCCCTTGTGCACTACAGCCCGCCTCCTGTGAACTAAAGTTATGACGGCATCACGCATGCTCTGAACGCTTGGTGAGATCGGTCTATTGCAGTTGAGAGCTCGTATACCCCCCTTAAACTACCGACACAACATAAATTTTGTGCAACGAGCAGATGTGGCGGAACCGGCACAAAAAGACTGTACTATTACTCTATAAAGCGGCTGAAATAACTCGCTCGACACTAGCTCGGCATCGTCCAACTAAAGGCGTGCTTGTTGGCATTTACATATCACGTCTTCCTGCCGATACTCTGGGCTAGGAATTGTCTCCTTTGTTTGGCAGAGGTCGCATGCAACAACCGTCTAGTCGCCGATGGCCCAAGAAATGCAGGGCACAGAGTTCTGGGCGTACCGCAGTCGCCCCGCAGCCGGCGAGATGGCTGCACTGGCCGACGCTGAAGAACGAGCGGCAAAGTGAGAGGCGCGAACGTCGCAAGCCACGCCCTGCAGTTCTTGGGCCGTCGGCGACCACGGTGTCTTTCATGAGCACCACGACCATATCTTGTCCGACAGACGAAGTTGTACTCTTATCGCGCCGACGTGCGTCGCATCAAACCCGTGTTTGTACGAACATATCTCTCTCACCCTCTAGTCTTGTTGGGACATGTTGCGTCGCGCATACTCAGCATCTCGGACGAGTTTTCGTTTTCACTGAGCGTGTGTGTCGAGACACCTTCGCGTTGCACAATTTACGTCGGCTTTTGAGTTTGTACCATTCTCTTTGTCGTTCGTGCGAGTGACGACGTGTTTGCGTTTGTGTACATTACGAGAAGCAGGGTCTTTCATTAGCCTGAATTGTTATGAAACGCTAACAGATACTGCAGCTGATACAGCTGCGCTCGATGCAGTTGTTGATGCAGCTGCGGTTGACATAGCTCCACTTACGAGCGTCTCGGAAAATTGCGCACAACCGGAGACCCTCTGTTTATATTCCAGGTTTGCAACATTGTTGCTGTACTAGTTCTTTTTAGTAAGGCATTTTAGTACCGAGCTTGGAAAGTTCACGCAGAAAATTCCATACAAAGTGGCAGAAACGGAAGAGCTGGCAGTTAGACGAGCCAGAAAAATCGGTGCCTGCACTTAAGGGGCTCAAAGCTTTATCGAAGGTGCGCCCGAGAGCCGCGCTTGTGGTACCATCTTTCGACCGGCATGGCAAGCACTTGGTCGAAAGCAGGCAATGCCATTGTCTGCTCGCTGCATTTCTCGGGAGACGGCGCAAGAGGCCAGACTCTCGAGTGATTTGGCCTGCGTCCAAGCCTGTCGTCACAGTGATGTTCTAAATTTTCGCAAAAACGTAACTTGCGAAAAACTTTAGTTTCACGAGGTAAAATCCATCACCAAACTCTACGTTTGCCAGAAATTTTAACCTTTCTGTACTTTGTTTCAACTATTTTGTGCTACATTGTTGAGGCTAGCTTAGCTTTCACAGTGCTGTAGCCCCACACGACTAAGAGAGCATGTAGCTTTTGTCTTGCGCCTCATTTGCACGTCCTCTGGTGCGAAGGGGGTGCTAAATAAAGCCACGCGCTTGCGCAAGTAGTCGGAGCTGTGCGGAAGCTACACAGTACTCTAATAGTTGTCGCCGAGCACAAGTGCAGGCATGGGCTTTTACGGCTCGGCTCATTTCACTACCAGCTTCTCCACTTATGCCCTTCTACAGATTGGAGTTGTATGATTCGTAATCCTTCTCAGCTTGTGTTTTTTCATGTCGTTTAGTGCTTGAACATCCGAACCAAACTCGAGACCAGATCGTGCAGGCGACCGGAACCAACGCTCGTGCTCGTGTGTTGGACGGTTTAGAAGTTTTCGCTTTCGGAAAGCAGCACACGTAAACAATTTTTGATGTTCATCATGAGCACAGTTGTGCTGTGTCTCTGGGAACAAATGCGAAAAGTATACCAATCAAAGTTCTAGTCATCTACAGTGTTCTTTCTTGTGGCACGGGTGTCCTCCCCCCCCCCCCCCTCCCCCTCCCCTCCGTCTCCACTTCCTGTATGTCTGCCAGTCCAGTCCAATTCACGTTTGTGGCCACACAGGCAAAAATCAGTCGAGCTGAAGTTGGATTATGGAACCGATTGCAGCCGGAAATGAGTGTTAATCCAGATGAATCCAACTGAATCCAGCTTGAACCAGTTCCAAAATTCAGCTCTGGGTGGATTGAAGTCCTCCTTGAGCCCTTCACTCCCTGCACATCTGGAATGGATTGGATTCAGCCTTCACCCCAGATCATCTCGGGTTCTAGTGCCCTAGGTATTTTTCTGGTTACAACCCCTCTAGTCATTACCCGAGGCAATGACAACACTAGATTCTATGGCAACCATATTTTTTTTTCCCCACAGGCTGCGAATGCATAAATGTCGGGGACAGTTTTCCTCACACTCTGTCATGCCTGTAACTTTTTAAACATTTTAAAATCAATGATTCATATGCCAACTCTACATTCTTGTCCATTGTTTTCAAAACTCACTTGAATTTTTCTATGACAAACGCAAGAGGTGCCTTTGCAAGGCTGGCCCTGTCTGTGGGTATAGTTGGATGTGCATCTTCTATACCCTCTCGGTGTGATGGCTAAAGAACACAGCTTTGCTGTCGTCTGGTAACTACAGCAGACAACACCACAGCTGTGTTGTCGTCCGCTAGCAGACGGCTAGTGATGCGTAACATTTTCTCTTCACTCTAAGGGAATAACAGCTGGAAGCAATATATAGCTAATTTGATCTCACTTTTCGTTGAAAAGCTTGCGGTAATGTGAAGGATAATCGAATGTCACCAGAATCAACCTGTTGCCATCACCTTGGTATGACAAAGCCAAGTGAGGGAAATGCTGCACATAAGCTTTTTCTCCAAAATCTGCATGCAAGGAAAATGCTGCAGGTAAGGTTTTTCTCCAAAACCTGCGAAACAAATTCCGCGTGTAATGATTTTCTTTAAAATTTGGATGTGCATCTTCTATACCCACAGACAGGGCCAGCCTTGCAAAGGCACCTCTTGCGTTTGTCATAGAAAAATTCAAGTGAGCTTCGTGTTTTCGCTAGTCACTAACTAAGCCACGCTTAGAGTGTCGACACTCCGTTCCACTCACTTGTTTTGTGGGCAGTGCCATTTTGTTGCTTACTGCGGAGTGGGCCGAAGCGGCAATAATTACGACTTGAAAATGCGACGTCCCGAGCTCCATACATGGTGTCGGGGAAGCTCAGGCAATGTCGTTCTGCCGTCGCAGACCGTTTTAACATTTACCAAGGGCGGAAAAGCGTTTTTTTTGCGATTTCAGACGAAGCTTAGGATAACTGGCAACAATGATTTCCGGCGACAAGATGGCCAAAGTGTTGTCACTTTGAAGCGCAGCTTATTCGGTGGCTCTGGTGTTCACCAATATGTAAGATCTCGACTGTCGACGAGTCTGACCAGTTGTGTGACAGAGTGACTAGAGAGTTTGCAGTCAAGCAAAAACTGGAAAACTGGAGTATGGTTTTGTAAAAGCTGCAGTGACCCCCCCCCCCCCCCCCCTTCTTGCACCCAAGAAAATTTTTTCCTTACTTGTTTTTGGAGTAGGGAAAGCATGAAAATCAGTCTTTGGACTGCACAGGTCGTTTGATGCGGCCAACAGTAACCGCTGCGCAATGGCGGTAAGCCCCGATTTACGGGTGTAGCCGCTCTCCCCCCTTCCTCCCCCCCCCGACAAACCTGCCCTGCAGCAATAAACTGTTCCTTGTTCAAGGGGGGAAGAAAAATGGAGTAAAATAGTCTGCTTTTAGACCCTGCGCCTTGTCTTTCTTTGCACTCTCTCCCCCCTTTGCAAGGGGGGACACGTTTTCTGCAGTCACGGCATTCGGTGCACCGAAAGTGAAGGTTTTCCTCCAGTTCCGATCCACTTCGGGACGTCTTTTTGCGGAAGGGAAAATCTACCCTCCACTTCCGTCCTCAAAGACTTGGAACGGGCTCATCACACGTGAGTCCAGACGGCCACTCGCAAGGTCTGCTGTTTGTCGTCGAGGCCTCCGCCATTGTTGCCGGTCCCCAACATCCCGAAAGCAAGAAAGGGGAGGAGATGAGGAGGAAAGCCGTGCTGCTTGCACAATTGATGTCGTCACTGAAAACGTATGCGTGCGTCGCAACGTCCACGTTTTTCGGGAGGCGTGCGCGCCTTTTTTGCTGAGCACGCCATTTGCTGCGTCCTCCTTGGATAGCCCTTAAGGCAGGTTCAGACGTTTGCATTTGTCTGCAACTGACCGAGTTGTGATCGTTTGAGACTGCCTGCTACGAGAGAACCGAGGGAACACGCTGGAGACATCTATGAAAGAGCCCTGGAACATAGCCGTATATCGGGAGAGTCTGGCCAGTAGGCGTGGCGACGAAGGTGCTGGAGAGGGGAAAAGTGAAAGAAAGGGGCAAGAGCGCCGAAGGAGCGAGAGAGGAAGGAGAGAGCAAAGACGGAACAACCGCCATTTTGACGCAGCACGCTCCCGGCGCAGAGCACTGTTGAGGCTTTGCGTCGTCTGCTATGGGGGGACTTCTTCCTCGCCCGAACAAAATATTGCAGTCAAACATCGAGAAAACTTCATTCGTTATCTTTTTAACCCACCGAGGAATAACACTGTCATTTTCTTGCCAGAGCCAGCGAAATAAAAGGAATGGAGCGAAATTTAAATGTTGATCCCATGCATTCCACCGGGCGAATGAACGAAAATGGTGGTCCTCCCCGCACAGTTGGGAGCAGCCTAGAGTTCACGCGCATGCGCTCGCGCCTCTCACTCCATGTCGCAAGCTGACTGACTCGCTCAAGAAGGGTATGTTATGGTGGCGAGATCATAAATTGGCCAAACTCTTCAATATACGGCTCTGCCCTGGAACACTCGCAGTCTTCGTATAACTTAAGTAGGCAACTGTCAGTTTGATAAGGCTCCCCCCCCCCTCCCTAATTTAAAACCTTATTAAAAGTACAGTTCAACCACTCCTATCAGTAAAAGCCCAACACTGAAGATTTGCGATTGTAGCTCGTTCATGAAGTCATTTACGAGGCGACAGCTTTATGCGGAAACTCTGCACGAACCTTGCTTGCTCGTGCTGGCGTCGGTCGCACCGTAGCAAGGCCATGAGAGAGTATTGGCAACGAAGAGCAGCCGTTGGTTCGACGTCATAGCTCGTGCAACCAGCAGCGTCGTGCAGAATGGTAAGCAGTGCACTAACATTTCTTTCCCCCTCACTGCTCTCCTGCTGGACAAATGGGCTGCAAACTAGAGTAGGAACTGCACACGAGTACCGTAGAGTAATCTATGGGTGTTCCGAGCAGACTTTTTGCCATAAAACGAGCCGGCAAAACCGGCGCTTGCCTATAGAAAGCTCTAACTTTCACCGAACGTGCACCGTGCAGGTCAGTCTTACCGCGCACAATTTCGAGGCACGGTTCTCTTCTTGTAAAAAGACTGCGGCAGAAATCTTGCCAACGTCAACGCTGGGCATGTTGCAGACGACCAATTTAGCGACGCCGTTTACACGAGGTGCCATCTCGAGGTAGGCGCAGCAAGCAGACGACGCACTCCGTCGTCTGCCCGCCGCGCCTGTCGGGAGATGAAGTCTCCAGTTAATAGTGTCGCTCACTTGGTCGTCTGCAAATGCGTCCGACCTCTACTTTGGCAGGCTTTTTGCTCCAACCTTTCTATGGAAAGAGAACCGAGCCTCGAAATTTTACGCAATAAAACAGACCTGCGCAGTGCACGGTTGATGCAAGTTCGAGCTCTCTATGTGCGGGCACAAAGTTTTCCGGCCCGTGTTCCGGTAGAAGCTCTGCTTGGGACACCCTTTAGTAGGCGTGGAGGCCTTTTAGGAAAAATGCTGCCATGCCTCCCAAGAGAACAGGTGCAAGGATGAAAAAGTCCTCTGCACATTCGCAATTCCTCTGCCACGTGTCGCATTGCATGTCACTCAAACATGCTATTGCACTGTCATGTTATTTGACAGATTGTCTAAAGGCTCGTTGCCTCAGACTGCCTAGGACCCATTGCATTACATCTTGCGATCTTTTACGACGGGCAGCCATAGAGCACTAGCGATTTCCATACATTTTTTTTGCACATTAGTTAATTATTGTTGGTTCAAAAAACTCTACAATGTCATAATCTCATAGATGGTACAAACATTTGATCTTGCAAATATTAAAACAAAACATTCGCTCCGGTGAAATGCAATTCTAGTGTCACCTCACAGATGGCACCGGCGTAGTCTCTTGCCGTAAGACGTCGCAAAAGTTTGTCGAACCATCAGGTTCGACAAACCTTCGATTCTTTTGCGAAATTCGACAAAGTTCCACGTTTAAACTACGTTGCCCGGCTTCTACAAAGAGATTTAGAATCTTGAGAAACAAAAAGAAAATGTAAAAATTAATTTAGTCTATAAAATCATTACTGACTTTCATTAGTAATGTAAACCAACGATGCAATACGTCCAACAAATATTGCACTTGTCGTCTGCCAGGTGGTGTCAACTTGGTTTCAAATTTTTTCGCATGCGAGCAAAAGTCTAACTTAAGTTGAATTTCACGTTAGAGGTTTGAGGAAGTTGAGCTCAATCCCACTCGAACCTCGGCAGGTTCGAGACGTCCTTAGTCGTACTGCACCTGGCTGCAAGGAGATGCAAGTGCGCAAACCAGCCTTAAAGGGGCACTGACACATCAAAATCATATTTTTTTTTTATTATCCGAAACGATTGAAAACGATGCCGGGACATTACCCTCAAAATTTGAAATTTGGGAATTCAGTATTTGTGAAGTAAAAAAACAATTTCCAAATGCCGAATTCGAAGTTCCCGCGCGATCGGCGCCGGTGCCTTGACGTCAAAAATTGCGGAGTCCTGAGAGTCCACTTCCTTTCACCACTCCCTGCTGTTGCCATGGCGACCCAAAGCGAGGAGAAAAGGAGCGGGCGCCGGCGTTGCGGCGGACCGGTTTTGAGCGGTGTCGCCTGTTTTCCGTTGGAGGATACAAATCCAGGAGACGGCACCACAACGAACTCCCGATTTTTGGTATTTCAAAAAGAAGGGCCGTAGTGCGTTCGTAATTGCGTTAAAAAACATGTTTTAGGATTGCCGTAATTAAATGTTATAGAGATGTCACCTACAAAGCTTCTAAATTCCATGATTCTTGACGTCACCGATCAAAAGAAGCGAGGAGGCGAGAGGCGGGAAAATCAAACGGCAAAAATAAAAAGGCGCGCGGGAAAATTTTTTTTCGAGATGCGTTTTTTTTGCGTGTCTATGACTGCAACTTGCATCGTTTTAGACAATGAAAATAAATACGACCTTTGGGGTGTCAGTGCCCCTTTAAGCTGGGCAGCCCTTGGTTGAAACGTGACGGTTGCATCTCCGCTACGGGGCGAAGGTTTGGTCAGTACGGAACGCACACCAATGCAATCCTTCGTCGTGCGCCACGCAGTAACGGTGACACAAATGTGTATCACTAAGCCGCCTGTTTACGCCAAGACCTGCGGGAGCAAAAATGAGTGGGCAGCCAAGGTGTGTTATCAGTATAGAGTTTATTTACAGCTTTGTCACATCATATTTACAGCAGTTCTGTTCAGGGGCCGTAGCGGCATGCCACGAAATTCGACGTACCACGCCGGGGGATAAGCATGCGCGGTATTCCGACGAGCGTTTTGTCCAAATAATATGCGAAGAAACAAAACAACAACAACAAAAATAACCTACGGAGACTCGCCGTACCGATCAGTCTCGTCTCCCAGTCGAAGCTTGCGTAGAGTGACTCAGCAAAGTTCGCTAGGTGGAGGTAACCATGGTTTCTTTTTTTTTTTTTTTTTTTTATATTACACAAAGGCTAACTAGGGTCTGCTATACACACTGCACACACAAAAAAACAAAATCTTTTTGTAGCTTCTCGCGCGAGTTAGGTCGTCCCAATCCTGCAAACGCTTCCTAAAGCCATGGACATTACTGCATCTCCCCAATGCCTTGTGGTCAATTTAGTATCTTTCATGCCTGAAAGCAGTCTAGTAGCTTTACATACCTATTTTGTGCGAAAATAACTCCTCTACTTGTCGTCGCATTCACTCCAGTGCAACAAGCCCGCCAATGACGGGGCTGTTCGGACATCCACTGCTAGCCCAAGCCAGTTCCAAATGCTCCAGTTCTTCTATGTTCTGTGAAATCCACTGCAGATACCCTCGCATATTTAAGCCCTTCAAGTCGTAAAAGCACGTCAGAATAACTTCCAGGCTAAAGAAGTCGTAGGTGGCTCGTTTAGGAAGCCCACATGTGCTTCCCGATAATTGAGGGCTGAAAAACAATGCCCAAACACCTTTCTACAGAGTATCGGAGCATAAATATGCTATTACTGCTGCCACTTGGATATGCCATACACACACACACACACATATACTACTATATTCCAGTAAGACACCTCAAGGTTGTTCCCTAGACCAGGAGATGTTTCTGTCACTCCCCCAAAATATATATATATCTTCTCTCCAACATGCTCCCCAAAACTTTGAAGCAGTCTCTAGATCATTTCTCACTAGGGTTAGGCAAGTGCCTAACTTGTTGCTCGAGCTTGAGGGCAACAGCAGCTCGCTCCCAAGCTTCAGTGCAACCTTAGATGTTGTACATTACTCAAGGCAGAGTCCTCGAGCGTCTGCCGTTTCAACTCGCTTGCTAGGAATACAGCCAACACGATGGCACTTTGCTGACTCTTTGATGTGGACCGAGAACCCAAAACCAGCCCCGTTTCACGTGAAACACGTAAAGAAGCCAAGGTTTGTCACACTTCCGCAGAGCTTACATGGGGGCACCATGTAAGCCCATGGCCTTGGGAGATCTCCCAAGCACATTGCTTGTTCCCGAACTTGCAAGGTGGTATCCTGGAGTGGAATATCTTCTTTCCGACCCTCCAGAGTTGAAGGTATCCTCAAGACTTAACGTGTAGACCAGGTACACCGTCCCGAAGAGAGCGTGTTCACCGAGCTCCACAGGGACCATTCCACGTATCAGATCCAGTTTTGCCAGAAGAGGATAGACTGTCTTCCACGTGGACCCCCCTCCCCCCCCAAAGTTGGGGAAGCCTTCCGAGGACCATTACGTAGATCAGCGGCCACTGTCCGACCAGGTTCGTTTCAGGACACGTGATAATGCTTCTTGCACACAAGCTTTCCCGAGTCGAGGACATCTTTGCAAACCATCCAGACGAATAACGTTGCTGTTTAGGCCCAATGCCATCTCCAAAAATGGTTAGGACTCCCTCCATGCCAGTTCTCCAAGGTTAAACAAGTCTTCAAGAACCATTCACCATCTCGGCCCGAGACACCTCCAGGAGCAGGTAGAACTCCTTCCCCCATCGGCTCTTGAGTTGTACAAGTCCTCAAGAACCGTTCTGCCGATTGATCTTGTCGCCTCGGCTCGAGGTGTCTCAAGAAGCGGGTAGAAGCCTTTCCACGTCGGCTCCCTAAAATTAAATGAGTCTTCGAAGACAATTCTCACTGTCTTGGCCCGAGGACGTCTCCGTTGGTAGGCAGACCCCGACGCGAAGACACTTCCGAGGGTCGAACGAGTCTCCGAGGACCGTTCCCAAGACTACAGTCTCACTCCCTGAGCCTAAGGATGTCCCCGGAGGTAGTCTTGACGCAGGCGACCAGGCCGCTTCCGATGGCGTCGTAGACGTAGTAGGCCGTGCCCAGTTTGGTGCTGCGAGGAAGCCGGGAGCTCTCCACCTTTGTCGGAGAAGAGAGGTGGAGCGGGGACCGAGGGAACGACGCCTTCATTACCATGAGCGATTCATGTTTTTCATGTCACTTCAGTGCCACACAACTCTCTCATGCGTACTTAGTCGCGCGGGATTGTAATAGCTTTATGCAGGACCGTGTGCCACGGTACTATACTGCTCGCCTTGTCGGACACCACACGCACGTCCAAGCACGGTTCCGCCTCACTAAGCTGATGTAACCATTGCGGAGCGCAACTTTGTCTGCTTCTTGCACAGGGATTGCGACGATGTTCGAACGCAGAGTTCTTACTGGCCCATTGAAAAAAATAGTGGGTAGACATCAACGCATTTAGCATTAAGGTTTACCCACTGTCCTTTCAATCAAAACCAATCGGAGCTCGGCATCATTCTGACGTCGCCGCAATTCCTGCGCAAGAAGCATACGACTTGCTCTCCGCATAGACCCTTTCCGAAAGTGCGGGCCCCCCAGTGACTGGTGCACGCATCATCCGAGGATGCCACGTTTGGGGCATGCACTACAAGCATGTATTGGACGCGGGCACTTTGTCGCTGCTTGACACGCACTTGGGTCTAAATGTATTCGACACGATTGCTCCGTCGGTGCTCAGAGTGAGCTCGAATTCAATACCAGGCTTCGCGCAGGATATCATGCCCAAAACGTGGCGACCGTCGGAGTTGCTTGATGAACTTTTGAGAAGGGTCTATTGTATTCGGTTCCTTGTCTATAGATTACTAGTATTATTACACGTGTCACGGTTTCTCAAACTGGACACCCGAGAATCCAGGGGTTCCCTGGGCTTGCCAAATTTCTCGAACCGTCACTGCCCCTAAGTAAGATTCCAGTGTAAGCACCATGTTAAAAATATCTGAGCTGCCCTTCAATGTGCAACAATGTGTAAAACGCTCCGTAGCATGCGCAGTACTCTTTACAAGGTTTGTAGGCATCTGCGTTGCTTTGCTTTACCAATGTCCAGACCGGCGATCAATCGAGAGATTGATTGCCACAGATAAAACAAGTTTCGATTCGACAACCCCTGCACTAGCTCATGCGCATTTCCCCTTCTTTTTCCTGCCGTGGTCGTGGGTGCTCGCGCAAACTTTTTTAACTCTTTGCGGCGACTTACACTTTTAATCCCGCAAGTCGGTATGCCCGGCCAATGCGTTATCAACATTAACGACAAATTACAAAAAAGATGAGTTGATTGCACTGATTCATATAAAAACAGTAATGAAGAAATGACTGTCGGCCCCTTTACATACAATTAGGCTCGAATTTCCGCACTTTACAGAAAGGAAATTTTTATTTCGAAGTTTTTGAAGTCTTATTTACGTGACTGGTATATGCCACAAAACACTCCCACGATGGGTCACAGGCACCATATCTGTCGTGTTGAAGTGAAATGTCCTTTCCCCAACTCTAGAGGAGCGAAACAGACCTCCAAGAATGTGTGTCTGTTCATGTTTGGTTCAGTACATTTCATTCAACCACACAAAATAAACTGGCATACAACCTCTCCAGCTATGGACTTCCCAAAAAAGTAAGTCGTACCACGACTGGGCGTGAGTGGCTTTCCTTATGGCCTTTGCTCTTGCGTACCTCCCTATGCTACCCTTCCTAGTACTGCCTCAGCCACCCTCGACACCCGTTCCAATCACAGAGATTGAAAATCTCTGCCAATGTACTCGTCTTAAACGACTGAAGTATGCCCACTGAAGTATTTTAGGCTCGCCGTAAAGGAAAGCTTGTTTATAGAAAATTTGTTTTCTTTTTAAGAAGAGGAAGAGGTGTTTCACGCAAGTCTCTGCAGGCAGCTGGCATCACGGCCTGTAAGTCTAGCTACCGTATTTACTCGCACAATGAATGCACCCCCCAGGTCGGCTCCCGAAATTTCGACTTTTTTTTTCACTCGCGTATTAAACGCGGGTGAAACTCGGAAGTCAAAATTTTGACCCCCCACCCTTTCCCCACGCGTGCGAAATGGACACACTTTTTTATCCTGGTGCAGCGAGGTCACGAATGCGTGGGCAGCGTGGGCGAACAAAACGCCTTGCAAAAGGCGGGCAAAGAGATAAGAAGTTACATTGATTTTTTGGGATAAAAGGTCCGTTCATTATGGGAGTAAATACGGACGCAAGAATTTTACTTCGCGTAATGAACACCCCCCCCCCCAACTTTGCATCGATTTTTCGGCGAAAAAGTGTGTTAATTCTGCGAGTAAATATGGTAGTCTGGAAATCCCTCCGATTCAACTGCGGAGCAAAGAGGCCCTCTGGTGAGGTGCTTCCTTAGAGGGAGTTTAGGCGCTGTAGGAGGGGTTGGAGCCCTCTATACTGGGAGGGCTTGGCAATCCTTTGAAAGCGCCAACGGTCCGGAAACCACAGCTGGGAGTCTGGCAACCGGGAAACAAGATCTCGGCAACACCATCTTGGGGTATGGAATTTAGGACCCACTCTGAATTGGGCACGGCAAAAATACAGCAACCCGTCGCCGTAACAAAAGTGTGTCTCGCTGATTTCAGCGTCTCTGGCACTGTATATGTTATCAACAGCTCAAACTTGCTTATTTGCAGCAATATCTCAAAATCTTACGATCTTTCATTTATTCCTCTTTTGTCAAACGTGAATTTTTGATACTTTGTGTTTAAATTAACCACCGCCAAAATTCGGTGCAGGGACGGGCGCCATTTAGCGGAGAGGCACTGCGAACCCATGCGCTCGATTGCCAGGCTCCTTTTCGTGTGAAAAAGCATCATTTTGTTTTAAGCCAGAAAAAAAAAAAAAAAAGCTTATCTGTAAATTTTGTGTTTGGAGGACAATAAAAAATTACTGTTGCTTAGACCTGGCAATGAAATGCAGGTGTAACAAGATGCTGGCGTACAAGAAATTGCATTCTTAAAACAAATTCTAACAGTGAATTTGGACTAGCACACGCAGAGTTGTGTGACGTTGCCAAGTCCGCTTGTCCTAGAGGGCAGCAGGTTCCCCCAATCGGCCAAACTCTCTCAGTATTCACCTTTTCCACAGAATCGCAGCCAGATTGAATGTCGTCACTCCTGGTAAGCGTTAAAACGCTGTTTTGATCTCTCCATGCCGCTGAAAAGTGTTGACGAAAAATGCACGATTGTCGCACATTCTCGTTTTGCCTGACCTACATTTTCTCGCATATTCCAGCTAGAGATGCCTTATTATTTTTCGTCTTGCATACTGGATATGGAACCCATGTGACTGAAAACGAAAGGCATCGAAAAATGTCTACAAAAGGCCTTTGGGAGGGCCGAGGTTGCAGCGACCCCGTCGAGCTGTGGTGCCGGGGAGAAACTACTCCCCATATGAGGGCGTTAAGGAAGTGTGCCTCTTCACTATAGCCCCACTGTGGTCACACCTGCCAAAAAGAACAAACAAAACAAACATATCACCTCCGTGCGTGGAAGCTCGTGGTGTTTGGACCGCCTGAGCATCTGGAGGAGGGCTGTCCGTCCGCGAATCAGGGTCCTGGCAAACCCTGTGGACCCTGGGACGCCGATCCACCACCGACTGGGCTCGTTGCGGGGTGTCAAGAGGCCCGCACGGACCAGTTCGCTGCGTTGAATGGGGTGCGCAAAAAGAAACGTGTAATAAATAAATTGACTTTTTTTTTTTTTTTAGCAGTTGGCACATGTAAGCGAAAACCAATTCCCATTTTAAGTCATCTGAATGAAACCACAGCAGCAATCGAAAAATGTTTTATACTTTTGTTTCCACTCCCGATGCTTAAAGGGATAGTACTACAATGAAACTTCAGCGCTTATTTTTTGGTCTATACGTGTTCACATCGGACACACCAATATCGCATTACAAAGGACACAAAAAGAAATTTTAAATAAACGATTAGTAAAAAGCACCCGGTAGATGTCGCTAAAGCCTCGTTTGTAATACCCGTCTAGGAAACTTGACAGGTAGTGACGATAACTGTCTCGCCTAGAACTATACATGCTTTGAACCTGACGTCATCCCGACACTTCTACGGCCAGCACAAGAGAAGGGAGGAGCGAGGAACTCCCCACTCAACGGGACTCTCCTTTGTGTGTCCCAGACGTCGCCATTCTCCCTCTACAAGATTATAGTAGATTAACCCGTCACTCAAAATTCACTCGCAAGCAGCTTTGCAGTTAGGCGCTGTGGTCCGATCGCTGGTGCGCTTCAATCGCTCCGGTGGCTGAAATGGCTAGGGCATCCTGACGACGTCAGCCTCGCCACAGCTTTGCTCACCAAGAGACAGACTATGTCACGATTGCGCCAGATGTGATGTGCTCTCCGCTGGCTGCTCTGCAAATGCTTGCCAGAGTGGGCAGTTTATAACTATAAAAACAGCCATCAAGCTCGAAATACAAACGTGCGATTGTCATTTACTGATCTTGGGGATCATATTCAGCCTATTTCTGAACACGACGAATATATTTCAAATATTGTTGAAGTATCCCTTTAAAGCTACCTCTTGTTTCCTATATCGAACGGTCGACCACAGCAAGTTAAGAGTATAAACCAAAACGCAATATAACTGAATGTTGATTTCTATGTTGGACACTTCTTGGTTGTAGCCGAGAAAATGACATCGGGACCAGATTGTTTATTGAAAGATTTGTAAACGCATGAAATTGAGTCGTCCGCTGCACTGCTTCCGAGCGACGTTTACTCATTAAATTAAAAATAATTAAACTCAATTCTGCGCATTATGAGGCCTCTGCAACGAACCGAGGATAAATGTAGACCAACCGAGGAGCTGAGAGCAAAACCGAAGCGGTTCTGTAGTTCAGAAAAAACAACAACTTGAATCGTCTTCATTTGGCCTCCAGATTACGAATATAAAAATTATATTTCAGATTGATGCACCCAGTGGCCACGACGGCACTTTCAAAATAGCGCCAAAGTTCCTCCTTCCTGCAGCGTTCCGTGCGAGGAGGGAGCCGTGGCTTATTATATGGAGATCTCAACATATCCGCGCGCGCGCGTTCCGCAAGCCTTACCTGAGCAGTCAAAAGCGCCAAACGCGTTTTCTCACGAGCGGCACGTAGGAAACAGCTGAAACTTCCGGGTAAGACATCACACCCAGCAGTCGGTTTGTCGGTCGGTAAGTGGTCGCAAGTGTGTGAATCGGCCTTTCCGGCGCGAGACGTTTTGTAACCCAACGCAACTGCGATTCACCTGATGTCTGCCTCTTGAAACTCCAGCTGCCGGGTCAGGAACGCGTGGCTGTAGCTCAGGTCCCAGAGCGGCGTCACCACTTTGTCGACGAAGCTTTCTGCAGCGACACGAGCCGAGAAAAAAGAGAAAGTTAGCCTTTCGGTGCCACGCCCAGGTACACTCGGGCGCGCCCCTGTGCAGTTTCGGTTTGCTCCCCTGCCGCTCCCAACAGGGCTGCACATTTTCTTACAAGTGTAGCGCAATGTATCAGCAAGCGAAGAAAACAATGCTTTCTCTTGTAATGTCACTTTTTGATGGCACGTGAAAATGTTGGTTTAGGCGACCCTTATTTATATGTATATACTTTGCTGTTACGGAATGGCGAATATATGTAGTTCAACCTCGCGGTTTGTGGCGAACTTCCAGATCTGGAAATTACTGTACCCGTTTTCACCTCGAGGAAAAAGCAAGTTTTGCGCATTGTCCATACGTGGCGCGCAAAGTAGCTTTTATGAGATTTGGTTATCTGAGGAAAAAGCGAAGCTTTTGGCATTTGGAACGTGCACATCTCAATAAGATAACATATATATAATCTAAAATTCATCTTTGGATATCTTACTTATTTGCATAAGGGGGTAAATTAGAAATACTCCTCGAGGACTTTTTTACTACAGTCCTCGAGGTAAAAATGGGTATAAAGAACTCTGTAATCAATGACTTGAAAAAAAAAAAGGAAGTCACAGTTTTGAATTAAAAAAAAAGTCCAAGTAAGTCTGCCTGAAAGAGTGACTTCGGGGTGCAAAGTCGAGGTGCCGCCACACAGTGCCGTGTCTTGACAGGTGTGATACTAGAAAAATTGTCCCACTCCGGAGGCACGCAGACTTCTTGCCCATAGAACTATGCATCTTCGATAAACAAAACCTTCTTCACAAAGCATGGTTTGACGTCACCGAAATGAAAATTCGTTCGGCACGTGGGAACAAAACTTGGCACACGTAAAGATCTCGGCCGGCAACGAGCCTACGGCGACGACGACTCGGACGGACGACGCAAGGCGTGTTTCTTTCAAATACCCGGCCTTCAGTGTGCACCCGCTGCCTTTTGCCGTTTTGGTTGCGAGCGCACGCTCGGGCCTCGCGAGATCCTAAGGTTTCGTAGAAGGTAGGAACCTCACACTTGAGGTGGGACAACTGAAGGAGCTCCTTGCTACTGCACTCATCCTGTTCGTAACTATCCCAAATCGCTAGGAAAGTCCATTGCATACGTCAAGCGTTCTTGCATCACAAACTTTTATATCATCGTTTAGCAGCACGTCTAGCTTGTTTAGGCAGACACCCACATTCACAGCCCTCTTCCTCGGATAAATTAATGCGTGGCACGTGTACACCTGAAATGATAAACCTGGCGATCTCCCAGACTTTTTCAACCCACTCCTCCTCTTTACCCCTCTAGTCACATGACCTGCCCATTAACTGATCGGCATTGAGCACCTCGTTCCTCTACCACCTGTCGTCAACCAATCGGTGTCAAGCCTCGCAGTTGCGTTTTTATCCAGGCTTCACTTTTGGGCGTCACAAAACACTGAACACCTTGCCAAGGAATGTTTCACATTAAATAAAAATTAAAGAGATTCTGCAATCCTTCGCGGGACTACTTACAGGTTTGTGACAAAACTCACTGGGGGAGAGGAGGAGGGTCAGGGTCACTGTAACATACTGTTAAAGGAACGTTTCCCCATATTTGCATCATATTGAGAGCTAGAAGCGAATGAAATATAAAGTGTTTTCAACACCCGTGCTTGCACAAGGTCAACCAGAAAAATATCCACCTGCACGCGGCTATCTCGAATTTTTGTCGAAGTTGCACCTTGGTACATTTTACCCTATAAAATTTCGAGGCATAGCTTCTCTCCTGTAAACATTGGGAGCAACACCCACGCCATGGCCAATGGTGTATAGATATGCAGACAATTCTGATAAGGGGGAACACTGGTCTTGGAGCTGTTTTTCTTATTTTATGACCAAACTTAATGAAACTGCACAAGCTTGTTCAGCTTTTTGTGCTGATTTCATATATCTGGTCATTTTCTCAGTCAGTAGAATTGTCCTCAAAATAAATAAAACTTGCCTGCCTTTGTTTGGAAAAACAATAGAAAAAAAACTGCACAACAAAATATTATTTTTAACACAAGGCTAGATACTATGAAGTGTAGAGAATACAATGTTGGAAGCGCTTTTAAGAAAAACTCATTATTAGTGATTTTTGCACACATTGAAGTTCACTGCTCAATGCATGGCTAACAGGTAATAAAGCAAAAGATCAAATATATATTTTTCTAGACTTATATCAAAAATTATGCTCTCAACATTGTATGCTTCACACGTTCAGCTACACATTTCAGGAACGGTTATATTTCTATCTGCTCTAGATGCTGAGATATCCTTCCTGCTAATTCTCAACGAGTCGAAAAATTGTGTTTTGTGAAAACAATGTTTTAGAGTCAAATTCAATGCTCATTCAGCCCGCGTAGATATTATAAAGTGATTTATAGCTCAAATATTCACCCACGAAATTATAAGCCTGGTAGATTCAGAAGAACGACAGCCATCGCCATTTTCAAAAGAATGCAGTTTTAGGAAGCTTTTGGCTCCAAAGACCCATGTCCCCCCTTAACTGAGGGATCATTCTTGCGGCACCGTCTCACGATAGGCACGGCGAGCAGACAATGCACTCCGCAGGGATAGAGACGGGACGGGCGGCAAATTGTGAGTGCCATCGAAGGATATGGTTTTGCAACATTTTAATTTTTGTTACTCGTGTTTCCTGCTTCCCTGGCCCATCACCAGTGAAACCAGCAAAAAAAGTAAGAAATGTCTGGCAAGGTCTTTCTTAAAGCACTGTCTCGGAGTTAAGGCCGAACCGCATGTAAGAGACTTAGCGAGTGACAGAGATTTCTCACTGTCGCTTGTCAGATCGTGTTGCTGGCTTTTGGATTTATGTAAAATGTCGCCCATCATCTTGGTCACTGGCTCCCGTTGCGCCGCACGCCTGACCAAGCGACAGCGAAGTGGGTCGCCGTCTCTTGTCTTGTCACTCGCCAAATCGCTTGCATGCAGTTTATACTTAACAAACTCGGACAAAGGCGCAGCCAACTTTGCAGTATTACGATGCTCGCAAGAGAGCTTCTGTTTCAAATACTGATATGACAGATCACTCGTACATTTGCCAACGAGAGACATCACATACGAAAGTCTCCGGTAGGCCAAGGTTGATAAAGGTATGTAACCAGCAGAAACACCGAAAATCCACAATGATAACAGCGATGCTTCCCACAATGACACACAAATTAACACTGTTTCTGCTGAGTTATGCCCACACCAGCAAACAACTGTAACAATGCAAAGGGATATTCCTACTTTCTGCTCGTCTCGAAAAATGTCACTTCTGTGGTTCTAAGCTGGCACAGTAGAGGAAACACTTGCTGAAGATGAACTGCTAGCATGGCAGAAGAACCACTATAAGATAGACGAAGCCAAATAAAGGCTACCCATGTTCGAGTGGTTGGGCTATGCTTTTGATACACTGCACACAAGCCTCTTTGAGTCCACTTAGGGAGAAAATGGCCTTGCTGTAGACAGTCGTGCACTTGCCAATAAGAAGGCTGTGGCTGACGCGCTGTCTGACGTAGCTCACGTAGTCCTCCGTGAAGACAATGGCCAGCTCAGCCTCGTGGGGAGCCAGGCAGAATGTGCGTACCATTCCTTGTTCCATCATCATGTCCTAGAAAAGATAAGGAAAACGAGCAGTTTAACCTCGAGGCATAAACAGAACGATGACGACACCTTTGATGTAGCGATGGGACAAAAGGTATGTAGACAGGGCCCGTTTCATTTGCCAATCACGCAGCCCATTGAACACAAAGACATTTAACAGATGTCTAAACACACTTTCATTTCATTTCATTTATTATACTCTCAGGGCCTAAAGGCATTACAGAGAGGAGTGGAATTATATACATCAATATAAGGTGAACAATAAAAATAAAACACAAAAAATAAACAAAACACAAGGTACAGAATTGCTATGGAACATTGCTAAGAACATCAGTTATGGCGGTTTTAAAATCAGCAGCGTCAGTAAGTGAGACTACGGATGCGGGAAGGCGGTTCCAGTCGACGGAGGTCAGAGGTAGGAAGGAGGCATAAAAGGTGGAAGGGATGCAGTAGGGGATTCCTACTTTTAGTAGATGATCGGTGCGCGGCGACATGTATGATGGTTCTGAAAATAATGAGGCTCGAAGTGCTGGGTTAGAGTGCTAAATTTTGTGAAATAAGCAGAGGCGAGCTACTTTTCTACGAAAGGAGAGGTTGGGCAAATGTAGAGACGCTTTCATGGAGGTGACGCTGGCTGTACGGTGATAGTTAGAAAGTATCAAACGTGCGGAGCGATTTTGAATGAATTCAATGGATGATGCTAGGGATATGCCAGGGTTCCAGATAGAGCTTGCATACTCAAGTTTGGTGCACACTAAAGTTTTATATAGAAGTTTAAGTGAAACAGGGGCAAGGGAAAAGTTTCTTCTGAGATAGCCTAATAAGCGATTAGCGTTGTTTGTGATATATTTGACATGGATGTTCCAGGAGAGATCAATAGTTATATGAACACCGAGATATTTATAGGTTGACACAAAAAGCAAGGTAGAGTTATTAATACAGTAGGAGGGACAAGTGTTATTTTGACGGGACACTCTCATAGATTTACATTTAAAAGTGTTAAGTTCCATAAGCCAATTATTGCACCAGCAAGTGACGTTGTTAATATTGGTCTGAAGAGCAGATATGTCAGAGTCGTTAATGATATCCTTATGAACTACACAGTCATCAGCGAATAGGCTAATAGAAGAGCATACATGCGTGGGAAGATCGTTAATATATATAAGAAATAGAAGTGGACCTAATACGGAACCTTGTGGAACACCGGACTTGACAGGTGAGGTTGAAGAATTAGTTCCGTTAGCGTGAACAAATTGGTAACGGTCTGATAGAAACGATTCTATTCAAGCGATTATATTAAGATCTATGTTAAGTTTACGAAGTTTATGAAGAAGCAGCGCGTGAGGAACCTTGTCGAAAGCTTTTGAGGAATTAGGAAATATGCAGTCAGTCCTGGAACCCCGGTCAAGTGTTACGTGAAGGTCATGAGTAAAGGTTAGGAATTGAGTTTCACATGAATAAAACCTTCGAAATCCATGTTGCGCCGAGTTAAAAAACGAATTTGTGTCTAGAAAATTGAAAATGTTAGTGTAAATGATGTGCTCAAGGATTTTACAAGGAATGCTCGTTAAAGAAATGGGACAAAAGTTTAAAGGGTTATGCTTATCGCCATCTTTGGTGTGGTCACTCTGGGTGAAAGAAGCCTTGTTAGAGCACCTGTCTGGCAACAGTGGGCGTGCCTTAGCAGACCGGATGAATGAACAGAAATTATTTTAGCTGAGCTACAGAACAAGTTCCGAAGAGATAGAAGATAAGATGACAACTTATTCATCATCACTCAATATATAAAAGTGTTACACATGAGTAAGAAATTGTTATGGATAGCATTCCTAGACATTCAAGGAGTGCATGACAGTGCGAGTCAGAAAAAACTCTGGGCACAGCTGAGAGAATGATTTAGATGCACATTTGATTAGGCTTTTACAACAGTAACCCCTGCTCCATCACTGCCAATGGCAATTTGTACAAACCAGCAAGCATTGATTACACAACTGTGGGGCAAGTGACATCCCTATGCAGGAATATGCAATCTGTTTTCTGTTGTCAACACAGGTCTGTGGATCACCCCTACTTTTCATAATTCACTTAAGAAAAATGGAGAAAAGACTAGAGGAAAGTAAACTAGGCTTCAATGTGTAGTACATGGAGGGAGGGAAAACAGTGAGGCAGAAATTGCCAGGCCTAATTTACGCAAATGATATTGTACTTATAGCACATAACCGAGAAGAGTTGCAGAAATTGATTGGAATCTGTGGCGCAGAAAGGGACGCTCTCAGGTTTAAATTCAGCGTAACACAATCTGGAATTAGGTTAATATCTGGGAGCGTTATGGCGCAGCATGGAATGGCGCATTATGGATCAACGAAGGAAAGAGATACCTCGAGGAATGTGAGAGACATATAACCGGTGAAGGGAAAAGGGATTCGGCCATTATGAAACACAGGGCAGTCTTATGCATGAGTTCTGAAGTTCGGGCGAGACTGGAGATAGGACAAAGGTCCATTGGCAGGATAGCTCTAGGGGCATATGGGAACGCTCCAGACGAGGGAGTGCAGGGTGATATGAGCTGGCCATTGTTTGAGAGCAGAGAGGCAGTGAGTGAAATAAATTTTGACCAAAGACTAACAGACATGGAGGACATGCGGTGGGCGCATAAAATCTATAAATGTTAAACTCCTGCAGACGGGCAATGGGATGGAGCAAACACATTCAATGGAAAAGGCAGTTAAGGAGGCAGAGAGACGGATGTGGGAGGATAAAATGCAGTCAAAGTCAGCTTTAATGATTTATAGGTCACAAAAGCAAGAAATAAAGGAAGGCTTATTCGATAATTCAAGACGGAGCGCTCTACTGTTTGAGGCGAGGACGGGAGTCTTAAGGACAAAAACGTATAGGGCCAGATTTGAAAACACAGATACAACGTGTGCACTATGTAAGGAGGAGACGAAAGCAATTGAGTATGTCATTCTAAAATCTAAGGACCTTCGTCCTGCCCTTCCCGAAGGGGTGGCAGACATACTGGTGGCCCTCGGTTTCACTGGATAAGGTGGAAGGGTGGATTATAGAAGAGTAGAGGCAAGCAACGAAGGGGAGGTTGGAGTGCTGGAGGAAATTACCAAGGGAAAATTTAACGAATTGCGACTCCCTCCCGCGTGGCACTGGCCCCAAGTCTCAACCCTGTACCCCAATGGGTCTGGTGTTAGTTAACGCCGACAAGGTTTGACCAGAGGAAAATTGGCGACTCCCTCGCCAGGGGAAAGAGGCGGGGGTGATGTTTTCTTTTGCCCAATCTCACACAAATCTGCCTGGCGATCATCTTCATGGCCCGGTGATAGAGTAACGCATTGGCTTAAAAAGGGAAATTAGGTTTTTGTTATTGTTTCTAGGCTAGGTGGTGCAAGCTGCCGCTCGGTATTAAAGGGGGCCCTGCAATCATATTTAAGCGTCTACCTTTTTTACGGTTTCCACGTCTCTTGGGGTTCGGGCAAGCCAGCGGGCACAGAGAGAGTAACTAAATATCAGTGTGTCATATTTTAACCGGAAGACGCGGAAACCTCCTCCACTTACGAAGGCGACCCACGTTGCTGAAAGCGCGCAATATGCGACGTCTTTGGTCCTGGGGTTACTAGCGGTCAGAGCCGCTAAAAGCTTTTTTTTTTTAGTCGAGATACAAAATATAAAGGTCGCAAACCGTTTCAATTATCTATGAAAGTAGTTTTAGTTCAGCAATTTAGATCAGAAAAGAAACAAATGCAGTTTATAAAGTACGGAAACAAGAAAAGACCCTTCGACAAACCTGCCACCAAGCGGCGGAAAAAACGGTGCAAACTAGAAAGGGCTAGTGGGATGAGGCTCCGATGAACGGCGAGCGTAGCAAGTTCCCGGATGTACATGGCGGCGCTGAGGTCGTAAACCGGCTCAAGGATCCGACCGGTTTCGAGCGTTCCGAAGGCTTTCGGCGTGGGCTTGGCTGGCGATTTGGCCATTTGGCGGTATGGCAGAGCGAAGTGGCTCCCGCTCTGAACTGATCTTTACCCCGTGTTTGCTGTCGTTTGTGGCCAATGAATTGTTATGCCTAATCAGTCTTCAATCACGCAGCAAATGCAATGCGAGCCGTCCTGGCCACCCACTTCATACAGCCTATCCAACACGTGCTTTAGTGGCGCCCTCTCGAGCCGTCGACACGGAGTGCGGCAGCCGTAACCGCTCGATGAGCTCACTAGCCCTCCTCTAGTTCACGGCCACTCAAGCCAGGACCTACGACGTCATGAAGGAGGTTATTTTTTGCTTGTTTTTTTCATTCTAATTTGCCTATAACTTTTAAAATAAAGCGAAATTTGAGAGAAGAAAAGTTTCTTTAAGTTACTATGTTCAGTGCGCTCAGGTTAGGCGCAAGTTAAAAACCAGTCAAAAAGATGTTGCAGCCATACTTAAAAGGCAGCAACATGTTTTGAAGAACACTGACAGCTCCTCTCATTGAACGAATGTAGTCCATCATTCAGAGCTCGCTGCATGCGTATTTTGTTTTGGTTGTTTTTGCTTTTCGAGGCCCCACGTCGCCATTTTCGCTCCATTCGCCAGCTGCACCAGCCTTAGAAAATAATTTGGGATTTTGCTCGTTCTGCTAAGATTCTTTTACGCAGGATATTCCGATTTCGTTATGCCGTGTAGAGGGTAAAGGCTCACAGCCGTGCCTTTACAGCAATAGGGATCAAATGTTAGTGGATCGTTTTCGCGCAACTATTACGACACACTGCGCACGCCAAGGACAGGTATCGTTAGAAGGGGAAACTTATTTTATTATCTAGACAACAGAAATCTCCGCTTAACATGAACCAAATGCAAACGTTACAAGCAGAGGCTCCTTACGTTTGATCACGCCTCGACTGCGTCAACGCTCGTGCAGCGGGAGCCCGAGTCAAAGCTGTCCGCTCACGTTTGTAGCCTCTTTGGTTGGTCTACGTTAAGGTGAGACAGTACAGTCGCTTTGAGGAGAATGCTTCAGTTGTGAAAGAAAAAAAAAAAAAAGAAAGCCGTTTACAACTCCCTGTAACGCCGAATTGGAGCACAGCTCTTGAGGAAGAGGGAAGCTTGGTACTGAGGGAAGGGTATATTTCTCCTCCCTCGTGATCCTGCCTGCTACTCCTGAACGAAAGGGCTCCGGTTCGAAGCCGGCCGAGGAGCAAGAGATAAGAGTCTTTTAAAATCATTTTTCAGAGTAATGAAAATTCGGATTCGTCCCCTCTGCTCATGCTCCCTGCTCCCCTCCTTTCTCTTCCTCCCCTCACAGGGGTCACGTGATCTCGGGGGGAGGGGTCACGTGACCTGGATGGGAGTCACGTGACCTAGGGGGGGGGGGGGACGCCGCTCAAGCCGGAAACGGGCGCCTAAGAGCTGCGCTCTAACACAGCAATCGCTTTGTGCTTACATGTCACGTCTTGCCTCCCTTACGAAGCGATGAAAAAAAACCGAGTGTTTGATCTCCCTGCTTTGCGTCTGGCGCGTGCGTGCAGAAAAACAATGCCTTCAATTGTACCAAAGTCACTCTGTAACTTACAAGAGTTTGCTGCTGCATGTAGTCGGTGGCTTTGCTTGCGCAGGAGCGAAACAGAGCTCGCTTTGGTAGCAGAGTAGCCTAGACCGTGCTCGCATCGCAGTGCCCATTTTTGCCCTAGTTCACGTTTTCCAGACCATCAAGTCATTCTGCTGATATCTGTAGTCTCTGTAGTCAATTACGCTTGCATCAGAACTTGCGACAGAAATGCAATCGCGAAACACGAAAACTAATGAAAACAACCTTCCGCCCCATTGGATTCAAGCGGGAGCGTCTGCTAGCTTGAAGCGATCCAGGCAGCACCACCGTCGACGCGCGAGGGCGAGAGATAAAAAAGAGGGGGAGAAGTCACTACCTTTCAGTATGGAGGGATCTTACTCAATATAAAGGGTACAGCCATTATTATCCGTCCATCCATCAAGTGAATGATGTCCCAATTGGTAAAAAAGCACAAGAGCAACACTAATTGGTAAAAGTTCACAGGTCGCAACTGAATCGCATGCAACCTTCATCGTGTTGTGTCGTGGATTGGTGCTATCTCAGTTTTCAAAGTTTCTCAGTCAATCAGTCAAGTTATCAGTGCCTTATCTAAAAATACAAATGGAGAGGTAACTTTGATGTTCACTACAACCTTCCATGTCCACTGACATAGCAAGCATCCTCATAACGACATGTACTAGATGTCTAAAAGATGTCCTGGCAAGAGGTACATGATGTCCTGTAGTCATCTTGGCAAGATGTTATAGAGACCTGAGCAACTTGCAACGTCTTGTGGCAGTCTTTTAGCTCAACTAATGCGCTATCATACATCTGGAAGATGTCTTCCATACGTCATGACCATCAGCTAAATGCCTAGAAATGATTATTTACAACTTGGCAAGACATTATATAGTTCCAGACATTTTCCAATGTCTTGTAGCCCCTTTCCAGCTCAACTAATGCACCATCATACATATGGAGGACATCTCTAGACTTCTTGACCATCTACTAGACATCTAGGACAAAGGAATATAAAATGTATCGTATCCGTCTGCTGGTTTTTGGTCTAGAGCACGTCTTAGATGTCCTTAAGACCCCTGAAGTACGGGGGTCCAAAAGACCACCAGACACATCTGGATGATGTCTTCTAGGCACTTTGACCGTCAACTAGATGTCTAAATATTGTTATTGAGAGGCTCGAGGAGGGATATAAAACGACTTTTCGCCGTCCGCTTCTTTTGGTCCACAGGACGTCCTCGAAGATGCCCATGAGATGTGTGAAACAGTGGTTTGATAGACCACTTCTACGGGATACGTAGTACGTACGGGGGACTGGACGCTTACCAAGGCCTTCTCGACATCCGATCTGGTCTGGACCATGGCGTAGAGTTGGTGCTTCATCACGATGGGCGGAAATCCGGGCGAAAATTTGTCCGTTGGGAAAATGGATCGAAGCAACTGGAGTGCCGACTTGGTCTCGTTGCAGACGTCGGGGAAGCGACGGTTCCTGCCGATCTCGACGTGTAGTGTAAGCAGCAGCGCGGCGTCTGCGAGTTTAAACAACGAATCGGATGTCAGGGTACGCAAACTACAGAGGTGACGAGGCTTGAGGCTTGACCTACCTTGAGCGGTGGCCCTGCAGTCCCGCTTGGACACTGGCTCCGTTGTCGTGCAGCACATTCTTTTTCTGGCCCGTACGAAGCGTTTCTGACTCATGTCTAGACAAAAACCGACACCGAAGCGTCTCGCGGTTGTCACCCTTTGTCTTTCTGTCTTTCTGCGCCGGAGTGATTCCCCGTTCACGATTGTGTGGGTTGGTGGAGAGATCGGAGGCTTGTGTAACTACTCGCACAATGTTGTTGCCTTGGTTTGTTTTGCTTTGTTTTGGTTTTTTCGGCGTTAGGTCGTATCGAGATACGGCAGTTTTCAATATAAATGAGCTGCGCTCACTCCCAAGTTGAACAGCTTCGAGGTTTCCCGACTAATTTCGAAAGAAAAACGACACAGAGAACGTTGATGAGAAATTTGAGAAGTCTTCTGCGGCGCGAGCTGACGCCATTTTGAAAACTGACAACGCCCTCTCCCATTTTGATAATGCGTGTTCGAATATTCGTCCCTTGTGCGCGTTCTATTTGACTCACGTGACTAAATTACGTAAGTCTGTAGGGTTTGTAAAATAAATAATGCGTGTAATAAAGTTTAGTTGTGGAACACATGTAACAGAAAGCTTGTAATTTTCGTAATTAGTTGGTCACGTCATAGGGTTAAATAACTTTAAGGGTCACGTGCACTGATCTTTATGTAGTTTCGTTAGAACACTGTAGTTTCGTTTTTGGACAATTCTTTAAACATATTTTAGGCTCATACGCGTCGTTCAGTTGTGTGAAATATTTAAAAAAGATAAATTGAAGAGTATCGTTTTATTTCTCTTGTGTCTGCTACTTTGTACATTCCTTAGCAGTTTCTTGAAGAAACTAGTTTATCAACTGTCCGCTTCTGACGCGTCGAGTGCTAAGGCAGACTTTTTATTAATTACCGTTGTGCTGCTTGCTTGTGCATGACTGCTTGTGTGGGTTGTTAGCTCTCGGTGGTTGTGGATGGTCTCCGTATTACAGGACCTCTGAGCAAACGCATCGAAATCTCGGGCACAATGTTGGACGATATCGTCGTGAGGTGGTCCGTCACCGACTCCACTAGCGGCGTTCCCAAACAATGCGGAACTACGGCGGTGTTTTCGGGCTACGGTCTAGCAGCCTTTTAGGGCTATAATCCCCCCGCCTCCGTGTGAGTGTAGATCCCAGTGCATCTAATCAAGTCACATGCCGGATTAAGGCTCTGGATTAACGCGTCGTCGGCTGATCCTTCCTCCGCTTCCTTCGAATCTTCCGTTTTGTCCACCGCACCGACGACAAATCGGCCCCAAGATGGTTCAGAAGTACCAGTCGCCAGTGCGTGTTTACAAGTACCCCTTCGAGTTGGTGATGGCGGTAAGTTGTTTGTTTTCGGTTTTACCATATTGTTGTTAGTGGTAGGGATTACCCAACATCGTGGGGCTTACCTCGTTTTTATTTGCTTAGACCTCTTGAACCGGCGATTGAAACTTCTCATATGAGGTATGCCCCAGAGAAAGGGTAAAAACTACCATTACATTTTTTATGGGTGGTTATGGTGCACGATGTTTCCAGTCCTCTTTTTATTTTTTATTTTTTTAAAGAACTTCACGTTTCGAAGTTTTGTATGTTACTCTGGCTAGCCGAATACTTCTCATAAGAAGAGTTGAAAATTGTCTAGTGGAATCGCTAGATTTCTGAAAGGAGGGCGAATGCTTCTTACAAGGCACCGGTCAGCTGTTGTTTGTGTTAGCGGTGCAGGTCCGTAATTGTGAAATTGTTTTCTTTTTCCCCGGCTACGACGTCTCTACTCGCTGCGACGCAGCAGAGCGGGCTCGTAATGAGCAGTCCCTGGATGTGTTTTACTCGGAAGCTTAGAACGAGTGGAAAGTGGAATTAATGACCAATGGCGAACTTCCCGTCTTGTGCTCCTATTGAGAACAAAAAAGAAAAAGAAAAAAAGGGACACAAATCGAACGGGACAAACTCGTTTGCAGAGATTTGCGTCGCTTGGGTACCCCCTTGGCTTCCTACCGGACCACATTTTTCTTTTTTTTTTATTATTAATGTTTGTATTGTTATTTGGACGCTTGTTTGTCAGCCTCCACTTTCGGTTTCACTTCCGTGTCCTACGATTTCCCGACTTCGTCGCACTCGTGGTCGTTTTTCTTTTTGATTTGCGTGTTTGAAACTGGGGACATTTTCGTGGTGGCTGTGCTGCCTGCTAAAATGACGGACATACTTTATTTTCCCCTTCTTATTGACAGTGCATTGAAGCTGGTTTCGCAGGTCTACGCCACGACAGCCGTTTTGCTTGGAGTTCGGATACATTTCGTTGGAAAGCGAGATTTCAAAAGTGCCGTCTCGGGGCGTTATATTGTTTTAAAAGAAACTATGATTGGCGAATACTCGTTTCTTGTTTATTTTAATGAGCTAGCTTCCTACAATGAACTCTTGGTCTGTGGGACACTAAAACTTTTGGCTAAGGTGCCTGAGTAGGGATTTTTCGCATTCTCGAGGGCAAGAGAAAAGGAGTGATTATAAAAGAGATAAAGCTAATAAACAGGTATTTCAACTAAAAAAAAGATATAGTTAGAGTAGGTATTAGAAATAGCACCCTAAGGGAGATGAAATTTATACTTGAATTTAAAATTTTCCTTACATAAAAATTGTGACCAAGAAAATTAATTTACCAGTCATGAACAAAGCGTAAGACATAAATCAAAGCATACATCAAAATTAACCAGGCATAAATCAATGAGAACACAAATATTTTTAAGCCTAGTTAGACATGAAACAAGGGGAGTAAGAATGGTGACGCTGGTGACAATGTTCAGTAAATACTATGGCAAGAAGACCCGCATTGCAATGCAGTTTCTCATTATTTCTGGCTTTTTTGTTTGTGCATTTGGAGTGCATTCCAGCGCCATTTCTTTATATGTCGTATACTTTTTACAGGAAAAGAACTATGTCTTGAAATTTCACACGGTAAAACTGACTTGCTCAGTGCACATTTGGAGAAAATTTGAGATTTCAATGTGCATGTGCCAATTTTTCCGGTTTCTATTACAGCATGGTATCATCCTATATTGAAGTGTTTGGGCGGGTGGGAACAACTCCCAAGAAGTAGAGACGAGATGCACCACTTGAAGGATCTAGTTTGCATTGTCACAATACCCAGCACCTCTTTAGTTAGCACAATAATTTTAAATGTGTTTCCTCAACAATATTTTGATTCCTTTGTCTAATTTGAAGTACAATGAGCAGGTGCAAGGTTTAGCTCACTCCTCAAACTGTTTCACTATTAAAAATTCATTTTTTCAGTAGTGAGGGTAAAATGCTTAGCCTCTGCCTAACATTGTGCTGCGATCAAAAATATGCAGCGGATATTGATGTTTTCAACTTGCGTTTTGTTGCATTAGGTTGTTTCTGACTAATCTTTTTGTTGTGCATCATTACCAAGGCATCAGCTGTTCGTGAGCATGTAAAGTAAACTGATGACCGAATTAATGCCTCTTGCATATTGTTTTTACTTTACTAGTGGTGCGAGGGCTGTGGGTCTGATCAAAATGTGCTTTCTTGATCTTAGCCCACATGGTGGAGGGAGATGCAGTAAGGTTCCAACTTAACTGCTCTTTTGAAGTTGTGAGGGACTCGACGGTGCCATGTCATGGGTCTTGCATGGGCTCACTGAACAATGCAAGCCACCAAAAGCTGGAAGGCCTTTTCACGATTTCACTTTCAGTTTCTACTGAAGAATTTCAGAATGGCGTATCACAGCATGAATTTGAGAGCTCTGAAATTGGGACATCATGCAGAGAAGTGGGGCAGAAATAATTATAAATGCGTGAATCTGTCATTATTAAACCTTCACAGGAACCAGTGTTACAGGTTCAACCGGCAGTTGGCGCATTGAGGGAAACACTAGGCTAATTTTTTTGTGTTTTTGTTTAGTAAGGTTTTTGGATCCCCTCTTTTAAGCTCTAGAAGGAGCTAACTACTCTTTAAGGGAGTAGCGACCCTGACTCGACCTTTGCAAGAAAGAGGCATACAATATAATGAGAGAATTTGATGTTCCAGCATGGCATTCCCCTAATACATTTCTTTAATATGGGGTATGTCATCTGGTTGGGCCGAACACCAATACACGCTTAAATTATTGCTTCCATAAGTTCAATCATGGTAACAGTGGGGGTTAAAAAGTCAAGACAATTTTTAAAATGTTTGTGGTACGACTATCACTAGTAATTATAACAGTAATAATCAGCGTCAAATGTACTTGGATATAAGGTCTGTTTTTCTCCTTGGAAGCGAGGTGAATAGATTGTAATTATATTTGAGGTACTGGTATTTCTTTGTATGTTTTCTAACATATTTAGTGTTTAATATTGTTGCTCATATTACTTAGCAATGTGAATTTAAGTTTCTCGAGGGGGGGGGGGGGGGGGGTATAATGTCTCGCTCTATCCGCCACCTCTGTTTTCATTCACAGTTGGATGGATGGATGTTGCTTTGTAGCGGGCGGTAGCTTGTGCCACCTAGCCTAAGTCGAAGAAAGACAAACATTTGATTCCTCCCGCCCTTCTAAGCCAATTCTCTCTCCTTAACTATCCCCAGGTAGTGTGGGTTATCACCAGAATGACCTTTGGGGGATTTTTAATAATCACTATTTCGGCCTCCGACTTCAAGGAATGGGAAGATATTCGAGAGATAGTTGAAAACAGAGAACTGGAACAAGTGTGATTGTGGCGTTCGGGGACTCGACACATAGTTCGTTGGAGATACTTCCAGTGGCTCGCTTTATTGTATCTATGGATTATCTAGCATCATATTTGTTAAAATATGCAAAATGTAACGCTAATATAACGACACATTCCAATCTTAGAAAGGTAGCAGGAATGCATTCCTTTCGAACCACTGGAACTTGTAATGGGAACATGCTCCAAGATTGAGAAGGAACGAGCTTTCGTTCCTGTTTCGGAGATACGTGGACAACACTGGCATGCAACAAACTGGGTACTGTTAATGATAACAGGCCGTGTGGCCATGCACACGAAAATTTGTTTTCACATAAAATATGGTTTTACATAGCACTGTCTTGGCTCCTAGGGAAGTCTAACGTGACTGCAAGGAACACATTTTCCCATGTCATGCCATGACTCGTTTATGGGGCACTTAGTAAACCATATTTGTGCTTAACCGAACGGCTGCAGCCAGTTGCAAACGTTGCTGAGAGTTTTCTGAAATTTGTTCAGTCAACCTATCCAAGAGGGTGATTCCATTTATTTTGCATCAATGTATTTGATCGTGTGAATCAGTTTGTATGAGCCACTGTAATTTTCCAGAGGGACATATCTTCTTCTTTTCCAGCACGCATGGATATCACCTGGGATACATGTTAAAACAATACATAATTCTGACTTATTTGAGAGGGATAATTTACCCAAAAAGACAGCATTTAAAGTTGTGGCATTTATTTTTGACAAGACAATGGTATCACATAAAAGTTATGGTTGCCTTCCTTTAGAATAAATAAGCTTACTTACAAAAAAAAAGCTTTTTTTTTAATTTGTTAACTGACTTAGCTAGCTATACACTGAAGCTCCAAATGCACCACCTAATTATGTCTGTGTGGAAAACCACAGCACACGCTGTCAGAAAGCTGATTTGTGCCGTCCTCTAAAGAGAAGTTGAGTCGCCTTGTACGTTGTTGCGCAGTCGTTCGAGATAGGGCGCACAACTGTTTGGTCAGATGAGTCACAGCAGTACATGCTGCACGCGTGGACTGCATTTCGAGCCTGCGGAGCATTTTTTGTACCGGCCATAAACTTTCCAAGATGCAGCTGCCAACTCTGTTGTCACTTTATTGACATGGGTCGGCATTTCAGATTTAACTCGCCAACTCACAACCTGCTTAAATTAAAAAAATAAAATGAATAGCCCTTTTTTTTACCTTCAAACTCACAAAACTCATGAACACAACAAAGTTTTGAACTCACCAAACTATTGAATTCACGCACCCTTTACCAAACTCATGCCCTTCAAAAAAAGTCGTGATTTTTTTTTTTATGCTTACAATTTTGCTCATTGTCACCTATTTCTGAGGGTGAATGACTCGAGCGAGTGCACTCGAGGGTGAGTTTGCTGAGGTATGTTTGCCTCTGACACGCGACCCCGATAAAACAGGGTCGTCGCTGGGGGCGTTGCACAATTGGCTTGGAGACGCGGCTTTGGCCTTGCTTGACATTCCTCGAGTGTTTGGGGCTCTGCGGGGCTGGGGCATAAAACAATGATAGGGGATAAGGACCAGCCTGTCTTTTGTGAACATATCGCTTGGCCTATTTTACTGCGTTAACTCGTGTTGAAGCTTTGCTTCTTGCCAATGTCTTCAGAAGTGCCAGAAAGATTTTACTGCTTGGCTTACAGATTTCGCATACTTCGTTTGGCCTAGTGTTACTTGTGCCTGATTGAATGCAATCCAACCCACACTGACGTAACATAACCTACGATACCGTAACGTAAACCTAATGTCACATAATCTACCTTGCCCTAACCTAAACCCGACTTAATCCAAACAGCTTTGCCCTGACCTCATGTAGCCTGGCCTAACCTAAACCTTACCTAATCAAACCTTTGCTGGGGGTCCACCCGGTTCATCCCAAGATACTTATCCCAGGACACTTCATCTCAGACACTTTATACCAAAGATGTTTCATCCCATGTTCATTACATGCCACAATATTTCATACTTTAAAATTGGCTCTGCCACACTTCATCCCCGGATGCATCATCCCAGGAATGTTCATCCCGGCCACTTCATACACCAGTCATTTAATCCAACGATGTTTCATCCCTAGACGTTCCATGCCAGTGGCATGAAATACCCTGGCATTTCATACCAGAATAATTTGGGGCACCCACGAGTTACTGAGCTCGAGCAAGAAGACTATTCTTTGCGCAGCATCGAAGCCGTCGTGTTCCTGTAAAATAGGTCGCATTTCACCGGCTGCAGCACTTAAATTAACGTCATGTTGGGGTTTGCATAGGAGTCCCCACAGACAACTCCTTTCTTCCCTTTTTGTATTCTCGTCTCTCATTCATTCACTTACTTCAATCCCTATTTGCAGTGCAGCTGTAATGGTCAGATTTACTTCTTATGAAAGCTGTATACCGCAACAAACCGCAGTACTGGGAATTGATGCCACTTGAAAACCGGCCGAAATGTATCGTTCCCAGACAACATTCACCAAAAATATGAAAATTTAAAACGTTTATTTTACAATAACCTACCCATAAGAACAAAATCTTAACACAACTTCAGAGACCGAAATTCGGGCTAGTACGCTCTTCAGAGCACACAATTTGGGCTAATACACTCAAGAATCGCTGAATGCATAGCACGACCCCGCATTGAGAAAGCTGTCTGCGTCTCTGTTGTTATAGTCATCCAGGATCCGGCATAGACGCTTGTTGGAATGCTCGCACTCTTTCTTCGTGTAGCGGTGGCTCATGACCCACGTCCAGCTGGCTGGCCATCGCGCTCACACAGACTTGTTCGGAGATAAGTGCATCCAACAACTTGAATACTGTAGGATGGGACGCAGCGATAGAATTTTGAAGTACCTGGTGCCAGCTTTCAACGCTATTGTTGGTTCTGGGAAGGCTGACCTCTGTCTGGGAAGGTTCTGGGAAGGCTGACCATGTAAGTATTGGAAACCTTGGGCCCTTGGGGGGTCGACCGGCCCAGGTATTCTCAAAGTAGTCTAGGGAGTCTTGGTGCTGTTCCGTGCGTCCAAACAAGTCGCAGCTGTCTTGCGAGCATACGATACCTGTCGCAGGCGTCGAAAACATCGCAGAAGCACTGTGCGATGAATTTCTTCAGGTTGAGGTGGTAGCTGGTGTCATCAATGAATCGCGTGTGCATGCCGAGCTCTTGAATTCGGCGCCAGATGCATTGCGCAAAACGAAATAAGCATCCATGCACCTCGACGTCACGAATACATTCTCGAAGAGCATTCTCTTCAGCCTTTTCCAAGTAGATCACTACTGTGTGCTCCTTTCGTGGCCTTGAAGTGGCATCGTCAATAGCCTCAAGTAGCATGCGCGTTGCTCTTTTATACGTCGCTTTGCGCTTGTTTGACAAGAGGCAGTAACCAAGGGGAAGCACCCTACCTTTGTAGAGGCCATGAACAACCCAAAGCTGGTAAAACATATCTGCTGCTATTTTAAATGCGCCGTCGCACAACCAGGTTTCGCAGGTGTTTAAGCGGCACAGGTCCGTGCAAGAGGCGAGAATTATTATTCTTTCCGAGTCAATACAGCATGTGTCCCCTTCGAGAAACACTTCAGGTGACGCTGTTTTTGCCCTACGCAGGTATTCTGGGACAATTATGTCTTTGATTTGGTGGATAACTTTAACTGCGCTATGGGCTTCGCGTCGAACTCTGTTCACTTTCCTTTGCAGTGATGACAGCTTGGGGAGCTTCGCGATAGTCGCCGATCTTGCCCCTTGTAGGCGGGCGGCCACGACGTTCCCTGAGGTGTCGTGGCAACGATTGGCTGCAGTTGTGATCTCATCTTGTAAACTCGCCGCAGCTACATTTTCTGGGCTCGGTAGGCGTCAAGTGTGGCCTTGTGTAACAGTGGTCGTCTTACCTGCCGTAACAGCTCGTCGCCGGCAACCCTCCTGGAATTTCTCGCATCTCCATGCCGTCTTCTCGTCGTTAGTCCTGTGCTTGGTGAACATGTAACCTTCGAAGCAGAGCTTCGGTGAGCCTCGACGAGAAGTCACGAAGGTAGCCATGTTCTATAAACAAACTTGATGGCAATCAGTGAGTCGGGCCGGTTGGACTGTTCGACTGATAGAAGCTTGATTCCAAGTGCCGGACGGTCTTACGTGGCACGGGTGACAATCTAACAAAGGCGAAGTGCATATGTCCGCCTTGCGCGTGAAAAACCGATTTTATAACCTTCTAGGCAGGAGACTATGTGGTATAAAATATCCAGGTATGAAATATCTTTGGCAGAAAGCGTCTTGGGATAGAACGTTTCTGGGATAAAGTGTCCGGGATGAACTGAGTGGCCCTTGAATTGGCCGACCCTTATGGACTTTTATGGCATCAAATGTCGTGGTATGGATTGTCCATGGGATGAACTGCCTTGGGGTGAAACATCCTGGGATGAAATGACTTTGGTATGATGTGTCTGGGATGAACTGTCCTGGGATGAAGTGACGGGATGAGGTGTGGTAGCGCCCTTTGCTGACTTATACCCTATAACCTAAATCTATATCTAGCTTAAACTAAACCTGAATTAACAAAACCTTAGTGCATAACTTGGCGTACTGTAGTTATAGTAATACAATTAATAATGAGGACAATATTGCTAGATTTTGAAATAAAGAAAAAAAAATAATCGGTGGCCGAGCGGGCTAGCGCACACCAGCTTGTAGCACGCGGAGTGAAAGCTCGCGCTGCAGAACCCAGGATCCTTGGCTCAATCCCCACCCCTGCCCGTTTCGATCTGGATGAGCATCGTACCGGCATGCGGTCGTGTATCACTACTGCGTGGTGCACGTGAAAGACTCCAGGCTAGCAGTTGTACCGCACTGGCTAAGTTGCTCGTCTACAGCTAGGAGACTCGTCGGCCGTTGAGGTAGACCAAGTTTTAGGCTGTATAAACATACGCACGCCCCCATTTTTTTTATTGAAATACTCTGAAAAAAAAAAAAAAAATTACCAGAGCATTGACCCACAATGTTACCTATAACCTGACTTAGCCTGACCTACGCTAACTTAGCTTAATGTTAGTTTATGCATACACTATTACACTTTGTTTGCAAATGCCTGAGATATGAATGGATGATACGAAACTTGGCAGTTTTTCTGTTTTTCTCACTCTAGCATGATCGCGTTCAAAACGGCAGAATCCCCTTTTCAGAATAACTGCTGAATGACCAAAAAAAAAACAAAAAACAACAACAAGTACTCCAAAAGCAATAAAAAAAAGTCAGTTTTTATCTAAAGGAATTTATGATGATAATACTAAAATCCCGTGAATGACAGTATCCATAGCCAACTCGTCGGGGAGGAGGCGGGGGTGATGTTTTTAGTTTTTTTTTGGCGGATCCCCCAAAGGTCTTCCTTGCGATTATCTTCATGACCTGGTGATAATTAGAAAAGCGCTATGGTCGGAAAGGGGAAATCAGTTTTTTTTTAAATTGTTTTTAGGCTAGCTGGCGCAAGCTACTGCCCGTTACAAAGGGTACATCCGTTATCATCCATCCATCCATCCAAAACTGTTGTTCTTTTTTTTTTTTCTGTTGTTATTCTTCCTTTGCCTTGGGTATTATCTTCAGTAATGACAGTAACTCGAACAAAAAAGCCGAGAGATGTCAAGGCTCGACTCTGCCTGTGAGGTTGGCCATAAAGGCATTTGTTATTGATGGCTATAAAGCTGTACAATTTGCCGGTAATATTTTATTGCAAAAATAAACGACGTTATGCCGAACGCTTAGTCTCCTCTTAAAAGTAGCGCTAACGGCACGAACCAGAAACCAAAGTTTTAGAACTAATAGTTGTCTTATTAAAGAGCGATTTTCTGGAAATTTCAATTTAAATCTCGGTTGTCGGTGACTGGTGCCATTTGTTTCAATTACATCCTCGCTCCATCTAGTGGAGAACTCCGTCAACCGCCATTTTCTCGTATAAATTTTCAGAAAATAACTTAGAGAAAAAAAAATACATATTTGTGTATCCCAGTTTATAGATAAGCACCATATTCTTACTAATGCTGAATTCGGCTTCCGGAAATATCGATCTACAGAACTTTTATTCTTTCTTTATTCTTTATTCAGGGAACTCCTGCAGCGCCTAGAAGGCATTATTGCAGGGGGCGAATAATAACGAAAAGAACATATCAACATTTGCAGCACAAACTATACATTCCTGTAAAGCGTTCCGGTCCTTGACCGTCCTCACAAAAAACGAATTTTTGCAGAGCTCCGTCCTAGTACAGTATTCGCGTATCTTGTGCACATGATCATTACGTTTGGAAAAATAATTTGGTTTTAAGAGGTATGATGAGCTATTAATACCAGTAGCTTCATGATAAATGTTGTATAAAAATTTCAACCGTAAATTTTTTCGCCGAAGATCCAATGACGCCCATCCTAGTGATTGTTTCATGTTAGTTACACTAGAAAAACGGTCGTACTTGCCCAGGACGAAGCGTGCGGCACGATTTTGTATTTTTTCCAAGCCATCAATGCGATTTTTTTTGGAAGGGTCCCACACAGTGCATGCGTAATCTAGAAGTGGCCTTACATAGGCAATATATGCTAGTTCTTTTATTTTTTGTGTAGCGTTTTTTAGGTTTCTTTGGACAAAGCCCAGTGCGCGACCCGCCCTCATAATGACATCATCAATTTGCGAATCCCACGTGCAGTCGGATGACAAAATGACTCCGAGGTATTTTACTTTACTCTCATTCGTTACTAGCTCATTGCTTAAATAATACTGTGTATCAAATTTATTTTTTTTTACGTGTGAAGCTAACATGAACACATTTCTTTACGTTAAGTTGCATCCCCCATTCACCGCACCATTGTTCTATTCGATCTAGGTCAGCCTGCAGTTGTCCGGAACCCTCCCCGTTCTTTATACGCGTATACACAGCGCAATCAGCAAATAATCTCAGCTGGGAAGTTACATTGACATGAATATCATTGATAAATGTTAAGAATAACAATGGCCCCAGAACCGACCCCTGTGGTACACCAGACGTAACTTCAACAAAATGAGACGCCTCGCCGTTTAAAATTACACATTGCTGACGCGAACTCAGGTATGACTGAATCCATTTTAGTGTGGTAATATCTATGCTCAAACAATTCAATTTGTGAAGTAAGAACGAGTGCGACACTGTGTCAAACGCTTTCCTATAATCAAGAAAAACACAATCAGTCTGTTCACCCTTATCTACGGACATGACAAGATCATGATAGAGCTCGGTTAGTTGCGTGACACAAGAATAACCTCTCCTAAATCCATGTTGTGAATCTATGAAAAAATTATGGTAACTAAGATGTTGCATTATCTGGCTGTACAAAATGTGCTCAAGTAGTTTGCAACAAATTGATGTTAAAGAAATCGGCCTGTAATTTGTAACATCTTTTTTGGGTCCCTTCTTGTGTATTGGTATTACATGAGCTTTGATTGCTTGCACTAAAAGAATTCATTCTATGAAGTTTTTGAGAAAAAGAAATTGGCTCTTATCACTTCTGTAGATTTCACAAGGGTGCTTGTTTATTTAAGTCACAATTTACCAGTGTAAAAGCTCGATATCTGAGGGAATTCAAAGTTGGGCACTTCTGTTGCTTAGGTCGTATGTATTTGGATCGTCGCAAACAATTTGTTAATCTTAATTGTTTTGCGTCTACAACAGGGGCACCACAAGGAAGTATTTTAGCGCCCTTGATGTTTAATAGTTACACTAATGGTATTGGAAACATAAATCCACTTACCAAAATCATGTGTGCGCGGATGACACAAGCCCGACGATACTGGCGGCGATTTTATCAACTGCGCAAACGTGACCGGAACAGCATTGCAAAACCTGTACTTCACATAATGCTCTTCAAATCAATACGAGTTGTAAACGTCGAAGTATCAATACGAGTAATACTAAGGCAATCATCTTTCGGCCTAAAAACTAAAGCGTTTCTACAACAAGGAGCATTAATTGTCTTAAAGGCAAATGATAGATATTGTAGGTATTTTTAGGAATCTAGGCGTTATTTTTAATCAGTACCTATCTTGGGACAATCATGTTAATTACTTACGCACTAAATTTCCAAGGGTCACTGGACTAATCTCTCGTAATCGTTTTATTTCACCCACAAATGTTAAACTTTTAGTATGCGAGACTATTTTTTGCGCACCTGAACTACCACCGTTTAGTACACCAGCCCAAACAAATCAATTGAGAATGCTTCCTACGACTGGAGCAGCCACGGTTTGTTTATAAAATATACTTCCTGTTTACAGCATGTGCAAGTATACGGTCGCGATCAGTTTTAAGTTAAAAAATTAGAGAAATGGGGATAGCTTAGTAAACCTTGCGGAGCTAAAAAAAACAGGTTACTTCCTACCCATCTCGTTCTGCGGAACATTATGCTGTGCCACTGTGTCATAATAATTATCAAATGCAATCACTCAAGTTCACACTACTGTATTCAACGCTTTAATAAAAAAACAAACAAAAAAACGGGAATTTTTTGTTACATTTTAGCATTTACGAAATCAACTAAAGTGGGATAAAACAAATAAATCGATTTATGAGACCTGTGTAATTTTTTTATTTTTTTTATTTTGTTATGTTGGTTTTCACGTTGTTATTTTTTTACGCTGTTGATTTGTTTTGAGTTCCATGTGTGAAACTGCATGGGATCAGGGGCTCCGTCAAGCTGTTAATGCAGCTTTTTCTCATTGTCTCCGCATTCGTATTTTGAAATGGGGAAGTTCCTTCTTATGTTTCTTCTTCTTCTTATCCTTATTGTTATTATTTTTATTATAATTATTATTACTGTTGATCACTTTTTAATAATCTAACGGTTGGTTCCAAAACTTCGGCATCCGGTTCCGACTGCGAGCGCTACATTTAGGCGGAAAATTAGCATTCGATGAATCGTAGTTTATTTATGCGAAAAAAAAAAAAAAAATATATATATATATATATTTTTTTTTTGGGGGGGGGGGGGGTGCGAACATTTTGTATACTTCGCATTTGCGACTGAGAAACCGTTCCTTTTACGCCGTCTGGAAGCAGCCTGAGCCGGCTGGTACAGTTAGCAGCACTTATCACCTCGCCGGTATCAGCGGAAGAAGGCTCCGAAATATCGCGGCCGACTGGCGGTTGGTGGCATGTTTCCATCACGTCTTTTAGCGACGAGGGTCGTCTGCGAACTGCAAACGAAGAGGAGACCAACATGTGCCTCCGTCCACTAGAACACGGTGCCGCCGGGTCAGTCTTCATGCGGAGCGGAAGTTCGTCTGCTTCTTGCATAGGGGTTGCGATGATGCCAGAACGACAAACTCTTATTGGCTGATTGAAAAAAAAAAAAAATAAATAAATAAAAAATAGTGGGTAGACCTTAAGGCATTTATTAAAGTCTAGCCACCATCTTTTCCGTCAAAGCCAATCGGAGCTCGACGTCGTTCTGACGTCACAGCAACTCCTGCGCAAGAAGCAGACGACTTGCTCTCCGCATTGCCTCTTCCTGTTCCGTCGAGTCTCGGTGGCGGCGCTTCGGGCGCACTTCCGGTCTGGGAGTGTGGGCGGAAGTCGCCATGCGGGACGGGCATTCCTGTCACCTGTGTTGTTTCGGAAGAAACCCGGCCAAAAACTGCCTTTTCGTAAAAACACCGCGACTTGGGGCTGCACTAAAAGAGCCGTGCAAGGTGTGAAGATAAGTTATGGTGTTTTCCGCCGCGCTGGGTTCGTGCGAGAACGTGAATAGCTGCCGCGGAAAGGTAAAACCAGATACCGTCGGACCACGAATGCTTGTGCGGGAAGCGCTTCGGGATGAACTCGCGGATACTTGTGGTCGTCAGATTTGTTCGTTTTGTTTTAACACGAACGCGGGAAAACCGTCAAGTTGTCCGGGTTACCCGCGGACCACGTTCAGTGCGTCTTCGCGTTCAAACGGCCGTCGGATCGTTCAAACAACTCGTCTGCTTTTTCAAACTCGTCTGCTCTTTCAAACTCGTCTGCTTATTCACGCTGTCGTCTGCTCGTTCAAAGGAAAGCGACCCGTAGACCAGACCTTGATCCGGTAATTGGGATAAAAACCCCAGGCCTCAAAGCTCGGCGTTAGATACAAGAATATCATATGTTGATCATTGTTGCCCGTTGTCATCACCGACCTGTTATGTCTGATTCACTTGCTCCGATTCTGCTTGCGATTTTCAATATCGACGTCGGGCATATAGCAGCTAGCGTCCACGCTTTTGCAGCCCGAGCGACGTCGCGACTGAAAATTGCGAGAAGAATCTCATCATGTGAATCGCGCTTTACTGTAGCGTCCACTCTGCGTCTTTTACTCTGAATGAATCGTCGCACGTCGCGTTATTTATAGGGCTGGGAAGTAGATCGATTAACCCAGTGGTTCTCAAAGGGGGGTCCGCGAAGGCCTGCTTCATCAGTCGAGCCCGGGAAGAAAAGTTGTCTTTTCTTCAGAATGAGAAGAAACGGTCAAACTTTCGAATGAGTTTTCCCGCGTGTATATTAATGAGAGACGTCTGCTTCAGAATATCAGAGCCTGCCATTCGTTGGGAAGTATAGGAGACAAATGAAGCGGCGCCATTGGCCAAAAGCGGGCTGGGCGTGTCCCAGGGCGTCTTCAGAAATTCGAATGTGACCAACCAGAAGCCGGAAATAATACCCTGGCGGTGGTCGCAAGAAACAAACCTGATAACTGCATTGGAGTAACTCTCGATGGCTGAAAATATGGTACACGTGATGTTTCAATCACACTCATCTGAAATGATGGTGGAAGAGTGCGACTAGCGGAAAGATCGACATAATCTTTACGCCGAGCGCCGGGAATCTGCCGTCAGAGCGGTCACACTCTGTCCGCGCAAAACAGAGTTGAGCGGCGCATTCGTTTTTTACATCTTTCTGCATGATCGTGATCAAAACAACACGTGCACCCTATTTTCAACCACGAAGAGTTACTACACTTCACTCTTACGCACTTATTAAAACCATATACGAACAGTGACCTTCGATGATCGATCGGCTCAGAACTGTTTCTCGCTACCACCGCTAGGGGATTCTTTTCGGCTTCTGGTTGGTCAAGAGAGCATGCCAAGTCCTCTTTCCGAGTCTGCCGCACGCCCTGGCTCTGCCCGCGGCTCCCATTGACCAAACTCTCTACATATACGGCTCTGCAGAATATCCCTTTGTTCTATTCATTTATTAAATCATTATCATAATTAACCTATACCCTTCCCCTCACCATAAACGGGGTCCTCCACCATCTGTGTCAATCCACAAGGGGTCCGCGAAAGATCAATGGTTGAGAACTACTGGATTAACCTACCGATTAATCGATGAATGCTTTAATCCCGATGACAATTTTTAACCGGTTAATCAATCGGTAAAATTTTGACGAACCAGAAAAGTGAAAATGAAACTTTCACCACGCAGACGTGGACGAGTACACTTGTATGAAGGGCAAATTGTAGGTCAACTTTTACAATAAAGGTAACTGTAAGGGCGATATATTTGTAACTGTGCAGATATTTGTTTATATATTTGTTCAGAGGGTTACACATGTTCCCGGCCACTTCAACGTCGTAGGAGTGTCTGTTTAGCGCAGCCGAGACTACTGTGAACAATGAAAGGAGGTCGCCCTTTCCAGAGGATATCAACGAACATCTTTGTCTCATGCAGCAAACGTCATATTTTGTGAAAGGTCTCTGATACAGTTCTTAACTACACATCGAGATTAATTCACAATCCAAGTTGTATATTGCACCGTTTATCACATACTGAGCAAAATAAGAAAAAAAGTATTTTGTAATATTTGGCATAGAAATAAACGAGACCGATTAATCGATTGAAGGGTGGCGATGAATCGGGTTAAAATTTTTCATCGACGCGCGAAGTTTCGCGGTGTGAGGAGCCTCGTTAATTTCGCCCAGGCCATGAAACCAGTCAGGCATTGCTAGAAAGACTTAGTAGAACAATGCCAACTCGCAAAAAGAGCACGGGGTCTGCCACCGACGCCGACAACATCACACTCCAATGGTTTGTTAGGCGGAACGCGGCGCTCCTTGCCCCCACCCCATCGCGCATGCGCGGCGCGCGGTGGCGTGCCGCTAGGGGCGCACCGGTTTGATTGTAAACATAAGTATGCCAGCATTAAAAAAACAATGTTATAAATTTTTTTAGCAATGTCTGCCATTTGGGATGGTGCCTCCCGACAATTGCCACCTCGGGAAGCAAGACCAGGGGAGAAAGTGTAGGGATGACTATAGGTGTTTATTTGAAGAAAGGTTCGAGTTTGCCGACTCGGCCGTAGACTAAGTGCTCCTACGGCGAGGGCCAGATGGACCTGACCCACTTTACACAAATCTCGAAAGTCTGGGGCAGAAGAAGCTCTGAGACTGTAACTTGCCACAAGGTGCATGTCTGTTGCGAAAATATCGAAGTAAATATACTACCTCCATAAAATATTAGAGAGGGGAAAAAAACTTTTTTTCTCTATGGTTTATTACGGAGTTGGGCTTTGTTAGATAGAAGGTAAGAACAAAAACGTTTGTGTGGTCCATTGGGACGTTAATCATCGGACAAAACGTAACGAGAGCAAAGTCGGAAGTATTTTTCTCACTTTGGCGTTTTCATAAAGTAAAACATGCTTGGTGGGTTTTCATTCAGTCAAACCAGCACTTTTTTTTCTTTAGATTGGCACAGCAAGATTTATTTCGATATTGGACCATATGAAAATGTTAAGTAAAACGACTATGCGGCTTCGCACCTTCGTGCTAAATGCCAGTTTAACGCTAAACACCGCACGGTTGACGTTCCTATCAGAGATGTCACAACGTAAAGCAAATACATAAAACGTTTTTTCTTTGATATGAACCCCGGAGAGCAGATCCGAGCATGCGTGGTACCACCCGTGACAGTTTTTGTAGTTTTCCTCCCTTTGCTTAAAGGGGCACTGACACATCAAAATCATATATTTTTTTTATTATCCGAAACGATTGAAAACGATGCCGGGACATTACCCTCAAAATTTGAAATTTTGGAATTCAGTATTTGTGAAGTAAAAAAACTATTTCCAAATGCCGAATTCGAAGTTCCCGCGCGATCGGCGCCGGTGCCTTGACGTCAAAACATGCGGACACCTGAGAGTCCCCTTTCTTTCACCACTCTCTGCTGTTGCCATGGCCACCCAAAGCGAGGAGGAAAGGAGCGAGCGCAAACGAACGCCGGCGGACCGGTTTTGAGCGGTGTCGCCTGTTTTCCGTTGGAGGATACAAATCCAGGAGACGGCACCACAACGAACTCCCGATTTTTGGTATGTCAAAAAGAAGGGCCGTAGTGCGTTCGCAATTGCGTTAAAAAACATGTTTTAGGATTGCCGTAATTAAATGTTATAGAGATGTCGCCTACAAAGCTTCTAAATTTCCTGATTTTTGACGTCACCGATCAAAAGAAGCGAGGAGGCGAGAGGCGGGAAAATCAAACGCCAAAACTAAAAAGGCGCGCGCGCGTGCGGGAAAATATTTTTTCGCGATGCGTTTTTTTTGCGTGTCTATGGCTGCAACTTGCATCGTTTTAGACAATAAAAATAAATACGACCTTTGGGGTGTCAGTGCCCCTTTAAGAAATAAAATAACAGTATTTTCTAGGCTCTCTTTTTTTGCTTTTCTTCTCGAAACTCGCATATACTACGAAATTTGAGAATGACAAATGCATTGTGTAAATACATCCCTGTGAAAAGTTCCAGTGCACTCTGCTTATATATAGATATGTATATAGTGGTGAAGGTTTACAACTGCTTCCGTTGATATATAGGCAAAAGGAGGGAGCGCGGACACAGCAACCATGGGATGATAAAAGAATTTTAAAAATCTAATTTAATGGCGAAAAAAAGTCACAGAAATAAAGAAAGAGTAAAGTGCCGAAGAAAAGAAAAAATTGTATTGGTTTACAGGAACTATTGAGGCAAGACACAAGAACTCTAGATACGCGGAGAGTGCACTCAAAAATGACGAATTAAAAGGGGCAGGCCCCTTTCCTATTTTTATTTGTTTTATTATTTTCTTTATTCTTTTTATTTCCATTTAACAGTTTATTTTTGTAAGTTCTTGAGTTTAACTTGGCCTTTCATTCCGTCATCGTTACGAGTGCTTTCCGCGTATCTAGAGTTCTTGTGTCTAGCCTTGATTCTTCTTGTAAACTAATACTTTTTTTTTTTTTCGGAACTTGATTCTTTTTCAGGAAAATCAAACTGGATTTCTTGCTGGAAACCTGAAATCCAGTTTGCAGACAAAGTTCTGCAAACTGGATTTCAGGTATCCATCAAGTTGTCCAGTTTGATTTTCCTGCTCCATAATCCAGTTTATACTCTTTTTGTTTCTGTAGGGTCGCCATTAAATTAGATTATTTTTATCATCCCACGGCTGCTGTGTCTAAGCACCCTACTTTTGCCTATTTCTATATCGACGGGAAGCATTTTTAAACCTTCAGCACTATATATATAGACATATATGTTTATTGATTTTTTTTTTTTTTTTGTGAAACATTTTGTATGTCTGGTGTGTTGTGGGCGAGTGCCGGAAGCTCGGTTTGTATTAGAGATCGCCAGATACAGCTCCAAAAATGAGGTCCTCTCCTCCTCTGATGTTTTGTCGCCCCGGAACCCTTCCAACGCTAGTATTTGTCAAAACGAAAGACAAAGACGAACCCATTTTGTGAATGCAAACGAACTGCCGCTTTACTCACGCGCAACTAGCCCCCTTCAAAAGACTGCCCTCTGTTGGCAGCTGTGAAATCCCTGCACAATGGCGGACTGAAACCGCAACGTCACGGCACACTTTGTGCGTTTACTCGGATTAAAAGGCAAAGACACACCCACAGAAAAAAAATGTGATGCGTGCAGTGACGTTGCACTTTTAACGCTGTTTCATTGGCTCGTTGGATCCCAGCGTTGTCTTTGCGCCAACTTCCCGTTTTCTTACGGAACGACCCGCACGTTTCACGACGTCGGTTGCTCCGCCATTGTGCAGGGGTTCTGACCATCTAGGAATGGACACGCGTTCGAAGCGTGAGCGCGTGTTTGCGAAGCTCGGACTATTATAATATTGTATTATATTATGATATCATTATTATACGAGCTTCGTCCACCAGACGGCAATAAAAACCAGTAGATGATTTTTTTTTTTTTTATCCTGACAGTTGGCCGTTTGGTTATTCGGTCCCTAGACCCGTTTCTATGACCAAAGGATTATCCGGAAGGAAAGCTACCTGGGGCCCTAAATTCGTCAAGCACAAAGTTGGGGGCCGAATTGTTCTCGGAGCACGCCGATTGGACTCGCGCGACGATGATGACAGGGCGCTTTTGTCGCCATAGTCCAATCGGCGCCCTCCACGAACTCTCGGCTCCAACTTTGTGTGTGGACGAGTTTATGGCCCCCGATGACGCCGCACCATCTGTTCCAGGGACTACGTCACCCATTCGAAGTGGAAATTCTGTCGCTCAGTCTTCCTTTTTTTTTTTTTTTGTGTGTGTGTGTGTGTGTTTATTTTGTTTTTGTTCGTATTAGCGGCGAGATGTTTTGGTGGCGCCCTCCTATGGTTCCCCCTTGTGACGTCATTACCTTGCAAACAAGAAGTTCGATGGTGTTTGTAAATAGCATGGTGGAAGCTTGAAATCATTGCACTCTCAAAGGAACACTGCCAACACCGTCAAAATTAAAGTTCTTTCATTCCTCTTATTTCTGTCGATGATAAATCCTTTTCTGACGACCTAGCGTTCGGCCAATCGTGGAAGGCCGACCACAGCAACACTTTCGGTCGCGCACGTCGCCAATTGCAAGAGACTGCTGCCTGTTGCCATCTTTATTATTTCCTGTATTATATTCACCATTCTTGACATCGTTATGCACCCCTCTCCCTGGTGCAATACCCCGGGAACAAATAAAACGATATATTTATCGAGCTTGCTAAAATAAGCCTGTTTACGGTGACCAACTGGAGCATCGCTCCACTAACAAGCTCTAACGCTACGAAAACGACAACAAGAAACGACGGTTGGGGAGCATGTTTTTCTTCAGAAACCCTTATGTACGCTTCTTAGCGGCCGTCCAAACTGGATTAGAGAAGCGAGTCGCCGAGTTTACGACCCCGTTTGCTCCTCGCTCGGTGAAAGCATCGCGAATTTGCGAGCTCAACCTTTCGAGTCTTCTGCTTAGAAATTCCGGGAAGGGGGGTTCGGGCAGTGCGCAGGCACGTAGAAGATTGTCTCCCCGCGTCCCTGCCCCGTCAACCTTTCAAGTGCGCGGCGACCGTCCCGGCTTTTTGGCTTTGGGGCTCCGCCCTCATGCATTTTGTAGCGACGTGAAAGGTCGCCTACTACTGCTACGCTGCCTTCAAATCTATACTCGGTCTCGCCAAAACCGTGCAGTAGAGCCGAAGCTGCAGGGGAGAGAACGTGTGCCGGCCTGTTCAAGAGGAGGGAAAGGAGGAACGGGGAAGAAGGGCTGGGATTCCCCCTTTCCCTCCTCTTGAAAAGGTCGGGATGCACTCTCCCCTGTAGCTTTGGCTCTACTGCACGGTTTAAGTGAGACGCAGTATAAGCTGACAGTGAGCTGGAAGCCGCGTGGTCGTTGGACCGGGCGGCCTACGTCGATATTTTGGCGAGAGATTACGCTTCGCCTGTGACCCACATGCTGAGAGTGAGGTCAGGTGACGAGAGGGAGGCGGTCGATTGGATTCGGCGAGCACGTGGCTTCTACTGCGCTGCAGCTAGGAGTACATTAAGTTTTATCTTATTTTTTTATTTTTTTTATTTCTGCTACTAGATAGAGCGCGGCGTTATGTCAACCCTAAGAACAGCACCGCTGCGGCGCTGTATCGCTAATGTAAAGTGTTGGACAAAGACGAGAGTGTTTAAGACGAGCTACTAGATACCTGATTCAGAAAGTATTTGGAGTACTGACTACTCGAGTTACTTTACCTGCAAAATGTTTTGAGTAGAGTCAAATACTCGGAAATGTAACTTAATTACTTTCCAAGATACTTCCACATTCCGTAAGCGGAGTCGCATGAGAAGAAAAACTTTCGCCCTTTTTGGTGTCCTGTTTTTATTTATTTATTTTTTTGCCATTTTGGGTTTGCATTTTTGGTCCTTGCTTGTTTGCTGCTTAGCGTCCTGCCGTTTTCGCCACAAGTTTGAAATCAGTCCAGTTTTGCGCCAAGGTGTACCGATGTCCTGCTACTCTATCTTAATTACATTTCTCATTTCTTGTACACCTTATCTTTAACACACTTTTGAACGTCCGAAGGAATTATCTCTCTCGAATACACTTTCGAACGTTTGAAAGAATGTGTCGCCGGCATATTTTACGACAATATATTCCCGTAAAATATCGCAGCGAGAAATTCTTTCAAACGTTCAAGAGTGTATTTGAGATAATGTGTACAAGAAGTGAGAAATATAATTAACATTAGAGTAGCGAATACTCTCGATCAAATCTTTTTGCAAGATACCAGATTACTACCGAAAGTAACTGAAATACAGTATCTTGACCGAAGTACTTGAGATGGGCACAAGTCTGTAGTAATATACCGTAAATTCAGCGTTGCGTCAGCAAGGTCACGGCTGTTTTGCGGCGCTGACATAGGTGGCGCGCGGGTTCGAATCCCCACCGAGGTGCCCGCAATCTGACGGAGGCTTTCTTCCGAGCTTTCGGTTGCACGTCGGAAGATCCCGTGGTCGAAATGAATCCTCAGTCCTCCGTCTGGTGCGTGCCAGATGCCCTTCCTTGGTAGTGCACGTAAAACTCCAAATTTCACTTCGATGTCCGCCGCTGAGGCGCAGCGCTGTGCTGTTGTGTGAACATGCCTTGAAGTGATACTACAACGAAATTTCGCAGCTTATTTTTGGTCCGTACGTGTTCAAAGGAGCAGTATCACATCGAACATACCAATATCTTGTTAAAAAAGTCACGAAAATGAATTTTAAAACGATTAGCAAAGAGCACCTGGTGGATGTCGCTAACGCCTCGTTTGTAATGCCCGTCTAGGGACCTTGACAGGTAGGGACGGTAACTGTCTTGGCCCCGGCCACCCCGAGTGAAGAGGGGAAGGAGGAACTTCGTATCCTCGAGAATCTCTTGTGTGTTCCAGAAGTCGCTATTGCCCCTCTACAAGGTTATAGAAGATTAACCCGTCTCTCAAGATTCATACAAAAGCAGTCGCTTCGGTGGTTGGAACGACTAGGCCCTCCTCTCGACATCAACATCGCCGCAGCTTTGCTCGTCCCGAGACGAATTACGTCACGATTGCGTCGGATGTCACGTGCTCTCCACTGGCTGCTCTCCGAGAACGGGTATATTTCAATTTCGTTGAAATATCTCTTTAAAGATGAATGGTGCTTTTTCTTCTTTCTTTTTCTATCGAAATGTTATTTTCATTGACACGAGGCGCACTTAATACGTTCACCCCTAACCTGACATTGCAGTGGGACCCACGAGTTCCCCGGACCAATCCGCCACCACCCTTTCATCACGTGACCTCGGTCTCTGCGCGGTAGATATGGCCGGGTCCGTGATCACGGGGCGAAAGCATAGACGCGTGCGCAGTTCAACGAGCGTAGCGACTCGCGGCGCGCTATGTGTAGTTCCGTCGAAAGCAGGTGTTCTAGGAGCGAATTGGTTGGGCGAATGAACCCCATCATCTCGGCAGCAGCGGTTTCCCCCAGGTGTTCTGCTAAAGTTGTTTTGTCCCGTCGCTCAGCTACATGTAACGGGAGTAAATAGAAAGCCACATGTAGGGATCGGAGGCCTACATGTCGCTTTTCTTTTTACCTCTGTAACTTGCCAGCGCCCTCCAATTTGTTGAGCACATGTAATAATGTGGGGTAGCTGATGAGCCCGTGTGATGTCGTATTAACTGAGCATTCAGTGCCAAAACTTTGTTTTTTTTTCCTTTTACCAAGCGTGTAAAACAGTGCAGGGTTTACTCTAAACAAGTTTGTCTCTTCGTAATAAACTGTGAGGCCCGTTCACACCCTTGCGACCTCTACCACCTATCCGGTAACAGTGGAACACTTGGCGGTCTCGTAAATTTACTATTTGTTTCTCGCATCATTCTTTCTCAACTTGAAAAAAAAAAAAAAAAAAAAGAAGTAATAAAAAAAATGTTTTCAGTCTTTCCCCTCTGGTGGAGAAGGGAGACCAGCGGCCTGCCGCAAGTCGTCAAGCCGGTTCGGAAAGGTTGCCGCCGTCGCTCATAGATGGCGGTAGCTATCTTAAGTGTTGTGTCGTCAGAGTGGCCAAGGGCTGTAACATATCACCGGGAGATCGCGGAGCCGGCCGAAGTCGTGCGCTCTATGACAACACGTAGTGCGTCGTCTGCCCCGCGGCCGATATGGCGACATCGGCAACCGTCGGTTTCGGGCGCGAACTCGCTGCTCTTTGAACGGGGCGACAACGCCGCGAGGCGGCTAAGGTACCCTCTGGTATCTCGCACGAGGCGAGCTGCTGCTAGATTTACTACCTCACCTTGTCTAAGGCGATGGCTGAATCATGTGGGTGGGACGAGGCAATTCCTGCTTGCCTTTTTAACCCCCGACTGATCACGACGACCAGACTCGACGGGGGCGCCGGCTTCACGGATAAATAAATATCGCTTTGAAGGCGGCATACTATACTTCGTTTCAGCTTCGGTCCGAGCGCGCCCGATGTTATGAGCCGAATGGCCAATCAAACAACGAAAGAGGCACAACGTCATGGCGTGCTCTCTGCAGTTGATAGGACGAGCTGGTATTCGCAGTCTCTCACTCTCTATGCATACTCCTCCGCCGGCTTGTCCTATCAAGCGCAAGGAGCACGCCATGACGCTGCGCTTTTTGCGCTGTTTGATTGGCCCTTCGACTCATAACATCGGCCGCGCTCGGACCGAAGCTGAAACAAAGTATAGTTGGCAGGGAAGCAGGCAGGGTCCGGTGAGGCAGCACGGCGGTGTGGCATCACTCGAGTATTTCACGCAGCGTATCGCATCGATGCTGGTGTGACTGCAGCATTTTTACGCCGCCGCGAAGAAGCGCGTACACCACGACGATTTTGCGACATTCCTCGTGGAATGGGTGAGCAGTGAACGAACGAAGGGAAGGCATCGGCGTAGTTAGAGGGAGCTTGCGCAGGTCTCGACGGGACGCGATCTTCCAAGCGAAGTAAGACTTTCACATCATCAAACAAAAACTACCACGAAGAAGCGCTCGCATCGCATCGCCCCGATTTAGCAACGCGTCTTGTCTCAATGGCGAACCCTCGACGGAGGAAGAGAAGCGATCGGCACCGCTTTCGTCGGTCTCGTTCGACGAGGCTTAGCACGCCGACGGTCCCCGTCGTCGCGCACAAAAGCGGATACCGGCACAGCTCTGCTACGTAAACCCGGGTCACTTCGAGAGGATCGGCGTCCCTCGGCGAGAACGACGTTGAAAGCAGCGCGTGCCATGTTGGGACGTCAGTGACGCCAAACAATAAGTGAAGCGATTGGCTTGCGGGGCTGGAGGAGTGAATCCAATGTGGCCCACTGCGCTTTGACTTTCTTCGCCGAGCCTTCGGTGTTGCGTTCTGGCCTAAGGTAGCCACCATACCTGAGGTAATCCATGACCTCCGATATCCCCAAACGTGCGACTTCGGGATCTCGGAACCCGTGGGTAACCTGTACTGGTGAGCGTACTTCCCGTATAGTGGCGCTGCCGTCGGAGGCCGATGCCCTCACGACATTCCATCGAAGCTTCATACCAACAACCAGGCAGTTTTTGATTATTGTTTAATTAAGTTTAAAATATGTTTTCTCGCACTTTCCAATGAAATATTGATTAACGAAAAAACAGTCAGAGTGCAGGCGAGCTGGTGCAAGTTGAACATGATTGTAAACTTGAGACTGGGGCATAGAAGAGAACCTTCTGTTGTGTTCTCTTCTATGCCGCAGTCTCAGGTTTACAATCATGTTCGAAATATTGATGTTAATGAGGTTTCTACTGCCACCTACGTCATGTTGGTAGCCTCATGACCGCCGTTGGTTTGTCGAATATGAAACTGCTTTTTGCTCCACGAGATGGCACTAAATTCTGAAAATAATCGGTGTGTTTTTATTTCTTTTTTCCTTCGACCTCAGGCAACGTGAATCAGGAATAAATGAACACTCTTTCCTTTCAAGCGTGGCATATAGTGCGATCACGGTGCAGCGTTTGATAACATTTGCTACAGTTCAAGGGACTTTGCTCCAGGCGCTGTTGTACCGTTCGTTGTATACAGGTCGAGCGAGAGTGGGGACAAAACCCGTGAGTGTAATATCCACTTGAAATCTTTCAGTCGGAGTGGCCTTATCTCGAAGAACAGTGCGAGTGCGCTCTGTGAACAATAGAGATAGGAAACCTCGTTTGAGTACATCTAGGAACGCGAGAGATTGTCCGAAATGTGTGGCCTGTTGAAACTATGCACTTTGGTGACTTGCAGCCTACTCTAGACCCTTTCAGGAATTCAGTCTGGCCACTTTGATCACTATCATCATCATATGAAAAGTGGCATATATGATATCTGCTATACAATGGCGGCTTTCTGTTTACTGTTGAAGGAAGAAGTTAAAGATGCACCTAAGCAGATGTTTCGATGCCTATACATTCTATATGTTAGCGCAACGTGAAGCAGGAATTGAATGCGAGAGCTGCGTAAGCGTTCATTCTTAACTCGGGCCCAGTCAATCTGTTAGTAGCACACACTCGGCTTCAAATCCCCTTGATCTATAGAATTGTATCAAGGCGTCTATGTGGGCTGGCGCTTCGTTCTGACTGGTTGCATCTTTTTCGCCATCGACTCTAAAATATATTGAGAAAAAACTCTACAGTGAAGCGGACATTCTCGTTTAGCATTGACTTGCGAAAGTGACCGTGCCCTATAAAATACTCCAGATTACAGGTTCATTGCCGCCATTAGTACGGTAAAAGTTAAACTGCCGTTTGAGTCACCAGATGGCACTGAATTTTCGAAAGGGGCCTCGGGGTAGCAAAAAGAAATGGCAGCAGCTAAAGAACGGTCCAAACAGGACACAGCAAATGCCGTGCACAACAAAAAAAAAAGGCGCGTTTTTTTTTGTTTTTTTTTTTTTGGTTTTATTATGAACGTTTTTGCGTGCACATACGTTTCCGCCGAGGACATCAACCACGCGAATAGCACGGCTTTCCTCCTCGCTGTCATATCCTCCCCTTTCTTGATTTCGGGACATTGGGGACAGCAACAGTAACAGGGGGGGGGGGGGGGGGGGCGGCGGCGGCTTGGGGATAGAAAAAGGGCAAGGGGATGAATCACACCTTTTGTCTCTAGTCTATTTGGCGCAAGCTACCGCCCGTTATTAAAGGTACAATAACCATTAGCCTCCATCCATGCATCGACGACACCCAGCGAAAAAGATAAAAGTGTGTGAGGAGGAGTGACAATTCCTGTGCGTCGACATCTGGGGTCCCGAGTGGAAGATCGCGAAAGAGTGCGACAGAATACGACAGAAAGAAACCAATGTTGCCAGCTGAAGGACTACAGTCGCAATGGTAGTGCGCGACAACTGAAAACTCTCAGCAATATAAGCCGCGATAACTTAACGTTGTAAACTAAATTCGTATTCCCGGGGCGCACCTGTCAGAACCGTAGCGCGAAGCTGCTTATCTGGCTTAGTTTTGCGTTGATGCGAGGCCGTACATCTGCGCGCTATGCAAAAAGAAAGCTTCGAAAGGAACGCGAATATCATTCCACCGGTAAGGACGTGGATTGTTGAAGTTCGTGGAGCTGCTGTAATGATATAATTATATTCGTGAAATCGAAGGCAGTTGTTAAGCATGTGTGGGACGCCAAAGGTCTGCCTCCATGCTCCGCCGCTTGCAGCAGCCAGAATGCATGGGAAAATGGCGGACCTTTGCCTCTAAAGTTAGTATATATAATCTTTATGCTCCCAACAGAGTGTGAAAGTGGGTGTCCAGACACGCGATTAGCTTTTCCTTTAATCCAAAGATGCAAGCGGAGCGGAGCTTTCTCGCCGACAAAAAACAGCAACAACAACAAACATACAGTTTTAAAGCGGTCCGGAATCCGAGGAAAATCTCCACTTGCAGTACAGCAAACGCCGGTTACAAGAAGTTTGATGGCGTAAAATAAATGATGCCAACAAATAAAAAAAAAAGGGCAAAATAATTTTTGTTTTGCTTTTTTAAGGATTGTTTGCTCGACTTGGAACTTACACAACAGCGCGAAGAAACTTATACAAGAGCGCGGGAAAATATATTTTTTTTTTTTTGCAAAATCTTTTTTGCCGAGTTTTCAAGAGCTATTTTGAATTGAAAGATAGTAAACAGCTTGCCCAGGGACTGCAGAACCGGATTGTTGCGAAAACGTGTTCAGTTTAGGTAGTTCAAAATGTCTCCTCTTCCCTCCCCCCCCCCCCCCCCCCCCCCCCTTTTTTTTTTCACTTTAAACTTTTGCATTTGTTGTACTGTCGTAGGAAAGGTTGCTTTCAATTAAAGTAGCGGCTCGTCTAGATGCATAATTTACGCAGTGTGTCTTTATTTTCGCGGGCTCAATGTTCTTCGAAGTGTAAGTTTCGAGAATATTTTGCGATTGGGAGGGATGCCGTCGGTATTATGAGTATTCTGGGTGATCGTCTTTTCGTGATACTTTTCAAATTGGAAATTGGGTTCTCGCGGAAAGTATACCATTAGCGATATTACATGAATAGACCCTTTTTTTTAAAAAGTCCACCGAGCAACATTGGCAGTCGCCATTGTTTGGACACGCAGCGCCCTATTAAATCCGATTCCTCGCCGAGCGCTGACGTCAGCGCTCGTTTCCAATACGAGCTGGGCCGAGTTCAAGCCGACGCAGGCCTCGTGTACATGCTCGGAGTAGCTGAGCGAGCGAAATGGCGGACAGTTGTTGGCGCGGACATTTTGAAGAGGGTTTCTCAGTCAGACACGGCACGCTTTCAATCACCAGGTTTGGGTTATTTGTGTGACGTGGTCGTCGATATGCGGAGCGCAAGTTCGTCTGCTTCTTTCTTTTTTGCAGGGGTTGTGGTGACGTCAGAAAGACGTCCAGTTCTGATTGGCCCTGATTGAAGGATAGTGGGTAGACCTCAAGGCAGCTCGCTTTGAGGTCTACCCACTGTCCTTCATTCAGAGCCAATCAGAGCTCGGAGTCTTTCTGACGTCACCCTTGGAAAAAGAAGCAGACGAATTAGCGCTCCGCATTATTACCCCCTGTGGATTTTGCATGGGGTTTCACCTACACCTTGTAGAAAATACAGAAGTGTTGGAATCTTCTCCTCGCAATACTGCTAAACTTTTCGCCTCTCTCTCTCTCTTTTTTTTTTTTTTTGCATATTTCTGCGTAGTGTTAGATTTGTGCGAAGTGTCTTGGGGGTTAGACACCCGGGTTTCGCTAAGCAGGGAGAACGCTGGTATCAGTGGAGGGTCCCGATAGTTCGGACCACGGACTCTCGCACGAACGCGTGCCTTTATTTCCTTTTGACCAGCCTCACCGTTTTGGAGCGTCTCTTGTGTTTACGCTTCCAGTCCCTGGCCCGGTTAGAACGTCAGGGGGATGTTTCGGTTTGTAGCGCCTTCATTGCGAGCTTGCTTCCATCGTGAAGGCTCCGGCGTGTGGTGACTCGAACCTGCACGCGCAGCCAGAGCACGACCATAGCCTCCTCTATACTCACAAAGCCTGGCAGTTCTACGACGGAGCCATAGAGTGCCCCGTCGCAGATTTGGAGCGCGAGGATCGGGTAGCACAGAGCATCAAAGAGCCATTCCTCGGGGAACCTGCAGACGTCGGCGTACAGCTTTTGCTACGGCGAGGACCCGAAACACACTTGTTCGCTGGGGAGAAGTGTGTTTCGGCGTCTCGCTGCAGCGGGGCGCCGGTCACGTGGCTCTCCTCTCATCCGTTGTCTGTCGCTCCACCTTTTCCATTTCGGCGGCCGCTTCTCGTGGCGATCTGCCAGGCTTTCTCGTATATAGGAGGCTATGTCACGACGGAAGGCAGGGAGCGCGTGTTGGAGGCTGGGCTTTTGAAAGACATGTCGTACCGTTCTCGCTCTATCAGTGACTAGAGACAGTTCTGTTACCAACATTCTGAGTCAGGAGAAAGCATGCTCAATTTGCCTAGGTTGTCGAACATGGCAGCGCCATTTTTGGCGCTCCGTTTCAGAGGAGCGGTTTCCTACGCAATTTGCATATAGCACAGCCTTTTAAGTTGGCTTCCCAACTTTGTGTGGTTGTTCCCGGACTATGTCATGCACCTTCTCGCATGTTTATTCAAAGATTACACCGCAGTGCCCGTGATAGCAGGGAAGTTACAAAGGGGAAAAAGACACTGCGACAACCAGTTCCACCCTTCGATCTATGGTTTTAACAAAAAGGAATTGGCATACATGTTCGTCCTCTTTGAAGGAATCTTCCGATGTCAAGTGATTCGATGGGGTCTGGACAGTAGGCCCACACATTGCGAAAGGTGTGTGTGTGTGTGGGGGGGGGGGGGGGGGGGGGGTTTGCTACAGGTGCATGGGAAGGGAAACCTGCTGAGATGCGCGGCATGGTGTCGACAAATATTCCGCTGTTGTTTTCGGAAGGCGTCAGGCTGGCAGCCCCTTCGTCACTGGGAAGCGTCGAAGCGTCAGTTTCTCGGCCTCTTTGTGCTGCTGCTATTGTGTCAGGAACAAAGCCGACAAGAAGGCGTCGGAGCATGGAGAAAGCGCGAAAAGTTGCTATTTCTGCCAGATATAGTTGCAGGTTCACGCATTAGGATATTGTATACTGTTATGTCATAGTTCATAATGCTCGCTGCCCTGCATAAAAAAAAATATTGTGGACATTTTTGTTATTCTTGGACGCTAGCTCGCCTACACCAGGCGAAGTCTGGCGACTTATCAGGAAATTTGGGTGAGTGTTGGGGACAATGCCGAAGCTAAGGCACGGGAAATCTGTCACATTCTGGCGTGATGGCCTGTCACATTTTTCTCGATATATTTGCGCGTAGTGGTCCGATTCATGCGACGAAGTGCTTCAGGGACATCTGGGTTTTGTCAGGCATGTGAGAAAGCTGGTATCAGCTGGAGAATCTCCACTCTTGATTGTTGTCGTCCCACGGACAGTCACCGTCTTCAATACTAACAAGCAATGATTTTTTTTTTTTTTTTTTTTAGAGCGCAGTTTTTAGCTGCCCGTTTCCGCGTTTCGCGGCGCCGCCGCCGACGTAACCGACCCGCTAAGTTTAGCGGGAAATTGAAGTGGTGTTGAGGTCACCTGGCGTCAATTTTCCCGCTAAATCTAGGGGAGAAACTGAATTTGTTCTTGGGCGACGTGACACGAAGTCATGTGACGTCATTTTCGCCTCTACATTTAGCGGGGAAACTGAATTGGTGTTGAGGTTACGTGACGTCAATTTGCCCGCTAAATTTAGCGGGGAACTTAACCCGCTAAGTTTAGCGGGTAAAGAAGGAGGAGGGGAGGGTACGGAGGGGCATACCCTCCCCTTCTGCTCCTCCTCAAGAGCTGCGCTCGTATTTCGCGTTACAAAGATTTGTAAACATCTTTCATTTCTTACATTATTGTTCGAAGAAGTCGTTCAGCTTTGGCGCTACTGTTACTTCATCATATTTTTGGTTCCCTCTTGACGTGACCCTGGAAATGACGTTCGGGGGGCTTGTACATTAGCCGCCATTAGCTTAATTAAAATACTAGGAAATGAATGTTCGTGTCATTGATCGTTATTTGGACGTGCGAATTCGGCATGACGGTTTTCGCACTGCTGTTTTGTCATAATTTATCGTTTTCTACCTCTTTTCGTGATTCTGAAATTGAGGTTCAGGTTCTTTGGTCGGATTGAACGAACAGAACGACATTTTGGTATCGTTTCTTTCGATGGAAGAATACACAAATATCACGGGTACCTCTGCTCTGTGGCAAAGAGCAAGCACCCGTCTGCCACGACGCGATGTTTTCGATTTGAACCGGTCTCCCGGGCGTGCCAAGTAGGCAGCCGTTCGACGGCTAGCAAAATGTTAGAACCAGTAAGACCAGTAAAACGGGGAAAGGAGTGCAGCCCCCTGGAAACAAAGCCGTCTCGTCGTCGTCAATTGCCTCTGTAGCGCCGACTTGGTGCCTTGGCTCCGTGGCGAAGGACTGGCCTTGGAGGTGAAACGCTCTGGCGCCCTTGGCGCCTCGTTGTCTGGCTTTGCTCGCCGAGATGTCTTTGTGGCAGGCTTCCAGACGAAATGCCCAATGATCTCTCACCCTCTTCCAATTGATTCCTTTCCCCTCTCGTCCGTTAATTTGTTTTCGTGGCCGGTCTTTTTTTTTTCTTCTTTCTTTTCTTCCGAGAATCGTTGTTTTCGAGAGGGGCGCTTTGCGTGACGGCGGGTTCCGCCTGCCTGACCGACGCGGAACGCTTGCCACGTTTTTGAGCGGCCGAGCGCACGTGCCAGTCATTTGCCCCTCGAGGCCGCCGTAGCTGTTGTCTGGAGCGCGTTTAAAAAATTCTACGCCGTGCCGACTGCGGTATCCGCAGCCCGCTGCCTCGGCAAAGTTTCACCTGGATTTTTTTTTTTTTTCGGCTGTAGTTATGGTTTTTGTTTCCACCACTGGAAATGACGTCTGCTGTTGATGTAGTAGTTTCAGTTGTTGTAGTTGGCGCTGTAGGGCGTCTGTAGACCTCCGCGTCGCCGCAAGTTACGCTGGGGCCGTTCAACGCCACCGCTAAAGTCTCCCCCCGCCCCCCGCCGCCGCCGTCGCCGCCGTACGGTGAGCGTGGCGCGCCGCCAACTGAGGTTTTTTTTTGTGTGTTTTTTTTCAACGCAAAAAGTAATTTAAAGTATCGTTTTGGAAAAACAAAAAAAACACGTGTGTTATCTAGTCGAAGAATTGAAAAAAAAAAAAAAGAATTTGGGGAAAAGTTATTATCATTATCATCAATATCATGGTGTCCCTCGCGACAATCTAAAATAATAAAAAAAAAAAGAATGTTCACACCAAGGTTGACACTCAGTTTATAAGAAACATGAAAAGAAGACGAATTAGCATGTGTGTGTGTTTTTTTTTTCGAAATGGAATGCCATATTTGTTGGGGAACTAACGACGACGGGAGTGAGACGGGGGACGGAGTAAACTCCTACCGTGAGTGAAGTACCGCAGGTGTGTACCATATGTTCGGGAAAAGGCTGTATTCGCGACTCCAGCAAAACGGATGCCGCCAAGCGGGAAAACCGGGAACCAGCCGGTCCAGGTCGCTCCGCGCCCCTCCGCATCTCTGGTGGCTTTCGCGGACAGGTGTTGTCGGCGCGATGGCGTACAGTGTAATTTCACGAGGGTCCGCCTGAGTGTTAATCAGTGTGGTGAAGCCTCAGTAGATTGTTTCCTTCCATCACGTGTTTGAAAGCCCGTTTACTCTACAACACACGGTCGCGTGCTTTCGATTTCTTGGAGGGGGAGGAACCACGGAAAAACGTTTTGATTTCTTGTCTGTCGCGAATCAGATTCAAAGTGACGACTACTTGGTAACTGATAAAGGGTTTCTTTATAAAGATGTAGAACAGTGGACTGAGGACGACAGACGAGGCATTTCACTGGAGGGAACACCAATGTTGCAGTCAAGTGAATGGGAAGGTTCGATAGCTGCTTTTCTTGAGTTTGGTTGTGTTCGATTAGCTTCAAGTTTGAGCCAACCACGCTGGTCGGTGCGTTGGCTATTCATCTTGGCTGCTTTTCATCGAAAAAGCCTCTGGACCACTCTGAAGGAGTTGGGCTGATTTCGATATTACATGATTCAGGAAACCCTGCTCGCTGCAAATGATGAATGAGGGAAATTATCTGTTTTCAAAAGGTGGGGGACGCGTCTCGCAACGTTAGAAGCCGTCACGGCATTTTGATCTATCGTGCCTCCAATATTTATATTATACCCCCGTCAAAGCCAGCAGCAATATATGTCTACATTGCTCAAATTGACCAACCACAAAAAAAAAAAAAAATACTTCTTTTCTCCGTTCAGTGAACTCCAATGAAGACTCCCTTCAGTTTGTCTCCGTGCTGCCGGCTAGAACCATTTGGCTAAGTTTAAGTAGTATCTCTCTGTCTGTCAAATAGACTTTTATTCGGCAGTTCACCTAATATCTAGTCAACTAAGCTCATATTTCGACCCGAAGAATATACTAATATCGTTTTAGTACTAATATCGAGCAGACGACTGGAGCTGTTTCTTAAACGCGGATACGCACAAAAGCTCGATTTCGCGGACAGAGAAGTCACATGGTCGAGGCATCCGAGTTAGCTGAAAATTTCTCTCGGTGGAAGAATTCTGTAGTCACTGCCACTTTCCTTAGCTGATCAAAACTGATTAGAGTCTATTACCGTCTCTCCGGAGCCCATAGTTTCGGTTTTGAACGAAATCTCCGAAACGAAAGTTTGACATGAAAAGAACAAAAAAAACCGGGAAAACAAAACCATGCTTTGCAAGTTTATGCGCACCGGCTGCACTTAACCGTCTCAGTTCAAAGACCTAAAAAATCGGGCATTAAACAAAAGGAAATCTGTTAAATTGAACGCGCCACCTGTTCAGGCAGCCCGGCCGAGCCGACGCGACCTGGACTCAGCCGCCATGTTTGTTTGGTGGTGGCGCCCCCTATAGGTCGCTGGAGTCGCGAATAGTTGTCGTGGTCACCGGAAAGACATACGAGCCCTCCCACTGGGAGAGGGGGCGGACCTTGCATTGTCACGCGGAAAAGTTGGGAAGGCTCTCTGCCGCTGTTGACGTGTTTGGTTGTCGTTTGCGTTCGTTCCGCGTCCCGGGGGGACAGTCCGCTGCAATCTCGTTATCGGAGCTGCGGAGCGACGGGTGCGTTGAGGTCTTTGACACGAACAACGAGACAGGATCGTTCCATGAGGTTACCTAGGAGCCGAGGCCCGCTCGTGACGTCATCGTTGGTGGCTTCCCGACCCGCTCCCAAGCGGCAAACAGACGCGGAAGCTTGACGAGAACCGACGCAAAGCGGCCGACGCGTACCTGCGTGGCGCTTGTGGGAACGCTGGCACGCGGCGGCGCCGCGACGGACGCGTCTGCCCCTTTTGTGGCGACTCTCGTTGGAAGGGACGCTGACGGGGTACTCACGCGTGCCAATGTTGTTTTCTTTTTGTTTGAACATGACCGACAAGAGCCCAACAACCCAGACAACAATTTGCGGCTCGAAACGGGCATTCTTTTCGCCCGATCAAACCGCCGGTTGAGGATTGGCGGGTTTCAGGCCCGCGTTCACTCTCTCTTCCGCGATCACGTGCCGTTCAAACGGAAGCGTACCAAATGTGTTCAGAGGCGGGTACAAGGGCGAAATAATCGCACGGCAAACGGTTTAAGCAGCGTCCTCGTTCTCGTCGTCTGCTTCACACGCAAAAAAAAGAAGAAAAAAAAAAATGTAGGGAGCGATTGCTGCGTGACTTCCGGCAACTCGCATGGCTCTTTGGTATCCGTCGATTAGATGTACTCAATATGTAACCCCCTTGGCTTCGGCAACGTAATTGTATAATTGAGGGGGTCGGGGTCGGGGGATCTAGTGAATCGTCTGCCGAACCGTGAAATAAGAAAATTTCCTTTTTCAATGCGACTATTTGCCTTATATTTTTCCGGGCCGTTGGTTAATGTTGAGTGCTTCGTTGCCTGACAGTATTTCATTTGACAAAAGGTTGTGACGAGAGGTTTCCCGTGGTTTTTACATAAAGACACACTCTGACAAAAGTGTGCAAAACAAGTTCTGGGTGTACTAGTATTTTATCCTCGGTCAACACAGGCCTAATTTTGGAGGGATTCAGTAAACCGTCTACGTGGAAATAACAATAATAATAACTATTTTCGCAGTCTTTATAATGTTTATTTCTTCATATCTTGACAATCATCTATTTTACAAGGGGTCATGACAAAGATTTCTGCGAAATAGTTCTCCGTCAAAAAATAAATAAATAAATAAATATATATATATATATATATATATATATATATATATATATATATATCAGGGTGTCGAACCGAACCGAACCGGTATTTTTTCCGGAACTGAACCCGAACCCGAACCGTTATATTGTTATCGCGATGACCCCGAACCGGAACTGAACCGGGAAAAAAATAACGGTTACCGGCTCATGTCAAAACGGTTCGGCCACGCGCTGTTGACAATGAATGTGCTATCAATGCCATTTGTTTTTTAAGTGCCGTCAACTGACACACACTTCGCTTACATATTTTTCTTCTCCACTCAGTCTTGGGAATATAAACGCTGCATCCATGAATCTTGACAAACGCTGCATCTATGAATCTTGACATAGGAACCAGTATTGCGCTGGTCGCGGCTTGCACGGAAGAAAGAGACTTGAAAGGCTGTGCAAAAAAAAAAAAAAAAAAAAAAAAAAAAAATCGCAACACGGGATTTCATTTTTCTACAATCTCGTAAATCCTAAATGCTGCTGTATGCTCATTTCATAACACGTTTCTAGAACGCGCGAGTTCTTGAAGCTTGCTTCCATCGGAATGAGAAAAGAAAAGGCTGTGGAGTTTGATAACAATGCATCCGGTTTCGTATAGGCACTTAGAAGCTAACATATTTGTGAGACAGCGAACTCTTCTATTTTAATATTTATCCTATTACGTCCTTCCGGCGTTGCGTTCGGTGAAGTGTTTTTCATATTCCGTATATTGTTTAATGAAAACTTCTTTAAGGGTCTAATTTGAGTTACCGAAGGCTAGTTCAAATAAAGAAAGCTGTATTTTCTCCCCACTGTTCCTTCAATTGCTTACACGCCGAGGTGGCGGGATAGTTAGCGAGTTTACTTGTAAGTGGGTTTGTAAGGAGGTCGCGGATTTTGCAGGTACTGCGTCGGACCCAATTAGATGAAGTCCGATTGCGTAAACGTCGGTGGTAACCTTTGAGTGCACAGAAAGAAACCATTCCTGGTAGAAATCCCTGAGCCTTACACTACGATGTATCCCTTTTCGTATGTGCTGATTTCAGATGTTTTATTTGTAATTTATTTTAATGTTGCAATTTGTCATTTATAATTTCTGAACCGGTTCGCGGATTGAATTAGTCGAACCGGAACTGAACCGGGACAAAATAAATTTACCTGAACCTGAACCGTAACCGAACCCGTATTTTTTTCGGTTCGACACACTGATATATATATATATATATATATATATATATATATATATATATATATATATATATATATATATATATATATATATATATATTTTGTAAAAGGTTTGCGGTCAAGTTTTTTTAACAAGATGTTATATGACAAAGATGTTTCCTACGAAAGGTTCTCGGACAATTTTCTGGTATTTGACAAAAGTTCAGTTACCTTACTCTTGTCAGAAGAGGGCCGTGTCTGATTTATGCTAAATGTGGTAAAAAAATTCCTCTTTGAGATGCACTTCTGCCGAGTCAGTTGGAATGCTTGAAAGGGAGGCGGTTGTCTGCCCCCACACCGCTGTTTACAGCACTTTGTAGGCCGACAACCACCTCTCTTGATTCTCTTTCATGGTAATCATTCAGAATGGATACTTGGGCGTGTTGGTAAGTCATGATTATTTAAAACGTACAGCGAAACAGACGGGTCGGAAGAAAGGATACAAACAGCAGCAGACAAACAACCGAGGCAAACAATCCGCGGTTGTTTGTCTCCTTTCTTCCGTCCCGTCTGTTTCGCTGTACGTTTTAAATTATGATGGTAATCATCTTAAGGTGGTTTTGATTTTCATGTTTAAGTGGTCTTGATCACGGGAATCAAGTTTAAGTGGTTTTGATTTTTATGTTTAAGTGGTACCTATCTTACCCATTTCGGTTCATTTGAGAAAAATAATTTAATTCCCTGTTCCACGGGTCTATTAGAAACGCTGAGTGGGTAAGGTAGCCCGAAGGAAAATCGGGTTTCTTCTCAAAACTGTATTTAAGTTATCGGGCGCCTAGGTCGTGGTTCTGCGAATATGAACGTTGGAGGTGAATACCGAGTTTCATGCAGTGGCGTGTCAATGTTTGTGGCAAACGTGTATCTGGACAAGAGTCGTATATTTGCAGAATTGGTTTCTTAAATCTGCCGGCTTCTTGAAAACATCGGCACTACCGATTGAATTATATGAGATTGCCCACTCAAAATGAAAACATGGCGAAAAATATCGACGCTTTGCCGCAGCTGCGCATGGGCGCTGTCATAACGGACCTTCGGTTTTTGTTTCCTCTTATTCACTTCACTTCATCATTACCACGCAGCAGAACAGGTTATTGCCATTTTAAATTCTATACTGTGTCCTTTCCAGCCTTGGCCTTTGTCGAGGCTCGTGATCGCCCGTTTGAGTGGCTCGGTAACACACGCGAAGGTCAGCAATGGCAGCTGTAATCGGGCGTGGTGATGTTTGGGGTGCAACAGTAAACTTGTAGCAAAACTTAGGGGCACGCGCTCAAACCACATGAAACGGGAACTGATTGAGCAGGTCGCGGACGTGACAATTATTCACTTTCCACAGTGCGACAAACACGCGGAAATTCGTTACAAACTCCCGTGTCGCGGACGAAACAGATGCGTTCTCCACGGCGCGAGAAACGCGCGAGAAAACGCTACAAACTCGGGTGTCAGAAACCGATATTGCGCGCGCAGTTCGCGAACAGAATACGCTGGAACCCGCTACGAACTTTCATGTCACACACACACACACACACACACGCACACGCACACACTCACACTCACACACACTCTCTCTCTCTCTCTCTCTTTTTTTTCTTTTTTTTTTCTTCGGCTAGATACCGCGCTTGCTAATCGCGGATAAAAAAAAAAAGCGGGAAACAGCTTCGAAGTTGGAACTCGTACGTCGCGGGAAGGAATCTTGCAGATCGCGGACGTGGCAGATTCGTGCGATCAACGCACGGGAACCCGCCACGACCGCGCTTGTCACACGCACCGCTACCGCAGATCGCGCGGTTCATGCGATCTCCGTCGGACATCGCGTGCCATCCGACGGGAATAGGGGGGTGGCGGTGTTTCGAAATGGGGCAGGATTGAAGAATAAGCATGCGAGACAAGGATAACAGAACCACACATCTTTCAGATGTGGTTGTGTTGACTTGCATGTTTTATTCTTTCTTCAGTCTTGACCCGCACCAACATGTTTTTCGTCCATCAACAACAGAATGGGTGATCTCTTAGGGGAGGGCGTTCTACGGGATTTTATGGTAACATACTCAACAAATTTATGACCTCAAGAAATGATCCCTTCAGATTTCGCATCATAACTAGGAAGCATTACCATTGAATGTTGCAAGCAACAATGATAGGCACTGATTGGTTGGTTGATTGGCCCTTACAGCTGCCAATGATTGTCACTGATTGGTCTTGGATCTGATGATGATTAGAACATAGTTTTATTTGAAGATAATACATTTTGAAAGTACAATAGCGAGCCGGTGAAAGCCTCAAGGGCTTGTGGACCTGGCTTGGCAGGTGGCAATTGTTAGTGATTGGCCTCAAAGGCAACAATGATTGTCACTGATTGGTTGGTTTATTTGTCCTTACAAGTGACGGTGATCGTCACAAATTGTTTGGGTGATTTGCCTTGCCTTTTATGATGATTGATGCTTATTTGTGTTGAAGGTGACATGATTGCCACTGATTGTTTGGTTGATTGGCCCTTACAAAATGGCAGTGGTTGTCAGCAATTGGTTGGTTGGGTGATCGGCCCTGTGTGCGATGATCGATGCTTATTGGCCTTGAAGATGATAATGATTGTTACTGATCAGTTGGTTTATTGGCTCTTACAAGTGACAGTGAATGTCACCAATAGACCATTTTCAGTATTCCCAAGCGCCCCGGCCTGCACTCAAGGAATCATGGGAACGGTGTTCGTGCAGCTCCCAAGTGATATCTAATTTTTGAACAACTCCATGGTTACACAGTTTCTGAGCGTAATTCGAGGTCACCCTGAACAAACACCTGGTATACTCCAAGGACCTGTCATATCACTTTTAAAATTGCTCGTCAACGTCAGCATTTTTGATACTGCGCATGTGGTCCACCTTTCAACCTGGCTGAGCTGCAGAAGTCTCTTACAATATTATCATTCTCGTGATTGTTGTCTGAGCAGGAATTGCTTAAAAAGCCGATAATTCACAACAACAAAAAAAAAACCAGTATTTAACTCGGAGTCCTTGGGGCTGTTAATAGCATTTTTAGCGTTTCTAACTTAATATCAGCATGATAATAATGTAAGAGATTTCTGCAGCCCATCCAGGTTGAAGGGTGGACAGCATGCACGGTATCAAAAACGCTGACATTGAGGAGAAATTTTAAAAGCGATATGACAGGTCATTGGGGTATATCAGGCGCTTGTTCAGGGTGACTCCGAATTATGCTTAATACCTGTGTAACCAAGAATAGGGCTGAAATTACTGATCACTAGGGAGCTCAAGGAACGCCGTTTCCATGATTCTTTTAGCGCGGACCGGGGCACTTGGGGGATATAGCAAATGGTCTATTGGTTGGGTGATTCGCCTTACCTGTGATGGTGATTAATGCTGATTGTCCTTGAAGGTGACGATGATTGGCACTGATTTGCTGGTTGATTGGCTTTTCCAGGCGTACGAGCGCCGTTTCCCGACCTGCCCGATGATCCCCGTCTTCCTGGGGAGCGATACCGTGATGGAGTACAAGAGCGAGGACGGCGCGGTGCACATCATAGAGCGACGCTGCCGCCTCAACGTCGAGGCCCCCTACCTCCTCAAGAAGGTACGTCCGTGCCTCCAGACCACGTCGGTAAATCCCAGGAGGAACATTTTTCAGTCATTATTTTTGACACAAAAGTTGTTTAGGGCTGCCTAATCCACAGGAAATATAGCGAAAATGTGTGACATGTTATCAAGACACAGTGTGTTTGAGGTAGAGGTGTGCGAATAGTGACAGTTCAACTCGGATCAAATTCCAATCAAATAGTGTCGAATAGCTGCCAAAATGTCGAATCATACCTGAGTACTGAAATCTATTCGCAATGTTCGCGACACTAAAAATTGGCCCGTGTTCTTTGCGGCATTCCGGTACCGACTACGTCGAAATGCGGTAGCACTGCTCATCTTGTACGAAGGCTATATTCCGCCTATTAAGTTGCGACAAACCCTGCGGCGGGAAACTAACCATCGGATGTCCGTGCTTTAGCATTCTGTAAAGGTGGTCACACTCGGCGCATCACGGCTGCTGTTCAGCTTTCACTGTTTAGTCCGTTTTTTCCTCTTGCAAAGCATTCTAAATGCTGTGGCACGTCCAGCGAGCCCCTCGCGTTCAGACCCGCGCACGTGCGCAATGAAGAGAGGACAACGGCCCATGATAACTAGCGCTTCACAGGTATACCGGTTGAGTGCCGTGCTCAAAATCTCTGAATCCTAGGCTCAGTCCTCCTTGAGGGAAGTTTGGCAGTTGGTTCTTCTCAGCTTATCCACTTACTGGTTCCCCTCAAGTGTGCACGCCCTTACGCGTTGCCGAGCAAAAGTTTCCGTTTCCGGCCGAAGAAAGAAAATCACATTTGGAAAATCTGCACAGATGAAAAAAAAAAAGCCTTACATGTTTATTCTTTTGCACTGCGGACAGAACGATGTGAGGCGAGCACGAATAAAAATGGCGTTAATGACCACATTTATGCGACAAACTTTGGGAGTCATGCGCCAGGGGGATACATCTTTTAATTACTCTAAACGACTTCATTTTCGCAGGCTCAAATTTTCGTGGGCTCAAATTTTCGCGAATTGGGCCAAAGCTGAAAATTTGAAATTATTCGCGGGTTCTAATTTTCGCAAATCAAGTGTAGCTTCCGGAGCCTTGACATATTGCCCGAATTGTTCGCGGGACATTATTTTTCGCGAATTGTAGGTGATTCGCAGAGTTCGCGAAAATTACGTCCTCATGAAAATTTAGTTGTTTACATGCAGTGTATACGGTAACTGAATGAAATTTTTGCAGTTTATCGTGCTTGATATTCTTTGTATAAATCTGGTGTTAGTTCTAATATAACTTGTGTTTTGTGTTCTAGATGCTATGCACATGCAGAAGAACTGCTCCTTTTAATCTACCGAGTGCAATGAAAAACAAAAATATTGTGTGCGAGACCTATTCTATTCTAAGATAATTGAAGATAGCAAAAACACTATTTTTAAAGGGCTTACGAAAGTTTCTTAAACTGGTTATAAACATAAAATATATGTATTCTAACAAAACTTTGATAGTTGAATTTGAAAAGGTGTTCGAGACAAATCAGTCTTAAAAAGTAATGTGTTACTAGTAATGCATTACTGTAACTTTGTTACTTTTTTAGTAACTTGTAACTGTAACGAGTTACTTTTTAAAGATGTGACTTGTAACTGTAGTTCTATTACTTTTTCTGAAGTAACGATGAAAGTAACGGCATTACTTTTGTCGTTACTTTTCAGTTTTCTATGAATAATATATATCATTGAACGAGTACAATCTAGCTTTTCGTTGAACCTTCTAAATTGTGCATTCCGACATTTCGAGTGTCAAGTTGGCCTTGCACAAACACATTTTTTCTCGCGAGTCACGACCCGAATATAGCCACGTGTATATTTGATGAAAAAAAAAATCTAGTTATCTTTAAAACGGGCTTGTGCTTTGTGACTCAACGCTTACACCTTAGTATCTTAAAGCACTATCTATTTTGCGGTTTTTCTTTTTTTTTTCTGCGCAAACACTTTTTAATTGGGTGAATCAACCGTGAAACTACAATACACGCGGAGCTTACTGCTCATTCTTGAGCAAGTCGCAGATTGTTTATCATGCATAGGTCTGCTGTCGAATCTCATGGCCGCAGAAGCACAGTGCAGCCGGTTAGCTTCACCGTATTGTTGAGGAACAAAATTTGGGAAAAGTCCGGATTTATTTTGTCGACCTTGTACATATGCCAAATTTGATGTTGTTAAAGACGGAATTAAGAACAAGAATTATTGTGCAAACTGTGCAGATGCCCTAAAGTTAGGTAAGATAAACACATTAGAATGTTGTCATAGGTGTGTAGCAACTCTCTTGCAACAAGAAAAGTATTTTTTTGTGGATAATTTATTGCATGAAATTAAGCTACAGAAGTCTGCAATGGAGAGAAGATGGCCAGGCCTACTTCTAAACACAAGTGTGATGGCGGGCAACGTCACAGTTTGATGAACTAACTGCTCATACAAAGATGGCTCAAATTTATGCCATTCTGGGTTGCCAGTTGTTCTTCAAATGCGTGTTTAACTAATTTCGTGACCATGCCTGGTCCTTACTATTTTTATACAAAAATTATAAAGATTCAAGGATAATAAAACACCACAATACCCAAAATATGATTAAAAAATATATTGCCTTTTTTTTTTATTTGCATTTTCTTCAAGACATAGCTGACGAATGTGTCCACCCAGCCACGTGTAAATTCGCAGCTTGCAGAATAAAAAAAAAAAAAAAAATTGGGTTGTGTGTGTGTTTATACAGCCTAGAACTTGGTCTGCCTCAACGAGTCTCCCAGCTGTAGACAAGAAATTTAGCCAGTGCAGTACAACCGCTAGCCTGGGTTCTTTAACGTGCATCACGCAGTAGAGATACATGACCGTACGCCAATACGATGCTCATCCAGATCGAAACGGGCAGGGGTGGGGATTGAACCCAGCATCCCTGGGTTCTGCAGCGAGAGCTTTCGCTCCACGTGCTCTGAGCTGGTGTGCGCTAGACCACTCGGCCACCGATCCCCCACAGCTTGCAGGATAAGGGGACAGATATGGGTGAATCGGGCAATGTCTTACGCTACTTAGCCCTAGCACCTCCCTCAATGCCACAGGGCGCGTTGAGTTCGTGGAAGAGGCCGGTTCAATTATCGCTGCTATTTTTATTTGACAGTACTTTGTCATATTATGGACGTAACAACTGAGAGTAGGCTTATAGTGCACAGAGCTGGTTGCAGGTGACTCATGACTCTTGAATTCAAAATTGCAACGAGCGTGGTTACAAGTTTTGTTTCGAGTGCATCCAAGAAGCTGGCATTGTGACTGCTTTGTTTGAGGAACACCCAGAATCCTTGACTAACAATGGATTGTTAGTCAAGGATTCTGAATGCAGGCTTGATTTAGATTCCACCTGTGAGGACTATTTCATTATATCAACAGCGTGAATGAACCCAAATTTCGACCCGCAGCACTGCTGTTCGATTAATCGAAGTGTTGGGCAACTCGAATACTAGGAATATGAAAGTTGAGTCCAATTGTTTAGCCAATCACGATTTGATTCAAATTCGTAACTCGAATGCTCACACACACCTGGTTTAAGGTCTGAGATCCCTGTGGAAGGTGTGACGGAATGTCACGGAGACCGTTGTGAGCGTTGCGTGGTCAAACGACCAAAAGATTTATAGTGGTGTCCCGCTGAATTTAGGAGGACATTAACCTGCCAAACTTAGCCGGTGACAATACGGTGCGGTAACGGCAATGGCCATGCAACGCAAATTCCAACTTTGCCTATGCTCAAATGCATTCTTCATTGTGTACTCTTTGGTCATATCTGGTCCTTGTGCCATTAAAACCTACTAAATCAATCAATCGAGCATTCTTCATCTATGGACAGGTGATGCATAACGGTCGTCTAATCTTTGCAGATCATTGGCGTGGACTTCGTCTACTTCATCCAGAAGAACTCACTCGACCGTAGGGCGCGGGTGCTCAAGATCGACGCCCACAACGAGAGCTTCTCCAGCCGCGTGGGCATCAACGAGAACTGCACATATTCGGTGAGTTTGATTTTAAAAAAGGTGCTTTCTTGATGCTGCGAGTCGTACTGAAGGGTGCCTTATGTTTCCTCCTTTCCTCTTGTTCCTTTGTCCGAGCTCCTTTTGCTTCAATATGAAATAATAAACGGTCTCGTCGTCTGTTGACACAAGACCGTTTATTATGACCGAGGCTACATATTATGAGCGAGACTTCATGACTACTGAGGCTATGCATTGCAGCCTAGGCTGCATTAGCACCGAGACAAGGCATTACGATCGGCACTGTACATTACAACTGATACTATGCATTACGACTAAGGCTGCATTACGACCGAGACTGTTTGCTACGATTGCCACAGGTTCACCCTGAGAACCCGGAATGGACCTGCTTCGAGCAAAGCGCGTCTTTGGATGTCAAGTCCTTCTTCGGGTTTGAGAATGCCGTCGAGAAGCTGGCCATGAAACAGTACTCCCAGAACATCTCCAAGGTGAAGAAGCTGTTCCCTTCGTTTCCGCTCTGGCTCATCTGTGGGCCAATAGTTGATTTTGAGTTAAAAGTTTTCGCCGAATATTCTTTAATCGAACATCAAACAGTTTTTCAAAGCCCTTCACTACTGCACCATGTTTAAAAACCCAACTGAAGTTGTTCAGCTTTTTCTTAAACTTCCGCACGCCCATTTTTAAGCCAAGTTAATTTTAATCCAGCTATACTTACGAACTGTGACCTCAGAATGTCCAGTGCCGGCATTGTGATTGCAAGTAAGCGACGCGTTTGACCGAAAAGTAAACCTATGCGGAGTGCAAGGTCGTCGGCTTCTTTGGCAGGGGTTGCAATGATGTCAGAATGCAGAGCTCTTATTGGCTGTTTAAAAAAAATAGTGGGTAGACCTCAAGGCATCTAGCATTGAGGTCTTGCCAATCCTTCCAATGAGAGCCAATCAGAGCTTGTTGTCATTTTGTTGTCACCGCAATTCCTGCGCAAGAAGCAGACAACTTGCTCTCTGCATACAAATGCCCAGCCACATCTTATAGAGGGGATTTATACATCTTGCTTTATTCAAATATTCTTTCTGCAATCTCAGATTTCAAAATTAAAAAATAAGACATTACCGGTAATTATGAACGGAGGTCGTCGGGGCATCTCTGCCCGACATATAATTTTGAAAATCGTACTGCAAGGGAGCTATCAACGTTCATGAGGTGTCCAATTTATTTTAAAATACCCGAGGTGTGCACCTGCACTGTCCCACTTTCAATGTGTGCATTTCTCCTAAGCACGCGACTGCAATATTTGTACTTTTCGAAGTGATGGTCGCGGCAGGTTAGCGCCGTCAAGCGTGCTTCTTTCCGAGCACCGATGCACCGCGAAGTAGCAACACCCACGGTAATGAGCTCCGTGTCTGTTGCCTCTCTGCAGTGCATTGATGCTCGACAAGTCATACTTGCTGCGATCAACCTTTTGAAAAATATAAATATTGCAGTTCATTTTTAAACGAATATTGTATTATTCAAAACTACATCTAACTCCTGGTTAGCTCAGTTGGTAGAGTGCCTCACTGGAGATGGAGAGGTCCCTGGTTCGATACCAGGACCATGCAGATTTTTCTAATCGTGCAGCAGTGTTCGGAGATTTGTGTTTTTCCTTTGTTTTCTTGTTTCCTGTCTCCAGGGAGTATTACTGTTATTCTTGTCCTCGTAGTATGATGTGTTACCGAGCTAATTTATGCCAGGATTCGGGGGCATGCAGTAATAATGCGGAACGGAAGAAGTTGGGATCAGCGAATGTAACAAGGGAGTTGGGTAGTCTGTACCCCATACATATAGCTGCGATACAATGCCTGAAACGTCCTTCCTACTGGTGTTTTTACCATATCCCTGTTGTTGTCCCGTGATTTCTGCTTGATGACATCGTAGAAGCGAAATTCCGTTGCCCGCCACGATCTTGGCATCTGCATAGCGGCGGAGGTGGTTGTGGCAGACGCTTGTTCTGCCGAAGGTCGCTCTCTTGCTTGACACTTCGCTGAAACTTAAGCAGTCAAGAGGCTAGACGTTGCGACAATTGGGCAGGAGATCGAACTATAGGGGGCGCTCTGACCCGTTTGTTTTCCCCACGCTCGGTGTTTACTCAACACAAGGCCTGTGCACATGCCGACAGGCCTTATGGGCATGGCCATGTCATCTTCTACAATAGAGCGCGAAGCACAGTTTAATGTAAAAAATACTAACAATCAACGAAGCGACGTTAAGTGCCGGATCTATCTTCAGAGAATGCGAGCTTGGCCCACTTCGGCTTTTATGCTGAGCTGAGATCGTGCATGCTGCACTGTTCATGCAGGCCGTAGTGGAAATAAAAGAGCCCCTCCTCCACCTCGCCGGAGAGCACGAACTCCAGCCGAACGCTGACGCTGCGTTCGGTATTGTCGGCCGAGCGCTGAGTCATTGTATTTGTTGTCCCCATCCATGTAGTTGTTAAGTTAACCGCTTGGGGCGCCACGGTCTGTCCTCCTCCCCAATAGCAACGCTCTTGTTTGCTGTCTTTTTTTACAGCTGAGCTGTTAAGGGCTAGTTTGCCCAGTATTGTGTTCGTGGACAAACAAATGTCGGCACAAAACTTCAGACAGCTACCGCCATCTATGAACGACGGTGGCAACCAGACAACTGGGTTGCCAGTTGTCTGGTTGCCACCATTGCTCATAGATGGCGGCAACCTTTCCAGCCTTTCCGCTCTGGTTTTCGCCAGAGTAGAAGGGCTGAATTCCTCTAGGCGTCGTCCTGGAAGTTGTCCTGGAGGTCGTCCTAGAAGTCCTTGAGGTCGTCCAAGGAGTCGCCCTTGAGGTCATCCTAGACGTCGTCCTCTAGGCATCGTCCTAGACATCGTAAAGATATCAAGCTTCAATGGTCCTTCATCTTCACGTGAAGTGGAGGGGCTCCACATTTCTTTTCCTGAACTTTTACGACCAGCTGTTATTATTGTTTGTGTGCTGCGTGTATGTTTATGCAGCTGGAAGCTAGTCAGCTCCCATTGGCGTCTGGTGTCTTGGCTGTAGACAAACAATTTAGTCAGTGCAGTACGACCGCTGGCCCGGGGTCTTTGCCGTGCGCTAGGCGGTAGTGATACACTACCACGCGCCGGTACGATGCTCGTCCAGATCGATGAGCGTTGTAGCAGCAAGTTCGCTGCACATTTGACAGCATGGCACGCCAGCTCCTTGGATGCAATTTGCCGCCGGTTCAGGACCACTTTCGACGCGAGGGAAGTACGGGTGCCAAATACTCCCATCAAAGACGGGCTCCAGGCACCATAGATGTGACTCACCAAAAAGGAAAGATTTTTCCTGAAAGAAAAAAAAAAAAAAGCGACTTCATTGTTAAGAGGTTTTGCCGTAGGTAACCAGAGCACAAGTGTGCGAACGGAAGACAAAGTTAAGGGCTGGTCCACGCACTAGCGACAGCTTACGGCCGAGTGCATTACAAGTAGGGTTCCACGTTTTCGGTTTTTTTTCTTTCTAATTTTGACATGTTATTCTGAAAATAGGTTTTTTTTCTCTCAGGTTCTGTGTTTTTCGGTATAAATTTTTGGTGTTTGGCAAAAATTTATGTATCATCGGGGTTGACGTTGGAACAAAATAGGACACAGGCGTAGGATTCCTATACCTTGAGGGAATGTATGTGTTCCCCACTTACTCGGAAAACTTTCCCGTACCGATAAGAACAAGAATGGAGATAAAATGTGCGGCTTTGAAGCAGGAAACAGCCTCGCGGACAGTTTGTCGGTGGAAGGGGGGGGGGGGGGGGGGTTGATTGGGGATTGTGTTTTGGGTTGGCGCAATACAGAGCTCCAGACAAATATTCTCTTTTCGTAAAACTTATTTGAGGACAGCTCCGATTTGTGGTTTCTTATCAATTCTCCCCTATTTCGATGAGATCTGGGTTGGGGGGCTATAATTTTTGAGGTTTGTCAGAATCTGCCGAAAACGCAGGACCTTAATCACAATCTCTTTTGATATCTTATGATAGAACGACGCGCCGCCGCTGTCTGGCGCCATATACGAGGTGGCCCCGGAACTGCTTTTCACTAGAGCAAAGGTTTCACTGTACTCGCGGGATCAAATGGACATACTATCTGTGAGCATGGTAGTTTATAACATAGTCGACAGTTTATCGAGCCCATGCAGGGTGTAAGCTCGTCTGGTTCTTGCGCAGGAGTTGCGGTGGCCTCAGAAGGATGCCGAGCTCTGATTGGCTACGATTGAAGAATAGTGATTAGACCTTAAAGCAAGCTGCATCGAGTTCTACCCAATATCCTTCATTCAAAGCCAATCAGGTTTCGGCACCCTGACGTCACATCAACTCGCGCAAAGGGAAGCAAACGAGCTTACACTCTGCATAGTGAAGAAATGATGCCTGAAGGAAAAAAATGAAATTTCTACAACTTCCTGTAATGCTGATTTAGAATGCAGCTCTCAAGGAGGTGGAGGGGAGAGTACTGAGGCGAGGGTATGCCTCTCCTCCTCCTCTTTTCACGCACGAAATGCGTGTCGTCACACGACGTTTTGGTGTGGTGCCGAAACGTCACATGATGCTTCGGCACGTGACTCCCACCGAAACGTCACTCGCGACGATTTGGCACGGTGCTGAAACATCGCCATGCCGAAACGTCGTGAGTGACGTTTGGGCACCGCTGTGAAACATTGAGTGACGTTTTGGCATGGTGCATTATGGGACGTTCCCCATAATGTACCGTGCGGTTCTGCCGACGTGTCGTGCCGAAACGTCACTCGCGACGTTTCGGCACGGTGACGTTTCGGCACGGTGACGTTTCGGCACGGTGACGTTTCGGCACGGTGACGTTTCGGCACGGTGCATTATGGGACGTTTTCCATAATGCACCACGCAGTTACGCCGACACCACTCAAGCTGGAAACCGGTGCCTAAGAGCTGCACTCTAAAACAAGAAATGTAGAGAGATCGCGAGTGTTCCACCCTAACCTGATAAAGAGCACTGGCACATTCTCTGGTCCTAAGCCAGGTCCCAAGGGCCGGTTCGCACACATAGGACTGCTTACGATTGAGTGCCTCGAAATCTATTCCGACGATAGTACACTCGCGGTTTCTGCATATTTCCTTTTTTCTTTCTTTTTTTGTGCAGTATTTTCTTTTGCAGCGGAGCTGGTAAGGGCTCGGTTCCCCAGGATCGTGTACACTAGCAAAAAAATGACGACACCGAACTCTGGACAGCTACCGCCATCTATGAGCGACGGCGGCAACCAGACAACAGGTTGCTGCCGTCGCTCATAGATGGCGGCAACCTTTCTTCGGAGAAAGAACGGGAGCGGAACGAGCGGCGATATGCGCAGCAGCGCAAATGGTTTCGCAACCGTTACAAGGCCTCTATCGCCTAAAGTTCCACTGCATCGAGCGCTTTAGATTTCCTTGCGAAAGAAGAGCAGATCACTTGCCTGGAGAGCCACCGTCGGGTACAGAAGCTACAGCTCCGCTGTTCTTCCTCCTTCACCAGAGTGGAAAGGCTGAAAGTTTTTATTTGAAAAGCTTTTGACAATATTATAAACAACCCTTTCTTATAGATGGTAGATACATTTGATCTTGCAAATCCTGCAAAAACGTTGCCCTAGTGAGATTCAGTTCCAGGGCCTTTTCATAGACGTCACCAGCGTGCCGGCAGGTTTTCTCATCGTAAGAGATCGCAAGGGCTGGGTTGTAAGCAGTCGCGAGTGTGTGAACCGGTTTTTACACTCCGCACAATGGTTGGAAGAAAAAATTTAACAATTTTTGTTACATCTCTGTGTTTTTGTTCTAGGGCAAAGAGATCATAGAGTACTACATCAATGAGCTTCACAAGGAAGGCATCACCTACCTGCCCCCGTTTCAAGAGAAAGACGGCAGCGGGGACGCAGACCGACCCGCCGTTGAGGCCGTCGCTGTCAGGAGGAGGTCGGCCGGGGAGAAGGCGGCGCCACCGTCTGCCGCTGCAGCTGCCGAGGCCCCGTCTGCTCAAGGTCGGCAGACGATGTCGGCCCTCCTTTTACTGGCCTTGGCCCCGACCAATGTTACTGTGGTCATAAATGGCTTGAGAAACGTGGGTTTCGGTGGCTTCCTAGCATCTTAATTAACCTCGTCAATACGTTCCCAGTTTTTGCGACTTGCCGGCTTTTACATTCAGAAGCGCCGGTTCCACTGAGCTCCCAGGAACGCGTGTATTAATTTCTTGCTTAGTGCATTTGCTTCCTAGGTTCTTTTGTCCAAAGAGCCGTTGACATATTGGCGGCGGCACCGGCCGTTGGCGAACTTGTTTTGTCGTGGACGCGGCAACTTTGCGTTTCACGGTGCTCTAAGTAAGGAGAAATTTGCCACGAACTCCCCTGCCATAAGAATGAATACCACAAAACGCGGACACAGCACATTTTGGCTTCACAGTGCGATAGACACGCGAGAACCCGCTACAAACTAGGGTGTCACGAGAACCGAGCGCGCGCAGATCATGGACAAAGGTGTGGGAACCTGCCACAAACTTGCGTGTCATGGGAACAGATATTGCGGATTGCGGTCGCAGCAGATTCGCATGTCGCAGAGTGATAAACACGAAGGAACCCGCCGAACACATCGATACCGAAGATTGCGCGGTTAATGCAATTCCCTGCAGAGATCGTGTGATTGTTATTCGGCGAGAATTGGGGGTTGAGCAATATTTTGTGATTTTTATGTTATGGACATTCAGCTCCAAAATATGGGATGGGCGATATCTCTGGGGGGCGGGCGTTCATACGGGACCTTATGGTAAAAGTGTAGTTGGTGTTTTATTTATTGTTCAAGGAGCAGTGGATCTTTTTCGAACCCTTTCACTCCTCCATTTGTTGACAGATGCCAACCTGAAGTTGGAGTCTGAGTACATTGAGCGCTGCCTGGGAGCACTCACCCCGTACCAAGAGTCCTGCCTGGTCATGCTCCAGAAGTGGATTGCCAACGCTCACCAGGGCAAGGTACGACACCTCTCACCCATTCTACTCAGCAACAGTGTCTCTGACAAGCACCATCTCTCGTCTCCTTTATTTTGGGGATGTGGGAATATAAAAATTTTTGAGTTCCAGTCGAATCTGAACTGATTCAGATAATGCTAAGAAGTGTTCTTCGAATATCTAATTGAATTTTTATTAATTTTATAGGGGTGTGGGGGGTTGGATCAATAGGCACACCCAATTGCATGGACCCTCGCCTTTCTGCTCAATTTGCACGTCCACTGTACTCTTTTTCTTTTTTTCTGAAATACAGTAAAAGCATGGTGTATGCGAATAATGAAACAAAAAGCAGACAAGACTTTAGAGAGACTGTTATGCAGCTTTCTCCTCTTTAAAGCTAATATCATATCGTGGCTGCACTCTAAGGTCACCTTGAAATGACGTAGCCCTAAAACATTATACAAGCACAATCACGCTGACAAAGACTGGTAAACACAGAATGTGAGATACGCCTTCCAGGGAAGAGCACCACCATTGGAAGGTTTGTTCTCATTTCTGGTTCACGCCCCTAGATGGCACAACATGACGGGAAAGGTTGCGAACCATGCGGCCGCTTCATCGCGTGCCGCGCCAAAAGTTTCGCTTTTTGCTCTATCCGACCTCTGACCCGGGCTAGTTCGGTCGCCAAAGTACTTTCGTACAATCTCAAGATGGTGAGGTGAAATTTTGCCGGGGGACTGAAGTCTCTTTATATATGGTTCCCTATGGGCATAACGCTTTTCGGTGTCATTTTTTTCTTATAGCCGGCAGTTACAGCCATACTTTAGAGCCAGCCATTACAGCCGGTTGTTACAGCCAGTTGTTACAGCTAGCTGTAAAGGCCGGCTGTACGTTCGAGGTGCTCCAGACGGGGCAATTTCTCCCAGTAACTTGTTGTCGCAACACCGGCAACACGGGCTGCCCGCGTTCACACGCAGCAACCAATTTGTACGATTTGCTATCACCGTTGTTCAATTTGATTTTTTTCGCACTATTTAAACACAATTATGCGCTATAAACATGCTTTTATACCTTTTAATGGCATTGAGAATACTAACTCGCCTTTCTGAAACAATTTATTCCAAAAAACAATCAATTTCATTTCAAAACCCAGTCTTCAAATGGCTCGCAAGGGCTTACCTAGGTATCTTCTCGGTATTGAAACCACGGTCGCAACCACGACGGATGCACAATTCACAGAGCAGCGCAGCGTGGCTGCTTTTACAGGATCCAACATTTTTATTCGGCATCAACACGCACAAGCAAAGAAATCAAGCCAGATCAAGCAACATAGTTGACGTGGGATGTCAGGCTTAGGTCACTCTTGTTATGAAAACAAGCATCTTCACAGCGCTTCCGAAGGCACATACTTGCGACAGTTGTTCGCTGCAAACTACGTCAGTTGAGGAGATCTTTCTCTAAACACCTCTATGAACTCAAAGCTAGTCGCACTCATAAAAATAGACGAGCTTAATGAACATTGAACGCTGAGCCCTCCGCAGACGCCAGCAGCCACATTTGTTATCGTTTCAACCCAAAGCGGAAAGAACAATCTCGGAATACTTTTAGAACTAGCATAATGACTCTATCTAGATTATTTGTTTCTCAAACAAAAAAATTGTACATTAAAAATGAAAATACTATTATGGCCAGAAGGTACAATTTTACAACCAACCCTTCAGACTGCAATCATCTCTCCTGCCTAGGAAAGATGTAAGCACGGGGTGGGGCTTTACGGGCTGCGACATCCATCTCCTGCACCAAAACTGTGTCTAGCAACGTAAATATTTGTACAAAAACATTTATTTTTCATGGTCAAATTTTTTTTTTTTATATGTGTCCTATACACCAACTCATGTTTACAAACAAACCGGAGCGCCCCTAGCGGACGCCACCGGCGCCGCGCATGCGCGGTGGATGGTGGGCAAAAAGCCCGCCGTCGCTCATAAACAAGCCATTGAATTGCGTTGTTGTCGGCGTCGGTGGAAGTCCCCGTGCTCTTTTTCGCGTTGGAATTGTTTATTCTACGTTCTCCTAACAATGTCTGACTACTTGAGCGGCTTCGGGAAAACTAACGAGGCAAAACTTTGCGTGAATAATGTGACGTGCGGCGATTCATTTCACGTGGACGCCGCAGAATGGGTGCTAAAACCTGACTCCCACGATGAGATTCTGCTCGCCATTTTCAGTCACGACGTCGCTCGGACTGCAAAAGCGTGGACCGTAGCTGAGATGGCGGACGTCGATACTGAAAACCGCAAGTAGAATCGGGCATTACAAGTCGGTGATGGCCACTGGTAACAATGATCAACATCTTCTTGTGTCTATTTACACTTAGCCTACTTACGCCAACCAACCTTCAAAAGTGTTTTGAGGCCTGCACTTAGTTCTTATCGCAATTACCGGGTCAACGCTTGGTTTACGGGCCGCTGTCGTTTGAACGAGCTGACGACAAAAAGCAACTAAGTTTGAAAGAGCAGACGACAGTTCGAACCCGTTCGCAATGGAGTACGGGCAAGAAGCACCGCATCCCGCGTCAACAAACCATTCGAATGTCACGTTGTCGGCGTCTGTGTGAGTCTGCGTACTCTTTTTCGCTTTGGAATTGTTGATTCTACGTCCCCCATCGCAATGTCTTACCACTTTAATCCCCTGAGCAAAATTATCAAGGCTCGTTACGCTGCTAAACTTTCCGTAAATAATTTGACTTGCGGCGATTCATTCGCGTGAACGCCGCAGAATGGACGCCAAAACCATGATGAGATTCTTCTAGCTATTTTTGGTCGCGACGTCGCTCGTGTTGCAAAAGTGTAGAAGGTGCGGCGATGATCGACGTCGATGCTGAAAATCGGAAGCGGGAACAGAGCAAGCGTATCAAGTCGGTGATGGCCACCGGTACCAATGATCAACATCTTGTATCTACTGTTTGCACCGAGCCAACTTAAGTCTTTTGAGGCCTGAAATTACTTCTTAGTGCAATCACCGGGTCAAAGTTTGGTCTACGGGCCGCTTTTGTTTGAACGAGCAGACGACAAAAAGCAGGCAAGTTTGAAAGAGCAGACGAAAGTTCGAACGATCAGCCGGCCGTGTGAATTGGAAGACGCACTGAACCCGTGGGTGGTCCGGACAACTTGGAGGTTTTCTCTTGTTCATGTTGGAACAAAGCAAATACACCTGGCGACCACAAAGTGTTGCCCGCACAAGCAATCGTAGTTCGACAGCGTCTGGTTTGCCCTTGTCACGGCTAATATCCACGTTCTCGGACGAACGGAGGGCGGAAACACATGAAAACTGATCTTCAAACCTTTCCAGACTCTCTTGGTACAGTTCCCGCGCAGCATTTTGACGAGAAGGCAGGTTTTTTGTCTCGTTTCTTCCAAAGGAACACAGGAATGCATGTCTCGCACGGCGACTTCTGCCCACCGCCCCAGACCGGAAGTGCGTCCGGCGCGCCACCACCGCGGCGTGACGTAGGAGAGTTGAGTTGGTGTATATAAATTGTTTTAGAAAAAAAATCTTTTTTTTCTTCATTTCATTGCTTTCTTGATGCTAAATCGAGAGAGGCATCGTTACGGGCAGTGAGTTGCTTTACATCCGACAGTACACGTAAATTAAGTTCTACAGTGACGATTGTATATCAGTGTTCCCACCAACCATTGTAATCACTAAAAAGTTGTCTTTCAGAGCTGTCTTACTTCTCTCATACGGACCACTGTCATAAAATAGATGTCCCTCACCGTTGGACTAACACATTTCCCCATTTATTTATACCAAAGACCAGCGTCGAACGGACCTACCCGCCCACCTCAGTCTCTGCAATCACCGAAGCATCAGATTTCAGAGTCGCCATCACAGATCATTTTCTCTCCTATACTCGTTTCACCGTGACTTGCCGAATCGCGAAGGCTGCGGTCCCACTGACCCAATTGGGGCGTCGGAGAGAGACACTTGATCGTACTCCCATCTTATTAAACTCGGGGACAACTTTTCTTGGCATTTCTGAGGAAAGGAGGCGAGTGCACGCTCGGCTTTAAAGGGACCATGAAATGACTTTTTCACTTTTGCCAGATAACTTTCACATTAAACCTTCCAACGTTCACTGAATGCCGAACAGGCGTCTGTTTTCGTCTCGGTTTATTAACTTCTACACAAAAAATTAATGAAATATTGACTTTATCTTTCTCTCCAACTGACTGCAAAACAGGTTGCGGCGTAATTTTGACGGTTGTGACGTACTCTGGCACAGGAACCGGAAGTTTTCTTGGCAGTAGGAGAATGGGAGCGTTAGCAGTGGTGAGTTGGGGGTGCGCCGGTAGGTTTTACTGCGCTGATGGTGCCGACATATTTTCTTAATCGGCGCTTCTCACCCCCGCGATAGCCATGGACACATCGCAGCTTAGTGAAATTCAATGAGATATCTTGCACTACAGCGACACCATGGGACTAGTCCCATACGCCGGTATGCCTGTTAGGAAGTGCGGCGAGTCTTCCGGTGAAGACTCCAGAAGTCCACCCAGCTGTCCTTGTTGGTAAAAGGCGGCCCGTGTCAGTCGTTTGCAAAGCGACGTAGATGGAAACAAATTGCCGTGGCGTTTTCGCGGCCTTGGAGATGCAGGAGCGAGCCGACGTTAAAAGAGATACGTTTGAACTACGACAGTGTCGGCAAAAGCCACGTAAATACCTGTTCACACTCGGAACAGACGCGCATGTTTGATGGAAGTGCTGTATTCGTGCTGTTGGTAAGCGCTTCAGGGCCAATCTTTTACGAGGCAACTCCATACTGACGTGACACTCGGCAAAGGAAGGTTGGACCGGCATTGCACATAGCTATCACGAACTGTTATAGCTCGACAGTGACGTGCAGTCATGTCAGAATAAAAATGGCATACTAATAACAAAGTGTACATACTGTGTTACGAAGGTAATCCACACGGCGTTTATCTGAGCTCTATACCACACAAAACAAGAAGACAGAATCGATGAGAGTCCTTTTTCGACGGCAGTGCTCAAGAACACTGCCTCGGAAAGCAAGGAGATGACAAGGGGAAGAGACTGACCTCACCTCTTAATCTAAAATTGAGGTTAGCAATCAAACTATAATAGGGAAGGGCTCACAAGGGTCGCGCGGGCATATTCCATTTAGCACGCCAGCTGGTCGGAGGCAGACGGTCTTGGCCAATTACTGTTGAAGCAACGTTGCACTGAGTTGGACTGCCTGCTAGGCCTATATTCCGCCGAGCTTGCTTGGTCCGGGTCGGTCGATTCGTGGCCGTTGTAGCTTTTCTCGGGTGTTTGTGGATCCAGCGTTCTTGTTCGTCGTGGTCTGTTTCAAGTACTTTTTTCTTGCTGCTTGAAGTTTGGACGCACGAGAAGAACACATAGAAAAATAAACGTTTGTTGGTCGTCGCAACCAAGTAACCAAGTAACTGAGCGACGCTGTCGGCCCTACTGCGCAAGCGCCATAGTTGCTTTGTTTACCACACGATAAATGGCGCTTGGTTCTCAGCCTTATCAAATTTGGCAGTTTTCATCACATCTCTAATTATGCTACAAAATGTGGATCTGAATATTATTTAACAAAACTTTCAGGAAACATTTGGCGACTATTTCTTGTTTATGATCGCGGTGCTGGTGAGGTGTAGGCTCTTACCCAATAGGCGACGTGGATTCAGCTGACGTGCTGCGGTTCCGCGGATGCATCGCAGTGAAAAGGCAGAGAGCTTTCGAAGGAAAGAAGGTGCAAAAGAGTCCAGTTTTCTTTTAAAAGTTCTATAGCGAAGAATTTTTTTGGCTCTCTATTTTTGTGTTTTTGTGTTTCTTTTCACACCTTTTACGATGATCGGTGGATGAAATTCGATTTCAGAATCGTTTCATGGTCCCTTTAATCAGTGCTCAGAAGGGGAGAGGGCACGCGTGCCTGTACCTTTGACTGCATTGCCAAGAAAAGTTATCTCCGAGTATAGTTGTGCCTGCAGTGCCAACAAACCCGTAGGTGGGGGAGCGGGGAAAGCCGCTTTTGGGGGTGTACAAACGTTGAGGGACAGGCTAGTCATCTAGGGCAGTGGTTCTCAAATGGGGGTCCGCGGACCCTTTTGAGTCCGCGAAGGCATTCTAGATCCGCGAAGCCCTGCCTCATCAGTCAAGCCAGGCTCAGATTAAGAGGAAACATTATAATTTTGAGGGTGAGTTTCCTCCTGTGTATGTCAATGAGAGAAGTCTACTTCACACTAGCTCTTAGTTATATTCATTTATTGAAATATTATAATAATTATTCTTTATTTTTCCCCTTCCTCTCGCCGCGAACGGGGTCCCCCATCATATCCGCCAATCCACAAGGGGTCCGTGAAACATCAGTGGCTGAGAACCACTGGTCTAGGGGGTGAAAAGCGACGTCCGGGTCACAGAAAAAAGAATCTGGGCAAGAGGGGAGTTCCTTCTTCCTCTCTTTTCCAACTGTTTGCATCACGCTTTTCGCCCTTGCGCCTTTGGTAAGGGCTGTCGCGTGGTTCGTCTCCGTCGCTCCGATTGGCTCGAAGGAGCCGTAGCATTTGCTCTTTGCCAGGTTTTGGTGAAACAAAGTATGATGACTTATTGGTTTTTTGCTGCATTTTTCACCAACTTCACATCTTTCTTTTTTTTATTACTTCCCAGTCTTTTTGTAGCAGCCTGGGCCTTTAAGGTATTGAAAATGATAAATGAATAAAGTACACTGCCGTTTGAAGAGAGCCAAGCGTGCACGCTTTGCTTCGGCATCACGAACGGTGCACGCACGAACGCATGTAAATCGGAGTTTTCTAGCTGGCACGATGCCGTGAATGTTACCGGGAAGTGCCTAGACCAACCATCGATCACCGTTGATGTTTACTGCTTGCCCAAAAACACCATAAAGGTTTCGACATTGATGCATGGCAGAGGTCACTTCCACAAAAGAAAAGAACCCAACATGCAAAGACATGAAACACGTAAGTAGCACATCGAAAAGCATAAGTCATAATAAATCATATTAGAAACACATTCCGGTACTGAATGGTAAAGTAAGGCGGGAAAGAGATATTGTGTTGAAAGAGGCCTTTGCAAAAAATCCTTCCTTCAGTTAGCTTGTAGGGATAAAACGTGACGCAATGTCACGTGAATTTACTTGAAACAAGTAACTTTACAGTGGCCAAAAGATCGGGTGCATCATTAGGACATCGGTCGAGCTTCTGTAGGAATGCTACATCTCAGCAATGCCTACAATCACTTAACCCTGTCCCGGTTGGGTTTTCTTTCCAGAAAAATATTTCCCAGTGTTGGGTTTTGTTTCCAAAGGTATAGTACAAGAAAAGATTGAATGTAGTTTTTATTTTATCATTCAACAGGATCACAGGCAGTGCTCGCAAGCTGTTCAGGTTGAGAAGCATCGCGTGGAAATATTGAGGGTTAAATGTTGTCACCTTTCTTCCATTCGGTTTCACTTTGGTGCACCCGCTTCTGCAATGTTCTGGCGGTCTTTGATTCTGAACCGGATGCACTTCACGGAGCTTCTCCGTTGGCTGATGAGCTCTCATCCTCTGAATTCAATACTGAGAGGCGTGAAAAGCCAAAATCGGAAGAACCGGCACTCCGATTGCCACCACCGTGAAAGCAGTCAACACGCTAAGCGATCATCTTGTGTGTATCACGTGCGCTGAGCCTCTAGTTTTCAAACTATAGATAGCCCCAGCAATGCGAAACACTATGCGAATATAACATTTCTATTTCCTCAAATGCATTACAAAAGCAGCACCTCTCGGGGTGCATGCAGTTTGGCATTTAGGTAGGACATTTTAATTGTGCAATCGCCGCCGTACACGTACGGCGACGATTGTGAAAGGGTTGAAGTATTTCAAAATCTTTATAGGAAAATGAAAATCTCCCGTGAAAATGTCTATCACACACTATGCGAACTGACATGGAATTCCCTTTCAGGTGCCAAGCGACCAGACGCTGGTCCGCTTCCTGCAGGCGCAGGACTTCAACCTGGAGAAGGCAAGAGAGATGCTGTGCCAGTCCCTGGTCTGGCGCAAGAAGTACCAGGTGGACCGCATCCTCAGCACCTACGACCTGCCCCAGGTCGTCAAGGAGTACTTTCCGGGGGGCTGGCACCACCACGACAAAGGCGCGTCCCTCTTAACGGCACCTTCTCCTCGTCCCACCTGTTGTCCCTCTTACCAACCTCTTCTGCTCTTCCTCACTTGGCATCTCTCTTACCGGCCCCTGCTCCTCGTCTCGCTTGTTGCCCCTCTGACTGCTCCCTTCTCCTCATCCCGCTTGTCATTTCTGTTATCGGCCCCTCCTCCTGCTCCTCGTCCCTCTTACGGGCCCCTTGTGGCATTCCTCATCCCGCTTGTTGTCCCTCTTACCGGCCCTGGTCCTCCTCTCACTTTTTGTCCCTCTTACTGTCCCCTTCTTCTCGTCCCACTTGTCATCCCTCTTACCGGCCCCTACTACTGCTCCTTGTCCCTATTACTGGCCCCCACTCAGGTTCCTCGTCCCACTTGTCCGTCTTACCGGCCCCTGCTCCTCGTCCAACTTGCTGTCCTTGTTACCAGTCCCCTCTGCTCTTCTTGTTGCTTGTAGTCCCTTTTATCGTCCCTCTTGCCAGCCTCTTCTGCTCCTCAACCCACTTGTCGCCCCTCATCTACGCCACATCATCCAATCGTTCTGCGGCACGTTTTATCAGATTTTTCAAAATAAATGTTCTTCCTCGTTTTGAGTTACTACATTTGTATTGAATTCCTGATGACACTTTTTCCTTGCCTTGTTTTGTGTAAACAAAGAATGAGAACTACTGTAGTGCACGTTCGTCAACGAGTGTCGTCTCTCCCGTCCCTTGCAGATGGACGTCCCATGTACGTCTTGCGTTTGGGACAAGTGGACATGAAAGGGTTCATCAAGTCCATCGGTGAACAGGGACTCGTCAAGCTGGTAAGTTACTCCCACTTTTCCTTTCGTTGGGAACTTTCGTTGTAAGTTCGTCGCACTTCTGTTGTTTTCTTGGACTTTCCGCTTTGAGTTCCTCTTGCCTTTAGTAATTTTTATTTTGTGCCTTTCAAGTCATGGTTACAGTGCAAATACAGTTGAACCTCGATATAACGAACTTCAATGTAACGAAATCCTCGATTTAACGAAGTATTTTATTTTTCATAATTTCTTGCCCATAGACCCCATGTATTTTTAGTCTCTATATAACGAAGTCTATTTTGGTGCTATTTCAATATAACGAAGCGCCATTGCCATAGAAGGCAATAAATAGACTCTAAAAAACAACTTCGCAAAAAAATTGTGGTTAAAAAAAAATTATCCGCAAACGCGAGCGCTTGATAGGTTACTTCATGGGGACAGGCCTTCCAACGTTCCTAGGCTGCCCGAGGATGCGGCGCCGGTAGCGCCGGCGAGGCATGCGGCAAAGCGGATTCTGCGGGGCTGGCCAGAAAATGCCGAGCAAAAAGTTTACGTGGCATAACAGCATCACCACTGACATTCACTGATCATCACAGTCCACTGTACCGCGGGTAGCGGGGGAGCGACGTGATGGCGCGACCTAGACATGACCTAGAGCCTATACAGGAACTCTAGCGCGACCCCACGGGCAGTGCCATCTAGGAGAAGACCGAGAAGACCGATTATCGTCTTGCGAGCCTGATGTAAAGCAAAGGCGCAAGCACACTGTGGGCGCAAGGGGGCAAGTAAACTGTGCGGGCAAGAGTGCTGTGTCGGTTGGAAACATTGGCACCGCCTAAACTGAACTAAACAGCTTTATTTTTCAACCGGGCGGTTCACTCACGTGCTTGCTGCCATAAGGAAACGTAAAGTTCTTTCTTTGGATGAGAAAGCAAACGTTTTGGACGCCATCCTGAAGAAACTGCCGAGATCCCGAGCACTCGGGAAGTGCTCGACGCAATGGACGTACTGAGGAGGTACACGGCGTCGCATGGTCAGCAAGATACCGTGCAAGCGCTCTGGGCGCTCGAATGCCGTATGACGACGCCGCTGCTACTGTCGGACAAGGCGCAAGCAAAACTCGCGGACTACTTTGCCCCTAAATAAATGTCATTTTCGGTGAGTTTTCATACCCGTAAAATGTTTCGGAATTTTTTTTGCATGCTAAAGCCAAATTTCAATTTAGTGAAATTTCAATATAACGAAGTAAATTGCGAATTTTACCGACTTCGTTACATCGAGGTTTAACTGTACATCGTACAAATGACAGTCTGGAAACACTGTCTCAGGCACGTTTCTTCCTCTTTTGTGTCACCCTGCAAGACTTGTTTTTTAGAGTAATTGGGGGGGTAAAGGGTTCAGACATACATGCGAATGAACATCTAGCGTTGACACCACCTTCAATTTTTCGTCCTAGTGTGTCCTGTGCTGCATTTGTGCCATTAAACACTTAATCATCATCATTGTTGACTACCGCCCCCCCCCCCCCCCCCCCCTCCCCCCCCTTCAGACCCTGCATCTCTGCGAGGAGGGTCTCAAGCGCACCGAAGAAGCCACCCTAAAGACAGGCAAACCGATCAGGTGAGCATGGTGATCTTTCGTTCTTAGAAGGAACCATGAGACAGTCTCTAAAAAGGAGGTGCATCAACTTTTGCAGTAATGGAACTGTGTGCCACTTGTGCCAAATTGCGCCATCAACAAAAGTCTACTAATCTTGTGCCAAAGTGCTATTTTTGCTAAGAATTGCACCGCACCTGCGCCGAGATAGGCTTAAAGGGGTACGGAAACGAAATTTTAGCGCCAATCTTTCTGCATAAATATGGGCTAGGGACAGGCACCACCTCGGAAATATCAATATCGCACTGTAAAACACAGGAGAACTAATTTTTAACTTCATTAAACGATTTCAAATTCACATCTGGTGGATGGTGGGAAAGTTCTCGTGACGTCACTTGTGGCATAGGAGCAGCGTCGTTCTGCGGCAATACGGTGTGCCGGCAGAATTCGCCTAGGCCTGAACGCGTTTGCAAAGCCTTGGCGGAGTAAGTGAAAGCGTAGTTGGCCACAGTGAACTCGTTCTCGTTGCGGCTCTTTGCACGACACGACGCGAGCATGCTTCTGGCACGGCTGGTATTAGTTGCTGCGAGTCGCGAGCCGACGTTAAAAAAAAATATGTTTGAACTACGAGAGTGTCAGCAAGAGCCACGCAAATACCTGTTCACACTCAGAGTGGACACGAGCGTTTGATCGAAGTGCTAGATTCGCTCTGTTAGACCGCGTTTTGGTAAGCGCTTCTGGACCGATCTTTTACGATTGCAACTCGATACTGACATAACACTCGGCAAGGAAAGGTTGGACCGACATCGCGTAGCTCCCACGAACTGCTATAGCTCGACAGTGACGTAGCGTCGTGACTCGTGTCAGAATAGAAATGGTATACTAATAACAAAGTGTACATACCATGTTGCGAAGGTAATCCGTATGGCGTTTATTTGAGTTCTATCACACAAAACAAGGAGATAGAATCAATGAGAGTCCCTTTTCGACGACAGCGTTCGTCACCGCTGTCTCAGAAAACAAGGAGATCGAGATGACAAGAGGAAAAGATTGACCTCTGAAATTTAATTCAGGGATCAAACTATTCATCTGGAAAGGGTCCACAAGGGTCGCGCGGGCATATTTCATTCAGCAGGCCAGCCGGTCATGGGCACACGGTCTTGGCCAAGGACCGCCGGAGCAAGGGTGCGCCGAGTCGGTGTTGCTGCTAGGCCTACTATATTCTGCCGAGCTCGCTTGGTCGGTAGAATCGTGGCCATTGTAGCTCTTCTCGGGTGTTTGTGGATCCTGCGTTCTTGACCGTCTTGGTCTGTTTCAAGTACTCCTTCCTTTTTTCTTGCTGGTTGAAGTCGGGACGCACGAGAAGAGCACGTATAAAAATAAATGTCCGTTGGTCGTTGCTACCAAGTAACTGAGCGACGCTGTCGGCCATATTGATTTGATCGTAAAAAGTGCGTAAGACAGTTTCAGAGCTGTCGTAGGATTCTGTCGTAACCTGCGCAAAAGTTATGACAATTTCGTTTCGAGAATACGGGTTTTCTCTCAAATTTGTT